>NW_023416335.1:26827746-28027746 GCF_014108235.1 Myotis myotis
CTGACAGAGAAAGGGAGAGGTTCGAGGCCCATCAGAAAACAGAGGACAACCCAAGCTGGTGACATAGGTAGCACCTGGACTCGCTGCCTCGCACAACCACATTAAAACTACAACTAAAAGACAAAACGAATAGCATCCAGAACCACGGTAAGGCTGGCTGAGTGGAAATTTTACAACTAAAAGGAAAGAAAAAGTGCATTGAGTTCAGTAGGAGGTGCATAGGTGTGGAAGTGTGGAGGTATGGAGGCTCACATGAAAGGGGCTGCAGCTGGGTACAAGGTTGTCTTTTTCAACTGGGAGGGAGATACAAGCTCCCGACTCCTCTGAAATCCAGTTCTGGGCGAGAATCTGGAGGACCCAGACTCATAGGAGAGAAACTGTACTGTCTGGCATAGGGCTGGAACGTGAGGGCGGCTTTCTCGCAGAGGTGCTTGCAGGGTTCATTGATCCTGCACAGGGCAGAGGGACATATTGACCCAGGGACCTATCGGGGGAGGGCGATGGCAACCATTGCTGTTTGCACTGCACCATTGCTCCTGAGACCACACCCCACCCAATTTAAACCCCACCCAAGCTGTGCCCTGAGACTTTTGCATACAAATGGCCTGGCCTTTCTCCCCCTAAAACCTGTCAAACTGCAGCTGGGTTAGAGAAACCCAGAGCTTCCAAAAGGCCTAAGGCTGTCAGCAGCCTGCATTACTTCACAGTTGTGCCTCATCTGGGCACCTCCAAACCCCTAACAAAGAGGAGGAATCTGCAGATCTCTCTGTAGCTCCTGTTGGGTGGCCTCAGGCAGTGGGTGACTTTGCACCCCCTTGGAGATCCAATAGCCAGTCTACCCAGTGGTCAGAGTGAGACCATCCAGATTAAAACCCTTAACATCCATAAGAGACACAGTCAGGGGGCAGACTCATTGAGCACCAAAGCCCCACTGAAGCAAGTCCTGCCCCATAAGGGTGTCTCCAGCACAGAAGTTCTCCCATTGTAGACACAACTGGTCCTCACAGCCAATTGGCACGGAGGTCAATTCCTCCCAGTGACACCAACAGCAATCAAGGCTTTACTACAACAAGACTGTGCACACAGCCCATAAAGGGGTGCACCAAGAGTGTCCACCTCAGGCAATTAGGGAGGCTGAGCTACTGGGCCCTATAGGCCACCTAGCACAGAAAGCCACTCTGTCAACACAGGGAACCAGCCAAAACGGGAGACAAAGAAACAGGTAACAAATGAAAGAAATGGAGGAAAGCAAACTCCTGTATATAGAGTTCAAAACCACGGTTATAAGGCTACTCCAGAATTCTCTAGAAAGTTCTGAGAAATATAGTGAAACCCTCAAGCATATGAAAAAGGACCAATTAGAAGTTAAGCATACACTGACTGAAATAAAGAATAATATACAGAGCTCCAACAGCAGACTAGAGGGTCCCAAGATCAAGTCAAAGATTTGAAATACGAAGAAGCAAAAACACCCAACTGGAAAATCAAAAGGAAAAATAATACAATACAAAATATGAAGATAGTGCAAGGAGCCTCTGGGACAACTTTAAGAGTACCACATCCAAATTATAGGGGTGCCAGAAGAAGAGAGAGAGAGCAAGATATTGGAAACGTATTTGAAGAATAATGACAGAACACTTCCCTACCTGGTGAAAGAAATAGACTTACAAGGCCAGGAAGCTCAGAGAACCCCAACAAAAGAAATCCAAAGAGGATCACACCAAGACACATCGTAATTAAAATGCCAAGGACAAAAGACAAAGAGAGAATCTTAAAAGCAGCAAGAGAAAAACAGTTAGTTACCTACAAGGAGTACCCATACACCTGCCTGTCAGCTGATTTCTCAACAGAAACTTCACAGACAAGAAAAAGCTAAGGAGTTCATCACCACCAAACCAGTATTATATGAAATGCTGAAGGGTATTCTTTAAGAAGAGGAAGAAGAAGAAAAAGGTAAAGATAAAAATTATGAACACCAAAGTGACAACAAATACATATCTGTCAACAAGTGAATCTAAAAATCAAGTGAATAAAAAATCTGACGAACAGAATAAACTGGTGAATAGAATACAATCAGGGGCATGTAGAAAGGGAATGGACTGACATTTCTCTGGGGAAAGGGAGTGTGGGGGGTGCAGGAAGAGTCTGGCCAAAAAGCACACACCTATGGACGAGGACAGTGGGCGGGGGGCAGGGTGATGGCGGAGGGTAGGGTGGGAAACCGGTGGAGGGGAGCAATGGGAGGAAAAAGAGGAACAACTGTAATAATCTGAACAGTAAAGGTTTATTTAAAAAAGAAAAAAAACAGATGGCTCCTTTCTGCTTCAGTGGGTTTGCGTAAAATCAGATAAGCAGAACATAGTTCTTTTTAGTGTTTGCGAGGGCTCCAGCAGGATCTGAAGGACCCCTCCCCACCCCCAGCAGACTTGTGCTGTGTTAGCTGGAGATAAAGAGTTAGGTGTTGATAATTGTAATCACCGTATTTTGAAATACTGAATTAGGAAGTAGTTTACCTGATCCCCCCAACCCCCAAATATCACACTTCATTAAATTGATTTGTAATTATTCCTGGAATTTAAACAAAATTTGCGTGCATGTTACAATCAACCCCCTATTGTTGAACCAGCATAAGTTTAAAAATCTCATTACCAATGGAGATGTAAATGATACTGTCTTTTACTTGTTGAGAGAGTTGATGTTATCTAATTGCAGTCATTCTGGAATGTTCCTGTCTTGTGGAGTGGGCCTGGGACTTTGTATTTGTACACCCTCACCCTCACTAACCCCCCTCGAACAGTTGATGCTGAAGCTGTGGGTCAGTCAGGGAACCTGGCTTTGCAAAACAAGTTGGTGCCTTTGTGAGACTGAGAGAAAGGAGTGGCGCCTCAGCACCACTGGCTCCAGGTTGGCCCTGCAGCATAGGAGGACCTTTCTACAGTGTGCGAGACCCCAGGGCCTGGCCCGTACTCAGCCCCTTAATAGGCCATGCCCTCCCGAGCTTCTAGGCCAGACTCATCGTGTCCGGCTTCTATCAAGGAAAAGAATAAATAAATTTGATTAACATTGAGGCCCACACAACCTAAATTAGTTCTGTTTTGTTGTTGTTAATCCTCACCCGAGAATATTTTTTCATTGATTTTTAGGGAGAGTGGAAGAGAGAGGGAAAGACAGAGAGAAACATCAATGTGAGAGAAACACATCAATTGGTTGCCTCCTGCACGAGCCCCAATCAGGGTCAGGGCTGGGTAGGAGCCTGAAACAAGGTATGTACCCTTGACAAGAATCGAACCTGGGACCTTCCGGTCCACAGGCTGACACTCTATCCACTGAGCCAAACCAGCTTGGGACTAAATTAGTTCTCGAGGGGCCTCGGCTCCCCTCTTTCCAGCTATCCAGCTCCTACAGTCAGGCCTGGGCTGCCCTCACCCGCCTTCACTCTCATCTTGGTTCATTGTAACTTCCACTCTCCCAAGCCTCCTGTCCTATCCAGGGGTACAAATCAGGCCTCCACACACTCATTACATAGTTAGGGTTTGCTGCAAATCAGGCACTGTGCAAAGTGCCCTCCATGCATTGCTCCCCTAATTTGCACATTTACTAAGCAGTTAGGTAATATCGCCGGCCCCACGTTTCAGGCAGCTCCCAGAAACGGGGGTTTGTCTCCAAGTCTGCAGCCCACCCCGGTTGCTCCAGTTGTCCTACACTGGCCTCTCTGACTCAGGGAGCCCTGGTGGCGTGGCCCGATGCGCCTGTTACCTGTGGAGATGCAGGACTTGCCATTGTCATCCAGGATGTACCCACTGGCACAGGAACATACCACGGAGTTCTGCTCCTCTCTGCAGAACTGGTCGCAGTCCCCGTTGTCCAGGCTGCAGAATTTTCGCATGGCTGTAAGGGACGCATGTTGGTTCTCAGGACAGGCTGAGGAAACTGAGGCTGCAGCTGGCCGGGAGAAAGGACAGCAGCCCCAGGGGGACATACACCCACTGTGAGCCCTACAGCAGCCCCTGGCTAGAACAAATGGCGGGAGCCACATGTCCCATGCACATCAGCTGGTGCAAACAGGATGGGCTGCCCAGAGCAGCTGGTGGGGTGACAGGACCATGCCTGTGCGTGTGCTCTTCTCACTGCCCAGGCTGCCTGGGGAAACCATGGCGAACAGTTAGGGCGAGAGCTGAGTATCTGCTGGGCCCCGGCACCAGCCTTCCAGGAGGTCCTTACATAATCTGAACATGGCCAGTGAGGGCCCTGGAGGCTGGAAGGGTCTGAAGTTCAGCGCTAAGAAGGAACATGGGTCCTGACCAGCTTGGAAGGGCTGCCTGCAGGAGGCTGGGTTCCTGGCCAGGGGCTCAAGAGGAGTCTGGTGGAGTGGCCAGAGGCCCACCCACTCTGAGGCAGAAGAGTCCCTGTGTAATAAGGGTCTCAGAGACGGGTCTGGGCCCCAGTGCGGTGGGAAGAAGAAACAAAACAGGCAGTCCACATCCAGGAGGCAGGCCAACCTGAGTGCCAAACTGGCCCTTCTGTCACTTGTGTTTTGAGGAAGTTATTTCCACCTACGGGCCTGGGTTTCCTCACTTGTAAAGTGGTGGAGGCCGTACCACCTCACAGGATAACCTCAGGGGTCACAGGAAGCTCTTGGCGCAGTGTCCGTGTGGACCCGAGTCTCCCTGGACCTCAGATCCGCAGCTCTGCCTGAGCCAGAATCACCCACCTGCTTCCTGTGTGCACTGAACTCAACCTCCAAACTTACATCAGTGATGCTACCCTAGCCGTTTACACTCCACACTTGGGTTTTGATGAAAAAGTAATTATAGTGCAAAGATCAGCGTTAATGAAACTTTAGAAAACATTCACCATGGCCCTGGGGTCAGAGCCAAAAGGTGTGGAAGAGCGGCAGCTCTGGATTGGGATGAAACGATGCCTAATTGATATTCCCGGCAGAGAAAATTCTGAAATAATCTAATTCAAGAGCACATTCCAAAGATTATAAATTAAGTAATAAAAAGAATAGCAAATCTTTCTCTTTAGGGAAATCTGGTTTAATATTAAAGCTAATTTTTATTTAAAAATTAACCAGCATATTAGGAAAGCTCCTAGTGACTTTTTTAAGTAAGAGTAATTAAATGTTCCAAATTTTTATAATTGGACAATCCCTAACAGTTAGTATTGGCATGTGCACTGATAAATGTGAAGTGTGGTGATTTAGCATCATTGCTCAGGACCACAAGGAATATAAGTCACAACGATGAGGGATACATTCTACTCCAAGAAGGAAGTCAATTCTCATTACTGTTAGTGGGCCACATGCTTCATGAATGAGGTGACTGTGTGTTTCACTGAACTCCAACACTGAGTGGATTGTGGGGCCATTAATTTTTGTTGTTTTCTGTGACTACAGTGGCCCTTCATAATGGAGCACAGACATCAGAAGTGACATGAGATTGTTCCCTTGGACATTTTGACTTTTTCCCTCTTTCCCACATTCGATTCTTCAGGTAACTTGGACTTGAAGGCCTACCAAAAAGAGGAACTTACGTAATTCACAGTTTCTGCCTTCATATCCTTCCTGACAAGTACAGTTATATTCCCCAAGGCCGTCCTTACACCTGCCCTGATTCAGGCAGGGATTGCTTTCACACTGGTCACCATCTGCAAAGAAAGGGTTTGGAAACTGAAGCTTGCGGGCAATTTCCATCACCATGGAAATGACTTTGCTGTGTTGATCTTGGCACACATTTTTTCAGATAACTCAAATGAACGTGGACTTCTTCCTGTTTTCCTGTAAACAATTTCTCCTAACAGAACTTCACTGTATCCTCACCTTTTGTGGCTCTGTGTAGATGATGCTCTTATCTTACTGGAACATTGACTGAGCTTCCCAGTGTTTGCTGAAATGTTTGACAGAATTTTTACATTAGAGTGAAGAGCTCTAGGATGGCGACTATGTGGGACCATCTGGAAGGGGGAAGATATGTGATTGTTTGACACTGGATAACAGAGATATTAGGGTTCCTGTTTCCAAATGCTCTGGGGTAAAATGAGAATGCAGAGACAACTGCCCAGCACCAACACGGGACTTCACATTTCTTGGTGCATTTGTGCAATCTAATTTAGAGATAAGTCCAATAGTCATTTTGAGAAATTTGAATGGTGTTGCCAGAATGAAAACATTAGTCAGGATTAATGCTATTTCAGGTGGTATAAGGGTTGACTCAAGATGCGTACCTTATTATAGGATCCAATCTTTCCGACTCTATTTTTTTCCTAATAATTCTTGGATTTTTAAAATTATCACTAAATTTGGTATTTTCAAATGAGAACATACTGATTTAAATCTATATGTAAGTGGCAACATTAGGATTAGTGTAAAGTTACTATAAAAAACTATTTTACAATGACTTATGAAAAAGCTCAGACTGAACAAGTTAAATATATAGGATTTAAACAGGAACAGAAAGGCAAGTCAGGAAGCATTTTCAAAGTTCAAACACAATTTCTCCCAACTTAAATATCCTAATGAACCCTTCTCACTTAAGGTTAAAATAGAAAACATCTCACCTTTGTATTTATTCCAGAATTCATTCTAAAAAAGAAAAAATATTTTAAAGAACATTAGGGAAAGCACAGACATTTTACACCTATAACAAATTATAACCTAATAACTCAACTTGAATAGGATACTTTCCCAAACAGAGGTCATTTTCCGAAACAAATTGCTCTAGAACTATTCAATCTAAACAGGAAAGTTTTTTTAAATCTTCTGTATCTATAAAGGTGCAGATGGTGGCTTCAATCACCATCTCTGTTGAATATTGAAAGTGTATTTTCAAGTGAATCTCCAAGAAATGGATTGTACCAAAAATGCATTGCTCTGTTTGCTACTCCAGTAAATGGTCTTTAGTTGAAATATTTGGGTCAAAGATTCAATAAAGAAATGAATTATTGGTTAACAATCATGGTAATTTTGAAAATGGTAATTGGTAATTAAATCAGGGCATCAAGAGCCTACATTAACTAAAAAATGTTCACAGATTAAAAAAATTTTTTTCTGTCTATGGTAGGTTGAATAGTGTCTCCCAACCCTCCAAATTCAGGTGTAAACTCACAATGTGACTTTAATTGGAAATAAGGTTTGTGCAGATATAAGTAAGGTATCAATTGAGGTGAGATCCTACTGGATTAGGGTGGACCCCAAATCAATGAGGGGGTCCTTATAAGAGACAGAAACGGAGACAGACACACGGAGAGAAGGCCATGTGAAGATGGAAGCAGAGATTGGAGTGATGCATCTACAAGCCAAGGAATGCCAGGGATTGTTGGCAGCCACCATAAGCTAGAAGAGAGGTGTGGAACGGATTCTCCCTCAGGTCTTCCAGAAGGAACAAACCCTGGTGACACCTTAATGTCGAACCTGTGGTTTCTAGCTTTTTCTCTCAAAGTACCACAGAATTGTGGTACTGAGAGAAAAAGCATTTTAAGACACCCAGTTTGCGGTTTTATTTTGCTTTATTTATTTATTTATTTATTTATTTATTTATTTATTTAGTATCTTAATGTGGAAGCTTAGAATATCAATTTGAGACCTTTCTTCTATTCCAATAAAAACCTTAATGCGGAGGAAGAAAATGGCGGAGGTTTAGACAGACGTGTCGGTGCCTTGTCCCGGAGCAGATAAGGGCGGGCAGCTGAAATGGGTAGCATACAGCCCGAATAAGCAGAGGAGATTCAGCTGAGAGACAGTCTGCAGCCAGGAAAGACAGAGAAACCCTAGATAAAGGGAAAGGTTAGAGGCTGAGGCTGAAACCTCTCCAGGTGCGCCGGCACAGCGGCGGAGACCATGCCATCGTGGGTGACTGTCACCGGCATCCAGAGACCAGCTACTAACCCGGCAACAACGGCTCTCAAGCAGCGCGACTACATGAACTCAGAGGAACCCTGCTTCTCCCCACAGAAAGGTTAGACTTTCCCCAAAGGTGCGGTTTGCAGTTTAGGTTGGAGAGTGGAACGCTCGCAGGGGGGTGGGGACTCTGGGCCCCACAAAGACCGTGGCCGTTGGAGCCAGCGTGACCCACGAGTGTGGAAGGGCACCCCCAGGGCTGCTGGCAGAAGGGAACGCTATAAATAAGCCCACAGTTGGACGGGACACAAACGGGCAGCCTCAGATTACGCCAGTTTGCCGGCTACTCGGTGCCAGGAGCCAGAGTGCGCACAGAGACTTCGCGCAGATTTGGAAGGTGAAGCGTTGCGAGTTCGCACAACTTCCCAGGCTCTTAAATCTGTGCGTTTGATTGTTGAACCCAGTGCAAGGGACTACCCAGTTGGGGTCAGTCACAGAGCTTGTAAGGGAAGGCTGCTTTGGGGGAGCCTGGGAAACAGAGCGGGGAGTTACTACTGGGAAACCAGCTCTGGGCAGAGGAAATTCCAAACCAGCTTCCGGTACAATAGAGAACACCTGATCAGAGAGGTCCTATACCCTCAGAGGTCAACCCCGACGCACTGCCACCCAGAGGCAGAGCCACGAACTGACTCTTCTGTAAATACAGATAAGGGCTGTCTGGGAAACCAATACAGCCTGCCTTAAAATCAGGACTGTGGCTTACAACACGGAGGGACAGTGTATCAGAGGGAAATTCAACATTCTCCTGAATACCTAGTGTGCCAAAAAGAGGAGCAGAAGATCTGAAGCACCTTCATTACAGCCCATTTTTTTTAAATTATTTTTTTAAATTATTGTTTCACCTTTTAACTAAGAAACCATTTATTTTTTTTTCATCACTTGATTTTACCCTTTTAATTACTACATTTTTATTTTTAACCAGTATTATTACTGCTGCCATTTTACCATTTTTTTTAAAGTGTCATTTTATTTTCTCTTTATTTTATTTTGGGACTAAGGTCCTCCATTTTATTTTCATCGTTCCTTTAGCATCATTTTCCTCTACCTCAATTGTGCTGCTGTGCTAAAACCCTCTTTCCCACTTTTCCCCTTTTGCTGTCCTGTTTCTCTTACCCTATTCCTGCTTTAGATTTTCCCTATTCTTCATACCCCCTGTCTAAATTTCACCCTACTTATATATCCCTTTTCCAATCACCTGATCTAAATCCTTATCCACCTCTCCCTTATCTTTCTTCACTATCCAAATTTTTTATGCTCTCCTTTTCTCTATTGTTTTGTTGTTGCTTGCTCGATTGTTGAGTATATTGTTTGTTTGTTTTTTTTCTTTTCTTTAAGGATTGTTTGTGAGGTTGTTCTGCTTTTTCTTTTTCTGTCTCCCATTCCCCCCCCCCCCCCAGCCGGTTATTTTTGTGCTTCTGTTTTCCCTTGCCTCACTTGATATTATTGGCTGTTTGTAGTTTGTATTCACTCCAGGGATCCGTTGCTGGAATTTGTTGGGATTAGTGGCGGTTCTATCGGAGTTTTCTCCTCATATGAATAGTCTCCTCCCCTCTTCTACTTAATTCTCTTTTTCTTTTTCTTTTTTTTTCCTCTTTTTTCTGTTTTCCTCTCTATCTGTTTCTCTTCTTTCTTCCTTACCCCCCAACTCTCTTAGCTCGGGTAGCCATCTTTATTTGGGGTTATTAATACCGTAATTCATTTGTGTTCAGTGCCTGGTACGTTGTGCCTTGCTGTGTTGTATTTTGTGCCTTTAAATCAACGCAGCAGATCCAAGCAACAGCGGCCTCCTGATCTCCACACGCTCTGTCTGAGGAACAGCTGCTGTGTGTGAAGCCTCCCTCCACCAGCCAGAAGAGCCACAACAGCTGTGAACAGCACCCATCAGAAGACCCGCTACCAACAGAGGAGCAGCTGCTACCACAACCACCCAAGGAGCAACCACAGCCCGAGGAGCCACTACCACCTAGGGAGCAGCCACTGAACGACTCAATATCTATATACGTCAGTGAGATCAAACATGGGTAGACAAAGAAATACCCAAAGGAAAGAAAAGGAGGACTCACCAGAAAAGCAGCTAAGTGATACAGAGTCATACAACATGACAGAAAAAGAATTCAGAATAAGGGTCCTAGAGTGCATACACCGGATGGAGGAAAAAATCGACAACTTATCCAAGAAGCAAGAAGAAACAGATGAAAAAATCAACAACTTAAGTAAGACCCAAGAAGAAATGAAGTGCGATATAGCTGCAATAAAGAACACCATTGAAAGTATCAACAGTAGACTAGGAGAAGCGGAAGACAGAATTAGTGAATTAGAAGACAGGGAAGCAAAACACACCCAAACTGTACTTCAGTTGGAGAAAAAAATTAAAAGACAGGAGGAGAGCCTAAGGGAGCTTTGGGACTACATGAAACGAAACAACATACGAATAATAGGGGTGCCAGAACAACAGAAAGAGGAACAAGGATTAGAAAACCTACTGGAAGAAATAATATCAGAAAACTTCCCTGAGGTGGGGAAGAAAAAAGTCACACAAGCCCAGAGAGTCCCAAGCAAGGTGAACCCGAAAAGACCCACACCAAGACACATCATAATTACCATGGCAAATATTCAGGACAAAGAGAGAATCTTACACGCTGCAAGAGAGAGACGGAAAGTTACATACAAGGGATCTCCCATTAGATTATCAAATGATTTCTCAACAGAAACACATCAGGCCAGAAAAGAATGGACGGAAATTTACAAAGTGATGCAAAGCAAAGGACTGAATCCAAGAATACTCTATCCAGCAAGGCTATCATTCAAAATTGAAGGGGAAATAAGAAGCTTCACAGACAAAAATAGGCTAAGGGAGTTTATCACCACCAAGCCAGCAATGCAAGAAATGCTAAAGGGACTGGTGTAAAAAGAAGAAATAAAAATCCCAGAAAGAAAACAGCCACACACAAAAAAAGAAATGGCTACAAACAAGTACCTTTCAATAATAACTTTAAATGTAAACGGGCTAAATGCTCCAACCAAAAGATATCGAGTGGCTGAATGGATAAAAAATCATGACCCATACATTTGCTGTCTACAAGAGACCCACCTCATTAGAAAGGACTCACACAGACTGAAAGTGAAGGGATGGAAAAATATCTTTCAGGCTAATGGAAAAGAAAAGAAAGCTTGGGTAGCAATACTTATATCGGACAAAATAGACCTCAAAGTGAAGGCCATAACAAGAGATACGGAAGGCCACTTCATAATACTAAAGGGATCAATACAACAAGAAGATATAACCCTGATAAAAATATATGCACCCAATGCAGGAGCACCCAAATACATAAAAAATCTCCTGGAAGATATCAAAGGAGAGATCGACAACAATACAATCATAGTAGGGGACTTTAATACACCACTGTCATCACTGGATAAATTCTCTAGACAAACAATCAGCAAAGAAACAGCAATCCTAAATGACTCACTAGATCAGATGGATTTAATTGACATCTTCAGAACACTTCACCACACAGCCACGGAATATACATTCTTCTCAAGTGCGCATAGGACAGATTCAAAAATAGACCACATATTGGGTCATAAACAAAGTCTCCCCAAATTCAAGAAGATTGAAATCATACCAAGCATCTTCTCAGACCACGATGGCATAATATTAGAAATAAACTACAATAAAAACAACCCAAAATACTCAAACACTTGGAAGCTGAAAAGCATGTTATTAAATATTGATTGGGTTACCAATGAGATCAAAGAAGAAATTAAAAACATCCTGGAAACTAATGACAATGAAAACACAACAATCCAAAACCTATGGGACACAATGAAAGCAGTCCTGAGAGGGAAGTTTATAGCTCTACAGGCCTATCTCAAAAAACAAGAGAAAATGGTAGTAAATCATATAACTCTACAACTCAAAGAATTAGAAAGAGAGCAACAAAGAAACCCCAGAGTGAGCAGAAGGAGGGAGATAATAAAGATTAAAGCAGAAATAAATGACATAGAGACCAAAAAAATAATACAGAAAATCAATGAAACCAAGAGCTGGTTCTTCGAAAGGATAAACAAGATTGACAAACCTCTAGCCATGCTCATCAAGAAGCAAAGAGAGAGGACCCAAATAAACAAAATCAGAAACGATAGGGGCGAAATAACAACAGACCCCACAGAAATACAAATGATTGTTAAAAAATACTATGGACAGCTCTACTCCAACAAACTAGACAACCTGGAAGAGTTGGACAAATTCCTAGAAAAATACAACATTCCAAAACTCAATCAGGAAGAATCTAAAAATCTCAATAGGCCAATAACTATGGAAGAAATTGAAGCAGTCATCAAAAAGCTTCCATCAAACAAAAGCCCAGGACCAGACGGCTTCACATGGGAATTTTACCAAACATTCAAGGAAGAACTAAAACCTATCCTCCTCAGACTACTACAAAAAATTCAGGAGGAAGGAACACTTCCAAGCTCATTCTATGAAGCCAGCATCACCCTAATACCAAAACCCGGTAAAGACAACACAATGAAAGAGAATTACAGGCCAATATCGCTCATGAACATAGATGCCAAAATCCTCAACAAAATCTTAGCAAATCGGATCCAGCAGTACATCAGAAAGATCATACACCATGGCCAAGTAGGATTCATCCCAGGGATGCAAGGATGGTACAATATCCGCAAATCAATAAACGTGATACATCACATAAACAAATTGAAAGAAAAAAACCACATGGTCATATCAATTGATGCAGAAAAAGCATTTGACAAAAAGCATTTGACAAAATCCAAAACCCATTTTTGATAAAAACTCTCAGCAAGGTGGGAGTAGAAGGATCATACCTCAACATAATAAAAGCCATATATGACAGGCCCACAGCCAACATCATACTCAATGGACAAAAACTAACACCATTTCCCCTAACAACAGGAACAAGACAGGGATGCCCGCTCTCACCACTCCTGTTCAAAATAGTACTGGAAGGGTTAGCCATTGCAATTAGGCAAGAGGAAGAAATAAAAGGCATCCAAATTGGAAAAGAGGAAGTAAAACTGTCCTTATTTGCAGACGACATGATATTATACATACAAAACCCTAGAGACTCCATCAAAAAACTACTAGACTTAATACATGAATTTGGCAATGTAGCAGGATACAAAATTAACCCCAAGAAATCTGAGGCATTTCTATACACCAATAGTGAACTTTCAGAAAGAGAGATTACAAAAACAATCCCATTTACCATCGCACTAAAGAAATTAAGCTACCTAGGAATAAACTTAACTAAAGAGGTAAAAGACCTCTACTCAGAAAACTACAGGACATTGAAAAAAGAGATAGAGGAAGACATAAACAAATGGAAGAACATTCCGTGTTCATGGATTAGTAGGATCAACATCATTAAAATGTCCATACTACCCAAAGCAATCTATAAATTCAATGCACTTCCCATTAAAACACCAACGGCATACTTCACAGATCTAGAACGAACTCTCCAAAAATTCATCTGGAATAAAAAAAGACCCCGAATAGCTGCAGCAATCCTGAAAAAGAACAAAGTAGGTGGGATCTCAATACCAGATATCAAGCTGTATTACAAAGCCACTGTTCTCAAAACTGCCTGGTACTGGCACAAGAACAGACATATAGATCAATGGAATAGAATAGAGAGCCCAGAAATTGGCCCGAACCAATATGCTCAGTTAATATTTGACAAAGGAGGCAAGAACATACAATGGAGCCAGGATAGTCTCTTCAATAAATGGTGTTGGGAAAATTGGACAGATACATGCAAGAAAATGAAACTAGACCACCAACTTACACCATACACAAAAATAAACTCAAAATGGATAAAGGACTTAAATGTATGACAGGAAACCATAAAAATTCTAGAAGAATCCAAAGGCAACAAAATCTCAGACATATGCCGAAGCAATTTCTTCACTGATACAGCTCCTAGGGCACTTGAAACTAAAGAGAAAATGAACAAATGGGACTACTTCAAAATAAAAAGCTTCTGCACAGCAAAAGAAACCATCAACAAAACAACGAGAAAACCCACTGTGTGGGAAAACATATTTGCCAATGTCATATCTGATAAGGGCCTAATCTCCAAAATTTATAGGGAACTCATACAACTTAACAAAAGGAAGATAAACAATCCAATCAAAAAATGGGCAAAGGACCTAAATAGACACCTTTCAAAAGAGGACATTCAGAAAGCCAAGAGACATATGAAAACATGCTCAAAGTCACTAATCATCCGAGAGATGCAAATCAAAACAACAATGAGGTACCATCTCACACCTGTCAGACTGGCTATCATCAACAAATCAACAAACGACAAGTGCTGGAGAGGATGTGGAGAAAAAGGAACACTTGTGCACTGCTGGTGGGAATGCAGACTGGTGCAGCCACTATGGAAGACAGTATGGAGTTTCCTCAAAAAACTACAAATGGAACTACCATTTGACCCTGTGATCCCACTTCTAGGAATATATCCCAAGAAACCAGAAACACCAATCAGAAAGGATATATGCACCCATATGTTCATAGCAGCACAATTCACCATAGCTAAGATCTGGAAACAGCCTAAGTTCCCATCAGTAGATGAATGGATTAGAAAACTGTGGTACATCTACACGATGGAATACTATGCTGCTGTAAAAAAGAAGGAACTCCTACCATTTGCAACGGCATGGATGGAACTGGAGAGCATTATGCTAAGTGAAATAAGCCAGTCAATGAAGGAAAAATACCACATGATCTCACTCATTCATGGATAATAGAGACCATTATAAACTTTTGAACAGTAGTAGATACAGAGGCAGAGCTGCCTCAAACAGATTGTCAAACTGAAGCGGGAAGGCCGGGGAAAGTTGGGGGGCAGGAGGGAGGGGTATAAGAGATCAACAGAAGGACTTGTATGCATGCATATATGCATAACCAATGGACATAGGACGCTGGGGGGTGGGGGAGGCCAGGGGATAGTCAAGG
This sequence comes from Myotis myotis, assembly GCF_014108235.1. Taxonomy (NCBI): domain Eukaryota; kingdom Metazoa; phylum Chordata; class Mammalia; order Chiroptera; family Vespertilionidae; genus Myotis; species Myotis myotis. Next base: position 26,842,647 of record NW_023416335.1, read on the forward strand.
GCGGGGAAAAAAAAAAGACACATATGTAATACCCTTTGTAATACTTTAAGCAATTAAAAAAAAAAAAAAAGAAAACCTTAATGCTGTAAGTTCCCCTAGAACAGGGGTGGGCAAACTTTTTGACTCGAGGGCCACAATGGGTTCTTAAACTGGACCGGAGGGCCGGAACAAAAGCATGGATGGAGTGTTTGTGTGAACTAATATAAATTCAAAGTAAACATCATTACATAAAACGGTACGGTCTTTTTTTTTTTTTTTTTTTTTTTTTTTTTTAGTTTTATTCATTTCAAACGGGCAGGATCCAGCCCGCGGGCTGTAGTTTGCCCACGGCTGCCCTAGAAGCACTATGTTGTATATTCGTTTTTGTTCAGCTGAAAATATTTTCTAATTTCCTTTGAGACTTCCTTTTTGACCCACAAATTATTTAGAAGTGTGCTGTGTGCTATTTAATTTCCAAATACGTAGAAATTTTCCTGTTATTGATTTTTGGTTAATTTCATTATTGTCAGATAACATTTTATATGTTTTCAATCTTTAACATTTGTTAAGATGTGTTTTTAGGACACAGGATATGGCCTATCTTGTAGAAAGTTCCGTGGATGCTTGGAAGTTTGAGGAGAGGGGGTTTGCCACAGAATCGTTGGGACTCGTACAGTTATCAGTTAGATTCAGGTCGAGTGATGTCTGGAGAACTGCAGGGGACACAAATGATAAACTCACAACTCTGTAGTACTTTGAATTCTCGTTTTCTTCAATGACTGCTGCTATGTACTTTTCAGGACCCTCAAATAGCGGCTCCATGCAGTCTACCCGGGTTTTGTAGTTACATTCCGTGGGAGACAGGGTGGAGTGTGCTTTCTCCATGGTACTTGGAACCAGACTTGTGGCTAACCTTTGATCCAGTAATCCTCTTTGGAGCAGCTGCTTTTCTTAGGAGATAACCCAGAAGAACTGTGCATGTGCATGATTTCATAACAGTAATATGAAAACAACTTATATGGCCAAAACGGGAAAGTAGTAAATGTGTTGATACAATAGAATTTAATTTGGGTTTTTAAGATTATAAGTATGGTAGCTATATATAGAAATAAGGAAGAGTGTTTCGGAAATGATGCTGAGTAAAAAGTAGTACCTAAACTTGGATTGGAATTACAAATATTCATTAATATTTTGTGTATGTATTTCATACACAAAACTATGCATATGTGAATTCAAAGAGCATTTAAAAGTGAAAATAGTTCTTGAAATTATGAATAACTTTTAAAAATAGACAAATCATGTATTTGGTAAGGCGTGAAAATGAGTTCTCCAATGCCTCTTCTCTCTTCTGGTGGCTGAAATGAACACTGGTGGCCAAATGGATAGAAACATACACGAATCCCTTGCAGACCTTGATCTTTTGCAGAAATACAAAGATGTCTGAGTCCCACCATTTACAATGACTATTTTCTAGACTGAAGTGCCAAGTGTGTTTTCCAATGTATTAGTGGTTGCTACATTCTCCTTCCTAGCTTCAGGTTTTATGGGAGGAAACACAGTGCTTCTGTAATGTTACTGGAGACTGTGAGACACATGGTGATGCAATGCGGTTACTTCCCAAGCCCCAGCCAGCTGTGGGCATTCCATGGCAGTACAGAGCTTTTCATCTATGAACACGGCCTCCTCCTCATCAGTGCCTTTTTTTTTTTTTTTAAATATATTTTTTTGTTTTTTTACAGAGAGGAAGGGAGAGAGAGATAGAGAGTTAGAAACATCGATGAGAGAGAAACATCGATCAGCTGCCTCCTGCACATCTCCTACTGGGGATGTGCGCACAACCCAGGTACATGTCCTTGACCGGAACCGAACCCGGGACCTTTCAGTCTGCAGGCCGACGCTCTATCCACTGAGCCAAACCGGTTTCGGCCTCATCAGTGCCTTTGATCTGCTCTTCCTAACCCTCCTTCCTCCCTCTCTCTCTTCCTTCAAAATTTTTAAGAGTTTATTTGAGGCAAAACTGATGGTAGTTGCCAGGAAGCAAGGTCTCAAATGCTTCCGTTTTGTTCTTTAAAAAACTACTTGCTGCTGCATGGAACTGTTTAAGTCATTGTAGGTACTGCACGCTTCCTTCTTTGTTACAAATAGCTCAAAGTGCTCAGTGAGACCCAGAGTGGTCCATTTGGCCAAACATCTCACTATCCGTGGGTGATCACAGATGAATATGGGGTTTCTGCGACTCACTTTCAGGAACTCTCTGACAAGATTATCAGAGTCTGGATGTGGCCTGAGGTAAAGGACATTCAGTAGCTTTTGCCACACAGGTATTATTAAGAATGTTTTTTAGTTTCTTCAGTTCTGAAGAAGGTTTGTTCCTGGCAGGCTAGTTCCTCACAGGGCTTTCTCACGTGCTTCTACCATGCTGACTCTGTAGATGGGGTGAAGTCAGTCTGATGGGTTTGGCCTTCTGGGCCATTGAGTGGGTGGATGTGATCTTGTCTGTAATGTGCTTCACCATCCCTGACATAATCTCCACGGTTTCAGGAGATCATCATGATCTGAAGGGGCCATGTAAAATTCACTGCTGGTGAATTAGAGTCAGATCATCTGGAACTGGCATTCAATTTCACAAACCAGGACAATGCCACTGCTCACCAGCATCTTATGGCAGAGTTCTGGAGCAATACTTGTATGTAAGTTCATGTCCAGCTTATTTTGCCAGGTGATGAAAAACTTGGGCACATCTCCACTAGAGATGGCATTCATCCTAGGAATTTCAATGTCTAGGAATCCCAACTTACCAAAATCTTCTTATACATGTGATGCTATTACTGTGGATGATAAATTTCTTCTTTATAAAGTCATTCAGGTCCAAGCCCAAGTATCTCCAATGATGTGTTTGTCTTTGAGGCCAAAGTGAGGATTAGGTGACATATATGAGCATTGAGGCAATAGTGTCATTTTATGGAGAATGACGCTCTGCAAACCCTTCTTCTTTTTTCCAGGATTCTCTCGAACTCCAATTATGTCTCCCAAGGCAGTCTGTTATCGATATAAATAAATTCTTCTGATTTTAAATTCCTTGAAATGGCCATAACTTGCAACTTCACCTGTACTCGAAGGGCACAGAAGATGAACCTCCCGGGCACTTCTGGCATAGAGACTACCTACCCCTTAAGGTGATGTTGGTCAGGTGGTCTGCAGGTGTAGCAAGCGAGCCGGTCTACATGGAGCCTGTGTGGTGCGGGTCTCCTCAGCACTCAGCATGTGGTGGGAGCTCAACTGTGGTCTTGTAGTATTAATGGGGGTCCTGCAGTGTGGATGGGGGTCCTGCAGTGTTGATGGGGTCCCGCACTATAGATGGGGGTTCTGCAGTGTGGATGGGGGTTCTGCAGTGTGGATGGGGGTCCTGCAGTGTGGATGGGGTTTCTGCAGTGGGGATGGGGGTCCTTCAGTGTGGATGGGGTTCCTGTAGTGGGGATGGGGGTCCTGCAGTGGGGATGGGTCCTGCAGTGGGGATGGGTGTCCTGCAGTGTGGGTGGGGGTCCTGCAGTGTGGATGGGGGCCCTGCAGTGTGGATGGGGGTCCTGCAGTGTGGATGGGGGCCCCGCAGTGTGGATGGGTGTCCTGCAGTGTGGATGGGGATCCTGCAGTGTGGATGGGGCCCTGCAGTGTGGATGGGGGTCCTGCAGTGTGGATGGGGGTTCTGCAGTGTGGATGGGGGTCCTGCAGTGTGGATGGGGCCCTGCAGTGTGGATGGGGGTCCTGCAGTGGTGATGGGGGTCCTGCAATGTGGATGGGGATCCTGCAGTGTGGATGGGGCCCTGCAGTGGGGATGGCGGTCCTGCAGTGTGGATGGGGATCCTGCAGTGTGGATGGGGGCCTGCAGTAGTGATGGGGGTCCTGCAGTGTGGATGGCGGGTCCACTGTCGGTTGTCAGTGGTGTGGTGGTGGTGGCAGCAGCCGGGCCTACCTGTCTCTCTCGGAGCTGCTGCTTGGCCTCCTCCTCTGCTACTTTCTCTTCAGCTTTCAAGTGTCTTCAGTTCATTCTTTCCCAGTTTCCATCGTCGCCATTCACTGCCACCTCACATCCTCATCGTGGCCATGTTTCCCCAGGGCCCTACCCAAGGTGGGTGAGGCTCATGAGCAACTTTCAGGGAAGCCTTTGCTCTCGTGTGCCTATGCGCCATAGCTCTGAAGGCTGCAACTCAGGTGCCAAATGTCAAATATGGCTGTGGCCATGGATCTGGGCAAAACCCAATGGCTCCCGTGTGTGTGTGTGTGTGTGTGTGTGTGTGTGTGTGTGTGTGTCCCAGTCCAGGGAGGTGTTGGCCAAGGGCATGAATAATTTTAAATAAACTTGTTATGTTTTAGAATAGGTTTAACAATACCTTCAGAAGTTCTCATAATTCTTATAACCAATTTTTGGCCATACCTTCTCAGCTTCCTTCCCACAAAACAAGGAGCTATGTGGTGGGCGAGGAACCAGGAACAAAAGCCTTGCAAGGGGTAGAAGGAGACAGGCTCCCCACCTCCCACCCCAGAAAGCCTCTCCTGAGCTGTTCTCTGTGGCGGAGGCTTTGAAAGAAAACCCCTATTCTGTAAAAATACTGTTTGGAATTCTCTGCTATTCTTTGGACGGCCTCTTATTCTGAAAAAGTAACTTTGCTTTCTAGCCTGCTTGAATAGTGGGGGAGATAAACTTAGCTATCTGACCTTGTAGGCCAGAGACTAGATACACCCAATGCCATGCCAGGTGCATTTTTTAATTGGATAGAACTGTATAGTTTTCAAGGCCGCCACCAGCAAGCACACAAAGAGCTGGATCTTCTATAAAAAGGGAAGTTCTGCTCGTAGCTGTGCTTAGATTTGGATTCATTTTCCTGAGCCTGCCGCGGTGAATAAAGTGTAACTCCAAACTCTCAGAGCGCTGTTTGGTTTTGGTCGGGTTTTTCTGTAACATAATTGGTTCCCTGACATTTCGGGAAGACTGGGGAACCACCCATCGTGGCTTCTTGGCCTCCGGTGTGGACTGGGTTTGAGGATCGGGGGAGCCGGATAGGCCCCTGGGAGGCGCCGCTCTGCTGATTTAGCAGAATTGAACCGGGGGAACTCCGGGCACTCCCGGACCTCAGCCCAGGACCCGGCTGGCATCTGGAGAGCGTGGACGGACACTTCTGGACCTGTCTGCAGAATCTGTAAGGTAGGGGCCCCAATCCCCTACCGTCTGGCCCACTCGAAATGAGTGGAAGGGGAGCTTGATCACCTCCTGGGGAGCCATAGAGCTCCTCCAGGTTTTGGGAATCCCTCAGGAATCTGGACTCTGTCAGGAATTGGGAATCCCTCAGGAATTGGGAATCTGTTTTGAATTTGGAATTTGTTAGAATTTGGAATTTGTTTGGAATTTGGAATTTATTTGGAATTTGGAATTTATTTAAACTTGGGAATTTGTTTAAGCTCTGAGTGAATAGCTGTTTGTTTGTGTGGGACTAGCCAATTTGCTACCGAGAAGGGGGACTGGACGCAGTCTTAACTCCTCCGGTAGGTTCTCACCAAGACGTTGGTTGAGAATTCTGTTCTGGGACATGGGTGCCAGGAGTGCCCCCACACCCATCTGGGGAGTTGGGCATTGTTTTGTCTATCTGCTCAGCTCCAGTCTGGGCTAGTCTACTGAGAGAGTGTGAATACGAGTGTTTGGCTGCTTATTAACTCATCTGTGTAAAGTGAAAGCTACTTTGATTTATTTTGCATTTCTGTTAATTCATCTGGCTGAACGTTTGGACTGGACCCGCGGTGGGCTGCAAGAATCTCTAGCAGTTCTCAAAGTCTTTTGCTCGCCATTACAGAAGGAATCAGCCCACTTCACTAACAAAAACTTCTGTCTATCAGTTGCTCTTACCTCGGTTGTAAATTCGCTGTATTAAATTGAAATTTTAAAATGTTAGGGTAGATTTAAAGACTAAAATAAAGTCTGACTAGATTCCAAGATTGCTTGTAAAAAAAGCAAGAGAGAAGTCTTTTCAAGTTAACTATTTGCTTAGTAAATTAACAGTAGTAAATTTCAAAGAACTTATTATTTATGGTCTTCTTATCTCTTTGGTGGAAGAGGAAGGGCTTACAGCTCCGCAGGACGTATTTACTGGCCCTGACCGTAAGGCTGAAGTTATTATTAACTGTCTATAGACCCCGTTAACCCCTGATTGTGTGTCTTGTGTGGACTGTTGTCTTTGTCTTTGTGATTATGTGTTTTATTTGACTTGCCGTTTTCAGTTATTTATTAAAATCCTCATAGGGAATATAACCTGGTCTTTCCCTCTCTCCCTTATCCTGTTTCTGAAAGCATCTGTAACTGAATTTCAGATGGTCTCCAGGCTTTCTGTCTGCAAAAAAATCTCCCTATGTACCCGTTATCTTTCCAGGCTGACTAAAAGTCATGCTTCCCCACGGGTCGGACCCCAGCCTCCGGGAGGGAGGACTCTATAGGAGCAGTCTATAGTTTTCTTCGAAACTCCCACTGTTTAAAGAGAGACAAACAGCTGGACTGGGGGACAGTGGAATTGGTCGGAGAGATCAAAAATAGGGGGGGAAGTCTTTGAGGGAAAAAAACGGGCTTGGGCTGAGACAAAGAATGGGGGTGTTAGCAGTTATGTTACTGGCTGCAGACTGCTAGCAGGTGCATTATCAACAAACTCCAAGGTCACAAGTTTTCTGTGAGCACCAATACTGAATGTTCACTTTTAGTAATCATTAAAAGATTAAGATTTCTAAGAATAAAAAATTCTAATACATGAAAAACAACTAAACTCCCAGGAAAAAAGCGGAGGAGAAACAGACCTGAAATCTGCAGCCGCCCTGGTGATTTAAAAGTTTAGAACTATTTGCTAGGCAGACTCAGCCCCTGAAAGCCAGGTCAAAGAAGGGGGGGCTGGATGCCTAAGCTGCCCACTGCCCTGAAAGAAGAAGCAGCAGCGAGAGAAGTAGGGAAAGCTGTGGATAGAGCTAACAAAAGCTCCCTGTTTGCAAATGTACTGAAAGGGTTCAGTACCTGTTGCTGCTGGAAGAGGAGGAGCTAATATCCCCTTCCAGTGCACTCCCTTGGAAGAGGCCTGCTTGTTACTATGCCACAAAGGGGACTGGTGGAAAGTCAAGGATAGCAAGGCCCTATAACTAATAAACAGGGTTAACAAAAGGGCAAAGAAAAGAGTACTCTCCCTGGACCTGGGAGCCATCAGAACTTTGAAATTCTCCAAGAGAGAAGGAGTCTGATTCAGAGACTGGCCGAAACCTCCTTGGGTTAAGAGAACTGGAGGCTGCATATTAAACTTATAGACTGCAGTTTGCTGGGCAGATGTCTAAGCCCAGTTGTGTAGAGGTTAGCTGCCTCTGTGCAGCAAACAACTTTCTCCTGTGCCAGATGCATTTTATAGAGATTGTTCAGACTGTGTTTGCGGCTAGAGAGGAGAAGAATAACCGCCACACACAAGCCCTGACTGTGGCTTGCAGAGAACTGAGCAAGATGACTCCCCTGCTACATTCCCAGGTGCTGGTTGCAGCCAAGAGCATGGATCACCCTGTATGGCATTAGAGCAATGCCCTACGTGATGGACTTGGCTGATGCCTTCTTCTCATGGACATGGCTCCAGAGAGTCCAGGAAAGTTTTGTTTTGTGTAGGAAGAGTCAACAGTGAACTTTAGTTGCCCTCCCTCAAAGGTATTTGTATAGCCCTACCATGTGTCATGTTTGGTAGCATGAGATTTGGCTCCTGAAGCGGCCATGCTGCCAATATTATATTTCATTGTATTAATATGTTGTATTAACCTTTGATTCTCTTGCAGGTTTGAATGTAGCTGTCAGCAGTTGCTGTAGACCTGTGTTGGTCTACAGTCCTTGGTACTCTTTGGGAGTAACTGGCAAGTGTTCAGTTTCCCATACTAAAGGCCATTGTTATAGCCATATGTTAACTGTCCTGAAAAGGGACTATGTGGGTGAACCCCAAAAGTAAAGGATGTCTAGCTGCCAAGAGGGCAGGTGCCCAACTGGGCAAAGAAGAATACCCATCAGGTTTTGGTCTCTATTAAGAGACAGTTAACATTTGGCAGCCTGTATACTATCTGGCAGGCCTATGTAACCATGCCCATGTCAGGGGTGGTACAAACCTCAACTGTAGAAAACTGGGGAAGGCCTGTTTGGAACAGAAGGAAGTAGTAAAGGGGTAAATAGTAGCCCTCTGGTACAGGAATTACAGACCCTGTGAGGTCCTGTGACATGTGAGACCCTGTAAGGAAATAGAGCTCCTTTAATCCGTTCTGAGAAAACAAGTCAAGTGAGGGGAGCCCTACTACAGGGGGACCTATAACTATCTATTTGAATATAAACATATTGTAAATTTCTTCTTGCCATTTGAAGACAGTTATATTACTCTGAAGAGTCCATGAAAAGGGACTGGCAAGGAAAATCAGGAAATCTTGGAGCATATCAAGTCAGTATGTTTTTCTCCTTATATAATTCCTCTGAAATTTGGCAATGCTTAATAAATCATGGCAATACATTTCTTTGCATAGATTCAATAAGACTGGTTCCTAATAGTGATTTTATTAACAGAAAACTTTAACTGGAGTATCATGTTTTAAAGAGACCTATCTGGACTCTAAAGACTTGAAGCCAATAAGAGTGCCACGGAAAAAGCCTGGTATCCTTCTTGGGAGCCCTGAAAATGGCTGGTGCTGGAGCATCAGGCCCATGCCCTACCATCACTGGCAGTTGGTCAGAGTAGAAGGGGAGCAATAGGATGCCTCTGCATCCCTGCGGAACCCCCACACACTCTGGGCTGCAACAAGTAGGAGGGCTACTGAGATGGGCCTTAAAGCCTAGAGCATGGGCTCAGGTGGAGTTGCTACAGGTGAGGGATTCACCTAACTCAGCAGACACTGCAGGCAGGCCTGATGGCAGCTGGATGGCTTGGCTTCCTGGCCCTACGGGGCACATTAAAATTCAACCATGTAGCTGAAACCGGTTTGGCTCAGTGGATAGAGCGTCGGCCTGCGGACTGAAAGATCCCAGGTTCGATTCTGGTCAAGGGCATGTACCTTGGTTGCGGGCATATCCCCAGTAGGAGATGTGCAGGAGGCAGCTGATCAATGTTTCTCTCTCATCGATGTTTCTAACTCTCTCCCTTCCTCTCTGTAAAATTCAGCCATGAAATTCCAGCAAAGGTAGTCAGTTACCATTCTTGTTTATTTATGCAAACATCAGGCCAAATTGAATACAGTAGATAAATTAATCTTAATTTGGCTTTTTAATAACCATAGAGGAATTTTAAGAAGAAAAATCCTATTTCAATAGAGATTGTTAAAACTGAAATATTTTCTTTCCCTTCCACCGGACCATTTGTTATAGTTTGTCTCTGCCAGGTCACAAGCCCAGCTCCTTCTGTGCCCAGGACAGCAAGAAGCCTGACTGGAAGGTGACCTCTGACCAGACACACCCACTGCAGATCACCCTCAAGAAGACAATGGACCTGGCTAATCAACCTGCTCCAAAGAATTCAGAGAACACCCTGCTGAATTCTTCCTTACACTTTATTTCTTATCTTCTCTTAAAGGCAAAATGCTCTGGTATTTCTGGATAATCATTGTTTTTTATCTTTCTAGTAATTCTCATTTTATCTTTTTATGAGTACTGCAGGAGCCCGATGCTAGTCCCAGGAGGAGAACTCTTCTGCCCTTGCTGGAATACAGAAGCACCATAAAATTACTACTTCCTACATAAAAAAGAAACAAGATGAATAAAACAGGAGTTATCTAAGACCTGGGCTGCAAGGGGGGCGGGGGGGAACTGGAAATAGCTCCTTCCATTGACAGGACAACTGTTAATACTACTCATGACCGTAATCCTAGGACCATGTCTTCTAATTCTGTTTACTCGCTTTATCTCATCCCATTTAGATGCCTTTAAACTTCAAATGGTCCTACAAGCCAGAAGAATTCCCTACTAACCTCTCCAAGAGGAAGAAATGGGATGTTAACCCCTTGGACATCGCTCTTTTTCAGCAGGAAGTAGTAAAAAATCGGTCAACGCCCCTGTTCACCTTAACATCCCGTGGTTGTTGTACCATAAGGCTAAAAAGCTTGTAAAACAAGTGTGTGTGTGTGGGGGGGGAATGTGAAGGAAAATCCCTATTCTGTAAAAATACTATTTGGAATTCTCTGCTATTCTTTGGACGGCCTCTTATTCTGAAAAAGTAACTTTGCTTTCTAGCCTGCTTGAATAGTGGGGGAGATAAACTTAGCTATCTGACCTTGTAGGCCAGAGACTAGATACACCCAATGCCATGCCAGGTGCATTTTTTAATTGGATAGAACTGTATAGTTTTCAAGGCCGCCACCAGCAAGCACACAAAGAGCTGGCTCTTCTATAAAAAGGGAAGTTCTGCTTGTAGCTGTGCTTAGATTTGGATTCATTTTCCTGAGCCTGCCGCGGTGAATAAAGTGTAACTCCAAACTCTCAGAGCGCTGTTTGGTTCTGGTCCGGTTTTTCTGTAACAAGGCCACAGCACAGAAGGGCATGGAGTGAAGGCCCAGCGTGGGCGACACTGACAGCCTTCACAGACAGGGAACGGGGCAGACAGCATCTCCATTCAGGCCCAGCACTGTCCACAACTGGTCTCCCCGTCTCACCAACCCTTACCGTCTTCTCCGTGTCCTGAAAGACTTCTCGGGCCTCTTCGTAGGAGCAAGTCTCTTCCCAACACTCTCTTTCAAGGTCTCCTTTCTTTATCTCTTCAAATAATGAATTTGCCCTCCGGACCCTGTCCAGGATGCTGTTGGCATGTTCCCGGTGGATGAACACTGGAAGACAGGGAAGCACACAAAGTACTTATCAAAGTATCAGGTCTCCTCCCTGCTGCAAAAGGCTGAGAACTCCTTCCTCAGGCACCAGGCAGCTGGGAAAGAAATGCCCACCTCCCTCATGACTCCTCCTTGAGTTACATACAGTGCCTGTTCTAGACCCCACACACCCTTTTCTGGAGACGTAGACACATCCCATCCAATCCACTACCACCCTCCCTGCACATTCACACCCAGCTTTAGGGTGGTCAATGCAAACCCCCTCTCCTGAACTCTCCCTTCTCAGAGTGGTTCCAGGCCACTGTCACCTCCCTCCCCCTAACAAGCCACTCTGCTTTGGCTCAGGCTGTGCCCCTCCACTCTCATCCTCACCCTGAGCCTCACCTACCCTGCCGGTCAGAGTTCAGTGGGGAGTTGTGATACGTTTTGATCACAATCTACAATTATAGATGATTTATATCAAGTCCCAGGACTCCCAAACACAAATTAAAACAGAAGTTTTGCCCTAGCTGGTTTGGCTCAGTGGATGGAGCATCAGATTATGGACCAAAGGCTCCTGAGTTTGATTCCGGTCGGGGCACATGCTTGGTTGCAGGCTCCTCCCTGGCTGGGGCTGTGGTCAGAGTGTGTGAGGGAGGTGATCAATCAATGTGTTTCTCTCACATTGATATTTCTCTCTCTTCTACTCTCTCTAAAAACCAATGGAAAAATATCCTCAGGTGATGATTAAAAAACACACACAACAAAACAAAACAACCCCAGAAGTTTCCACCCGGCTGGTGTGGCTCAGTTGGTTGGAGCATCGTCTGGGACACCAGAAGGTGACAGATTCCTAGTCAAGGCACACACTCAGGTTGTGGGTTCCGACCCTAGTCAGGGCACGTGTGGGAAGCAATTGACGTTTCTTTCTCACATCGATTTTTCTCTCTTTCTCTTCCCCCCCATCCCCCTCTCTCTCTTTTTTCCTTCCTTTCTGTCTCAAATCACTAAAAACATATCCTCAGGTGAGAATTACAAAGAAAAATAACAACAGCAATAACAAAAACAGAAGTTTCAAGAAATAGTATTTACTATAATTTTCTACAAAATAGTACTTATTACAAAATTTTGTACTTGATTCTGTTATTTTTCATTTAAAGCAAAACACCACTAAATTGATTTCATGACTCACATATGAGCCGTGACCTGCCAGTTAAAACGTCTTGGGTCAGAGAGCCTCTGAGTCCTCCCTGTGCTCTCTGTCTGCAGCTGGCTTGTCCCCACTCTCTGCCTGAGTCTTATCTCTCCCTCACTCACCACTCCTTTTCTTCTTTCCATTGTGGTACAGGAGGCCCTCGGATTCTTTTCCTCGCCCTCTGCACTCCTCTCTCTTTTCTCCACTGAAGAGTTTAGAGTTTCACCATAATACTCTCCACGTTGGTATTGCTAGTCCCAACTTTCATCCCAGCTCTCTGCTTTCAACTCTCTCATCGTGGTGGATATCTCCTCTCATCGCAAACTCCAAACTCCCATGTCCAAAACCAAAACACACACCCAGTACTACAGAATCTAGAAGCCCTGAGTTTCCAATACACCTTGGTCACCTACTACTTAATATTGGCAAATGCAAATTACAAGACATAGGCTTACTTCTTCGAGGTGTTTTAAAGAGTGTATGCACTTCCCAGTGTCCAGTGTGGCACACATTAGGTGCTCAATGAAGGTTCGCTTCATTCCTACCTCAAATCACGTTCCCTTCCAAATTCCTCATTTCTTTTTGTGACATGAGTGTTACCCCAATAGCATCAGCCTCAAACTTGCTAGTATTTCTGGGCCCCTCCCCCATTACTTCGAATATCTGCTTCAATACCAAGTGCTGACTTTGAAATAAAATCCGCACAGCAGTTTCTCCCCTCTCATTCCCCTCCATGGGTTTCTTCCCTGTTCTGCTTTTCTCTTTCATTTTCTGACTTTTTACCGCTTTCTCCTCTCCTGCACACCTGGGTCGCTCCTCAGGGCTCCTGTCCTTGCACTTGACCCAGGATGCAGACAAACCTCAGGGTGATGCCACCTCTGTTCTCTCTTCTGACTTTGCTCTGCTTCTCTCCTTTCTGAGCCCTTTCTCTTTGGACAGGCCCTGGGGCCCTGGAAGGTCCAGACACCCCCATCTGAGCCAGCCTTGGGCAGCCCCTCCCCCTGGCTGAGCCAGCCTGATGGTGGCAACACCAGCTTCTCTCTCATTCTCCTCCCTGCCCTGCTGTGGGCACTCTTCTCTGCCTGGGACCGACCCCCTCCCCTCCTCTCCCCCAGCTCATGTTGGTAGAGGAAAGCAGCTTCTCTCTGTCTCTACCTGCCACCTCTCCCTTCGCTCCCTCTCTTTCTTCATGTCCCCCTCTCTGTTTTCTGCCTCTCTTTCTCCCTCTGTCTCTGTGTGTGTGTGTGTGTGTGTGTGTTAGTCTGTCTCTGTCTTTCTGTCTGTCTATGTTTCTCTGTCTGTCTCCCTCTTCCTCTGCCCATGTGTTTCTATCTGTCTTTATGACCTCTGACCGGCTGTCTGACTCTCCACCCACAGGGAGGCACACCTGGCCCTAAGCTACCTTGGCTGAGACCACCAAGCCCAGCTGTCTCATATCAGCCTTTGACAGGGGACAGGCACCCACTATCTACTCAGTGTTGGCGAACCTTTTGAGCTCGGCGTGTCAGGATTTTGAAAAACCCTAACTTAACTCTGGTGCCGTGTCACATAGAGAAATTTTTTTATATTTGCAACCATAGTTAAACAAAGATTTATATTTTTGATATTTATTTTATATATTTAAATGCCTTTTAACCAAGAAAAATCAACCAAAAAAATTAGTTCGTGTGTCACCTCTGACACGCGTGTCATAGGTTCGCCATCACTGATACACTGTGGAGGTTCAAGGGCATCACCTCAGCTCCCCACCCTTTCTCCTCCTCCAGGAGACCACCACTGTAGCCTGAGGTCGAGGGGTGCTTACCACTTCCCCCGGGTGACAGGAGGCTGGCCAGGGAGGCACTGAGCAGGAGGAGGCACAGCAGGCCGGCCATGGTGTGGCCTAGGACAGTGTTGCGGTCGCACTGTGATAGGCTTCCAGGGCAAGGTTCACTCACTCAAGCTCAGAGGGTGGAGGATTGTCCTTCTGCTTATCACAGCCTTCTGATTGGAGCCTGGGCTGGCTGTGGGTGAGGGACAGGGGACAGGCGAGGGACGGGGGCAGGTGACCACGCTCGGGGCAGCCCTGGGGAAGTCCTGTTGGAACCTCGTCGGTAACTGTATCCAGGGGCCTGCTTTGGGCATGGGAACTTTTTGTTCTGAGAAAGTAAAAATGGGGCTTTATAGTTTACAGACATTTATGTGTGGCTCTCATTTCATCCTTACAATCATGATAGACGCTAAGTATCACTTCCCTCATCTTTTCTCCAGAAGAAAACACGGAGTCTTAGGGAGAAGTGAAGTGTCTGTGGTACACGTGGGATTTGAACCCAGGACTTGCCCCCTCAGTATCCTGATTGTCTCTGGGTCTGACCTGGTCCTGCTCAGAGGCCTCTCTCTTCAGGTGCTGTTAGGTGGTGCCCCACACAGGGCCTCCTGCACCTGCATGCTGGGCTTGTACCTTCCTCCCAAATTCAGCGGCTCTGGGAGGCAGAGCTTATTTTGAGACCCTTCGCACCACAGGATTCCTTGTGCACAGGCCCCGACACAGACTTCTGGGAGGATAGCCCCTGCCTGGCGTGCCTGGTGGGGACTGCTCTGCTGGAACCCTGAGTGATCTGTTGACCGACTACAGGACAAGTTGGCTCAAGGTCAAGAGGGCTGTGCCAGGAGAGCACCTTGGCCTCACAGACTCTGCTGGGGGCTATGTTGGGAGACAGAGCTCTGAGTCAGAGACCTGGCAGTGTAGCTCATTTCTCACTTCTGTGCAGCTCAGTACAGGCCCCCTGGGAGAGCTCGGAGGGTAGCATGGTGCCTGAGGGTCAGGATCAGCCGCTGCTTCATCATCCAGCCTCTCCCTGAGGCTCCCACTCTCCACTCCCCTAATTCGGGGCCAAGGAAGTCTGGAAGTCACTGTCTCCAGGGAATACGGAGTCTCGGAGTCTCATTTTTTGTCTCTCATCAAGGCTGTGTCTCTTTGCAACAAATGCCCGGTGTCAGGGAAGCGCGAATCACCTCAGGTCAGCAGAAGCAGCTGCCACCTTGGCAGCCAGGCTGGGGAGGGAGGTGTGTGTTAGGTAGCGGGTGCACACCAGGTACAGGCTTCATTTCCAGCGCAGAAACCTCTCTGGGGCACCAACCGTGGGGGCACAGCCTGAGCTCCTGGGCTGACCAGGGTCTATCTCTGCAGCCAGACTCCAGGCTCTGAAGGGGAAGGCCTGGGAAGTGTCCGCCAAGGCGACAGAGACAGAAAAGGACTGTACTCTATTCCACAGTGCTCCCACCCACAACACTTCCCACATGGTGACCCATGACCTGCGGCCCATGGTCACTTGGATATATATAAGTCCTATCATCTGGCTTGTTCGTTGCTCTGTCTCTAGCACCTCGTAAGGGTGTCTGGCACCCAGAAGATGCTCAATAAACACCAACAGTTGGGGTGAATCAGTTCAGGCCTGAAATGTGCCTGCTCTGTACGCTGAGGCCAGCCTGGTCTTTTGTGGGGTGGTCACTGTTCCATGCAGAGCCTGGTCCTCAGGGACAACCTGCAGCTGGTGCCTTGGGCCTGCCTCACCTGGACAATTTGTGCTGCGATGCTGTTTCTGGATAAATGCAGCTGTGGGGGAGGCTGGATCTGTGGGAGTCCTCTTGTCCCCAGCACCTGGTGGGCAGGAAATGATTGAAGCACCACTCAAAAAAAGAGGGAGATGATCCATAACGGTTAGTTTATCTGCACGTCAAGTGTTAGCCTTCAGGGGTTGTCCTGATGTCGCTTGGCGCCCATGCTTCCAGCACCTCTGTGAGAGGGAGGCACGGATGACCGGGAAACCTGAGGCAGAGCCAGTGAACTGCCAGGCGCCCGTTTAACCTCTTGTGGGTCGGGGGGCTCCTGGCCTGACCATTTCCACCTCCCCTCCCCCTCCTTTTCTTCTCAGGAAGAGGATCCAGAGAGCTTCCATTTCCAGGAAGATACAAGACATGCGCTGGGCTGAGGGCCTCTGGAGGTCTCTTGCATTTTGGTTGCAGAATTTCCCCTAAGTCCCTGTCGCCTGGACAGCTGAGCTGGGGACATCTGGATGTTTGCAAATCAGCTTTCTGGTCCAGGACGACATGATCGAGCTCTCCCAGGTGCCTCATTCCCTGTGCACTGGTGTCATCCTCATGACAAGCAGGAGGGGGGCCCCCATTTCAGAGATGCGGAAACAAGGCACAGGAGGATAAGCGGTGGCTTGGCCAAGAGTTACAGGCGGAGCCAGCCCGACTCCAGGAGGTCTGGCCTATGCCAGGTCTCTTAAAGTGCACTGCGGGTCAGATGGTCTCTTTGGTCAGACGACGGTCTCCGTCCCAACTACTCAGCGCTGTAGTTTTAAGCAGCCAGGATGATCCCTAAAGGAATGGGTATGTCCCAATAAAACTTTATTTACAAAAGCAGATGGCTTGGACTCAGCCTTAGCTGTGGCTTGCTGAAAACTACATATGGCTTGACTGTTCAGCAGAGCAAGTCCTGGCACGCTCACTCACTTAAGTACTAGTGTTCCAGGCATGGGACAGGCCAGTCGCTGTCCTCCAGTCGTGCCTTGAGGGAGCGGTGCACCCGCTGGGCTCATTCCACCCACCTTTGTCAAGTTCAAGGGGGGCCCACTTGAACTTGGATGTTTGTCTTATTCTTCCCCACTTGTTTTTTTGTTTTTTTTTTTTTAATATATTTTTATTGATTAAGATATTACATATGTGTCCTTGTCCCCACGTTACCCTCTACCCCCCCCGCCCCCGCTCCTGCCCTCACCCCCCCCCCCCCCGCCCTGTTGTCCATGTCCATTGGTTAGGCCTATATGCCTGCATGTAAGTCCTTTGGTTGATCTTTCCCCCTTACCCCCACACTTCCCTACCCTCCCTCCAAAGCCCGACAGTCCAATCAATGCCTCTCCGTCTCTGGATCAGTCCTTGTTCATCAGTTTATGTTGTTCATTATATTCCACAAATGAGTGAGATCATGTGGTATTTATCCGCTCTCCAGTTCCATCCACGCTGTGGCAAATGGTAAGAGTTCCTTTTTCTTCTTCCTCTTCTTAAAGAATACCTTTCAGCATTTCATATAATGCTGGTTTGGTGGTGATGAACTCCTTTAGCTTTTTCTTATCCGTGAAGGTCTTTCTCTGACCTTCTATTCTGAATGATAGCTTTGCTGGATAAAGTAATCTTGGTTGCAGGTTCATGCTATTCATCACTTTGAATATTTCTTGCCACTCCCTTCTGGCCTGCATGGTTTCTGTTGAGAAATCAGCTGACAGTCGTATGGGTACTCCCTTGTAGGTAACTGACTGTCTTTCTCTTGCTGCTTTTAAGATTCTCTCTTTGTCTTTTGCTCTTGGCATTTTAATTATGATGTGTCTTGGTGTGGTCCTCTTTGGATTCCTTTTGTTTGGGGTTCTCTGCACTTCCTGGACTTGGAAGTCTATTTCTTTCACCAGGTGGGGGAAGTTTTCTGTCATTATTTCTTCAAATAGGTTTTCAATATCTTGCCCTCTCTCTTCTTCTGGTACCCCTATAATTCTGATGTTGGTACGCTTGAAGTTGTCCCAGAGGCTCCTTACACTATCTTCATATTTTTGGAATCTCTTTTCTTTTTTCTTTTTCGGTTGGGTATTTTTTGTTTCTTTGTATTTCATATCTTTGACTTGATTTTTGGGATCCTCTTGTCTGCTGTTGGATCTCTGTAAATTATTCTTTATTTCAGTCAGTGTATGCTTAATTTCTAGTTGGTCCTTTTTCATGTCCTCCATGGTCTCACTATACTTATTGAGGGACTCATTAAATTTATCGGCGGTTTCCATAAAATTCTTGAAAAACCTTATAAACGTGGCCTTGAACTCTATATCCAGTCGTTTGCTTTCCTCCATTTCTGCCATTTGTGACCTGTTTCTTTGTCTCCGCATTTTGGCTGCTTCCCTGTGTTGATAGAATGGCTTTGTGTGCTAGGTGTCCTGTAGGGCCCAGTGGCTCAGCCTCCCCAGTTACCTGAGGTGGACACTCTTGGTGCACCCCCTCGTGGGCTTTGTGCACAGTCTTGTTGTAGCTATGCCTTGGTTGTTGTAGGATCACTGGGAGGAATTGACCTCCAGGGCAATTGGCAGCGAGAATCAGCTGCCCTGATGATGCTCAGCTGTGTAGCAATGCAAGCCGCTGTGGGGCCTGGGCCTTCTCTTGGAAGCTCTGAGTCTATCTGGCCCGGCTGCGGTTAGGTAATTACAGGTTGCAAATGGCCGGGGCATTCATATGCAAAAGCCTCTGCCGAAGCCTGGGCGGGGCGGGGTCTCAAGGAATCAAAGGGCTGAGAAAGCAGGTATGGCGGAGCCTCAGCCCTGCCCTAAGGAGTCGCGAGTCCCAGTGTCCCGGCAATGGCTGCAAGCACCTCTGAGGGAAAGCCGCTCTCAAGCTCGCCCGCTGCCAGACAGTCCAGTATCTCCCCGTATGAGCCCTGGGTCCCCAGAGACTTCCCGGAACCGGATTTCAGAGGCGTCGGGAGCTTGTGTCTCCCTCCGGATTCAAAAAGACAGCCGCGTCCTCAGGTGCCAGATCCTTTCCGCGCGCGCGAGCCCCCGTACCTCTGCACTCCACCTCTGCAGCTCCTCCTGCTCGCAGTGTGCTTTTCTTTCCTTCTAGTTGTAGAATTTACACTCAGCCAGCCCTCCTGTAGTTCTGGATGATGTCCACCTTGTGTTTTTGATGCATTTATCGATTGTTGTGGGAAGCAGCAATTTCCCGGTGTTTATCTATGCCGCCATCTTAGTTTCTCCTATTCTTCCCCACTTGTGACCTGTGTGGCCCAGGGTGTAGTGTGCCCATAATCACCTGAGGGACTTGATAAAAATGTAACTCAGCAGGTCCTACCCCCCTCAAATCCCACTGATCTGGGCAAAACGTGGGAATGTGCACTTTGTGGAGCATCCCCGGTGGTTCTCAGGCAGGTGTCGGCAGGGACGGTCTTTGAGGACTGCCATTGGGCCTTGGTAGGAAGAGAACACCCAGTTGTATAGGATTTTGGCAACTACAGCCTCCAAAATCCATCAGAGAGGCGGTTTAAAAACCCAGCCTCCACCTAAAAGATTCATCTCTGTGATGTTACCCACAGCTTGACAATACACACCAGCATCTCCATGAAAGGAATATAGACCATCCATGAATGGCAGGCTGCCAGAAAGAGTGCAGAGGAGATTCAGCGGTTTGCTGCTCGTGGGCAGAACAGGCAGCAAACAGGGTGGAGCCTTTTATGTAGCCTGTGTTATAGGAAAAGATGCATGTGCAGGACAGATCTGGAGGATATCCACAAAACGAACGGATGATGCTTCCAATTTATTTGAAACAAAGAAGAAATACTTGTATAAGGGAGAAAAATATGAGAGTTAAAGGACAGAGAAAGTAGCACTTGTCACTGAGTGAATCACGCACCGTCTGCCGGGTCCGCAGTGAGACAGCGCAGAGATGCGCCGGTGAGTGCAGGTCACGGCGCCCTGTCCACCACGGCTGAGCTTCCTGTTTCCCTCATCATCGGCCCTGCGCCTCTCATCTCTCTGTTCACTCAGTCTGTCTCTGGGAATCTCTGAGTCTCTCTCCCCGTCTCCTTAGAATCTCTCCCCTTACTTCCTCTCTCCTCACCTCTCAGTCTCTCTCTATCTCTCTTCTCTCTCTCTTTTCTTCTTTGTCTCTCTCTCGGTCTGTTTCTTTCCTCCCTCTCCGCCTCCCCACCCCAATAAGGGCAGAAGCCAGGACAACCCAAGCAACAGCAGCTTTATGTGCCAGGAGCAGGCTCCTCGGAGCCGGCCCTGAGGGGCTAGGGAAGCGGGGCTCGGAGGAAGCCTTCTGAGTGTGTTTCTGCGCTCATGAGCCGGTGGAGCCACTCGATGTACTGGGAGACCCTGGTGTACACCCCGAAGTGGCCTTCGGCTGCACAGCCCAGACCCCAGCTGACGACGCCCGTCAGATACCACGTGCCCTGGAACTTGGTGGCGTGGGGGCCCCCGCTGTCCCCCTTGCAGGCGTCCTTGCTCCCATCTCGGTAGCCGGCACAGAACATGTTTTCCGTGAGCACTGGGGAGCCCGCCTCCTTCTTGGACTGCTCCAGGCAGTCCTGGGTCATCAGCCGGGGCACGTCAATGGCCATGAGCTCCAGGGCCGTGGCGCCCTTCTCCAGGAGCCGGCCCCAGCCGCTCACGGTGGAGAAGCGGATGAAGGCCAGCGTCCTCTCAGAGAAGGCCTTCTCAGGCAGGCAGAGGGGCACCGCATAGTCCGTGAGGGCCACAGGCCTGCTCAGGCGGAGCAGGGCGATGTCGTGGTTCGTCTTGCGTCTGACGTACTTGTCGGGGACAATGATCTGAGCGACTCGCCGTTCCTGCTCATCGCCGTCCTTCTCACTCAGGTCGTGCTCACCTGTGGGGAGACCAGCACCCCTGTACCCCTCCCCCTGCAGCCCGAGGGAAGGCCCCTTTGGGGCAGGAGGGGCCCTGCGTCCAACCCCAAGCTGGTCTGGGCGGCCCCCTGGGCTCCATGCAGAACATGAATTGGGGTGAATATGGAATCTGGGGTGCTGAAGGCACTGAGGAAGGGTGCTGGGCCAGGCAGCTGTGGGCAGGTGGTGAGGACTGCCTGATTCCCCCACTCCAGGCAGGGCCTGGCCCTCCCTGCAGGGGTCTCATTATCCCATAATTCCACCAGGCAGAGCCCCTCCCACCCATGTTGACCCCTGGAGCCCTGGGTGGCTGCATCGCCCTCAGGGCTCTTGGCTCAAGCAAGACAGGGTGGGTACAGCATCATCACCCCCCCCCCCCCGACCCCATGTCTTTATTTGGGGTGGAAAAAAGGCTGAGGGGGATGGTGGCCACAGTGACTCCTTGTGGGCCTCGGGGTTTGTGCAGATGCTACCCACTCCTCTTTTTGGAGAAGTTTATCTGCTTGTGCAAGTTGGAGGATTGATGCCCTGAATCTTAGAACCGGCCGCTCATCAGGAGGTAAAAACAAAACCTACCCACTACCACCGTCAGGTTCTCCAGGCTCTTGATTCCGTCGAAACAGTGGGCGGCGGAGACCACCCAGGTGGTATTGATCAGGGTGCCCCCGCACTGCAGCTCCCCATTCAGGATCAGTGCAGCCTGCCGAGGGCACCACAGACGGTGGAATGTCACCTATTGTCCTTGGGATCCTCTTCCTGGAGACTCACCTTTCCCTGCATCCCCCCGGAATGGGCTGCATTTATTGGAGCGTTTGTCTGTATAGCAGTGTTTCTGAAACCCTGGGAGGCCCGCCAGAGCCCTTCCTGGGCAACGCTGTTCTAGCTTCTCTCCAGCAGGCTGCTCCCCCATCCAGCTGAGGGGAGAGAGAACTCACAGACCCCTCCCTGGCATGGGGATGCTGGTGCTGGACCCCTCTGTGGGCCTCCCTGTACTGTCATCCAGGCTTGATCTGCAAGCTGACTGGCAAAGATCAGGCCAAGCGCTGGCTCCTAGAGCAGGTGCAACAGAGTGACGCACCAGGCACAGCTGTAGGCACACAGTAGGTGCTCAATACATGTCTTCTGTCCTCTTTTCCTTCCTAAAAGCACTGAGGGTGTTGAGTGTGTCCTTGAATGAATCCTGGGTGGAGACATTTTCCCTACAGGATCCTCCCACGATGGGTGGGAAAGGAGTCAAAGTCTGGCCGGGCCTGCGGACAGTGAGGAATTGCAAGGCCAGGGAGGCCTGGCTGAGGGTGAGGCAGATCCGCCTGTGAAGGGTCCTGGTCTGGTGTTCTACAGTCACCGTGTTATTGAGAAGTGTGGTGAAGCCGGATCAGCCGTGGAGGAAAGAGACTGGAAATGGGTCCGTCAGTCTGAAGCTTAATGTCCCGACTTGTGGACGGCAGGACAAAGGGTGCTGGGGAGGTGCCTGTCTCCTCCAAACTATCGGGCCCCTCAGAGAAAAGCCACAGTAAGATGGTCCCACAACAGATGAGAAGAGCTACCTTCGAGCTTTGAGTTCAGGGCGGGGTCACTCCGGTCGCAGACCCCTGAGCATCTAGCCCTGCCCTGGCTGACCGCGAATCTGCGGCTGCAGCTACAAGAGACTGTCTGGGGGTGGTGGTCACAAAATGGATCTGGGTCTCCCAGGCCCAACTCTCAGCTCTGCCGTGGGCAAGGCGCTGCTCTCACTGGGCCTCAGGTTCCTCACCTGTACTGGGTGAGAGTTGCACCTGCCTCTCAGGTGGGATTGTGGGGGTTGAATGATATTGAGAAGCCAGGTCTTGTGGGGTTCGGCACAGGGAGCGCGTGCTGGGAAGCAGTGCCTGCTGCAGTCACCCCAGCAAGCCCCCCTGGGAGCTCCCCACTGTGAATTCACAGAGACCCATACCCGCCAGCTCTGCCTCCATCTTCGAGAGGCTTTGCCACCCAATTACAGGGGCCCTGGTGAACACTTCAGTCCTATTTGGATGTGCCTAACTCAGGTGTTCCTCTGAACGCCAACACCAGGGTTCTGCAAAGCCCAGGAGCGGAGGCCCCACCAGGGCCCCAACTGCTGTGGGAGGTGGGATGGACCCGGGGCGGCCAGGTGGGTGCAACTTCTGAGGCTGGTCTGGAAGGGCCAGATTGCTGGGAAACGAGAGGATTGGAGCTTCCCTGAGCCCGAAGTCAACCCCCTTCACCAGAATGACTGGTGATTCTCCAATTCCCTTTACAAGGTTCTCATTCATTTACTTTTATTTCTAAAAATTCTTGGCTGTTTAACACGGGGGTCCCAGAATGAAAGGATAAAGAGGAGCCACTGATTCGGGCTCAGACCTGAGCTTGCAGGTCTAGAGTGACAGCTCTTCTCACACTTGAGTGCACACATATCCCTGGGCTCTCGTGAAATGCAGGTGCTGGCCCAGGAGGCCTTTGGGCCTGAGACTGCATTTCCAACTGGGACCAGGCTCATAGGCAGCCTTGTGAAGAGAGGCCCTGGAGGGGCCACGGCCCACAGACCTGACCACATGTGGGCGGGTGGGGGGTGAGGGGGTGGGTAGCCACCAGGCCTGTGGGAGGACTTTGTTACAGATAAAAAATCGTACTGTATGATCTCACGTATGTGAAGTCTAAGAAAACAAAACAAATAGATAAAACAGAAACAAACCCATAGATACAGAGAAAAAGCTGATGGTTGCCAAAGAGGAGGGGGTTGAGGGATGATAATTAAAAATATCCTATATAATAAAAGGCTAATATGCAAATAGACCGAACAGCGGAACAACCGGTCGCTACGATGTGCACTGACCACCAGGGGGCAGACGCTCAAAACAGGAGCTGCCCCTGGTGGTCAGTGTGCTCCCACAGGGGGAGCACCACTCAGCCAGAAGCGGCAGCGCTAAGGAACCCTTGGGGGATGTCCACCTGCCAGCTTCATGGGGAGCAGGTCTAAGCCGGCAGGCGGACATCCCCTGCAGGCTGGGCTGAGGGACCGCGCCCAACCCCCCCTCCCCCCCGTGTATGAATGTCATGCACCAGGCCTCTAATATAAAATAAAATTAAAAAAACACAATATCTGGCATACCAAAAAGAAAATCTCAGCTTCCAGAGGCAGACAGTAGATGAAGCTTGGAAGGTGAGAGAGCTGGGTTCAAATCCTGCCTTTGCCATTTATGAGTTGGAGGGCCTCAGTTTCCTCATCTGTAAAAGGGGAGTGAGGCTAGCAGCCCGTGATGAAGCCCTGTGAGACGTCAGCTGGCAGAGGTGCTGCCAGGAGCACTGACATCTGAGATGAATGGAGGCTGTTGTCAACACAGGACTTGGAATGAGAGGAAGCCCACTGAAGCACTGCCATGAGCAGAGTGACTTGGGGCCTGGGGTGTGGCCCTGAGGCTGATCTGCCCACTTTCCCTTCAGTGACCCTGGGGCCCTGAAGCCTTACCTGCCAGGGACACTCCCCTTTGGGACACACCTTGCCACCCACAATTCGGCCATGGGGTTGGCTGTCATTTCTTTTTTCCAGGACAGGTATTTTTCCACATGGATACTCAACTGTATAAAACAAAAGTCAGCAAGATGTGGGGGTTTATGAGGGATGAACGCGCTCATGAGAAGAGGGCTCTGAGCCCTGCAGGTAGTGGCTCCGCCTCTGGCTCCTCCTGGGGCTGTGGGAAGCCTCTGGGTGCAGGGAGGCCCTTGTGGGAGCTGCTGGGTGAGAAGGGCCAGGGGCTGGTTTTGCAGGAATAGAGGGCCCTACTTCTTGAAACTGGGTTCTGCTAATTTTTTTGGGGGGGAAAGATGAGTGCTGCTTGAAGTTCCTAAAAGATGAATGATATTCTGTCTTAAGGCCACCCAGCCTCTCTAACAACTGGGCTGCTATTTTGACCTCACCCTTAGTTTTCGGTCTGCTCCAATAAAGTCCTTGGGCCAGGAAAGAAAGTGTTTAGAGGTGGCAGCTGAATTTTAGGCTGCTTTGACCATGCTGGGGACACTGACTTCTGAAGAGACACAGGGCTTGGGGTGCCCCAGCCTTTGGAATTGCAATCCCATTAGTATGAGGTTGGTTTGAAGACATTGTCCATTTTCCTAAAAGTGCTTTCCTTTAAGAAGAATTTGGAATCTAGAAACGTGCTGTGTAGACACTAGTCACAGTTGGGTGTGGCAGCGTAGATTCCTGCCAGAGGGGACTGGCAGGGGGGCAGGGGGAGCTTTGTTCTGCTCCTGTGGACCCATCTGAGGTGGGCAGGGGGTCCAAAGCCCATTTAGGGAGCTGCTCCCAGGGCTCTGTCCCACCCCCTGTTGCATTGACCTGCCCTTGGGTCAGAGGAGCCAGCCCCACCCTCATTCTCGTCCCTGCCTCCGCAGTGGTCAGCAGGTAGTAGATGCTTGGTGAATGGTATGCCACCCCTTCCCATCTGAAAGTGAAACATCACACAGCCCTTGGAGCAGATCCCCGAGGACCTGTTACCTGTGGGTGCGCAGGACACCTCGTCAGCCTGGAGTGTGTACCCCTCGTGGCACCAGCAGGAGCGCTTGGCCTCCACATGGTTGCTGCAGTACTGGTCACAGCCCCCATTGTCATTCTCACAGATCAGCAGGCTGTTCTTGTCTGAATGCAGAAGGAGACAGCCCGCGAGGGGCCTCTGCTGGTCAGGGAAAGCCAGCCCTGGTGGCCACCCTGCCGTGGGCACGAAGGTGGAGCTCAGCTGCCAACTACAGAGACTGAGCCTGGCACTACCCAACGCTGCAGATTGGCCCAGAAAGGTGGGGCCTGGTGTCCGGGTGCTCCCCCATGTCTGAGCAGCCTAACCAGTGGGGACACAGAACCAGCATGTGGTGGTCTCCACACTACTGCCCCTCCCAGCAGCTGGTGGGCCCGGGAAAAGTAAGAGTCACCTGAGAACAGTACAAGAGCCAAACTCAGTCAGAGACCTGCCAGTACAAGGTCAGAGAAATGAGACTGCTCTACAGCCAGGCCCTGATGCCCAGGGACCGCTGGTCCCAAGAGGCAGAAAAGAGGACCGTTGACCTGACTCTGAAGGACAGCACGCTGCTGTGGGAAACAGTTGTCTTGCTGTGTAAATGCAGGACCTCCCCCCCTCCCCCAACTGGGAAAGTGGGTCCTGTAAGTGAATTCCCACCAGGGCTGCTGGGCATCAAAGGCCAGGCAGACACTAAGGCTCTCTGGCCCCATTTAACTGGCAGGAAGCCTCTTCCTTCACTCTGTCTGGCCTCTGTTCTGCTTAGAGCAGAAGTTGGCTGTGGCCCAGAAGAGCTCCTTCAGGATCACAATGTTCACACCCCAAAAAGAAGCCTGGCCTTTGACCTCAGTCCCTCCCAGGTGATCTCTCCACTCTGATTAAATTGGACACTTCCTTTAATCTGCCTGAAAAGAGTGTTCTTGCCCTGGGCCCCTTGACTCACATGGGATGGTCACACATGAATATCATTCACATGGGGCTTTGGGCCACAGGATCTCAGCTCAGCCTCTGGAGGGGCTGGAGACAGAGGTCAGCCGTGTCTCTGTGACTGAGCTCAGTAAAATCTCTGGACACTGAGGCTTCCTGGGTTGGTGATGCCCATACGTCTTGTCACCCATCAGCCTCAGAGGTGAAAGACTGTCCATATAATTGCCTGGGAGAGGACAACTGGAAGTTTATGCCTGGTCCCTTTGCGGATTTTAGTCTGCATATTTTTGCTATAATAAACTGTAACTGTGAATATATCAGTTTTCAGTGAGTTCTCTGGGTCCTTCCAGAAGATTAGTGAACTTGAGAATGGTCTGGGAGGCCACTGAACTTTGCAATACTTGAATATATGGAAGGTGAAAAAAAAAAATCTTATGCCTTCGTAACAGCAAGTAGGGAAGGTCAGGTTTACCCACCTGTCTTGGTTGGCAGGATATATGGCAGCTGGGCGGAGATGTAGTGATTCTCACCTGTGCCCTTTCCAGATGGATCAGAATTTCCCAGTGCTGGGAGCCCAAAGTTTTTATGTTTCCCAGAAAGGAACAGGGGGGCGTTAAATTTGAGAATTGGCACCTGAGAACCCCAAATCCAAGGTTCTCCGGTTGACAGAAGCCTTCAGAGTCACCTAGATCAACTTCCCACCAGGGCGGAGGGCCAAGCCGTGCCCATCAGCCTCCCACCCGGGACCCTATCTGCAAGATATGGGACTTCTCACTTGTCTCACAGTTCCGGCCCTCAAAGTCTTCAGGGCAGAAGCAGATGTAGGACTGGAGTTGGTCCTCACAGGAGCCTCCATTCTGGCATGGATTTGAGGCACACTGGTCCCCATCTGTGTAGTGAGTCCGTGTTAGTATGTTGAGGAGAAGAGCTTGATGGTGGGGCATAAATGGGCCATTTACCTACTCACCGTTGTAAGAAATCCAGAACTGCGTCTGAGGGAACAAAGAGGAAGCCACATGAGACATATGTTCTCCAGAAGCAGACATTTATGGAATCCATGCAAGGAGCTGATGAACTGGGGTGGGCAGGGGTGGGCTGGGGCTTCTGCCTGGGGCCCTTTGCCATGGGCTCTGGAAGCCAAGCTTTCCTCTGGAGATTAGGTGGGCTCATCTGAGGGGGAAGGTTCTACCCCACCCTAGACGGTTAAGGTCACCAGAGGTCACACATTTCCTTCTCCATGTCAAAATACCCGAGTTTCAGCCCCAACTAGCCCCAGCTCTGCCATGTCCGAGTTGTGAACCTGGGACAGGACACGTATGCACTCTGAGCCTCCATTTCCTCCTCTGAAGATCCACGCACAGGGGCTGACCTGGGAGAAGGCCGGTAATGGGTGTAAAGGCGCTCTAGGAACTGCCAAGGGCCCATCAATAACATTGATATCCTGAGGAATCTTTTGATCAACTGAACTTAAACTCTCAGGGCGGCTATGAGAATAAAACAAGACGAACACTGTTGAAACTGCTTTGAAAAACGAACTGGTACACAGCCATAAAGTATGACAATTTCCAACTTGCACAGAAAGGGTCATGTTAGCCTCTGTCTCAAATAGCCTGGCTTCCTGTTGGGTGTGCGGTGTACTGTGAGTGTGAAATGTATGCCTTTGAGTATGAGGGGAAGCATCCTGTGATTGCCAGCTGAGGTGTGTGTCCTGTGAGCGTAAGGCACATCCTGTGAGTGTGAGGTGTGGTCTTATCTCATCATAACCTGACCCTCACGCCTACTGAAGTGTTTCAGAGGGATGTGATAGATTTTAAATACACTCGTTTAGAAAATGGAAACAGAAATGAAGAGCACTCCATCCTATGGACCAAGGGCAGGTGAGGAAAGCAGTGGTGCCCTGGGTGTGTCCTCACACAAGTTTCTCTGAAGAGGTGCCCACGGGCAGCGTGGCAGGAGAGGCTCGCCCAGGCCACTGTCTCAGACATCTGCTCTGTCAGCAGCATCGCTGTGCAGCAGGGCCAGCTCTGGGGGACTGGACAGGCAAGGGACACACGGCAGGTGTGCTGTTCAAACCATATTTTCAGATGCAACATTGAGGATGCATGGTGTGGCAGAGAGGAGGGTGTCTCTGGACATAGCAGGGAGGTATGGAGCATTGCAGGAGCTCTGACTGAGGAAAGTGAGGTCATTCTTGGGAGGAAAAGTGACCCAGACACGGAGGGGCTGTGCGTGCTGGAGCTGCCTGTGTGTTCCCCTGGGCATGTTGCACTCACAGCCACGGACTGAAGAGAGTTGCTCTCCAAGACATGGGAGCGACCTCTGCTGTCACAGAGCTCCCTGCCTGAAGACTCAGTACAGGGCCCACGTAGCTATCTGGTGGTGCAGAGGGCGCCCCCTAGAGGGGAACTCACCAGCCTCTCTGTGTTCCTGAAGATCTCCCGGGCCTCCTCAAAGGAACACTGCTCCTCCCTGCACTCTCTCTCCAGGGAGCCTGGTCTCAGCTCCTCCAGGAACGAGTTGGCTCGCCTTTGCCTGTGCAGGACGCTTTGGGCTTCCTCCTGGGTGATGAAGACTGAAAAATGGGAGTTCCACAAAACGTTTACAACCAGCCATGCCAAGATGGCCCAGAAACATCCACACTGGTCTCGTCCCCTCAGTAACAGGAGTCAAAGGATTCCTGTGTCCAGGCCTGGCTGAATGTTAGACAGGAGCGCTTTTTCATGGCTGGCTGGTGACAAATTTTATATACAAGGATGAGGCAATATGTTCATTAAATTATAATTTAACACACTGATGCCTTCTGACCTGGTTCCCACGTCTAGGAATTTATCCTATACTCAGAGGCATGCACGAAAATCTAGCCACAGGAGAGCTATTGCTAGTAATCATCTGAAACAACCAGATGATGGCATCCCATGCCTCCAGGAAGCAGAAGCTTAAGAAGATGTGGTATTAAGTGAAAAAGAAGGTAATAAAACAATACCTACTGTATAATGTTTACAAGGAAAAATTTACATATGAGCAAATGTCATTTATTGAAAGAATGTACATAAATTAACCTTGGGGATCCGCAGCTATTCTGTTCCAAAATGTATACGATCCACACGTGTAACGTCTCTAATAAAAATTTGCATCTGCTGTGTCTTGGCACCTAGAGCATTTCCTCAAGAGCTGCTGCATAAATGCGCTGGCGGATCCTCTGGGGGAGGAAGGTCCTACGGGGCATCATGGGCGGGTGGCAGGTGAAGAAGGGCTGGGCGTCTCTTGTCTCCATTTCTCCATTGAAAGCCCACTGGTCCTGTTTACTGCAAGCTGGACCTGTCCTTCCAGCTCCTCTGGAACTCGGGTGACATCCCAAGTGGTCATTTCTCTCCTCTCAGCTAACTCATTGAAACCCTTTGCTCATCTCTGCTTTGCCACCACCAGCTCTCTCTCCCTTCAGGATCACACACTTGAAGCACAATCCCTCACCTTCCACTAAGAGTCCCAGAGGAGAGATGAACTGAGACCCGCTTTGGAGAGGGTTATAGCGTGTGGGAACAGGGGGAGGAGGGGAAGTGCCCGCTCCCGGGCCACCAGGCTGACGGAGACCAGTTTCACCTGTCTGTATTCCTAGGGAATCTACCAGGTTTGGAAGAATTTGAGGGAAAATCAAAGAATGGAGACTCCTGGGATGATTCAACCAGGGCTGAATTGTCCCCATGGAGGGGAGCAACTGTGCCCCAGAAAGCTCTCAGAGACCCGGAGCCAAGTCTGACAAAGGAACACACGACCACTGCAGAGAATTTGGAAAAGACAGACTAGAACAAGGGAGATGAAAGCTACCCACCACCTGCCACTGTTTTCCTGAGCTCAGAAAGGACAAGGCAGCACCGACTTTCGCTGGAGCAGGACCCCGTCTCCTTTGGGCACCTGTAGTCACCGGGGCAGGCGACCACTACTGGGATCCCCGGCTAGTTTCCCACTGTGAGATTTGACTGGGGATTTGAAGAGCAACATGGACCAGATTTTAGAGGACAGTGCAGGCGCCTTGTCTCCACCAGGGCCACCACTCAGTACTGTGAAGTCATAACGAGACGGCTCATAAAGTGTGTCCCCCTGTCTCCCTCTCAGGCCTCTCAGCACCCTTGCGGGGCGGGAGGGTGGCCACAGCCACAGCCACAGCCACAGCCACGGTGGAGGAGCAGCGCAGCCCAGCATCCCCACGCCGTCCCTGGCGCTTGCCAACTGAAAGCCCAGGAAGGCAGAGCAAGAGGGAAGCACACCCCACCCCCAGATTACGTGCTCTTGTCTAGCTGCATGACTGGAGCTGTGCCGCCGGGGACCAGGAACGCGCCACAGGTTCCTAAAAATCTTTGAAAAATAATTCTGCCAAAGCCTGTGCCATCAACAGCATTCTCTCCGCCAACAGCCAGCGAGAACCTACCAGTGGTCGGCAAACTGCGGCTCGCGAGCCACATGCGGCTCTTTGGCCCCTTGAGTGTGGCTCTTCCACAAAATACCGACTTCTGTGCATGGGCCACGAAGTTTCAATCGCACTGTACGTGCGCACCCACACGTGGTATTTTGTGGAAGAGCCACACTCAAGGGGCCAAAGAGCCGCATGTGGCTCGCAACCCGCAGTTTGCCGACCACTGGCCTAGGCTGTTTGCTGTTTGGAAGGAGGGCAGATCACACTCGAGCCAGCAAATGCTCCTGTGAGCAGGAATGTCCCTGTAAACAGGAGTAAGGGCGAGGTTTGGGAGGCTTGGCTGCCAACAGCTGGGCTGCCCTCACAGGTCCCCTAAGGAAACCTCCACCCACCCTCTCCAGCACCCACCATACCTGCAGCCAGAGACCCCTGCAGACCCAGCAGAAAGCAGAGGAGGGCCAGCCCACCAGGCTGGGCAGACATGGCGAGGTCCACGGTGTCCTTCCCTGTCTGTTGACATTCTGGTGGGGGAGGTGAGCAAAGTTCTCAAATTACCCCGAGGGAGGGGGGAGGGAGGCCTAGCTTCCCAAGCCCTCGGTGCCAAAGGCCGCTGGAGGGGGGATCAGGAGTGGAAGGACCGGGCCTGAGCCCAGGACGCCGGGTCCAGGAATCCAGGCCCAGGTAGCATGGCTGAGTCTTTGAAGCAGAGGTTCGTTCTTCGAAATGGAGGCGTTAGGATATGCATCTGGCACAGGCATCTCCAAAGCAGTTTAGGATTTTGAAGCCCATAGATCTATCACGGCAACTGGGAAAACAGAGTTAAACTGCACTGAAAAGCCACAGCCCACAGTGATCACACTAGTCAAAGGGGAGCATGTGTTGAGTGTGAATGTTCATGTTTGTAAGGGAGCCACCGAGGAGACGCATGGGGCTGTCCTCCTCTCGGAGGCGTGGTTTCTTAGGGGAGCGAGAGCGTCCGGTGGAGAAGCCCAGGGAAAGGGGCATCTGCCCCTAGCTGGGCCCCCAACTCTGTGTTAGTGACAGATGGCACCCTTCTGTCCCCGGCATCCAGGTCTTGTCCCTCCCTTTCCATCTCGTCCCAGGGCACAGCTAGGGCAACTCCCTGTCCGGGCTGCCTCTGTGGAAATCATATCCTTTCTGTGAATGGGTGGAGACTGGGGACACCAGTGCTGCTTATTTCCGGCCGGTCTCAGCCCTACTCGCCAACAGGAAGAATCAGTCCTTAGAGGAGCTGTTTTATTGATCACCTATGGAATTTTTAAAAACATGTTTTTATTGATTTCAAAGAGGAAGGGAGAGGGTGAGAGAGATAGAAACATCAATGATGAGAGAGAATCATTGGCCTACAAATTGGCTGCCTCTTACCCCCTCCCTCCCCCGCCCCCCCCTCCCACCATTGGAGATGGAGTCCGCAACTCAGGCATGTGCCCTGACCGGGAATTGAACCCTGATATCCTGGTTCATGGGTTGACGCTAAACCACTGAGTCACACCAGTCAGGCACTTCTAGAATCCTATCTAATAAAAGAGTAATATGCAAATTAATGGTCACTCCAACACATAAGATGGCCACCACAAGATGGCCAGCAGGGGAGGGCAGTTGGAGGGACCCGGCCTGCAGGGGAGGGCAGTTAGGCATTGATCAGGCTGGCAGGGCAGTGGTTAGGGGGTGATGAGGCTGGCAGGGCAGTGGTTAGGGGCAATCAAGCAGGCAGGCAGGCGAGCAGTTGGGAGCCAGCAGTCCTGGATTGTGAGAGGGATGTCCAACTGCCCGTTTAGGCCCAATCCCACCAGCAGTTGGACATCCCTCGAGGGTTCCCAGATTGGAGAGGGTACAGGCTGGGCTGAGGGACACCTCCCCCCCCCCCCCCCCCCGCATGACTTTCGTGCACCAGGCCTCTAGTTTTTAATAATTGTTTAATTGTTTAGGAATTTATTTTTGGAGGAGGGAGGATGGAGGAAAAGATACTTTAGCGTTAGGCTGCTCCTCCTAACCACAGCCCTTTTTGGAGACATTTCTGTTCTTGACTTTCTTTGGATTCTTCTTCTTAAAGAGATGGCTAAACCCATAAAACCATCTGAGCCTGGGATCTGGAGTAATTTTTTTAAACTGCAAGTCAATTTCTTTGTTATTAATCAGCCCAAGTATTTTATTTCTTCCTGATTAATTTTAACAATTTGCTTTCTTTAAAAAATTCCTATTTTGCTTTCAAATGTATTGGCAGAAAGTTGTTCATAATGGTTCTCTCATTTTAAAACCTTTATTTGTTGTGAAGTTTTTCAGGTTTTTTTTTCTATCAATTGCTGTATTTTACTATTTTTCAGGGAACAAGGTTTTTATTTTATCAATTTGTTTTGATTTTTATTATTTTCTTCTCTGAATTGTACTATTTCCTCCTTTATACTTCCTTTGAGTTATATTGGTCTTACTTTTAGCTTCTTTAAATGGTAAACTCATTAATTTTGTCATTAAATGCAGCTGGGCTATCAATGCCACTCTAAGCTATGCTTTAGCTGCACTCCTGAGTGCTCATATGCATAATTCTGTAGTCCTGCAGATATCAGAATTTCCAATGACATTTCTTTGCTAACCTTTAAAATTGTCTTTTCATTGTTTTTTAAAATTGTGTATTTTATGTGTGTTGGAAAATAATACATATTTTTATACTTTTAGGGGACAAATGGGCATTAATACCAGTGAGAGATAACATTTTCACCCTTGACTGCTAATCTTTGCTCTATATATTTTGAGCATAATTGTTATATGCTTAACCAAGTCCTAAATTGCATTTCATGTGTTATCAACATTGCTATCCCAGCTTCCTTTTGGTTATAGTTTGTCTGTTACATCTTTTTTCTTTCTTTTATTTTCAACCTTTGCATAACTTTGTTTTATGGTCTCTCTTAGCAGTTGTTACATCCAGTTTGATACTCTTTCCATGGGTCAGTTTAGCATCATCACATAGGTTGCGACTGAGAAATATTTGGACTTATTTCTTCCATGATCTTTTGTGCTCCAGCTCATCATGATTTTCCCTTTCTGTACCCTACTCTTTTTCTACTGGATCAACTACTCTTCTTTCTTCTCTACCTTCCTGGTTTAAAAGTTATCAAATGTATTCTTGTTTTGGGATGGTAATTTTACATTTCTTTTGTTACCTTTATATTGTTGACATACATAATAAACTTATTGTTATTCCATCTTCACCACTTTTCTGACAACGTAAAGTGTTTGGAACATGCTCTCTGCCTGCCCCATTTCTGCTCGAACACGTGCTTGCCGACCTGTGAGTAAGATGTGCAAAACAGAGCACTGCTGTGCTGGGCATGCAGACCTGAGGGATTCTGCGCCTTTACAGATGAAGGCAGACAGCAAGAGTTGCTGATATTTATTCAAACTCCATCCATATAATAAAGAACTTGGATTTTCAAATTTCATTTACATCAGCAGAAAAAAACGCAGAAAACAGTGACAAAGACATGAGGTTTTAAAGTGCCTTTATGAGGAAGCGATCACAAAAGATGGTGGGCAATCCCGGGCTGAGATGGCAGGAACGGTGTCTGAACAATCAATATATTAATTAAATTATGAGACACATCATTTTTTTTTCCAAATAATTTATACACCAGAAGAAAAGCTGCCAGGTCTTGCACATTTACTGGTTTATTACCACACTCCAAGGCCTGGCTGGCGATGAGGCCTTGCCCATGGTGGTGGGGGGAAGCCTGTCGGCCTCGCTACGGCAGGGCCCGGGCTCAGAGAGGGCTGTAAAGTGACAATTTCCAGCAGCATGGAGGCTATAAATACATCCCTTACATTGGATACATATGTACACGCATCAACATATATACACACATATAAAAATATCTGCCCCAGCCAATACAGAGAGTGTTTCCAAAGAACAGAATGTGTTTCTGAAACACACAAAAAAGGTAAAACAGAAGAGTTTTCTTTCCAGTTCTGCTTTGATTGGAATAAAATAAACTCTGCACCTTTAAATTTCTATACTCCGGGTGATTTTATACAGAACACGCAGGGCGATTTTACTCCGTGTGCAGGTGGAGGAGGTTGGAAGAGGCAGAGGCGAGTTGAGCTCAGGTTTGCACTAAGCTACATATGACATCATTGGTTCAGATGATACCCTGCAGAAAATGCATCTTTATGTATTCTTTAAAAACAATTTGAAAATCCTAATTCAGTGAAGCTTGTTACAAAAAAAATCAAGAGTCCCCACTTTTTTTTTTTTTTATAGAAAAGAAGGTTAGTATTTTAAATTATAGTTTAAATGTCCTTTCGAAAATTAACTACACAGGTGAAGACATTTCCTTGGTTTCTAACTGCTTTCATGTGTAGAAATGCTGCCTGATTTTATCAAGGGACATATTTTCGTCCACCTGCTACCAGGTGGGCTTCGGGACTGCCGTCAATTTCCACGAGAGAGTCCCCCAAACCATTCTGCGCATGTACAACGTGCTGCCATGTAAACCCCAGTAACAAAAAAATAGTTTTATATCAAATGCGGTATCAAATTGTCATTTCATGTAAACACAGTGATTCTTGGTAAAGATCAGAGGCCGAAGTACCATGAAAAATGGCCGTGGGATTCGTCCCTGCTTTAAAAAAAATGTGTAAAAGACAAAAGAGTCCCCCCCCACCCCCTCTCTCTTCAAGCTGTTGGGTCAGTGAATCAGTGACGGCTTTTGGAAGCAGCCCCATCGTATGCACATCCCTGGGAAAGCACCGGACCAGAAATGTCAGAAAGGAAGCAGAGCGGTGGGGACCGGCTCCTCCCTGGCTGCCTGGCGGAGGCGGAAGGGGTGGCCCCGCCTCGGAGCCCTTCTTCACAGGTGGTCTGTTGGCCTGCAGCACCCCCAGACTTTCCGATTTTCCCAGGAAGCTTGGTGTTCTGGTCCTCCCCTGGGAGCCGGGGCCTGTGCCCTGGGAGGGGATCCTGGCGTGGAGGCTGGAGGGCAGACTCTTCCTGAGCCTTTGCTCTGCATGTCCCCACGTCCTGCACCACGAGGTTCTGTGGGCAGCGGCAGCTCCTCGATCGGGTCTTGTCGGGGTCCTCCTTGTCCAGGGCGTCTTAGAGCACCGTCCCCTCACCAAACTAGGCAAGCCCAAGCCCAAGCAAAGGAAAACTTAGGGGTCCGCAGGCTGGCCTCCTGCACGGGGGGCCCGGCGGGTGCTACCCCTGCAGGTCAGAGAGGGGGGCGCCGCAGCTCTCGCTGCAGCTGGAGGAGTTGCTCAGCAGAGCGGACCCTGCGCTGGACTCTGCGGGAAAACCAGGCGAGAAGGGCTTCGGCTCCGTCCTTGCACACTCCGGCCCCTCTTCCTTGGTCACAGGCTCCAGGTGGTGACACCCGGTGGGCTCAGGGCACAGCCAGCGTGGAACGGGGGGTCTTACCTGGGCTGCTCAAGCACTGCGCCGAGCTGGACTTGCCGAGGAGCACGGACAGGCTGCTGGCCGGCACCCAGCCCTCCTTGCTGGAGGTCAGGTTCCTGACATACCTGCGAGGGGCGTGGGCCGGTCAGTGGCTCCAGCCTGCGTGCCGCGCGTGGCATGGGGGGTGGGGGGGGTCGGGGGGGCGCACTGTGGGCATCTTACCAAAGGCCCTCCTCGCCCTCCTGGACCACCTCCACCACGTCTCCGCTCCTCACGGCCAGCGTGTTGGGACTTCCCTTCTCGTCGTCCACCACCACGGTGTACTTCCCGGGAACCTGCGGAGGGAGGCACGCAAAACCCTCTGCTTCTGCTCCAGGTGCTGAACCCTAGCCACAGGCTATCCAGCAACAGGGAGCCCTGGCACTAAACATCCCTCCCAGTGGCCATGGGAGCTGCCGACCACCACGCTTCTGGGGCGCCCAGGGACCAGCAGCACCAGGCTGACCACCCTGGGGAGTGAGGAGGGGGGAGATTACCAGCTTCCTGGGGCCCACTCCGCCTTCTTCCTCCGCATCTGAGGAATTAATCGGCTCCTCAGCACTCGACCAGCCGTCATTGTCCTCAGGGGCCTCCAAAGGGTGAGATGTTTTGCTCCAACCTAAGAGAGGAACAGGCTGCAGTGAGGATCGCCCGCAATGACAAGCCTGTCTGAATCTGATCTACAGAAATCCCTGCAATCTCCGAAATGCGCCACCCATGTGGAGCGTGCCCCCTTCCCAGGCTGCAGGGCAGGCTGCCGACTTCCCAAATGCTTGCCATGCTTGCTTGCTCAACTGTGCAAATGGTGCCGGGAGGCGGGGTCCAGAGCACCTGCTTCACGCCAGGCCAATCAGGGGAGAGAATGAGCTCTTACCCAGCAGGCCCTGTGGCTTCCCAGAGGAGGCGGAGCACTCCCCACTTGGCCTCCTGCCTGCTGGGCCCAGTCCCAGGGGAGCACAGGGACCCTGGAAGACCACTAGCTAGCCGGCTGCCACCCATCTGGGCTGGAGCAAACACATGGAAGGGAAGGTGTTTCCAACGAACCTCTGTACCACTCAATACCCAGGTGGGCCAGGAGAGCTCCCCACACAAAGGGCGGAGGTTCCTGACAGCGCCCTGTTTCAGACACACTCCTAGCCCCCGACGTGTGAGGGAAGAGGGTTGTGATCCTCATGGGATTGACGCTAACAGGTGTCTGAGCTCTGCAGGCCATGGAGGCAAAGCCAGGATCCCAACCCAGGCCTTCAGGCTGCAGAGCCAGCCCGCACGAGCTCCACCACCTCCACGGGCCAGAAGACGAGGAGTTTTATAAATGATATATGTTCGTTCCTTCTTTAGCACCTCTACTGCCATGGATCCCCAAAGAGAAGCAACTGTATGTCCCATGTGGTGGGAGAGTGCAAGTAAGTTGTGGGGAGACGGGAGGTGATAAATTCTCGATTCTGAATAAATGGGGTAAGTGCCAGCAGTGAAGCACCAAGCGGAAGCCACACCCCCTGGTGTTTGATCACAGCCATTGCATGGTATTAAATAGCATTTCGACAGGAAGCAAACGGACCCAGGAAATAAGCAGACTGCTAGTCAGATCTGGGCTTAAGCACACCCAGTCCAAGTTACCTGTATGGTGGCTTTTCCCTAAGAAAGAGAGGGTGCTGGGTGTGACCAAACCACAGCCAGACAAGTGCAAAATGCACGCTCCCCTTTATGAAGTCAGGGCTGCGAAGAGGCAAGCTGTCTAATGGACCGGTTCCCAAGGCTGAGAACGTTTAAGCTTGGCAATGAAAACCTTGTGTTAAAGAGGCAATAGAAAACCGTCTCTGCTTTCCTAGCAAAGGGATCTGGGACCCAGAGTTCCCCATTGGCCACAGAACAGTGAATCCCAGGAAGAGAGCATGTATCTGTGGTGTCCTCAGAGCCAAAGAAACCAGCAGATGCCAGCAGCCCTGAGCTCCTCCGAAGGCCCCTCCACAGCAGGCCAGGAGAGCGTCTGAGCTCTGCCCACCTGAGGCCGGGTGCTGGGGCGAAGGGAGGTGTGCTGAGCACGGCCCTGCTCATGTCACTGCCAGGCTTGTGTCTGTGCAGGAATTGGGGGTGATGAGTTTCCGGCTACAAACCACGTGACCTGCTGCTAGGGGCATGTCTGGAGTTGTCACACAGTGTGGGAAGCTAAGGAGAGCACTGGGCAGGGCACACTGAGACGGTCACAGTGCCGGGTGGCCTGGCTGCAAACATCTTCTCCCCCTCCTGCCCACCCCGAAAGATATGGTGGGGTTTCTGGCAAAACAGGAGCAGAAGTCTGAGGACAGTGAGGACAGGGAGATGAAGACTGTCCTATGGGCAGAGGAGGCAGTGCCGCCTGGCCAGCCGACCTCAGGTCAACCTTCGCTTTAGAAAGCAGCCTGGTTGTGTTTGTCTTATGAACAACTCAGCCCCCTGGCGCCTGCAGATACAAGGTTTTCTAGGCACAGAGCAGCATCCGGGCCTGTGGTCACTCCCCTTTCTGCCCGGGAGCCTCTGGGGGAACCTCTTGAACAGGCTCAGTAACGTCCCTGCCTTCAAACAGTGTGACAAGGGAGCTGCCAGAAAGTATGAGACCCCACTTATGCCCGAGACCCCACTTATGCCCGAGGCCCCAAGTGTGACACAAGAAAATGTTATCAGTTGTCAGTGTAATGACCACAAATCGGGATGGCATCCCTCTCTGATCTACACAGGATGGTGGGGGTTTTGCAGGTGGACATTTGGACCACGGTGACCATGAGTACAGTCACGCCTATTTCCTGTCAAACAGTCCTAGGTGTTGACAGTGAGGGAAACAATGGCTGGGGAAGCGGTTCAGGAAGTGAGCGCTTAAGCATTTGCAAGAGGGCCAGCAGGGAGCGCCTGAGTTCATTGTCACCTGCTGTGGACTGAAGTGGTCAATGGTGAGGAAGAGGAGGGAGCACTGGCTGCTGAGCCCCAGGTGCCGTGCTCAGGACTCCCACACCTCTACTGTGACCCTGCACGGTGGCCTCGCATTCATTTTACAGATGAGGAGACGAGCTTGCAGAGGTGACAACATCTGGCTAAAAAGCAGTAAAAGCAGCACTTGAGCTGCACTGGGCTGTGCTCAAGCCCGCACTCACTCCTGCCCCACGCTCACGCCAACTGTCTACACAACCTGAGACCACAGCGGGGAAGCCTCCGGTGTCTCCAGGTCTTAAGTAGAAAATGTGTAAGGGAGGAAAACAGCCCCTTCCAGGAGACTGTCAATGGGAAAGGACTCTTCTCTGAGCTCCTGGGGCAAGCTGGGTGCACCCCCCCCCCCAAGGCAGTGGGAGAGGAGCCTGGCCCCTGGGCTGTCATGTCCGGGGGCAGTAGGAGGGCTGCAGCCTGGGTCCTCAGGGTGCAGAGTATGGTTGGAGGCTAGTGTGAACCTTGGGTGGCCTCCGGGTGGTCTCTGGCAGTAAGTGTGGGTATTCTAGCTCCGCCTACTCCCCTCGGGAACCTTTACAATTGTTTGCAAAACTCAGGTAGATTCACAAAGTGAAATCCTCTTTGAAAACCTGAAACCCTCAACCTGGGCCAGGGGACTCTGGGTTTCCCTGGGTGGCAGGGGTGGGGGGCTTTACCCTTGGAATATGAGGGGTGAAAAGGGAGAAGGCCCAATTTCCACCACAGAGCTTGACCCCCTCTGTCTGTATGATTGGCCACCTCCCAATGAAATGAGAGGTCTAATGGGATCCCATAGCTTCTGTGTTCTGTGTTTCCACCACGAAGCATTGGGATAAACTGGTAAAGTAGCGGTTGGCTGGTGCTGCAGGGGCCTGTGGACAGGGGTGCCTTGCAGCCTATAAAGCCACAGAGTAATGAAGCCCAACCCAACCCAAACGCCAGCCAGGTGTCAGTAGTCTGCCGGTTCTGGGCAGGCCTAGTGTGAGGAGTTCAACCCAGAAGCATGACATCATCACAGCATCACTGGCCAGAGCATCATGCTTTTGAACAAAACAGTTTGCTTCTGGCTCGTAGAGACCTATCTCGTTTTGCATTCCAGATGACGTGCAATGGCAAGACAGACAGCGTCCCTAACCGGGCGGGAAAATGGATGGCAGGCTATGTCCAGAAGGTTGAGCCACTCTACCTCGTAACCCAAAAGGCGTTGGATCGCTCTTAACTTCATGTCGCTTAGCTTTTTTGTCAGGACTGGTAGGAGAAGCTGCAGAAGGAGGAAGAGGCAAAAATATAACAGAGAGAAGAGAGAGAGTGAGGAATTGCATGCAGAGCACCAAGGAGGTCATGAGAGACACTGAATCCATGCTGGGATGAGACACGAACAGCGAATGGCCTAATTTTCACTGATTCAAAAAGTAGCTTCCTGGGTACAAAACCACGCCGGCTGAGGGATCCCACGGTTGCAGGGAGAGCCCGAGGGAAAATGAGAGATGAGATGGTGAGCAGTTGACTATAGCCATTGCTATCATCCTTTTAGGGGGCCATGTCTAGGTTTATGTTCTGAGTTCTAGGTACATTTTCTGGGCTATGATTATACTTTCTATTCTGGCAAAATGCCAGGATTTGTCTTTTTGTTTTGTTTTGTTTTGTTTTGTTTTAAGTTTTGGTGAGGAAGAGGAGGGGAGCACTGGCCATTGGTGCTCCCTTAAAAGTAGTTTATAAATTGGGGGGGAAAAACCCTCTAATTTTTTAGACCAGCGTCTGGACCAATGAAAAGAAACTGAGACACACTGGCTTTTAGGGTCCACTGGGGAGTCCTGTAAGGGCCCACTGGAACTTTGGGGCTTGCCTCATGAGCCATCTTGGTGTATCCCCCTCCCATAGAGTTCACCATCAAGGAGCCCTCAGAGGTGGTCGAGCTTTTAGACGTCTCCTTCAAGGGACCCTCGACCTGGCCCGGGCGCTAGCCAAGGCCCCCTGAAGGCAGCCGACGGCAGCACTTGGGCATTCTGGCATAGACAGTCACTGCAGCCAGAAAGGTGAATGCCACAGGGACCGACAGGAAGATGCAAGAAAGGGGAAGGGTGCCGTGGGAGGGATTGGGCCAGAAAAGCAAATGACAGGTCGTCGGTGAGCAAGCCCTCCTTGGAAAAGTTCACGTCCACCTTTTCAAAGAAAAGGCCCCCCAGAGGGCACTGGGCTGCATGGGCCGGACACACCAGTATCCGCGGAAAAGGGACGCGGCGGGAAAATGCTCCGAGTGGCTGGGCTTGGGATGAGGCAGGCAGATGTCCTTCCCGAGAGCGTCCTCACGAATGGTCACCACACAGATGGATGAGAGGTATGCCACCTTGGCAAGGGACATGCCAGGAAGCGGTTTTCAGAGGGTGCCTTTTACCTTTCTGACCTTTGAGGTTAGCAAAGCCCTGCAGAGTAAAGCGCTTCTTGGAAAGCGCAGAGCTTTCTGAGGTAGAGCTAGTGACTGTGTCATCTACAAAGGAAGAGAGAGGGAGAGTGCAGAGCGTGTCCACCGCCCAGAGGGCCCTGGGGAGGGCACGTGTCGGGCCAGGCCGGGGCTCACCTCTGGAGCTGGGTTTGCCGGACTGAGGCGTGCACTGACCGTGAGGAAGAGGGGTTCCTCTGGGAGGTTCCAGTGCTCTGTGCGGGGTGGGCGGGGACCCCTGAGCTCCTTACAAATGCTTCTCGGGCCCGCAGGTGGCCGTGCCTCCCTGACACACCCACTAGTGGACACCTGTGTTGCAGCTCCCGGTACGCCCAGGCTGGGGCGCCGCAGACACCCACCTTTGCCCTTTTCGGGGGGCTTTGGCAATGTCGTTGAGCTCACATATCCTTCCAGGCTTAGGGGGTCAGTTTTTCTTTCTTCCAACTTTTTGACGTTTCTTGCATTCCCTTTCGAAGGACTAAGGGCGTCAGAGACATTGGAAAAGAAATAGTCAGTTGCCTGGTTAGTTTTTCAAAACTCTCTCTGGGGACTGGAGGTGTCCAGACATCCCTGAATTCCTATCCAGACTTTAAAGCACGTGTCCTACCACTGCAGAGGGACCATGCGTTTCAAGATTAAGCCCAAACGGAACGCAAAGGGGACAAAACCACCTTCCTAGCCATTGAGCAGAAGGCGGTTTTGTCTTTTTTTTGGGGGGGGGGGTGTCTTTTTCTTTTAAAACCATTGTTCTGTGGATTATTCACTTAGACCATCTCCTGTCCCACACATGCTTAGAGGTGGCTTATATAAGAAACAGGAACACTATGTTAAAAAATAAGAGAATGAATAAAATGTCAAAGGAAACATAAGGGCTTGCAGAAAGGGTGGGACAAAGCCGGCGTGAAGGCTGGTGTCCGAAATGTGCCCACGTCGGCGAGTGGTGGCTCTGAGCCTCCAGCCCTGGATGGGTCCCTGAGGGGCCACTGTCTGGAAAATGCTGGCGATTAACTGTGACCTGGAATATCCATGTCATGGAATAGCTGACCGCCCTGCGACATAACCACGGACAGAAAGTGATGAGAGGGCTGTCAGGGCCCGGCCTTGACTGGGAGCGGGGCCAGAGACACACAGCTTTGCAGGTGACCCCCTGGGACTAGCCCACCAGCCTGTGACTCCAGGGGGGCACTGGGCAAATGCAAAGGAACCCCATAACCAAGAGGGTCAGGTGACAAGGGCCAAGGCAGGTCTGTGGCCTGTGCACATGCCCACTTGTGACTCCTCCCATGCGACGGTGTCTCACGTGCACGTGCCCCTCACCTCGTGTTGGACGATGCTGGCAGAGGCAGGCTCTGGGACTGCTCCAGCACCCTGTGCTGGCTGGCCTCTGCAGGGAGAGAACAAACAAACCGCCCACACGTGGCTGGGGAACTTGACCCCGGCACCTTTACTTCTAAACACTATGAGATCTCAGGTACTGAGATTGCTTGGAACCTCTGTAAAGCTGGGAGAAAGGAATGGCGGGAGACATTCTTACCTCGACAAGCCTGCAGCTGGCTGGTCAGCACCTTGCGGATCTCATTCACCCACGCTGCTTTAATCTCAGGAGTCGGTGCCTGTGTCCCCCAAAGAAATGCCAGGAGGTAAGGACTGCCGCTCCTCAAACACACACACTTGGGTCTTTTACTCTCGAAACCTCTGAGAACGCTCTTAGATAACGAGAGCATCGTATGTGAGGAAGGAGAAGGGAGGGAACGGTGGCACGGCCCCTTGCTTCGGGACTTCACCCCAGTCCAGGGCATGATCCAACAAGGCCCAGGGCACGGCCATACCAGCCGGGGGACGGAAAGCCAGCCGATACGTTTGCACAACCTCTGAAGGCTGACTCAGTGAGGAAACCCTGCAGCCGAAAGAGTCTGGGAAATGGCTCTGACTCCGTTCCAGGTGACAAGGGAAGCCGGAGTCTGAAATCTCACAAGTATATTCTGAACTTCCAGGGGGAGGGAGGCTACGAGGAGCATGAACCGTGGCAGGGCTCTATCCTGCCTCAGCACAGTGGGCGGCCTGGGGGCAGTGCCAGGTGGGCAGCTGTGGAAAGCCAGAGCGGTGACCCACACCCTCGCCTTAGCTCTCTGGGGGGCCTTTGGGTCTGGCTGCACTGGTGTGGGTGCTTGCGTTGTAGACAACTAAGCCCAGTGTGGTACAGGGTTGCCATGTGGCCCTGGGCCCAAGCAATCAAGTGCCGGGTGTGTGGGGTCAGAATTTGGAAGGCAAGTAGGAGGGCACATCCCGTGCTGGCTGACCCCTTCATGGGTCACCCGGGTTCTGGTGTGGGCTCACCAATGCATGCACAGCCTCGCCCACCTCCTGCCCTCCCCAGCAAGGTGAGGACAGGTAAGGACTCGGAACACACTTCCCATCCCCGGTCCTGCGAGTAAGTGTGGCAAGGCTGGCTGTGCTCCCTGCACATCCAGGCACACATGCGCCGGGGCTACGGCAGCCTCGGCTCCTTTTTCTGGAAGGACACCTCTGACACCCTAAGCTGCAGGGTGCCCCTGTACTGTGCCTGGGCTCAGCTCAGGGTAAAGACGGCCCAGGCAGCGCCCCCAGATGAATAGTGGTGCTCCTGGCCTCTAGGAACTAAAACATCACGGAAGAGTCTAGACACCAGCTCTCCCTGGAAGCCTTTCATTGGCAATCCTACTGAGACTGGAGGAGTCCCGAATGCCGGGCCAGAGAGAGAAAGACGGGGTCCTACCTGTATGATGTAAACTTCCTCCCTGGCGTTATACCAGATCTCAAACTTCTTCACATCCCCTTTCACGTTCTCTGTGATGCCAACAGCTGTCATCTGAGAGCACAAAACAGGGAGACAGCTGTTAGTTTTGAGAGGGGGCTACGGATGCCAGAGATCCCGCACGCCCACATCCAGAGATAAGAGACATGTGCCAGAAGGTGGACGTCATGACCGAGGCTCAGTTACGACCTGGAACGGGCCCCTGATCCTTCTCTCGAGGGCCAGTGCCAGGAAGGCTGCGGCCGCTGGAAACAGGCCTTACTCACGTTTAAGGACTGCTTGTAGCTGTAGGACGGGGCCTTCTCGTACCCTTCCCCGTTCTCCTCCCGCTTCTTGCAGAAGAGCACGGCCTTCTCGTGCAGGAACAGGTGTCGCTGCATGGGCTTGAACCTGGCCAGGTCCTTCACCTTGGCGTGGCCCTTCTTGTGGTCCGTCCAGACGCTGAAGGAGCCCTGCATCAGCAGCTTCCCCAGGTCGCTTAGGTTCCCCTGGAACGCGGAGCAATGCGAGGA
The DNA here is from genome assembly GCF_014108235.1 of Myotis myotis. NCBI lineage: Eukaryota > Metazoa > Chordata > Mammalia > Chiroptera > Vespertilionidae > Myotis > Myotis myotis. Next base: position 26,887,039 of record NW_023416335.1, read on the forward strand.
GCATTTACACCCCAGGACGAACATGGGGGGAGTGGGGAGGGGGCTTTAAATGCCTGCTGCTGAGTGCAAGAAGCCCGTCTGGGGAGGCTGCATTCCAACTGTGTCACATTCAGAAAAAGGCAGAACTATGGAGACAGTAAACAGATGAGCGTCTAGGGGAGGAGGGGCAGGGAGGGGTGAATAGGCAGAGCACAGGGGATGTGCACGGCAGTGCGACTGGTCTGTAAGGTAACGCCCACGGTGGACACGTGTCATTGTACATGTGCGCAAACCCACAGTGAGCAACACCAAGGGTGAACCCTGATGTACACCATGGGCTCTGGGTATCAGGGATGTGTCCACCTTGGTTCATTACAAATGTCCCGCTCTGGTGGGGACCTTGATAACGAGGGAGGCTGTGTGTAGGGGACAGGGGGCCCATGGGAAATCTCTGTACCTTCCTCTCAATTTTGCGGTAAACTTAAAACTGCTCTAAAAATAGTCTATTAATGAAAAGAAACCAAGAATGAGTGCCGAAGAGACTTACAGGAAGGTAAACAAATCAGTAGGTTGGTCTGACATGGGCATACAGAGGAGAAAGTAGGAATGTGACTTTAACCCTGACTCAGTGCACATTATCAGCCCAGAAAACAGATTCGTACCCGTTCCGAGTGATGCTGACCTCAGGAAAAGACCAGGAATGAAGAGGTTTTCAGAGATGCATCTCTGAGGGGTGAACACGTCCTGATTTTCTTGACACGTTGTTGAGCCCCCATTCAGACCCTCCCCAGGCCCCCTGAGTCAAGCCGGGTTTTGACCGCTTGCAGGTGATACCCACGATCATCAAAGCTCAAGGGCACAGCTCTGCACTAGCTGCGGGCTGGCCTCAGCCGCTGCCTGGTGGATCCCCCCACCAAGCAGGCTCACGAGCACCTCCAGCAGGAGGGGGCGAAGGCAGGGGCACCCTCAGCGGTCCTTACATCATAGCCTGTGATGGCGATGAGGTGCATGGAGTCATTCACTGCCTTGAGGATGCCCAGGATGGAGCTCAGCGCCTCCTGCAGGTCCTCAGCGCCCTCGCAGCTCTTGCTGTATTTCAACATTTCCTGGCGGGTGGGGGCAGGGAGGAGTCATGTTCACACACCCATCTGGACACTGACCCCTACCACTCCCTTGAAAGCTGCTGAAACTCCAGTGCTCTGTCCTTCCACCTCCATGAAGCCCCCGTACCCCAGCCCACCTCAGCCTGGATGGATGCTGCAAATTGGGGATGTCCCCTGAGCCACTTGGCGAGTGCAGGCCCCTTGCAACTCCCCAGGGCCAGCACCCTCGTGCGGCTTTGCCCCAGCAAACTCAGACTGAGATCCCCGTCTCATGTGTCCCACTTCTAAACTGGTTACTCCTTCCTTTCAAATTTGACACCCGAACAAACATCTGATGGTTAGGCGCATGCGCTTCGCGCTCATTCACTGGTTCCCTCCGGCCTGCGGTGCTGCCTCTGGGCCCACAGAGATAACCGACTGGCACAGCCCAGTGTCAGCATGGAGACTCCATGTGGTGGGGTTTGCCCATCTGTTCACATGCTGTCCCTGCCCTCGCCCTAACAATGGCCAGCGCACAGTAGGCCCTCCACAAGGTCTGTGAAGAGCCAGGCCCCTGCAGAGATGGGAGGAAGGTGGCTCAGAGACCACCATGTTCAGAGATGGTAAGGCAGCCGCAGCCGCCTGGTGCGTGGCTGGGAGGGGAAAGTAGCAGTGAGGTGGCCATGCAGGGGGTGCCCAGCCAGGCATGGAGCTCGCTGTCTCACCTTGAGGAGCAGCTGGTATTTGGTGATCCTCTGGACTGGCTTCAGCAGGTAGGAGTCCAGGCTCAGCTTGTGGTCCAGTTTCTTCTGGCATTCCTACAACCACCACACCTTGGGTTTAGACAGCGTTCAGGAGTCTTTGCTTGAGAGTCAACTAGCAAAGGAGAGCGTCCTGAAACGTACCTGGAAGAACGGACAGTCGGAGCACTGCCTCCACAGGCTCTCGGAGCGGGGCTTGTTCTGACAGTACTTCTCGTAGATCTGGAACTCCTCCATCTGGGCCCGGGACAGACAGTGTCACAGTACAGCTCAGAGGGGCCAGTCTGGCCTCTTCCTGGATCCCGGTTCGCCCCTCCATCTCAGACGCCACGCCCCTCATTGAGGGACAGTCAGGTAACACCCCCACTGGAGTTCACGTCTCAGGGCTGTCTTAATCCCGATACCCCTTTTATACAGGTTCCCTCAAGATAGCTGGCTTTGCCATAGGAGTAACAGTCTAAGAATAAAGACAGGACTAACACAGACTTTCTAAGGGGCTTAGCCTACACAGTGGGGCTCAAACTTGCATGCACATCAGTATGGCTGGGAGGCTTATGAAAACAGACCGCTGCCCCCACCGAGGTTCCGGGGTGGGACTGAGAACCCGCATTTATAACAAGGTCCCAGGAGACTCCAATGCTGCGGCCAGGTGACCCACTTTGAGAACCACTGACCTACAGCATGATGGCCCCACCCCACTTCTCAGATAGCACCGAGAAGCATTACAGCCAGGCTGAGTCAACATTGCCCCTCCTTTCCCTTCCAAGTGCCTCTTCACATCAATTCGTTGTGCCCGTCTCAGCCTCCGGCTCATTTGGTGGAAATGGCTTAGTTTCACGGCTGTTGGTCAGATGCACTTCCCTATTGCTAAGCCAGCAGTGTTTGGAGGTCAACAGGAGAGGATCACGTGGGACCGTGTGGAGAAGACAGCAAGCCCCATACCCGGCAGCCTTCCCTGCTCCCAAGGCTTCTGCTCAACCCCTTTCCCTCCACACACACACACACACACACACACACACACACACACACACTTTAGCTGATCTTCCCGCCCTGGAAGGAGGCAGACATCAACTCTTTCAAAGAGAAGAAAAACAAGGCTCAGAAAACGTGGAGGACTTGTCCAATGTCCGCTGGTCAGTGGGGGAGTCTTAACCAGGACCAGGACAAGAGCAAACAGAGCAAATGCCAGCATGAGAGGGCTCAGCTCCATCTAACACAATCAGAACGGAGATGCCTGGCAATTTGGGCAAATCTCAAAGCCAGTGTTTTATCGTTTTTCTTTTTCAAACTAGCTAGTGGGCTTTAGGAAAAACCACATTCTTTCAGCCCTACTCAAAAAGGGCACATCGTCTCAGCCAAGCTGGAAACCTTGGTACTTTGTGATTTCGGTTGGGGACTGCAATCGAATTTGAAGTTATTATTTTAAGTACTAGTAATTTTAGGAAGTAAGGCACGGGCAAGTATACATTTTAAAAAAACACACATACCCTTTCTAGAAAACACCTTCCAACCAGCTCTGGGCAGTCTATGTAGTTTTCTAGCTCCCTCAGGAATATTCTAGACAAAGAAAGGTTGCATTAGGTCATATGATAAACAGCCTGAACAAGATGGCATCTGTAACAATTGAATAGCTATTATTTTCCAAACAACTCTTGTTCCTAACTCTGGACGGTTTGGGAGGCCTTGTGTGTCAGAATACAGTCTGGCTTCAGGGACCAACAGCCCACACTTGTCACTCCCCAAATTTTGACGATATCAAACTTTCAGATTTAAGCAGACATGGCGCCCATGAATCTCTGATTTTTTATGTTGCTGCTCACACAGAATTTAGGAGGCTTATTTTATCAGCACAGACATGGGGCGAAGAGGCTGTGAGCAGACAGACAGAGCATCTGGAGGTTCTGGAAGCGCAGCCCTGATGAGCCAGCAGCTCAGTCGGGTTTCTGCAGATGTAAGGGGGCCTCGGTCAGGTCCCTGCAGCTTTGTTCCAGAGCCGCGTGCCGAGTTTTCCTATGTTTCGGACGTACATCTGTCTGTGGGGGTAAATCCCCGGGAAGGGGAGCTCCTGGGGCCTCTTCACCACACTAGTCCTGCAGCCAGGGTCCCGGTGCCCCCAGCGCTGGCCAGAGCCCCTGGGATGCTGAAGGTCCAGGCCACTCACTCAGTTTACTTCCCAAGGAAAGGCTTGGGTGGGGTTCAGCTGTGACTTGCTGCCTCCTTTATCAGTGGGCAGGTGAGAAATGCTAGCAGTCGAGGGACAAAGCAGGTGGTGAGAAAGAAGTCCCAGTGTTCCCTGGGATCCATAGGAGGTGGGGGCCTGGTGCCGTGATGGCCGGGCTTCCTGGCCCTGGGCAGCACTGAGAGGGGTTGGCTCACAGCTGGCCCTTTCTCAGGACACACAGACATCGCCATCACCTGCCTGTCTCTCTACGCACTTACACTGCCCGCTCATTTCCTTTCCCATGAGCTCCCGCAAATCTGGAGCAGGAGTCCAGGCGAAGCAGCCCCAGGACCAGCCACGCTTTCCCCAAAGCACCAAGAGGCCGCAAATCGCTCTCACAGGGGTAACAGGCAGGGGGGAACCTCTGATGTTACCATCCTTTCCAAGGACGGGCTTGGGAATACACTGTCCTTGCTAAGTGGTGTGGCCTTCGGTGCTGCCCCAATGTGCCCAACGCACACACTTGGGGTGGGGTGGGGTGGCTCCTGCTGGTCCCAAGGGACAGGGAGAGGCGGGAGGGGCGGCTGCTCCTGCAGTCATGCTGGCAAGGTGCCGAGGCACCTTCTCACTTCAAGTGAAACCACCCGCCCCAGCTCAGAGAACTAGCCCTGGGCACGTCCCACCCGGCTGCTGCCTGGTCTGAGGCCCCTCAGTGAGCTTATCCCCGCTGAGGGGGGAGGAAGGGGCACTCTCCACCGGCAGAGCTCAGCCGGGCTATGGTTTTCAGCTCCCTGCAGGCGGCTACGTGAGAGGCCAGACAGGTGGTCAGAGGAAGGGTCCCACCTGTTATGAAAGTGGTAGATTTCTTCCATGTTTCCGAATAAGACGTCCTTCTTGTTTTGAAGGCCGGCTGAGATGAGATGCGTCATCAGCGGATTGTCCATCTCGGCAGCGTAGCCCTGTGGACGGGGAGAGGGTCAGCAGGGAAATCCTGAACCACGGCCGACTGGACTTCGGGCCATTTGAACAGCAGCCCAATCAGCACGGAGCCCCGTCTCTGCGTGACCACCTCGCGGGACTGTGACACCGCCTCAGGTTTCAGAAAGCAAATCCACCTCCCATTTATTTACTCACTGACCCTTTCTAAGAGACCGTCTGGAAAGTACTACAAAACGTAAATGGATTATAAACAGCATCAACTTTGGGGGCAAGGGATGGGAGGTTTCATCCTTCTTCTCCCTTTTAGCCTTTTCAAAATCCAGGTTCAGCCCAGCCAGGTGTGGCTCAGCAGTTGAGTGTCGACCAGGAACCAAGAAGTCACCAGTTTGATTCCTAGTCAGGGCATATGCCTGAGTTGCTGGCTCAATCCCCAGTAGCGGGTGAGATCGATGGTTCTCTCTCATCATTGATGTTTCTCTCTCTCCTCTCTCTCTCTCTCTCTCTCTCTCTCTCTCTCTCTCTCTCTCTCTCTCTTCTTCTCTGAAATCAATAAAAATAGATTTTTTTAAAAAATCCAGGTATAACTTCTGTGACGGGGACAAATCTTATGTGTACACCTTGGTGAATTATTTATATGTCTACACCCCTGTAACCGCTGCCCAGATCAAGATGTAGACATCCTAGCCCTCAGAAGCCCCTCTGCCCTTCCCAGGCAACAGCCCCCAGCCTTCGCCTGCACTGGGACGTCTCCACTGAGGCTGGCTTGTCTAGATTCCTCTACAGCAGTGGTTCGCAACCTCTGGCCCTTTAAATACAGTTCCTCATGTTGTGACCCAGCCATAAAATTATTTTCGTTGCTACTTCATAACTGTAATGTTGCTACTGTTATGAATCGTCATGTAAATATCTGATATGCAGGATGGTCTTAGGCGACCCCTGTGAAAGGGTCGTTCGACCGCCAAAGGGGTCGCGACCCACAGGTTGAGAACCGCTGCTCTACAGGCGTGGCACGCACTCTTGTCTGATTTCTCCCGCTCGTCATCGGGCTCCTGGGGTCGTGCGAGGTTCTGTGCAGCAGCAGCTCTTTTCCTTGCTGTCAGTCTGGTCCCCGTGCACACCCACCTAAACCTACTTGCCCCTCGTCCCACTGACAAAGGGACTCCCATGAGTAAAGCTGCCACGAACCTTCTTCCACTTGCTTTTTGGTGGACAGGAGGCCACACAGGGTGGGGAAGCCTGGCCCATGGCCCCCTCCCGGCCACCCCCAGAGGCAGGCTCACCTCCAGGACACAGAGCAGCTCCTCCACGTAGACCCGCTCCGTGTCAAGCAGCTCGTTCATCACGTGCCTGTGAACAGGGCGCCAGGACTTATTATCTAGGAGCAGATTCCCACCCGCCTCCCTGCTGTGGGGCCACCTGCACAAAACGAGCTCCGATTCCTCAAGCCTCCCTCTCTTCCAGGCCATGTCTCTGAGCCTCCCAGCCCTGCAGATTCTGCCCCGCTTCCTTCTCCAGTCACCCTCCTCTCCCTCTGTCCCCTCCCCCCAAAAAGCCCTTCCTGTGCACACACTCCTGTCTCCTTGCCTGGGGGCCTGAGCACCGACTCAAGGCATCACTGTAGCCGGTCCAGTGTCCATCCCTATCCTCTTGCACATGGTGGGGTACCGTGATGATGTGTGGAACTACTATGTGCCCATCATGTTATAGAGCCCCAGGAGGGGCAGGGGTTTGCAAACCAGCTGCCAAGATGTCTATTTAGGGACAAAGACCACCTTCTAACTGCCCACAACCAAGCATCCCATTCGAGGTGCTTCTGGGTTGGGGCCATTGAGCATGATCAGTTCTAAAACAACTGTCAGTGCTTAACAAGGCTTTAGGGTTCAGTTCAAAGAGTCAGTGCCCCTAACTGGGGTGAAGTCGGGGAAGGGTAGACAGGGCCTCAGGCCTCCTTCTCACCACCACAAGCTGGAGAGGAGCACTCCTGCCTGGGGGCACACAGCTGTGTGGGCAAGGAGGCAGGGATGTCCTTGGTGGAGAAGTGAGCTGGACGCTGAGGGCCAGGCAGCATGTTGGGGAGGAAGGGACAGCATTCTGAGGACTGATCTCAGAGCGTGTAGACCAGGAAGGTGGCAGGTGAAGGTACTTCGGTGGAAAGGTGAACGGCCCAGGTAGGCCGGAGGGTAGGGTTCTTTGGGGAAAGTGACTGCCAATCGGGGAAGGGCTTTGGAAGTGCCTTCCCATCAGGTCCAGAGTTCAGACCTCGTCAGAGCTCTGTGTGGGGACAGACGCAATCCCTGAGTGGAGTGTGTAGGATGGCCACAGCCGGTGCCATGGCAACAGCCTAGGTGTGCAGTGAAAAGAGCTGGGCTGAAAACCGTGTGAGAAAAGCAGGAGGGGAGAGATGAAGAAAGAGAGTGACACCAGCTCATGGAGCCAGGAGGGCCAAGGCTCCTGGGGGGGATCAAGTCCATCGAGGGACAGGCGGCGGGCTCAAGGGGCAGTTATGTGGCTGACCTTGCACGTGGGACCCAAGGGCCTAGGTGCCTGAATCACACTTGTCTTCTCATCTGGACTTGAAGAAGGGAGAACACAATCCATTCAAATCACCACAGTCCCGCCTGGGGGCCCAGGGGCAAGGGTGGCTCTTCTAAGGAAAACCTACAGTTCTCTTAGTTTCAGAGGCAGACATGCCAAACGGACGCGTGCCCTCCGCGATGCATGCATGTGCGGGGGCCCCATGAGGCCAGCTGGGCTCCCACGTTGTGGCTTTGGGGCAGAGGGGGGCATTTTTCACCAACTTTGGCTCGTTTGGGTTCACACTGTCCTAGCCAACGGCTGAGACCTGGGGGGGTCGTGCTTGTTGTGTCTGCCCCAGAGCCGCTCAGTGGTGCCTGGAAAGGCAGCCCACCCACCTCCGCAAGATGGCCAGGCTTTCCTCCTCGTCCCCCGTGGAGCTGCTCCGGCCCTGCCGGCTCTCACTCATTTCACTCTGGAGAGAGAAGAGCACGCAGAGCGTCGAGATTCCAAACACAAGAGGACGCAGCTTCATGTCCCGACTCTAAGGCTCCGGAGCCCAGGCTCATTTCCCATCTGGGAACAGATCTGAAACCTGAGATCTCGCCGGAGGAGGAGAGGGCATGTGGGAGAGGGCCAGGGAGGACCCGGCTGGTGCCTGCCAGGGAGGGGCGGTGGCCAGGAGGCAGTGCAGGGTCTGGGCCAGGGCTGGGGGCCTCACCTTGGCCCTCCTGTAGGGCCCTCTCCGGAGTGCGTTGCCCTCAGAACTGTTGTTCTCAGAACCTCTCCGGACACCTGGTTTGGGAAGAAGAGGAGAAAGGTGGGTGTCTAGAAAGGGAAAAGGTCCACCCAGCAGCGTCTGGGATTTATTTTTTTTACTTTCAGAGGAAAAAACCAAGCAGTCCAGAGAAGGGTGAGGAAAGCACAGCAAAACGGAAGAGAAGGAAAGGGGATCGGGAGACAAGGTGGGGGTGGGCACACAGGGGTCGGCCCACTGGTTAGTTCACATCCCTAGAGGGGCTCCCAGGGGACCAGGCGACAGGGGAAGAACTTCTCGGCCAGGACACTTCTGTCCAGGAGGCCTCCAAACGGGCCAGAGAATGGCGTCCTCTGGAGCCCACACCCTGGGGGCTGGAGCTCTCCAGGGCTCTTGCCAACTTAGGACACTTGCCAAAGCCCTGAAGGAACCAGCAGGAGCTCCCAGCTGCTGGGGCAAAGCCTTTCTGGGGGCCAGGAAGGGATGGGAAGGAGTCTTCAGGACATGGCACTGCTGCGGGTGCCGGGGGCGGCTGATGTGGCTGAGGCATCGACAGCACAGGGAGGCTTTGGGGCTGAGGTGGGAGCCGTGTGCGGGGGAAACTATTTTAGCAACAGCACTGAGGACAGGGGGGTTGGGGAGAGGCTAGAGTCTGGGGAAATAGGCCCAGGAAAGTCCTGTGACATTCGATAGTCCAGTTCTCAGGGCCACATGCTCTTTACCACAACCAACCAGCTCTGCGGTGCTGAGCAAGGAGGCAGCACAGAGAGTAAACAAAGAAGTGGGCCAAGTGCCAATAAAACTTTATTTATAAATAAGTCATGGGACGGAAGGAAAGCATTCCCAGAAGGAACGAGGCATGCCGGCATCTACCTGGGGACGGGCAGGGCGACTTCGTGAGCGCCTCTGGCCGGGGGGCCACGGGCTGCACGGGCCTCGTCTGCTTGGCCGCCAGCTTCTTCAGGCTCGCCTGCCTCCGGTGAAACATCTCTTCCATACTCTCTTGCTTCTGGAAGACCTTCTGGACGTGTTCCTGACAGGGTAGGACAGACTAGTTAGCAGGATGCTCTATAAGCGTCGGTGTCTGCAATTTACAAACAGAACAACCATGTGTAGACTCGGCCTCAGCACGACCTCTGGTTTAAACGCTCGTGACGCAGAGCCCATTGCCAACCCAGCAATCCTGCACTGGCTCTGCTGGCTGTGGCCCGGGAGGGTGGCAACCCCACGATGGAGTGAGGGACCAGCATCCCCCTCCAGGCATATGAAGGCTGCCTACGGAAGGGCAGTAGACTTGTGGGTTGCCCCAGGGGTGGGCTGAGTACAGCTGGCTGCAAGAGAGGAGGAGTCCTATTTCAGTGCAATATTGAGAGGAGCATGCAGGAAGCAGGGCCCAGGGAAATGGCTACTTCATCAAGAACACGCCTCTTGCAGGGGAGATCCCACAGGAGGAAGGATCACAACCTCTTGAGGGAGGCGTGCAATCATTTCTGCATAAGGATAGTTGAGCCAGGTGACCCCTCCCCGCAACTCGACATCTCTCTCAAATGCCTACCGTCTCTAATAATTCATTAAACGAGTCTTTCGAACATAGAGTAACTCCCCACCATTCAGGACAGGGGAGCCGCAGGAGAAAAGCCCGAACTGGCATACCATCAGGTCTTGGGTGAGGATGGGTTCGTAGTCCTGGTAAATTTTATTGAGCTCCTGGATCTTATTTTCTGCACCGGTCTCCAAAAACTTCTCAATTTCTTGGAGGGCTGCCTCCGCACCATCCTGGGATTGGCATTTGTCCACAGGCTGCGAGGCCAGCAAGTAAATCCCCTCATCACACCATTTCATGGACTGGACACGGGAAGCGTTGCAGAGGGAGAGAGAGGCTGTGTTAGCAGCTGTGTCTGGGCTCTCTTTGCTGGGGCCTGTCTGCTGACCACTGTGTTTTTGGGAATATTTGCAGCACTACACCATCCCAGCTCTGCTGCAATGTCCAAAGGACTCCCTGGAGGGAATGCAGCACTCTAAAACGTTGAGCAAATCACCTGGGACAGGACTCATTTACAGAGAGAGGCGGGGGGGGGGGGGGGGGGAGGCAAAGTGCAGTGAGTTAGCTGGATGGTAAGTTTCTGGGCCTTTTAAAGAAATCGTTAGTTGTTGCAAGTAAATTCTAGGAAACAGACAACTGTGTCAGGACATGACCACTAGAAAGGCATCCAGACAGGAGGGCGTGGGCCAGCTTCTAATCAAGACTGTGGTGCATCCTACGTGGAGGGAGCTGCCCACGTGGGACCAAGAACAGGCTCGCCACCAGGGGTGTGGGGTTGGGGTCCTACCGCCTCCAGGAGGCCGTGCAGCTCCAGGGACTTGTTGAGCAGACCCCTCCTCTGCGTGACCTCGGCGGCAAGCTGGTCGCAGAGGTGCTGGAGCTCGTGGCACTTGGGGCGGATGGAGTCCACGGCGTAGTGCTTGTTGTCGATGAGCTGCTCCCCGTCCAGGGACAGGGCGCGAGCCCGCTCCACGGCCGCCTGCAGAGAACCGTCCCAGAAACACAGCTCAGGTTATGTTCATTATAAGCAAGCAGGGTGCTGTTTCCTCTGAGGGATTGAGGGGGTAGGGGTGATGGTGGGGTGGAGGTAGGATGTGGGGTTGGGGGTTGGGGGTGGGTGGCCAGGCAGTTTCCCTCCACCTGCCGACATCGCCATTTCCTGTGCCTTTCTAAGCAGCTCTGGTGACACCGTGAGAAGCGCTTCACCAGCCTGTCCCCCACCCACGTCCCAGTCCCTTACGCTGGACTTCTCCTCGAAGCTGGCAAGGTCCTTCAGGAGGTGCTCCACATGTGCCAGGCTGTTGCCCACATCCGTGAAGGTCGCTATCTTCTGAGCCAACACGTCTAAGGCGGCCTTGACCTGAAACAGAGAAGGGGCGAGAGACCCAGGCCCAAGTCAGAACAGCCACAGCTGAAGGGAGAGGATATGAAGACATGACCGAAACCGGGAATGAGGGGAGGAGAGGGAAAACCAAGATCTCCCCCAAGGAAAACAGAACTAGAGGGGAACTTCCTCAATTTCATAAAAAGCATCTACAAAGATTCTACCGGCAACATTATGTCCATAATGTTGGTGAAAACAATGCTTTCCCCCTAAGATTGGGAAGAAGGCAAAGATGTCCATTCTCACAGCTGTTTGAAGTGGTGGCAGCTCTAGCCAGCGCAATAAGGCAAGAAAAGTTAAAAATATAAACAAACAAACAAAAGGCATACAGACGGGAAAGGGAGAGATCAAGCTGTCCCTGTTTGCACGTGACCTGATCACGTATGTAAAAATCCCAGCGAGGACAAAACAACGCCTAGAATGAGTGTGTTTGGCAAAGTTTCAGAAGACAAGATAAACATACACAAATCAATTGTATTTCTCTATATAGCAATGAATACACAGACTCCACAACTAAAAATACAATACATTTGTAATGGCTTTAAAAAATAAACGATGTAACTATAAATCAAACAAAACATGTACTGCACAGGTATGCTGAAAGATACACAATATTGATTAAAAAAAAGTCTAAGAAAATCTAAAAAAAATGGTGAGGCATATGTTCATTGATTGAAAGACTCAACATATTTAAGATGTTGATTCTCCCTCAAATGGAAGTTTAACACAATTCCTATCAAAACCCTAGGACATTTTTTATAGATAAAGACAAGATTATTTTAAATTTACATGGAAAAGCCAAGGAACAAAAATAGCTAAACACTTTGGAAAAGAAGAATAACATGGGCAGATTCACCCACCTAACTTCTAGAGTTATTATAATAGTACAGTAATCGCCAAAACCGGTTTGGCTCAGTGGATAGAGCGTCGGCCTGCGGACTGAAAGGTCCCAGGTTCGATTCCGGTCAAGGGCATGTACCTGGGTTGCGGGCACATCCCCAGTAGGAGATGTGCAGGAGGCAGCTGATCGATGTTTCTCTCTCATCGATGTTTCTAACTCTCTATCTCTCTCCTTTCCTCTCTGTAAAAAATCAATAAAATATATTAAAAAAAAATAGTACAGTAATCAAGACTATGTACTGACGGAGGGGCAGAATACAGACCCAGAAATAGACCCAAGCAAGTATGCTCAACTAATTTTTGACAAAAGTGGAAAAACAATCCAATGGAGAAAAGACAACCATTTCAACAATGTTATGGGAGCAACTGGGCATCCAGAGATTTAAAAATGAACCTTGACCTAATTCTCATACCTCATACAAAAAGTAACTTGAAATGGGTCATGGACCTACATGTAAGATTATAATCTTTTAGGAAAAATAGTTTAGGGGAATATATTTGGGATCTAGGATTGACACCAAAAGTACAGTCCTTCACAGGAAAAATTGATAAATTGGAATTCATCAAAATAAAAAACTTTGCTCTGTGAAAAGTTCTGCTAAGAGAATACAAAAATAAGTGATGAGTTGGAAGAAAATAATTTCATACCGCATGTCTGACAAAGAACTAGTATCTAAAGTATGTACAGAACTCTCAAAACGCAACAGTAAACACAAAATGGGAAGTAGAAATAGAGACATTTCACCGGAGAGGATATACTGATGACATAAGCACACCAGAAGATGTTCAAGGTCATCGGCCATTAGGAAACTGCGAACTAGAACCACACTGAGATATCACTACACAGCTATCAAAATATGTACAGACAATTAAAAATAATACCACCCCTACTGCTGGTGAGGATGTGGAGAAACTGGATCACTCAGACACTGCTGATGGGAATGTAAAATGGTACAGGCACCTGGGAACAATTTGGCATTTTCTCAAAAAACTAAACATGCAACTCTCATATGACCCAGCAATTGCACTCCTGAACACTTATCTCAGAGATGTGACAACTTACGGTCACACAAAGATCTGCACATGAATGTACAGCAAAAAACAAACTGTTATTACACAGAACAGCCTGGATGCATCTCCAGAGAATCATGCTGTGTGGAAACAGCCAGTCCCAAAGGTTAAGTGCAGTACAATCCCATTTATAGAACATTTTTCATGACAACAAGGGACATGGAGATGAGTGGTTGCCAGGGGTTCAGGAGGGGGTAGAAGGAGGGGGGGTGTGTGTCTATGAAAGGGCAACATGGGCATCCTTGTGGGGATGGAATGACCTGTGTGTAGACTGTGTCAGGGTCAGTATCCTGGCTGTGATCCTGCATTTTAGTTTGGGAAGATGTCACCAGTTAGGAAAATTGGGTGAAGGGTACATGGCATCTCTTTGATTTTATTTCTGACAACAGCACTTGAAGCTACAATTATCCTAAATAATAAAAGCCTAATAAGCAAATCTACCAAACAGGGGGCAGGACTGGTGAGCAGGCGGCACCAGGCCAGCCAAGGTGGGTGCTGTGGGTCGCCTCCTGCAGAGGGAGGCCAGACTGCGGGTTAGGCCTGCTCCCTGGACATCCCCCAAGGGCTCCTGGTCTGCAAGAGGGCACAGGCCAGGCTGAGAGACACCCCCGCCCCATTCCGAGTGTACAAATTTTCGTGCACCGGGCCCCTAGTCTTCAAATAAAAGGTGTGGTTGTCTGAGAGCCTTCCTCAGTTCCCAAAGAAACAAGGAAGGAATGATCTTCTCCAGGGGTGCTGTTCCCACTGGCTGGCGTGACCTCTCTGTTCTGAGTCAGTGACACTGCCTCACCTTGCTGTCCCGAGTTCGAGCACTGCCCACCTGAACAGTGCTCAGTGAAGACTGCTGGACTAGGTCACACCTCTTCTGGAAAGTGATGCTCATGACTCCTTGGGGAGGACTACAATGGGAGGACGGTCCCCATAGAACCGTCACCGGTCCTCCTCATCTGCATGTAGACACGGCCTCACAACAGCTTGGTCACTGAACTTGACGTGGCTACCTATTTCCTGTGGATTTATGACCCCTCCTTGACCAGAGGTTTCCTGAGGACAGGAAAGATGCTGCCCTGGTCTACATTGTCACTGATGGCTTTACCGTTTTATATTCCTTCGTTGCTTCAGGACCAGGCCACAGGGAAGTGTACACGTATTCTGCACAAATAAATGATTAACAGGCTTCCAATGAGGTGGCCATCTCTAACGATCTAACACAATGATGGCGCATCACTTCTATTAAAGCCCTGTCACACTGAATCCAAGGTGTATGCACAGGGCCCTGCCAGGCACACAGTAGGCACATGTTGGAGAAAAGAACATACAGATGACCATAAAGGGAGAATGAAGTTTGCTTGACTAATGAACAAATAATGCGGAAGAACATGCCAATGAACATATTTTGCACAACCTTTGCCTATAATGATTTACTCATCAATCACATACTCTAAGGTTGACTCCAACTTGATCTTGGGGCTCCATGTGGCTAACAGAGACTATTCCACATAGAACCATAGTCAACTGGGTACCCAGCTCTGGGCATCCAGGGGATCCAGGCCACTTCCTGGCTTCCTGCAGCCAGAACACCAGGTGCCCGCCTACAGGTTCTCTCCAGGCTCTGGGCCACTCACCTCTCGGAAATCCTGCTCAAAATGCCGGAGCTGCAGACACTGTTCGAGTTTTTGCTGATGCTTTGCCCAAAACTCATCAAAGGCAGCCTCAGTTTCATTCAGCTGGGCCAGGAGCCTAGGAAAGAGGAAGGCACTTGTGCTGGCTGGAGTGACCCACGGGGGAAGGAAGAATTGCCCCCAGCAACGTGAAGCAGGGGTGGAGGGCTCAGCCTCCCAGCAGCCTTCTTAACACCCTTGCCACCTCTTAGCTGGGCACTAAAGCACAGGTTTAGGAGGGAGGGCTTTCTTCAGGGCCCACTGACTTGAGAGGGAGGGCAGCTGGCTGAGTGGAGTTTGTTTATTTTTACAAGGTCGAGATGGTAAAGGTCTGGGGTCATTATTTACCACTTTGATTCTGGGGTTAAGAAAACAGTAAGCTGCACGTGTAGGTGAAAAGCTGCAGCCGCCACTTACTGTCATCACTCCCAAATCTGAGAACCCCCGTGCTGCAGACACTGTGCTGGACAAGTGTGAACCAATTTGATCCCACACCCACCCGTCAGGTGCTCAGGCTGGCCCCATTGTATAGATGAAGAAACTGAGTCTGGGGGAATTAGCAGTGTGCTCCAACCTCCTCCGTTCGTGACATTGAGGACATCTGCACAGGCTTCCCTCGTGTCCCAGGGCCCACTCTGCGTCCCCGACACAGAACACCTGCTCGGTGTGTGCACTTCGGCCACGAGGAGGGAACCCAGGTTAAGAGCTGAAAGCATCGGCCAGGGTCCAGGCCTGGGTTTGTCCAGCTGCTCTGCACCTGTCCCCAGCCTGTCCCTGAACAAGGAGATGGGGCCTCGTTGCTGACCTGGCTTTCGGGGCCAAGAGCACAGACTGGGAGGAGGCGCGTGGTGTGTGGACATGGCAGAGCAGCGCACGATATTACCTAGACACTCTACCCTGTGTTTTGTCTCGCAGCTGGACACCAACGGGGGCAAGGACAATCACCCCCTTTCCCTGAAAGAGGAGCTGAGAGGCCTGAGGCTGCTTCCCTACCTGGGAGCAAGCGGAGCCTCAGGTGCGAAACAGGACAGGAAAGCGACTGAGAGCAGATCGCCAAGCCTGACAGCTCTGTCCCCACTGTTGTCCTTTAAAGGACCCTCCACGCCTATGAAAAAGGGCGACTGCGCTAAGAAATCTCCTCCCAGGAAAGCTGTTTTCTTTGGGATTTGGGAGAAAGGCATTTCAGCAGGAAGGATTCTGAGGTGCCCTTGCTTCCCCTTGGGATGAGGAAACCAGGCTCTGAGAGGCGACGAGGCAGCACGGGTGGGGCCTCTGCTCCTGCCTGTCTGTCCCTCTGTCCTCAGCCTGCAGCCTCTCGCTGTCACAGCGGCCGTGCGCCTGAAAGGCCCGCAGCCCGAGGCCTCACCTCTGCACGGTGGTCTGGTTGTCCAGCTGGTCCTGGTTCAGGCTCTGCTCAGGGCTCTTGGACAGAGGCTCCCTGATGCTCTCCAGGATGCTCTGCCCCTCGTCCAGCGCCAGCCTCATGTCCTCCTGCGGGAAGAGCACGGCACCTCGCACCCCAGGCCCACCCACTCCCCGGGACTCTGACCAGGTTGGAGACAGCGGTGGGCTTTGTGGGGCATCGCCCCCGTGAGGAGAGTGAGCAAGGTGGGCATAGCACCAGCCACAGCGAAGTCTTCCTACCCTCTGTGCTGACCGCTCACTCACGGGGGAAGCAGGCGGGTGTCGGGGAGACTCCTCCTGCTGCAACCAGGGCAGAGCTAGGGTTACGGGTCACTCAGGGGCAGCAGGATAAAGTAGGGGAGTAACAGGACACCAGACCTCTAGGTGCTGCTTCTGCAGCCATCCCCGCTGCCAAGGGTGAAAGGGAGCGAGGGGTTCTCTTGGCGTGGGCGGGGGTACCCCGGAGGGCACCACCAGCAGGTCATGGTCACCGCTGATGCACAGCCTACAATGTGCAGGTCGGGCAGGATGCGGCAGACTCAGGGAGCACCTCTCCCTCAGAGCATTTACCCAGGAAGTGACAGTAAGTACGTGAGTACAGTGGCTGCTTGATGAATGTCAGCCTCTCTGAGTCAGCCCACGTCTCCTCCGCCTGCCGTCTATGGGCCCCCGGGGACAGAATTCCTGTCTTGGTTTACTAAAAAGCAACAGCAACACCTCGATAGAGGGCCCAGCTGCAAGGCAGCTCAGGAGCCGGGTCAGAGAGAAGCCACCTCCCATGCCTTGCTTCAGTCAGAGTTCACAGGCCAACCCCCAGGTGCCTGCATCCACAGCACTGGTTTATGCTGCTTTTAAAAAGGAGCACATCAGTGGATAGAGCGTCGGCCTGTGGACTGAAAGGTCCCAGGTTCGATTCCGGTCAAGGGCATGTACCTGGGTTGCGGGCACATCCTCAGTAGGAAATGTGCAGGAGGCAGCTGATCGATGTTTCTCTCTCATCGATGTTTCTAACTCTCTATCTCTCTCCCTTCCTCTCTGTAAAAAATCAATAAAATATATATAAAAAACAATAAATAAAAAGGAGCGCATTTCAGTTCTCATCACAGAGGTTACCCGGCTCATGAGCAGCAAAAGGCATCTTAGAAAACCCTTTGATTCTGTCTTACCTAATGCTGGCATCGGCTCCTTCTACTCCACCATCTCACACTCCGACAGAGAGCCCCCATTACCCCTCCCCCACTCTCCACCCCCAAAGAAACCGCACATACCTTTGCTTTGTCTTTCTTCTCCGTGTGTGCACAGAGCACCGAGCTCGTCGATTGGACATCGTTGGGCAGCTCCGTTTCGGCCAGCTCGGTCCCGAAGGACTGCAGCATCTGGGCCGTCTGCTTAACCATGAGGGCGAAACTTTCGATGGCCTTGGGAAGAGGGAGAACACCATCACAAAGCTTTGCACGCACCGCACCCTCCTGCTGCCTGCAAAGCGCCCCCGAGGACCGGCCGGGACATCTTCACGGGGACGGGGCCACGGCAAGCCTGGTCTGCGTAGAGTAAATACCTTCCTGCTGGTTCTTAGCCTCACGGCCTCTTCAGACACATACCAGACACTCCTTACATAGGCTTTCATCAGCGAGAGTCATTCTAGGCTCAGGGTCTCTCTCTCCTTGTTGAGAGAGGCGTGAGTGCCGCAATGGACAACAATCTGGGGCTTTTCTCTCTTTCTTTTCAGTCTCTGAGCCCAGAGAAAGCCACTCCCGAACTTATTACTCATGTTATTTCTTTGGATGACTAAGGTCCACTGAGACCATCTCCTCATTCTTGGGGAGAAAACTTGGGTTTTCACAGGAACATGTCTTTGGAAAAGGCAGCATCGAAATGCAAAAGCAATTCTAAGGGTTTCACCGGGGATTATTGCGAGCCACAGCCCGTAGCCCACATCCACGGGAGAGTGCCGGAAAGACTCACCGTGCGGTGACACAGCCACCTGGTGTGGCAGTAATCCAGGGTCCCGCCCAGGTCCTCGGTCAACTGGGACTTGTCGATGTAACCGTGTAATTCTGGTACTGAGCTCAGCATTATGACCTAGAGGAGAAAGGAAACTGCCTCCAGACACAGAACGCCCAGCAGACGGGCAGGAAACGTTTTCTTGCTGGTGGCCCTGTTGGCCGAAGTCACTGGCTTTGGGCCTGGCTTTCAATCCCAGCTCTACCACTAACCGGCTGGTTAACTGGAGGCAAGTCGCTTATTTTCCCTATGTCTCAGCTTCCCCATTCATGAAATGGGTACAGGATGACTAATCCCACCAGATGACAGCCACTGAAGGGTGGCAAACCCTTGACCTAGCTGGGCTTGGCATGGACATCAGGCACATGGAAAGCACGGACGCTCCTCCGGCCAGGTGAGCTCAGCATGGTAATCGGACAGAGCTCGGACTCTAAAGAAAACCATTTGGTCTTCGTTTCTGCTGACAGACTGTGAGGTCACTGCAGGTTCAGACCCAGTTCAGTGCCCTTTACCTACACGATGGCCTTGACAGGGGACCACACGGTTGTGGTGACCAAGCAAGCTCTTCCACACGGGACACTTGTTTTATTGTGTTTTTTTTTGTCCTTTCTGAGGTCATTCTGCCCATGAGTTCTGGATGAAAATATAGCCTTTGCTTTGTAAGCTGTCAGATACTAAACCTCTGGAGAGGTTTAGCCCAAATGTGATTTGAAACCACCTCATGTATTATTAAATGCTGTATTAGTTTAAAGCAGCGGTTCCCCCACCCCCGCAATTCTGTCCCTCAGGGGACACTTGACAATGTCTGGAGACATTTTTGATTGTCACAATGTTTGGGGGGTAGGGAGGGTGGTGCTGGCATTTGGTGGGCGGAGGGTAGGGGTAAAATCATGCATAGGTCAGCCCCACCACAGAGAAAATCTGCCCAAACGTCGACAGTGCCAATGTGGAGGTCTTTTGATTGAAGCATGACCTTTTTTTAAATTTTAATCTTCACCCAAGGATAATTTTCCCATTGAATTTTAGACAGAGAGGAAGGGAGGGGGAGAGACAGAGAGAGAAACACTGATGTGAGAGAAACACATCTATTGATCGCCTCCCTCACGTGATGAGCCTGCAACTGAGGTACATGCCTTTGACTGGAATCGAACCCGGGACCCTTCAGTCTGCAGGTGGACGCTCTATCCACTGAGCCAAACCGGCTAGGGTGCATGATCTTCATTTTGTAAAGTAAGCTAAAATGTCCACTTAAAGTAGAAAACAGTTCTCAGCAGAGATGACTTCCTTTTTCTCTTTGTGAAATCTGATTTTTGCCAACTCACTAATTTGGCTGATGTGAGCTGGAGTGAGGAGATGAGGAAAGGATTGGCCTGCAGGGCCAAGGCCTACAGCCCCCACCCTCTGCAGGCATGAGGGATGCTTGCACCCACTTCCCTGGGCCCTCTCTTGTCCCCTGGGCTCCCTTGTTCTTCAGCTTGACTTGCTATAAGAACGTTCTAGACTCATGGCTCTGATGAAATGCCAGTCCTTTGAAGGTGGCCCATCCAAGGCCATGCTTTGCACAGTCACCCCAGGGGTGCAGGGTGGCAGGTGGGAATGAAGGATCATACTGCTCCTGGTTGCATAAGAGGAAGTACAATTTCCGCCTGAGTCGTTTGGGGCTTTAGTTATGCTCACAGCACTGAGGTTAGCACCTTGAGAATTTCCATTATCATAGATGGGCCAAGAATGCAATTACGTTTAGTTCTGCCTACGGAGCTAAAGCCGGGTGTACTTACTGGAACCTTCATCTTAAAGTCATCTCTGTTGAATTTGAAAGCGAGGTCAGAGAGAGTCCTTTGGAAAAATCCTGTTGGTCGCAGAACAAGGACGAGCTGGAGGTTTGCCGGGAAGGAGGCCTGCAGGGAACAGAGGGCGTGGATCGCTGGTGGACCGCTGTAGCTGACGTAGGGGTCCCACACACCTGCAGCTAACTGCACAGGCCGGACGGGGAAGACCTGGTCCGGGTGTTTCCAACACAACAAAGGTTACAGACACTGGACTCCGTCAGAGGCATCACCACCTCTTAAGAGAAAAGGGGAAAAGTCACACTGCTTGATGTTACTTACAAACGAGAAAGTCAAAAGCTTGTTACACTTGTTACAGACTGAATTGTGTCCTCTGAAGTTCAGATGTTGAAGACCAAACCCCCAGTGCCTCAGAATGTGATCATGTTTGGCGATGGGGTC
Organism: Myotis myotis; assembly: GCF_014108235.1. Classification (NCBI taxonomy): domain Eukaryota; kingdom Metazoa; phylum Chordata; class Mammalia; order Chiroptera; family Vespertilionidae; genus Myotis; species Myotis myotis. Next base: position 26,907,427 of record NW_023416335.1, read on the forward strand.
TTTACAGAGGCAGTTAAGCTAAAATAAGTTATTAGCATGGGCCCCCAACCCAATGACTTGTGAAAATGAGAAATTTGGACACAAAACCCACCGGGAGAATGCTACGTGAAGATGAAGGCAGAGATGGGTGATGGGTCTACAGGCCAGGGGTCACCAAAGATTACCAGTTACCCCAGGAGCTGGGGGAGAGGGTGGAATACGTTCTCCCTGTGGCCACAAAGGGAACCAGCCCTGCCTTGACCTTGAACTTCCGGCCTCCAGACTGTGAGGTAATAAAGTTCTGTTGTTTAAACCATCCAGTCCAGGAACTTTGTTTTGACAGCTCCAGGGAACTATACTTGTCAAACAGAAATGAAGCCATACGTGCGTGTGGGCACACACACACACACACACACACACACACACACAAGCTGAAGGAAAGATAAAAATAAGCGTGCGCACCACACTCTTAGATACAATTATGTGAATGTGTTCAGCTACCAGCTTTGCTTACCAGGTACCTGGCCTTGGGCAAGTTACTTAGCCGCCCCGTGCCTCAGTTTCCCCATTTTGAAGCAGAGGTACCAGAGTGCCTTCCTCACGGCACTCCTGAGGGTTAAGTGACTTAATGCACACGCAGAGTTTAGCACAATGCTCACACGAAGCGCTCAAAATCGTGGCGATGACAGACACATAGTAAAAGGCTATTCTAGACGCCAGATGACTTCCAGACGCTGAAATCCAGGGAGACCCCATTACTGAAGCAAGAAATTCTGAAGCAAGTGAGTTCGATTTCTGGATAACCAGGCTATAGGCACCTAAAATACAATACACCAGTGATGGCGAACCTTTTGAGCTCGGCGTGCCAGCATTTTGAAAAACCCTAACTTAACTCTGGTGCCGTGTCACATTTAGAATTTTTCTGATATTTGCAACCATAGTAAAACAAAGACTTATATTTTCGATATTTGTTTTATATATTTAAATGCCATTTAACAAAGAAAAATCAACCAAAAAAATGAGTTCACTGTCACCTCTGACACGCGTGTCATAGGCTCGCCATCACTGTAATACACGAACAGAATGACACAGCCCCAAGGCCTGAAACAGATACCTTGGCTCAAAGGTCATCCTGGCCCACCTCTAACATCCATGATCATCTAAGCAGGGCTGGCAGAAGACCCTAAGCCAGGGACCTGCGGGGCGGCCCATCGGCACACCAGAACCCACGGCACCTACGGATATTCCCGGGTTACGCCTTCCAGGGTTAACACTGCCACCCACCTACTGGTGACATCCACACTGTGCCTGCAACCCGGCTACTCCTTGAGCTCCCACCTGAAGGCCCTCAGTGCCTGCTGGGCACCTCCACTGCCATCTGGGAACCTTGAGGGCAGCGCTAAGACTCCAGTGATGGCGGCCTCTGGGTTGGGTGTGGAGCACATGCCCTTCCCGCCTGCAGCCCTGAGACGCACCCTCCCCACAGGTTCCCCAGCGAGTCTGTGTAGCACCGCCATAGCCCGGATGACGGGGACCATGTGTCCTCGGTCGCCAGCACCTTAGCAGGTGCTCGCTATGTGTCTGCAGCCCTGTGGGCCAGCAGGGGAGCTGTCACAAGGTGCCATCTGCCCAGCCGCTGGAGGTGCCTGGCACAGCCACCCACGTTCACAGCGGGACCCACAGCTCAGGAGGGGCCTGTGAATAAGCACCCCAGCGAGCCGTGACCTCTCCACTGTGCTGCCCCTGCTGGCCCCGCCAATGCTCACTGAGTTCGACTCCTTCGAGCGGAAAAGGCAACTCAGAGAACCACGTGGAGAGTCGGCAGCCTGAGGGCAGATTCCGGGCCATTTACCAACAGGAGGACCGTGCAAACCTGTCACCATCATTTGTGACACTGGCCACCACTCTTTAAGGAAGACATCCTGACGACAGTCTCTTTCTAGAGGCGACAGCGAGTCACGCTTTTCTAAATTTCAATCTTGTTTTTGCCGCCCTAATTCACACCTCGGGGCCGACGTGCTCCGTAAGTACAGGTTTGAACGCATCGGATAAAGCTGTGCCCTGGTCCCCCAGCGATTTCCCGTAGATGCACTCAGCTCAGGCGGCGAGGGCGCCACCGGCAGTGGGCCTCGCTCGCCCGTCCTGGGAGGAGACACTGACCTTGCTGAGCCTGTGGCTGGAGGTGACTGTCTACGTGAAAACCGGTTCATTCTCCCCCTTTTCTTGCTTTAGTGTTTCCATTTCTTTAAGTTGTTGAATCTTTATATTAAAGAGAGTAGTTGGAAGGTCCTAGCCAAGTGAGAAGGCTTAGTGACATACACAAACAATATTTTGAATACAAACAACGGTAAATTAAATTTTCTCTGGGTTGGAGCCAACCATATGTACTAAAAGCCATCTGGGAGAAAATAAAACTTTATTTTAAAAATATAAAGGTAACTGGATGGAGGATTTGGGATGAAGGCTATAACATAACATCTTGTTGCAACTCACTCATGAATCAAGCAATCAGAAAATGATTACAATAGGTTCCTGTGTCATATGAAAGCAATATTCTTTGTTTTCAGGGGCTGACCTTGACTGACTTAGGAACACATAGGATGTGATGACTCTACATGTGCAATTTGGGGATAGATGAAGAGGACTCAACTGGCTTCTGAATTCATATTCTTAGCTTCTTACTAAACGAAGAGGCAACGCAACTGGAGCCAATAGATGAAGGAGTTCTGCGGAACCCTGGTGCTTGGGGGAACGCTGTTTGAAATCCTCCCCAAGTTCAAGTCACTGCCTTAACTTGTGCCCAAAGCCACAGTTATCCAGCCTGACGTGAGATGTTTAATTCAAGTGGAGCAGCTGAAGCCTGACCAATGACATTTGTCTCCTAGTAGCCAAACAAGGAACCCAAGTTTGTGTGATAAATATGAAGCTGGAAGCTTGGATCTCAGTGTGAGGAGATGAAAAACCCAGAGACTGAATCAGAAAAGCTGTCTGTGAGCAGAGGCCTCCGGCCGCCGGGGCCGCTGCTGGGAGGTCTAGGTGCAAGCCTGCCCGATGGGGCATCTAAGACTAGCCCCCGGTGAGTACAGCTGAGACGGTCATAAACACCATTAAGGAAAAGACATTTTAATGAAAAATGAGTAGGAAGGGGGGTAATCTCTGAAGGAAGGACAGTCGTTCCACCAAATACTCTCAACATCGGGATGCCTGGGCTGCCCGCTCTTCTGGGACCAGCAGCGCCTCTGCCCACACCCTCCCCTCCCCTGGCATCACCACCTGTGCTTAGACCTCTGGGAACTGGCACGCAGTAGGCATTCAGTAACATTGTTTAACACAATATTATTTTGCCACATACGGTGTGTTTACTGAATGCCCTAAAATTCCTGGGTCCCTCAGACACTTTGTGCACACACAGACGGCATCGGCTTTATAGGCAAAACCCCGAGTTCTCCCCACGCGGACTGAAACGACCTGAACTGCAATTTCCTTCAATGGCATGCTCTAGGTCAGTGATGGCTAACCTTTTGAGCTCGGCGTGTCAGCATTTTGAAAAACCCTAACTTAACTCTGGTGCTGTGTCACATATAGAATGTTTTTGATATTTGCAACCATAGTAAAACAAAGACTTATATTTTTGACATTTGTTTTATATATTTAAATGCCATTTAACAAAGAAAAATCAACCAAAAATGAGTTCGCGTGTCAGAGGTGTCATAGGTTCGCCATCACTGCTCTAGGACATAGACTGAGCCTGAATTAGGCTAGCTCTGAACTTAAATATGTACAGTCCATTACAACCCTCCACCATGCTAACACCACACACACACACACACACACACACACTCACTCTTCACACACAGACGTAGTAGGAGTGGGTTAAAACTTGAAGTGGAATCCTAGACGACATACCCTGGTATATTTATCAGAGAGGCATTTATCCCAGGACAGTCCAAACTTTGAACCAACTGCTAGATAAACAAAGAGTGATGCTTGAATTCTCAGCTTCGAGTCTTGTTTCTGCTTGTGTCCACCGGTAGAGATCATGGCCTGTGCCAGGTCAGAGCACCCATGGCCCCCAATGCCCATGAGAGCCGATGAAGGCTCTGTTTTGGATGGAGGCACAGCAAGTCTGATTTTAGGAACATTAGACGTTGGCTCCTCCAGTGCCTTATTCTTCTCTTCCAAGCCAAGCTGAAGGCATCCAAGAAAGGAAAATGAACACCCCAAATTAAGGAAAGCTCAGCTCAGGAGACAGCACACATGGTGGCAAAAAATAGCCCTGACCTACGTGGTGTTATGTAAGGGCTGAGCCTCAACCGGGGGCCCAGACACACTAGGAGATGAGTAGAGCCGCTGCCACCGACTTGCTTCTGTGGCACCTGCAGCTGGCCAGGTGCCCTGGTGGAATTGTGTACCCTGGAGCCGCCCATGTGCCGATTCCTCCCGAGGGCGCTGGCCTAGCGGGTGCTGGGTGGTTGTTTTCCCAGAGCCCCCTTGGTTAATAGGATAGGCTGGCTGAAGGTGGCAGCATGCGTACCAGCTCTGGCGCCAGTTCTGTCTCCCACCCCCTGGTCCCACCACAGAGCCATGGTAGAGATCAGACCGATACCCTGGCTCAGAGGTGGACGCATGCTCAAGGAAGGCAGCAGGGCTTGGCTCGTAGCGTCCTGCCCACCCCTATGGCCTGTGCTGTCTCAGGCACCCCTATATATTTTTCTGGTGTCTCTAGGCCAGTGATGGCGAACCTCTTGAGCTCGGCGTGCCAGCATTTTGAAAAACCCTAACTTAACTCTGGTGCCGTGTCACATATAGAAATTTTTTGATCTTTGCAACCATAGTAAAACAAAGATTTATATTTTTGATATTTATTTTATATATTTAAATGCCATTTAACAAAGAAAAATCAACCAAGAAAATGAGTTCGCGTGTCACCTCTGACACGTGTGTCATAGGTTCGCCATCACTGCTCTAGGCATAACTCTGACCACAATGTCTGTCAGCTGTCTGCACCCTGCTTGGGTGTATATTTCTTGCTCATTCTCCCCTTATATCCCCAACACCTTCACGTTCCAGGCGCAGAACAGGGTTTTCACAAATGTGTTCAATACATTAATAGAATTTTTCGCATTGATATCAGTAATTTTTTATAACAAGAAGCATCAGAGTGCAAAGAGAATCTTTGACAATTCTGCTAGAAAAATGCTGATTTCTGGGATTTCCAAACCAGTACTGGGGAACTCTGTGACTTACAGGAAAAAGGATAGAAAAAAAGCCACACGTATATTTTTATTGTGTAAGAATCAGTGCAAACCTAAAATCTCAATCACCAAATTTTCAGCTGTGATTTTTCACAAAACAAAGTTTTAAAGATGAGCCAGCTTGTTTCAGCAATCAATCTGATTATAAGCTTGATGATGAATAAAACTTGGTATGAGCTTGGCTGTGACAGCTCCGGCAGCTGGCCCAGACCACACTGCTGAATTGTAGGGTGATCTGAAGGATTACTCACCCCATCCCCCAATTTATCTGTTTTGTTTTTAACAGCAACCCTGCATTTAGGAAGCTCCTTGCTTCTAACCAGGAACAACTGATTAACTTGAGAGATATTTATGGCGAACCTGTCTCACATAGGGCTTGGGCTGGGTGCCCAGCCACTTGAGGATGGACAGGGCTTGGCCTTGACCTCAAGGAAGCCGTGATGTGCAAACACAGAATGACTGTGAACTTCCATCAAGTAGAGAAAAGTCAGGAGACTCCCAGGGCAGTGCTGCTCTGCTGGGGGCTAGGCGAAGGGGTGTGGAAGGATGAGAAGCCACGTGGTGCTCCGGGGTGAGGGTGTTCCAGGGAGATGCCCGTGTGCAGAGGCGCAGAGAAGCACTTTCCAGCAAGGACGAGAGGCTTGCACCCACAGGGCACGCCCGTGACCAGGTTGGCATTTCAAAAGTACTTTGTGCCCGGCCAGTGTGGCTCAGTAGTTGAGCGTCTACTTATGAACCAGGAGGTCACGGTTCGATTCCTGGTCGGGACACATGCTTGGGTTTCGGGCTCAATCCCTAGTGTGGGGCATGCAGCAGGCAGCCGATCAATGATTCTCCCTCATTATTGATGTTTCTATCTCTCCTTCTCTCTTACTCTCTGAATTCAATAAAAATATCCTTAAAAAAAAAAAAAAAGAGTACTCTAAGTTTATGAGGATTTTAAAATAAAGGAAATCTGATTATATAACACACTGATTTTTTTTCAACCGGTGTGCTGCAAGAATTTTTAAAACATATGATATCTATTTAGTCAGGGGGGCTGACCTCTTTTCCCTTAGATTATCAAATAAAAAACTGACAATAGCCAACACAACAATAGGCATAGGTGTGAATGAATCAAAATTATAACTATTTTTTGTCAGATCGGCAAACAATATATATTTTTTGGTGTGCTGTAGTTCATGTGTTCCATGCGATGAGAAAGGTTGGAAATCGCTGATATAACACACTGACGTCTTTGGAAGTGCTCTGAAGTGTTTTGATCTGTTTCAGATAAATGAGGTCATGGGAAGTGTGTGCTAGGGGGGGCCTGGGCAGGGGACACCTGGGGCGGTGCAGGAAGACGCTTTATCCCAAAGACACAGGTGGGATCCAGTAGTAAAGAGCAGGCTTGCCCCAAAACGATGTGAACTGTAGGAGCCAGAGCAGACCCCGAGCCTTTAATCATCGTTAAGATGAAATAATGAGGCAGAATGTAAGGAAGGAGTCGATTCTTCCACTCTACCCAGAAGCCCACCACAGCAGCCTCTCTGAGGCCAAGAACCAAAGATGGCTGAACGCAAGGCCCAGAACAAGATGGGAGGAGAATTTCACTCTGCCGGGCATTAGGTTTTTAAGAAACGCTTGGGAGCAGCGGAGCCATCACCGCCCAGGGAGACCCGGCCAAGTCGCTCTGGGTCACCCTGCTTGCCAACAATCGCTTTTCGTTCCTTTGGCGGCTGGGAGGCGAGCGTGGGTGGAACCCAGTGTGGTGAGCAGTGCTCCACAGTGGAGATCGTGAGCGGGGGTGGAAGCTACTGGCAAAAATAGGATTCAGGGCTCCCTGCTGACTTAACTCTTCCCTCCTAAATAATCACGGCAAGCTAAACACAGCCACAGACACAGACCAGCTGCTCTGCCCTGGAGGGCGGCACACAGGCTGCAAAACAGCTCCACGGACGTAAAGATAAATTCCTTGGCAGCGAGGGTTACCAAGTGCAGGATGGGGTTCCCAAGAAAGACACAGGCATCTGCGTCAGTCGTAAAACTATGGAATACACAGTCCACTGGAAAGGAGAGGTCATTTAGAAGAAGCTGTTCGATACAGTTAAAACTTCTGGCCTGAAGACACTCTGTGACACACTCAGTGCCCTGTTACTCAGGGCTTTGTGCTCTATTAAAGAATGAATACACAGTAAATCCTGGGCAGCTCACATACTCAATGGTCAGAAATAAGCCAGCTGGTGGAATTGTTTTCTAATTAAAACAGGCCCCCTAAGAGTTAACCCATTTGAGAACACACACACACACACACACACACACACACACACGCGTGCATGCACACACATGCACGCACACACACATGCCTTAGCAACTGTTGAAGTCAAGGAGGTGGGGCTCCAGGCCTCAGGCCACCCGGGCGGTGCTTGAGCTGGCTGTACGCCTCGGTGCTGCACCACAGTGACAGCTAGAACCCACAATGCCACCCAGGCAGAAGGGTCACCAGGAGAGAAACGCTGCTGTGCCCAAGCCCAGGAGAAGAGCAGGCGGGACGTCACAGAGCCGGGGCGCCGACACTTACTGCTATTCGCAGGACTGACGCCTTCACGGAGGTCCATTTGTCCTGCCTTCGGTCTATGACCAGGATGAATCCGATGCCAGCATCTTGCAAGCTGAAACGAGGGGGAGAGAAATATCTGCAATTAACGTGTGCAGCAGGGAGACGGGCTTTCGCGTAATCTCCAAGAAAATCTAATGATAAAACGATTCCTCCCAGGATCCTTATGCCACGTCCGCGCTGCAAGGTAAAACGCGTGCCAAGTAGGCGTCTGAGCAGACTGCAGCATTTCCATGAGCCTCGTCCAGGCAATTTCCAGGACTTGCTCTTATCTAAAGACGCACCAATATTTTCTGTGTTTCCTTTATTTCCCAACCTCACAACAACCATCTCGCAAGGCAAAGATCCAGGCAGAACCTATCCTTCCTGGAGCTTATTCAGTTTTTGTTCCACAGTAAGCGCCGAGTCATTTTCTTTGCTGGGTTGACCAGCTGGCTAAATCCTCCAGGACACGTTGTAATATCCACATGTTACACGAGTCCTGGCAGCTGAGGTCCTCGTGCTCGCCCACGTTAGAGAATTGCTCTTGGTGGCACTGCTGCAACCACGGGAGAGAAGCCCCCAGGCATCCGAAGGCTCAGGAGCATCTGGTGGAAACGGGAGAGGAGACAGGGCTCCTTGCAACAGCAACATCTGTGGCAGAGATAACACTGAGCTGCTGTGGAGTGACAACCTCCGTCCTGACTTAGCCCAGCACGGGAGCCTGAGTCACAGCGTAGAAACCAGGAGGCCTCCTCCACCGGTGCATCCCACAGCTGAGCCAATGGTGCAATGCCAGCAGCGGCCACTGCCAGCCAATCCACGCGGGAGCGAGAGGAGGGCAGGCCGGGGCGCCGAGTGGAAGCGCTAACTTCCAAGCCTTTGAACCGAAGGGAGCCACTTGTGGGTTGAAATGCAAGTCAGAATGACATGCAACAAATAGAAGTTCTGCAGTGTGCGAAAGCCTGCTATAAACGCCACGGAATAAAGTCAGAGCTGTCCTATCCCAAATCCTCCCGGCCCTCAGATGGAATGACGGCGACAGTGACACAGAATGCACACCTGGGTGGGCATGGGCTGTGGATTCTGTGCTCTTATCCCCACTGGAGGACGAAGGGCTCTGGTTAGGAATCTGGGTCAACAACAGCTGAGGCCTCGGTGAGTGTGCAAGTCCTCACCCGCTTTCATTCAGAATAGCCTGTCCGCTGCTGCTATCAGAGCTCACGCGCGCGCACGGCGAGAAGGCAGTGATTGTGTTTCACACTGTCCAGGGCGCTCCACGCAGAACTCCTGAGCTGGCTCAGTTCTTACGGAAGCAAGGTTTTTTTGTTGTTTTGTTTGTGTATCACTCAAGTCTCAGTGCCAGGAACCTAGATTCACAGCGGTCTTGCTCCCCACTGTACCCCAACAGCAAGGGCTCAACACAGATGGCCGGCCGACTTGCCTGACTTGGGCTGGGCTGCTAAGGTAGGACGTTGAGATGGAACAGAGACCCTAGTCCTGTGCCCGGACCCTCCTTTTGTTCTTCGGGGTTGCTACTGGCCAGCCACCGCACTACAAAGCTTGTCAGGATATTCTTTCTCTAATCCTCATAACAACCCTATGAGGCAGCTGAGAGAGCAGACACAGACACAGAGGGGTTAAGTTGCCCAAAATCACACAGCCAGTGAGCACAGACGGAGTGAACCCCATGGTCTGGCTGGGAGTCAGGGCTCTCAGCTGCCTGCATGCTGCCTCCCTGGCCAAGCACACTCCTCCCGCCCCTCCCACCCCTGGGCTTCCCCCTAATGCCAGGCCAGGCGGGGCCTCCTCTCCAGGGGTCCCTGCACCACTCCCAGGTGTTGGGGGACATGATGAGGGGCCTGACCTCAGAAGCAGACAGCAAAGATGCCCACACACCAGAACCCAGCTCGGGGCCAGGAAAACTCTCTTCCGTGCCCCCCTCATCTCGCCTCTCACCATATTTTGGGAGCAGTGACTCAGAGGTGCCTAGACTTATCAAACATAAGGCATCTTATGTAAGATGTAGACCCTCCAAGCCTCCCGTGTGCCCGCATGGCTGCAGCCGCAGAGCAAGGCCATGTGAGATGCCCACCCCCAGGAGCCGAGGCTCAGCAGCCCTCAGGGTCCCATCCTTCCACCCACCAGCTGGCTAAGGAGGGTCTGGATCTGCCCACATGCGTGAAGGACCTGGAGCTCAGGGAGCCCTGCTACACCCCCTCTCCACTCCCAAATGTGTGACCTCATATGCCCAGGAGATGGGGTGCTTCATGCTTGCAGAAGCTGCCTCCAAGGGGGACCCTGGCGTGCCGGGCCGTGGGCTGACGGCTGAAGGTGGCGGCAAGGGAGCAAACAGGGGGCAAGAGTTCAGAATCTGGCAGCCACACGCAGTGTCTCAGGACCCTGGGCACACGTGGCCCGCAGCACACAGATGTTGGCCTCCAACCTTGAAACACTTGGATCAGAGGGCCGCCCTGGCCAGCTGCCCAGCAGCTCAGTGAGGCCGATGAGCTCACTTTTGACCTAAATCATCAAAAGAGGCACAGAGCTGGAGTAAACTGTTTCTGGGGTTCACCACTCACTGGTGTCTCCTCTAACACCTTGGGGCTCATGGGCCTGGGTGCCCATGCACCTGCTAACTCTGTCCGGGTGGCCCTCGGAGGCTGGGGCACACAGGCCCGTCAGCTGTGGGTCCGACCTCCCTTCGCTGGGCGGGAGCAGGGAGCTGCATGGGAACAGTCCAGAAGCAAGGGCTGGGCCGTTCCCGCCGGGGAGCGAGGTCTGCCGTCACCCGGCATCACATCTGTCTAGTTCTTGGCTGAGCTGCGTCTTGGTCCCCAGGCCGGCTGGGAGCGTGTGGGACTTGCTCCCTCCCCCTCCTCTGGTTTAAACCCAATTTATCACAGAGCAGGGATGGGCGGGGGACACAAAGAGAAACCAGGGTGACCGAGGAGGAAAGGCATTCGCAGAGAGGATGGCCGTGGTGGGGAGAGCCGAGGGGTGGAGGGGGTGGGGGGGGCATGATGACACGGGCCTGCTTCTCCAGCTACAACGTGCACCCATGACTCCCAGAATCTGTTAAAATGCTGATTCAGACTCAGGAGGCCAAAGTGGGGCCCTCTTCGTGCATATCTAACAAGCCCCCCACGTGGCTGATGCTGCCAGTCCAAAGACCCCACCAGGATCGCGAGTCCCACGACAAGCCCCGAGGACTTCCTGCGTGGGGAGGTGCGGTGTCTGAGCAGCCCGAGGGGAGGCTGGGACACTGGGGGTGGCTGCTAGACCCCTCGAACTTGGAAAGGAGGGTAGGATGGAGGGGGCAACCCCCAACACCACAAGGAGATATTCAGGTGGAGTGAAGTGGGGGCCCCGAGGATGAACAGAGGGCAGTGCAGAGGTTTGGGGGCATCGTGTCATTCTGGAGGGCGGGGAGTGAGCCGTCAGGGGGTCCGTGGGAGCGGGGAGGTGCTGCCATTGGTGACAGGCCCGGTGATGTTTTTGGAGAAGGGGCAATTGGGAAGAAATCCCAAGGGACTGGGAGGTCACTGCCCTCTCCAGGCCGAGATAACCGGGCGGGGGAGGGGGAGGGGACATGCCTTCCCAGAACAGCAGGGCCCGGGCATTCATCTTCTCGGGAGCACGTGGCCGATACCTGCTGGGTCTGGACGTTTAACCATCACTCGAGAGGGCGCAATAGGCTGAAGGCCTCGCAAAACAGTCGGTGGAACCCGCGGCTGTGCCCTGTGTGCTTGCCCGGTCAGTTCCCACGCCTGTTCTCTCCCCTTCGCAGGAGGCAGGGCTTTCAGGAGACGAAGCCAGGAGGGCCGTCACCTGGGAGCAGCCTGTATTCCCAGCCTGGCCATATGCACAGTTTCCAACATTCTGTGTCCTAGTTATAGGAATAAACCAAAGCACCAGCCAAGCGCGGAAACAGGTAAAAGCTGAGGAGGAACTTGGGCGGCAGAATGTTAAAATGTGTTCTGACCAATGGCGCCCTCTTGTGGTTGGAAGTGAGTTCCGCATGTGACGCAAGCGAATGCTGGGTGCCCCAGGCGGGAGTGTGTGTGTGTTGGGGGGGGGGGGGGGGGGGGCGAGGGGGGGTGTTGGGGGGGGCAGGCCAACTTTAACCAGCTAGAATGTGGTTACCGTGACTTCTGGGGAGCCCATCACGCTCCCTGGCCCCTGGACACTGCTACAGTGTCCCAGCCACCTGCCAGGATGCGTGTGCGGGAGGCCCACCTGGCCCAGGTGTCCCAAGCCTTTTGAACAGCTCAGAGCTGAAGGATCTAACTCTCAACTAATCTAGTGCTCAAGTGTGCCTTTCTGGTCTCCTGAAAGCCAGGCTGACAGGACGGTCTTAAGGCAGCCCTGCTTTGGGACAAACCCCTTAATGCTGGGCATTCATCTTCACTCGAGCGTGTGGCTGATACCTGCTGGGTCTGGACGTTTAACCATCACTCGAGAGGGTGCAATAGGCTGAGGACCTCGCAAAATAGTTACTGGAACCCATGGCTGTGCCCTGTGTGCTTCCCGAGTCTCTCTGTGAGAGCTCCCCACCCATCCCCACCCCATCCCCAATCCGTACCCTATCCCCACCCACACCCCATCCCCATCCCCATCCCCACCCCATCCCCACCCCATCCCCACCCCCATCCCATCCCCATCCCCATCCCCATCCCTATCCCCACCCCATCCCCACCCCCACCCCATCCCTATCCCCATCCCCATCCCCATCCCCATCCCCATCCCCATCCCCACCCCATCCCCACCCCAACCCCATCCCACCACTGCCGAGGCTGGAGGCTGCGTAGAGAGCGGTGCACCCAGGTTGTTTTGAGTTAGCTGAGATGGGCTCCGCGGGCTTCAAAGCCACTGCACTCCTCCTGGGCGGAGGAGAGGCTGATCAGGAAAACAGGCTGTCCTCACCCCGTTACAGAGACCAGGGGCTCACCTTTCTCTTGGAATTAGGAATTTGTGATCCCAGTGCTGGACAGACCTTAGACATGATTATCCACCCCCCAGAGAGGGCCTTGCCCTGGGTTTTGTCGCTGGCTTGGGGTCCACCGGCAAAGACCCTCATCACGCCAAGCTGCCTCTGCTTCCTGAGGGTCAGGAAGGGCTGCTGGTGCCATCAGATCTCTGGTAGCCGAGACCAGATGTGTTGCTGCAGAAACCCTGACCTTCCCAGGGGCCATCACCACCCCCAGGTCTGCTCTTAGAGCTGCATCTGCTGACCCTGACCACAAACCCATTGGGGCTACACCCTGCCTGTCTCCCGCTGTACCTGGCCCAGACACACACTCATTTGCCCAAATGAATGAATGAACATGGGACAGAGAGAAAGCGTCAGCACTCCTCTCCAGTGAGGTCCAGAGCTACAGGCTCCTCTGGCTTCGTCTCTGCCCAGCTCTGAGAAGGAGCATGCTACCAGGGCACAGCTCCCTTTCCAGATTCCCCCCACCCTGCTCCTCGAGGTGCTGTCCCTGGGTCCTGGGCTCAGTGCTGAGCACCCTGGAGGCTGGGCCTCCTCTGCTGATGTCAGCCAGTCCCGTGCCTGGGTGCATTCCCTCGATCCCACCGCCCAAGTAGCATCCAAAACCTCCTGCCAGTAGGCTGGCTTTCCAATCAGCAGCAAAACAACCTCCTTAATCGTGTTTAACTGTCTTTTAAAGAAGTTACACTTATTATTGCCACTGAGAGACTGAGTGTACGGACGAACAACGGCCAGGCCAACCTATAAAAACATAACTCTGACCCACACCCTGCAGCAACCAGCCCAGAAAACCAACCAGCCCTCTGTCTCAGCGCCCAGCCCAGCAGCCAGCCTGACTCCAGAAGTCACACTTGCAGGAAGTTGGCTGCTGTCACAGATTGTTGCTGCAATCCCAGAAACCAAACAACCACCGGGGGCAACTGGCCCTGAGGGTCTGGACGCTTCAGTGATGGCCGGTTCACCACCTCTGCTCCTGCTTCCAGCTCAGGACCAACCAGAGAAAGCCCAATGCCCTCCCCTAACCGCCCCCGCACCAGGGGGTCTGCTGGGGTGTGGAAGCTGCTCGCTAGGGCGGGACCCCAACACTGAGCCAGGTCCCTGTCCTGCAACAATATTTCCTGGGATGTAAACATCAACAGGTCATAGCAAGCCAGGTTGGCGTCAACACAGGCTGATGCTGTGGGAAGGGAGACGGCGTCGGGTTTAAAGAGAGGCAGAGCCAGGCCAATGGCATTTCTGAGCTCATCCATGGCTCCAGCTGGGCCTTTTTCCAACCTACGCCCGCCCAGGGCTCACAGCTCGAAGCTGGAGGACGGAGGAGCAGCCCTTCCCCGTGTCAGAGGACCACGGCGACACTGAAGGAGTGTTCTTAGAGCCACTGCTAACAAGGCCCGCTCTGCCTGGCGCCGGGACCGGCGGAAACAAGGCCAGTGATGGGGCGGCATCAGGCCAGGGCATGCTCTTGCAGGAGGCGGTCACAGTCTGGCATCGTCCCAGACCGTCCCTGGCAGGTGTTGGCATGGGAGTCAGGTGGAGCTCATTCATCCATGGTTGGGCCCCATGGTCCCACGGGAAAGAAGGGCCAGCTTCCCCGAGGCTTGCCAGGATGTCAGGGCCCTGCCTAAGCAGGAGGGTCCTGAGGCTGGGCCAGCCCAGAGGGGACAGGGGATGGGCAGGCCAGGCAGGTGGTTGGATGGAGGTGGAGCCAGGAGGGATAGCCTGGGGGGTGGGCACTGAAGTTGGGGAGAGGGCACACACAGCCGTACGTGCAGGACACGTGGGTCCTGGCTTTAGGCAGGGCCCGCTCTCCCCTTCCTGGCCCCTGACTCTACCTGTTTACTTCTTTTTCTTTCATCCCATATTTTGACACTGGTTTACAAAAGTTAGACCAGTTAGCAAATGCTAAAAAGTCTCATTTCCTTGTTTTTCTTTTGTAAGCCAGAGGCAACGGCCACCTTTCTCTCTGCCCCTGTGGTTTGCCTGCCCAAGTTCACACCCTGTGACCTTGAGTGTGTTCCCTAGCCATTCAATATGGAGCTTTTCTTTGCTGGCTGTCCCTTCTCTCTTCTTACAGTTCAGAAGCTTAACCTGTTATAAGACCATTGTGCACCGTGTTTATTTTAATATTGGTCAGCTTTTTATCCCAGAAAGCAAAACAACAAGGAAAACATCAAACGCTTTTAAAACTCTCTCCCCCGCATGGTAATGTGCTTGTTCTCAAAGTCGACACGCAGTCCCAGTGCGGGCTGGCGAGTCAGCCGCACACAGAGGATGGCCCGCAGGTGAGCAGGTACCAGCCACAGAGCCCTGGCCCCCAGAGCAGGGGCATTGCCTCTCTTCTTCACACCCCAGAAGGAACAGTCCACTTACCGGGGTGGGGAACGTCGGCCCACGGGCCATATAAGGCCTGCAAAATCATTTGGTCTGGCCCTGCCAAGGCATTAGGGGTGAGTTCATTAAATGTTTGACCAAATAATAACAGGCTAAGTTTTAGGTTGATAATTTTGTATGGCCCGAGAATGATGTTATTAATAGCCAAATGGCCTTTGGCAAAAAATAAAAGTTCCCCACTCCTGAAAAACCACACTGTTATTTCTCTAAAGAGCAAGAAAGCTTGCATTTTTATGTTCTTTATATTAAAGTGGTTTTTTTCATGTCAATAAATATAAATTTTTGGACAAAAATGAACAAAGAAAACCCAAACTAGGATACCAAGGGAATCACCGTGAATGTATCTGGAATGTGTGTGAACCACTATTTTTCAAAGACAGATTTCTAATCTAGCTCAAAAACATAGCCATCAAGAGATGAACAAAGCAAACAAAATGTGGCACATCCATACAATGGAACGTTATTTGCCTTAAATGGAAGGAAATTCTGACACATGCTACAACATGGATGAACCTGGAAGACATGCTCAGTGAACTAAGACAGACACAAAAAGACAAACACTGTATGATTCCACTCCCACGAGGTCCCTGGAGTCATCAACTTCATCGAGACAGAACAGGGCGGTGGGTGCAGGCGGGGCAGGGAGGTGAGGAGTTTGTGTTTAATGGGGACAGTTTCAGTTTGGGAAGATGAAAACGTCTGGAGATCTGTCACATAACAATATGAATATACTTTACTAAATATCTACTTAGAAGCAGTTAAGTTGAATATCCTACCAGATTTTTTAAAATGCTATAAAAAACTAACAACCACATATATCTTTAAATACATTTAAAAAATTAGCCCTGGTCAGTGTGGATCTGTGGTAGAGCAATGGCCCACACATCAAAGGGTTCGATTCCGGGTCAAGGGCACACACCTGGGTTGCAGGTTCGATCCCCGGCCCCAATCGATGTCTCTCTCTCACCTCTCTCTTTCTCTGTCTCTCTCTTCCCCTTATACCCTCACTCGCTCTCTAAAAATCAATAGAAAAAATATCCTCAGGGGAGGATTAACAAAAAAAGAAATGAAAGGGTGCACCTCTGGCCAGTTCTTTGTAAGAGCAGAATGACCTTCTCCCTGTGGGGGCATACGGGCACAGCCGCGGGAAGTCAGACCCAGGCTGACAACCTTCTGGAATCTGCTCATTACCTGTGTTAGGTTTGTCCTGCAGCCCAACCGTCCGCCTTTCCCGCTCCTGTGTCCGAGCGTGGGTCCTGGACCCGGCGCCTCCTCCTCCTCCTCCTCCTCTGTCCGGACTCTCCACTGCTCACCTGGCAGCTCAGAGCTTATCTGGCATCTTCCTCTGCCTGGATCTGCCTCCAGTGTCTCCTCCCCACCTGGAGCTGAAACTCTAGCTGCGCAGGCTTCCAGGTGCCCCGTGCCTCCCCGTCTGCACCACCCCAGCCCCACGGGGCAGATGAGCTGGCAGGTGCAGCCTGGGAGTTAAGGAAAGGGACCCCCCCACTCTGCCCACACTCCCACAAGTTGCTTCACTGTACACTTAGAAATGGTTAAGGAGGGCCGAAGCCGGTTTGGCTCAGTGGATGGAGCGTCGGCCTGCGGACTGAGGGGTCCCGGGTTCGATTCCGTTCAAGGGCATGTACCTGAGTTGTGGGCACATCCCCAGTGGGGGATGTGCAGGAGGCAGCTGATCGATGTCTCTCTCTCATCGATGTTTCTGGCTCTCTATCTCTCTCCTTTCCTCTCTATAAAAAATCAATAAAATATATTTTTAAAAAAAAAAGAAAGAAATGGTTAAGGAGTGATGCTGTATGTTACGAATATCTTCCCCTCACAGCAAAATGTCATTATTTTGCAGTCAGGCAAGGGCTGTGGTTTCTCCTACTGGGCAGGGAAGCAGGTAGTCATCTGGCCTCTTCTCCATAATGGGATCCCACCCATCCCGCCCGCCAGCTCCAGCAGAGGGAAACGCTCCACGGCTGAGATGCTCAGTATGGCAGCCACCGGCCGCAAGGGAGTTGCAACACGGCTGGCCTGAGCCAGGCTCTGCACTTGCACAGGAATTAATTTTAATTTTTAAATAGATAGCCAGGCATGGCTAGGGGCTGTCACACCGGCCGGCCGGCAGCGCCAGAGCAAGATAACTGCAACCAAGGGAGACGCCCCGAGGAGAGGAGCAGCCTCTGGCTCCCCCGGGAGAGCGCGAGGCGCAGAGATAGGACCCATCGGAGTGCAGCGGTCACCGCGGTGGGCAGGGTCACCGAGCCCCCAGAGCTGCAGGCCCTGTGGGACCACGGGCTGAGCAGAGTCACTTGCACAAATGGCAAGACTGACCCTTTCCTAGCTGATTCCATGGCTGGAGGGGGAGGATCACGGGCCCAGAGCGACTGAGAATTATTACAGATGGGATCCCTCTCAAGGTGCCGGATATAACCAGCCAGGCAGGGAACAAGGCTGTTCAGCTCAGCAGGACTCCGGAGGGAGCCAGGGGGCAGGGGAGGGGGTGTGTGCCAAGGGAATCCCTGCCGACAGGGCAGACTCGTGTGCTGGTCCATCTATGCCAGGGAGCACCGTGGCCCCTGGAAGGACGACGTGACAGGTGCCGCGTAGAGGGCTGCCCGGATACGCTGTGGACTAAGAAGAGGAGGGCTGTGACGATTTCACCCAAACTCAACCCTGTGGGGGGAAGGAGCAGGTGGCGAGGGGAGACTCTCCCTGTGTCACGCGTACATTTTTAATTGTTTAGGATGCATTCACGCACACACTTTCCTATCTTGATATTTTAAAATGAACTGAAAATCCAACCGGAAATCATAGTGGCAGCGAGAAGTAAGGTGCTTCTGAGGGCTGGGGACCCCTGGTCTGGGGCTTCGCTAGCCCGAGGGCATGCACCTCTGGGAACAGGCAGCCGGCACAGCCAGCAATCTGGAGAGAAGTTTGCGCGGTCCTGGGTTAGCCCTAGACTCACACACTAGGAGGCTGGAACCCTTGACCGGGCGTCGGGACCACATTTACATTCCTGTTTCATTCCATAAGCATCTGTCTTTCTCTTCCATACGAACTGGGCCTGTGGGTGCGTTTGTTCCCGTGTAAGTGTGCGTGGTGTGGACGTGCTCGTGTGTGGTGCATACACGCCTACGTGTGGGTGCCTCTTATCAGATGAACAGGGCCCATCGCTGAGGGCCAGCTGGGAGATGGGATCTCTGGCTCCTGAGCAGCTGGGTGACTGAACCAGGCCCATGGAAAGTCAACGTCACTGTCAGCTCCAATTAACTGTAAGAGCCCCTGACTTGCGTTTTAATTGGGCTGAGGAGAGACTGCAGCAGCGGAGGGAGGTGATCCTCTTGATATCACCTCCCAAGCCCGGGGACAGTGGGTGACTGAGCCCCCGGGGCCCTCCCAGGGGCTCCTGCAGGGCTGCCAAGGAGACATGCAAGTCCAGGGCTGCTGCACCTGTTTTTCAAAGAAAAGCCAGAAATCTACTTAGTGTTGGCCACCCTATGCATGTACGAGTAACATGCATGTGTATGTCTGTGCATGCATGCATGCACTGTGTGCATGCACGTGTGTGCATGAGTGCAGTGTGTGTGCATGTGGGTGTGTCTGTCTGTGTGTGTGCATGTGTGTGTGTGTGTGTGTGTGTGTGTGTGTGTACACAGCACCTGAGTGAGAAACCAGGAATGACCCATTCACAGGGAGGGACAGGATCAGACTGAGTTTGAAATGTGACTTGCCACAGTGAAGTGTAAGGAGGTGGCCTGGGGGGCAGGGTACTTAGAGGTGGGGAGATCCTGGTTCTAGAACTGCGGGGGGGGGGGGGGGAACTGAGCGGCATCCATGTCCCCTGCGAGGCTCTGTGACCCCCTGAGGTTTGCTTACTGCTGGACTCAGACGTGCACAGAGGACACATGCTGAGTGTGCAGGAGGCCGGCGGGCGCCACTCTTTCTGTTTTGCTGTTGGGTGACCTCCATCAGCATACACATGCCTCTCGTTCTCTCACCAGCTCACCGACCCATTTCTCCGCTCCCTGGGCAGCAAAACCCTGAAAGGCGTGTCTGTACCCACTGGCTCAGACCCTTGTCTCCCATTTTTGTTGAATTTACTCTAAAAAGCATTTTACTTATTAAAATGTGTGTGTGAATGCTTCACCAAAGCTGTTCCTGGACACCCTCAGGGCTCCCAGAGGCCTGCATGCTGTGAGACGCGCACTGACCCCTCGTTCTCATCCCCTCTCACCCATCAGTAATGGACGGTCACAGTGGGACGCTTGAGAGGGAAGGGGGCCCTAAGCAGCTGCAGGCGCAGCATGACCACCGACCGAGCACCCTTTCCACCTGTGCCGAGCCCCCCATAGCCCTACAGGATCGGGGTGGGCCTTCCCTGCTTGAGACCCCAGCTGGGGCTGACCTCTCTCCCCCACTGTGTTTCCTCCTTCCCTCTGACTTCCTACCCCAGCTGGAATACCTGGGGCTCCCCCTCTGCCCACCACCCCAGTTCTGGGGCCCTCACCATCCAAATGCCCACAACTGCCAAATCCACACCCAGCTGGGACCTCGCCCCAGAGTTCCAGACTCCCCTCACGGCACCCAGAGGTACCAGCCCTCAACCCGAGAGGCCCCTGGATATGCAAGTGATCTCAAACCCAACACGGCCCTCCCACATGCTTCTTCTGTTCTTGGGCAACTGCTGCCCCCAAGCCGTCAGTTAGGCCATCTCGAATTCCTCTATCCCCTCTGCCCCCCTCCTGGGGTCCCTTATGAGGACTGTACCCCCATGAGTCCTCTAAGTCACCCTTTCATGGGGGCTCCCTTCTCACTGCCCCTCCTGGGTCCTCGCCTCCTTTCTCTCCCATTCTTCCTTTTTATATGCTAATCCCTGCACACATTTTGGTGAATTCATTGAGAATGCGAGCAGCAGGATTTTGTCTATTTGGTTCACTGTTAGGTCCATGTTGCCCAGCACACAACAGACAGATATGGGGGAACCAGTCAGAGCACCCCCTGTGCCTTCTCTGTCATGTGACTGTCTGTAGGGAGGTCACAGGCCCGGTCTCCGGGGTTGGGCATGTGGTTCACTGTCACCTGTCCTCTCGGGTCCCTGGGGATGCCCCACCCAGGCCTGGCAGATGAGGGCGAACAAACCCCATTAGGATTTGCAAGGGTGGCAGGCCTCTGAGTGGTAAAACGCAGCCCTCTAGCCAAGGCATGAGCTCACAGGGACATCCCCACAGCGTGGTCACCCCGTTGGCTCGATGTCAGCTGACACACTTGCCAGTAAATCATAAAGTCCTCCCACATCCCCTTTACTGAGTCGTGTTCCAAAGGACAATAACTTGCCTCATCTTCACGTACATCTGATAGAGCTGGAGGAAGCCCGCCTGTTTCAGTGTCACAGTTCACAATGATCAATAACTATTCGTCAAATGGAATGGCTAAAACGGGGGCTCCTGTCGTTTGCACTAATCACAGAAGAAGAGCTAAAGTCAGCACATCACATATTTCCTGGAAGGATACGATTAATGCTTGGTGAACAATGGTAGGAGGTAGTGTCTCTTAGAGCAGTCTGCATGGGATTGGTCCCTTTAATGAGCACTGGCATTTGAAAGCGCACACCTGGCTCTCAATTGAGCTCTTTCCACTTAGAGCAGTGGTTCTCAACCTCGGCTGCACATTAGAATCACCTCGGAATCTTTTTAAAATCCTGATTTCTGGGCCTCATCCTCCGGAAATTCTGTTTCTTTGTTACTAATGTTGTGGCCCCACCCCATAACAAAGAAACAGAATTTCCGGAGGATGAGGCCCAGAAATCAGGATTTTTAAAAGACTCCCAGGTGATTCTAATGTGCAGCCAAGGCTGAGAACCACTGACTTAGAGGCTGTGCTGGCTCAGCAGCAGTTTGGAGTAACTCCCGTGCCAATGACTTGCCTGTGTGAGGAGTTTTTCCTTCTTTTCTAGAAACACCTGCCCAGCTCCTCATTCCAATGGGTTTAGGATGGGCACTCCAGGGGACTGACTGCAATGCTGGCTGTGTCCATCAGGGGGCAGCACGCCCTTCCTTCTGTAACCGGGGAGGCTATTGTGGGGAGATGATTTCCCCCAAATTCTCACAGGAGAAGGAAGGGATTGCCCCACACAGGGGTGCTCAATGGGGTGCATCCTGGGGCCACTTCAGATGCCTCTGGACGTGTCTCTCAGTTGTCACTATCTTTCCTGGCACCAAGCTGGCCCCTCATCCTGAAGACAGGGAAGCTGGGACTCTTGCATACCTACAGACACACATTTTTAATGGACACACATTCCCTAGGAACGCAGCTGCTGTGTGAACTGTGGGAGACTGCTCTTTCGTGTTCTGTAGCGCTTCACCGAAAACTAGTCCCTCTTCCATACCACAAAGCGTCTGTATCAGCTGGCGTCTAGCCAACGGGGTGACCACGCTGTGGGGATGTCCCTGTGAGCTCATGCCTAAACCAGAGAGGATATCTTCAATCGCACCCCCTCGAGGTGCCGTGCCTGACATAGCACCCTGGGGGCTGATGGACTCAGTACACACGGTGCGGGCGCCCACCTGACCTTCATGAGTCCCGTGCAGCCTGCTACACATGTGACACCTGATTTCTTGTCCCTGTCGGTCCTTCCTGCTAGTCAGGGCGCTGCACCGTCTTTCTGTTTAGTAGGAGTTTTACTTCTGGATGAAAAGGGCGCATCGGGTGTGACAGGCTCAGATCCATCACTCCAGCACTTGGGATTTTTATCAACCTCGACAGGAGAGAAATGTGAATAAAACATAGCCCACACAAAGGCCCACTGCACAGCATTTCCCTGGAAACGGAGCCTCGGAATTCCTCAGGTTCTATCCAGTTACAAGCCAGCAAAAGTGCAGCGGGCATCTGAACAACTCACTCTATGGTTTTCTAAACTGGAAATGAGCAGACGAGGTTTGATAAAGGGGAGGAGATGCCCAGCGTATAGCTCCAAGGCGTAAGGACCAGGAACAGCTTGGCCATCTGAGAAGTGACGTCATAAACTTAGCATTCAGTGTCCATCAGCTCTGACGAGCTCCCACCTCTGCCGGGCTCTAGAGAGAGGCCTGGGGCCGAGAGGCTATCGGGGAGGGAGGGATGAGGGCCGCAGCCTCCCCTGGACGTACAGCTACCCGCCACCCCTGGGAGACTGTCCCTGCAGGGGAGGCTCCAGCAGCTGGGGCAGAAGCCCACACCCCGGAAGACCGGCGAGATTGCCCCCCACAGCCGTCCCCCTTTCCTTGCAAATCATTAGAACGCGTTCTTCCCGGAAGCCACTGCTGGGCTCATCGTTTCAGGCTCAAATTGCCGCCCCTTTCCCCTTGGGGGTCAGTCCCGGCGAGTCCCCATGGCCAGCGGGTCATGCGGCATTTAAGCATCCTGCCGCTGGGCGCACGTCCCCCACCCCAAGGGCACCCCTGCCTCACAGCACACGGGGAGTCTGAATCCTCCAGGCGTGATCTTACTTTAGGGACCGCATTCGCTGAGGTCCAGCAGCCTCATGTATAGAATGGGCAAGACAATGGCCTTCTTGCCTCTGTAGTTCTGAGGGTCAAGGGAGACAATAGATGGAGACGCTTTGTGGTATAGTAGTCACACCTTCAAACCCCTGGAGGGGGAACAGCTGGCCAGAGGGCCTCCCAGGGTGCCAGCCATCCCTCCTGCCTCAGCTCGGCCACCTGGAGCCTGGCACACGGAGGCAGGTATGACAAGGGAAGGACAACAGAGATGGTGACTGCAGACCCCACCCCGCTGAGCCAGGGGGCGCACTGCCCGCTTCTTTCCTGTCACGGGTCACTCACCATCCACATCTGTCCGGAGCCTCCCCCAACGTACCCGTCCTCCCTTCCTCCACCACCGGCCAGGTTGCTGGCATACTCTACGCATCGCCCACCGCCCCAGCACTGGCTGGTGGTGATCTGATCGGTTGCTACTGGTGGGTGGTGTTTGCAGGTCATGCATCAGTTGACCAGACTCGCTGCTTTGGTCTGTTTTCTGGACTAGACCCTTTCACGGAGCTCACATCACCCAGATTCGGGAATGTGTCCTTGTGGACGGTGAGGCATGAGGAGAGCACCCCGGTGCCTGTGACGCTGAGCTTCCGTACACACAGGGTCCCCCCACATACCTACCCCTCCCCGCACGTGTGTAACAGGAGGAAGAAAGGTCTCATGCAAGGCCATTCGCTGCATCCTGAACGGAGGCAGGGCTCCTGTGTCAGAGCGCCCGTGACCTCCCACCTCCTCTGGGGCCAGGTCCCAGCCTGGGTCTCACAGCCACCTCGTCAGTGCACGCGGCCCCCTCCCCAGAGGAAGACCGTCCCCAGCATGGTCTTGCTCGTCTAATGAAGCAACTGGACACTGACGTGAGGGAGGAAAGGTCCCTGGGCGCGGCCGGACCCCAGGAGGTGCAGGCTGCGGCCAGACGGCCGGACGCCTCCCACAGGTGAGGGGTAGGATGCCAGCCCGGGAGCCGGAACAGCTGGATTCTGATCTGGCATCTCTCACGGCTCAGCCCCTTGGTTGTCTGCCGATGGGTAACTTTGGGCAGGCTCCTGAACACCCCTCCGCCACAGTCTCCTTGTCTGACAAAGGCCCCGGGGGAGGGAAGGGGTACGGGGAGGGGGTAGTGACACGTACCTGGGGATGCTGGTGAGATAGGTCATGACATTCTGGAACTCCTTGTCGGGCACTTCGCTGAAGGCCGGGTAGTCCGGGAAGGTGATGACGGGGCTGCCGTCCTGCCCCCGCCCACCTGGAGAGACAGCAAAGGCAGCACTTAACTGGGCATCGGTGCCACATCATCAAGAGAACACGGCTGATCTTTCACAAGCACGGAATATTCCACTTAAAATTGAGAGCATCGCCCGGCCGGCGTGGCTCAGTGGTTCAGAGTCCACCTAGGAACCAGGAGGTCAGGATTTGATTCCCAGTCAGGGCACATGCCCAGGATGCAGGCTCTATCTCCAGTGTGGGGCAAGCAGGAGGCAGCCAATCAATGATTCTCTCTCATCATTGATGTTTCTATCTCTCTTCCTCTCAAATCAATAAAAATATATTTAAAAACTTGAGAGCATGTTCTTCAATATCATATATATATATATATATTCCTCACCCAAGGATATGCTTTTACTAATTTTTAGAGAGAGAGGAAGGGAGGAAGAGAGAAAGAGAAACATCAACATGAGGGAAACAGATCAGTTGCCGCCCCTAGATGCCCCAATTGGGAATTGAACCCCAAACATTTGGTGTACAGGAAGATGAGATGCTCCAGCACACTGAACCACCCAGTCAGGGTCAACATAATATTTTTTATTATGAAATAAATTCATGCATATTGAAGGAAAATATTTGGAATATACAAAAAAGTGAGCTGAATTAAAACCATCAGCTAATATTTTGCCGCTATGGGCAGCCACCATAGCATGCGGCACATTTAATTCCAAACCTTTTTTGGTGCATTTTTCTACACAATTGAGACTGTGTTGAATATAGAGCTGGCGTCCTGCTTCTTTCCTAACATTGTGAACGACAGTTTTCTGGGCTTTATAAATGATGTGACTGTTATTGTAAATGCTGCACAACATTCCAATCAGGCTGGGTCCTAATGACCCTCCTACTGCCTACTTTACCTGCTGCAGGAAAGTTCTGGATTCCAGGGGACTTCAGCCAGCAGCGCTTGGGGCTGTGTCCCTCTCAGGACCCAGCTGACCCGCGGCCGGCTCTTCCCCTGGCTGCTGCCCTCCTCACAGGCATCGCTACAGCCTCGCCCGGGCCCTCGGTTATGCCGCAAGCAGGCTGCATCCAGTGGCCTGGCCCCAGTTCCCACCACGTGGAACAGGACCAACTAGGTCATGGAGAACCAGAACCCAGGGGAGGCCAACCACCCGCCACACAGACACCGGCCCCCACGCTCCCCGGCGGCCGGCACTCACCAGACAGGTAAGCAAAGCGCTTCTTCAGCTGGTCCTGGATGTCGGCAGCACAGAGCGGGGTGATGTCCTGGTGCATGATTTCATCTGCGGGGAGAGCAGACAGACGGACACACCTGTCACTCGGTGGAAACATTGCCTCACGAGCTACGAGTCTGGGTCAGCCCCCACATGGCCTCGCACATCAGCGGACAACCAAGGGGCTGGTGGTCACGTGCTTGGGGAAAAAAAGTCAGTTTCCAATACGCAGAAACCTTTGTTTCTCAGAGCACAAAAAGCGATGTGCTGAGGGATTCATCAATATTTAAACTGTGGTGTGTGTCAGAGGCACAGAGAAAGGCAGAGAGAGAGGAGGGAGGGCGGGGAGAGGGGGACGGAGAGGGACATGCAGGCAGAAGGGGAGACACCAGGAAAGGGGAAGGGCTGGGAGCTGGAGGGCTGACTCCTACGGCCAGTAGTCAATGAGCAGCACTGAAAACAGACACGCTTTGTTCTGGGAATCTCCACCCATGTTCTGGAAGCGATCCAGGCAACCCCTGGGGCCCTTACCTGTTGCCTATGCAAGGGCTTGATAATCAGAGAGGAAACCTGGCCCCTGTCATGGGTCCGCAGCCTGCAAACACACACACACACGCACACACACACACACACACACACACACACGCGTGGGGCCTCACCACCCTGACAATGACACTGAGGAGGGTGTTGAGCCAAGTCCTCCAGCCTGGTGCTGAGAGGAAAAACAGCTCAGCAGGCTGCAGGCTGCAAGTTCTAGATCAGGGGTTTGGGAGTGAACTGGCAGCACCTCCAGCCACGCCCTGGTGCCATCAACGGTTTCGCAAGACTCTAGGGGAAAACCTAGGCCCTGACTGAAGATGTGAGGTCACTGCCTGGCGTGTGATGCTGGGGTGTGAGTCGCAGGTGGACTCCAGTGTTGGGTGTGCCCCGTGTCCTCTGCGTTTCCCAGCCAATGCCAGGCCAGCTAGCATGTGTTTATAGCCAATGTCTCACGTCGCCGACCCCAGCTGTACAGTCAAGCCTGCAGTCTTGAGCATTAACATATCATTTTGTCTAAAGAGACTCGGGACTCACGGCGATGCCTTGCCAGTGGCCTAAGAGGTCAATCCTTCTGCACCCAGTTTGAGACCCGGGCCACGAACAGCCTGGAAAGATGGCTCATGGAGATCTTTTACCCTGAAAATTCCAGGGGAGGAAGCAAAATGCTATCTGCACAGATCAGCCTTAAATCCTGTTCTTCTGGTCTTGCAAACAAGCAAGTGGAAACAGGCGACACGCGAAAGCAGAGGCGGGTCCCGAAGATCCTGGCTGTGTCATTTGTGGAACTGCCAACCGCCACCACGGGCTGCCCCTCGACTGCCCGGGTGGAGGAGGAAGTGACGAGGACGAGGGCGACTGGGCCTGCCAGGGTGAGGAAAGGAACAACAGTAAACCCAAAACGTCGGGAACTGCGCTGGGCCTCCCCTGGATGGCTCGGTGGCACCGATGGCATTTCCCAGTGTGCCTTCGATGTCTCAGCAATGGCTTTCTTTTGAGGGAGAAAAACAGGGTTGAAAACAATCGCTCCAAGAGAGCTTGGAGTAGCTATCTTTAATTCCAGATGAGGTGACTTAAGACTGTCTACGCCTCACTTACTTGGCATGAGTTAGGTGTGTTTCATGCGGCAGCCTAGAAGTCTAGGTTTTGCATTGCTGTTTTCTTCTCTCAACAGGAAGGAATAACCACACAAAACGTGTGCTCCTTTTCCACCCATTCCGCCTCTGCAGCCCTGGGAGGAGCATGCCACTGGGAACTCAGGGTCTCCCTGAAGCCTGGAGACGTCCCGGGGGCCGCGGGAAATAGTGCAGACACTGAGCTGGCCAGTCCTTTACCAACTGGGGACCCAGCATCTGTGACAAGCATCAGAGTGACCTTGCCCTGGATCCTGAAATCTCCCGCCAGCACTCAGCTTCCAGACTTCACCAACTCACGAAGAGAAAAGCTGTGCATGTCAAGGCCTCTGATGGTGAACATGTCCACAGTAACTCTTAGCTTGATTCTGAATGGCCGAGGCTTCACGGTAGCACTTCCTCTCGCCAGCAAACGCTCACAGTCCGAAGCTCCCTACGGACACCCCGGGCTGTCTGTTCTCTGCCCAGCTCACCCTGATGGCCGACGGCTTTCCCAGGCACTGGAGACAGAGCTGGTATCACTGGCCCTCCTGTACTTTCTGTGACAGTGTTGGTCTCAGTGGTTGGAGCACTGTTACTGTGAATTTGGTTCCACGGAGGGACGTCTAGGGGGCCTACTCACCTACCTTCTTCTTCTTCAGGTGATGCCCACCCTCATATTCTTAGATTTTCTGAAATGGACCAAGGCCCCTCCAGCCTCAGGGCCTTTGCACAAGCTGTCCCCTCTGTGATGCTTTTTATCACCTCTGTTCGCCTGTCTAATCTCACTCAACTGCAGGCCAAGATGCCACTCTTCAGGGAGGTTCCTGGCCTGGACGGGGCCTCACAGCATCCTATCAGCACCCACTATGCCCACAACTCACAGTTGCCCTACTTCCAGGGCCCAGCTCATCGGCTCCCATGGAAGGAGCTCAAAGAACAACGTGTTGAACAAATGTAGCAAGAGGAGAAGGAGAGGATGGCTTCCCAGAGCATCATTTGGAATCTAATCCAGCAAAGTCCTTTCTGGCTTGCACATAGGCTAGTTCCAGAATTTCTGATGGGTGGCAGGCCGCGTGGGGTACAGAGACCCAGACTGCTGACTGCTGCGAGGCGTGACCCTGCAACCGGGTGGTGGCACCCAACATTTGTGAACTTTCTGGGGCAGAATTGACTCTACTATTGCACCTCAGATCAAGTGCCCCATTTTAGGTTTGAAAAATGGGACTGCTCTGTGGAAACTGCACAGAGGTCTGGGCATACAAAGGGATGATCTCCAAAGCATCCACATGTAAATGGTCACTGGCCGCTCCGCAGAAAGCTGAAGATAATGAAAAATGTTTCCCACCTGAGATTAAGGGCCAGGACCTGGAGTTCGTCACATGGTGCCTCTGGGGCAATGGGCTCTGGACAATGTGTCACGGTTCACCCTTCCCGCAGCGACATTCTCACTCAAGGGCAGGGCAATTTTGCACTTGGTGCTGACAGTGTTTTTTCAAGGTCCCTGTCCAACGTGTTTAATTTTGTGAAAGAGTTCTGCTGCGGCTACTGGTTCAGACGGACACGGAAGTGCTTGAAGGTGACAAAAGTGAGTCCTATCCCCCGCGTGCCTCCTTCACTGTGTGTGCGCCTGACTGCTCCAATGTCAGGCGCCAGGGACAGGAAGTGGGGTCACCCTGCCCGCCAGTTCAATGAAAGGGTCAGGCAGGGCCCAGCTCCTTTACAGAACATCTCTGTGAGAGCACAATGCCTTACAGATAGCTCCCCGCTTCCAGCATTCCTGTCTCGGCCCAGACGTAAGTGGAGACTCCCAGCCAATTAGCCATTCACAGAGTCACTTTTGAGGAGGAGGGTTAAGAAGGGCCTTGAGTCGGAGGGGTACAGGGTGGGAGAAGAAGGTGCTTCTTTTCCGACCCCCGACAGGGTGGTGAGGACAGGGGGGCTGGGTCTGGGAGCCCGTCTGGGAAGGCTGCTCCGTCTGGGGCACGGCGGGGGACGAACAGCCCGCTTAGCCCTTCAGTGGGAATGATCCCTGACTCACGAGGTCTTACCCGCCTGGGACCCAGCTCAGCTCTAGATGAGGACAAAGAGGGAGACACCTCAGCTGCTGAACTGTATTCCCACAAAACTGTTCCCTGAATCCTGCCGGGGTTGGGCAGCAATCTTAGAGTCCAGGGCGGCATGATACTTTCACCCTGGATCTCTTCGTCCTGACACAACTAGACTGCGGCAGCAAACGTCCTTCCTCTTGCAAATTGACTCAGGGATTTGCTTCACTGTAGGCCGATTCTGTAACCCATTCCCGGCCACTCAAAGGGGGTACGAGCCTCTGCTCCGCTCACCAGTGGCCTCCGGAGGTGGAGAGGGAACACACAGTGACGGGCCGGAGCAGATGCAGAACTCGCAGGGCCCTGAACAGGTGGCACATGTCCCAGGTTCAGTGAGCCCCAGTGCTGACAGGAGCCCTGAATTCCCAGCCCAGTTCAAAGGCTGGTCCCTGCTGTTTCCTGCTGACCTTGGACCTTGCTCACAGGGACACAGGAGCCCAAGAAAGGCTCCTGCAAAGGGGCCGGCAGCTGGTGAGAGGCCCTGGGCCACCAAGTCTCTTATGTGCTAATTCTCTTATTTGTATCTGGCTTTTGCTTATTTTTAATCAAAATAAAATAGTGATCTCTTTTCAAAGTCCAGGTGGAGAGTCAAGTGCGGCTATTCCCCCAACTCCCATGGGTGGGATTCCTATTTCACCAAGCCCACGCCAAGAATCTCCAAGCCGAGAGCAAAGTGTGTGCGGACAGAACAAGGGAGGCCGCTGGCTCCAACCACGCCCCATTTGGAGCCCTGCGTCCAGGGTGGGATGGATGCCTCCTCTGCCAGCTGTTGAGTCCTTGTGGTCTGGACAGGAGCGGTGTCTCCAATTCTATTTATAATCTATGTGGAGGGTTCTGTGATCTAGCCACTCGAGATGTTTGAGGTCTATACTATTTGGGCAGCTGAACGCTCATTCACAGCACACCCTGAGCTATTATTGAATTAGGCATACGTATTTCACATCATGTGCAAAGCATCGTTAACTCACTCAGTGCACCAAACGTTCTCCCTGATTTCCTAATCTCAGAAAGCAAGTCCTTACAAAATTCTATGTAATAAAACCCGAATATGCAAATCGACCAAATGGCGGAACAACCAGTTGATATGACATGCACTGACCACCAGGGGGCAGATGCTCAATGCAGGAGCTGCCTCCTGATGGTCAGTGTGCTCCCACGGTGGGGAGCACTGCTCAGCCAAAGCCGGGCTCATGGCTGGTGAACGCAGCGGCGGTGGTGGGAGCCTCTCCTGCCTCCACTGCAGGAGGGCGGTAAGGAACGAGGGGTCCCAGACGGCAAGAGCCCTGGAAGATGAGAGGGATGTCTGCCTACTGGCTTAGGCCTGATCCCCAGGGGTCCCGGACTGCAAGAGGGCACAGGCCGGGCTGAGGGACCCCCACCCCCACCCCAGTGCACAAATTTCATGCACCAGGCCTCTAGTTTAAAATAAAAGACCCCATAAGAAAAGGTGCTTTCCTGAAATTGTCATCAAGAAAAAGCACCTCCCACCAACAAGCCGTGTTGGTTCACATGCATCCGGGTGGAGGATATCAGGAAGCCAGACTCACTCAAGCTGGAGCCATCCCCCTCTCCTGTGAGGGGCCTGGGGGTCCGAACACCATGCAGAAGTGGCTGGACAGGACCCCAGTGTGCGCTACTTGTGCAGATAAAGTTGTACATCCTGGAGGCCCTGTGAAACTCCTCACAGTGTAGTCTCCAGAATTGCCTCTTCGCAGGCTGCGTGCCCACGCGCCCAACATGTCTGTAGCTCACGCCTGTGTAGGAATCACCTGGCAGCCTCATTAAGCACACACACAGAACTGACAGTATGTCTCTCTTGAATGTATTGTGTTTTCTATTCCATCCCGCCCCATGCTGGCTCCAGCAAGCCCAGCATCCTCCCTCACACAGGCTCTGGGCAGCCTGCCTAAGCACACGAAGCTGCCACGCAGGCCACGGCCAGTGAGCTGCCTGACCTATGTCGGAGTGTAGGCAGTGCCCACAATCAGCCGGGCTACCCTAACCTGCATGGAGCATTTTCCCAGAGGCCCCAGCTCCCACTTCTGGGGCTTCCGGGGTCAAACTCCCAGAAGATGGTTTGTCTGCATGTTCCGGGGAGCCCTCTTCCACGTCAGGAGAGAAGGGCTCCGTAGTCAAACACACGTGGGAAGCACCACAGACAAACCTTCCTTTGTGGAAGCTCCAAGAAACTTAACTGGTCGCAGATTTGGGGGGAGTGGAGAACAACTCCTAACTACTGCAGAATTAATGTTGAAAAAAACGTACTTGGTGAAGTGCTACTCTAGGTAGCTTATTACCAGTAAAACAAAGAAAAAGTCTTCAATGAAATTCAAACACAAGCACTCACTGAGCCAACAGCACAGATGAAAGTAAAAACAAAAACAAACCCCCCAACCCCACCAAGGTCTTAAATCAGTAAGGAAGCAAGTATGTCTTGGACTACACGATGACCAGCTGGCATAATGGGGAGTACAGGAGAAATGTAAGAACTTCTTACACTTACAGGCTGTCTGGAGCAACTAAATTACATTTTAATTGGTTCACACAGAAAATCTTTAATCGTAACAGAAATAGCAGTCGAGTACAACGATGAGTAAAATACCTTTTACGTATTAATGCATTTAATTGCCACAACAAACCAAGAAATGGAAGAGTATTATACCATTTTTTTGGATGAGCAAACTAAGGCACAGAGAGATTGAGAGACTTGCCTGAAACCACACAGCAGTGATGGGGGCCGGGTCGGGGGAGGTGGTTCTAGATGCAGCAGCTTAACAAAGGGAGGGGCAAGGGTGTCAGCCAGTCTGAGGCAGCATCAGGGTGGGTGTCTCTTAGGAAATGGGGTTTCGGAAATAGAGATGCTAAGAGGGGGTGTTTCTGATGTGGGGCGGGTGGAGGCTTGCTGAGACAGACAGCCATGGAGAAAGCTCAAAGTAACAGAAATGAGCTGAGAGTCTGGTGCCTCCCTCACGTGACTAGAGTGGGTCGTAAGGTCCTCACTGTGATATTTGATTTCCTGAGTCCCTTACCCTTGCATCAATGGTTAAAGAAATATTTAGCAACTACCAGAGGCATTTCAAATAATCTCATCATAATTTTGTATCAATTCTTTTTTAGAGTCCAAGTAGATTTCTTTTTTAAAAAATCATTAAAAATTTTTTCAATTATAGTTGACATACATTATTGTATTAGTTTCAGGTGTACACCCCAGTGATTAGACTTTACATAACTTACTAGGTGATCATCTGGATAGGTCTGACACCATAGATAGTTACTATAATACTAGAGGCCCAGTGCACGAATTCATGCACCAGTGGGGTCCCTCAGCCTGGCCTGTGGGATTGGGCCGAAACCAGCTCTTCGACATCCCCTGAGGGGTTCCGGATTGCAAGAGGGCACAGACCAGGCCGAGGGACCCCACCGGTGCACGACTGGGGTTGGGGAGGGATGTGAGAGGTTGGCCAGCCGGGGAGGGACCACGGGAGGGCTCCAGGGCATGTCTGCCCTTCTCGCTCAGTCCCGATCAGCTAGACCCCAGCAGCAAGATAACCTACCGGTCGGAGTATCTGCCCCCTAGTGGTCAGTGCACGTCACAGTGAGAGGTTGAGCAACCTTAGCATATCATTAGCATATTATGCTTTGATTGGTTGAATGGACAACCGGACAACCGGACACTTAGCATATTCCGCTTCTATTATATAGGATTACTGACTATGTTCCCTATGCTGTACTTTACATCCCCATGACTATTCTGTAACAACCACTCTGTTCTTCTTAATCCCTTCACCTTTTTCACCCATCCCCCCAAACCCCTCCCATCTGGCAACTGGCAACATGTTCTCTGTGTCCACGGGTCTGCTTCTGTTCCACTTATTCGTTTGTTTTGTTTTTTAAATTCAGTTGTTCGTAGATACGTATTTATTGCCATTCAAGATCTTAAGCCAGCTCTCCCTGCTGCGGGCAGAGAGGAGAATGCTGTCAGTGATGGGGACCGCCTCTGCCACTGCTGCTGCAGCTCAGGCCGGGGCTCCCAGAGCGTTAACTGTAAGTGTCTTTAAACCTGAGCACTGACAGCACATTGTCCCCAAGGGTCACAGAGGCAAGCTGTCTACAGAACGGCTATCGCCTCTGTGCAATCTTCTGAGTTGCTTCAATGAGGGACTGGAGCCCAGAGGCTGAATTTTGCTTGGCTGAAATCACCTCTTATACACAGGGATCCTTGGTTTCCCAGGGAGTGGGCCACAGCTCTGAAGGCAGTTGGGGCTGTGTGACCTTGGGCATGTTACTTAACCTCTCTGAGCTGCTCTTCAGCTGTAAAATTGGGGTGATCATGGCATCCAGCTCCCAAGGTGGCTTGTATACTCAGTGAACACCTCCAGCATGGCGTCTGGGTATTAATTGTTACTAACACCTGGCCATGGACAGTCTGTGCTGTGCCCTCGCCAGCATACGTCACCCCTGCAGTTTGACTTTGGTTTGGTTTTTAAGAAAAAGCCATTTCAGCCCTAGCTAGTTTGGCTCAGTGGATAGAGCACTGACCCTTGGCTAAAGGGTCCCAGGTTCAATTTCTGGTTAAGGGCATGTACCTTGGTTGCAGGCTCAATCTCCAGCCCTAATCAGGGAGTGTGTGAGAGACAACCAATCGATGTGTTTCTCTCACATCAATGGTTCTCTCTCTCTGTCTCTCCCCCTCCCTTCCACTGTCTCTAAAAATCAATGGAAAAATATCCTCAGGTGAGGATTAACAAAAAATCTATAGATATAAAAGTCTAATATGCAAAGTGTCCCCTCGGGAATTAGACTGATCTCGAGTTCGATCACTCACTATGACATGTGCTGACCACCAGGGGGTGTCGCGGAATGAAGGAAGGCCCCGACCAGCAGCCGGCAGCTGATAGGGACCCTACCCGTGCACAAATTTCATGCACTGGGCCTCTAGTCCTATATAATAAAAGGGTAATAATGCAAATCGACCGAACAGCGGAACGACTGGTCACTATGATGTGTACTGACCACCAGGGGGCAGACACTCAACGCAGGACCTGCCCCCAGCCCGCAGGCCCCAATAGCTCGATGGTGAATGGGGAACTGGGGGTGGGTGGTGATGGGGGGCAGGGCCGGCTGTGGGCAGCTGGGGAAGATGGCCCTGATCGCAGGCCAGGCCTAGGGACCGTACCTGTGCACGAATTTCATGCGCCAGGCCATTAATAAATAAATAAATGTCTTAAAAAAAAAAAAAAGAACAAAAAACAAAAAGCCATTTCAGTCAATGGCTCCTTCAGGGCTCCACAAGGAGATGCCACTTCATAATACTACTAAGAGTTTTGCCCTTCCCCTCATCCCTACCAGAGTGTGGGTCTTTCTAGCAATCGCATACCATGGTACCAACCAGCTGCAGGAAAGCAGTCACCAACCCCTTCTTGTCAGAGATCAGGGACATGTGCAAAATTCAAAACAATGCCACCGCTTTCACACTTTTTATTTTGTTCTGGATCAGCGGTTCTCAACCTGTGGGTCGCGAACAATGAAAATACATCCTGCATATCAGATATTTACATTACGATTCATAACAGTAGCAAAATTACAGTTATAAAGTAGCAACAAAAATAATTTTATGGTTGGGGGTCACCACAACATGAGGAACTGTATTAAAGGGCCGCGGCATTAGGAAGGTTGAGAACCACTGTTACAGTTATTTTTTCATTTAACATGTTATTTGTGCTACCATATTGGATTTATCATTATTATTTTTATTTAATTTGATATTTTAAAATGTGTTTCAATTTCTAATACGGTATATAACCTAACACAAAGCTTTCTACAATCCTGAGCAGAGAATTCACAGTGGAAAGGGGCCGAGGCCCAAATGCCCAAGAACCACGTCTGGAGGCAGCACGGGGCTGGGTGGGCTCCTCACAGGAGGACCCGCCTAAGGAGGCAGGTCCTTCCAGAGTTTGGAGACCTCAGCTGTCCCTCTCCTCTTCCAGCTCCCGGTTTCTCTCTCATGAGGGTGAAAGCACGCTGGCTCTGGGTTCTGCTGCCTCTGCTCACAGCTCCCCTGGGGACTCAGCTCTCGCCACACCACCACAGGGCTGGGCTGCCCACGGAGGGGTCATCCAACAAGGGGACTTCGGGACCTGAACATGTTTAAGGCAGTGGGCACCAGGCTGCACCTTCTGGGCCATGGGTGCCGGCAGGGTGCTGTGCACAGCTAGCTGCACAGGTGCTCACTGTTCCAGGGTCTCTGAGCAGACACGTGGGCTAGATCCAGCCTGGCGCCCTGCAGGGAGCATTCCCACACAGGACAGACCCGCAGGGTCTTGTATCCCTGGGTTCGAGGAGGAGAGGCCAGTCCCGGGCAGATGTGCAAGCCTCTCTCTGTCTCTCTCTCTCTCTCCTCCCCTGGGCACTCTAGCTCTCGGGCCTCAGCCTCTGAATGTCAGTCTGATGGCCACTGAGTGGGCTCACACTAACCGGGCACCTGCCCTGCTGGTCAGGGACACATCAGTTGCCACATCCCAGAATAGCTGGCTATCCGATGGGCAGAGGTCCAGAGACCTGTCCGGTGGGAGGGGCAGGAAGAGACCCAAATACAACAGGGTTTCATGCGGCCATGTTCTCAGCGTGGCCGGGTTATGAAGGACTGGGGGCTGGGCTGGGGATTGGGGCCGAGCCGATGAGGGGTCCCTGCTCCCTCCCACCTGTTCCGGGCAGAGGTCAAGGGTGTCCTGAGGCCACTCTCCCAGCAGGTGCTCCATCTCCTGTGTTCAGTGTGGTTTCAGCTCTGCCTCAGCTCAGGAACGTGCTAAGGGGGCTGTTCGAGAGCAAAGCTCTGCATTCGGAGCGGAGGGAGCTGGCACCTGCGAAGAATCTGATTCGGGGACACAGCAGTCACACGCTGGGACGGAACTGAGGTTGGATACAGGACGAGCGTGGCCATGTTCTCGTGACCCTTTGCTCCTGTCTCTCCTCAGCAGCTTCGTTCCTGCGTCCTGGTTGGCAAGGCCCCTCCCTCAGCCCCTGGACCAGCCATGGAGGAGCACCTCCATGCAGCTGCCGGAAGCACTCCCCGGGGCTCACTCCACAGGCTAAGGACCCCGAAGGGTGAGTTTTCAGCAAGGAGGAAGGGTGAGGTCAGGCACCCTAAACAGCAGCTCAGGCCATGGAGCTGGGAGCACAGGACTCGACCCTTGCCAGCTGGGCAACCGAGGCTTCCCATGGAGGTGCTGGAAGTAATCTGCTGGGCGTCCAGGCGGGTGGGTGTCCGCAGCAGTCAGGGCCGGGCAGGCTGGGGAGGAAGGTCGGATGCGGCAGGGTGAGCGAGGCTTCCCGCCGCGCAGGAGCTGCCGTGTCCAGCAGGAGAGATGGCGAGAGAGCTGTGCGGCCTGTTGTTTCTACTAAACCACCCATTTATTAAACTCTTCCCTGCGTGGCCTTCGTGAATGTGGCCTTCAGCTGGGCCAGTCCTTCCTGAGTTCACAGTTTCTGTTCTGTTTTAAAGGCCCACAAAGGCGACCGGAGAAATGGGCGCAGACAAGGACCCACGCGGCGATGTGAAATGCAGGTCTGTCTTGCACTTGGCAGCGGCACCGTGCAGATGGCCGCAGAGCAGCTGCAGCACGTGGACGCCAGGCCAGCCCTGCGGCAAGTACATCTGTGATCGTGGTCCTGCCACGCCCTGGCCACAGCCTCTCAGAGCTGCGCCGGCCGGCTCAGGGCTGCAGCATCTCATCCCAGGGGCTCCTGAGCCACGGGGGGGGGGGGGGGGGGCGGGGGGGGGGCTGAGCTGCGGTGCAGAGGGGAGAAAGCACCCATGGCAACCGGCCCTCCAAGATGCCACTTCACTTGCTCAGTTCTTCACTCCTCAGTTCTTCGATTCTGTGCCCTCCTGGAGTGGGGGCCCTGGGCTGTGTGCTCAATGGCCAGGCCCACCCCTGGGCTCAGGGCAGGCACTGTGGCTGGGCTGAGGGAGTTCACTCAGACCAAGGGACCTCGGGCCCTGCAGAGAACTGAGAAGGAACCCTCTAGCCATAGATGAGGGCTTTCTTTGCACCCACTCCTGATGTGGTGTCTCTGATGGGCTTCCACCACACCCCCGTCCTTTCAGAAACCTGCGGTGGCCGGCCCACTTGGTTTCCAGCCACCCCTCACTGCTCTGAGACCTCATTGCAGCCCCTGCTTGTCCCAGCCACAGGCCTCTCCCATTCCCAGGTAGACGACGGGTAAGCCAAGAAGGAAGGCAGCAGGGCACTTCATGGGAACGTCTCAGTTTGAAATTCCCAGGCCAAGAGCCTCATTTCTGTTTAACCCGGCAGGCGACCACCTTGCTCCCACGGCTCTGGGGCACAGTGTGCACCTGCGTGGGTTTGGCAACCAAAGGGATGGGCCCGTGAACGTTTAAAGGTTTGTTCTCCGAGCGGCTGGGGAGCAGGGCAGGAGGGTGTCCTCATCTGCAGGTGGGAACTGCTCCCCACAAACGCCACAGGCGTGGCCAAACAGAAGCGAGCTGGGAGACTGGGGAGCCTGAACGTCCACCCTGCTGCCGACGTGAGAAGCAGGTGCAAGGGAGCCTTGGAAGAAAGGGTTAAAAGGCGGCTCCTGATCGCGCTATGGGAAAACACATCTTCAGACTTTTTTTTTTTAATATTTATTTTTTATTGATTTCAGAGAGGAAGAGGGAGAGAGAGATAGAAACATCAATGATGAGAGAGAATCATTGATCGGCTGCCTCCTGCACGCCCCCTACTGGGGATGTGCCCACAACCCAGGTATGTGCCCTTGGCCGGAATCGAACCTGGGACCCTTCAGTTCACAGGCCGACGCTGTCTAGTCACTGAGCCAAACAGGTTAGGGCCTCAGACTCTTTTTGGTAGCAGTGGATCAGAAATCGGACAGTGGCATGACGAACACCACACCTACTTTCGTGTGCAAATATCGGGGGAGATGGAGTTGATCATAAAACTAAGTGCATTGTTTGCTTTTAGAGGCATCTCACCAATCGTGTCCCAAAGCGTCACATCAAAGTCCCAGCTAAATCGAGCTCTGAGGCTGCACACCTGGCAGCGAGGTAGGGGCTGGTCCCTGCCCGCACCGCCTGGTGGTCATGCCTGTGACTCTACAGCAGACGCAGGGCCTCACCGGGCTCCCCCTGAGAGGCCTCTCTGCAGAAGCGGCCCGTGACGAGACCTGCAGAACCAGGTGAGGGTGGGGCGTGCTAGGGCGTGGAGGGCCGGGGCACGGAGGCTTCATGGCACATCGGGGTTTGAACTTATTCTATGGTACTATGTGTGGTCCATTTTCAGTGCCCAGACAGGCTGGGATGGGTGAGGGCAACTCGTGGAGATCTGCCAGGCGTCTGCCAAGCCAGCAGGAAGCCAGCGGACAGGAGCCCAGGTCATGTGGAGGGAGATCCCGCACGAATGCCGGAGGGCGCACGCCCAGCTGGTGCTGACGGAAGGCCCTCTGCAAGCTCGTGCATTGATTGGAGGGTCTCTCCTAGGAGGCTCAGCAAGAGATGCCTGTGGACCTTTCACTGCTGATAACATTTCCCTTCATGAACTTGCTGCCCAGTCCCAGGACTGGGCTTGATATTTCACAGAAATCAGCTCACGTGGCCCTGACAAGCCCACAGTTGTAACATCATCACACATTTCTGGCTGAGGTCCCATTCTGCAGGGGCAGAGGGCTGGCTCAGCCCACCCCATTGCAGACCCAGCATTCTCCACACCCCTCCTACCTGCCCCTCCTGCCCACCCCCCACCCCCCAAGGGAGCCTGGCGAGCTCCTGAAAACAGAGCTGGGAAGTGACCTGTGGGAGAGGTTGCTGGTGCATGAACCAGCCTTGGAATGCCACACAGTGGGACGCCTCCTCCTCGCCCAGGACCCATGGCACTTCTCACACTGTGCATTCAACGGGCTAACCACTCACAGGTGATCTAAGGCCGTGGTCGGCAAACTGCGGCTCGCGAGCCACAGGCGGCTCTTTGGCCCCTTGAGTATGGCTCT
Organism: Myotis myotis; assembly: GCF_014108235.1. Lineage (NCBI taxonomy): Eukaryota > Metazoa > Chordata > Mammalia > Chiroptera > Vespertilionidae > Myotis > Myotis myotis. The sequence goes on from NW_023416335.1 coordinate 26,946,355, forward strand.
TCCACAAAATACCGACTTCTGTGCATGGGCCATGAAGTTTCAATCACAATGTACATGCGCGCCTGCACATGGTATTTTGTGGAAGAGCCACACCCCAGGGGCCAAAGAGCCACCTGTGGCTTGTGAGCCGCAGTTTGCCGACCACTGATCTAAGGAAATAAGTCTTGATTCCAAATCCTCCTCCTCGCCTGAGTGAATCTGGCTAATCAGTGAAGCTGCGGCTTAAATACGCTCGCCCTCGGACTCAAGTCCCTGAAGAAAAGAGCCGTTCTATGGGCAGTATGGCTCCTCCTCTGAGCACCTCCCCTCGGCACCCAGTGCCGACTGGGCTGTTCGTTTGTGTTTAATCCGCACCGGGCAGAGCCTTCCTGCACACCTCGGTGCCTGCAGTGCAGCCAGCAGGGGTCAGGACAGGGTCAGGGTAAGAAAGCCACCAAGCGATTCCAGGCTCCCAGAGATGACAGGGAACAGGGCTGCCCACTGTGGCCGGTCCCAGGCCTCCTTGAGGCTCACGCTGGCCTGACGTCTTCACAAAGAGGGAGCCCTAAGCAGCCACCCTGAAGACGAACGGCCACGGAGAGGTGGGAGGACGGGAGGGAGGAGCAAGCAGGGAAGAACACCAGCACCATCCTAAGTGCGGCAACCACCAGCTCACCCTTCACAGTGAATCCAATGTCTCGTTTCCTCTCCCAAAGCTCCGACTTCTCGGTTTCCATGGAAGCAAATGATGTCTGCCCTGAGCAGTGTATGTGACATGACGCCACCCTCACTCTGGTTCTGGGCTGAGCTTCCGGCCATGCTGGGCCCCCAACAGCATGTTGTACCAGCCACCTGCCGGGCCCCTTCAGGAGCCTGGCCCAAGTCCCTAAGCACCTGGGCCCCCCAGAGTCCCACAGTTTTATGTTCTGAGGTGTCAGCATCTTTGCTTCCTTTGAAGTAGCAGCTATGGTTTATGGACCTCACACACATGCTACACATGCACACACTACATATAAACACTGCACATACAACCTACACAGACACATCACACAGAAAAAAACACCATACACCCCCCCCCCCCACAGCACATACACCTACACAGACACATCACACACATAGACAAAAACACCATGCACACCCCCCACAGGAGCCCACTGCTGTATAGAAATAAAGGGGGGTTTTTCTGATGGCTTTTTTTCTTTTTTACTCATTCTAAAACAATCACGTGTCAACATAAAAAAAAACAACACCCACAATAACTCTAAGATCAGGGAAATCAATGCAAACAATTTCTATAGACGTCATTCCTTCCTGGCTCCAAGGGGCAGGAGGCACGCTGGGGCAGGTGCTCACGTGTCCTTCCATCCAGAGTTGCTCTCAGAAAGCTGCTCACAGAACACAGCACACAGGGACCGAGGTTCCTGTCACCAACACCCCACCACGCTCCTTCCGGACACTCCAGAAGGTCTCCAAAATTCTCCCCTGAACTGTAGGTGTGCATACTTAGTCCCGCTTTCTAAGTACCAAGAATTCTATAAATCTAAAAAAACAAACAAGAGGTTGCATAAACCTTCCTCAAAACATCCCCATCCGACAAAAGCAATGACACACGGTGTGGGGAACGTCGGGCTGCTCAGGTGAAGGGGACCATGGGAGGGCACGCTCATCTCATCCTAAGCCTCACCCAGGTGGCCCCCATGACGGGGTGGCACAGAGCACAGTGGGGGCATAGGGACTTCATGGACACTGTCCCGCTGGGAGCCTTGGAGCCCCTGCCCTGCTCAGGCACACACAGGGGGCAGGAAGAGACTTGCAGCATTTGAGTGGGAGAGAGAGAGAGAGAGAGAGAGAGAGAAAGACGAGACAGAGAGGAGAGGGGTGGAGGAGAGGTGTAATGGAGAGTGAGCTGGCGGCTTAGGGTTTGGTGGTGGCAGGTCATGCACACCTGTCAACCTCATTGATTTCATGAGTGACAAGACAGGAGACACCTGAGCCTGGAAAGACATGGTGGCTCAAACTTGCCATCCTACTCAGCTCAGGTTCTCGATGGCCTCGGACACAGTGAATAAGTCTGCGGTCTCCCCCCTGTTACTTTCATCTAAAATCCTGTGTGTGCTCTGGGCCCAGCTCCTGACCAGCCAGGTGCCAAACTTCCCATCTGGCTCCCTCCCCATCCAGCCCAAACAGAACTGACGAACGAGGCACGTGACCTTGTTTGTAAATAGCAGGCACTCATGAAAATCAGTAGCCAGTTACACAACCCTCCGCAGAGCGAACACCCCTGGCAGTACCATTGAAAGAAGATTTACTGTCACGTGCACCAACACGTCTGCTTCTTCATAAATCTAGTAAATGTTTTTTGGGTTTTTTTGTAAGAAAACAGCAAATGATTTCTAGAGACTGGGGAGAAAGCCCTCCAACCCTTAATTGCACCAAGCTCCCTCAGGACACTTATTCGAAAGCACATTTATCTTAAAAAAAATAAAGGACGTGTTAGAAGAACCACTAAGAATTTATAATGTAAAGTTGTAAGACTTAAAACTAGTATTTAGCTAGGAAAACAAATGAACATCTAAAATGATGACCTATAGCCACAAGGGAGGACTCCCCACAATCAAGTTACCTGTGGTTATGGGATGGCAAGGCATCTGGTTTGTGAAATTTCTAAAATTCCAGACAATAGCTATAATGAGAAAGCATTCTTTTCAGGGATCCTTCCAGCACTGTCGCTGTGATACAGATTTCAAATACGAAAACAACCACTTTTCATTAAACGCACCAACTGTCTATGCCTTGGGTTTAAGAAGCAGTGACTGAGCTTTCCAGTGCGGCCACCTAGGTGAGCATGATGCTCTGCATCTTATCTGTTGGGGAGATCCATGCACTCAGTCATTATTTACACGCCCAGTCTCTTCATCATAAAACTGGACGCTTCAGATCTTTACTGTTGCCACTGATGGCTAAGGTTGAACCAATCCATTACAATTTACAAAATACTTATTTTAGGAAATATTCATCGATCCTTGGCAGAAGCATCTGCGATGACAAATCGCTTCAAAACGAGCACTGTTCCATCCTTAGAAACACAACCAGGGAACCCACCCCATCCCCTCTCCAGGGTCTTTGTTCTCGGTCTGCAGGGGGCCTGTGTCTGGAGGGAAGTGCCTACCCTCTAACAGAGTTGGGAGCAGGGATGGCAAATGAAGCCCACATAGACCACCCCAGGACGGGCCCCTCACTGTCCACAGGCCTGACCAGTCCAGTCCCGATTCCTGCCACCTCGAGAGCCCTTGATCGGAGTGCACTGTGCACAGGAGCCCGGGACAGCTCTGTCCCGGCGTCACTGCCAGGGACCAGTCCTCGCACCCACAGGCTCTGGGCTCCCTTCCTGGGCCCCACCAGCACATCCGTAGGAAAGCTGGAACAAAGGAGCCCACCACAGTCCATTCCAGCTCCCAGGGTGAGTGTGGCGATGTCCAAGGGCAGAGAAACCCGGGCAGGGAGGGGGGCCAGGTGGCCACAGCCCCAAACCAGCTGGTGATGCCAGACGTCCCCACCCCTTGGATCAGGACTGCCCTTTCTACCCCAGCCTGGATCTCTCTTACGAGGGAGGCCGGGCAGAGCCTGGCTCCTCTCTGTAGCTGGCCTATGTGGGTGACGGGCTAAGCCATCCCCAGAAGGTCCCCCGCCCCTCTCTCCCTGCACACCCTCCATTCACAGCCAGCGCCAAAGCGCAGGCTTGACGCACCTGTGCTGGTCTTCAGGAGCAGCCACAGCCCGGAGATGTCCTGGGACAGCAAGGAGATGAGACTTAAGGTCATGCTGTCGCCCGCCAGCGCGCCGGCGTCAGGAGGCGGCGACCTGCCTCCAGGAACGCCCGTCCTGGGCGCACAAAGAAAGGCTGCGAGGCTCCATCTTTGGGCCGGCTGCCCGCCGCTGGCCGCCACAGGGACACGGACCGCTGGTGCTCTGCAGGGCTGCCTGCCCGCCGGCTCCCCCAGGGCCTCGGGTTGGCTGTCCCCGAAGCAGGAGCCCTCTGGCTGTGGCCACTAATTCTGCCTGCGGACAGTTAACTGTTGAGACTCCAGCGGCATGGAGGCTCCCGCAGCAGCAGCAGCTGCGGCCCTTTGTGTCGCCCGTCCGGACCCTCCCTGCAGGAGCCCCGCGCTCAGCCGCTGTCAGTCCTCTAAGCCCTGTGGGGCTGCCACCCAGGGGCCGGGTCTGGACCTTCTGGCCCCGGGACACCTCCCCAAGATGAAGACAGGCTGCAGAGCCGCACACTCAGGCGCTGCGTGATGCTGCTCTTCCGTGTCTGTCCATCCGAGCTCCTTTGAAAGCTGTGTGCATGCCGCATAGTTCCGTGCGCCAGAGGGTCCTCAGCGGCTGAGCGCAGAGCGCCCCCCAGGGGCTGAGAACGCGGAAGATGGAATAAAGGGGATGCTCCATAGACAGGGATCCCTGGGGAGCTCATTAAAGTGCAGGCTTCCATGGGGGAGGGTGGCACTGAGATTCTAACGAGCTCCCCGGTGACGGTGACAGTGACGGTGACGGGAGGTAGCTAGTCTGCAGACAAGCTTGTGAGCAGGATGAACCCCCAGGGGGAAGGGGACCAGCACTTGAATCCAGTGCTGGAGCCGACACACCTGGAGAGGACAGTCCTGTAAGCTCACGCCTCAGGGCCAGCACTGAGCAGGTGTCCACAGCCTTTGCAGGCTTTGTTCCTACACCTGCCATTGGCATATAATGTTGCTGACACACTTGCCCCCTGCCTGGGCGCCGGCAGACAACCCAAGTGGAGGCCACCAAGTCCTGCAGGCTCATGCTGTTGGGGGCATCTGTCACTGCAGCAGCAGCTGACATCGACCCCGATCCACCCCTCCCCTCTTTGTTCCTGTCACATGGTCTGGTTCTGAACCTGGGCTTGCTGGGTAATTCCCATCCTTTTCTTTCTCATGGCTCCTCCTCAACCTGACACTGCAGGCGTGTTCTGTGAGCACAACCCTTACAACGTGTTCCCAGGGTCTGGGAACCTCGAGACATTCAAGTAGATCAGGGCACAAGCGCCTAGGGTGGTGGGCAAGGCCCTTTACAGCCCAGCTCCTGCTGTGGCCAGACTTCACTCACATTACCGACCCCCGAGTCCCCCGGCTCACAGCATCGGCAGGTCCCTGCCACGCTGAGCACAACCTGCTCCTGAAGCCTGCTTGGGGGCGGCTGAGGCCTGACCTCCTGCAGAGGCCACGGCGGCCCACGTCCAGCTCTACCGTCCTGCCCGGAGCCCCTGGCAAGCCCCCTGCCCCATTGCACTGGGCAGAACTCCTGGTGCCAAAAGACACCTGGGCTTTTAGCACCGTGGCAGATGCACTTCGAATGGGTAATGGACAGCCAGGGAAGAGGACTCTCCTGAGAAAGATGCTGTCAGACCTGAAGCTCTATTCACAAGAAGTGACGTTTTTAAACAGGAGGATGGAGGTGCCGCATAGCAGAGGAGGGGCTACGATGACATCCACCTAACCACACACCCAATTTATTCCCCACGCTCCCCACTCTGTCCCAGCATAGTCTCGGCCTCATGTTTCCCGGCCCACGGCAGATGCCCGAGTGACACTAGGCAGCAGGATGTGTTATCAGGAAGGCAATGGCGGCCACACTGCTCACTGCCGTTTAGACCAGAGGTGCCTGCACCCATGGAGGGGAGGCCAGCTGGTCTGGGGCCACCACGCTGCTCCTCTGTGGAGGAAAGCTCTGCTGCACCCTTAGTCTGGGAGGGGCTGCCGATGTCCGACTTGGTGCACTCGATGAGCTGCTCTGGTGGACAATCCCAAGAGCGCATCGGGGCTGGGCCAGCGAGGGGAGTCACATGCCTGGGAAAGCCCAGGCTCTAGGCTCGGCCACACAGCCCGTCTGTCCTTTCTCTCACCCATTCTAGAACAGCTCCCTCGGGGAGCTCCTGGCTGCTGGTGACCCTCCCAACGCAAGGGCTTCCTTAGCTGGAAAGAAATGATAGATGCTGTACTTTACTATAAATGTGGCTTGTTTATTTATTTGAGAAAATTCAGCATTACTGGTCAAAATCTGCAATATGTAGCACACACTACGGGCAACATCATACTTTAAACACATGATGCGTACAGGACTGCTTTCCCAGTCAGCCCAGCCCAGAAACCTGCAGCCTGAAGTGTGCGGGCTCCTCCGGGCCTGGCTGCAGCCCCAATTCCTGCCCAGCTGAGCTCCAATGTTTACAAAAGCCTGGCAATAATCCTTCCTCGTCCAGAGATGCAAGAAAAGCCAACCAGGGCATCGAACAGTCTCCTCATGGGCAAAGCGCTGTCCCCTCGAACCTGAGAAAACTCTGTGTAACTTTACGAGAGGCTCTGGACCCTGAATTATGCAGAGCAGAATCGAAGTGCTGCGTGCGCTCAGGTCATTTTCTGCTCAGTGACTAACTGGGAGGAGCCATCCTGGATTACAGGCAGCGCCCTTATTTGCTGAGGCCTTTCCTCACCACCTGGCCTTGTTTCGTTGTCATGGCTACCAGGTGAGGCAGGTGTCACTGCTCAGCAGTCAGCTCGGCAAAGCCTCGGAAAGAAGGGAGAGCTGGACACAGCGGTCACTGAGTCCTTCCCACGCCCACGGCCCAGCTGGCTACTGTCCTCCTCCCATGTCCTCCTCCCGTGTCCTCCCCATCCTTCTCCTGCTTCCTGCTCCCCATCCTCCTCCTGTGCCCTCCTGAGTCCTCCCCAGCACCCTCCTCCCATGTCCACTCCCACGGCCGCTCCCTCAGTGTTCTTACTGAGCTTCTTTGGCTCCGAAATCATCGCGGCCCTAGTCCTTCCTACCCCCTGGCTGCTTCCCCTTAGCGGTTCTGTCCTCAGTTCTCACGTCCTGCAGGCCCCGTCCACTCAGCTCTCCTAAGCCAAATGAACCGTCCCTGCCCCCAAAGTCAACCCACTGCTATTGGATGCAAAGCAGGCTTCTTGGGGTGCCATGCAGGCCTGCGGGAGCTGACCGGGTGGCTGTCCTCCCGCTGGCCGTGGTCACCCACCCCGACTCCTCACTTCCACAGCGAGCTCCAGTCGTGGAGCACGGCAGTGACCCCGATCGAGGTGTGCAGGTGCCTCTCCATCCTGGGGCCACGTGCCACATGGCATGAGGGACCTGCAGGGAGGCTGGGGGGGGGGGCCCAGCGGGTCCTTCAGTGTGTCAGCACATGAGCACCTCAGTTCCATGCACCTGATGCAGTGAATCTGAAGACTATATTGTCCAGTTTAAACTAATGCTCAGCAAAGAACCAAGTAGCCTAAGAGAAGACAAGTCGGACTAATACCCAAGCACAGATGAACCAAGATGACGGGTGGCCCAGTGAGATCTGCGAAGACAGGGCCCCAAACAATGAAAACTCTCCAGGTCAGTGTGTTTAATCATAAGTGAGACAGCAACCCCATTTTCCACTAGGCTGAGAGCATCTTCCCAAATCGGTAATCTTAGGTGTGCCATTTATAAAAGCTCCCATGCACAAAGGGCAACTTTCTCAACAAAATAATCTAATTGAATAGTTATGTGGGTTTTGGGCCCAGTAACTATACACCCATTAAAAAATAAAAATTTAACACCTCCTACTTAGTTTGTAAGAACAACAGATTAGCATTAAGAAAGAGACATTTCCTTGACATCAAGGAAAAGGGAGACCCATCAGCTGAATTTCAACACCATCTGCATAATTGCTGAAGGAAACCAAGGATCAAGATAGAGAACCCAGCCTACTGCCCACGCTCCCACCTCAGCCGCGATGGCTATGAAAACAACTTCATTAGAACTGAAAGAGGCTGGTGTGGGATCTGCTCTGATTCATTATGTCAGGTGTGGGAACACTAGGAACCTATTGAGTCATATGACTCTTACTTAAAACATGTTTTTGTAGTAAGAGCAGTAATGTTTTTCCATACTATTAATAAAATTAAAAAGCATTCATATCTAACCTCTCCTCATTGAGACATCTTGGATCTTTGTGTGTATAGCTGACCACGAACAACATGGATTTGAACTGCAAGGGTCCACTTCTATGTGTTTTTTCCCCCAGTAATTACACGCAATATTGCAAAAGTATTTCCTGTTCCTTATGGTTTTCTTAATAACCTTTTCTTTTCTCTAGATTGCTTTATTATAAGAATACAGTGTATACTATATAAAATACACAATATGCATTAACTTTTTGTCATGTGTAAGGCTTCTGATCAACAGTAGGCTAATAGTAGTTAAGTTCTGGGGGAGTTAAAAGTTAGATGCGGATTTCTTGATGCCTGGGAGGTTGGCACTCCGGGTTGGAACCCGGGGTCGTTCAAGGATCAAGTGCATGTCATGGTTAGCAGAGCAGTCCTTGCGTGTCATTTGTAAGTCGTCACACCTGGGCGGGGTGGACACATGGAGAAGCACAGGCCCGGGTTGAGAGGCCACCACGCATGCTCCTGCTCTCTCACGCCTGCCTAGCCTCTCCGTGCCCTGTGCCTGGTTAGGGCCAGCCCACCGTTAGGGCACGACAGTGGTTCCAGACCCCGAGGCTGGGCCTGGGCCAGCCCATCTTCCCAAGGGGCCCTCATGCCTTGATTCCTTTCCTTGAAGAGGATTTGGGAACAGAAGCCAGTTCAAACTACCGAAGGCCTTTGTGGCGCTGAGTGTCGTTCCCTCTGCTTTGCGCAGACACGGTCCCCGTCCCTCCCCGCCCTCGCTGGCCCCAGGTCCCACCTTCTGGCTCAGGGGTCTGGCCTGGCCCCTTGGCCCCATGAGCTTTCTCCGGATTTCTCTGTCCGCCTCCTGAGGTTTTCTGTTGGTTTTATTTTAGGTCCGCAGCCTGGGCTGCCATCTCCTGTAAAGGCAGGTGGGGTGGCCTGCTCCCACGGCCCCTCACAGGCTGGTCCTCAGCACCTGCTAATGGGCTCGTGACTCACAGAGGGTCTCACACCAAAGGCAGCACGGCTCTTCCTCCTCCTCGAACCCCAGACAGCCTACACTCTAATGGCCCCAGTTCATAGCAAGCACGGCCGGTTGCCATCTCCTTTCCTCCTGGGGTTCCCTGTGTGTTGTCCCTTCTGCCAGAATGTCCAGACCAAGCATGGCCTGGCTCGCTCTGTGCACACGCACCTGGGAGTCGTGGGCTTCCTGTGACACTGGGGTCACAGACTGTGCATGGAGCTCCGCTGGACCTTAGTCTATGGAGTTCAAGTGGCCAAAGGTGCTAGGCAGGTCTGACCGCCTGTTCTGGAGGGGCTGGTTTCTGTCCGATTTCCACATCACCCGGCATTATGGGCAGCCCGAGACAAGGACACTTGAATCAGGTGTCCCAGTCAAATTATCCAGAAGCAAGGACGTATCCACCCACCCTCCCTGCACTAGCCACAGAGTGTGAAGAGTTTCGGTCACGATGCCAGGGCCAGGACGGAGCCCACGCTGGGCCACCGAGTCTGGGCCACAGAGAACACCCCCGATCCCCTCTGCTTTCTCGCAGGCTTCCCTTCTATCTAACTTCAAATCCATTCTGGCAGCCTGATCAGCTTGGTTAATAAGTCACCATAGCCCGGCTGGTGTGGCTCAGTGGTTGAACGTTAACCTATGAACCAGGAGGTCATGGTTAGATTCCTGGTCAGGGGTTTCAGGTTCCACCCTCAGTGGGGGCGTGTAGGAGGCAGCTGATCCACGATTCTCTCTCATCATGGATGTTTCTATCTCTCTCCCTCTCCCTTCCTCTCTGAAATCAATAATATATATATATATGTATATATATGTATATATGTGTATGTATATATGTGTATATATATGTATGTATGTGTGTGTGTGTGTGTGTGTGTATATATATATATATATATATATATATATATATATATATATATGTATGTAGAAGTCACCATAGCCCAGCCAGTTTGGATCAGCAGATGAGTGTCGATCCAGGAACCAGGAGGTCACCGTTTGATTGCAGGTCACGGTACAATGCCCAGGTTTGGGGCTCAATCACCAGTAGGGGGCGTGCAGGAGGCAGCCGATCACTGTTTCTCTCTCATTGATGTTTCTATCTCTCTACCCCTCTTCCTTCCTCTCTCTCTAAAAATCAATAAAACCATATATTAAAAAAAGTCGCCATCACCCTCCCAGTCAGGCCTCCTCCCCGGCCCCGTCCAGTCTCCTCACCCTTTGCCCCTGCTCCAAGCTGCCCCATTTCCCAAACTCCTCAGTTTTCTGTTTCATTGTACCTTTGAGTCTGTTTCCCAGTTATTTTATGCATGTTCCCTCCCCAAGTGCAGCAGACACAAATGCTTTGGGATTGCCCAGAGTGGGATCATAGCTCCATTGACTCTCTGTGGGGTCCTCAGGTTTCCTTTTGCCGGTGTTGGATACTGCACACAATAAATGTGCACGGAAGTCCCAGTGTGGGTGCGCACGAAGGTTTTACTTAGGGAGGTGCAGGAACCCGAGCCTGAAAGACCCAGAGCACCTCGGGGAGGCCCAGCAGAAGTCAGTGGATGCCTGACAACTTGGGTGCAACTCTACACGAGGGGCCCAGGACCCCTCCTGCAGGTCCCAGAGCAGAAGTGCCACCCGCAGGGGCGGTGAGCAGGGCTAGGGCACCACCCCCTGCCTAGTCTCCATGAGCCAAACAGGAAGACGCTCTTTGTCTCACTGGAAAACAGACACCGGAGCCCCAGACACCGGCTCTCAACAATGAGCTTCTCCCTCCTTCCGGGCGGGGCCGGCACCCAAGTACTTATCAGATCCATCCATCCCTGCCTCCCAGGAAGCGGGAACAACTGCCCTATTTTTCCACATGGGCTGTGACCTGGGAGGAAAGGACCTGGGCAGGGAGCAGCATTCTCCTCCTCCTAGATCAACAGCTCATGTCACAAACCCAGCCATTCCAGGTGGGTGCTGTGGGATAGACACACAGTGCAGAGAGCAAACACAGCTGGAGCCTTAGGTTAAATAAAATGCCACCGTAGCCGGATTTAGGAGGGTGTGGAGAGGGGACATGTGCTGTTCTGGGTTGGACTGTGGTGACCTCGGTCTCAGGACCCACGAAGGCTCTCGATGGGAATTCCGGATTCTAAATCCAACCACTGGGCTGGGTCTCGGTGTCCTCCCTGGACAGTAGTAGGACAAGGTGACCTCACACTTCAGGGCTCACAATGACTGCTCCATCCGTGCCATGGTAGGACCCCAGCCACAGGGACAGAGGCAGGCAGCCCTGGGGCTAGACCCCTGCAGGGACCCCGGCCCATACCTGGAATGTGGAGGTGGAGACCAGCCGGATCTGGGGTGCCAGGTGTGTCTGAAGGTCTGAGCAGGAGTTTCATGGGGGTGGTGGGAGAGGGAGGGGCCGCTCAGATGCCAGGCAGGAGGCTCGCCCATACGAGCCACATGTGGAAACACAAGCAGCCCTGTGCTTGCAGGTAGGTGGATGCTACAGGTGTCAGCGCTTGAGAGAGCTAAGAGGGCAGGCGCCAGATCTCAGCATTGGGAGCCTGCACCCGAAGGCCCATTGGATCCAAGTCTAAGGAAGACCAAACTGGTGACGGGCTCGGAAATTGGACAACAGCAACGCTTGCAATGCTGGCGGTTCCTGAGCCCTGGCTGCAGAGGGCTCTGTCCCTAAGCGTCCCACGGCATTTTCCTTCACTCCTTCAAGGACACCCTCCACAGGCAGCGGCGTTTATAGCACAGACTGGAGCCGAGAGCCGAGTGCCTGGTTGAGTCCCAGCTCTGTGCCCATCTAGTGCTCAGCGAGCTTGGCAGCAACGTGGGGTGATGGCAGCCACTCACAGGATTGTTACAAGGACAATATAAGCCTGGACATGGGTGCAATGCTGGGGACTCATGCAAGCCGCCGAATGAAGCAATGTTCTGGTAAGGATGGGAGGAGCAGACACACAGATGAGCTCCATATACCTCAGAAAAGATGAGACCAGGAAAGGCGACAGAGAGTCGGGTGTGTGTGTGTGTGCCGGGGGGCGGGGGCGGGGGGGGCCCGGGGGGGGTCGGCAGTCATCCCTGAAAAATGACCTTGGGCAAACACCTGGGGGTCCCAGCAGCCCTATGAGGAAGGTGTCAGCATTCCCATTTTACAGATGATAAGACTGACCCTCTTGTCTCAGCTCACAGAGAGGAAGGGGCTGAACTAGGATCTGTGCCCAGCCGGATGGCTCCAGAGCAACCTCCATGGCACACCTGAATCCACAGCAGCTGACCTGGGTTGCATGGTGCCTGCCTGGCCACCTGCAGCCTCCCTGGGCTACATGCAGGAGGTATCAGACTTCAGGTATCAGGCCCAAGGTAGAGGTGATCTCAAAGAGAGGAGGGGCACCTTAGAGAACAGAGAACATTTGTGTTTACAGCATGACTTTCTCCTGAGATGACGGGCGTTACAGTGGGTCTCATAACAGGGCCTGACAGGCAGGGCCGTGGGGCCCATTGGTTATTGAGCGGGGCCTTTACCCAGGTCCCTGACCAGCGGAATGAGTCAAGAAGGATCACCGAAGGCCAATGCAATGTCTTAAAAGTAGAGTTTCCAGACTCACACCGAGAACCCCCCCTCGGGCCTCCAGGGCAAGTCCCAGGGCCTTCCCGGGGCTGTGGCACCCTGCTCCTGCCCCACGAACCCCTCCAACTAAGACACGCGCTCGGTTCTCAGTGTCCACACCCAGCGTGCTTGTGTGCTTCTTCATTTACCAGGGAAGAGGAGGTGTAGATCTGGGAGTGCCCAGGAGCAAGGTGCAGAGTTCTGAGGACGTGTCTCGAAGCCCGGCCTGGGAACAGGCTTCTCTCCTGCACCCCATTGCAGGCCGCCCGGGGACCCGGACAGATCCCTGCTTTCAAAGTGTTCTCCTCTAGGCTCTCTCGAGTCCCTGCAATTCATTCCATTCTGGGTCAGGGTTCTTGTTCTGCCCTAACCCCATCCCCATCCCCAAGTTGCTATTTCTTCTTTGTCTGCGTTGCACTCCTTCGGACAACCTATATGTCTTCATAGCCCAGATTCAACCCTTTAAAGACCATCCTCGTGTTCTCTGCCCAGACTGTTGTGGTAGCCAGGCCAGCTTATCTTTCCTGGGGAGTTTCCTCCATCAGTGGTCACTGAACATGGCAGGGAAATAGCAGGTACTAATCACAAGGACTACGGTGACACGTAAGTATACTTACTGGGAATCTCACCACACCCGACTCCAGGATTACGTGCCATCAGTGGGTGGGCCCACAGGACCCTGGCTGAGAAGTGGCCCTACATCCAGAACTGAAGGGGTTTTGAGGAACCTCCACATCTAGAACATCTAGGAAAGGCTTTTCCAAGTTGGTCAATCATTTTGGAAAGGTCTTCTTTCACTCCAGACATTTTCTAAGGCTCAACTTTCGCTTTCAGATCAATTTGAGACACAGACCTGCCAGAAGTGCAGGTAGAGAGGCAGCTCAGGGCGGGGCTGGTCATCAACCGAGGTCCCCACGGTTCCTGCAGCAGGTGATCGACAGGTTGAAAACAGGCCACAGAGCAGGAGCTCTGGGACCATCCGTCTGTTGTCTTAAAATCAAGCTTTTGCTGAGAGGTAATTGTGGACTCGCACATGGTTGTGGAAAATGATGGAGAGAAATCCTGAAACCTAACTTCTCCAATGGTGACATCCTGCAAAACTCCCATGAAGCTCCAGGGAGGCATCAAGACACAAACATGCCCTTTGATGGCCAGCACCTCATCTCTCCACCCCCACCACCTCCTTTTTCTTTTAAGTGAAGTGGTGTTTATTTTGTGGTCATATTTTATGTATATTTTTATGTCAAAGGGAGAATGATTAATCAAGCAAGCTGTTGGTCTTTGCAGCATTCTCCCCGTCCTTACTCACCTTCCGTCAAGGAAGGCCAATGCTCAGTCGAACAAACACATCTTTTGAATTAAAGCAATTTCCCGTGTATTTGCAATGTCATCCATGAGTTGGATCTTTTACCCGTTCGGACCTACATGCCAGCCCTCACAGACATTGCCAGTTCTAAAATGGGCTCCATCACCCCATCTCCTTCCCTGATATCTGTCTCCATCAACGGCGCCACCACCGACCCCCCAAATCCCAAGCCAGAGGCCTCAGAACCATCCTGACGACTCTCCCTGGAAAACATCCCCAGTTCTGTCTGTTCGCCCCCTGCGTCTCTCCAGCTGCTCCCCACCCGCCCCTCTCTCTGCTACCACAGCGATGCAGAACCTCACTGTCTGTGAGCTGGGCTGCCCCAGAGGTTCTCCGTGACTGCTTCCCCATCGAATCCACACTGCCTTCCCGAAACAGAAGCTTCATTGTACATCGCTGCTGAAAGCCTGGGGCCTCGGGTTAAAAGTCAAGTTCCTAGACAGAAATCCCCACCTGCCTGTCTGGCTACAGCCCCTGCCTCCCGGAACCGTTCCGTGTTTGTAATCAGCACACATGTTTCTTGACCAGGGATGCCCCCTCCCATGGTCTCTGGGCCGCCTTTCCCACCACAGACCATAAGCCTCTCCAGGACCAGGAGCCGCCCTGACCCTCATCTTGCAGGACCTGAGCTGGAGCAGGATGCTCGGCACCCGGGGGTGACGACGGAGCCAAGGCGGCCACGTGAGCGTTTTTTCGGCTTTGCCTGGAGCCTGAACCCTGTGCAGACACTGTGCGGTAAACACCAGGCGTTGACAGAAAGCGTTTTCTTTTATCTCACTCAGAGCTCAAATATAATTCAGAAGTCACTGTTTTTAAAAATCAGAATGTAAGCGAACTTCTTGGTGTTTTCGAGGTTACGCTGATCTACAATGACTACAGAAGTCCTAATGCAACTTAAAAATAATTGACGAAGAGAGTGGCTGTGAAATGTTAGGAAGAGGGGTCAATCAAGTAAGTGCCATGTACCCTCGCCCTGCCTCTCCCCTCTCCCCTTTCAAAACAAATCCAAACCAGAACATTCTCTATCAGGTTCATGAAGAAGGCGATCTGGTGAGAAGTTGTCTACCACATCACTACTCAGCTGGCTCAGCCAACCCGTTCAACACTCGCCTTCTTGCGAGTTGTGCTGATTCCCAAAATCTACTCTCAGGGGACAAAGACTCCACCATCTACAGCGGCCAAGAACGAGCCGCTGGAGTGCGTCCAAGGCCTTGGCGGCTCCATCAGACAGGAACCGGCGGCCTGTGTGTCTGCCATCCTCGGACAGACAACTGGGGGTGCGCTCACACTTGGCCTGCAGCACACAGCACTCAGGTCAGGCATATTCCTGAGCACACAGTGGTTTCTGTTAATAAAAAGGAATGCTTTTTTTGTTTTGTTTCAGGAATTATTTTAAAGACAATGAGAAGATTACTAGGGCATGTACAAAAAAGGAACTTTAACAAGAAATGGTCCTCCGGCCTGGAATCCCACACGCAAGACTGAGCACTGACGAGTGGGCATGTGGTCGAGACCGGAACAATCCAAATCCTGACCGAAAATGAGTTATTTCTGGTAACGTAAGGCATGAGGAGGTCTCCTGACTCTGGAATTCACAGCATCCTTCACAGGCCACGGAGGGCAGCCGGCTACACGTCCGTCCTGGTCTCACCCAGCTGAAAGACGGGGCATAAAAAGCGAACATCTGAGGAATGTTCTAAAATGCAAATTTCAGTTGCCTTCTAAGCGGTCCCATTTAACATGAGTTTTCACCTAACACATTTACAAAATCTGAGGGATTTTTGGAATGCTTCTGATAAAATTTCCAACATGCTAATGAAATCATGCTTTAAGAACATCTGCTTTACTCCACGGAATGAGTCAAGCAACTAGAAAATGTGTTGGAAACGAGTTTGTGTCATTCAGGAAAATACCCACCGTAATAGGGGAATTAGGTTACACAACACATGGGACAAAATACACTGAAGAGGAAGGCAGGCTGGCCAACTTTCTTAGAGACACTTTTAAGGAAGTTCTAGGTGAATGCCTGGGCTCACTTCTAAGTTTAGTTCAGACTGTGCTTTTTGGAGTGAGCACACCTTCACCTCAGGGCCCTGAAGAGAGCAGCACTCTCCTCCCTGGGGCCCCACCACCAGGTGAAGTGGACCCAGGTGCCAGGCCTTGTCTGCGGGCAGGGGGTGCCAAGGGTAGCTTCTCAGGGCAGGAAGAAGCAGGTTTCAAGAGCCCTGTTCCAGCTCAGGCAGCTCTTCCCATTGATCTCTCTCTCCCGAAGTTGATTAATATCCCAGGCAGGTTCTCCTGCCCGATTGTGATCTATCCCAACTGCTCATAAAGCACATAGGGTGATAGACAGCTTTCTCCCCAGCAATGAGCCTGGGCTTGGTACACGGTAGCACCCAGTCCCTGCTTCTCAATGAATGAATGAAGGGATGAATGAAGAAAAGCATTTCTTGGGTCCTTGACACTTTTGTTAATTCATTTGTTCTTCGCTTAGTGCAGAAAAGTTCATTTTTCTGAAAGTTTGTTCTATAGGAGTCATGGAGGGTACTCTGATCACTCATTCGGGCAATCTTAGAAAATAAACGTTTACTCACAAGAGTGGACATATTTCACACAGATGTTGATTAAAATTGCAAACGGACAATTATCAAACCCAATGCTTCCCGCCCCGTCTAGTCTGGAGGTGTGTTCTTTTATATTTCTCAAGGCTTCCTCCGCATGATGTATGTTTGTGCTGGATCTATTTAACACACTCTTTACTTTCTGTGTTTTTAAATATATATATTTTTTTATTGATTTCAAAAATGAAGGGAGAAGGAGAGAGAGATAGAAACATCAATGATAATAGAGAATCACTGATCGGCTGCCTCCTGCACGCCCCCAACTGGGGGTCAAGCCTACAACCTGAGCATGTGTCCTTGATCAGATTCGAACCTGGGACCCTTCAGTCCACAGTCCGACGCTCTATCCACTGAGCCAAACCAGCTAGGGCTACTTTCCGTTCTTGAAAACCATTTTTCTTCTAGAGATGTAGAAAACGTAATCCCCCTGACCCCAACTTTTCTGTGATGCTGTAGGATATAGAACAAAACTGCCACAACAGGTTCTTACAGTAGTGTGGCCCACACATTTTATATTCCTAGTGGTCTTTCAACATAAGACAGTGACAAAGAAGGGCTTTGCTGTTCATGTTGCTTTCAGGATGGGTAGGGTTTCCTACAAAGCAGAACCATGATAAGACTGATACATTAAGAGAAAAATATGATCGAATTACGATTCCCTTTGCATCTCACACAGAGTCTATGAGTTAAGAAAGGGCCCCAAACGTTGAACTTTATCTCCTGCTCAACGTAGAATGTCCTCTAAGGGTCACCACGGAGCCAGCTGACATCAACGTGTGTGGGGCACCCACACGCAGAGCCACCCAGCAGGGAGGGCTGACACATACCTGTTAGGGGCTCAGGGGAAAGGTCCCAGCACCCGCTCCGAGACAGCAGAGGCGAACATGTGGCGTTCACCGCTGCTTTTCTTTCCTGTCCTTTCATATGCTTTTTTTTATAAGGGTAGCGCTGCACGCCAGAGGTACTAAACAACCTTTCTTGCTTGCCATATAATAGTAGAAAAAAATGTGGTAGATAAAGAGCATAAAAAGTATCATGTGTCCTAGCCAGAAGCAGCCATACCCACATAGCAAATAACGTTAGATGTTATTCATGTTTCCTCTGAATCATAACACACTGGGCAGTGCCAGTAAACAGCCCCGGAGTGCCCACTGGCCCTGCAGACGCACCGTGCACACCTCCCTAACCGGAAGCCTCCCATCCCCAGTCCTTTTCCCTGAAACTTGCTTCTAGACACAGACTCTTAATTCAGAGCAACTCGCCTATGCCCAGCCCTGCTTATCTTTCCTCAGGACACATCACACGGCCAGCAGCGGGCTCCCACTGCTCACAGAAAGGACTCACATTTGGGCGTACCCTCTCCCCTGGGCACCTCTCCGACACCGGCTGTGGACAGCGATGACCACGCAGCACTGCTGGTGGCGCCCCTGTTGGCGCTCCTTACATCCGTGTCGGATGTCACATGTCCACAGCACACTCGCCAGTATCTGTGTTCTTAACACGACTTCTGCGGCATCACATTAAACACCCAGTTCTAACAAGCACTTGTGTCTGAGCAACACTCTGACCTCAGGCTTGGAGGCCCCTACCTGCTGTGCACGGAGACGCTCCCCAGCCCAGCTCGCCCGGCCTCCTGCTCGTCCACGCAGAGCAGCTAAGCTTTCTGAGATTCAGGACTCGATCCTCGAGGTTCCCGAAGGCCGGTTTCACTTCCCCTGTTTGCCACTCTGACTCAATTTTAATTTACCAGTCGAGTATTTTTAGCCAAATAGGGAGAACGGGGCACCCAGCGTGTGCCTCCTGGTCTCGTGGCAGCCGGTCTCGGTTGGATTTCATTATCACATGAACAGCAGTTCTGGGGGAACCGGGAGGGGAATTTGGGCATTAAGTGAAAAAAAGAGGAAAAAAGACTGAGAATCAAAACAGAAACTCTATTGCCCATTAAAAACTTCGTGCTATGGGCTTGGGAGGACCCTGGCCTGCGTCCTGGGCGCCCTGCCCCCACCGAGGGCCTGCTCCTGACTCTGATACCTCAGTGCCGAAGCACACCGTGGCCTGGGTCCCAAGTCACACGGACATGCCTTTCTTGTTCTCAGATGTGAGGACAGGGGGCGAGAGAAGGAAGAACCTCTGAAGAGCCCTGGGGCATATTTTCTTGGTAAAACCTGAACCCAGACGTTGGCCAGTGGTGAGTTCTAATATTCCTGGGGTCCCCCAGCGTCGCCGAGAGGACCCGAGAAGGCACATGTGGGAGATGCAGGACCGAGGTCGGGGTGCGGGCATTTGCTAGGCTCTTGTTTCTGATGCAGGCGAAGCTTCCCCAGACCGGGGTGGCAGCAAGGGGCTCCATGGGGCCTGGGGCTGAAATGGCCAAGAACTGAGCCTGGCACTGGGCGGTGGCCAGGCACCCAGACAGCCTCTCCTCTAACAGTCCTCCTGGGGGGCTGGAGGGAGCCAGCACCTATGCTCTGATTTCCCAAATTCTCGTCCCCACGCGTGCAGTTCCTCCCAAAATACTTTAGAACCAAGGACGTGTCCTGGGGATCACTGAAATGGACCATTTTCACAGCCCCCAGAAGACCTTGCCATCTGGTCTCTGTTCTATACGCAGCTTTCAAATTCTCAGGCTCTTCCTCTGGGAGGTGTCTCAGCACCAAGTGCTCACTGTGCCGGGACCCGGAGTGCGGAGACCAGCCCGGCTCTGGCACAGAGGGAATGCAGTGGGCCTCTCCAATGGGCTATGCTTTAGCTGCCGGCCAGTGCTGGACCAACATGATTAACTTCACACTCCTTCACGGTGTTCTCTCAAGTGCTTAAGGCTACCTAGTCCAACTGTGGATTCAGCCCAGTCACTGACTTCAGAAGCCTCCATAGGAGCCTCAATTTTCCTGTTTTACAAAAAGATAAACCGAGGCAGCCCCTGATGTCCTGGGCAGAGCCCAGCCCCACACTATGAGGCCAAATTCACTTCCGCCTTCGAGGCTCTTCCCCCAGGCTGCCTTCTCTCTGCTCCAGCCCAGCCATCCTGACCCTCCCTCTCAGCTGTCCCCCGGGGGTTGGGGGGGTTGGTCCCTCGGGTGGATTCCCTGCTCCCTCCCGGGTCCACCCAGCAAACCCAAGCTGCACTGGCAAGTCACCTGTCAGCACCCACGCCTGCTTCCCCATTGCTGTGGTCCCTCCTAACAACCTCCAGGACAAGCCATGTTAATTCTGAAGCCACTGCCTGACCCTCCCGTCTGTACAATGGTGACATGGAGATCAGATGGTGACGTAAAGCTTTGTAAATGGCAAAGCTCCAGGTCTGATGATGAGAACTCAGAACCAGGGGCCACATAAAATGTGGAGGAAACATTCAATGGCTCCTCCTGCCTTCCCTGCGGCTGTGTCTTCCCCAGCAGGACCAGATCCCGGTCACGGGGACGTCCGAGTTGAGTTCTCACCACAGAGAGACGGGAGTCAGCCAACTCAGGAGCCATGTATATACAACCACATTCCAGGAGACCTTCTGAATGTCAGGGGTGAATGAAGGCACCCCCTTCCCCGACAGGAGACTGCACCGCCTGGGCATGGCCCTGGGCTCTGTGCTGGGACTGTGCCGGGGAGATCCGCTGGGATCCGCAGCTTCCTGGAGAGCGGACAAGGACACAGCTTTGTCGTGGAATTGTACGTCACCGAGCAAGTAAGTCACCAGGCTCGTGTCACTCTGTCCAGGAATAATCAATACCTCGGGGCTACCGGCTTCTGTTCTGTTTTGCATTTTACACGTGCACCCTCATGTATCAAGCGCCCCTGGAATGAGGTCTGCTGCAGCCCTGATGGGCTTGCTGCTGGCTGAGCTCTCCCCTCTCGAATTCCAACCAGCCGTGGAGCTTATACTTGCTAGCAAGGGGAGATCTTTGCTTTTGGGTAGCTGATGACATGACTTAGAGTTATCCAATGATAACTTTGGTGAAAGGAGGCTCATTTGCTCATAATCCCCATTCCCTGGACTATTCCAGGCTCCCAGAGGACAGACTGCACATCACTCAGGACAGACTGCACGGTCCCTCACCAACACAAGAAACCCACAAGAACCATCTCCACAGTGCACAGCGCGAGTAACCACTGCCCTAAAACCATGGCCACGCAGCCAGCAGCCCTGACCGTTCCCAGGACACCTGGGCGGGCGACTCCAAAGGGACGGTGGGTTGCCGGACCCACGGACTCACCCTCAGCCACAGAGAGCAGCCAGGAGCACCTCTCAGAAAACATGTAGTAGCGCTTCATCTCAGACACGGAGATTCGGGTAGCATATCTGTCTCCCATGGCTGAGAAGCACACGCGGGCGGCGGGCGATCCTGCAGCCCTCCTGCGGTTACCCATTAGCCGTCTCCCACTGAACTTTGCTCCCTAAAATGTACCTGAGGGACCAGCTGGCTTTTTACTTTCGTTTTTACCCATGAACGAGAGAATGAAGCATTAAAAGGTGATTAATCTCCTGCATTCCAACATCTGCCACTCCACCCTGCGCATTTGCACACGCCTCCCGGCCTGCTGGCCAGGTGCGGGGTGACTGAAAGAAAAAGGAACCTCTGGGTCCGCCTCGGCCTCAGTTCAAGGCACAAGGGACACCTCTGCTGGCGTGACTTCCCCGCGCGTTTAAGCAGGCGATGGGCAGGTCAGATACAGCTATGCGCCACACCAGCTGGGAGAGAAGCATATTTGCTAGACATGTTACATCCGACAAGACTGTCCAGAACGACTCCGCGTCACTACCTTCTTCCATCTGATAAAGTTCAGTTCTCTGGACACTAGTCACTTGCTGGAACAAGCAGAGGCAGAGCCTATATTTATTTAAAGGCGGGTGAGCAAAACAGAGGTACAGGCACCGTGTTCTAATGCCCCTCTCTTCTCTTCTTAGCTTTCCATTCAGTCTGTGTCTCTAACAATCTGTGGTGTAGAGCAGGCGCCCCCACCTGGACACCCTCTTGTAGAGTCCTGAGATGTTCAGCCGCCTCATTCCCATCACAGCTGGCCCTACCCTGCCCAATAGATGGCCTGGGCTCCCCGGGGACAGTGGGAAATATTTCCTCTCACTCCATGCTCACAGATCAAGGCCGCAAACAGAGTCCATAGACCCCAACCAGCAGGTGACCAGTGATATGCCTCGTGACACGCTGTAGTCTAAGCTACTTAGACAGTGGAGCCTGGGGAGCTGAGGGTTTGAGCTTGCAGCCCCAGGGCTCCCCAAAGATCAGAAATATCAACCCTCCCACCCCAGCTCTGAGTCCTCCTGGGGCCTGAGCCAATTTGGCCTGGGTGGTTGGGGTAGGAGGCCAGAAGCAGTGACATCCACCACGTTGCCTGATATTTTAAAAAATCATAATAAAAAAATAATAATAACCAGATTTCTTCAAACCATGAAACTTCTTACAATAAGGTTGACTAGAGTCCCTCAGGAAATATCTCAACACAAGTATTTCTTCTCCGAATATGCACACTTTAAATAACACAGCACACTCTCCTCTTCTTTTCCGGCCTTAGCCGCTCATCTGGGAGTTCCAAAGAGAACAACAACGAGAATGCGTGCTTCCCCTCTGCTTTCTGTGGCTCCTGAAAAGACGAACACCAGGTTTGCAAACATAAAGGCTGTTCTGAGTGAGACCCACCGGATCCAGATGAGGCCAAGTATCAACACTGCGTCTCCCCCAATGGTTATGCTCACTTAAAGCTGCTTACGAGAAACCCGGGGCTCCTCCCCAGGCATCCTCCCCTCAGTGCTGGCCTCAGCACAGGCATGGGTCTCCGCCTCCCCAGGTCACAGGGAAGGCCAGCCTCACATCTGGCGGCCTCTGCTATGAGGTCCAACACGGCACCGATGGCAGCTCGTCTTGCTGAGAGAGACTGTAAGCCACAGGTCAGATCCCCCTTCCAGCAGTCAGCTGTCCCGAAACAGGCAGAGGAACCCAAGCAAATGCCGGAGCCATACTGTTGTCTCCGCCCACTTTGGAAAAGGCCTCACTGAAACATTGTAGGTGCCTGATTTTCCAAAAGAAAGGAGATATTCCAAAGGGGTCACCCACGGAGTGAGCCACTGTTTCCAATGTACACAGCTGAGTTACTGGTTTCCTCCAGGAATTCCTTCCAGAAGAACCTTTTATTTTGCATGTGACCGGGAATCCAAACATGTTCCCTCTTTGCATTAGCCACCAGGAAGCTCAAAGAGAAATTCTGTGCTCTCTTGCAGCGACCAACTCAACCAGTTGTCTCAAATATATCTATTTGCTTCTTTTAATTAATTCTGGATTTGTTTAAAATGGTCCCTGTCAACCTGAAGCATGTTTCCAAAAAGAGAATCTTTTAGTTCTAAGTAAAACTATCGGTTTTCCTGGCTTGTTGAAACGAATGTCCTAGGACGGATGAGCTCAGAGGGAATGCCCTTCCCTGTGCATTCAAGTGCCCACTCTAGGTCATGGTTCTATTGCTGAAAGTAGGACAGATCAGAGGTGCATTCAAGAGATTATCTCTAACTCCCACTTAATTAATTGGTATCACGTTGTTTCTGGTTATCAAAGAAAACTACAGTCTCGCCACTATCCCTTCTCCCCATGCCCTCTACTTGGAGTGTGAAGTCTGACTGTGGAGTCAACCTGAGGATACTTCATTCAATGCTCAACCCAAGGAAAGGAGCTGCGGAGTCTGGGGAGGTCTGTCCATGCCCCCCCCCCCCCCCCCCCCCCCCCCCGGCCAGCCTGACCCAGACATGCATGTACCCATGGGTTTTTGAGGAAGGAACCAGGACAAATTCCCAGGCAGGAAGACTGCCCAGCCGGGCTGCTCCTCTGGGAGCAAGGAAAGTGTAAGCAGTGGGTGTCTGAGAGCTGGGTCTCTGCTCTGCAGGTCGTGGGGGTGCCAGGGTGTGAAGTGCCAGGGTGCGCTGGTGCAGGGAGGCTGGGCAGTGCGGGGAGGCCAGGGGAAGGGCAGTGCAGGGAGGCGGGGCACTGAGCCAGGAGGGCTGCATGGAGCCAGGCTGACCCAGGCCTCATGTCACAGAGCACTGAACTGCCCGTCCTACACATGGGTCCTGATGACCGACAGGCAGGGTCACAGCATACAGCTATCTAACGAGTGCTGCCGACGAAGAGAGAAGCCACTCAAGTCAGAGGGCACCCTCCCTGCTCCTGACCTCTGCACAGGCTCAGCGATGACCCCAGCACCAAGGGCTCTCCTTTCACAGCACGGGGATGCCCGGGGGGCCCCATTTCACAGGGAAGGGGACACCTAGGGGGGCCTTCATTTCAGAGAGTGGGTGCCTGGGGAACCATATTCCCAACGGGACACCCCTGGAGCAGTAGATCCACTTGCCCAGGCCACATGACTGGCGGGGGGAGTGGGGGCAGCCTCAGGCCACCCCCCTCCCTCTCTAAGTCTCCAGGCATCAGGATGATAATTCAGCCCTTTCCCAGGCAGGGGTGCCACCCTAACAGAGCTACAGCACAGAACCACCAGGGCCAGGGCAGGTCTGGTCAAACAACTCAGGGACCGCCCCACCCCAACACCCAACAGCGGGCTTGGGAGGACTGGAGAGACAGAAACGAAGCCTTCTCATCCCTATACGCGCTGGGCAGGGCCAGGGGCCACACAAGACCCTCGTAACCACGCCAGACACTCTGTTAGGGGAGAAGTCAGTGGCCTAACCCTGAATCATTTGTTCCGATGCAGCTGAGCTCAGAATCACCACCGAGAAGTGGAAGCAGTCAGGCTTTCAGTCCCCGCCGCCCTCCTCACCCAAAGGGAAACTGAGGGAGGCTCTCCTGCCCATGGCTGAGTCTACCCCCAGGGCCACCAGTGCGGCCACCGGCCACACCAAGGCCACGCGCTCAGCCCTGCCCAGGGGGTGCTGCTGGTCGAAGCCCCAACAACCAAGGTCAGGGAAGATTTCACACAGGTTCACTGGTTCCGCACAGGCATCCATCATCCTCTCCCCAGTGCTAACTGGCCGGCCCTACACCCTTCCCAAAAGGGAGAGAGCCATGGGGCCCCCACACCCCAGAAAGGTGTGGAGCTGGCTCTGACCTATTCCTGATGCCTGGCATGTTACATTAGGGCATCTGTCCAGGGAACAGATGCCACCCTGATGCCCTCACCATGCCCCACAGCAGGCCCGGGTCACAGAGCCAGGCACAGCCGCAAGGGGTTTTCAGGTTCCGGAAGAAGAGAGGGGGTGCTCCTGGGAGGGAGGACCGGAAATGTGTGACAAGGCTCTTTTCTCCAACTTGGTCTATTAGAATATCCCTGCTCCTTTGGAAGTCAATTTGTAAAAACACATTATTTTGAGACCCATGAGAATTTCAGTCGTGCCGTCTGGCTGAGCAAATGCTCAAAGCTCCCGCGCCTTCTTCTAGTAGAAGCAGTGCCATTCAGAGAGAGCAGCCCTTCTGAGGCAGCCTGCTCCTTGGCAGGGGACCGCCTGCCCGAGCCTGGCTCGCTGGCTCTGGTGTCTGGCCACAGAGGACGGGAGCTCGGACACAGGGGCAGGATGGGAGGGCTCTGCTCCATCCATCCTCCCACCTGCAGGGCACTCTCCAGGCAGAAAGGGCACCGCATGTAAGCCTCACGTGCCCCGGTGCTCAACTTACCAAATGCTTTCCTTGTGTCTACCCCATGATCAGCCCAGCAAAGCAGAGACAGGCGAGTCCAGCTTCCTCAGAACCGGAACACTTTAAGGAAAGCAAATGAAGCAAGACCTGAAGTCTGGCTTCAGCGGAGATTGCCCAACACGTCACTTCTAACCTTTTTAAAAAAGTATTGCAAATGGCACACATTTTTCAGTCAAAGAAATGGACAGGCAAGTGCCTGCCTGCTAAAGGGACACTTGGAGCCTGTCCCTGTGTGCCCTGGACGGTGCCACCCCTTCCCGCCTCACCGGGCTTTGGGCGCCTCGAGGTCCCCCGGCGCCTCCGGGTCAGCAGCCAGAATCGACGTTGGGGGCCCCCAGGGGCTCCCTGTGACGCTCGCCTCTCAGCCATCACTTGGTCTCTCCACCAGGGACAGGCGGCAGCAGCAGCAGCGGAGGCTCTGAATCTTCAGGATAGGCTCAGACGAGGTCCAAACGCGGCCCCTGTGCCAGAGCGATGTGGTTTCCACCGGCCTGCAGGCACCGACGATGGGGGGCCAGGGCACCCGGTGCCGCTCTGCACGCGGGGCCGGGCACACAATCTCTAGCGACCAGAGCGTCAAGTCAAGTCTGTCCCCTGGAGTCCCCAAGTCCAGGCCTCGCTCTGGAACTACTGCCTGCACTGACAGTCCCCTCTGCGCAGCTCAGAACCTGCCCTTGCCCCAGGCCTGCCTCCTGCCACCCGCAGAGACAGGGATGCTAGCCTGCCCGCCACACCCTGCAGGACAGGCCGCGGGAGAAGATGCCTGTGGTGTCAGAGAAAGACTCCTGCGGAGTGGAGGCGAGGCCGCACCCAGCCACTCTATTTGCAAGTTCTGGGCGTTTCCTTCCTTAGAAAGGGGGCTTGTGCCGGAGCTCCGAATGTTAAGGAGCTGCTCCGAGGGCCCATGCCAAAAACACCTTCCAAGTTCAGGAAGTCTCAAGTTCAAACAAACAACTGTACAACTAAAAGGCAGGAGGAAGGGAGGGGAAGCAGCCCCAGGCTTTCTTGAAATAAACTGGAAGTTCCGCTGCCTGTTGCTCCCGCCTGTTGTCCAGCTTGGGAAAAAGGAAATGATAACGCCGTTTTGCTTGGCAAGCCGACACTTTCCATGGAGAGATGCTGAGCCTGCCCCAAGCCCAGCGGCTCCAGAGCCTGGTGTCCTGGCAACTCCCCTGGGGTGGGGGTGGGGTTCAGGACCGCCCAGGGACCGCTGGGGATGCTCCTCTTGCCCCAGAGCTGCTTGCTGCCCGCTCTGTGCCAGCATCGCGTGGGGCACATGCTGGTGTTGCAGATCCTTGCCTCCAACCTGACAGGCAGCAAACTTCAGTGCCATTTAAAATGCAATGCTTAGGCTCAAAGGGCTTAAGCGTGCTCATTCCATGCTGCAGGTTGCAGAACAAGGGAGTGACGGAGGTTAGCACTTAGGTCTGTCTGAAGGACCAGGCTGTACCCCTGCACCATGTGCCCTTGTATAAGCTAATGTGATTAGAGCAGGCATCTCTGGTTGACAGCAAGATAAGCGCATTTATTGAATTTCAGTCTTTCAGGGTGCACCCCTCCTCCCAGGCATGTTCCTAGGCGGATGCGTCCTTCCCGCTGGAGACTGTGAAGCCGAGGGGACAGTCCTGGTCCGGGGAACGTGCGCTTCCTCAGCCCCTAAGGGGGCAGCTTCCCACAGACAGTGATTCTGCCCAGTACGCTCCTTGGTGACACGGAGATTTGCACTTCTGAGCACTAAAGGTGTTGAGAGTGAGACAGGGCAGGTGGAGCTGGTGCTGGCTACTCTAACCCCCCTGCCGCCACCCCCCATGCCCAGCTGGCACCTGTGGGTGTGGCAAGCCGGCCTCTGGGGCCACCTGAGACCTCACGGAGGGAAGCTAGCTCACTGTGCGGCCTCCTTAAGACGACACGAGAGGAAAACCGTGCACAGAACCTGGACAGTCACAGTCAACACTTCCTTCACCCAGAGGCAAAGGAAAACCCTGGCCGAGATTCAAAGCATGAGCCACGGGGGCTGTCGGGCGCTCGAGTTTGCATGTCTGCCCTTCACACTGGCTTCTAAGCACAGGCCCTCCCAACACACAATCAGGAGGAAACAGATGGTGTGTTTGATGTGGCAGGTCCTCTTCCCGTGACCAGCGATCCTTCAATCAGGTTCAGGACACAGGACCCCAGGGAAAGACCCGCGGAAACGCGACTGCTAAGTGCTCACAGAAGCAGCCCGCCACCAGCCGATGACCAACCGCAGCGAGCATCTGTCATGCGTCGTTTCTGAGGTCTGCACCTCAGAAACACAGAATTTCTGTCGTGGATCTTTCTCCCCTCCCCTTCCCCCCACAAGTGTTAAGATGTGCAGAGAAAACTGAAAATTTGGAATGTGGGGACCATTCCCTGAGCAGCCAGGAAGTCAGAACACACACACACACACACACACACACACACACACACACACATGCGCGCGCGTGCTCACGCAGTTTATGATTCAATGTGTTCTTTCCATCCAGGGAATGTGGGTTAACCCCGTTCCCCCCTAAATATCTAAATATGTTTTAAAGATGTTACTAATTGCAGCTGTTTCCAAAAGTCAATTCTGAATCTCAACCTCACTCACAATCTGTCAGTTTCCTCGTCTTGTACGTTTGCAGCCACTGGGTTTGGCAAACATCTCGAAAACTCTAAGGGATTTTCCCCGCAGCCAGTGGGCGTGCCCTCCCCTAAACCCCTCTCATAGCTGTC
This sequence comes from Myotis myotis, assembly GCF_014108235.1. Lineage (NCBI taxonomy): Eukaryota > Metazoa > Chordata > Mammalia > Chiroptera > Vespertilionidae > Myotis > Myotis myotis. The sequence continues at coordinate 26,974,258 of NW_023416335.1, forward strand.
CAGTGAAAAATACAAAAAAACACTTGAGATCCAATTCGCCCTCACATGGCCCTGGCCTTTGCTGGGTGGGTTGGGCGAGGCTAGGGGAAGCTGAAGGAACCGGAGCACTTGAGAAGTGGACTGACTTGTATCTTACACCTCAAGAGTATATTTTACACAATAGGGCCTCAAGCTATTATTAAGTTTCATATCAATAAATGGCATGATTTTTGGCAGTAAAAGCATCTGAAGTTAATCATGGCAGGAGAGCAGGGAGGTACTTAGTGCAGTCTTCAACCAAAGAAGATGCTGGGTCATTGAAAATTCAATTCTTCCGGGGCTGATGCAGGCAGGGAAGCGGCCGCCTGCTGAACGCTCCATTGAAGCCACACTTGAGGACTCGGGTACAAATCTGTTTTCTCTCTTTCAAAAAACCGTGTGCAGAAAACCACACGTGGCGCTTTCATTCAGGAAATCTGCACAAGGTCGGCACGCACAGGCACGCACACCAGCACCCACCGCGGAGTCCCCAGCCCCGCCAGGCATGCCTCCCTCCACGGACAAGAGTTGTTTCGTCTTCTCCGCACTTTATCCCTTTTCTGGGTTTTTCGCTGGACCTGGTGCCTGGCACCCCTGCTTGGCTGTGGGTGGATGGATGAATTGTTCTCCTCGCGCTGAATATTCTTTCCTAAATCTGGTAATCCCTGAGGTCCAGGGCCTCAACACACCTGGTGGAGCCCCCTCCTGTTCAGTGCCGAGCACCACCCCCTCACCTGGCACTGCTCTCGGTCACAACCTCACAGCCCTACTTGATGGCATTTCCTGAGGGAGCCACACTGCTAGTCACTACTAAATTGTTCAGTTTTAATAGGGGGCTTCCAGTCAGGCTACTTCTTGTCATTTTTTAATAACAACATCTTCCCTCTAACAATGACAGAAAATTCTGGGAGCTGGGCAATCAAGATAACCCGTAAGACACTGTAATTCTCTAAAATTCTGAAGCCTCTGTAACCCAGGAATGAAACCATCGTTGGAGAAGCCAAAGTTTCTTTTTAGGAGTAAAGGAATTAATTGATCTGCTTAATTTTATAAAAGAAAGTTCCACCACAACTGACCAATCATGACAAACTCTAGAGATTATGCCCACCCAGGTCATGTGCATTGAGAAGTCTATTAAGACACAGATAACAGATGACATGGTGATTGAGTCCTTTCTAAGCTGTGTTTGAAAAACAATCTTTCAAAGACATAGATTGGGATGTGGCTGGGCCAAATCTTAAATGAGGGAATAAACATGCAGCGCATAGAATGCTCATTTCTACTTTCCACATGAGGTTCTAACACTCTTCACATTAAGCGATGGTTTGTGCCTAGATGGTTCCTGGTGAAGTTTCCAGACCCAGGCAGACCCACACTGTCAGGTTCCACCAGGCGGACACGTCAGCACAGAGCAGACTCTCTCTGAGTGTCTGGTGAGGATAAATGAACGTGTCTTTATGAGGGAGCGATCCTGCCGGTACTAAAGAATGGCTTTCAGAAAACAGTAAAAATTTTAGCTCTTGTAGAATTGATGGAGTCATAAAATTATAAAACTGACAAATCATGGAGACCTGACATGTAGGTGCATTCAACAACTTCCTGTATTTTGTCATCATTTAAATATCAAATGACATAGTCTTCCTTCTGAAGGATTCAGAAATCCAAACACTTGAAAGAGTTTTTATCTTTAAAGACAAATCATCCTTATAAAAGTGAAGTCATATTTGGGACAGTTCACCGTCCCCAAAATCTTGTCCAAAATGTCATGGATGAAATTAACACCAGTTCTTTCCTTTGGTGAAGTAAGTGCCACAGGCATGGTATGACTATAAAAATAAGAAATTGGTCTTTGTGCGTTGGGATTGGATTCGTTTCTTTAATAGTGTTATTATAATGAAACAAAGCAAAATGCTAGAACATCTGCTGAAACCCGAATTTAGATACACATCAACCACTTAATTCTAAAATTCAGAAAGAGCATCTACTCTTTGGTACTGTCAAACTTACATCTTTAAATTTTCTTGAAGGTCTCCTCCCAAAAGTTCATTTCCCTCAGTATTTGTGTACCTTTTGGGACTTAAGCTGGGACGAATGTTCCTCTGAGGGGAACTAGAAAGATCCTACTTTGAAGCTCCTTCCTAACAAGCTGGTGCCGCGGCCCGGATCCAGGGTGTGCTCTGTGTTAACAGCACTTTGGAGAATCCCATCTGGGTAGCACAGCCCCTGACACGTCCTTTCCTCTCTGAGCCACGGCCTCTCAGATGCTTCCCTTTTCTTCTCACTTGCCTGGGAAATCTCCACATGCCTCATTACCGGGATTGTTCATTGGAAAACATACTTGGGGGTGATAATATGTAATAATGACAGTGGCAGCCACATGTACTGAGCGCAGGAGCCAGGCACTCACTAAGCACATGCGTATGTGACAACGGCATCCAGAGGTATTTGCTGAGACCTTCCTGCTCGCAGGCAGCTCTGAGTGCTTTTCATGTGACTTTAACTCCCTTGCTCTTCATAGCAACCTGACAAGCTGCTCTCGTGGATCCACTTTACAGATGGGGAAACCGAGATACTTCATGCTGACAGATGGCAGAGCCGGGGTTTGAACCCAAGGTGATGGCTCCAGACAGTGTTATCACTAACACTCACACTGGCTCTCTGCAGTGGTGTTATTCTTCTTATCATCCCTCCAGGCAGAAAACCTCATTCCACATTTTATCCAAATAGGACTACAAGAACACCGGCTATATTTTAATTTCAGCGCTTAACTGGAATTAGAATTTAGGCAACTAGATTTTTGTATGTGCATCTAACAACTGCAATAGCTTGTTTTGAAAGATAGAACACATGTTTCTTTCTCTAAAACCAGGGGTATAAAATGAATATGACCAGATAAGTTCTTAGTTGATCAGAAATACAGAAGTGTGAAAATAATATTTATAATAGTACAAATCCAACTGCAAGGATTACTGCTATCTACTTACACAGAGATGATAACCTGGCAAAGAGGTGAGCTTGGACAGACAGAAAGAGCTTCCAACCTTGGCTATGCCTGTGTGGGCAACAGAAGAAAACGAGCAGATACTCCCCAGGCAGCCTTCGTGTGCAGACTAAGCTGCAGAAGACTGCATTTGGTTAAATTGTGAACCCATGGACCCTAACAGACCGTTAAAATTATTCTCTTATAGGGAACATGTATTTACCTATTTCACGAGTAGCTGAGGATTAGAAAGCTTTTCATTGCAATGTTTATTCATTGTTATTAGTTATACCAAAAGAAGGGTTTCTCGGATTATGTTTTTTATATTTACTAGTCCCTAAAAGTCTGATTCTAGGGGGAATTCTCAGTTATTAAGTGGATGCAGATGACCGGCAGCAAAGGTGCTCTCACCAGGAACACTTGCCGAAGGAGCTGCTGGGAAGACATGAGTTGGGTAAAGACTGGAGCAAACCGGCCACCCTGAGTGGCCTTTGTAGAGGCAGTACTGCGTGGTCCCAGGGGGACGCTCACAAGAGCCTGGAACATGGTCGGTGTTCTCATGGAGCTCTAAGGGTAGTAGGGAGAACAACGCAGATCTGTCGAGTGATTAACAGACGATGCAAACCGCACATGATGAAATTCTACATGGGGCTACGAGGAAATGAGGTGAGCAAGGCCAGGAGAGCTGACTGGTCCAGGAATTGTTTCTGGGAAGAGGGAGGCTGAGTACTGAGCAAAGATGTGGGAGGACCCTAATGTGATCGTCATCTGGAGACACTGGCGAAGGAGGGCAACCCATAGCAAGAATCATGTTGAGCGTACCGATATGGCTCCACCAACACAAGACCCACTTAAGTCAAAACAGTTTACATTTCTTCGTTTTGCTTAAATAAAGCGATAATTAGCAAGCAAAAGCAGATGCGTGAATGTGACTGATTTCTGCAAATTCAAATTAAGACTGCTCTCTTCAAGATGCTTAAAGCAGGTTGTGTTTGAAATTGCCTTCAAGGTCTCCCTCAAGCAGCAGATCCTCGATAACATCATTTAGTACAACAATGTTTGGTTATAATGTTGATGAGATAGCGTAGGAAGTTAACTCTTATTTATAGTCACAAAAAAGCCTATGGTAAAATTGGTTTCATTTCTCTTAAAGTCACAGAACCTACTGAGGACTTTAAGTAGGACCTAACTGTACTGTAAAGCAGGGGTGAGGGCTGTCCAGCCTGTGGGACATACAAGGCCCTCGAAATCATTTGGTCTGGCCCTGATAGGACATTAGGGGTGAGTTAATTAAATGTTTGACCAAATACAGCAGGCTAATTTTTAAGTTGATAATTTTGTATGGCCCATGAATGATGTTATAAATATCCAAATGGCCCTTGGCAGAAAAAAGGTTTCTCACCTCTGCTGTAAAGTATATGTATTGTCTTTTTTTAAAAAATAAATATATATTTTTTATTTCAAAGAGGAAGGGAGAGGGAGAGAGAGAGATGGAAACATCAATGATGAGAAGTAATCATTGATCGGCTGCCTCCTGGGGATTGAGCCCACAACCCAGGCATATGGCCTGACTGGGAATCGAACCGTGACCTCCTGGCTCATAGGTCGATGCTCAACTGAGCCACATCAGCCGGGCCTACATATTGTCTTTTGAACATTCCACTTTAACCACCAAGAGTCGTTACTGTTACAAACAGCCAATACTCACTTTGTGTGTGTGTGTGTGTATGTGTGTGTGTGTGTATTTCCTTTTAGTCAAAATGTGCTTCCTGTAATTTCTACTCATTGATTCACTGCTCTTAACTCTACTACTTGGAGGCCAAGAGAACACCTCCATTTCTGTTTCTGCTGGACGGTGGCTGGCATGCTGGACGGGCATGTACATGTTTCTGGCAGGTCTTCTGTTTTCCAACAATAGTTAAAGAGAATATTTCAACAGATAATTTAAAAATGAGAAGACAATGGAGTCATCCCCCTGAGAACTGCCATTCTCCCATTGGATGGCTGGTTGTTCGGCTGACTATTCAAAGCATACTGTCTGAATTAGTTAGCAAGTCCCATACTACTGCTGCATGACAAGCTATATACCAGTTCAGTAACACATCCTATCTAATAAAGAGGGAATATGCTAATTGACTGCTATGTCCTCAAAGATGGCAGTAGCCACAGCCACAAGATGGTGGCGCCCAGACCCCTCAGCCCCGCCGGGGCGCCTGCCTCCGGAGTTCCCCAGTCCCTCAGCCCCCCAGCCGCCCAGGGCCGGCTGAGGCTTGTGCTGCTGGCAGTGGCAGCAGCAGAGGTGTGATGGGGTGTCGCCTTTCCCTGATTGCCAGGTTGCCTCCTGTCCCTGAGGGCTCCCGGACTGTGAGAGGGGGCAGGCCAGGCTGAGGGACACCCCCCCCCCCCAACCAAGGCATGAATTTTTTCATGCACCGGGCCTCTAGTAAATTATAAGTACTCTTCTCATGTTCAAAACTCTGTGTAGGTGGCTCTGCTCCACACGCCTCATTTGGACCCAGGCTGGAGAAGCCACGACTGCCCTGGCTATGTTTCACGAGGGGTCACTGGGGAACGGGAAGGGCCGGCCCACTGTGCAAACACATGGGAGCACCAAATAGGCCAACGCCAAAGAACAAGTCACTGGGGGACACACACTCTGCCCACAGTGGAAGGGGAGATGACAAAGAACAAGTCAAAGGGGGACACACACTCTGCCCACAGTGGAAGGGGAGAGTGAATGCTGCTAAAAAGGAACCCAAAGAATCTCAATATCCTATGGTCACTCTCCCTCCTCTTCGTTCACGGAGGATAACACAGGATGTAAAGAAAGCCTTTCTCAGAATCCATACACCAAAACATGAAGTGCCTTTGACTTTCACTCTCATGCTCTCATAAAAGTTAGTTTATTAAGAATTTACTAGATCTTTGCTGGTAGCTGAAGATGATCACTTTCCTTATGGACTCATAATTTTTTCCATCATTTGTGAAGGGAAAATTCGTAGTTTCTTAATAACATGTATTCTTTTTGAAAATCAGAGAAGTATTCACAAATATTTCATCTTTCGATGTTTCACCTACATGCCATAATTTCTCAATTCACATCAACATGTGCTTTCTACACTCTGCCGGTCCAACACATATGGAGCACATTTAAGTGCCAGGGCATCGTCCAGACTCAGTGAACTGATGGATGTGGCAAAGGAGCCACCAAGCAGACAGTACAGTGGGGACAGCACTGCACCCAGGAGTGCGGGCACAGGAGCACATGAATCACAAAGCCAGGTGGGCCCAGGATGAAGGCCTCACCTGAGTGGCCCTGAGCTGGTTCCTGAGAGAGGACCCAGTATTAACTGAAGGGTGAGCAGGAGCTCCAGACAGGGTGGCACAGGCACAAAGTGCCTACTTGTTTCTCACTGGAGTCCACTGAAGAACCAGAGTGTCCAGCTTTTATCTTCCCGCTAACCTGGGCTTTGGCATCCCCCACCCCTTCCCCCCCCAAAAAAACACAAACTTGTGTGGGCCTCACTTGGAGCACCACTCACCTGGCTGGGCCAGGCCTGAGAATCTGCATTTATTACAAGCTTCCAGGTGATGCTTGGTCTAGGACCACACCCTGAGGACCTTGCATTAGATGGGGGAAACCAGTCACACCTCCAGTGGGCAATTCTAAATAAGAATAAATGACTACTTTCATCCACAAACGTCTCTTTATGCTCAGAATCTCCAAAACTCTTTCCATAATCTCTGCTAACAAGTTCCATAACAAATTTCCTATGTAAGCTATTTGTTTCTTTTAAAAACAGTTCCCACCTATCTAATCAGAAATCTAAATTACGCATCACAAAATATTCAACGATCCCTCATCAAGGTCAATCTCACTCATCTGTATGATTTTCTTCATAAGGGACTCAACATTTTTTAAAAAATGGATTTGAGCCTGACTGTGTGGTTCAGTGGTTGAGCATTGACCCATGAACAAGGAGGTCACAGTTTGATTCCTGGTCAGGGTTCATGCCTGGGTTTTGGGCTCGATCCTCAGAAGGGGGATGCCTTCTGACAGCTGATCCATGATTTTCTCTCATCATTTATATTTCTCTCTCATTCTCCCTCTCCCTTCCTCTCTCTGAAATTAATAAAAACATATTTTTAAAAAATGGATTTTGGGGGGAAAAAACTAGTCTTAAGAATTCCATCGCTGAGGAGAAGACAGCAGGCAGGGTGGGTACGAATGCCCCCGATGGAGACCATGCTGGGCGGCGTTGAATGCTGCCGGACGCTGTGATCCCTGCATTTAAAGCTCCTGAACATTTCCGTGTGGAAATGTGCACACCAACGACCCCTGCTGAACCAGCCTCGAAGGCATCCTTCCCTCTGACAGGTGCAATCGGGCAGTTTCAGGTGGTCTCTACCTCTGGGGATGTCCTGGGAACCTTCATATCCCTGAAAGCTCATTCATGATAGTCTGGTCCTGCAGCCCCCCACCTGCTGCCACACTAAGCATGTCTCAGCCAGACACCATCTTCCCAGGGAGGGCTTATGGCCAGAGAGCAGTGAGCAGCCTGGTGGTTCAGGTAATGGCAGATGGGCATCACAGCCCTCTTCTTTTCCTCTCATTGCCCACATCCAGCTCGGTCAGCCCCACCTTCAAAACATGTCAAGACCCCCGCTGTCCGCACCACCTGCCACCTGCCAACCTGGCCCCAGTGGCCGTCTAACTCCTCCTGGGCTGGACCTGGCCGGGGGCTTTCCTTTCACATGGCTCCCTCTGTCTTTTCAATAAGCAGCCAGACAAGCCTTTAAACACCAGGATGAGATCGTATCACAGTTCTGCTTAAATGTCTCAAAGGCCTCCGATTCCCCTCAGGATCTGAGCTGAGGTTGGAGCTGTGGTCACACAGTTCACAAGCCATCCGGCAGTCGTGGGATGAACTGAGCGCCTCCAAAATCCAGACGTTGAAGTCCCAATCCCCAGGACCTCAGAATACGACTGTATTTGAAGACAGGGCCCTGAAAGACGTGCTTCAGGTAAAACGAGGTCATTGGGGGCCCTAATCCAAGGGGATGAGTGTTCTGATCAGAGGAGATTAGGATGCAGACATGCAGAGAGGGATGCCCATGTGAGCACACAGGAGGAAGACAGCCGTCTACATGCCAAGAAAGGAGGCCTTGGGAGAAACCGCCCAGCTGACACCTTGACCTCGAACTTCCTGCCTCCAGAACTGTGAGAAATAAAGGCCTGTTGTTTCAACCGCCCAGTCCATGGTGCCTTTGTTACAGCAGCCGGGTGTGACGAGTGCACCGGCATGACCCCTCTGCTCTCACTCGGGCTCCTCCCCACTGGCCACCCCGGCCTCCATGCTGTCCCAATCTCACACAACAAGGACTTCCAGACTCCGTAATGCAAACACGAGTAGCCACATTGTGCACAGAAGAATCTTCTAAAAGCTTGTACACATTTTTACACAGAAAAGTTCTTAGGCTGGGTTTTGGAATTTCTGGGTTAACTATTCATTTTCATGTCTTAAACAAGCCAGATCCCTCACAGGACTGACTGGGGTTTGGGGGACCAGAGGGACCAGGCTCCTCACAAGGCTGTAGGACTTGGGCTGGTACAGAGATAATGGGTAAGGTTAGCCCCCCGTGATGCCAACCGCATGTCAAGACATCAGTAGCAGGGGGCCCCAAGGGAACAGGTGAGCATTATCAGGCAGACGAGTCACAACAAGCCCTGCCAATAGGGAAAGAAAGGAAGGCAGGCACCAGAGCCCTTGTACATGTACAAGGGGTTCTCTGCCAGGAGCAGGACACAATCCCACAGGAGACTAGTGACGACCATGGGGCAGAGCTCTCCGAGGGCCAGAAATGGGGGATGGATGACACAGGCAGAGGTGGGCATGTCCTCGGCTAGGGCCAGGCTGTCCTAGGTGGGGGACCAAGGGACCCCAGGGGCTTCCATTAGGACAGTAACAATTAACAGCTGCAGCACTGAACAGTTTCTTTAGGAAAACCGAGAACATAAAGAACTAGAATCCCTTATGCAGGTTGCTGGCTCCACAAAATAAAGACAAGAATGTGGCCTCATCATCTCCCCCAGAGCATTGTCTACATATTGGGGCTTGTTGTTCTATGTCCTCACCCTTTCTATCCAACAACATCTATTTGTACTCCAAAGAAGCGCCCAGGTCAGGTCTGTCACAAAAGCTACCTCCACTGTCCGACTTCAGAGTTCCCTAGAGATCTCAGCAACAGAACTCGCTGAAAGAGTCTCACTTCTCCCTGCATCTGAATCTGGATGTGGCACAGAGAACACCACTGTGGGATGCCTGGGTTCTTTAAGAGGGACACATCTGAAGGGTGGACACTCATTACGCGAATGTTGCTGCGATGACAGTACCAGATGGGACAACATCCCCATCCTTCCAGTGTCTGAGCTGGCAGCTGAGATGTCAGTTGAAAGTGAGCTTCTTGGAGGTGGTATACTTACTGGAGAAGACGAGAAGATGGGACAGAGCGGTGGGAAGGAAGATGTTTGGGCCAAAGAGTATGAGTGTCATGGCTGAACTCCAAACAGAGGAGTGAGGCAGACTCATCAGCACCCCTCCCCTCAACACTCATGTTCTGATGCAAACCAAGGGTATGTAAGAGCTAAAAGTTGTTAGTCCTCAGGGCAAGGGTTGGGGGCGGGAGGATTACAAATTCAATATATGATACAGTTTCTATTTTAGTCTCGTATGCAGCTTCATCCATTTATCCACCCATCCACCCTCATCCCTTCATCCATAACAAGAATTAATATTTTGCTCAAGGTTAATTAATGGAGAAGGTGGCACTAGATTTAAAGACTTCTATTGCAGTGCTTCTCCAAAGGTAGTTCCTGGGCTAGTATCATCAGCATCACCTGAGAACTTAAAAATGCAAGTTCTCGGGCCCCGCCCCAGAATTCCTGAATCAGAAACTCTGGAAGTAGGGCCCAGGAATCTGTGATGATTCTCTCCAGATGATTCAGATGTTCTAGTTCGAGGATGACTGTTCTGCATTCGGAAAATGCCTGAATCAACTAGATCCATTAGCATTTCTCCCTCAAATCTTTATTCCTTTTTCACCAATTACTGTAAATATAAAGAGAAAACCCAAATAATGCAAATGCTAGAAAAGAAGCCCTGCCACACAGAAGGGAGCTTTTGTCACTGGAAAGTGCTCCTGGCCTTGTGGTTAAAGCTCAGGTTCAAGAGTATATGCAACTTAAATTCTCAAGGTCAAGAAAGAGGTAAGATTCACCGACCAGATGTACAAGGTTACTAGATAATGTATGTCCTTGCCGAGTGGGAGCAACATATACATGTGAAGTGAAAATAAGGCAGCAGCATGTCTGGAGAGTGGACAAAGATAAAATGCCTGTCGGTTCAGGGCAGAGCCATGAAAGGTCCAACTCTGTGCAGGTGAAATGGCCACGAAGCTCTGTGCAAGGTCGCTGAACCCAGGCCCTCCCCTCTGACCCTGTCCTGAGTGGGTCAGGGCCCCCACCCTGAATCATGCAGACCCATGTCCTGGCACCACCAGCCCACACCTGCCACTGATCCCAAATCACCCTGGAGGTGGAACAACTCTCCGACCTCCAGGTAAAAGCCATTCTGCTACAGAGGAAGTGCCCGGGGTTTAGACCTGAGCTGGCGAGTAGGTTTACATGGACCTACACCCCTACCCCCATGCTCGGTGGATGGCACTGTGTCAATACAGCACGGGAAACAGCCCTCCAGCCCACATCACGTCTCCCAGCTTCCGTCCAGGGCTGCCTCACATGCAGAATGGGTGAAAAATGGATTTGTAACGAAGGAAGAGGCAGTGTTCATGGGAGAAAAGCAGGGGTCCTCTTGTCTAACAAAATGATATTGGATATTCATAAAGCCAGGCATCTGCTGACCTGGATTTAAGAGCCTGGTGAAACCTGGAGTTGCTGGCAGCGCAGATGTGTCAAAGGACACACATTTCGGAGTTTCTGCTTAGAATGAGTCCATGGTCAAGTTAAGGACCTGGCCCGCAATACACGTTAGGTGAGTGGCCAATGTCATCCCTGCTCTTCAGACATAGACTCTTAGCAATTCAAAATGCACATGCGTCTTTCCGAGCTCAAGGAAAAACCTCCCTCCCCACGCGCTAGGGAGTGACATCACTCTTGGAGCGGTTCCCACTCTGTAATTCCGACTCCAGGCCAATGCGGAGGGTGTGAAGAGCTGCCCCTCCCCTCCAGGGCCAGTGGGAGCCTGCCCGCCAAGCTGCGGTCCCCTGCGCCCTTCACCTCAGCCACACGCCAAACCCCGCACCCAACAAAAGGCGACTCGTGTTCCAGAAAAAGGGAGCTCGCTACCTTTCTATGAATAAGGGCCAGATGGCGTAAAACGGCTTTATTTTCTTTTGACCCGTATACAATAAGTTCAGCAGCTGTAATCACAAAAGTCACCAATGCAAACTGAATGTCACACACAATGATGCTTATGCTGATTTAAGCATTGCTTTGCTCTCGAAAGCCATTGGGGTCTCCCACTTATGGGGGGAAGGGGGAGAAAGAGAGAGGGAAAGAAAGAGGAAAGAAAGAATACCACATCTACACCACATAGCTGGAAAGTCTTATTTAGACAACAAGGTGATGATATATAACATAACGTAGGACAACACCAGGCAAAAATGTGGCAACTCACTTTTAACTGTCCCGGGTTCTTTCCTCTTCATTCCAAGGAAGGAAAACTAGTTAATGCCAAGTGTCTTCCTCCCGCACAGGGCAACTCAGATGTGACTGACTGAAAGCCAACAGCAAGACCCCGCCAGCTCAGGTTTTTCTTACATCTAAACGAACCCATTTTAATTGCTTCTAGAGGCTTATTTTAAGTAATCTTTTAATTAACACAGAAAACCAATGTCCAACAATGCTATCCTTCCACTCTTGACCCATACCATTTCCCAACAATTGTCTTAGGTGAAACTACATGGGGTGGAGAAAAGCACCACCTGATCAATCCGGATTTCTCCTCCTCCAAATGGGCTGGGATCTCCGCCATCCCCACGCCAGGCTCGAAAAGCCCTTGGCTCAAATTATTTCCCATCCACGAATACTCATGCTTTCTCCATTGCCATGGCTGCACATGCAACTGAAATGCAGGTTGAATGAGAAGATTTCAGACAACCGCTCCACATGCAACCCTGGGGTCTCGCCCGTGGCACCCATCTGCAATCATTTTAACGATCCCAGCAGAATAAAATCATGCTGACTGTCCGTGGAAACCTATCAGCTGCCAGATAAATGCCCATCATGCCTGCTCTTTCCTGTTATTACTGCTAAGGGGGGAAAATGAAGGCTGTTATACAAAAATTAGACGCATGTCCCTAAGAACATAGAATTCAAGGCCAGCAGCTCCTCCTACCAGTGTGCTTGGAAACCGCATTTAATCTCTGCACCATTTCTTCCAAAGCCATCTCTTCATTTCTCAGCCAAAACCTCATCCTCCGGCAGAACAAAACGATCCTCCGCAGCTGCTTTCCTCTGCACCAGAAGGTGTTTCATGGGTGGGGTAGCACGGGTGGGGAGGGGGCGCGGCTGCGAGGCTGGGGAGGGGGAGGGGGGCACGGCAGCGCCTCCCTTCCCTGGATTGGTCCCCAGCCCCGCCAAGGGGCGCGCCCTGCGCCAGGGTGGGGGCTGCTCAGCGGAAGCGGAAGCGCGCCCGCCCCGCAAGTCCCCGCAGCCACCGGGGAGCTCCGCGTGCACCGTGCGGTCACCTGGAAGCCTGGCGCCTGCACTCCCGCGTCACCTGGAAGCCTCGAGTGTGCACACCCAAGTCCACCTGGGAGCCCCAAATATCCACCCCCAAGGTCACCAAGGAACCCTGCGGGAGCAGCCACCCCAGCACCTGGGAACCTAGTGTGTGCACCGCGGGTCACCTGACAGTCCCGAGCGTGCACCCGCGGGCATCTCGGCCTGCAGCGCTCTCACTCCGAGGCGCCCCCACCCCCGCTTCCCAGCCTGGGCCCTCTCTGCGCCCCTTCCCCCCACCGGAGAGGAAGGAGGGACTGTGGGAGCGGGAGCGGGAGCGGCCGGGAACCTGCCCGCCCCCCTTTACCTCCGGCAGTCCCTGGGCAGGTGCAGAGGCCGCAGCAGCCCAGCGCACCCTCCCCGCGCCGCCGCATGCTGCCCGGGCAGCACCAGGTCAGTGGGTCCTGGGGTCCTTAGAGGGTCCTCGGGTGGCCGGGTGGACCGGCTGCTCCCGCTGCGGCGCCGCCTGCCCAAGGACGCGGGCGGGGAGGGAAGCGCGCTGCAGGCCCTCCGAGCTCACCATGTTTGGCAAGAAGCCACCGCGTGCATTCTACACCTCAGTGCCCGCAGATGGGAGTCATGTGTGCAAGGCTCAGGCTGCCACATCCCAAGGACATGCAAGAACACGAGTGTGCACGCGGGTGGGCCCTGCATGGGGCCTCTCCCACCCTGGGGGCTTGCCATCCTTTTGCGGTTGGCATGCCAGGTAGCATGCTCGTCCTTACAGCAGAATTTCAGGAAGAAGTGCCTATTTCCATGAATGGTTTGGGAAATTCAAGCAAGGAGTGGCAGCGATTCAAACTGCCGCTCAGGTCGATGTGATGGGTGTGCCAACATCTCCGTGTGGTGACTGTCAGGCACCACGAGGTGGGCTGAGGGGTAAAAAGATGAAGGTGACACAGCATTTGCCCTCAGAGAGCTCAGGAGTCTGGGGGTCAGGGAAGATGTGCAAACAAATCATCGCAGCATGAAGTGAAGGTGTAATAACCACACAGGGAAGGTGTGGGGTAAAACTAAAAAATATTGCTTTTTTAAAAATACATGAAAACGTATTAAATAGCCCGGCCCATGTTGCTCAGTGGCTGAGCATCAACCCAGGCACCAAGAGGTTCGATTCCGGTTCAGGGCTCATGCCTGGGTTGCAGGCTCAATTCCCGGTGGGGAGCATGCAGGAGGCAGCCAATTGATGTTTCTCCCTCAGCGATGTTTCTCTCTCACTCTCCCTCTTTCTTCCCCTCTCTCTAAAAATCAATTAAAAGACATATTTTAAAAAACACACCATTGAATATCAGCAGTTTTTATGGCTCAGGGTAGTGTCCAATGAGGGGAGGGGTCTCTGGTATCATCACAGGGCCAACAGTGAACCTTTTCCTTGTGGACAAATGTCCTGGTCTGACCTTCACTGAAACCAAACCCAGCTTTGCTATGGCCCCTTGAGCCTGACAATCATTCATCCCCCTTCCCCATCACAACTACCTGCATCTGACTTCAGGAAGGTAAGTCACCTGACAGAGTGTCCTAAAATGCTGGCCCTTTCCTCCCCAAAATGAAGTGCACACCTTCCCATGCCTCCTGAGGCAGCACCACCCACACTTGTCCTTGGCGCCCACACTGTCCTTGGCCAAAACTAGCCCCCAGGCCACAGTCCCGCAGGCCTCTGCAGACACACCTGCCAGGACATCCACTCTCCCAGACATCTCCACCTCCTCCCTTTGCCTGGTCCCCACCTCTTCCAGCACCGAGTGTACTCAATGGTGCTCACACGGAGGCTCATTGGAATTGCCCCCAAAGGCTTGTTAACCCAGATGACCAGCGTTTGTGATCCGGTGTTGGGGGGTCAGGAATGTGCATTTCTAACAGGACCCCAGGTGATGGGGACACTGCTGACCCACACTTTGAGAGCCGCTCTCTGTGAGAGTCTATCCCGTCTTTAAACCAAAAGCAAAGCAAAGGCAAAGGCAAAACCTGCCCACTCTGCTCTCACTGACTCCCGTTCACACACTCAACTTCTTCCCTGGACCCTGAGACACCGCTGGCTGGTGCCATTTCCCGCGCTGCTTCAGGGTGGAGTCTGCCGCCATCTGTGATGGTTGCTCCTATGTGTCAGTTTGGCCAGGCCTCAGTGCCCAGACATTTAACCAAACACTACTCTGGCTGTTCCTTTGAGGGTATTTTGTAGATCTGATTAACAACTAAATCAGTAGACTATGAGTAAAGCAAATCATCCTTCCTAATGTGGGTGGGCCTCGTCTAATCAGTGGAAGGTCCCAAGAGAGAAAGACGGACCTCCCCAGAGGAAGAGGGCATTCTGCCTCCACATTCACTTCAGACTGGAGCTCAACATGGGCTCCAGCCTGCAGCCTGCCCTGTAGATTTTAGACTCACCAGACCCCACAACTGTGTGAGCCAGTCACTTAGAATAAATCTCCTTCCCCCCCTTCTCTCTCTCTCTCTCTCTCTCTCTCTCTCTCTCTCTCTCTCTCTCTCTCTCTTTCAATCTCTATCAAAACTTCACTCTCTTCTTACACTATAACACAAATGGTGCTTTCTATAAAAATCTTTTACTACTTGCCAAAAGTATAACAATGATAAAATACTGCCCAATGTTTACTGAGTACTGCTAACTTCTAGGGTGCCTCCTAAACTCGCCTGGTGTGAATTGATTTAATCTTCACCAGGATCTAGCAGATGGGCACAATTTTTACCCTGCTGTACAGAATAAGGCACAGCGAGAAGGACAGTAAGTTGCCCCATGTCGCACAGCTGGTAAGTGGCAGAGGCTGGGTTCAAACTCAGGTGTGTACAAATACAGACCCAGAAAACAAGTGTTGCTTCAGAGAACTGTCATAGCTCAATTGGAATGTTGTCCCCAATGTCTCTCACAGTTGGACAGGGACGGTTAGGTGAGGCCCCAAAGCCAACGCAGCATGAAGAATCTTAGCCCACGTGTCCCAGGAGCACAGGCCTGCTCTCCACACTGCATCGCCCCCTCCCAGAAAGGAGAAGCAGGACATGCCTGTTCGTCCGCTGCGTGAAGCCAGACGGCGCCCAGGTGGGAAGGTGGAACGTAATGTTATACCTGGAGACCGAGCACATCCTCTTAGCAACTGTTCCGGAAAGTTAGCCATGAAAGGGAGGTGAGAAACAGGAGAGCTGGAGGGGTGTGCAGGCCAGGTTCTGAAAAGCCAGGAGCCTATGTGAGACAGGTGGGGGACCTCCAGGTGGTGGGGGAGACAGGAAGCGGAGACCTGCCATTGTGAGAGGTAACAGGAGACGGGAGCAGCCAGGCCTAGGTGCAGCTGGACGCTGGCCATGGAAAGCGAGGATGCACGTATTTCCTGTACTGCCTTATCCCACATCAAGGGAGTGGGGGCGGGCAGCAAGGAAAAGGGGGAGACCTGGAAATGGCCCTATGAAGAAATTTGCAACCATTTACAGCACAGCCTCACTCCTGAGCTGGGGTGTGGAGGAGGCCTAACCTCTGACAAGAGGCGTCTTGGAGCATGGGGAATTTCGGGTTGCGCCTGGTCTCCTGAAAACTCCCGAGGAGCTAGGAGCCAGGCCCCGTGCTGGTTCCAGGGTGCAGGGCCTAGCAAGGCAGGCGGGCTCCCTGCCCTCATGGGGTTTCCACTCCAAATGGGGGCTGGCCACTACTAACAAGGATACACCTCCCTGGTGGCAGATGGTGAACAAGCTGGTGAAGAAGGTGTGTCCATTGCACGATTCCCTCGGGAACTGAGGTGACGCTGTATGACAAAGTCAGAGGTGCACAGCCCCTCCAGCAACAAGCTCTGGCACATGCACACCCGTGTCCGTGGGCACCAATGCTTGCAGCAGAGCTGCTTACAACTGTGAAGAAGGAGGAGGGGAGGGGAGGGGAGGAGGAGGAGGGAGAGGAGAAGAGGCAGAGGGAAGGAAGCAAAGAAGAAGGGAGAGGAGGGGATGAGGAAGGAGGAGGGGAGAAAAGAGTGAAAGATAGGAGGGGAGAGGAGGACTGAAAATAGCACAAGCCCATCAACAGCGGACTGGATGAATAAGGTGAGTTGTGGTCACACAATGGGAGACCATGCAGCAGTAGAAACAGGTGGTTTATATCAGTTGAGCTACAACAGTGAGCTGCAAAGAATACATAAAGTATAACTCCGTTTATACCTACTTCGGAGACAGGCCACACTAAGCTATGTCGTGTTAGGGACACATGGCGTTGGTCCTCCAAGTCCTCAAGTCTGAGGGGAGGGGCTGGGGGGCTGCAGAGACAGGGTGACCTTCCTGAACAAGCACGGGGTGCGGGGAAAGTAGCCACGTTACACAATTTTATGTAATAAAGAGGGCTCCTCCTGAAAAGCGGCAGGGGCCCTGGGCCAGGGGGCTTCATCCTTAGTCCCTGAGGACGGGACTTCACAGTAGGCAGGGCCTGGAGAGAGGTGAGGAGCGAGGAAGAGAGGGGAGAAAATGGACAGGGGACTTAGGTTCTCAAGATGCGGGTTGGGGGAGGTGGGCTGCTCAGGAAGAAACAGACACTGGAGATGCCACCGTCTTGCCACTAGACCACTGTTCTCAACCCAGCACGTCACCTAGCTCTCTGACAACCTTGTTCTCCCCACCCGCCGGGCCCAGCAGCGTCCCCACCCAGTACCCAGGATGACCTCCCCACCCCCGCCTGAGACCCCCACCAGCTAACTTTCCTCTAACCCAGGGCCAAAGATGAGGACAGAACACTCAGCAAACAAAAGGCAGGATTCACCCAGAACACGTGAGAGGGACTGACTGTGCCAAGTCCACTACCCAGTGTGAAAGGACGGGATTGTGCTCAGCACCACTCATCAGCAGGGAAGCGCAAATCAAAACCACAAGGAGGTGCCCCCGCACACCTGTTAGGATGGCTGTCAGCAAGAAGACAAGAGGTAGCAAGTGTTGGTGAGGGTGTGGGGAGATCGGAATCCGTGCATACTGCTGGTGGGAATGTAAATCAGTGCAGCCAGGATGGAAAACACTATGGAGGTTCCTCAAAAAATTAAAATTAGAACCAGCATATGATCCAGCAATTCCACTTCTGGGTACGTATCCAAAGGCAACCAAGTCAGTCTCTTGAAGAGATGTGTGCACCCACATGTTCACAGCAGCAGCATTCGTGATAGCCAAGCTACGGAAACAATCTAACTGTCCTTCAGGGGATGAATGAATAAAGAAGATATGGTGCATATGTACAATGGATAATTATTCAGCCATAAAAAAAGAAGGAAATCCTGCCATTTGTGACAACATGGATGAGCCTGGAGGGCATGACATTAAGGGGGCGGGGACAGACATAGAAAGACAAATACTACATGGTTTCACTTATATGTGCAATCTAAAAAAGAAAAGCTGATTTCATAGAAACAGAGAAGAACAGAATAGTGGTAGCCAGGGGCTGGGAGGAGGGTCAGAGGGTACAAACTTCCAGTTATGAAATGAATGAGATCTGAGGCTCCACTGTACAACAGGGCGAGGACAGTGAATAATATGGTAATTGTGTACTTGAAAGTTATTAAGAGTGGACCTTAAGCATTTTCACTGAACACACACACACACACACAGAGTTATGGATGTGTTAATTACCTTGATCTCGGTAATCATTTCACAATGCATATCAAATCATCATACTGTACATTTTAAAGTGTATGCAATGAGATTTGTTCATTATTCCCTCAATAAAGTGTTGTAAAAACATGAGTGAGATGGCATGAGGATAAGAGTTCTCCTGGATTCAGCATGGGGACCAGGCATTTCCTCTCCCCTTGGGCACTGTGCAAGCCCCAGACTTGACATGATTCCTGAGCCTCCCCCACGCTCCTTGTTTGTTTGTTTGTTTGTTTGTTTGTTTGTTTGAAGAATTTCACATTATGTAGAGCAACAGCCCCCAGAAGAGGCCACCGTGTGGTACTGTTTGGATCTGTTCCTCAGTGGAAACAGAACAGAAGCAAAGGTCAAGATGCAGGGTAGGCAAACCACCTCAGATGCAGTCCTCAGTGTGTGTCCCGCAGGACACAGCGAGGGCGGGCATTCAGAGTCCCTTCCTGGGGTGTGTGCTCTTGGGGAAACTAGACACGGAACGCTTGGAGTTCTGACTCTTTCATGGCTTTTCCGGTAAGGATGTCTGGAATCTACATTAACACAAACTCTAAATGGACAATTAGTAGATAAGGGTAGTTAGTTGGAAGAAGTCCTTTTGCTGAGAAAAATCTGATAGGATGGCTGACTTGGACTAAAGTTCTCATATACAAGTGATCATTACATTTTGATGGCTACAACAAGTAAATTAAGATAACGTGTATTTTTGTGTGAGTACAAGAATCATTGTGTTCACTTTAGAAAATATGGAAAATAAACTCTAATAGCTCTAATAGCATCATGTAGAGATGTTTTTTAATCCTGATGTACTTTTATATAAATTGTAATAATACATATTGTTTATAACAAATTTTTCACTCAAACTTTTTTCATGCTGCTACTCTTCTACATGATCTTAACAGCTGTGTAAATGCTCCCTTGTGTGTGTTTTGAAATTTAATCAGATTTTTAAAGCAATTCTTGATTATCATAATGATAAAAAAAAAGGGAAACAACCACAGGCATAATGTTTTTTTCTCATGTCTGATTGTATCTCTGTTAAATTCCTTGAAGTAGAATTACAGAGCAAAGGGCATAGCTTTTTTTTAAAAAAAGTCTGTTTTTATTGATTTTAGAGATGGAGGTAGGGAGAGGGGTAGAGAGATAGAAACCTCGATGAGAGAGAAACATCGATCAGCTGCCTCTTGCATGCCCCCTACTGGAGATGGAGCCTGCAACCCTGGTATGTGCTCTGGCCAGGAATCAAACAGGTGACCTCTTGGTTCATGGGTCAATGCTCAACCACTGAGCCACACCAGCTGGGTTTTTTCTTAAATATGTTTTGTCTTTTAATTTTAGAGAAAGAGGAAGGGAGAGAGAGAGAGAAAAACATCGATGAGTGAGGGCCATTGATCAGTTGCCTCCTGCATGCCCCCTCCTGGGAAGTACAGCCCACAACTTGGGCATGTGACCTGATTGGGAATCGAACCAGCAACCTCCTGGTGCAGGGGATGACGCTCAATCAACTGAGCCCCATGGACCAGGGCAATGGCAGCCTTTTTTAAGCTTCTGAAATATGTACCTAATGTTTACATGGAAGACATGTGTTAACATGCATCCTCATCACACAAACACACAAAGGCTGTGTTCAGCAGCTCGCCTTGGAGGGGCCCTGATGGGCTCCCTTGGCCCGCAGGGGGCAAGACCAGTGCTGCTAAGAGCTTGCATGGGTTCTCTTTCCTAAAATTAAATACAAACTTAGAAACTTACCAAAAAATTCAAAACTTACTAGCTAAAGACCACTGCCTAGAGTGAGGCATGAGCTGCTCACACCAGTGCCAAGGTGGCACAAACCACATCTCAAAGCCCCACACAAACTGGGTAACTGAAACACCTGTGGTCCCATGGCCACTCCCCAGAAGCTTAGCAGACAGAGAGGAGCAGGTGCAGGCTGGATATGCTGTGCCTGAGAGCTGTCTGCCCAGCTGCACTCACCCCAAGCTGGAGCTTAACAGCACTGAGGTCACACCTGTCAGGCCACATGCCTCCTCCTCGAAAGGCACACTTGTTCAGGCCAAATCTCAGCTCTGGTTGTGGAGGCCCGAGTAACCCGCCTTCCCTCCACGTTGGTCTTGTTTAAACAAAATGCCTTGTGCAAAATTTCCAGGCCAGGCTGCAGGCCAAGCCTCCTGGTGCCCACGGTGTCCTTGGGGGGAGCAGGGACGGTGGTGGAAGTGTTGGGGATTGAAGAGGGAGGTGCAGTGGTGTCCTGGGGCTGCCGTAATGCTGCACCACACACTGGGCAGCTTGAAACGACAGGAAGCTATTCTCTCACAGTTCTGGAGGCTGGAGGTCCGAACTCAAGGTGTCAACAGGGCACACTCCCTGAATCCTGCAGGGGAAGTCTTCCGTGCCTGTTCCAGCTTCTGGTGGAGGCAGGCAGTCCTTGACTTGTGGCTGCATCTCCCAGTCACATGGCCATCTTCCCCCTGTGTGTCTCTCTGTCCTCTTCTTAGAAAGATACCAGGTCAGGGCCCACCCTACGCCAGTGTGACCTCACCTTAACTAATTGCATCTACAATTTCCAAATAAGGTCACATTCTGAGGCACTGGGGGTTAGGGCCTCAACATATATTTTTAGAGGACACAATTCAAACTCCAACAGTGTCTTAAGAGCTTAAAAAAATAAAGAGGTTAGCTAAGGACACACAGAGAGACGGACAATTCTTAAGGGACGGGTGGGCTGGCAATGGTAGGTACATCGGTGGTGACTGCTCCCCTCACCGACCAGCCTTCCATTCTGCTGGGCAGCCACTGTAGTCTCCACACAACTGGCCATTCCTTCCTACCCGCTCTAGTTGAACTCTTGAGGGAATATAAAATTCTGAGATGGCTGATGAGGTTTAAAAAATAATCCAAGAGCCCTCACCTCCGGCTCCCCTGGTGGGAATGACACTCTGCCAGACATCACAGCCGCCGTAGGAAAGCTGAGAATTCTGCAGGAGGAGCAGAAGGCCTCCACTGCAGAACTTCACACACCCCGTGGCGTGTCCTGGACGACAGAACTGCATGTGGACACGGGAAAACCCACACGGCGTTCCGCTGATGAGAGCTGCTGGGAGGTGAAGGGCACTTTCAAAGCGGATGCCTTTGTCCCAGGCACAAGCTGGTGTTAGATGCTAAGGGGAGGGGGTGCAGCGAGAGATCGGGCACCTGGCTGGGGTTCCAGAACTCCTGGGCCCCATGGGCTTTTGGAGATGAATTCTTACGCACTTTGGGATGAGATGGGTGAGTGGATGTGTAGGATGAACTGAATCTTAGACCTAATGTGCTTGTCCTGTATCAAGTGACACATACCCTCCCTGCAGGCGGGAAAATTAATGTCCTCGGTGCTAAATTACTGTTGGAAACGCCCAGCCCACCCAGGCTAATTAGGTTGCTTATTCATTTCCCAGCCTCTTCTCTCCAGGCATGTTTTGACACCTTCTCTTGGTTCAGGCCCCGAGCGATGGTGGCAGGGAAAGCAAGCTGGGCTTCAGACATAGCGGTGCCTTCTTTGCAGTCCTCCAGAGCTTCTGATGCCCAGCATGGGGATCCTGCAGGGCTGGCCCTGAGCGTTGCAAGCCCTACCCCAACCTGTTCACCTCAATCCCTGACTGCCAGCTGCTGAAGACACTAACGATACCCCAGAACCGGTCACTGCTGCTGAGTTCCTGGAGGCACCTCCTCCTGCAGGGACCATACACCCCAGAAGCCCTAGCCCCAGGACAGGCCCTCACAGTGGGTTTCCTCCCTCTCCTCCCCCTGCAAACAGCTCTCAGCTCTTCAGAGGAGGGGACGCACCTCAGAGGTGGGCAGGAGAGGAGTGCAGGCCCAGGCATGGGCTAGGTCTAATGTAAGTAATGGCATGGCAGGTGGGATTCTTCCTGTCGGCCCAGAATTTCACTAAGAGCCAAAGACAAAGAGGCCCAAATTCTGAATTCAGAAAACAGGCGTGTGGGAACAGCTGCCTGGTGGGGGACTCACTGAGAGATCTGGGCCCAGAGACCGGCCCCGGAGAGAGGGACAGTGCGGTGCAGGAAGATGACTCCTTTCTCCCTCCCTCCCAGCAGGGACGAAAGCTCTCCTCCCCGAGCCTAGGGAGGAGGCCTAACGTAGGCATGGTGACTATGGCTAACAATACTGCATTGTATCCTTACTTCAAAGCGGCTAATAGGATCTTAAATGTTCTCACCACAAAAAAAAAGAAATGGTAATTATGGGGCATGATACAGGTGGTAGCTGGCCTTATGGGTAATCATTTCTTACACACCTAGATCAATCATCACATTACACACCCAAAACTCACACATTATATGTCAATTAAATCTCAGTATAGCTGAGGGGCGAGAGTGCTCATGGGAGATGGCAAAAAAGGGACAGCCACCCAAACAGGGTTAAGAGTTCTTCATGGGCCCTAGCTGGTTTGGCTCAGTGGGTAGAGTGTCGGCCTGTAGACTGAAAGGTTCCAGGTTCGATTCCGGTCAAGGGCACATGCCCGGGTTGCAGGTTCAATCCCCAGTCAGGGATGGGCAGGAAGCAGCCAATCAATGATTCTCTCTCATCATTGAAGTTTCTATTTTTCTCTCCTCCCTTCCTTTCTGAAATCAATAAAAATATATATATTTTTAAAAAGAGTTCTTCATGGCTGAGATTTGGGAAGACGGTTGTCAGGCATGGAGGCACCAGGAGAAGGTGGCCACCACCGGCAACAGCCAGAAGTGAGGCCTCTGAGTGGGGACCGGCACACCACCCACCACACATGGGTCCCACCCAGGGCAGTGAAGACAGGACCCGGGGAGACAGCCAGGCAGGTCAGCCACACGAGTGTGTGCGTGCGTGCATGTGTGCAGGCATCTTCCATCCCTGCCCCAACACGGGAGCCGCTGGAGGGAGAGTGGTGAGTGAAGAGCAGTCCTCACCCCCATCCCACGCCTCTGGTGCCCCTTCAGGGTGAGGGTGGGTGGAGCAGGAAGAGATCCACATTGAAGTTTTTAAGTGAACAGGGCTGAGCCTTAGAAACCTAACTGCAGCTATTTGAATGACCAAAAATAATAGACAAGTATGGAATCAGAATAACGTATCAACAAGATCCCCTCTGTTAGGGCAACAAAAGGGGCTAATGCGGGCAGGGCCACATCCGCTAGAACTCCGAGAGAGCTCAGGGACTGAAACAGACAGTGTCCTGATCTCCCGTGGCATTTCCCAGTGGAGGGGCCCGAGGCTCAGGTTCATCAGATAACCACGGATAAAGGCCCTGCTTCCCCAAGCTGTGCTCTCTTCGGAGCCTGTGACAGGCTCTGAAAAGCCATTCCTGAGCTCAGCAAAGAGCTCAGTCCCTTAGAGATGAGGAGCAGACGTGCCAATGGCGTCATCTTGTAAAAATCCACCGTGAATTCTAAGAGGAAATGCAAAATCAGTGTGTTTCCCCATTAGTCACAGCACCGAGCGAGGCAGGGACACAGCTTCTGTCATTTACGGGGTTGTTTACGGAAACTTCACAAAGGTCACCCGGCAGGCCATACATGACCTCTAACCGACTGGGACAAGGACTCATGCCATAGGAGTGACCTTCCAGAAGGACCCTAGTGAGAAATAAAAAGCCTCTCCCGGCTGAGTGCTGCTCTGGGGCACCGTGGGCAAGTGGCAGGGGAAGCCCCTACCTGGGTCCCATTCTGCTGGGACCATGAAAATGAGAACTGGAAGGATGGGCCTTGGGATGGGGCAGGGCCTTGTGGTGGGGCGTGGCCTATGGTGGGCGGGGCCTTGCCAGGTCTGGGACACCAACCCCTCCTGCTCACAGGGACCCAGAGCACTGGCTTCCTCAGGTTCCAAGCTTATCTAAATATGCCGCTAGGCTTGGCTGTGGCCCTGCCACCTCCCAGCTGTGCACCTTGAGCAGGTCATTTGGGGGTGTCAGGCCTGTGGGCCTCCTCATGGGGCAGACCAGCTTCCAGTCAGAAAGATTTCACATCGGAAACATGCTCCTGCAGGCATAAAGCAGTAAATACACACACGGTGTAAAGCACCTCTACACACTTTCCGATTAGTGCTTGTCATGGTCTGCTCAGGCGCTGTAACAAAATGCCAGGACTGGTGGTTTGGAGACAGATGTGTTTCTCACAGCTCTGCAGGCTGGAAGTCAGAGAGCGAGGCACGCATGGTCGGGCTCAGGAGAGAACCCTCTTCTAGGGCCTTCTCCCTGCACCCTCACAAGGTGGTGGGGTCTCTTGTCCCAGGGCACACATCCCATTCAGGAGGCCCCACTCTCGTGACCTAGCCACCTCCCCAGAGCCCCACCTCCTGACACCATCCCGTCAGGTATGTAGGAATTTGGGAGGACACACACTCAGACCATGGCAGTGCCTGCACCCATTTTATTTTAATGACAATGGAACAGTAACATACAATTACTTCATTTTTTTGATGTATGACTTTAAGCCATACATATGTCCAATGTCCAACAGACTAGACCAGGGGTGGGCAAACTTTTTGACTCGGGGGCCACAATGGGTTCTTAAACTGGACTCAGAAGAAGGAGCTGCGGCCGTGTTTCCCGACGTTGCCATGTTAACACTGCTGCTGGTGAAGGAGCGGAGGGTAGAGCAAGAGAACCCTCTGCTCTTTCGGCTCCACGGGCCGTAGTTTGCCCACGGCTGGACTAGACCCTCAGAAGGTCCTTTAGCAGCTCTGCCACTTCTCTCCCCGGGGCAGACCTGAGAGCAGGGCAGCATCCAGCACAACCAGAGCCCCCTGGCAGCAATGCTGGGAGCCCCGGGCATTCTGTTAGTGGAAGGGGGAGGGGGAGCAAAGGGAAGCTGAACATGCCTGGACGTTTCTAATTGCATGCCCAGGCAACCCTGTCACTGTCACCAAAAGGCCAGCCAGCCCCTCAGGGGTCCCCACCTGAGCTGCGACCACAGCTTGGACCAGGACGCCTGTGAGCCCACGCCTGTGAGTGGCCGAGACAGCCACTGGGATGGCCTGGGTGACGGCCCCCAAAGAGGCCCGCAGCCTGGTCCTCAGGACCTGTGGATGTGCCACCTCACGTGGACAAAGGGACCACGAAGACATGATGAACTGGGGACCTCGAGATGGGGAGCTCATCCTGGCGGGAGGCTCAGCGGCAAAGAGGAGATGTGCCGATGGAAGCAGAGGTTGGAGTGATTTGGGGCCACGAGCCAAGGAATGTGGGTGTTTCTAGAAGCTGGGAAAAGGGCAGGAAATAGTCTCTCCGCTGGAGCCTCCAGAGGAACCTTGGTCTCGAACGCCTGACTCCTGAACTATGAGATGATAAGTGTGCATTGTTTAAGCCGCCGTGTGTGGGTATTTGTGACAGCAGCAGCAGTTAAGTGATGGAACCACGCACACCAAAACCTTGAGGCCCCATCCCACCCTCTGGGAGAAGACCCTGACTGCCCACCCCGTCCAAAGTCCCCATGAAGTGACCTTGAAGACCCACTGAAGAGCAGGTGACAGGGCCAGGGCCCCTCTGGACAGGGGGAGCACAGGCACCTCTGACAAACCCTCCAGTGTCAGGAGGAAGAGCCCTTCTTTGTGACGACATGTGAGTCTGCTGCCCGCACAGATAAATAGGCTGAACATTTAAATTACTCACCTCCCACCGTGTAAATATGTGTGATTATTCAGAAAACCTAGTGTGTCCATTCCTAATATATATTTTTAATCCTCGCCCTACGATATGTTTTTATTGATTTTTAGAGAGAGAGGATGTGGGAGAGAAACATCAATCAGTTGCCTCCCATACGTGCCCCAACTGGGGATGGAACCCACAACCTTTCAGTGTACGGGACGACACTCCAACCAACTGAGCCACGCGGCCAGGACCCATTCCTGATATTTTAAACCTGATTTTACGGTCTCGTCAGGGCGTGAGGGTCAGACCCAGTGTCCCGTGTGCTCATGAGCGACACAGATGTCTGGCTGCAGCAGTTCCATGTCACTGTGCATGTGTGAGGTTGTGTGAGGTTAAGGTCTTATTCACTTTTTAGATTTTGACGTCCCTCTTGCTTGTCCACTGATATCTGCCTGTGTTTCCGCTGGCAGCCTGAAGTATTCATGCTCATCGTGAGAGAGCAGCACGAAGGAGACAAACAAACCGAAACAGTGGAGAATGCCTTTAGCAGCTGAGCTGCAGGAAAACAGGACAGCTTCCTCCTTCGGCTATTGTTTCGGGAGCTGCCCTCAGAAAGCCCAGCGCTCCCCCAGGATGACTCACCTACCTCCCCGCAGGAGCAAAGGATGCTCTGTTCTCAAGGAGGAAGAGCCCCACCCTGGAGAGAGAACCCCCAACTCAACCGTGGGCGTCTGTGCCAGCGGGCACGGCCTCCTCGTGTCACATGCTGCTGTTAAAGAAGATGCTCTCATGTCACACCAGGCCCAAGAAATTCTCCACAGGAGCCCCAGATGGCAGGTACTTATGTCAAATACCCGCCACACCAACAGCTCAGGGCCCAGAGGCGAGACAGGGCGATGTCTGCTGCCATCAAAGGGAGTGTGTGTGTGTGTGGGGGGGGGGGGATGGGGGGCAGGGGGCGCGCAGAGATGTGGGGAGATCATTCCAGCACAATTCGCTTAAATTCTTTCTAAAAGGTACATTAGAGAGAAAAAAAGGCATCGAGTTCAAAATTAAACTGGACTTCCATTGTATAAAATGTTTTAAGTTAACATGTATTAATAATGCCACCACTAGATGTGTCAGACCCTTGATCTCCATGGTTCTTTAACACATCATGGGCCTAAAAGCTCTCTACAATCTGGAGACTTCATAGCTGGGCTGCTACTGACTCATGAATACAAGCATTAGCGCCGTCTCTGAAAACACTGCGTCCTCTGAGAAGAAGAGCACCAGGGACTCCTGGAAAATGCTTCCGCGCTGTCGGCTGGCCTGTGAGGACACCTGTGATAACACGGCTGCGGTCTGTGGGAACAGGGCGCCCGCGGGGCAAGGATCTTCCATGTGTGAGGTCCGGTAAGAACCCTCCAGGCTCACATTCACAGATTATCACCATTAATCCTTTGCTCTTTGTTTTCCTTATGTATAGGTCAGCCTATACATAAGGCTTCAAACACAGCATCACAAAGCCGCCCATCCATAGACTGAAAAAAGGAAGAGGCAGGAGTCATTGCCGCTCGGCAGGTACTGACGTGAGAAAACAGGCATACTGCTCAAATGTGCACAAAAGACTGCCGTGACAAGAGCCTCTGGCTGGGAGGACAAAGAATCGGTCTACCTGGGAACTAATAAGACCCTGGGATGCTATATAAATGCATATAAAATGTGATAGTCTTGCAGACTCACCCAATATTTAAGGAAAACCTCATGTATGGTGTGTCCCGTTTTGATGGACATAAGCTTTTGGTCAGATACACAAAAGAACAAGATATTTTAGGCCCAGTGTGGGCTGGCTTTCCAGGAGACCTGGTCTGAAAGCCAGGCCTAGGACACACCTGGACCCAGGGTTCACCTCAGTGACTCCTGTCAATCCAACAGCAGTAGATGCCAGCCAACAGAAGTGTACAGGCAGTAAGCTGTGAAATGCAGTGCTTGGTCAGGCTCGCACCCACCCCCTCCCCGCCCCCGGCCCCCGGCCCCAGCAAACGCAGGATCCCAAAGACAGAGAGGGAGCTGCATGCTGCCCCGAGGACAATGGCCTGTGCAGACCCCCCTGGCTGTCATCACCTGGGCCAGATGCCTGTAAACCATGTGATCTGATTTAACAGTGACTGTGCTAAAAGTATCAGGTGTTCTATTACATAATTGACCTCTTCCAGAAAAGGAGGTTTCAGAATGCCATTACAACTTCATTCTAGAAAACAGCGTTTTCAAGTCTTTTCCAGGCCGTATCTCTTGATATTTGGCTCTCAAAATATGGTCCATTGTATAAAACAAGCACAGGCTGAAAATATTAGTTTTAAAAGGCAAAATACTTAAAAGCTAACTTGAGCTTGAACTTCTAATATTCTCCTTGTATTATCTGAACATGAGTTCAGGTTTTCAATACAGAACTGTTCCTCCTCAGATCAGAGCAGTGACTTCCCTTGAGCCGGGGTGGCCACGTGGGTGGGTGCTGGGCCAGGGCCACTGGCTCTCAGCTTGTATTTGGTTATTTGGGTCCCTTAGTAATCATGCCTCCTGGGAAGTAGGGAAAATAAATCAATACACTGTGGCAACTGGACTTTCTACATTTCAAGTGCTTTCCAAGAAACCAAATGAAACTAGAGAAAAGCATACCGTTGGCATTAAAGGATGCAGCATCAGTCCCTCTGGGACTCAATGCAACATCTCAACTCAATTCTGGCAACCTGAGTTGATTTTATTCTCCAAAGTATCTGGGGATTTCCTGGAGATATAGATATATTTTTAAAGGCCCACAATCAGGATGTGTGCACATGGCCCCGCCCCACAGTGAGCCATTGGTCCTGGTCCTTCCGGATGACGTTCACATCCAGAATGTTGAATGCTTGAAGTGCTCTTTGTGGTGATGGAAATGCCTATTCAGGAAACTTTGCCTTGTAGTGTGGTTCAAAGTTTGGGTCCCAGAGTCAACCACCTGGGTTCAAATCCCAGCGTGGCCACTTACTGGGTGGGTGACCTTGAAGAAGTTACTTAACCTTTCTCTGCTTCAGTTTCCTCATCTGTAAAATGGGGTTCATAAAGTACCTACATCGTTGGGTTGTTTTGAGGATTACATATGTACAAATGATTAGAACAATGTCTGGTGTGTGGTAAGCATTCAATAAATATTAGCCAATGTTATAATATTCAGAGAATTAGCCCATGAAAGCCAGAATGGACCTCAGAAAGAATCCAAACCCAGTCAGATCAATGACCACGTTCCCTGTGCTTCAGTTTGTTCATGATTTCCCACGGCGATCTGCAGGGGCCCGGAGCTCCCTCCCACTCCTGACCCATGAAACGCAGACTGAGACTTGAGGTTTGCCGTTCATGCTTTGCTGCAGATTTATTTATCCGGCACCTACTTGAGCCACCACTTCTGTGGCTCAAATCTTCGCCATGTCACTCTTCATTTGTCCCTGAATTCTGAGGTCTGAGGGTGCAAGCCCCTGAGCCTGGCACTGGCCAGGTCTCCACACAGATCCCAGCAGGTGGGCATGACAGAGGAGCTCTGAGTATCCCGGAATTGTGTCTCTCCTTACAGAGCAAGCCAGCGAATATGAGCACCTGCTGTTGGTGGGGCAGTGTACCCAACCCTGCAAAGAGCACACAAACACAGCAGAAGCCCCAGAGCGTGGTTCTCCTGATGCTCCGCCTTGTAAACCAGTGTCTCTGGGAGCCCAGAGCCTCCTGGAGGGGATCGCCTGAGAGGGTGTGCCAAGGGGGAGAGGCTAGTGTCCATGGAAAGCGGTCATTCAGGGGGGACCATTTGGCCCTACATCCTCACCTGACTACGTTTTCAGGACAACCAGGTACAGGAGAGAGATTAAAAAATAAAAGTGGTCTGACTAACATCTTTTTAATTTTTATTTCAATATTTTCTATTGAAGTTTAATTAATACACAAAGAAATGCACATATTTAATGTGTACAAGTTGATGAGTCAGGACCTAGCAGGGGTCCTCAAACTTTTTAAACAGGGGGCCAGTTCACTGTCCCTCAGACCATTGGAGGGCCGGACTATAGTTTAAAAAAAAACCAACTATTCTTATGCACACTGCACAGATCTCATTTTGAAGTAAAAAAACAAAACGGGAACAAATACAAGACTTGTATTTGCATGTGGCCCGCGGGCCGTAGTTTGAGGACCCCTGGCCCACAGGAACACCAGGAAACCCTTGCCACAGCCTAACAGACATGTCCCTCACCTGAAAAAGTTCCCTTCTGTCAGCCCCTTTGTGTAGTAAGAACATGGGCTCTACCCTCCTAACAGGTTGTTAAGGGCACAGAACCGTGTTGCTAACTGCGGGCGCTATGCTGCCCCACTGGTCTCTGGGAAGGGCTCATCTTGTGTAACCAAACTTCATACCTACTGAACACGTCCCTTTCGCCTCTCCCGGCAGCCTCTGCAACCACCCTCCTACTCTCTGCTTCTGTAAGTTTGACTCTTAAATATCTCTTGTAAGTGGAATCATGCAGTATTTGTCCCTTTTTGCCTGACTTACTTTACGTAGTATAACGTCCTCCAGGGCCACCTATGCTGTCCCAAATGGCAGGATTTCCTTCTTTCTTAAGGCCGGATGTCTGAGCGAGGTGTTGAGAGCATTGGCACCTGCATAAGGATGTAGATGGTGGGGGTGCCAAGGGACCTGCTTGGGGGTTTTAGGAAAGGGCCACCTTCCCACCCCTGGAAGGTGTAGAGTGGAGCCGGGAGGAGGGACACTGAGAATAGTAAGATGACCCAGAGCCCATGGGTCTCAGCTGGGCAGAGCTGGAGAGTTTCATTCTCTTGCTGCCACTATGCTTGAGGCCTGGGAAAACTGGTGTCACAGGAAAATAAAAGACGGCCTCTGGCTCAAGGCGCTTACAATCCATTGGGTGACAAGACAAACTCAGAAAAAGTTCAACAATGAAAGCAAACTTAACACTTCACTTATACTTAGAAATGTCAGGTGACTACACAAGATTGTAAAATAAAGTGCCATTCTGAGAGCCTCAGGGAAGAGGGCTCAGAGCAGACACAGTCAGCCTCCTCGGTCATGCCCTGCCTGTGTCTGCGCCTGTCCCAGCCCCACCGACCCGGCCCCGCAGGTCTGGGTGAGCTCCCAGATTTCCAGCTGGAAGGCTGAGAAACAGGGATCAGCCCCTGGTGTTGAGGCCTGGATGGGCCAAAAGAGGGACATACACCGAGAGTCTGGACCTTCCTCCCTCCAGGGACCACAGGTACGATCTGTAGGGGGATCCCTCCCATCCCCACCTTCTGCCATTGAACTGTGTGTCTGCTGAAGCAGACAGAACACATCCCCCTTCTGTGAGCTCCCACTCCACCCTATGGGGTTGGTGGCTCAGTACGTATCTATCAGTGTGAACACCACCTCTAAATCAGGGAGCCTCGTCCCTGTGGCTGCTGGCTGACCCTCCCCGCCCCTCACCCCGAAGTGAGCTTCACACATTCCTACAGGAAATCAGAGCTGCAAATGCGCCTTCCAATTCACCAGAAACACATCAAACACGGACTGAATCCAAAATAGGGCTCCCAGCAAAGGGTGGCATTACATTTACAGCAGAGATGGTGCCGCTGTCACCAAAGGGGGTGCACCCAGAGCACCAGGACAGACTCACCGGTGAGAAGCAGTCCCTCACCCAGGTAATACCCACACTCACACTTTTCCCTCCTACGTAGGCATCAACTGCTCTTTGTAAAAATAGAAGATAGTTCAAAAACGGGCATGGGACTGCCATCTGCCTTGTTAATTTTCACACTGAGCGCTCCGTGCCCCATACTCTCTCCGGCCAGCGGACCAGACATTGACGCGGAGAGGAAACTGCTAACAATGGAGCCACCGATGGGAGTGATAACGTGGTCTGCAGCACGGTGTCGTCCCAGTTCTGACGCAGGCTGCTGTTTATAGTCCTGCTCCGTGTGAATTCAGTCCAAAACAGTAAACACCGGAGAACACGCCAATTTATAATTAGGAAGTTGGTTTATTACTTTGTTTAGAAAATTGACAAATTTAAATTCAATCTCATCATACATCTTCAGATTCTCCTCACCAAAAGGCCCCACAAACAACCTACAAAATACCAAAAAGGTCAGAAGGATGAAGGCACCATCATGGAGGGTCTGAAAAACGTGGGTTCCCATTGAGCCAAGAGGAGCAGGAGCTGGTGTGTGGGAGCCTTGAGTATTTTGAAGCAGATTCAGCTTCCTCC
The DNA here is from genome assembly GCF_014108235.1 of Myotis myotis. Lineage (NCBI taxonomy): Eukaryota > Metazoa > Chordata > Mammalia > Chiroptera > Vespertilionidae > Myotis > Myotis myotis. The sequence continues at coordinate 27,006,537 of NW_023416335.1, forward strand.
CTTTCCTCCTGAAGAGGGATGTGGTTAGCAGGAAAAACAGAAACTAGGGAACCCACCAGCCAGGGCACCTGCTGCCCAGGGAGTAGGAGAAGGCAGGTTGTCTGTCGGTCTTGAAGCTCCAATTGAGACTCCAGAAGCAGGAGGAAGTGATATGCAGGGCCTGGCACTTACCTTGGAACCGGTCTGTTGCCTTCCACCTTCCTTAGCCTAGTGCTGAATATTTAAACACATCTGATTTGATTTTAGAAATGTCATTTATTCAAGCCTTAGCTTAGAGGCAATATTTTCCAAGGCTGAACACCAAGGTCACTGAAATTGAGTTAACCTACCTTGACATCTATTTAAACTTTTAGATCTGGACCTATACATCTGCAGCAAATATTCATTTAAGCCAGTCAAGGTCACAGCTATCTAAAAGGAAAGCTCCTTTTCTCTCTTTTTCCCACACAAATACGATTCTACGCATTGATAAAACACTTCTAATGCAACCCAGATGTGTGAACGTGGCTGCAGGGTTCTTCGATGATCGATTTCCTATTGAATGAGATGTGGCAGTTTGTGTTTTTGAAGAAAGTGGTCCAATTTCTGTGAGTTGTCAAATATATGTTTAGGATTGTTCTGTCTGTACCCTTCGTTGCCTTTCACTGGCTGCAGAGTTTGTAGTGGTATTTCCTGTTTCACTGCTGATATTGGTAATTGTGTCTTCATTGTTGATTTTTTTTTTTTTAGTCTTGTTAGAGATTTGTCAATTTTACTGATCTTTTCAAAGAACCAGATTGCTGTTTCATTCATTTTGTCTACTGTTTTTCCTGTGTTCAATTTCATTAATTTTGGTTCTTGTTATTTTCTTCCTTCTGTTTTTGCCTTGAGTTCATTTTGTTCCTCTTTTTCTAAGTTCTTGAGGTGGAAGCTGAGATTGTTGACTTGAGAATGTTCCTATTCCCTAATACAGACAGTCCTTGGGTTACGCTGGAATCGACGTATGTCGTTTCGTGGTTACATTGCCATCTCCCATTTACAGTAGGTCCTCGGGTTACGTCGGAGATCCGTTTCTAAGGTGCAACGTAACACGATTTTCGCCGTAAGTCGGAACCCACCTACATAAGCACCTATGTCACTCACGTGGAGCACACACACAGCAGGAATAAAGTGAAGCAGTAAAAAAATTTAAAAGAAAGATAACAATTCCTGACCTTTGCTTCTGGTAAATAAATAATAAAAAACATAAAGCACATATGTACAGATGTCAAAATGACGGAACTTTTTTATAAATAAATGGGAGATGGCGACGTAACCATGAAACAACATACGTCGAGTTTGATATAACCCAAGGACTGCCTGTATTTATATAGTAAAAAAAAGTTCTGTCATTTCGACGTATGTACATACGTGCTTTATGTTTTTTATTATTTATTTATCACAAGTAAAGGTCAGGACTCGTTATCTTTCTTTTAAATTTTTTACTGTTTCACTTCATTACTGCTGTGTATGTGCTCCATGTGAGTGCCGTGGATGCTTATGTAGGTGGGTTCCGACTTAACGGCAAAAATTGCCTTACATTGAGCCGTAGGAACGGATCTCCGATGTAACCCAAGGACCTACTGTATATGCATCTGGTCCTATAAATTTCTCTCAGTACTGCTTAGCTATGTTCCATAAATTCTGATATGTTGCATTTTCGTTTTCATTCAATATATTTAAAACATTTCCCTTGAAGCTTCCACTTTAGCCAAAGGATTATTGAGAAGCATATTATTTATTTTCCAAGTATTTATCAATTTCCCATTACCTGCCTGTGCTAGATATTTAGTTTACTTCCATTGTGATCAGAGAACACACTCTGTATGATTTCAATTCTTTAAACTCATTGAGGTTTGTTTTATGGCCTAGATATGGTCTCTCTTGGGGGAGGGGGGACCATGAGCTCTTGAAAAGAACGTGTATTACGCTGTTTTAGGGTGGAACATTTTATGGATATTGACTAGAGCTTGTTGGTTAATGGTGTTGTTGAGTTTTTCTAAATCTTTGATGATTTTCTGCTTAGTTCTATTTCTGCTTTCAATTCTATTAGGTTTTGCTTCACATATTTCACAGCTCTGTTGTTTGGTGCATATACATTTAGGATTGCTATGCCTTCTTGCTTAATTGACCCATTTATCACTATGGCAAATTTTCTTTGCTCTAATGTCAATCTGATATTAATAGAGATAGTCCTGCTTTCTTTTAATGTTTATATATCTTTTTCCATCTTTTTACTTTCAACCTGCCTATGCTATTATATTTGAAGTGAATTTCTCAAAAACAGTGTATGATCAGGTCATGTTTTTTTATCCACTCTGCCCATCCCTGTTTCCTAATTGGTGTATTTAGACAACTTACATTTAGTGTCAGCACTGACATATTAGGGTTTAAGTTTGTTTTCATTTCTCTGCCTTCCTGTGGTTACTTTAACATATTTAAGAATTCAATTTTTACTTTCTATTATGTTTTTGGATGTCTTTTTTTGCATAGTTATTTTTAATGGTTACTCTAGGTATTACATTATACATATACTAAAGGCCTGGTGCATGAAATTCATGCACGTGTAGGGTCCCTAGACCTGGCCTGCAATCAGGGCCGTGGCACGCCCACCCACGTCTGCCGCCACCCACCCCCAGTTCCCTGTTCCCCATCAGGTGATCAGAGCCTGCCGCCGAGGGGAGGGACTGGGAGGTTGGCCAGCAGGCCCTGATCAGGCGATCAGGGCCTGTGGGCTGGGGGCAGCTCCTGCATTGAGCATCTGCCCCCTGGTGGTCAGTGGATGATGTAGCAGACTGGTCGTTCTGCCGTCTGGTTGATTTGCATATTACGCTTTTATAGATAGATAGATAGATAGATAACCTATCACAGTCTACTGGTGTTATCATTTTACTAGTTAAATACAAGTGTACAACCCTTACTTCTCTTTATGTCCCTTTATGTCCCTTTACTCACTTATAAAATATTTATCTTAAATTGAATTCCTTTACATACATTGAGAACTACATCAGACAGTGTTGTAATGTTTGCTTTGTTTGTCAAACATGATTTCAAAAGCTCAAGAGGACAGAGAAAGTCTATAGTTTCATATATATATATATTTTTAACCATGTTTTCCCCCCCTCTGGTATTTCAAAGTTTCTCCTTTGATCTATTTTTATTGGTATATTTATAGAATTTCCTTTAATTACTCTTTTAGAATAAATCTACTGGCAATAATTTTTTAAAGTTTTCTTTCATTTGAGAATGTCGGTATCTCCTTCATTCCTGAAGAGCATTTCCACTGGATACAGGATTATGGATTGACTGTTGTTTTCTTTCAGCACCTGGAAAATGTGCCCCTTCCTTGTGATGTCCATCTTCTACCAATGGAATTGTTTTTCCCCTGTAGGTAAGGTGTCAGCTCATTCTCACTCTGCGCAATGTTTTTTCTTTGTCTTCAGTTTTCAGGAGTCTAAGATGTGTTTTGGTGTGGTTCTGAGGGGATTTATTCTGATTGGAGGTCTATCAGCTTTTTACATATTTGTCTTTTAACATTGTATCTTTTAGGCCAAAATTGGGCCATTTTCAAGCCATTGTTTCTTTGAGTACTTTTCAGCCCACCTTATCCTCTCTCCTTTTGTGACTACAATGACCTAAATGTGGGTTTTTGTTAGAGTCCAACAGGGGGAATGGAAGTCAGGCTTCTGACTTGGCTTTCTCTGCACCACCTTAGGGGGTGTACGGAGACCTCATGCAGCCTCGTAAGGCTGGAAGTCTAGACCGCCCACTCATCTTTGGGGTCAGGGTGGGGTGGGGTCACAGTGCTCCTGTGGTGTATGGCTGGGATAGATATTGCCTAGAAGTTTTCTGCCTGGCTATTCGGCCCCCTTCCCTGGTCCTTTGGCAGAGAGTGCAGTCTTTGGTTTGGAGTTTTGTTTTGTTTTTCTATGCCTGTTGGTGTCCCCAGGTGGCCAGCTTCTCTAGCATCCAGTCTGGATGTGTTGAGGCAGAAAAAATCCCAGGGGACCCCCTGCCCCGCCACTGTGTCTTCCTAGGGCTCTGGGGTCCTTGGCTGGTTGGTTTGTTCTCTCCACCTTTCAGAGTCTTCTTGTGTCTTTTCGTATATAAAGTTCAGGGTTTCTCATTTTACTTAGTAGGAAGATTAGGAGAAAGTATATCCATTCTCTCTTTCAGGAAGTGGTCTTTCTTGGGTTAATTTTGAATGTTATGTCATGGCACAAGCATCCTCCTAAGCTGCTCTTCTGACTAGATGAGCTCTAAATATACACCTCACTCTGGCTCTCTGGTTGAATTCATTCAAAAAGAATTCCTGAGACAACAAAGGATGTTGCTGTTTCAGTTGCACAGATAAGAAGGAACCTTGACCTTGAGGAAGACTCTAGCCCATTTTCATGGCAAAATCCCAGGGGACTTGAACAACTCTAACCTCCTCTGCGCCCTGTGGATTAAAAGAGCCAGTTTTCGTTCTTGTTTCTATTTTAACTTCAAAGTGTTTATTTCGCTGTAGTAGATCACGCACATCAACACAGGTTTCAACAAAATAAAGCGGTATGTTGGCTCACCAAGACCTCTAGCTAGCAATTATGCTTATGTGGGGACAGTGACATCTATTTCATTTATTTTGAAATTAAAATTATTGTAATTTTTAATCAGGAAGAGAAGAAAAATGATCTGTAGTGATATCTACTGGAGGATCTTGACTAGTTTTACTTGGGATAATTTGGCTAGGTCAGTGGTTGGCAAACTGCGGCTCGCGAGCCACATGCGGTTCTTTGGCCCCTTGAGTGTGGCTCTTCCACAAAATACCGACTTCTGCGCATGGGCCACGAAGTTTCAATCGCACTGTATGTGCGCACCCGCACGTGGTATTTTGTGGAAGAGCCACACTTTTGTGCCGACCACGGGGCTAGGTAACCAAAAGATGCCTACATGGATTTTGACTTTTCAAATGAAAAGCTGATCTAGCAAAAGAGTGAATAAATTTTAATGTGAGTCATCCGGAGCTCTAGAATGCCAACAAATACAAACAAAAAGAGAAATCAAATAAAATTTCAAAGAGAAATCCACTCTAAACACGATACTCTGGAAGGAAGAGACAGGGCTCACCCACTGATGGGGGAGCTCAGGTTTTTCACAGTCAACAGCCAAGGATGTCCAGTCTGGCTGAAGCCATATGGAAGCCACAAGAATAGTCCGAAATGACCCCTGAAGAGCAACATCTGAAGCGTAAAATACGTGGCAAATATCTGTGCCTCAATGAGCCAAGTCTCATGAATTCACACATCTATGCTTCATTTTTGTGAGTCTGAGAGGGATGTTAGGACCAGCCCAACCACTGATTTTAACAGCCTCCCTTACTGAGTGTATAAAATGTGCCAGACACGAAGTGATGGGGAAAGAGCTAAGTCGTGGCCTCGGCATCTTACAGTATGACAACCCTGCTCACACCCGAGGTCTGGACATTTGGATAGAACCTGAGCTTAGGATCCCCACCTCAGGTTCCCACCTTGCTTTTCCCGGGGGCACCTTTTACAATAACCACTTAAGAGGTGAGCCTTCAAAAAGTTAATGACCTCAGCCCCAACTGCCTCCTACCCTGCTCTCTGTCCCCTGACTGCCTGTGACCTGGGATGGAGGGCTGCCCTTCCTTCTGCTCACTGCATCCCGTTCTGAGACCTGTGAGTAATAAATCTTGTGACTGCTTCCTTCGTCTGAGTATATTGAAACGGAGCCTTCAATCAAAATGATCCCTGAGCTTTCACTTCCTCAGAGAGAGAGGTCTGATGCTGAGGGGCCCACTTTATGCCCCCTCATTCAGCAAGGCATAATTTGCATATTCTTCTTTATTATTGTTAATCCTCACATAAGCATATTTTTTGCATTGATTTTTTTTTTCTTCTTTTTTTTTTTTTTTTTTTTTTTAGAGCTAGTGGAAGGGAGAGAGGGAGGGGAGGAGAGAGGAGAGAAAGAGAAACATCGATGTGAGAGAGAGACATCTGGTTGCTTCCTGCATGTGCCCCGACCTGGGCCAGGGATCAAACCTGTAGCCCAGGTATGTGCCCTTGACCGGGAATTGAACCCATGACCCTTTAGTGCGAGGGCAGACACTCAAATCATTGAGAACACCGGCCAGGGCTCTGCATATTCTTAATTTAATATACCAGCTACTGGCCCCTCAACACACATGCTCTACCCCATTGAAACAGGACACAGAACACTCGCACTGCAAGACACCATCGGCATCTTCCAGGCGAGGTGTTGGCTCCCTGTGCTCATCAGGAGCTGCCTTCACACTCAGCCCAGGTTCTGGCTGCTCAACAAGACAGGCAGTGCGCTCAAGGTCAAAAAGGTGATTCAGAGGTGACACTGCAGTGCCTTCGCCACAAACCCATCACCACCGCTTTAAACACATCTCATGGGGAAAGGTCCTGAAGACTGTGACACAGAATCACTTGTTTGTATAACCGGTGCTTTAAATATAATGGACTTTAATTTTTAGAGCAGTTTTGGATTTATAGACAAGTAGACCAGAGAGAGTTCCTTCCTCTCCACACAGTTTCTCCGATTATTACCAAACAGCTCGTGTCCCTGAGCCCCGAGCCCCTGTGCCACTTGCCCTCGCTGCCCCCTCACCCTCCTCCCACAGTAGGATCTGCCCTCCTGCAACCGGCACTCAGGCGGCGCAGGGCACCACCCCCTCCAGGGCCCGAGTCCCAGCCGCACACACCATCTTCCCCGAATGCGTTTTACAGTCAAGATGACAAATGGCTGCTCTGTGTGCACAAGGCCTTGCATCGATTTCCCTCGGATCCACTTGGAAGTGAGCGGTTTCCAGGCAGCCTCAGGGCGCTGGTGGTGCCCACCCGGCTGCGTGCCTCACAGGCCTCGAGGAGACTCAGACAGTGGCCTAATCCATAGTTTCACTGGTGCTTTTGGATAAGTCCATCTTTTTGGATAAATCCTTAATCTTTGTGATTTTCTCTCTCTTCTCTCCAAGATGGTGCTGGGGGAGGGGAGGGGAGAGGGTCCTTGTGCTGCGCCCCTCGGCTCTGAGGGGTCTGCACTGTCTCAGGTGGCCCCGAGGCCTCCGTGGCTTCAGCCCCTCACAGGCCCCGCTCAGTCCCTGGTGGCCGCCATCCTTTGAACCGCCGACATGGGGTCCCTCCCCTAAGCATCCCACCAGCGCATCCCTCAGAGGCTTCGGGAAACTTCCAGAAGGTGCACTCGTGCTGTCTCACTGCCTAGGCCTGTGGCCACCCTGAGTTGTTCGCGGGTCCCTGAGATGTGGTCCGTCCCAGGGGACGCAAGCAGGGATCCTACCTGGCATGTTGGGTGAGGAAACCGGCCTCCTGTCTCTCCGCAGGCCCCTCCCTCTCTTCCCTTCAATTCCCTGACCTCCCCTCACCCCCTGCCCCGTCCATGTCTCCCACAGGGGCGTCCTCCCACCCCCAGGGCCCTCTGCAAACTGCACCCAGAGAAGTAGAGGATGTGCCTTGGGGTGCACGGGTCTGCAGGCACACATGAACTCCGGAAACACACTGCGTGAGGGAGGCACCGCTCACCTTCCGTGTTCTCCACTACGAAACCCCCTTTGAGAAACTCCGTGTTTGAGTTTTATGGGCACAGCTGCACAATTACAGAGACCCAGGGACACACACACTCCTGTGCAGGGAAACCCAACACAGTCACCAGGTGCCTGCAAGTGTCCTCGGCGGATGAGGACATTCAGCTAAAGTGGCTTCTCACCCAGAGCAATTCTGACACCTAGGGGACAGTCTTGGTTGTCACAATGGGGTGCTGCCAGCCTCTATGGAAGCTGGACACTGAAACACCCCGCAGTGCACAGAACGCCCACAGCAACACGCAGTCCACCCAGATGCCCATCGTGCGGAGGTGAGACCTGCGCCGGACGCCAAGAGGCACACAGGGCCCCGGGACGTGTATCCGGGGCACACTGAGCACTCCTGCAGCCAACAATCACAAGACAGCTGCCCCACTGAAAAATGAACAGAAGACCTGCGCAGACGCGTCTTTAAAGAAAATACGAAATGGCCGGTAAACACATGAACATGGGCTCAACGTCATCAGTCATCAGCGGAATGCAAACCAAAGCCACAATGAGACACGACTCAACACTCAACAGGACGGCCCGGATGGACATGATGGACGACAGCGAGTGCCAGCGAGGGTGCGGGGAGACTGGACCCTCACACGCTGCTGGTGGGAGTGTGAACTGGGGCAGCCGCCGTGGAAAACCATGGAAGCTCCTCCAACAGTTAAACCCAGAATTGCCACTTGACCCAGCAGGTCCACTCCTAGGCACTGACCCAAGAGAAATGACAGCACAATTCCACACATACACGTGTGCATAAAGATTCCTGATAGCACGATTCATAATCGCAAGCAAGTAGAAACAACCCAAATGTCCACCAACCGATAAGTGGGTAACAGCGGACTATCCAGGCAACAGAATATTAACCAGCCACAGCAAGGGAGGAAGCACTGACGTCTGCTATCTGAATGAGCCGTTGTGCTAAGGGGAGAAGCTGGACACAAAAAGCTGCATATTATAAGATTCTAATTACATGAAATGTCCAGAACATCCAGACAAAACCACAGACAGAACATGGATTAGCGGTTGTCAGGGACTAGGGGCCGGTGGAAATGGGAGAGTGACTGCTAATGGGTATGGCTTTCTTTTCAGGGTGATGAAAATGTTCCAAAATTAGATAATGGTGATGGTTGCCCAGCTCTGTGAATAGACTAAAAGCCAACTGTACAGCTGAAAAGAATGAAATTTTATGGTACGTGAATCATGCCTAAATAAGGCTATTATTAGAAATCAAGTGAATGGCAGACCAGACAATCTATATCCACGCACATTCACAGGCACTCACATTTACTCACCCATGCAGAGACTCTAGCACACACACACCACACACACACACATCTCACACATGCCAGCCCCTCCTGGGAAATACCAAGCTCTCTCACAAATCACTTTCCCTGCCACAATCCAGAAGCTGACTGAGAAATGCATGAGGATGCTGTGCTCACTAAGGCGTCACTGAGAAGGGCACTCATTCCTAAGCTGAACGCTCTGCCCTGACCTTTCTATATAGCCTCTATCGCAAAGCTTGCTGGACATCTCTCAGGCCTGTATGAGTACTTTTCTAGATCTTTATTTCCTTGTATCTTCTAAATTTTATTTTTCTAAAATTTCCACATCATTTTGACATATCCTATCCTTTACACACTTCAATCATGAGCCACTGTGCGGTTCAGACTTTCCCTGCTCAGTGGCACCACCTGCTGGCACACGGGGGTTCTGCAGGGGGTGTCTCAATAGAAAAGGCCCCTGTCCGCAGCTGGGGGAACTGAGGGATTCTAAGCTGTCCATAGCAGGGCACATAACTGCACCAAGAACTGTCCACGGCCTGCACCCCTCTGGACACTACTGTAGGTAAAAACGTGGTTACATGTGTCTCAGTCTGGACACTCACACTACTTTATACATAGCCAAACAGCATTTTTGACCCATTATTAATATACACTAATTTTCTTACAACAAACTATTGTGTAAATCAAAATGAAAGTGTACCTTGGTTCTTAAGACCTTCACCCAGAGCTTTTGTGCTATTTCAGAAAGCGCCATCAGTGCTGTTTGTGGGTTCGGTCACCAACATCCACACCTGCCCAGCCTGCACCTATGTGTCATTCATGGTGTGCCGCATGGTCACCAACATCCATACCTGCCTGGCCTGCACCTGTGAGTCATTCACGGTGTTCTCCATGGTCACCAACATCCACACCTGCCCAGCCTGCACCTGTGAGTCATTCACGGTGTTCCACGTGGTCAACAAAATCCACACCTGCCCAGCCTGCACCTGTGAGCCATTCACAGTGCTCCTCACATACCTGAGGACTTCAGTTTCCCTTCTGAGAGCCTGCCGAGCACTTACATACACAAATATGTTTCATCGTAAGTTGCTTTCTTTTCTTCCCATTTGTAATACAGATGACGCATACTGTTTCTTTTAACTTGTGTTTGGGTACGTATATGGCCTGTGAATTCCATGTCAGAAGATGAAAGGAGACATTGCTCCACTGTCTGTTGAAAGAAGGGTGCTGGGTTTGATGCTGAGCCCTTTGTCAGAGAGGCCCCTTTTCAATTCTTCCATTTTCCTGGTTTTGAGGACACACTGGGGTTGTACTTTTCCACTACTTCTCCCATCTGTGGAGCTTCCCAGAGGCTCCATCATGTCTTTCAGCTGTGCTACTGCTGCTTTCCTCCTAACACTTCTCCTGGCAGGGCAACTAGAGGCCCCTTGCCCCTGGGGATGGCAGCATGGAGAAGCCCACAGGAAGCAAGCAGGCCCCAGGGCAGTCAACCTGCTTAGCGAGCAGCCTGTTCTGCCCTGTCGGGGTTTCTGAGGGACTGAGCTTGCCTTCAGAAACCTGGGGGGGGAGGGGGGGGCGGTAAGGGCAATGTGCCGGGGGTAGGGGAGGCCGGGGGAAGGTCAATGGGGAAAAAGGGAGACATATGTACTACTATTTGTAATACTTTAAACAAGAAAATAAAAATTAAAAGAAAAAGAAACCTGGAGCCACGCAGCCTCGTTTCTATAATCTAACAAGGAGTCAGTAGGCAGCCCAGAGCTGGAGGAGCAGCTCAGCCTCCTCTGAGGACTCGCCTCTGTCCAGCTTCCTTCTCACTCAGCCATCTCGGCCTATTGCTTTGGCCCTCAGAGACACAAGATAGCTGCTTCCCTTCCCACCATCACATCTTCATCCACGCAGGGGGGGAAGCCCCAAAGCCTCTCCCCATGGGACCATCTACATGACATTCTGCCTATAGAGCTGTCCCACAGCCACCTGGGAAGGTGAGAAGACTGAGCAGTGCTAACAGGTGTGTCATCCTCACTAACAGAAAAAAAATCCAGGTTCTGCTAGAAGGAAAGGGGGGTTAACATGAGCAGGAAGTTGCAGTTATGTCTCCCTCACCTCTTCCCTCTGTCCCAGCACACAGGGATGGGGGGCCGGCATGTTTCACGGGCACCGGGTTAAGTGCCATTGCAAGGGCACAGCTGTGGCTCTGCCCTTTTCTTTTCCAGTTAAAAATAAACTTTTGTGCCTTTAAACGCCATATTTAAAACAAGTAAATATTTTTTGCCTAGCTGAGTAACAACAGTTAGGCACCTGTCCATGGGCACCTCCCACTTTTCGCCAGCCACTTTGTTAATTCAACGGCTGGCCTCCACCCAGCGGGAGACAACCACCAACTAGAACACAGAGCTGGCGCGTGGTTCCCGCTGCCTTTGGCCTTCAGACTCCATTCATTTCCAAAGGGGCTCCAGTCAGCACCGCTTCCCACCCATCACTGAGGTCGTGTCACAGCCACACTGAGTTAGCGTCTCTTGTCACAGTCTTCCCTCCTGGGATCCCCTGACCGCCTAACCGTGTACACATTAAGCATCACTCTTTGTGCTGTGGGTTTTGACAAATACTCATTGTTATGTATCTACATTACGACATAGACAGAATGGTTTCACCGCCCTGTAATCCTCGGAGCTCATTTCTTTTTAGCACTGAATAAAAGCACTGTCTGGTGTACCGGTTTATTTACCCACTCACCCGCTTGCGGGCATCTCGGTTGCTTCCAACAAGGGTGAGTAACAAAGCTTCCATAAACACCCAAGTGCAGGTTTCTGTGTAAACACCAAGGAGAGTGATCCCTACACTGTATGGTAAAAGCATGTTTCGTTTTATAAGAAACTGCCCAATCGTCTTCTGAAGTGGCCACACCATTTGTATTCCCACCATTTCCATTCATGCCCAGTGAACGAGGCCCTGTTGTTCTGCCTCAACACGTTTCTATGTCCAGTGGGAATAACAAATGTCATAAAGCGGGGTCACCTGAGAGAGGATCACCCACACAAAAGGAGGAAAACCAACACGCCACTGGCTACTGACTAGAGGACCGGGCCGGGACCGTGCCAGGCCCCTTCTCCTCCTCACGCCCAGGCCGCAAGGCAGCTCCCCGTCTCCCTTTGCCCGGGTGAGAGACTGAAGCGCGGAGGAGCCAGGCAGGTGCTCGGCACGCCCCGGTGGTGATCCCAGCGGGCCCAGGTGCTTGTCTACGGCCCATCCTGGCATCGTGGTGTGTCAGCCGTAAGGCCAAGAGAAACTCTGCCCACTTCCCAGGCTCCATCAGGGAACTTGAAGAGTTAACCTGGAAATGAGTTTCAAATCAACTCCCCGTTGTTTTTTCCAGAGTGACTTTGCTAATGCTTTTAAGAGAAGGCGGAAATGGCAGGCTCACATCCCCGGTGAAAGATAAATTGCTTTCTCCAGTTTCCTGGCCTCCAAACGGCAGGGCTCCGACAAGATCAGACTGCTGACCGCATCCGACAACACGGTTCAAGTTCAGCTCCCCGTAGGATAAAGAGCGGTGTTGCTGCGGTGGGGCAAGGGTGGGTCCTTCACACGGGTTTCTGTGAAGGGCCACCACGACTCCAGAATAAGCACCCAGCCTACACAGAGACCCAGCTGCCATTATGGGAAAGCAAAATTAACCGGCAGGACTCCATTTGGAGGCAAGAAAAGTGGCTATGGAAAGACTCCACTCCAGCCCTGGCCCGTGTGGCTCGGTGGGTTGGCTGTCGTCCATGCACTGAAAGGTTGCCGGTTCGATTCTCGGTCAGGGCACAGGCCCGAGTTGTGGGCTGGATTTCTGGTGGGGGAGGGGAGAGGGTGTGCAGGAGGCAGCCAATCAATGTTTTGCTCTCACATTGATGTGCTTCTATCTCTTCCTCTCCCTTTCTCTCTCTCCAAAAACCAACAAATATGTTTAAAAACGAAGAAAGACTCCACTCCACCCACTCTCCTGGTGGGATGCACCGTGGACACACATCTCAGAGGAAAGACAGACTGAAGCCCTACAACCTGCCTTTGGGTTTGCAGCTGCAGTGCAGGAAGCTGGGCAGGACGACGGGGGCCGGGTCCTTCCTGGCACTAATATTCTGAGTGTCAGTCCCAGCAAAGGCTGGTTAGAGGCTCCCGGTTCTGTGTCTACAGGTGCCAACCTCAGACAGCCACCTCACTTAGCAGAAAGCCAGGAGGGAGGGAGCTCCCTCGGCCTTTGGGTGCCCAGAAAAGCCACTGGACACAGAAGCCCTCCTGAGGGAGGCTGACACACACATATCCACTTCCACTATGGGTCAGAGTCATGAAGCTGCTAAGAGACTCTTCTTTAACACGTGGCCCTTTCCCAGTGCCAAGGCCACGCCCACGGCACTGTGGCTCTGAGTCCTACCCACGCCCGTACAACAGGCAAACTGAACAGTTTCATGCTGCCTGCCCTAGCGATGACAAGACCCTAAAGCTGCCGGCACCCCTATAAACAAAGCACTAGGAGCAGATGGTCGTCATGATTTTTGTGAGGGGGAAAAAGCACCGTGTTTCTCCGAAAGGTCCAGAAATCGTTCCCTTACATTCAGGTCGCGTGCTTGAGAGCCACATGAACTTCTGGCAAGGTTGGACAGAAACAACCTCCATGGCTCCCTTCAAGGATGTAATGAGCCACATTCGCACACTGAATTAATCCTGGTTGTGAAGACCCACAGCCGCCTCGGCACGTAGGAAACAGAGGACCGTAGAGGGAGGAGGGAGATCTCTACCTTGCAAGTCACATTATAGAAAGATTTTCTATTAAATAATAGAAATGTCAAACTTATACAAAAACAGTGAGAACAGTGTAATGACAGCACATTCATATCTGTGCCTGGCCAGCCTTGCTTCCTATGTAACCCCCACCTCTCCAACTGCTGCCCCCACAAATCACCTAAGGCAAAACCTAGCCACTGTTGTATTTTCCCATGTAAATCATCCGGTGCATAGCTCTAAACGGCAATGACTTTTTATAAAATATGAGCATAATACACTCAATAACGCCATGGCCATGATACAGTTAACAGTTCTCCAGGATTAAATGTCCAGCCAGCGTCCCATTGCCTTTTCTCTGTTTGCTAAACCCGGTTGGTTGGTTTGCTTGTTCACAGGGGAACCCTCACACGGCCCAGTCCATATACTGTGGTTGGCTGCTCTTTCTCCCAGGTCTCTCTTGACTTACAGGTTCCCCTTCCAATTCTTTTCTCTTTGCAATTTTGTTGTTGTTGAAGGAACCAGGTCGTTGGTCAAGTAAACCTTCCCACGGTCTGGAGTTTGCCAATGCTGCGCCTTCAGTGGTGTTTACGGTGCTTCCTGTGTCCCTCGGTCCCCAGTACTTCCTATAAATTGTCCGTCAGATCAGAGGCTTGTGCAGATCCAGTTCAGCGTTGTATTTATTTACCCCCTTGGGGCAGCACCTCAGGCTCTCCCTCTGTGTCATCTCTGTTCCCTTCCCTTCCCATCTCCCTACATCTGCTTTGAGGTGAATACCTGCCTACTTATACGGCAATCCAGTCCCATTTCTGCCAATTTTTGTAGTTGTCTGAGCAGAGGGTCACCACACGGTACTGTGTCCCTCAGATTGGATGGGTCTCTTCTTCTCCACCTACTGAATTCTGCCCACACTCTAAAGCCCAACGGAGCCTCTGGGGGCCGAGGAACCCACCGCCACAGGAGGTGACTCCATGGTTAACCACTGTCTGTACTCATGGGACATACATCAAACCCAGCCTGTCCCTGACATCTCTGTCTGCAGGCCCCTGGCCCCATTCTTCAACCAAGTTGGAGTTCTAGTCGTTTTCTTTAGCCACGCCCCAGGAATACTGCTCAGCCCCAGAGACACCTAAGTGCCATGAGTGTCGGGTCACTGACCACACATGTGCCGGCCGGCAGCAACACGCACATGTCACTTTTCACAGCTACTTGCCAGGAGAAAGTTTTCTTCTGCAGTTTGAAAGAAGACATTCTATTTTTGTTAGATAAACACAGAACTGGATTCTAAAGACTCCGTTCCCTCTTCTACTTCCCAACACACAAATCTGTGTGTGCTTCCCTATGCAGGTCAGGAAGGTACCAAGGGCTTATATGCAGACCCCTTTTCCTTAAATACCTAACTTTGCGGGTGTTGTGATTATCTTCCTGTGTCTAGCTTCAGGAAAGAAAGAAAGTCCAAACTGCATAAGATGGGAAACCTTAGCACAGTAACTTCAGACACTGGAAACGAGGGAATTTCATGTCAAGCCATAAAAGTACTTGGGGTGTCTCTTTAAGAAGAGAAGGAAAGAAAAAGATTCAACATGCATAATTCAGCCAAGCCTTGATATTTGAAGGAGAAATTATACAGAGAAGTCATGCGGGTTGTTGGGTCCTTCGAAGCATGGAGAAATGTAATATTGCATCTCAAATACATTTCATGGTCTACTTAACTTAATAAATAAAAAATTGCATTTCTGAGTTACAGATGGTGCCGATAAAATGAATGAACACATGAGTACCGTTACCAAGAGTGTAACCAGAAAAGTTGTCTATCTCAGTATTGAGATCAAATTTTCAAATAGCTAAAATGAGTCTACAAGTACAGACTTACGGGAAAAACACACATTTGATTGCCATATTCAAAGTTTGCATAGGTTATATGCTTTCTATTTTTAAAAAGTATTTCAAAGTTTTTTGGTGTTTTTTATGTGTTTGTTACAGCACAAAACAGTGGTTCCTAATGTTTTTGGTATGAAAATGTCATTTTAATATAAAAATTGCCAACTCTTACCAGATAGTCACTTTTGAGAATATATGCTTCAGAAAATGCCTAAAGACTAAAAGTTATTTTGTACGATTTCATGTCTTTTAGATGAATCTGAATGAGTGTAACTGTCTCTAGAACACTGAGAGAGTAACAGAATCCGGCAGGCGGCACTGAGTCCACACGGAGGCCCTGCCGAGATCTGAACTGCCTCTCATCACCGGGGGCGAGGAAGCAGCTGAGTCCTCACAGCTGGCATGGAGATGCCCCAGGGCAAAACAGAGAAGGAAGAACCACATGTGAAAACAAAACCTACAAACTGCAAATCGCATGAAAGTACTTTGACGTCTGCGAGAGGGAAGCTGCAAAGCTGGACCAGGAAGAAGGTGAAGGGACCCATGGCAGATCTTGGAGGTCCCAGCATTTG
The DNA here is from genome assembly GCF_014108235.1 of Myotis myotis. NCBI lineage: Eukaryota > Metazoa > Chordata > Mammalia > Chiroptera > Vespertilionidae > Myotis > Myotis myotis. The sequence continues at coordinate 27,022,673 of NW_023416335.1, forward strand.
CTCCCTCACGGAAGAAGGGAAGAAGAGAGCCGTACCTGAGAGGGAACTGCCATTGTGCGCTGAGGCAGGGGATCCAGGAAGAAAGCCACAGAAGGTGAGTTGTCAAGGTCCTGGCAAACCACCACAAGGACGTTGGCTTTTGGCTTTTGTTCTGAGTGAGATGGAGCCACTGGAGGGTTTTGTGCAGAGAAAGGGCTTGAGCTACCGACTTAGAAAAAACTCATCTCCTTGCCCTTTTGAGAGATGGCAGTGGGGGTGGGGGTGTGGGGAAAACAAACATAGATGCAGTATGACCTGTATCTATGCACCTGTAGAAGGATTTGGCTTCTGCATCTATTCTGAAGGTGCCCCAACAGGACTTACTGGCAGAGTAGAAGTAAGGGTGAGAGAAAGCACAGTCCAGGTCAGCCGTGGGCAAACTACGGCCCGCAGGCCGGATCCTGCCCGTTTGAAATGAATAAAACTATTGACAAAAAAGACCGAACCCTTTTATGTAATGATGTTTACTTTGAATTTATATTAGTTCACACAAACACTCCATCCATGCTTTTGTTCCGGCCCTCCAGTCCAGTTTAAGAACCCATTGTGGCCCTCGAGTCAAAAAGTTTGCCCACCCCTGGTCCAGGTGATAAGGTTTATGGCTTATGGAACAGAAGGATTTGCAGTGAACTAAGGCAGAGAAGGCTGTGGATGAAGCAGGTGTAGAGCCATCTATGACTCATTCAGGTGGAGGTGTTGAGGAGGCAGTTAGATGTGGTTCAGGGGAGAAGTCTGGGCTAAAGGTATAGAGTTTGGGGTCACTGATGTAGATGTACCAAAAGCCACAAGGCTATGGGATTGAGTGCAGGCAGAGATGGAGAGGAGGCTCTAGAATGGGAGAAATAATCACATCTTTTTTAAAAAATATATATTTTATTGATTTTTTACAGAGAGGAAGGGAGAGGGATAGAGAGTTAGAAACATCGATGAGAGAGAAACATCAATCAGCTGCCTCCTGCACATCCCCCACTGGGGATGTGCCCGCAACTGAGGTACATGCCCTTGACTGTAATCGAACTTGGGACCCTCGAGTCTGCAGGCCGACGACCTAGCCACTGAGCCAAACCAGTCAGGGCAATAATAACGTCTTTGAACTGATATGAATCCAGTGGAGAATAAGGAATCCATGATGGAGAGAAGATAAAGGGGGCTGGAGTGAAGTCCCAGAGTGGAGGGGGGGGGGGTACTGGGGTCCAGGTGGTGGGACTAACGTGAGGAAACGTCCTTGAGTGTAACAGGCAGGTAGGCAAGCATGTGGTGGAGAGTCAAGGGGTGGGTGGGCACGTGGAGAGACAGGCAGAAGGCACTCTTCTGGTGGATTCAATTCTTCCTGTAGAGTAAGAATCAGGTTTCCATAGGAGAGAGTAAGGATGGAGAAAGGCACTGGGGCCAAGCAGAAAGAAAGGGTGAGCTTCTATTGGGGAGCTGGACAGCCTGTGGAGATAGAGCAAGATTGCCCAATATGTTGAGGACCCACTGAGGATCATGGTCAGGAATTTAAAAGCAAAACAGTCTGTATGGTAGTATATTTTGCAGAGCTTTATTGAGACCTGGTTAACATATATAACGTCCATCTTCCCTTACCCAAGTACAAGCAAGGTCTAGGCAGAGCTGGAGTCAACCAGGGCCCTGGTTTTGCCACGCTGCCGCAATGAAGCAAGAGGATGCACTAGTTGAGGAGAGTGCAGGAGTGTGATGCCTGACAGTGGACAGAACACTGGGTGAGAAGGGGAGAGCAGACCTAATGGGGGTGAGGAGGGAAAAAGTGGTAAGATCAACAGATTCATTCCATTATTTGGAATGAGTAAATGAAAAATAAATGAATCAAGCATGAGATCAACACACTTTTAAAGAAGAAGTGAAGTCCAAGAAATAGAGACAAAGCAGAAACAAGTGAATTAGAAGTTGGAAAACCAGTAGAATTAAAGTTAGAAATCAGTGGCTGAAAACAAAAACAAGAGATCTATTTGCTAACTAATCAAGAAGAAAAGAGAGAAAGAAAAATAAGAAATGAAAGAGGACAATAGTCTTGAAAGAAGAAAAGTTTTAAAATTACATGAAATTTCTTTGTATAACTATGCATTTGTTTGAAAACCTGGGTAAAATGGATACTTTTCAGGGGCTATATAACTTATCAAACAGACCAAATTCCATGGAAGAAAGAAAGTTTCCAAAGAGCTACTCTTTCCAAAAGCACTAGACCCAGCTGGTGTCCAAGGGGGGTTCTACCAAAGCTTCATAGAATGGGTCACTCCAACACATATGACACTCACAGTATAGAAAGAGGACAAATTTCAAGTTCTTTTAATGAAGAGAACAAAGCACTGATACCAACATCTGACAAACACTGAACAGAAGAAAAACCCAGACGATCCTACTTAGAAGTACCAATGTAAAAATTCTTCAATAAATAGCCCCAGATATTTCCAGTCCTTATGTGTGGGCTACACTTAGCAACGTGGTTCCAAACAATACAAGTTGGATAGGGGATGAGGGGAGTTACTGTATAGTAGAGGAACCAAACAAACATGACCTCAGCTCAGTGATCAAGGTCCACATCCACAGTGATGAGTTATGGTGACAGCATGCTCCCCTGATATGATGTGGTGAGAGGGGCGCTTTACCTCTATTCTTCCTCCCCAAAACTCATGACTCCATTATAGCCATGAGAAAATCATCAGACAAATCCCAGAAGTGCAGTCTAAAAAATACCTGCAATCCTCCTCAAAAAATGGGAGATTATATTTTTCTAGGAATTTGTCCACTTCATCAACATTGTCCAGCTTGTTGGCATATAGTTGCTCGCAGTATTTTTTCTTAAAATCCTTTATGTTTCTGTGGTGTTGGTTGTTACTTCGCCACTTTCATTTCTGATTTTATTTATTTGGGTCCTCTTTGTTTCTTGATGAGTTTGGCTAGAGGTTCATCAATCTTGCTTATCTTGGTTTCATTGATCTTTTGTTTTTGTTTTTGTTTTTAGTCTCTCTGTCATTTATCTCTGCTTTAATCTTTATTATTTCCTTCCTTCTACTTACTCTGGGATTTTCTTATTGTTCTCTTTCTAGCTCTTTAAGTTGTAGGGTTAGATAGTTGATCAAAATTTTTCTTGCTTTTTAAGGTAGGCCTAGAGTGCTATGAACTTCCCTCTCAGGACTGCTTTTGCTGTGTCCCATAGATTTTAGGATGTTGCATGCTCATTTTCATTTGTTTCCAGAAAATTTTTGATTGTTTTCTTGATCTCATTGGTAACCCATTCATCCTATATAATAAAAGCCTAATATGCTAAGTGTCTGGTCATCCAGTAGGCAGTTCAACCAATAAAAGTGTAATATGCTAATGATATGCTAAAGCCGCTCAACTGCTCCCTGTGATGTGCACTGACCTCCAGAGGACAGAAGCTCCGACCAGGAGGTTAGCTTGCTGCTGGGGTCTGGCCAATCGGAACTGAGCAAGATGTTCTGGACACACCCTGGAGCCCTCCCACGGTTCCTCCCCACCTGGACAACCTCCCGAATCCCTCCCTGGCCCGATTGTGCACTGGTGGGGTCCCTCAGCCTAGCCTGTGCCCTCTTGCAATCTGGGACCCCTCAGGGGATGTAGGAGAGCCAGTTTTGGCCCAATCCCGCAGGCCAGGCCGAGGGACCCCACTGGTGCACGAATTTGTGCACCGGGCCTCTAGTTATTTAATAACATGCTATTTAGCCAACATGTGTTTGAATGTTTTTGAATGATTTTACTGTAGTTTATTTCTAATTTCATTCCATTGTGATCTGAGAAGATGCTTAATAGGATTTCAATCTTCTTGAACTTGTAGAGACTTGTTTTATGTCCTAACATGTGGTCTATTTTTGGGAATGACCCATGTACACTTGAAGAGAAAGTATATTCTTCTGGCCTGTAGAGTTTCTGATGAAAAAATCAGCTGACAGCCTTATGGGGACTCCTTTGTAGGTAACTAATTGCTTTTCTCTTGCTGCCTTTAAGATTTTCTCTTTGTCTTTAATTTTTGGCATTTTAATTATGATGTGTCTGGACATGGACCTCTTTGGGTTCTTCTTGCTTGGGACTATCTGTTCCTCCTGAACTTGTGTGACTTTTCCCTTTACCAGGTGAGAGCAGTTTTCTGCTGTTATTTCTTCAAACAGGTTCTCTATTCCTTTTCTCAGTTCCTTCACCTTCTAGTACTCCTATGATGCAAATATTGTTATGTTTCATGTTGTCCTATAATTCCCTTAAATTGTCCTGTTTTTTAATTGTTTTCTCTTTTTGGTTTTCTGATTGAGTGATTTTTTTCTACCCTTTCTTCTAATTCACTGATCTAATCCTCAGCTTTTCTAAATCTGTTTATTTCTTCCAATGTGTTCTTTATTAGGCTATGTCTTTCTTCATTTCCAATTGGTCATTTTTCATAGTTTCTATGTCTTTTCTCATGCTGTTCAGCATCCTTGCAATCATTACTCTGAACTCTATAACTGATAAATTTTTTTATCTCCATTTCATTTAGTTCTTCTGTAGAATTCTCTTGTTTTTTCACTTGGGCTTTATTTTTTGTCTCCCCGTTTTGGCCGCCTGTTAGGGTTTGTTTCTATGGATTAGATAGGTCTGCTATGACTCCCTGTCTTTTTGGAGGAACTCTGGTGGTCAGATGCTGTTAGTGACTGGCACTGAGTACCCTGTTTGGAGCTATCAGCAATCCACAGCTTGTGGCTCTCCCTGCTGAGTGCCTTTGGAAAGGACCAAGATGTACATCAAGGTCTGCTTTTCCTAGCCCCAGATCCAAAAGCAGATCAGGCAAAGACTTAAAGCATCCAGGGATTTGCCTCTGCCTGTAGGCTGATTGTTATTTTCAGTCTCTTAATGAGCCTCAGGCTGCAGACCACAGCAAGGCATAACCTCCAGAGGGTGGGGTGAGAGGTTTTCCAACAGGGTGGGGCAATTGCTCCCCCCAACCCCCCCTCCCCCCGACCATGAAAGCTGCCTGGATGGTAGAGGTCTACCTGAGAAAAATGTCCTCTGCAGTATGGGGGAATGGCTCAGCACAGGAAACCAGGCAGCTCTCACCCCAGAGTCCCTAGCCCTGGATTCTCCTCACACAGCTCTGGCCCACTCTGCCTTCCCTCTGTCAGAGCCCAAGGTGAGTGGCTGCACACAAAATATTGTGTGTTTGCCCTTTAAGAAAGTGCCTGCATTTCCAGCCATCTCTCCCTGGCAGAAGTAACCCCACTTCTTCCCACAACCATGATATGTGGGCACCTTTTTCAATTCTGGTGCACTGGGCTGGGGAACCCAGCTTGGTGTTTAGACTCCAGAGCTGTCAGTGGGAATGCCCACAGCTGAAATATCCGTCCGGAACTCTAGCTGCTGTCTGTGGGAGCCCAGCCAGCCCTCTCACTTCCTACTAGTCTCTATGTGGTCTCCAATTTACGTCCTTGGTTATAAGTGATCTCTCCAGCTAGTCTTCAGTTGATTACTCAGGATGGTTTTTCTATATTTTAGTTGTAATTCCATTTTGGTCCTGGGCGAGTGTCAGTGTAGCTTCCACTTAATCTGCCACTATTTTGGAAAGTCTCTCTTCTACTATTTAATATTGTCCTGGAGATACTGGACAATGCAGTTAGACAAGGGAAAGAAATCAGGAGCATAAAAAAACACACAGAAGAAATAAAATGATAATTATTTGCAGATTTGCTTGTGCAATTATGTAATTAAACGGTATGAACTGTGGTTCATATAAAAATAAAAAGGTAGCACCAATGGCCAGGAAAACTCTACCAAAGAGCAATAGAGTCAAGTTGACCTGATCAGAATTAAAACATGCCATAAAGCCTCAATAATTAGTGTGGTACCAGAGAATGAAAGGCAAATAGACCAATGATACAGAACAGAAACTCCAGAAATTGACTCAAATGCATATGGAAATTTAACATATTTTCATGGTGGTATCTCCAATCTGTGGAATAAAGATAGGGATTTTAATTTTTATTTATTTTTTATTTTTAATATATATTTTTTTAAATATATTTTATTGATTTTTCACAGAGAGGAAGGGAGAGAGATAGAAAGTTAGAAACATCAATGAGAGAGAAACATCAATCAGCTGCCTCCTGCACATCTCCCACTGGGGATGTGCCCGTAACCCAGGTACATGCCCTTGACCGGAATCGAACCCGGGACCCCTCAGTCCGCAGGCCGACGCTCTATCCACTGAGCCAACCGGTTTCGGCTATTTTTAATATATTTTTATTGATTTCAGAGAGGAAGGGAAAGGTAGAGAGAGATAGAAACATCAATGATGAGAGAGAATCATTGATTGGCTGCCCCCTGCAAGCCCCCTACTGGGGTTAGAGCCCTTGGCCGGAATCAACCCGGGACCCTTCAGTCCGCATGCCGATGCTCTATACACTGAGTGAAACCAGCTAGGACAAGATAGGGATTTTTAAAAATGGCATTAGGACCACCAGGCCAGAAAACAAAGTTGGATCCATACTTGACGCTATACAACAAAATACATCCAAATGGGTCAAAGGTTTAAGTATAAATAAAAGTACTAGGAAAAAAATGGGTGATTCCTTTATAACCCTGGAATAAGGAAGCCTTTTAAAACTATGACTCAAAATCTAATGAAGTCAACTACATTTTTTAAATGGCAAAAAGGAAAGTCAAGAAAAGATAATCTGAGAAAAGTACTTTCAACACATATTTCAAGGGCTAATCTCCCTTAATTTATAAGGAGCTCCATTATAAATTAAAAACATTAAATGATTAGCAGCCTAATTTTCAAAAAGGCAAACAAGAAATTTAAATAACTTAAACAAATGAGAAGATGCTCAGTCTTCTCACCTGCGTGGCAAATGCAGTAAGCTCCAGCTGGGGTAGCTGCTTTCAGTTCTCAGACTGACAAACACAAAAAGTAGAAACTGGCTCCCACTGGGGACTCTCTACAGAGAGTCATTCATGACTCCTTGTGGGATAAAAATGGAAACCATGGAACACAATAGTAACTTTGAGCAAAACTGTCAAAAAGCACTTGCCCCTGACAGCCTCTGAGAATCTGAAATCCAGCATATGCATGAAATATATACATACATACATACATACATACATACACAAAGGTCATTAACTGCAGCACTGTATGCAATAACAAAAAATTGAAAAGAACCAAGCATCCAGCAATGGCTGCTGAGCTATGGTATAACCCAGTGGTTGGCAAACTGTGGCTCGCGAGTCACATGTGGCTCTTTGGCCCCTTGAGTGTGGCTCTTCCACAAAATACCGACTTCTGCGCATGGGCCACGAAGTTTCAATCGCACTGTACGTGCGCGCCCACACGTGGTATTTTGTGGAAGAGCCACACTCAAGGGGCCAAAGAGCCGCATGTGGCTCGCGAGCCACAGTTTGCCGACCACTGGTATAACCACACAGAGGGTTATTGTGTGACTAAATAAAGACTAAAGACATTCTCTCTTTACTGATAGGGAATTATCTTCAAGATATATTAAATGGGGGTAAAAGATATAGGACAGTATTTGCAGTATGCTACTTCTTGCATAAAACATGAGGAAACCAAGATTATACCAGTGTCTCTTTGTATTTGTGTAAAGACCCCGGTAGGTACATGGGATCCTGAGGCAGTGACTGCCTACGGGGTGAAGTATGGGCACGTGGTGACGGGATCAGAATGAGAATTCTCAAGGCGCACCTCTCATATGACAGACACTCCTCAATTCACGGGGGGTCACAGCCTCAGAAACCCATCATGAGCTGAAAATATCGTAAGTTGAGAACACATTTAACACACCTGACCTACCAAACAGCATAGCTTAGCCTCGCCTACCTGAAACATGCTTACAAATCAGCCTACATCTGAGCATTATCTTGAGTTTCATTTCAAGAGTAATTGCCTTCCTCTTCTTCTCACCAGAAGCAGGAGGCTCAAGCATATGGGCTTTTTGTGGACATGATGGGACACAGAAACACAAAACACAATATCCAAACACGCTGGCAACACAGCACACTAGAGTATTGGTTGTTGCCCTCCTGATCATTGGGCTGAATGGGAGCTGAGGCTCACTGCCCAGCATCACAAGAGAAAAATCATGCACATTGCTAGCCCAGGAAAACATCAAAATTCAAAGTACAGTTTCTACTGAGTGTGTATCGCGTCACACCATCGTAAAGTTGAAATACCATCAGTCAAACCATTGTAAGTCAGGGACCATTAGTATTTTGACTTTGAACCATAAAGAAGTTTACTATTTATTACAAAGCAAAACACAGAAAAGAGGAAAGTTGAAGTAGGGGCGGGGAACGGGGGAGGAGGAGGGAAGAGAACCCAGTCAGCTCCCAGGGAGAATAGATGCAATCTTGAGAGATTCAGTATCAATATGAAACTGAGATTTGGACTTGGTATAACTACTAAATGGGGAGTCTTGAAGGTCTCTCTCAGCAGCCAGAAAATAATAGAATCCAATGTTCTATATGTAGAGTAATTGAGAAATAATGTGCAGAATTCAGAAAAGAGGAGATCTGGGACCTGGAGAGTATATGCTAAGTGAAATAAGCCAATCAGAGAAAGACAAGTATCACATGATCTCACTCATATGTGTAACCTAATGAACAAAATAAACTGATGAACAAAAAGGATCCAGAGGCCTTGAAGATGCAACAGACTGACCTATTTCAGAAGAAGGGGAGGGTTCGGGGGCGGGGGGAGATTAACTAATGAACTCATAGGCATAGCCCATGGACAGACAATAGTTCAGGGAAGGCCTGGGGAGGGGACGGGAGCAGGAGCAGGGTGGAAGGGGTCAATGGGGCGGGGGGGGGGACACGACATCTGTAATATTTTCAACAATAAAGATAAATTTAAAAAAACACAAAAAGAAACAAAAATAATGTTATAAAAGTCCTACACAGTGTATGAAACTGAATACAAAATTACAACACACTGCAATGCACTGTTGCTAGCAGCCCATCTTCCCAAACCCAGGATTCCAAAAGTGCTTTATGAAACCATTCTCACTTGAATGAACAAAGATTACGTTTGTCCCCTGGAACAAAGGAGCCAGCCACATTCCAGAAAGGTCAGTGTTAAGGTAATCTCAGGTGATTTCTGCAATTGAGAAGCTGTAAACCTCTGAGAATCTCTCAGAAGTCTTTCGCTTTGCCAGGTGAGATGAGCCGTAATGCTGTTTTGGGTTTTACATGCACACATGCACTCACTCACAGACACACACACACACACACACACACCCCTTCTCCTAGGGTCTCCAACAATTATAGCATTAAGGGCCCCATAGCAGGGAGGCCGCCTCTCCCCACGGGATCCACAGCCACCTCTCCACAGGCCCTTTAAGAGCTCAGGTGGGACAGACTCCAGGACCAGCTTTTCCGGACTCTCCAGGGCCCTAGGGAAGGCCTCAACTTCCAGAGGCAAAGTGTGCTGCTAACCCAGCAAGACAGGACCCCGGGAAACTCCAGGTGAGTGTGCTCACCTTCGGCCTAGTCTCTCACTGGGCTGAGGAGGTGGGGATCTGTAAGGAGAAAGACATTGGGCTTGCAGATAGACCTGAGGCGGTCATTGCTGGCAGTGCCTTTAGGTAAGCGGGCCCTCAGGTGACAGTGGCTGTGGCCACTACCAATTCCATTCCTGCAGTTGGCAGATAAGCGCCCAGCCTGTTTTGTCTTCCGGAGGGAAAGTATAGTGTCAGTCACCGGTGACTGACATGGGGCTTAACGTGTTAGCGACCCAGAGGCCTGACATCTCTGACAGACAACCCTGCTAGACAAGTTACCCGGGTAAAAGAAAGTGTGGTGAATGAAAACACGTACAGTATCAGCCATGTATACAGAAATGAGAGCTATAAATATACACGCTTATATTTAAAACACACACACACAACAGAAGGATTAACTTCAAAAACTAAAAGGGAAAAATAGATTACTTATGGAAGAAGGTAAAAACAAGAAGGAAGACCCAGGGACAGACCCTAGACATCTCCAAATCCGGCTTGGCTTTGGAAATATGCAATTATCCTATATAATTACAAAACAAAGTGGAAATTTAAGCAATCCTTGAAAAATTAAAAATACAACAAAGGAACTTATTCATCGGGTTGGTGGCATAGTCACACAGAGAGGATTTCAAAACACAGTAATCTGACTAAATCCCTCAAGTTCCTACAGGCCAACAATCTAAATTCCAACTTCCTCAGGGAAAATGTTACCGTGACCGAGAGGACTGCTGTTCTGATACTATTGGATGTGTATGTAGGAAACGGCACATAAGCCATTATATTGCTGTCATTGGAAAAAGGGGTTTGGGGCATGGGAACAGGAAGATACAGATCCAAGATCTAAGTGGTCCTAAAATTGAATTGCAAGTATCAGAACTACTTCATATAGATGTTTCTCTTTTCTAGACCATCTGTGAAGTGTAACTTGCGCCTAAGTGTGCAATTGATGAGTTTTGACAAATGTATACACTTGTGCACCCACTGTCACTCCAGAAATAGGATATATGCATCACTCCAAAATTCCCCTCATCACCTCTGCAATCAATCCCCACACCTGCCTTTGACCCTCAAAACCCTAATCTGCTTCCTGTAGCTGTAAGATTAGCTTTCCCTTCCCTAGAGCTTCCTGTACATGAAGTCATGTGGTAGCGACTCTTGTGTGTGACTCCTTTCACTCACAATGTTTCCGAGACTCATCTGGGTTGTTGCATTGAATGAACAGCCTGTTAGTTTTTATTGCTGAATAGTATTCTTAGTATGAACTCATAGATATATTTTAAGTTAAAACGTATAAGATATCCCAGGCCTGTCCACTGAAAAGGCATAGAAGCAATGACCAACCCAGTGGCAATGGGTATTCCAGTGCCTGGCTTGTATACTATTCTTTTTCATTAAAGTACAGTTGGCATAAGTATTATATTAGTTTCAAGTGTACTTCTCAGAGTTAGGACATGGTCCAGGTCTCCTGAACCACATTGAGTGGGGTCAAAGCCTGCCATGAAGAGGTTTCCAAGGCCCCAAAAAAGGACAATTTGACCAATAAAAATAGCTGTGATGGATTTTAAAAATATAAAATATTAAAATCATTGAGTTCAAAATGATATATATTTTTTATTTTTTTTATTTTTATTTTATTGATTTTTTACAGAGAGGAAGGGAGAGGGATAGAGAGTTAGAAACATCAATGAGAGAGAAACATCGGTCAGCTGCCTCCTGCACGCCCCCACTGGGGATGTGTCCGCAACCAAGGTACATGCCCTTGACCGGAATCGAACCTGGGACCCTTCAGTCTGCAGGCCGATGCTCTATCCACTGAGCCAAACTGGTTAGGGCTGATATATATTTTTTAAATAATAAGTTTACTGATTTTTGAGAGAGAGGTAGGGGGAGAGAGAGAGAGAGAGAGAGAGAGAGAGAGGTGAACTGGCAACGTCCTGGTGCACAGAATGACGCCAGGATGATGCTCAACCAACTGCGCCACTCTGTCCAGGGCTAAAATATTTTTTTTAAAACTCTAACCAATTCCTAGGAAGTTGCTAAGGAATAAACACACTATTCCAGAAACTGTTAAATTAGAAGGAAAGAATCAAGCACTTATACTGCCTCTCCTAGAACTTAAATAAATGAAAAGGGAATGATTGAATGAGAACATCTGCAACTCTTGAGAATTAATAGACCTATGTAATAGGCCAACGGCTGCCAACATCCCCAAAAGTCAGACAAGCAAACAGTCACATACTTCTCGGTTGGAAGGGTGCCACCATGACATCATCTTAAAAATAAACAAAGATCCAGGAGCTGGTTCAGGTTCTCATGAACGACCAATTTATAAGAGATACAAGGACAAAAGGCATGCACGTGCTGCTCTGGGGTACAACAGCACAGTGTAGACACTCCACACAGCAAAGGACACGCTCATCTCAGCCCCTGAATTACAAGGAGGGTCACCAGCTGTGTGGCGTGACTACCTCCATGGCCACACGGCTCTTGGTGATGTCGTATAAATGACTGTTGAAGGGTAGCAGAACACACCACCCCAACATATGTCACTTTGGTGTACGGATGGTTTTGAGCTGAAGGCAACTAAGAAGCAGCAGACACAAGATCTCTTTTGCCCAGGAGGCCCAGCCGCTCCCCCAGGCCTGCCCTTCCCCTTGTGACTGGGAAGAAGCATTGGGGCTGCCTTTATTCCTTCATTCATATCTAGCCCTTTCCCCAAGGGCCAACAATAGAGGTCCAGGAATATTCTCCAGAGACATTTTTCCTTCAGAATTGCTGGGTGAGCTCCCGCCTTTGTTATGAGCACAGTTGGGTGCAGTCCCAATGAGACAGTGAGAATGGGGACAGCGCCAATTGGCACCTGTATGAGCAGCCTGCGGAGGTGGGGTGAGGGGGTGCAGAACAGGGGTCAGCATAGGATGGGAGACCAGTCCTCATGCCCATGGGGTACAATCTCATATCCTGCGTCCGGAAACATGTACTCTCAAAAAAATAATAAGGTTCCCAAGCAGAAAAACAGAGGAAAACAAATTATATAAATGTGTAATAATAAATGTGTACATTTTGGTGCATATTTAAATTTTTAAGATATATTTTTTATTGATTTCAGAGAGTAAGGGAGAGGGAGAGAGATAGAAACATCAATGATGAGAGAGAATCATTGATCGGCTGCCTCCTATATGCTCCCTACTAGGGATTGAGCCCACAACCCAGGCATTTGCCCTTGACTGGAATCGAACCCGGGGCCCTTCAGTCCACAGGCCGATGCTCTATCCACTGAGCCAAACCAGCTAAGGCTTGGTGCATATTTTATATCTTTTCTCAAAATGATACATACCTTGTATTTACAAAATTGCTATCATAGTGCATGGTTTTATAATTGGCTCATTCACTTCTTAGAACATAAGACATGGGAGAATGATCATTCTAACAGCTAAATAATTTCACCAAACCCGTAATACCGTGATTTTGCTTTTCCCTAAAAATTCATCATCATAAATAATGACCATGATAAACATCTTTGTTCATTGTAACAGTTTTAAAAATTAATTCCTTAGTTTAAATTTCTACAAGTGGAAATTGCTGATTGAAAACAAAATATTTGAAGTTTTTATCCATACCATCAACTTGTTTTCCGGTATAGCTACAAGGATTGACATTCTTATCAGCAGTGGATTTTAACTTTTTGTCCATAAAAATGGAGAAAAGGAGCGCTCCTTGTTAAATTTGCATTTCTCATTTCTATTTATTTATAGTGCAGTATTTTCCTGTCTTTATGTGGTGTGTCATCTCTGCAGGCCTCATAGTGAGCTTTCTGCAAAGGCATTCATCCTGTTCATTCTGCTGTGTAAGAGATTTGCCTATATGAAGGCCATATCTTTTGTCATGTGGCCATTTTTTCTTCTAGTTTTTCACTTGTGGTTAATCTTCTTCATTGAGATTGCTAACGTACAGTTTTTTTGTTTATTTTTTAAAATATATATTTTTATTGATTTTAGAAAGAAAAAGAGAAAGGTATAGAAAGATAGAAGCAGAGATGAGAGAGAAACATCAGTTGGCTGCCTTCTACATGCCCCCTACTGGGGATTGAGCCTGCAACCTGGGCATGTGCCCTGACCAGGAATCGACTGTCACCTCCTAGTTCATGGGCCAACACTCAACCACTGAGCCAGACCAGCCAGGCTCTAACATACAGTTTTAATGTTCAGGTAGTAAAATCTCTTCCTTTTCTCCATTTCCCTCAGATCCTTCAGGAGAATGCATCTCCTCTAACAGAATCACTTCCAACAATCTAGCACCACTTGCCGCTCAGTTTGGCCAATCCATCCACTGCCCATCCTACGTGCTAGTGCAGTGCCTCCCAAGTATTTCCATGATGTGCACATGAAAGATGAAACATCTGTACAGGACACAGGGGTGAGTGGTCAGGGCTGTCTCAGACCTCCACAGGAGGCCGAGGGGATCAAGGCCTCAGTCCACTCTAGCCCACATTGGACACAGCCCTCCGCTGTGGACCCCAGGGAAGGAGATACTCCCAGTCCTCACACTCCTCAGTGACTCTAGAGACGCAGGAACCCAGGTTGCCAGAGTGGAAAACAGTAAGAATTCTGCTGGAGCCCAGGCACACCCTCAGGGCAGAGACTGTGAACAGCAATCACAGGGGGACTGCTTCAGAAACAGGTGATATTTTTGTGGGTCTTGAATAAATGGGTGGGGTTTTAACCAGGAAGTGAACAAGGCAAGAGGGAGAGGAAGGGTTTCTATGCAGTGAGAATGGTTCAAACAAAGCAAAGACCATCTCCCCAGGTGACCCACTCGGCACAGCAGGGAGAAGGTGGAGGCGCATACAGTTTGGCGTCTTGTTGACGCAGCATGTTCTCCACTGACGTTCTCCACTGATTCATACTGACAAATGCACTGTCTCTGGAGGAGACTTTGGCGCCATGATGACCTTATCATACAGCACATATTATAAAGCACACCGTTAGATAGAAAACCCACTAACTTTCTGATAAAACACTCACAATACCACTGCCCCTCCTGGGCGTGCCGCAGAAGTGGTGCGGCTGCCAGGGATGGGGGATGAGAAGATTTGGAGCTCTCGTAGCTGAGCTGCTTTCCAGGCACCTTCAGTTCATGTGAAGAACATTCTCCACCAGCTCAGAGTCGTTATTCCCAGTTCTAGGTAATTCATGGCTTCCATTCAAATCAACGATGAAAAGCGCCAAGTCCATTCCACTTAGAAGAGTCCATCTTGGAGATCTTGGAGACCAGAGGACTCCCTGGAATCTCCAAAGGTCATGCAGAGGCTGTTGGGCGATTGATCCACTCCAAGCCCTTCTTACCTATGACCTGGAGGGTCGCAGCCCCTGTGCCCTCCCTCTGGCCCCAACCACACCTCATCCTGGCCCTTTAAGACCTAATAGGAGAAGTATTCATGCTTCTAGCATCAACTAGTAACACTGCAGTAATTTGCAAAAGCAGAGCAGTGAACATCTATATTATAAAAGGCCAGTGGCCATAACGCTGTAACGACCAAACAACCAGTCACCAGGAGGTGCATGGAGCACCTCTCGGTCCCCCCCCATCCCCCCCGCCCACAAGCCGCTCTCGGCGGCGGGACAGGGCTCGCTGCACGGCGGGTCTGGGTCTCGTGAATTTCACGTGCTGGGCCTCTAATGTATTCTAAAGAATCAGAACTCCTGCTAGCTTCCTGAATAATATAAAAAGTCCAAGTGAAGAAGACCAAGGGATCAGAGAAGGTTAAAAAGAAGTTAATTATTTATAGCAACACTGAAAGCTCCATTTCCACAAACAACATATTCGTCTTTGGAGAATGTCCCACTTGGGACTCATAAAACCACAAAGATAAGACCAACCAAGCCCAGCCTCTTAGTGGGTACTTCCCAGGACGGCTTTGCAATATCACATCGCATACAAGGAAAAAACAATGACTCTCTCGGGAAAATGACATGAGCTTTGGAAGACAAGGAACCAGGAAACCGTAGCGTCTATTATACTGTGCACAATTCGACCCCCTGAAAAGGCCACAATCACTGCGATTCATTCATTCTTCATTAAGCGGTGATTACAGTCAGTGCCAGAGACACTGGAGATCATCAGAGAGCCAATTTCCTTCCAAGCATCCGTTTCCTGTGGTCATTTTTGCCTTTCCCAAAATGCGTTTTCAGTCCAAGCTGCTTCCGTAAAACCCTCTGTGAGGCTCTCCCATAATGTGACCGCTGTCGCCTCATAGTTTTCAAGTCCCCCTCTTCCTGCAGCTCTTTCCGACCCCCCAGCTTTCTCCAGGTGGACATGCCCACACCTCCCGGCCGCTCCCAGAATTCCGTACAATCTCTCATCACAAATGCATGAAGGCCTTTTGTTTAGCCACATGAGGTTACCAATATTCAAAGGTTTTTGACTTGCACAGTGGCAACCTCATGATTGAGCCTAATATTTCAGATGGTCTTTATTTACTTTAAGTCCAAGTCAGGGACTGCATTTTAATTGTGTTACACCCCCACCCCCCCACCCCCCTCCCGCCCCCCCCCCCACACACACAAAGCTGTGCCAGTACTTGTTTAAGACACTTAAGAAATTGTTGGGGGGGTGGGGGGAGGTTGGCATCATTAACCAATTAGAATCCACAAACCTTTTAAAAGAGTGAACATGCACGACAATGGCATTCTAAAAACAGGAGCGCTCACCTGTGCCACCTGACAGGCCGTCACAGCCACTGGCACTGGCTCTGCCCTTCACCTCTGCTGGGGCAAGGAAACTGCTCATCATTATAAGCACATCTTCCGGATCTCCCACGCTCAAGTCTTATGAGGAACAAAATGTTCACAGACAAATGCTTCCTTGCCTGACTCGTAGCTGGTTTGGTGAGACATCTCCTGGAGGAACAGGAAGGCAAGCCGAAACCCTGCCGCATGGGACTTCGGGTACCACGGACGGGGGGTCACCTACCCTGTTCAATGGGCGATGCGGGCGTGTGTGAGACAGAGGCAGATGGGAACAGATGCCAACGTTCACTCATGCTAAGGCAAGAACGGCAGTGGTTGCTCACACAGATCTGGTGTCTACGTACGAAGGCACCGTGTGGAATCCGGAGAGCTGGGAATCTGGGGATCCAGTGAAGCTCTAAAGCTCCCCTTGCTAAAAGGTACTGTGTGTGCGTGCCCATGCGCGTGCACATAAGCCCATGTGCGCATACGAGCACGTGTGTGTAGCTCTAAAAGGGCTCTGCAGGTTAGGGGAGAGAGAAGAAACCACAGGACGGCGATGTTACTCAGAGCAGAGACACGTTCTGGGACACAGCTCTGAGCATCGCTGTCGGGCACACCTTGCACTCACAGGACCCTCACAGCCCCCACTGGCATGGTGCCGCCGTTGCCACATGATGGAGAGGAGGTTCCACCCCGCGCGCACGCTCCTGGGGCTGGAGAGGGACAAAGGGACACACTGGAATTTGAACCTGGCGTTCCGCTCTGAGTCGTGCTGCTCATCACCACACAGGCGCCTCGTGCTGCTCAGCTAGGGAGACTCAGTGACACTAGGAAACGATCCAGGCAGTCAGGTTGGTGATAGAGGGTCTCCATTTCCGCACAGGTCAACCCCATCCCAGCCCTCAAACGAAGACATGGCAGGGTCACTGGGGCCTGGGAAGCCGACCACTGCCGGGCTCTGAGTGGTTACGGGCAGTTAATGTGCAGCCATGCTGAGCACTGAAAGACTAGCTCGCCTTCCAGCCATAAAAGCTAATGATAAATGGGATCTGGACCCTCTAAGTCAGTGATGGCGAACCTTTTGAGCTCGGCGTGTCAGCATTTTGAAAAGCCCTAACTTAACTCTGGTGCCGTGTCACATATAGAAATTTTTTGATATTTGCAACCATAGTAAAACAAAGACTTATACTTTTGATATTTATTTTATATATTTAAATGCCATTTAACAAAGAAAAATCAACTAAAAAAGTGAATTCGCGTGTCCCCTCTGACACGCGTGCCATAGGTTCGCCGTCACTGCTCTAAGTCGTCCTCTTGCCGAGGAGGAAGCGTGCCTCCTTTCTAAGTCCTTTTCTCAGAGCAGAAGCCGCGGGCTAGGGGCAGCATCTTCCCAGCGGCCCTCTCCTCCCTTCACTCTCCCAAGCAGTGACCATCTCACTACCCACTTCATTCCTCACGTGGGTACATATCAGAGAACCAGAACTGCACCTGGGCAGTAAGAAAACTTGTTGGAAAGATGAGGCGCTCCCATCACAGGAAGACAAACAAAGTTTTAGGTTTCAGCCTCTCGTTTGCAAACCATCACTGACCAGGGAAGTGACAAAAATCAAGTTTTAAACCTGCAAAACTAAACACAGATGCTGGGGGCGGGGGGGCGGGGGGGACAGGGAGCAACCACACTGGAATTCAACCTCTCAGCCAGCCAAGTTTAAATAGCCAACCATGTTTACAACTGCAAGAGTCTGTCAGCAGAATTGTGGCTCAGAGCCGCTGAATCCGGGGGCATTTACAAGTTCCCCCACAGGAGCACACATGATAATGCCAGACATCCAGCTGTGACCCTGAGCCATGCACACCTGTAACAGGATGGAAACCCTGGACCCAGCCCTGAGAGGGTGGCCAGGGGATGGCAGCACAGTCTTAGCTGTGCCCAAGTCCAACAGTGCGGGCTGATTATGGCGAATGCCAGCCTAGGGCCAGGCCGAGAAAGCTCCGGGTTTAGAACCCAAGGAAGTGTTATCAGAGTGACTCAGTGACCTATGAACCAGGAGGTCATGGTTCGATTCCTGATCAGGGCTCATGCTTGGGTTGTGGGCTCCATCCCCAGTAGGGGGGCGTGCTGGAGGCAGCCGATCAATGATTCTCTCTCATCCTTGATGTTTCTATCTCTCTCTCCCTCTCCCTTCCTCTCTGGAATCAATAAAAATGTATTTTATAAAAGTGCTCAGATGAGCCCTAACCGGTTTAGCTCAGTGGATAGAGCGTCGGCCTGCAGACTGAAGGGTCCCAGGTTCGATTCCGGTCAAGGGAATGTACCTTGGTTGCGGGCACATCCCCAGTAGGGGGTGTGCAGGAGGTAACTGATGGATGTTTCTAACTCTCTATCCCTCTCCCTTCCTCCCTGTAAAAAATCAATAAAATATATTAAAAAAAAAAAAAAGTGCTCAGATGAGCCTCTAGCTGTCGGCTCAGATTCACGCCTTCCCCTTCGGTAGTCAGTGACAGTGTTGCCTTGTCTAGTGAAAATGGTACTTGTGGAGTTAGATTGCGGGGAAATGGCAACACATAATTAAATGCGGGCAACACTAAAAACGGGGAGCCATCACTTCCTTCCACTAAGAAATGCATGTGAGCTCTCAGATTAGCCAGAAACAAGGAGAAAAGCATCCCCAGGCGAGGAAGAAGGGGTCAGGCTGAGCTTTGAGGAGTGTGGTCCTCTCCCCACGGTGTGTGCTACTCATTCTGTCTTTAGGGCGGGGTCACTGACTTGGTGACCGGCAAAAGCTTCCGCACCCTCTCAATACGACAGCACAACACATTTAAACAAAAGCTCTTGTGTTTTTGAAAAGTGAAGCAAAGGCTGGGAGTCGTTCCCTTCAGGGGCACAGTGTTTTGTTTAAAACCTAAATAGACATTTCTCATGATCTCTCACTGGAGCCAACCTCATTTAAAAATGTTAATTGAAATAAGCACCAGAAAGGCAAATGAACAAACATCTTAAGATGTCCTCACCTAGGTGTGTCAGCTAACAGCTGCCTGAACTCGGTTTGCCTGCCCCCAGCATATGACCAGTGAAGCCTTGTGTCAACTGTTCTCCCAGATCTAAAACCCATCCACCTCCTACAAAGACCAGAATAGCTAAGGACAAGGCTTTTGGATCCAATTAGTAGCAAGAGCTTCCAGATCAAAATAAAGTTTAAAACCGGCCTCTACCTGTAGCTGTCCCCTCTAGTTGATCTTGAACAAGCCTGATGACGTCAGATACATCAATCTGATGGTCACTTTCTTCCGTTTGGGCCTCATTGGATCCTCGCGGGGAAGAACAATCCTTGCTTCCCGTTTTCTTGCACAGGATAAATCTCCAACAGTCAAACATCGGTCTGTAGGGTGGAAAACAAATTTTAAAAGGAAAACGAGGTCACGCTGCCAATACACATCCGAGTCATTTCTTTGAACAACGCCCAAATAACTAGATACAGCCTTTAGCAAAGTTTATTCTGAAATGGATACAGTATGTTTAAAGCCAAATTCATTCTTGCCCTGGCCAGTCTGGCTCAGTGGTTGAGTGCTGACCCATGCACCAATAAGTCACCATTCATTTCCCAGTAGGGGGTGTGCAGGAGGCAGCCCATCAATGTTTTTCTCTCATATTTGATGTCTCTCTCTCTCTCTCTCTCTCTCCTCTCTCTCTCTCTTACTTTCCCTTCCTCTCTCTCTAAAGTCAGTAAAACATATTTTTAAAAAATTAAATTCATTCTTCTCCAATGAATATCTATCAATGTTCAGTTTACCAAGCAAGCTTCTTTTATAATATTGAAGTGAAATAAAGGGTTACATAAACAAAAATTTACTTCTGCTGTTTAAGAGAAAGCAAAACCTAGATTTTTTTCCCCTTGACATTTAGGCTCTAGTTTCAAGGATATAAAAACCCCTGGTTCTCCTGGTTTCAATGTCACAGTCTATTTCACTGAACTGGCGAACTTTCAAAACCATGCCGACGGCTTATTCAGGTTACTTAAGAACATTTTAAATCCTCTAAGTAAAGAATGTCCTCAGCGTTCCAGAACAAACAGTAAAATCTTATTCCTCCAGTGAAAATTTGGCAGAGAAACATAAATCAGGTTGTTTTAGAAGCAATCTTGAATTTAAAGAGACAACTAGTAACTGTATCTCAAACAGAAGCCATCTGAAATCCTTTGCTGGGCAAACAATTCACCTTTATTAGGTAATTACTAACTACACTTCTTCAGATGTAGTGTTTTAGAATATTTATGGTTCCTTACTATTTCCTCCTGTTGGCTTCACACTGGCAGGGTCCCTTCTTTAAGAATAAAGGCGTAAATAATTGGACTTGAATAAATTTGACCTGTGGCTCCACAATCTCACCTTTCATTTCACTGCTTTACATTCTGCTTTACCCACTTCCGGTTTACTTTAGCCCCTGCCTCAAGGACCCCCCAGGGAAGCCCTTCCTTCCCCTTCAAGGAGAACGCTGGGAGATTAGAGACGGTGGCCTGCCCACGGCCACTGTTCTGCATCAGTCCGTGGAGGACGCCCTGCGGTCCCAGAAAGGCCCTGGTCACTCCGTCCGACAAGGTTCCCCCAGGTCCCTGGCCACAGGATGGCCGCTCGCGCTCAGCGAGGCTCGCAGGTCTGGCCACCCTCTGGACACACAGGAAGCTTCATAAGCCCCCCCAGTGCCGGCCGGCCTTAGGGGAGGAGGGGGTTCCAATATGCCGCCAACGTGACAACTGCTGCAGAGTCTCAGTGATCGTTCCAGAGAGGAAGGAGTCACCACAAGACCAGGGGGCGGTGGGGACACACAGTTCAGATCCCAAACACTTTGGGGTGTCACCAATTCCACACCTGTCCCTAACAAGAAGATATCACATTTCTCCCACCCCCTCCTCTTCCTGCCAAACCACAGTTCCCTGGGCTTCACTGCCTGTCCTGTAAGATCCGCCCGCCCCTTTGTTTTTATTAATGCTGCTGGTGGTCAACGACTTGTTTGTTACCCATATGCATCGTTCATGTCTCTGGTCCAGGAATGTCTTCCAGTTCTTATAACCTGTTCCTTAAACGTCTTTGCACAACACCACCACCAGGAACCTTCACCGTGAAAATGAGAGAAGATGAGCCGCATGCCACACCCACTCTCCTCTGGCAGGACCTCGCGCCTCGGCATTTGTCACTTGTCCTCGGTCCTTGCTTCATCTTTCAGAGAAGATCAGACCATACCTGGTGCTCCAGGAAGGGCACAGACTGTCAAGCACAGCCAAAGACTTCCCATTGCTTAAATCTAGTTTTGACATTAAAAAAGAGGAAAAGGCCCTAGCTGGTTTGGCTCAGTGGATAGAGCAGGGTGGGCAACCCCTGGCACGCGTGCCAAATATGGCACGCCCGTAACTTTTGCTGGCATGGGAAACCCTCTCTTATAATCTTCCATTTACAATTTTTTTCTTAATATCGACTTTTTTATTTTTCAGATAAATTCAGTGTAGGTGCATCTTAGAGAAATAAATAATTTTACATAACAAGTTCTCTTAAAGACCATAGACATGGATTGACGAGAGAGGGGAAGAGCCATTTCTATGCCTCTGCCTTAACTCTCCCTGCCTTCCTAGATCCGACCAGTGTTTTGGTTTCATCCACATACTCTTGTGAATCTTTGTTCTCAGTGATGAATTTTGTTAAGTCTCATAATAGGAGCAGCCTGACGGATGAAAGTAGTAGCTCGTGCATATCTCTGAAGGTCACAAAATATAAACCTGATGTAAAATCTCTGTCATCAGTGATGCAGCAGCAAAAGTCCCACTGATAATATCAAACGGAGTCATAAAGTTTTCTGTCGGACTATCAGTGTACATGCATACATTAAAAAATAAATGTATTTTTCATCATCATGTACTGTGTTTTTGTCGCTCAAATGAATTTTATTATTTCTTCAAGGTTCTTCACATACGTACACCTTAAGAGATCTCAAGTAGGTGTAACATGTTCTCAAAAAATTAGGGTTGGCACGCAGAAGAATTTTGAGTCAGAGATTTTGCTGGTTTTGGCACGCACTCACAGAAAGGTTGCCCACCCCTGGGATAGAGTGTCAGCCTGTCCTGGGTTCGATTCTGGTCAAGGGCACACGCCCGGGTTGTGGGCTTGATCCCCAGAAGGGGCGTGCAGGGAGCAGCCAATTAATGATTCTCTCTCATCATTGATGTTTCTAGCTCTTTCTCCCTCTTTCTTCCTCTCTGAAATCAATAAAAATATTTTTTTTTAAAAAAAGAGGAAAGAGTTCTCTGATTTAAAACAATAACAACAAGAGAAAATACTGATTTGTCCTGTTTCCTTCTATTTCAGCAGTTCTCAACCTGTGGGTTGCCAACCTGTGGGTCGCGACCCCTTTGGGGGTCGAACGAACGACCCTTTCACCGGGGTCGCCTAAGACCATCGGAAAACACATATATAATTACATATTGCTTTTGTGATTAATCACTATGCTTTAATTATGTTCAGTTTGTAACAATGAAAATACATCTTGCATATCAGATATTTACATTACGATTCATAACAGTAGCAAAATTACAGTTATGAAGTAGCAACAAAAATAATTTTATGGTTGGGGGTCACCATAAAATTGGTGGAACTGTATTAAAGGGTTGAGGCATTAGGAAGGTTGAGCACCACTGTTCTAGATTCTATTGGGAGAATTTCAAACACCAGCAGACTGATGGTGATCTTAAACCTGCGGAAGGACCAAGAAAAGGCTCTTCTGTGCCCACTGCCCGGGATCTCCCCCAGGTCCCGAGAGAGCTGTCCACAATCTGAGCCCTTCTAGCAACCCAAGAAAGGTTCCGGCTGCTTCTGTCCTCTGTTCGGCAAGATTTTACAAGTATCAGTGTGCACTCGGTCTCCAGATAGGATTGAGAAGATACAAGGTTTGGTTTTAATTTAGTTTGTTCTGAAAAACAGAACAAACGCGCCCTTCACCTGACTTGCTGGGGAGACCATCCCCCACTGGGCCAGGACAAGGTCCAGAAGGCCTCCCCTCCCTGGCAGGCCGGCCTGGGCACCTGAGGCTGCTGGGTTTTGCTGAGGACAGCTGGTGTCCAGGGCCTGGGGAGGGCGGGGCTTCTGCCCAAGGCTCCCGCCTCCCACTAGGATTTTTATTTTTCAGCTGTTTGGGACAACAGTATTCCCAAGAGTCAAGAATGTCATGCTCAAAACAACCCTGAAACACACAGGCAGACACAGGCACAGTGGGTTTTCCACAGCTCCTGTAACCCTCGGAGCCCAGAGCACAAGTCCAGATGTCAGACCAACCTCGCCTGTCATTGACATCTGTTCGCTTTAACAACTTCAAGACTGGCATAACCACAGAGCAGCAAACCATGGCCATGCCCTTCGGGTGTTCTGTGTCTGACTGAAAAACAGCCATGCTAAGCCACTAGGACTGCGGTAAAATGACAGTAGGCCCAAGGCTGGTCCTTGTCTCTCTCTAGAGCAGTGGTTCTCAACCTTCCTAATACCGCAACCCTTTAATACAGTTCCTCATGTTGTGGTGACCCCCAACCATAAAATTATTTTCGTTGCTACTTCATAACTGTAATTTTGCTACTGTTATAAATCATAATGTAAATATCTGATATGCAGGATGTATTTTCATCGTTACAAATTGAACATAATTAAAGCATAGTGAGTAATCACAAAAACAATATGTAATTATATATGTGTTTTCCGATGGTCTTAGGAGACCCCTGTGAAAGGGTTGTTCGACCCCCAAAGGGGTCCTGACCCACAGGTTGAGAACCGCTGTTCTAGAGCCTAGGCATTTCCCATACAGCACACAGGTGAGGACTCGGTCACTGGGTAGCGGGGACATGGCCAGGCACAGTGGGAGATCCAGGTCAACTAGCTTCACTGGCTGGTCTACCTGCCCCGCCGACATCCCAGCTTCCCCGTGTGGTCCCCTGGGTGCTCAGGGCACAGTCATCAGGGCAGCCCCCACCCTCAAGGAGCGCGAGTCCCGGGAGAGCCGGTCTGTACCTGGACCACAGTCCCATGCACACAGACAGGCCGACATCCCGGCTCAGCGTTGCTCCTGCTCATGGTGCAGTAACAGGGCCCTTGGGAGGCCTGGGGGCTGTTCCACCAGGGCCCCCACTCGCACTAACAGGGAGCAATTGCATCCGTGTGAGAATCTGACTCTGCCTGCTCCAGCTGCTTCTTAATTGAAGCAGGAACACTAGAAAAATGCTTTTAAAATGGAAATACCCCAACCGGCTGCATTGGTGGCACTCGTAACAAATGCATTCTCAGTAATGAGTTGCCCATATTAACAATGTGGTCTCACCATTCACTAAAAAGGAAGAGCTGAAGGTGAGGGGGGGCGGGGGGCGGGGAGGCCAGTGTCCAGATGTGAGGGGTCCAGCTGCTTTCCCTGCACCCCCTTATCTGTCATCTCCTCCCCCCAACTGCTCCATCTCCTCCAGCCATCTCCATCTTCACCCCCACCCCCTCTCTTCACCCCCTCACTCAGGTTCCACCTTGCACGCCCCCTTTGTGTGGACAGGAGCAGGGCCTTTCCACAGGAGTCAGTCCGGCCCTGCATGCTTTCTCTAACCTTAATTCTGAATAAGAAGTCGACAAGGGGGAAGGGAGACACCGGGAAGATGTTAAATGCTTGCCAGCTGGTACTCTTGTTAGCATCCACATCACCACTTTCTAATGACATTTGCTCAGAGTTGCATCTTTGTTTCAATTTAGTAAAGTGGAACCTCGTTTCTCAAACGTCTCCCATCTCGAACAATTCGCTTCTCAACCTGAC
This sequence comes from Myotis myotis, assembly GCF_014108235.1. Taxonomy (NCBI): domain Eukaryota; kingdom Metazoa; phylum Chordata; class Mammalia; order Chiroptera; family Vespertilionidae; genus Myotis; species Myotis myotis. The sequence goes on from NW_023416335.1 coordinate 27,047,779, forward strand.
AGCCCTTTCATGCTGATACCTGCATGAGGAGTCATGCATCTCTCAGGTGGCAAACAAGGAAGAGAATCTGAGTCCATTTACGACTGTTAAAATCTCGGGATATTGTGCTATGGATATGTTCCTGTGTGTTTCCACTTTTGTTACTGCTTATAATTATTGTAAAATTTTCATTTTTTATTGTACATTTCCGTTTTTGTTAAATTTTCATTTTATTTCATGCCTTTTTGTTTTTAAAGTGTTTATTTATAGACTAAATGGTACAAGAGACATATACTGTATATAAGAAACGTTAAAACAGGGAATCATTTGGGGTTCTGGAACAGATTAATTCAATTTACATTATTACTAATGGGAAAAAATGATTCTGTTTCCAAACAGCCTTCCGGAACAAACTATGTTTGGGAAATGAGGTGCCACTGTAATTTGAATAATACTCTTTACTTTCTCAAGAGATTGGGCTGAATGGCCCCCAACTGTGAGTTACAGCCAGCAAACACTTCACCTGGCAATCCCAAAGGCTGCCTGTCTGGTGCAGGTTCTTCAGATGGAGACTCAGTGGCTCCACACCCCCTCCACGAGGAAAACCCTCTCTCCTATGGGTCCCATTTCACCAACTCATCCTCCTCTCCACCCACCGGAGGCTGCAGGACAGGACCGTCCCCTGTCCCCAGAGGTGTGAGGAGAGGGCGGTGGCCCCTGCCAACGGCAGCTGATCCGAGGAGGCTGGAGCAGAACTCAGAACTCGGGAGGAGATACTGGGAGATTCTGGGCAGGGCTTGGGTTTCCTGCGGATTCTGGAGCTGACGAGCGCTGCCATGATGTTTGATGAGTCACACTCAGGATAGGCCCCTGACCACAAAGTCTGCTGTCCAGCCCTCCCGATGTCCAAGAGCTTCATGGTAACCATGGAGTGTCTGGTAGCCTGTCATGGGCTGGAGTTCTGAAAGTTTTAGTGGAGGAAGCCAGGAGGAAGCATGGTATATGGCTGTCCCAAAGGGAAAGTGCTACAGACAGGCGATGCCAGCTCAAAGCCCACGAGGACACCACGAGCACCAGGGCAGTCCTCGAGGGGGTGCTGTCCTTCAGGGGGTGCTGCGTCGGCCTCTCCCAGCCCCTTCAACAACTGCACGGCCAAACCCCGCCCAGTTCCCCGCAGCCTCCTCTGCAATGCAGGCGCTCAGCCCAAAGCAGTTCTTGCTGCAGGTGTTTTGGTGAAGACACCCCCACTCCCTCCTCCACGGCCCTCTTCAAGGGAGAAGTCACTGCCATCACCAGGCCTGCTTCAGGTGCGGGCTCCAGGCCACCTCGGCCAGGCTTGGAGGTCTCGGGGCCCAGGAGCCCGCATGCTAACAAGCAGCCTCTGAGACTGCAGGGAGCCGCAGGCCCCTCTCCCCTGAAGATCACTAGGAAAACAAACCTGCAAGTCATCCGAGCTCAGCCCAGAGTCTCCCTGTTCTCAGGAGCTGACTAAAGGGTGAAATGGAGTGAATTTAAGAGAAAAAAGCTTTACCCAGAACATGACATGTCTCACACGATTGTTACTATTACACTTCTAACTACGACTTCGCCGGGAGCCTCTTACAATCGTACCACATCAACTAACGAGCGGGCCAGACGCTGTCAATCAGAAACATTCTTAAGAATACGTATTACAGTCTCCTCCGCTTCAATTTCAGGCTTCTCCCCATGGTACAAAAGGCAACTAAATGACCCAGCGGCAGAGACCTCTCCTTTTGACCTGACTGTAATTTCACTGCGAGTCACCAAGATGCTGCCTTTCCCGGGTAAATGTCCAGATCTTATTTAAAGTCTCCAACCTCCGAAAGGGAGCATGTCAACTAGAAAGCTGATCTTGGCCCACCTGGTTATGACATGAGTGCGATAAAGCCCTGCGGTGAACAGAGGAGGGTTTCACACAGCGACGTTCTCCCTGCACTGCGCCCTGCAGCCCCAGCACCTTCACAAGGTAGATTACTGCCCCCCTCCTCGCTGTTCTTGCAGGTCTCTTGTAAGAAAACTTTGCCTCTACCACGCTTAAAGAAATAAAAAATAGCCCTAAGGGGTTTGGCTCAGTGGATAGAGCATCGGCCTGTGAACTGAAGGGTCCCAGGTTCGATTCCGGTCAAGGGCATATACCTTGGTTGCGGGCACATCCCCAGTAGGGGATGTGCAGGAGGCAGCTGATGGATGTTTCTCTCTCATCGATGTTTCTAACTCTCTATCCCTCTCCCTTCCTCTCTGTAAAAAAATCAATAAAATGTCTATAAAAAAATAATAATAAAAAATAAAAAGAGTCACTCCAGAAATTGGGAGTATGTAACACAGAGAGTTGTAACTAAGCCTCCAGGGCCCCACGCCCACCCTCTCCGCTGCAAGCCCCTGGGTGCAGTGCTCTACAGCCGCCCTTCACACCCATCACTTGCTTTCACAATTCTGTGAGGCAGCCAGGGGAGGCGTCACCCCCATTTCACAAAGAGAAAAACTGAGGTTCACAGAGGCGTTGGTGTTCCTGACCAGCACTGCACTGAGAGTGTTGGCCATCTCTGCCCAGACTGTGAAGTCAGGGCTTGGGAGGGGGCTGCAGGGCCCACAGTCTGAGGAGCTGAAAATCGAAGGGGGTCCTAAAATAGAGCAGAAAACCCTCTCTTCCTCTGGGTCCCGTTTCACCAACTCATCCTCCTCTTCACCCACCGAGGGCTGCAGGGCAGGACTGTCCCCTGTCCCCAGAGGTGTGAGGGGAGGGCAGTGGTCCCTTCCAGGGGCAGCTGATCTGAGGAGGCTGGAGCAGAACTCAGAACTCAGGACATGTCAGTCTGAGAACTCAGGTCTCAAAACCAGCTTTGGGCCGGTCAGTCCATCGATTTGCATATTAGAAGACCCTCCAGTCAGTGTGAGGGCTCCTCAAAGGGTCCCCATCCCATCCCCACACTTACCCGCCAGTGGGGTCTCCTGCCTGCACAGGAGTGGGCTGCAGGCACTCCACCACCAGCAGCCTCTGGGGCTGAACTTCTATTTTTGTGGCTCAGCCCTGCCACTTGGTGGCCAGGCATCCTGGGGCCTCCCAAGGGCCATCCCCTGCACATCCTGCCTGTGAGCTCACGGGTCACCTTAACCCTTTCCTTGGCCAGGGCTCCGAGCGGTCTATTAGGGGCAACACCAGGCCACCTGTCCCAGGGCAGGGATGTTTCCAGTAAAGTTAAGACTGCAGTTGCTCTAGAAAAAAGTCTCCTCCAGGTTCCTCCTCACCCCCCACCCTCCACCGGGGATCCTAATCAGTGTTTAGTGCTACACAGGAGCCAAACGGGGAGACGGGAAGACATTAAAAACGTGGTGAGAATAGCCTGGGAGCTGAATGAGAAAATGACACTCTCTTTTTTAAACTGCAGGAGTCCTCTTTTCCTTACCCCTTTGGAAGGCAAAGCAGCTAGACTTCGGGCCAAGGTCCTTTTCACGGCTGAGCTGGGGGACCGCTGGCCCAGAGGAGCACTGGCCAGACAGCACCCATCCGCGCTGCCCTGTCCTCACACCTGTGCCCCCAACGGATGCTCCGCGGGCAGGGGAGCTTGCAGTGTGGCTCTAGAAGGTGTGGGGGAACCTCCGAAGGACAGGGCCCCTTTGGATGACACCTGCCGGGGTGGAGGAGAGGATCTCCTGCCCACGACCATGGAGAGGGTATCTGTGCAAGTGGAGCCCGCGCGAGGACGCCCTGGATCCGAGCTCCCAGGCAGGGATCCTGGGGCTCCCAGAGGCCAGACGCCTGCGGCGGCGGGGGTTTAGGGGGGAATAGTCCGAGCCCGCCCAGACCCCGTCCCTTCGCCTCCCGGATACCCTGTCCCCGCCACCTCCTCCTGCCACTCTCCACGCCCCCCGCCCCCCCGCACACCTTGCCCAGCCGTGGGACCGTCCGCTCAGCTGCCTGCGTTCTCCGTCCTCCAAGCCCACAGGTGCCAGCGCGCTAACACCAGGCTCCCTCGGGCGCTGGCCAGGGGAGCAGGGGGAGGGGAAAGGGGAGGAGAGAAGGAGGGGGAGGGGAAAGGGCAGGGGAAAAAGTGGGAGAGGGCCGGAGAGAGAAGGGACAGGGGGAGGAGAAAAAGAGGGAAGGGAGGGGAAGGGAAGGGGCGGGAGGGTAGGGCTTGGGGAGAGGCTGCTGAGAGGTGGGCGACGGGACGAGGTGGAGGGAGTAGGGCCGGAGAAGGGAGGAGGGGAAGGAGGAAAGGGAGGAGTCGGGGGAGGGAGGGAGAGCGGCGGCAGAGGCGTGGAGGCCGCGGGCCGGAGGAGGGGGAGAGGGCAGCGGGAAGGGGTTAAAGTTTGGGAGAGGGCACGGGCAGGCGGGGGAAGGAGGGAGGTGGGAGGGCCAGGCGGGGGGCGGGGTAAAGGGCAGGTGGGGGAGGAGTCGGGGAGGGACGGGGTCAGGAGGAGTTGAGCCCAGGGAGCCGTGACAGAGCCGGGAGGGGGAGGGGAAGACCCCCACAGGTCAGCCAGGAGCAAGGGGGCTGGGGTCCTGCCTCTACGCCTGGGGTCACTCCGACCCCCATCAGACCGCAGAGACATAGGCTGGACTTGGGGGTCAGATCGGGATCCCCTGGGCCCCACCCCACGTCCCGGGCTCACCCGCACAACGGGGTCCCACCAGCTCCCTCGATGGACCGGGCCAGACTCGGCCAGAAGGGAGATGGTGAGTCCTCTCTGAAGCCGGGTGCGCGGGACCCCCGTGCCGTAATCCTCCCTGAGCGCCGCGACCTCCCGGAGGAGGAGCCCGCGCTGCGCCCTCGAGGGGGCAGGGCCCGGGCCACCTGGCGGGCCATCCTGGGGTGGGAGGAGGCTGTGCTGCCCGTAGCAGGTCCAAACCCAGGGAATCTGGGCTCCGCAATCTATGAGGACTCTGGCTACCCCAGGGCACTCGGTATTTATGCAAAAGCGCCCCTCTGCGAGAGGCGTGCAGGTGCCGCGGAGCCCGCTGCTCGGGACCTTTCCTGGGAACACGTTTGCTAGAAAAGGGAAAAAGACCATGCCTTTCCATTCTTGTCTGCCAAGGTTCCCGGAAGATCTAGATTAGAACTAAACTTTAAAAAAAAAAAAGTGGTATAGAAAGACTGAAACATCCTAAATGTTTAGCTAGACATAAACTGTAATTGGGGCTTTAAAATGTCTGCATTTAGTGGGGAAAAGTGGGCAGCCCGTTTGAATAAAACAAAAACGGAGTTCTGCCCAGAGGAAAATAAATACAAACCCACAGGCGACTCCTAGAGCAAGACGCACCGGGTGAGGAGCCACCGGGGCCGCCTGAGCCCCGCACAGGGACTTGCCAACACCGAGCTGGAGGGGAGGGTGCTTGGGCCCTGACAGGGTGGGCCCTGCCCCTGGCGGGCCCTGAGGCGCACAGAACCACCTGAGGATTTGTGGAGAATGGGGCGGGTGCTCCCAGCCTGGGTGTGCACACTGGGGTCCAAGGTCTCCCTGCCTAGGATGCTGTGTCTCCAGGCACCACACTCTCCTGCCAGGTCTGGAGGCAGGTGGTGGGAGCTCCCTGAGAATAGGGGTTCTTGAATGAACAGAGCCAGCCGGATGGGCAAGGTGTGCTGGAGAAGGTCTGGGGGGATTTGAGGGGGACAGGAAATTAAATGGAAGGGGCACTCCCTTACCCAATAGCTTTGAACCCAGGAAACAGGAGGGGCTCATTACTGGAAACACCCCCAAAAACCTGTGAGAAAAAGGTCATAGTGGGCCAACTTGGTGTTTCATGCCTGTTTTTTTTAAACACCCCCTCCCCCCATTTCCCATGAAAGCATCAAAGGCCCCCTGGTAATAGAGATTCTCTCTGACAGGCTATGTTAAATATCATTTAATTGAGCGATAAAAGTCCAAAAGGAGGCAGCCCCTGGGGCTCGCCTGGGAGGAGCAAGCACCGCTGGTGCAGAAAATGAGGGAAATGGCCAGTGACCCAAGCCCGGACCCCAGCAGGAGAATGCCTGCAGGCTGCAGGCTCCGATCCCACAGCAGTACAGCTAGACCCCAACCTGCCGCAATGCGAGGCTTCCCACGCAGGATCCTGAGTAATCATCTCAGTTCTACACCCCACAAGCTGGCGTGGAACTGGTAGGCAGCTCCCTGGTACCAACAAACCAACAGACCCAGCCCGTCTTACCTTCTCCATGAACACTTACTGCTTTGGGACAGGGCCACAGTGAAAATACAGAGGACAAACCCCAAGACTTCTGTGCTGTTCAGAAAATCTTGGGACAAATTCTAAAGTTGAGGTAATTCAAGAGGAAATGAATTCCCCCAAGAACAACCGCCCAGCTCAGCTTATCACTGTCCTGAGCAGTGCCCTGCTGGTCTCTGGCTTGTTATGGTCAGATGAGTCCTTTGTGACTCTCTGTGGTTTTCACAGCCACCAGAGCCCCAGTGAGGCACACAGAAATTACCATCACAAAGGGGCTCTACAAAGTGCAGCGGAGGAGCAGAAGCCTAAGGGATAATTCTCGCGGGGGTATCAAGTGCTGCGGTGAGGAGATCCAGCCGTCATCCGTGTTCAGAGCACACAGTTCGTGTCTTGGCACATGCATGTTCTGAGCTCTGTCTGGAGAGGTGGGACTTTCCAGTTCACCTGCTGCAGATCCCACGTCAATCGCAGAGACCTAGAGCGATCACGTTGCATTTAGCAGCCTCAGGAAGGTTGTGAGAATGGGCATCTGTGGTCCGTTGTGTCTGGTCACTGTGCCCCAGGAAGCAGTTGAGAAAGGTTCATCTGCCTTCCAGATTTTCCCCAATTTCTCTGACTTGGTGTTTGAAACGTTCCCATTTGAGATTAAACTCTATGTAAAGCATTGCTCTCGAAATAAGTCTAGAGCAAAATAAACAATAACACCTTAGCTAGTAAACACTTACTGCTTTCCATCTGAGATGAAGGAAAAAAGGTGACAGGACACCCTTCCTCCCTCCCTTCCTTCCTTCCTTCCTTCCTTCCTTCCTTCCTTCCTTCCTTCCTTCCTTCCTTTCTTTCTTCCTAAAACCCGGGCACCCTCAGTGTGTTTTGGAATCTGCCCCCCACCCCCTCCCATGCTGAATCCAGGTGGAGAAGGAACAAGCTGGGACACTGGGAGCAAGTGAGGGCTGGTTGTTGGGAGAACTGAGGGGCCATCGTTGGGGGGTTGGGGCTGCCTACCTCATCCCCAGGCTTCAGAGAACCAGTCTGGAAAGGGAAGGGGGAAGGAAAACATTATCTTCTCCGGTCCCCTAAATCAGCAGCAACCCTGCTTTGACCCTGACAGACATCCTTCCCTCCCCTGCTCCTCCTGAAGGAAGGAAGGCAGGGGTCTGGTTTAATTGCTGCTCTGCTGACCATGGCTCCTCCCAGCTGGTGCCTGGGCCTCACAAGGGGAGGAGTTCTACAAGTCTACTGAATGCAAATGGCCCCCAAAATGCTGGCTGGGCAGGGCAGGGCAGGTGGGGTGGGGCCCAGAGCCCTCCAGGCATGGGATTTGTTCAGGCAGCAACGGGGTGCCTGGCTCTGAGCTAGACACGGGGCATTCACAGGGAACAAAGCATAGTCTGCAGTTCCATGGAGCTCACTTCCCAGAACCAAGCTGGGCTGTGAACACAGGCCAGGCAGGGGAAGAAGACAAGATGGGGCCCTAAGTGGTGGTGGTGGTGGGGTCCATGGGCCTTGAGTGGTGGGGGTCCCTAAGTGGAGCAGGGGACAAACCTGATTCGGGTGGGCTGAGGAGAGAGTGGCAGGCAACATCCAGACACCGTGGGAAGGTTTTATGAAAGGGGAGATGAGGAACGTGCCAGCAGCTGATGGGAGGCTACAGTTTCAGGTGGGCTCTCTGGTGCTGACAGGGACAACCAAGCAGATAGGGAGACGCTGGTGCCAGTTGAGAGAGGGGGAGATTGCTCACCTGCCACGGTCACCTCTGTTAGGAGAAAGGCTGCGTTCTGAAGAAATCGTGCAGGCGGGAGAAGTAGGTTACATCCTAACTTCTAGCCTTCCATTTCAGGAGGACTCTTCTTGCCTGTTCAGGTTCTGCATGTCAACGAGGTGCCCTCCCAGGCTCAGTGGCCCAAGGAGGACCAGAGGAAAGGCATGGTGGGTAAGCATTCGGTACAGCTCTGGGTGGGCATGCGAGCTCAGGTGTAGCTGAGCGGTGCCCTAGTTAAATACCCACCCACAGTCCCCTACTCATCTCTCCGCAGGCACCCTGTGTGCACAGCCTGTGTGCTCACCTGACTGCTCTAAAGCCAGACTAAATGTCTCAGTGTTTTCCCCAAACTATTATGGCTTGAATTGTGTCCTTCTTCCCAAAAGATGTGTTAAGATCCTAACCTCCAGTGCCTCAGAATGTGACCTTACCGAGGCAATTAGGCTAAACTAAGGTCATTAGGATGGGTACCTAACCCAATATACCGGTGTCCTCATAAACATGGGAAATTGGGCCACAGACACGAGCAGGGAGAATGCCACGTGGAGGTGAAGGCAGAGATGGGTGATGGGTCTACAAGCCAAGGGTCACCAAAGATCACCAGCTATCCCAGAAGCTGGGGGAGAGCGTGGACTAGATTCTCCCTCACGACTCAGAAGGAACCAACCTGTTGACATCTGCTCTGAGACCTCTGCCTCCAGGACTGAGACAACCCATTCTGATTGTTCAAGCCACCCAGGCCTGGTGCTTTGTCACAGTCGCCCGGAGAAGGAATACAGTGAGCAGCAGGTCGCTTGTTTTATGTTGCTCTTCCACTGAGTGCTGTAGAAGACACAGATAGGTTTCCAAGTAGGGCAGCCATTTCTGTGCTGCCTGATTCTTCTTTTATACAAACTGCCTCCCTATCTAACTGTCCTAAGACAACCTACAAATACTGACAATAACAGTGAGGTCTCAGGTTTCGTATGGTAATGTCATGGTCAAGATTTTAACCTCCATTTGCCGCTTATCACATACATTTTTTTTTTTTTTTACTTAACTAGTTTATAAAGATTGAGGAACTATAATCATCCATAAATGAAACAAAATCTTAGCTAATTAAAGCATGTTTATTTTGATACTTAATTCATATTTTGAGACTGTGTATAGCAGATCTTTTGAAAATTCTAAAGGTATCAAAACCATCTGAAATTCTCAAGAGGACATATTTATTCTTAGTTTACTTAAACCCTCTCCCTTTCTTTCAATCTTGTAAAAACCAAATGAATAAGGCCCTACCCAGTTTGTCTCAGCGGATACAGCATTGGCTTGCAGTCTAAAGGGTCCCAGGTTCAATTCCAGTTGCAGGCTCACTCCCATTGCAGAAGGCAACCAATCGATCTCTCTCACATCAATGTTTCTCTCTCTCTCTTTGTCCCTCCCCCTCCACTTTCTCTAAAAAGCAATGGAAAAATATCCTCGAGTGAGGATTAACAACAATAAAAAACAAAGACAAATGAATAAGAGCATTGATGAGTATATTTTTTCTCAACTTATGATTTTGTGTAACTAACTTTAAAGGATAATATAAACTCTTAATAAGTCATACATCCAGGAATCAACATTTTCATTAAAGTTTTAACAAATACATTAGGACAGTCTGTCAGCAGGCCCAGGGTGCAAGGCGTGGCCTTCTGTGGCTTCACGGTGTTGTGATTTCCCATATCTTGCTGATGGGTCAACAGAGCAAACAAAATGATGTGAGGACAGAGACAGGGTGCCTTGAGTAATCTGCTGTGGGCAATGAGTATACATTTCTCTGGACATCGAGCATCAAGTGCTTACTCAAGGTCCACCTCCTTTAGCCATAACCCCTGTACCCTAATTGTGGGTTGGATGTCTTTATGAATCAGATGAAGAATTTCATAACTAAACAGTTTCTCAGATTTCTGTGGGGCTTCTGTCAGGCTTGATTAAGACTCATACATGTATGTCAATGATGAGTTAGAAATCTGCCATCTGATTGGATGTTTCTGAGTGATTCTAGTAGCTCCCTGAATAATAAAAATGAACAAAGGTGAGCATTTTCCCTGAGGAAGTTAACATGACTAAATTTAGTGGTGTCCTCTGGTTCAAGAAAGGAATTGAGAAATTATGTGTGCCAAGATTTCTCCATGGAAGAGCTTAATAATGTATGGGTGTTGATCAAGCTGGGATGTGACCCAGAGAAATTAATGGTTGTACATTCCCCATGTATACAGGTGGATGGCATTGGCTGTTTACACCTGCCGAGCCTCATACCAATGTGCAATCTCCTGGCTCATCCGGTTTAATGCGGTCACACATTCAAGTCACCTGAGGCAGGTGTGAACAGTGGACACTAAACAGCAGCCAGCAGCACTGGAACCCTGGATTCACTTGTGGCATTTACTTCCTGGTGCAGCCCTGGCATTTTGTGGAGTTCTGTGTTGGCTACTGGGGTTTGGTCTGGGACAGTGAAGGTCACCCATTCCTTGTGTGTTCCTCAGTGCTTGCTGTGTGCTTGCTTGCTGGCATTCCAGGGATGGTGGGGGGAAAGTTCCAAATCTTTATCTATATTTTTATTGATTTCAGAGAGGGAGGAGCGATAGAAACATCAATGGTGAGAATCATTGATTGGCTGCCTCCTGCATGCCCCCCACTGGGGTCAAGCCCACAATCTGGGTGTGCGCCCTTGACTGGAATCAAAGCCAGGGCCCTTCAGTCTGACGCTCTATCCACTGAGCCAAACCAGCTCGCGCAAAAGTTCCAAATTTAGAATTGCACAGGACAGAGCCTGAGGCCTGACAGTCGCTCCCCGGGGTCTGGGGTGGTCCTTGAGGTGGTGACACCTCAGCTGAGCAGTCAGCCTTCAAACGGACAGTGCCAGCCTCAACTGACTCCACCCTTTCACTCATGCATGTCGGAGTCCCAGGAACTGAGACCTGCACCAGGCTTTGGGAGGGGATGGCAGCGGCCAGTGAGGGGCAGGCAGATGGTTACCAGAAGAGAGGTGCAGGGCTGGGGGAGATGAGGAGTGGGGGCAAAACCATAGCGCCCCCCACCCCCCCGAGGCAGGTGGGGCATTCCTGGGTGTTTAGGCAGTGCTGAGGACCTAACTGGTGGGCAGTGGTGGGCACACAGAACTAACTGGATCTCCATCATAACAGAATTGGGTGCGAACAACATAGCCCAGGAGACCCATGTAGGCCTGAGGGCCTGGAGTTTGGCCAAGAGGAAAGGGAGAGGAATCTAATGGAAAGGGGAAGCTTCGACTGCAGGAATGTGGCTGAAGGCATGGATCTTGGGTATGACCATCAGGGAAGGGGCCTGGGGATGGGCAGAGCATTAAGAAACCCCAATGCTGTGTTTCCTGTTCTGTGAGGCCCCACAACCACAGCTGGGCACTGTGGTCTCAGTGAGTGCAGGGGGACCCTGGGCCAGCAGGGGCAAAAAGGGGGGCAGAAACCACTCCACTCCTTTTCAGGAAAGCTGTTTCCACAGTCTGTTGTCCACTTTATCTGGCAACCAACATAAACCCTCACTTTGAGAGTGTTTTTCTCCGTTGCTTCTGTTTGCAGACATTTAAATCCAACTTCTCAGATGATTTTTATTTATAAAGAAACTAAACCAGACATTTTTTCTTCTTTATTGCAAGCAGATTCAAGTCTCCTGCTTAGATAATCTGCGGAAAACTCCAATATAATTAATACTAACTCATACTTTATCTACAGAAATAAAAGTTAAAAACAGCATACAAAATAAACTGTACAGAAATGTAAGATTTGGTTTAATTTATAATTTAATGTTTCAAAGCAGGTTAATGAATTACTATCAATTAAACATGACTGTCTGGAGGCTGACATTATCTTAAACGCACCTACTATAGTCAATAATTTAAAAATAAATTCCAGTATTTATGATGATGACAACTACAGATTCCATTCCTGCTAAATACATTTTTGAAGATTCTCTTTTATTGCATTACATAATCAATGGACATTTTAAATGGCGATGCAGACACACATTATAATTTTAAGTCACAGACAATATATGCATATTAAAATTCTGTGTATTTTGATAAGGTAAAAAATAAAGCTATATAAACTGATCTTTATATATTTTTTCTGCAAAAGTAGAATCACACTTTATAATACTTCCAACATGTCTTCATTAAAACTTTGTTGATAGACAATATCAGAATGATTCTCATTTTCATTTACCTACCCTCTACTTAAAAAAATGAATTAACCAACAGAAATTTTTCCTGTTTTTAAAGTTACAAATGGGAAACTTCTAAAAGAAACGTAGAACACAAGAAACTGCATACCACGGTGTTATACTGAGTTATCAAATAAATAATATTAATTTAAAGGTAAAGTAGAAGTGGTTGCTTTAGGTTATTACTAGTCAGTGCAAAAGAGGTGAACTTAGTGGTTTAAAGAAAAAGGCCAGAAAACTCCCTGTAGGTTGCACTGAACATTTGGTGATGCCCAGCAATTTAAGAATCGTGAGCACAGCAGGGGTGAGACATTTTTGTAGTTAAAGTTGCAAGATCTCACCAGGCCAAACTGCAGTTCTATAAACCTGTTATCGCAGAAGCAGGCTGCTTTCAGCCTCCTTCCCTAGTCCAGGAGGCCACCGCCAGGTGTCACCTGGTCTGTGTTCACCCTATTGAGTCAAATGCACAGGAGTGGGTTGATTTGGGTTCTAATAGGAATGCCAAGGGAAGGATGCTTTTTGCCTAGCTGCCCCGTGGCAGAGGGCCAGCCCGCGATCCTGAACTCCTGTGAAGACGCTGCAGCTGGGAGGGTCCAGATGCCACTTTCTGCCACTTGTCCTCAGGGCGAAGCTTTGGGGGAGGGAGGGTGTCAGTTGGGAGGGGAGAGGTTGGACTTCCTGCAAAGGAGGAGCTTGGGCTACCCAGCAGCTCCGCTCAAACCCAGGGGCTGCCCTGCAAAGTCTCTCCCCTCCTCCCCCCTCCCTGTATCTCCGTGGGCACTCGGCATGGAGGCCCAAGAAGCCTTGTCTTCTGGGGGCTCCTCACGTGATCCCCTTAGGAAGGAGGCAGGGATGCGTGGGGCCTGGGGAACGTGTGTGTGTGTGTGTGTGTGTGTGTTGTGTGTGTGCATGAGAACTGGCACATGTGCACATGTGTGGCTGTGAGTGGATGTGACGCTGGGAGTGAGAGAATGTGACATGGTCGGGACCACTCGTGCTTATAGATGACTGGCTGTTGGGCTGGAATGCGGGTTAGGAACCAGAAATTCTGACCAACATGGGAAATTATGAGTTAATGATCTACTAACATAGGCAGTCATGAATAAGAGTTTCAACACTAAGGAAAATGCTTAAAGTTACTTGCTTTAAAGTTAAAGGCAAGTAAATGCTAACTCCTATGAGGTGAAAAGAAATAACATTAATTAATATCTGAATATCAGAGACGTATCTGAAATGTCATTTCAGTGGGGCTCTTCTCTTCCTCCCTTTGTTCCTGTCTCCTGCCCCTCGCAGGCAGAGTCCCTTCATCTCTCTCACGTTTTTAGGAAACATTATGGAGCGTGTACAGGCTCAGTGACTTTCACATGCGACTTCAATGATCCGAGGTAAATGGTAACCGTCTCAATACAGGTGGAAAGAAGATACCGAACCATCAAGTAAGAAGCTTCTGTTTTAAGGCGGAAAGATGGAAATTAAAAACAAAACAAAAAGCAGATGAAATTGCAATGAACTGTGAAGAACAAGCATAGCAAAATATTACACTCTGAATATGCCTTCCAACGAATCACTGCCACCAGAAACACCAAAAACGAACAGGTGTAGAGAATAAAATCAAACCTGAAAATTCACATTCATCAGATATCGAGACATTCAGCCAAAACTCTCACCAGAATTTAAAGTGGCCAAAATTTCATCAACTTAAAAAATAAAAAGCTTTAAAAACATACTTTAAAAATTAGATATGGTATGTTGACAAATAAACGAATAAGAGATATAAACAGCTATGAAAATACTTCAGTGCAAAGGCAATTTTAAGATTCCTAAAAAAATACATTACAAAGAATTTGTTAACTAAACATACAGAGAATCTGTCCCCCCCTACAGGTATTACATTTATACCCATATTAGGTTCTTAAAAACGGTTGTAAAAATGTGCACACCATTGTTTGCAGGGTCTAGTGTGGATCAGAACGGCCAAGGGCTGCCACCACACACAGAACATGGGGAGTGTCAGGAAGACAGGATGGGATGGGTGGGTGTGGTGAGGACGACCCTCAGGACGGACAGGGCGCCAGACTTTCGTTACCTAGTCTTTGGTATGGTGTTCACACTTCCCCTCAATTCATCCCAACTACTCTGTGTTCACTGTTCACTGTTCTTACTGTGAATTTATCCCCTACATCAAATAAATACTTTCGGTGAAACATTATCGGATCAAATTGTGAAATTTGAACTTCCAAAACTATGTAACATCCAGCATCTCGGAAGCAGACTTGGGGTTCACTTACCAACATCCCCCAACTCCACAGCGTGAGATCGGCCAGCGGACCAGGACCCTGCTTTTAGGTTAGTTTCCGGGTGACACTTTTCTAAAAAGGCATCAGTTTTAACGTTTCAAGTTTGAATCTCACACTGAAATGTCTTCCTTATGGACCATTAAGGCTATAATGCCAACTAGGTTATTCCTAGAAATAGAAACGCCAGTGCAGGAGAGTGACAGAACTTGAACTCAGCAGCCTCCTGATGGTCTACCCACTGGACAGCATGCACAAGGCAGAGGTCGGACAGAAAGCTCAGCGTGAGCTTTGGTCAGAGCTACCAGGGCGGTGGCCGCCTAGAGTGGCGGTATTGCTTTTTAGAACCCACAGGCCATCTGGGGGCAGACCCGCGCGGGCCTGTGTAGATTTTGGAAGATGAACACTGCCCCTGGAGGCCACCTCTCCGTGAGGGCGCTGAAAGAGACCACCACCCTTCCCCTGGCCCCCACAAAATAAAGAGTAAACTGACACGCCTCGCCCTGGGAGGCAAAGATAAATCTCTCAAAACTGGTACCGGGAAAGCTTCAATGGCAGTACCGCCGTTCCGCCTACGTGAGGACTCTTCCCTCCCAGGGAACAGGAAAGGGAGACATGGAAACACAGAGTCCAAAACACAGGGGTCACATCTCCCTCAGAGAAACAAACTTTGAATCAGACGCAACCCTAAGAATCAGCTTCAGTACGCGGAGGGTTCTGAACAAAAGCAACAGCACAGCAGGCGACTCGATGGGGGATGGATGCACGATTACTCCGGTGTCTGTGCGGCAAGCGGAGTATCAGAGGGCTCTGGAGAAGGAAGCGGCTGCCAGATCATCGGGTCCGCAAGGGAGAGTCACGTCTGTGCTTCCAGGACGGTGTGGGGGTGACTGCCTCCCGCTCAGAGCTGGAGCCCATCTCCAAGCAGGCGTCCTCCTCGGGCGATGCGTGTGGCAGAGATGACGGAGGGCGCAGACAGAGACCTGACCTGGGACGGACGTAGCAGGCCCTGTGCACGCCTTCTTTTTAGCAGCCCAACGAAATGCCCGAGGCCACCAGGCCTGTGGGAAATGACAACGCAGACTGCCAGCCTCCGCACTCCAGATGGGTCCTGTGCCCCTTCCTCCTCCTCTGGGGGCAGAGGACAAGCACCGGCGTGCGCGGCGCACACCCGCGTGCAGGTCTTAAAGGCTTGAACTGGTGATCTGTTCGCCATCTGCCTCCCTGCAGGGCGCATGGCAGCAGGGTTTCCCGCTGGGATGGTGACAGGGGTCTGAGACACAGACCCTGGGAGGGAGGACCGAGCACTCCTTGCTCTCTGGGCACGTTAGCGTCACCTGTGTGGGGCAGATGGCCGAGGTGTGGGGGCTGTGCAGAGAGACGAAACGGCTGACTTCAAAGAGGTCCCGACTCTGGGTGGGCATGTCCTGTTGGGAAACAGAGAAGACAGAGTCAGGCCGCTCCGTAAGAATCCCACCCACGATGATCCGATGCAGTCACTGCATCGTCCTGGTCGGGGGCTCCCACTGCAGGACACCGGTCAGCCGGCGTCCATCCAGAGGCAGAGGCAGCGGTGACCCTCGGTCTGGCTACGAACTCCCCTGCTGTCCCATCGTTGGGTAAAGACAATGTTGACAAAGGCCTCAGGGACCAGGTCTGAGTCCTTTGGTGTCAGAGTGCCACGCCACCCCTCAGAGACGGGGCTCGCTGGCTCCCGCCTATGCTTATCTCTAGTCACACAAATGGGGCCATGCTGTTTCTTAACAGCCCAGGGAGACCTGCGACTCGTCCTAGACACCTTTACATTGAGCAGGCAGGGAGTGAGGGGCAGCCAGCAAGAAGAAATCTATTTAAAAAATATATATTTTTATTGATTTCAGAGAGGAAGGGGGAGGGAGAAAGAGAAACATCAATGATGAGAGAGAATCATTGATCAGCTGCCTCCTGCATGCCCCCAACTGGGGATTGAGCCCGCAACCCAGGCATGTGCCCTGACATGGAATCGACCTCTGACCTCCTGGTTCACAGGTCGATGTTCAATCACTGAGTGCCCGCCGGGCGAGGAGAAATCTATTTTAAAGGAATGAGCATTCCCAGTGTGCCTGCTTTGGGGTAGAGGAGGGGGTTGACAAATCTGAAGAACCTAGCTCAGTGTGAACACGGCTGCGTTTCCTCTCCTTGTATTTTGGGCCCAGACACAACACCAGCTTCAGCTGACAGGCAACAGTGCATCCGTGCCAGACCTGCCTGGGCTAACGTTCAGCACTCCTTTTTTATTTCCAAAGAGGGCCTTTCCTGATTGACCTGTGAAGGGAAGCCGTTTCCACCACCAGGGACGAGGAATGAGATTGTTCTGGCACACCGAGCACCGAGCACACCACGCGGGGACCTCACGCAACTGCACGTGGAACCACGTTCACCACGGCGTGTGGATGTGCACGTTGGGGATGTGTGCACATCCACATGTGTGTACACGACACTCAACCATATGCAGTCCAGCCACTCTCAGGCAGGTAACTTACCTGGGACAGAAATACACGTGTGTGTGTAAAAATGATTTCCGTTTTTTTGTTTGTTTTAAATGAATCTTTGTTATCAAAACGGCACAGCACAGCAAAACTTTGGAGGAAAAACAGACAGTTTGAAAGAGCACAGCACACCCAGGGGGCCTGCCAGGCAGCATGGTGGACGCCGTTACCTATCCATGGGCTAATCACGCCTCGGCCCCGGCAAGACGTCCGTCAGCAGTGGCCTGTCCGGGCTCAGCGCGGCATCGACCGCTGTTTTGGGTTTCGAGCTCTTCTGCAAGGCGAGGAAAGACACTGAGATGGCTGCCACACGGGGAACCAAGGGAGCTCTCTGGGCCGCTGAGGGCAGAATCCGGCCGTGCAGCTGGGGTGGAGGCCAGTGCCCACGAGGGCCGCTCACTAGGCCCCTCTGCGTGAATGGGGCATGTTGGATTCATCTGGAAGTCTGTGCAAAACCCGGGGCAGATGGGCACGGGGCTGTCAGTGTGGGCATTCCCAGGGGCTCTGCTGGGGAAAGAGGTGGTCTTCCTAACAGGAGGGAGCGGATGCAGAGAGGATGGGCCACGCGGGACAGCAGGGTCTCAGCTGAAGGGCCACCTGCTGGGCCTGCTCCCAACCCAGCAAAGGCCAGCCTCTGTTGCGAGCACAGGAAATGCTTCCAGAGCCAAAAATCCTGCCACACTCAGCTGAAGGCTTCTCAAGTGCCATTTACTAGACAGCTGCCCTCCTCCCAAAAAAAGCACCAAGGTTCCCTGAGGGGAGGATCTGTGTGCCTATCATCCCTGTCCTTCTGCCTGTCTTCCTGTCTGCCCCATCATTCTGTCCTCCCATCTCTCCTTTTCCTTCTGATCCTCAGCCCTGTCTCTAGTCAAACAGAAGAGTCTTGCCCACGGCTAGGATCCTGAAAGCTCAGTGCTGCAGGTCAGCGGGGCTGGGAATATGAACACTAAGATTTTCTAGTCTGATCATATTAGTTCCTCAGTAATAGGAAGAAGATTTTAAAAAGTGAAGAACCACAGGTCTGAATTGCAGAATGTCTTCTGGGAAGAAGAATGAGCTAAACAGGAGGTAGAGTTGTTGCCCTTTGAATTATATATAATTTAATTATATATAAAAAATATAGGTAGCTAGAGATAAATATATATATATGTATAGACATACATATATATATGAAACCTGGTGCCTGCAATGTTTTACTTTTTAATAGAACAGGTTAAAAGAAAAACAAATCCATCCATTTGAAGTACTATATGTTCCATATGAGAACTAGCCAAATGTTTATTCCTCCAAAGTTTTGCAACCATCTGGGTGGTTTTATAGCAACACCAGCCTCACCTCGTGCGTGCCAGGAGCGCGCTGGCTGCAGGAATGCTGTGTGCAGGTGTGGGTGTGGGGACACCTGTGGTCACACCCCGTGTGGCTAGACACCACAGAGCACTCAGTGACAACCTGCTCCAAGCAGCCAGAGCCTGGCTTCTGCAAAGGTACAGAAGCGAATCAGCTCTCACTAAACTGCAGTTCGAGCGCTCACTTTCAGCCCAGAGCTGGCATGACTGGATCAATTTCATCAGTGGCCCTGGGACTGATTAAAGTGTCCCAATAATTCCATCCTGAGCCCTTTCAGATATGTAGACAGCGACATGAGGCTAGGTAATTAATTCTAATTCTGATGGCACCAGATAAGGAAACTTTGATTGCCAATAACCACTTGAACTAAAAAAAAAAAAAAAAAAAAAAAAGTGCCATCTTCTTAGTTAAAAAATAGTGTTTAAAATGTATAGAGGAGGAGCTGTTACTTAAAGAAAAAAAGAGCCTTCCCTTGCTTTAGGCATTTTCCTATTTAAACATTTTCCTAAACTGCATTAGTACACCATAAATACCAAATGTGTGTTCAAAGTAGCATTACTTTGGGGGAACACATGAATGTGGTATTTGGGTCCATGGGCATACAGCTGGAAAACAGACATGAGTTAATGCGTTGTCCCTCAAATCTTGGCTCTGATAAAAGGCTTTGATCCCAGGCGACTGCCACAGAGAAATGCTGTGTGGTTGGCTCTCCATGGCTGAGAAACAGGCTACTACAACCATTGAAAGCAAAGCAGAAGGCTTTTTCTAGAAATAATCAGATTAAGACAAAATTTTTAAAAATGAATTTGGTAGAACTTTTGACTCAAAACACATTTCTCCTGGCTTTGTCCACAGCCCAGATGGCTGGCCCGAGCACACTGCCCTGGGGAGGCCTCAGTTTCCCTGTCTGCAGAATGGATTTAAGAGGTGAATGTGAGCGAGGAGGTCTTGCTACCCATCCTCTTTGGGCTGCGGAGAGAAGGACGGCACTGAGGAAACTTTGCTCACATCGGGTCTTGTGTGACTTAGAAACTGCCACACCCACACCTGCATGTGTAGGAAGCACGAATTTAAGGCAGCACAGCCCGATGCGCTCAGCTGGGCCTGAGTGAAGACGCAGCCGCCCCTGCAGGTGGGATAATACTTCCAATGGACGCTGAGAGAGAAACACTGGTTAGTGGTATTGACAGAAATCACAGTCCACATGACCTTCCCACATCCAGGTATGAGTCAGCCCTGTATGTCCTGGTGTGGTGGTGGTTATCACAGACATAGAAGCCGTGAATACCAGTGTGTTCGACAGCTCTTGCTATTAAAAGTCAGCCCTCTGTTGTCCTGTGACTATAAACTCAAACATGCAAAAAGACAGAAAGCATCACCTTATTCCGTCAGAAACTCAGGCTGCTGGAAGTCTGAGAAAGCATAAAGATGGTGGACTGCTCGACAGAAAGGCACTGGTTCTTAGCCTGGCAGTCCCAGGAGGTTCAGGAGGGGCCACGCACATCATTAGATAAGGTAGCAGTGTTATTTAGCCACAGAGGTCAGAAGACGGAAGGGAGTGAGGAAAGGAAGAGAGAAACAAGAACAACGGTGAGTCTGATTAAATGCCAACGATGTCCCACATACACCAGTGCAGCGTGCTAAGCGACCGGACAACGTGGGCCACGTTCCTAACAGTCCTGGCCCCCCTGCACCCCCCTCCCCGTGTCCGGGGACACTCACTTGCTAGAAGGCTGTGTGGACCTCATTCCTGCTGTATTTCTCCTCCTTGCCAGCAAAGCCCTAAAAACATCCCTGTCCTATATCACTTGTTTAAAGGTGAAAACTCGAAACAATTCATAGGGCAGTTAGACGTGCACGCTCTCGCCGATTTCCTGAGTTTGTGTTAGCGCCGGCTTTACAAACATGGCAGGTACATACAGGAGGGAATCGCTAGGAACTGGTGCCGCTGGCTTCCACATTTTAAATGAACACCAGAGTTCTGGGAAAGCTCACCAACCCAGATCCCATTCCATTGCCGGGATCAAATGGGGTGAAAAAAGGCAGTGCCAGACCACGTCCACGGCACCCCAGTGGGGGCTACCTGTTTTCCATCCCAAATGTGGGCCAACAGCACTTGGAGATCCAGACCACTGGGGCCGTGTAAGCTTTCCGGAGTGCCTCACCACTGCTCCCAGAACCTATGACATGTCCTCTTCTGCCTTACAGCTGCCCTCTCTCCTTCACCTGCACAACCACCTGTGCTCTACGAGGAAGACATGCAACCTGCAGGAACAGCCTCAGCTGTGGCTTCCGCCCTCTCACCAGGGCCCTTCCTTCTCCTTACTGAGGCTCTGCACCTCCATGGGCAAATCACAGGGATGAGGAGATGGAGGACATGCCCTCCCTGAAATTGCAGGGATGAGGGGGTGGGGGATGTGACCTCCCTGAGATTGCAGGGGTGAGGAGGTGGGGGATGTGACCGCCCTGAGATTGCAGGGGTGAGGGGGGATGTGACCTCCCTGAGATTACAGGGGTGAGGGGATGGGGAACGTGCCCTCCCTGAGATTGCAGGGGTGAGGGGGTGGGGGACATGCCCTTCCTGAGATTTCAGGGGTAAGAGGATGGGGGATGTGCCCTCCCTGAGAGCTCTTGGAAGGGCCAGTGTGGTTTTGGAAAGCTCTGAGTGACATCTTCTGGTGTCCTATGCCAGTTTGGTCACTTTGCATATCTCACTTCTTACCTGAATCCAGAATTCAGTTTATTTGCCTCAGTTTGCGAATGTGGAAAATAAGTAGCCTAACTACCAGAATTTCCCAGTGTAAATGCTAAAGTTTTAAGCCAAATTCACCATCCCTAAAAATAATGCAATTTTATCTTTAAAATAATGATTGATTTAAAAAAAACTTTTTTAGATTTACATGAAATAATTGGTCTTTTGTATTGGTTTAATCTTTTTCTTATTTCAGCTGACTAGCTGCTTAGGTCTAACCATTGGTCATTTTGAATTTTACCTAAGTTAATGTTTAAAATCATCTACCATGAAATTTATTATAATACCTGTAATGATGACGCTTTCAACCCAAACCTTTCATGCTACCCTTGGTAATGACCATGTCCTGCTCTGAATCTGGGGACTGCAGCGCCCATGCCCCTGCGGGAGCAGCTGGGTACCTGGACTCTCTCTGTGGCGCTGGGCCACAGCTGCCTGCACAAGACTTTCTTGAGAACGTCGGGAAGGAGGCTGATCGTGATGAGCAGGATGATGGCCAGCCAGGCAGGGCCACTGGATAACATCTGGATGAACACATAGTACATCCTTTGATAATTGAGGAATGGCCTGGAGCGTTGGGGGAAAGAAGAAAAACAACAGGATGGCAGGTCAGAAATCATCAGGAGAAACGCTGAAATCCCGCTCTGTTTCCCCCACTGGCACAAAGAGCCCCTTTGTCCTGGCAGCTTTAACTTCTGGCACCGATGGCCATTGGGCAAGCCACTGAACCTGCCTGCTTCGAATTAATCACAGACCTCCTGGGGTGGAGAACTTCCCCTCTAACGCTGGGGTGTTCTGAATGGGAAAAGAGGAGGGAATTGCATGAAGTCATCCCAAAGGGAAAAGAAGTCCCTGAAGTTCAGTTTCAGAATCACAAAAAGGATTTAAAAAGATTAAAATGGGTAATTTTTTTTGGTATCACAATGGCTATTAACATGAAGATTTACAAAGGTCCTGTTCATCAGAGCTCTAGTTAACTACCTAAAGCTTAGGCCATAAAATTCTTTAAAATTGTCTATAAAAATACAGAGCATGAAATGGCTTTCCTGTCAGGCAAATCTATACCTCAAAGGAAATATCTATATTGGGCTCCATAAAAGAAGTTGAAGAGGATGCAGCAATTGACATAATGCTGAACCTGATTTACAGTTTCATGATCCCTAAACCCCAAGGCCCAGGAGCCAGTCAGAGAAGTTTTCGGGATGAATTTTCCTCTTCCATGGCTGCAGCTTTAACAACTTGGGAAAGTTCGCTAGTACTTCAGGGATTTTTTAAAGCTTGGCACAGGGTTGTTGGAAACCCACCCAAAAATTAGATCTAAGATTTCTCTATTTCCAGATCGCAAAGAACATGTAATGCATGGCTTTGGTCACGAGAGGGCAGTAATATAATGAGAGGTTCAGCAACAGCCAACATGGGGACAAGGTTGATCACAGAGGCTTCTCTACTCTCAGGGGCTGCCCCGTGTTTCTCAGGGCCTGTGCTCAATATTGAAGTTGCAAAGTGGAGGGGATATTGCTTCTGGACTCACATCCAGCCAGGCCTAATCGAAAGAGGCACTCCCTCCCAGGTCATAGCCACTGGGGCCTCCTCACTTACCTTCCCCTAGGCCCAGCCCTGCTCAGGAAATGCTCTGCTTTACGGGGAAGGTAGAAATGTACACAGGAGAATTATAAAACAATATGGTACCTTCATGACAGGAGAATGAATAAATGCTTAGGGGACGAGGCGGAACCGTCTGTGAGGTGATTCGAGGGAGGCATTGAAGAGGACAATGAACCACAGGGTTTTGAAGGATGAATAAGAGCTCAAGAGGAAGGCTAATTGGAAAGGGCATTTTTGGTGGTAGGAAGAGCATGGGCGAAGGTGTGTTTGTGACAGTACCAGAACACAGGTCAAATGCAGCCACTTCTTGCCTCATCAGGATTGACCAAACCGACATTGCTTCTTGAATGCCTTGTTGCAATAATATCTAAACCACATGTCCTGTCTGCTTCATGTTCATTTTCAACACGGTGGTCTTTCTAAAACAGCAACCAGACTCTGCCACTCCCTCTGTTTAAAATCCTCGATGCTGTTCCACTGTTGTCAGATTGGGGCTATGGCCCTACCTGTCCTACAGGCCCAGTGCGGCCTGCTCCTACTTACTTTTCCAGCTGGACCAAAGCTCCTCTCCAGTCACAGTGGACTTGCCATGGCCCTGCCACAATGCTTTTGCACATGCATCTCTCTTCCTTAGGGCTCTGTCTGGCATCAGGCTGCCTCGGCCCAGTGGCGCTGCTCTCTCTGTCCATCTTATCACTTGCAGTGTACGGAGAATGTGGTTGGGAGGAAGACGGAATGAGACATGCGCTGTCAAATACTCAGCCCATGCCTCATTCTAGGAAGCATTTAATAAGTGAGACCTGTTATGATGATGGTGATTTTCTCCCAGGTTCCAGTTTAAATAACAATTTTATTTTGAGAAACCTTCTCTGACCTTCAGTGTGAAATAGGCCCCTTGCTACAGCATCCAGTTTGTTCCTCACTTGTCAAAACCCCGGTAAGTTATTATCCAGCATGTTGCCACCACTGAAAATGTGGGGCTCAAGGGGTAGGTACCATGCCTACCTCATTCCCACCATGGCACAGTGCCTTACACACAGCACGCATTCAACAAATACTTGCACACAGGAATGAGGTTAAATGGAAAATGTATTTTGAGACCCCAATGAAAGATACTGCAGGACTACTAGTATAAAGGTAATAATGATTATATGCTACTTATAATTCTTACCAGATGATTCCTCCCCAGAGGAGGGAAAAGACAACGTAGAATAGCAGCGACCCCCAGATGACAAAGTGGTTTATCCAAGTCCAGTAGTGTGTATCTAATGCCAGCTGAAAGAGAAAAGGTGATTAACAGTGGGATTATCTACATGTCACATGAGCCATGGTGAGGAAAGAAAGCCAGAAAATAATGAAACCAACCAACTAACCAACCAATACCTTAATATACCTTAATTTTAGCCAAAATGTCCACATGAAACTGCTCAAGGAAAACAAACCCTTATTCTTGCAATGAAGATACAGAATGTGTGACGTCACGTCTTTGTATCACAGCATTCCTAGTAACTCTTACCCGGATCCGGGGGAAACGCACTGGGAAGTGTTTCTCCGACAGCAGGGACTCGGGGGCGATCGCTTAAGGTACTGGCTATGTTACTACTAAGAAAATTACTTTTGGATTTTCTTTGTATCACTTTTTAAAACTCAGATTGATAGGTGTGGGGACTTCCATAATAATGTCCCATATAGAATTTGACTTTTAAAAGAGCTGGATTTTCCATAAGGCATTGATTTCAGTTCAAGTGCATTTTCTATTATACTGGGGGACAGGTGGGCTTGCCAATGAAAATAATTCGAATCCGAACCCTTTTACAAAGAAAAGGCTCATTGAGGGATGAGTGGGAAAGGTGAAAGGGATTGATAAGTACAAATTGCCCGTTATACAAGTAGCCTTGGCTGTAAAGGACAGCATCGGGACTATAGGCAATCATACTGTAATAACTGTTTGTTACGGGATGGGTATTAGACCTATGGAGGTGATCACTTCATAAGGTACATAAATGTCTAATCACTATGCTGTACTCCTGAAACTAATATAATATTGTATGTCCACTGTAACTAATACATAATTTAATAAAAAGCAAATTAAAAAAAGAAAAGGCTCATTCCTGCATCTGCCTTTTGTATAATTCTGGAGGTCTGTGTACTGGATCATGGGGTGAGCTGAGTCTACGCCTCACTCATTTGAATGGTGGTAAGAAGCCCCCTTACTGGGCCCAGGTGCCCATCTGGGCTGTGTGCTAGTGTGGATTGTAACTTGGAACAGATTTGTAGTTCAAAGACGGGGAGACCTACAGATGCCGGGGTTAACCGTGGCCAGAAGAGGCAGCACCGACACGGGAGAATTTACCTTTAGTGTGACGGTAAACACCATCACAGTGAACACCAGCGTCCCAAAGGTCCAGTTTCCGAATATCTGTGGGGATAGAATCCAGGCAGTCTTTTGTTAATACGCATTTCCCCCCTTTCCCACTCAAACGAGAGCGTTTAGAGCATACATCTCATTGTTGTCCTGCGCCAACACTTCACACCCCCAAGATACAGGGACTAGGTCTTGTTACTACAAAGTGAAAGGAGAGGGCAGTGAACACCCTGGGCATTCAACCCCCCCGCCCCCACCCCCGGCTCCCCAGTGCCATCCCTCAGGGCCAGGCAGCGACTGAGAGGTGGAAACAGCCCTTCCTACACTGACAGTCCTGTCACCCCGAAACTGGCTCCCTCGGTGCTGTCAACACACATCAGTCCTAATGTCACAAACTGGGAGCAAGAAAAACACTGAAGAGCAGGTATTACATATGCATGATGCTAACTCTGGCTTTTCTGTTTCGAGTTTCATGTCGAAGAGACATTTACCCGATTACCCAGTTCTACGCCTTCTCCACGTTCAAGAATAAACTCAGTAGAGTTTCTGTCTATTCTCTTTCGGACTCAAGTCCAACACCTGCCTGCTTTGGAAGAAAAGCAAGCTCTGGAACATTTTGCCAGTGAGCAGCCAGTGAAAACAACCACGTCACGTATGTGCGACACATGGTTAGGATTTCCTCGGGAAAATCGCAGGAAAGGGAGAAATGAGGCAGACAAGACAGAGCTGCGTGAAGGCCCCCTGCAGCCAGTCTGATGGCCAGAACCACAGACATGTCAACAGTCCCTCAGAAGAGACTGCCGAGAGGCGAGAGCAGGGAGCAGGGCTCCCGGCACCCAAGGCCCCGGGCAGGGTGCCGGGGATGGTGTGGGATGGAAGCACTCACGGGTCACATCATGAAAACAGCACATTCCCACCTACAGACAAAGACACAAGCAAAATAAAACACCTACTGCAGGAGACTTCTTTCCCTCGGGGGGGGGGGGGGGAGCAGAATTTTCTAAGAGTAAGTTTCTTCCCGGTTTCCACACTAAACCTGCTGTGCCTGGTACTGCGAACCAGGCCTCTGAGAAAACGCTGCAGTCCTTCTTTAACAGATTATAAAGCTTTATTTCACAACGAATTTAAAAAACTGCAATACAAATTTTCAACTACATGTGACTCAATTGAGATGAATGTGTAGGCTACCCATCTGGTGATATACCTAGTGAGGTAGGAACACTGGTAGAATTCCAGAAGGAAAACTAAGTGACGTGTTAGGACTTCGTTGTAAACAGGCTTCATAAGGATCCTGCCCCCAATGAGCGTCTCTTTACACTTAATTCTTTACTTCAGCACCATGAGCGGAGCCGGGCTTCCGTCACTCGGAGCTACAATCACCAGTGGCTCTCAGTGGGGAGGGGTGCGGGAATTCTGTCTCCGGGGGCACTTGCAGTACCTGGAGACATTTTTGGCTGTCACCATGGGGGGGGGGGGTAGTGGGGGGAGCGGTGCCACAGGCATCTAGCAGGCAGAGGCCAGGGGCCTACTAATTGCACTGGGCAACCCACAGCCAAGAGCTCTCTGGCCCCAAGTGGCAATTCATGGTCAGGCTGGGAAATCCTCAAAAATGTGTTCTCCCTTCAATGCTTAACTTCCGAGGCGGGGACATTTATAACTGAGTCTGGCTGCAGTCTGGCAGAGGACTACAACAATGCTTGGCCAGCTGGGTGTTGGAGAGAAAGTGGCTCCGCTCTGTTTTCACTGGAGGCCGATGCTGTTGGCCAAAGTGAGGGGTGACCCTGCTGTAAGGCGACGGGCGGCTTTGAATCCCCTACGGGCACCATGGGTGGGACCTGGCACACCCTGCCCGCTTGTTTTCCACCCCTGCTGGGCAGGAAGCCTGGGACTCACTTTAAAAAGTGTTCGATAATAGCAAATTGTGGAAATGGAGTCGGCACAGAAGAGTGATAGGATATCTCCAACAGCATCACAAATCAGGGACAAGCTTTCAGCCACTCAAGTGACTTCTTTATTTTTCTCTCTAGAGGGTAAGGGGGTACTTCTCTAGGGCACTGCCAGGTTTTCTTGTATTTGTGGATTATGATGGACCTGGGATCTCAAATTAGGCATCCCGATGCCTAGTCCAGTAAAACACATGGGCCTCCGCTGTCATGTTTACAGATGAATAGCAACAAAGCACAACTACCTTGAACCCAGAATTGAAAATTTGGCTGGAACCCTGGGCAATGCTGGGATCTGCTCCACCCTCACCTATGCTCTCTCGCTACTTCTGGCTCTTTGAGATAGACAATCATGGTAACATCTCTATAAATTCCTCTGAATTTTCTTATTTGTTTTAAGGAAGCCCTTAGGCTAACTGCTAATAGAAAATGTATTATTAAAATTGTTTGCCATTATTTCTATGGATTTTGTGGTGGGAGGTGGCATGGTTCACTGGGATACCAACCCTCTTTCTCAAAGAACTGTCTGGAGGGACCATCTTTTTTCAAGTTTCATTAGTTCCCATGCCTCCCATGAGCCTGATTTCCTAACTGCTAACTCCATTGAGAACGTCACTAACTTCATAGCCTCACTCAGATGATAATGAGAATTTCGTAGAATGTCTCTGGAGCCTGCCACTCCACCAGATCTACATTTAATCCCTTCTCCCACTTCGTCCTCTCTCTTCCGAAGATGGGTATTTTGCAGGAAATGTTCCTGCTTTTTAAAGCTCTAAGATCCAGACCAATTTAATTTTTATGTGTACAAATATCCCACAACAAACCTGACTTGCATTTTTTTCAAGATCATAGCCACAAGAAACACCTATTACATTTCCTTCATGCACAGATTCCGGATTGCTACCAAGTCTGCTGGCATAACTTGTCCTTGCTCCACTGGCTGGCAATGGCTCAAATTGCAGCTACCTGGATGTTTACTGACTCATATTATACCATGCTCTAAACTTTCAAGTGTTCGCCTAGGAATACCCTGCTGTTCAACAATAATAATCATTGCCTTAGCATTCTGATTTGAGAAGTAATTACGGCTCATGACGTCTGTGCAGAAAATGCCCCTAAGTGAATTTCCCTTTTTCAAAAGTTATCCATGATTCTAGTGTTCTCTCAAACCTACATGTGTTTTATAAACATTCCTATAAAATGATTCAGTTCTTTAAAAAAGTGGTCCTCCCCTACTGACAATCAATAAAACAGGGCATCTAATTATACCACCAAGAAGATGCATTCTTGTTTGTCAGGACACACCATCAGAACAGTGATGAGCATTATCACCTCCACGCTGCCCTGCCACCTTAGAACCAAGGGCATCGCCATCAGTCACCTGAGACTCCCCGTATTTACTGGTATTTTGCAGGTTTACTTGAATTACTACAGAACTAGCCCATGATACTACTTTTAGTTCTGCAAGTGAGCTAACACTCTTCTTCCCCAAACAAACAAAAATTTAAGCATCAACAATGCAGAATGAGAAAGGCTCCCTCTGGAGATGCCCAGGCACAGTGTGTGTGTGTGTGTGTGTGTGTGTGTGTGTGTGTGTGTGTAGAGCTACAACAGCAGACATGCAGCCTTGGCCTTGCACTTGACCTGGAGTGGCCTTGGACTATGCCAATCTCTTAGAGCTCCTGTCTTCCTAGTGACACAGGTAAGTGTTCACACTAGGTACTTTACACCCTTATCACTCATAATTAGGGATGCTATGAGTATTATTCATCTTGCTGTTACAACTCTAGGTCCTTAGATTAGATTATTTAACTTCTATAGAGCACTAGCGAATTGGAGCAAATTTCGCCTCTAAAATGCATACCTATAGACAGACAAACACCTCACATTAAATACCTTATTTGGCACCAACTGCCCCATGTACTGCTTCCTAATATCACTATGTGTCTCAGAAGCTTTTCATATTACAGGATGTGCATTATGCGTGTTCAATCTTTGTCATGACAGGCCAGTGAGCAGAGGACTCTCACAGCTCTTGGCTAGTGAGTGGCAAGTCACCCACTAGGGATTTATTTCTTAGTGGGAGTGGTACAGGTCAACTTGTATTTTCTTTACCCTGGTCTCTCTTTCTGTCATTGTTTCAAATTCTAATAAATAGTTTTGTCCAATAATGGCTGAACAAAGGCATGCAAGTGGTAATTATGGGAGATATAAAAGTGTGGCAGAAAAGCATCATTTTAGAAGTTGAGACGTTAGTATTTAGGATCTGTAGGGGCTGAGGGCATCCTTAAGGAAACAGGAAATAGGATGTAAGTCAAGAATTGGTAGAAATCCTTGGATAATATGCAAGGCTTCAAAACAGCACCGCATCCACTGAGCCACAGCGGTATAAGGAGTGGCTGGTGGAAGTTTGGTTGGAGACACACCAGGGCTACTGGAATTGGGGCAGGAGGAGAAGATGCTGTTCAGACGTCACGTTGGCAAGGCCTCTCTATGGTCTGTACCTCAAAGCCCCATCACACTGGTCAACCAGCACTCCCTATAGGTTCTTCAGGTGCACCTATAATTTTACAATGTAACACTGAGATTAAACAATTACTGGTAAGCAGCAGCATGGACTACAACAAATACTATAATTTTGTACCAAATATCCTGGGTTTGAGTTCTAATTACCTGACTTTGTACAAATTTTTTAACCTGTCTGAAGTGAAGTTTCTTCAACTACAAATATGTCCAGGGGCGATGGCAGTTGAGAGAGGATAAGATTTGTGAACATGAACTGCAAATAAAGTGCCTGATGAATGGCACTTACTTCCGTATCGGCTGGCTACCACGGTCCTGGAATTTCATCCTCAGGACACAGAAGCTTAGTTCTTTTTAAGATACATACGAGACGCTTACTTAAAGCGTAACCCATAAGGACAATCTTATAAAAGAAACATAAAGAACAATAAGACAGCTCTGTTTAACGACATTCATGGCCTGCTACCATCCAGAAATTACTCAATTAAAATAAACTAAGACAAAGAACAAATTCCAGAAAAATGCAAAGTTTGTAGAAGAGTGAAAGAAGACTTTAAAAAATTCTCAAGATCAATTTAGTAAAAACTGATTTACATTATAATGAAAGATAACTGCACCTTTTAGTAACAAGAAATGAGAAACAAATAAATGGGTAAACAAATTCTATGGGACCTGTAGCAAGACCTTTGGGTTTCAAGCCAACAGCTCTAGGAGATGAGCCACACAGGAGGACAACATAGGGAGAGGTGCTGTGTCAAACAGGAAATGAAGCAAATTTCTGTTCACAAGCCACCCTTATTTACATCAACAACAGTGTTTATTTTTAGGGCTAGGTAAATACGTAACATTTAGGTAGGGCACAATTCTGACATGTGCTCCATGTCTTTTGCAATTGTCCCAGGTAGCACGGGTTTGCCACATTCAAAGCAGTGTCCCCAACAGGCCCCGCATGCCTGCATACGTTGCCTCTAATTTAAGGTAAAGGGAAGCTCAAACAAGTCAAACTGAAAACCGTCACTGACTCAGTGGCAATCCTGACACAGAAATACAGAGATAAACACCAAGTACAAATGATCAAATGTACACAGACTTCTCTAATACAACTTTCGTCTACAGGAAGGAGAGGGGAGCAGCAGCTAATAGTGTTTCTACTGACAAAGCACACAGAAGAAGTCACAATTTGAAAATATTTTCAAGAAATATTTTATCTAGAATGCACTCCAAAAACATATAGAGGACACACCCACAATTGTCTTACCATGTGTGTGTTGGTAGTCATTATCTGAGAGTGGGAAGGAAAGCAAGTCGCAAAAAGAAAAAAATCAAGATACAAATAAAACAAACCCTAGAAATTATGCAACAACCAGAGAGCTGATGTCTATTAGAAACTATCAATCTACTCATTGCAAAGGAAACAGACACTTAAGGACATGTGAAAAAAAGGGGGAAATGTGTTAAATATGAAATTCCCATATTAAATCAGCCATGCTTGGCGGATCTAACTGAACCGCAGATAAATAATGAATGGAGAAATGTAAGTTACAGAAACAAAGTCTGAAAGCCCTCAGGAGGGGATCTCCCACAGTAAGCCGAGTATGCGGGGCAGTGCATTTACTGACGTACTGTGACCTGTAAGTGATTTGGGAGCTAGAGACCCAGACATCAGGAGACCCCACAGGCTGTGCTGAATGGCTGCACTGACCCCGGATCGAACACCAATCGAGGGTTATTCCCAAGCAGCCAAGTCAACAAGACCCCGTTCAGTACTAACCTGTCCGTTGCTGGTCACAGATGCATTTTCAAACATGAAGTAAGCACCAAAGAAAAATACCAGAGCGTCAAATACTCCTAAGAATGTCCAGTAAATGAACACTCGCCAGCGGAGTAGAGCGTTCTTGGTGATATCTCTGTGGAAGGAAAACAGGGACAACATAGTGGCTGCGTTCCATTAAAATAGGCCTTGGCCAGGGACCCCACTGTCTCCACTGTGCTCTGCAGTGAGCACCTGTGTCCACTAGGGGCCTCTAAGTCACTGGAGCGATTTCACAACCAGGGCACTGGCGTGGGCACCATCCGCCCATCCTACGTGGGTGTCCCAGTTTTACAGAATCTCTCTGTATTCTTTCTTACAACCACATGTGAATCTAAAGTTTTCTGAAATACAGTAAGCTTAATTTAAAAAGCCATAAAAAACCGCAGTAACACAGACATATGCCAGACATCCTGAAGTGCAGTTCTGAAATAACAAACATCATTTCCTTGTTATTAAAACATACTTTTCAAAAAGCAGAAAAGAACACACCAAAATCAGATCTGTTAATTCCACCCCCCACCCACTTCACTGAATAAAGCAGAGCATATGTGGTTTTTTAAGAATAATTTAGGTCATAGATGCACTGGGGTTATAAGGGGATAGACATCCTTACTCCAGTCCTTTCGTAATTTATCAAAAATCATGGTAAACAAATAAAATAAAAAAAAGGCATGGTAAAGAAAACACAATAGGGCAAAATACAAATTGGCTTAATATGTACATTTCAAATGCAACATAAATCTTCTATCTAAATTTGAAGTATAATCAGTCAAATTACATTGATTCTTGTGTAAGGACTCCGGTAAAAGCAAGTGCATCAACTGACACTGAATGTTTCTGGTTTTTAAGTAATTCAACCAGGCATTTATTTGGAGGCACCGCTCTCTGGCTGCCTCGTTATTATTCTCCAAGCTCTAAAGCAAGTGTGCCTGCGGCTTCGTACCTGTAGAGGGAAGGGTCCCTCTTGAGTGTGTCCATGCTGACGTGCTGCTCCATCAGGCTGTACAAGAGAATCGGAAGGGAAGTGAAACTGATGTTGTACAGTGTCAGGTAGGCGGTGTCGTACAGCGTCTGCAAGAAGGAGAACATCCACTGAAAACAGCGCCCGTGCACCTCGTTAAACTTTTTTGATTGTTTTGTTAAACATACAGTTTTAATTTGCAAAGACTTTTAACATGAGCATTCTGAAACACAGACAGAGCCTCTTTCTACAGATTTAGAAGGACCAGGACAATTTTCAAAGCTTCATGATGTCAACTAGTCAAGATTAAAATCATGGCTGAGAGAAGGCCCGACCGTGACCCACCCCATTTGGCCACTGCAAACTTGCAACAAAAAGAGTTGCATAAAAGCTTGCAATTTTGATAGCCATCTTCAAGCTCCCATTTTCCCCAGTGCCGGACCCTGCAGATGAAAGCAGGTGGCCACAGCCCATCTGAGCAGGACAGGAGAAGAAGTGAGCGAGGGAAAGGAGGGGCCCTGACAGTCTCTTCTCCCGTCAGATGGCCTGCATACCTCTGCTCGGCACCTGAAAGTGTCAGAAGCCAATGAATTGTGAGATACCAAGACAGAATCTCAGATTTAGATTCAGTCCGTTCAGAAAGCCCAACACAGCTCTCCCAGGCTTGGGGTAGGCAGGTTACTCGCTAGGCCCCACGGGAGAGCATGCAGTCAGCAGACGTGGGCCCCTCCACGCCACTCCTTCTCTCCACCCACTGATGGGCTGCTGCGGGCACTTGGGCCTCCCTCCCCATCCTGGCCTGATGCCTCTGCTGTCTACTCTCCCCCCACTGCAGCCACCCCCATGTGGGAGGGAGAGAAGGCTCAGGGGGGCGTCTGACTTAAGACATTAGGACTCACCTGCTGTGAAAACCCACAGAAGAACTGGTATAAAAACTGAGGGAAAATGAAGCAGACATTCTGAAAGACAAGTCACATGCCTGTTAGTTCAAGGGCACATTGGAAGAGGCATCTAACCTCCTCCGAGGCTGTCCACGGGATACCACTTTATCCGGGGAAAGTGACCCAAAAGTGTCCTACATTCTCATAGGAGCAGGTAATGGGCTTTGCATTTTTTTCCTCTTTTTAAATAGCACCTACAGTGCATATGTGACCATGTTCTGGTAACTCTGAGAACAGATAATGTAAAAGCAAATTTGTTGAAGAGATAGGAGGGAGTGGTGTCAGAGTAAACAGGAAAGAATCAAATTGCATAATGAATAAGGAATTAGTTCAAGGAATCATAAAAGAATGCTCCTTTCTCATTCATTTTACAACTGATATCTTCTTATTGATTCCACATGAAATTGTGTGAATGGGAGAAAAGCGCTAGGATCAGCCCCTTCCTTGCTGACAATTACTTCTATTTTTACATAAATCAACCCTTAAGGCAGTGGTTCTCAACCTTCTGGCCCTTTAAATACAGTTCCTCATGTTGTGACCCAACCATAAAATTATTTTCGTTGCTATTTCATAACTGTAATGTTGCTACTGTTATGAACTGTAATATAAATATCTGATATGCAGGATGGTCTTAGGCGACCCCTGTGAAAGGGTCGTTCGACTGCCAAAGGGGTCGCGACCCACAGGTTGAGAACCGCTGCCTTAAGGCATCTGTCAAATGTGTCATTCCATCGCG
Organism: Myotis myotis; assembly: GCF_014108235.1. Taxonomy (NCBI): domain Eukaryota; kingdom Metazoa; phylum Chordata; class Mammalia; order Chiroptera; family Vespertilionidae; genus Myotis; species Myotis myotis. The sequence continues at coordinate 27,081,727 of NW_023416335.1, forward strand.
GGTAGTATATTTCACCGAAACAGTGACAGGAGCAAGGAAGTACTTCCTACCTTATAAAAGAAGTATTGCACAAGCTCAGATATCCTAATGTAATAAAAATGCCCATGAACGAGTAGCATCTTCTTTAAATGCTTAAATTTAGGTATTGCATAGTCACTGTTCCTTGCAGCCTGACGACCTTCCTTTCCAATGACACCTATAAGAAGAGAATAAATGTGCTGAGTACACGCTTTCTCAACGACATGCAAGTGAAAATGGGAATAAGAAAATAAGGTTAGATACAACCATGGCTGTGAGATTTCTCAGTCATGAACGTACTAAGTCCCAGATGCTGCCCTGTGTCATCTGAAGCCTATGACCTTGCCTTTGGCTGTATCCCCTTCTTGTCTAGCTGAAGTGATAAATCTCAGTTACCAAGATGCGTAGGAAATAAAAAAAAGAAGAGGCTTACCTATGCCCACATGAGCCTCTAGGATCATGCTGACATCATTTGCGCCATCACCGATTGCTAAAGTAATAGGGTGCTCTTTTGAAAATTTGATTAATTTAACAATCTGGAAAAGAAATACAGAATTGATCTTCTCTGTTTTACTTTTGATAAGGTTAATAATTAACTAAGTATAAATAAGGAAGATATAAGTTAGGTAATAAAAATGAAAAAAATTATTTACTTAGGCAGGGGTGGGGGACCTTTTTTCTGCCAAGGGCCATTTGGATATTATTTATAACATCATTTGTGGATCATACAAAACTATCAACTTAAAAATTAAACTGCTATATTTGGTCAAGCATTTAATTAACTCACCCCTAATGCCTTGGCAGGGCCAAACCAAATGATTTTGTGGGCCTTATACAGCCCATGGGCTAGATGTTCCCCACCCCTGGCTTAAAGTAAGTGTACTACATTCGATCTATTTTATCCATATAAGATATATTTCATATTGAAAGGAAAATAAAATAAAGCAAAAGTAGCTAAGGTTTGATTACAGTGAGATAAGTAGGAAATGGCTGGTTAGCAACCTGAAGACAGACATAAAATAGATGAAGTAGTTTTCAGTTACAGCTACACTACATATTTAAACAGAAGGGAAAGTATATTTAAATATAAAAAGAAAAATCTGAATATTGGATTCTATTAGAAAATATTACTATTCCAAACTATTTGTTATCTAGCATCTACTTTTTAAAATAAGCTATTCTTAATGCTATTTTAATTTTCAAACTTGTCATGTGTGTAAAAACAAATCTGACAGTCCAATGCAATGAATAATTTCCAAATGTTTTAGCCAATTTCTTGGGACTCACTATTTTCCATTCATGTGTCTAAATGATGGTTTGAGATACAGAAGTAAAAAGATGAGGGGAAAAATGTGTAGATTGCTTTCTTTGTTTCAAGATGAGAGACTGAAACAAGAATTAATTTGTATAAAAGTTTGTTAGACTCGGTTCAGAGCTGTGTTTAAATATAGTGGATATAAGGTTTACATAGAATCAGACACATAAGAGGGCGGTAGGGAATAAAACCATTTTTTATCTTCGATAGAATGTATATGAGTTTTCGAGTCTCAGCTTGTCCTCACAAAGAATTACCCAGGGAGGTCGAGTCCTATATTCTTAGTAACACCGCCACTTAACAGATAAGTGTAGTTCACGTGCGAGGATGCTAAACATGACCTCTTTGCATGTGATTTTCAGTATTTCACCTTAACCCACTGGGTTAGTCTGAGCTGTTACTGTTTTCTTTCATGAGTCATTCACAAGAAACTGGTCTAGTGTATCTAAAATGTGGTTTAACAAAATTGGAACTGTTGTAGTTTGATATCAGAAAGAGATCTATGTTCACATATGTATGCCATAATGCTTTAAAGAGTCTTTTTAAAAAAACCATCAGGTGTGTGTTTCCACAAGAATATGTTGCAGTGGGTAGAACATGAGTTTGGAGTCCGACAAACTGGAAACCAGATTCTGGCTGTAATTTTCCAAACACCTCCTTTTAGAAACATTACCCTGGTTTTCTGCACCTCAGGTACTTCATTTGTAAAAGTAGATTAACATCAGCCATCCATCAGGCTGATGCTGAAGGTGAAATGGGTTCATGTGACTGGCTCAGTAACGCTGAGGTCACAACGTTTGCCTTCCATGTGTATTCCTATCAATGATTATACCTTTGTGTGCGGTTTTATTTTACAAGTCAGCCAGAGACATCTCTCCTAGAAAGGGTCATCCATTTGATTCAGTGAACTCGTACTAATCACAACAAGCAAAACAAGATCCATGTTTTAAATTTCTATCACATTTGCTTCTATGTAAAAACGGTGGTACTTTGCTACATTTCAAAAGAAATAATCAGTGGTTATGACAACTAGTGAATGGCTTTCAGTATTTAAATACCCATCAATCTATAATAAAAAAAAAAAGTAATATGCTAATTAGACTGGACAACCTCCCGGACGAAGCCAGGGATGCGAGGGAAGCCCGGGTCCCGGGTGCCAGAGGGAGGCCGGTGCCAGCAGCCAGGGGAAGGAAGGCCTACTCCTGCACAAATTTCATGCATCGGGACTCTAGTTACTAGATAATTATGAGGGACAGGAGCACGGACCTGGGCCTTCTGCAGGGGGGCCATGCGGCAGCACAGCACGGCGCTGCAGTTCCGGCAGATATTCAGGAACAGTTCTCGGTAGTTGCTGCAGCTGCCATCTTCTCGGGGTTTCATTATTAAAGACAGCGCAGCTCCATCAATAATTAAACCATAGTCTTGCATATCTGTTGAAAGTCTGTTAATGACACAAATCAGAGAGATTCCTCAATAACTAAGTTTATAGGTTTTAGAAGACCACATAATTTTCTTGAATATCTAGAGAGGCTACAAATCCATGATCAAGGGATTACAAAACTAGTACAGTAACCTGATGTTGTCAATAGGTTCTGCGGCTTTAAGCCAAATGATATATAAGGAAACCGATTTTACCATAGGCTGATGTACACAAGAGTTAAATTCCCATGGTGTCTCATCAACGTTATAGCAAAACAGCACTGAATGAAATGATGTTATTCAAGGACCTGCTTTACAGTAATCCCTCCCTTATCCTTGGAGAACACTTTCCAAAGAGCCCCCAGTGGTTGCCTGAAAAGGCAGGTAGTACCAACCTATATACACTATGTTTTTCCCTATACATACATACTTCTGATGAAGTTTAATTTATAAATTAGGCACAGTAAGAGACCAACAACAATAATTAATAATAAATAGAACAATTATAATAATATACTGTAATAAAAGTTATCTGAACAGGGTCTCTCTCTTTGTCTCTCTTGTGGATACACTGGACAAAGGGATGATTCACATTCTAGGTGGGATGGAGGACGGCTTCAGACTTCACCATGCTACTCAGAACGGTGCACAGTGAAAACTTGTGAATTATTTCTGGTATTTTCCATTAATACTTGCTGACCATGACCACAGGTAATTGAAACTGGGGAAAGCGAAACTGTGGCTAGAGAGGGACTATTGTATTTCTTGTTTTATCAATATGGTCTTTAAAGTACTCAATGTAAAGCCTTTGACTAAATTTTAAAATTGTGTTTTAATTAAACATTCACATTTCACATAGGCAAAGCAAACACACAGTTCTAACTGTGGATTCATGTGTGTGTCCCAGTACTGCCCAACCATAGGAGGAAAGCATTTATCTTGCAGTCTGAAGAGGTCAGTCCTTATTCCCAAACTTCCCGGCCACATTGGCCACCCTCAGTCTTTATCTTCACAGCTAATATCTCCTTGGTATTATGCCTAAATGACTGCATTGGGAAGAACATGGTTATAATATTTCTCTTTGCTGGTTTTCAAAATTATAAGGCACATCTCCAATTCCCAAAAGGAACTCTGCAGATTAGGTGAAGGGAAATAGCTTTGTACCACTTATGAACACTTTAAAATTTGCATATGATCAGAGAGCTGCTTTTGCTTTACCTACATTAATGACAACCTAAAATGATTCAAATAAAATCTGTTCTTAGATCATGCAAGTAACACCAACAAGGACAACATTAATAAAATGTACCAGAATAAATTCTGAGTATTCTTGGAAAAATCCCAACTCTGGAGCATATATTGTTTTGTCTTAACAGACAAGCAATCATGTATTATTAATATTTCTTTCCCTGGTCTGGCAGATGCCCTGAGGAATCCAAAGTACCATCTGTCCCCCCCGCCCCCCCCCGCCCCACCGCCACCCCAAGTGTTTTAGAAACAGACGAGAATGCGGCCAGTGTGGCTCAGTCGTTGAGTGTCAACCCATGAACTAGGAGGTCATGGTTAGATTCCCAGTCAGGGCACATGCCCGGGTTTCAGGCTCCATCCCAAGTAGGAGGCATGCAGGAGGCAGCCGATCAATGATTGTCTCTCACCATTGATGTTTCTCTTGCTCTCTCCCTCTCCCTTCCTCTCTCTGAAATCAATAAAAACATATTTTTTTAAAAAAAGACACATGAAAATGATCCCATTCAAGGTATTTTATAAATCAATCAATCAAGTATTTTGTATCCTTTAACCAGCAGTGTGAAAGTACACACACACACACACACACATACCTCTCTTATGCACACCCTCTATGTAAAAAGACACGTTACAGTTGCTAAAAAGAAATAGCTCTGCTCATGTTTCAGGTGGTCCCTCTAACCACGCTGATGCTGTTGCTGACGGGAGGGCAGAACCACATTCCCAGCAAGGGTGTTGAGGCTCTCTCCTTGCAAACGGAGGTCACCTACCCTGAGAGGTTGTCCCTGGTTAAGCTGCCGTTGCAGCGCAGGACAGTTTTACTCAGCTCAAACAGGACATCATGTAAACTCTGCTCCTCGATTTTCTTAGTGGTTAGCTCAAGCAGCTGTGTGTTCCTCCTGAAAAGTTTGCAGGCGTAGCAGGTGGCTGCCGCCGTCTCCATCTTGTCCCCGGTGAGCACCCAGACTTTGATGCCGGCCTTCTGCAGAGCTTCTATGGTGTCGGCAGCTTTCTCCTGGAGCCTAAGAACCCAAAAACGAAACAACAAACGCCAGGGCTGACAAAGGCAAATCAAAAGAAACCATTTCAGAAACTTGTGACCTATTAAAATATTTTAATAGGCCTTCAGAATTAAAACGCACCATCGCGCTGACTCATGTCTTACGGTAAAGTGTCCGAACCTGTCTTTAAAGTGGATTTATTTTTTACCCCTCCCCCCAACTAAACACGTTCTAATACCTAGTAGATAACACAGGCAAAATATCTAGAAGTAAGGGCTGTCTTGCACGGCCATACACCAGCATGACAGTTTCGGTCTAGCTGGGACTCACTCCCCGGAGAGGCTTTAGGCAACTGTAAGAAAGATCACAGAGCCATCAACAACAAAAAGTCTAACCCGGGGAAAAATGAGATCTGGAAAAGAGATGGTCAGTACTATTCATTACCTTTTCTTTTGGCAAAAACTGTTCAAATTTTGCCTCTGACCAAACTGGAGCCCGGGTTGCTGTAAAGCAGTAACACACTGACAACGTCAGCAGAGACTCTACGGCTAGCAGGCATCGCAAGCTCCCCTTCTCGTGTGACATTCACTTTGATAACCAACGCAAGGGCTGAGGACTTGACCACCACCCCATTTTACGCGTGGAAGACCCAAAGCTTGCAGAGGTTACAAAACGTGTCTGAGGGTGAACGGCTCTCTTGACATTGGTCAGACCGTCTCGCTATCCATGGAAGATCAAAACCATGCTTGCCTCCTTTGGGGGGCCTAGCACTTTTCTCGGTTTTAGGGTCTTAGGTTTTGATAGGCGTGTGGAGTAACGTTGTGTCTCTCTGCCACGCACTGCAGAGAAGAAATGGATTCAGGTTCTGACTGGAAAGATTTGGTTAGATGTTGGAATCATCCTCTAAGGTTGACCACATAATCATAAGTATTTTAGAGAGAGAAAAAATCTCTAATTTCACCTTTTTTTTTTTTAAGGAAACTGAGGCTGAGGGTGGTCTGCAAAGAGGCTGGCCAGAGATTTTAAGGATGTACACAAATATCATCACTTCAAAGCCACTGCCCCTATATGTGCCCACCCACGCCAGTATCTATTATCAATATTTTGATGTCTCAACTCCCCACTGACTCAGTCTGCTCCACAACCTTCTTGAGGGGCCCCTGCACATCGGCTCTGCTTGCTTGGTTCCTCCATCCGTAAGAGCCTTCCACTTTCCCACCACTTCCTTCCAGGCCCAGGCCCACCCCCGCCAGGCATAACCACCCTACGGAGTCTCTCTCTCCTGCCGGATGCACAGCTCCGTTCTATGACTACCGTTCCACGCTGTAAACCTGTCCTGTGCATGTTATGCTTTCTCATGTTTATACTTGTGTCCATACCTGTTATACTCTGGACTGAATGAGGAAAGGGACTAAAGAAACAAAAACAAACAAACACACAAAAAAACCCAAGCAAACATGGAACAAACAGATCAGTCTCAGAGGGAAGGTAGGGGGTGGGTGGGTGGGAAGAGATTAACCAAAGAACTATGCATAGATGCATAACCCATGGACATGGACAATAGTGTGGTGAAGGCCTGGAGTTGGGGCGGCAGGGGAGGGGTCAATGGAAGGAAAAAGGGTACATCTGTATTGCTTTCAACAATAAAGACTAATTTAACAAACAAAAAACAAATCCAAACAAACTCAAAACTTCCTGTATTGTCCAACCTCATGCTATTGAGATTGAGATCGCAGTAAATGCTTGTTAAAAACATGGAAAAACTGTAGGTTTCGGGTTAAGGATTTAAATTTTGGACCAATATATAAATATTAAAGACTTTCAACCTTTATAGGAAATAAAATCTCAGTAAATGTATTGAAGCTTCTATTTTATTCTTTTAAATTGGAAATAATTTTTTCTTTTCCATTTCTTTACTCTGTTCTCGGCGGGCCCATGGCCATTTCTTAGTGCATTAAGCCTTAAGTAACTTTAAGCTCTTGTTTCAGACTTGTCACAGATTGGAGGCTCTTTCTTTAGAAGCATTTGAAAACCTGTAGTCAGTAATTTTACCAGTTCTTCTTATATTATTTGCAATATTCCCCTTGATTACATTGAGCATGTTAAGACCTACATTTTTACACCTGCATTTAGAAAGAACTAGTAACAAATTTAGACACATATTAGTTATTGATTCCATTCTAAAGAATAATTTTAAAAATTAACCCTGTAAGGTATCTTGACTATACATAACATAATTCAAAAATGCTGACTAATTCTGGTTTCTTCTGCAAAAGTGTGAATTCAGGAATCTTATTCCTGGAAAGTGAAACATCACCCAGTCGTGAGTTTCCTGTGATAGCGTCGCCCTACATCTGCCCCCCCCCCCCCGACCCCCACCCTGCCCCGGCATGCAGTCAGACAGTCTGTCTCTTCCGACCTGTGAACACGGGCCTTCCGTGTGGCTGACACTTTCCTCTGAAGCACCCGTGAGGCATCAAGCTTTATTTCTGGAGACAAGGCATACTGTTTACTTACTGATCCTCAACGGCGGTAGCACCAAGCAGAATAAGATCTTTCTCTATCTGCTCATAGACTTCTGCTAATTTCTTTTCTCGATCTTGAAGGGCCATCTTGCAAGCCTGTAACAATTTATAAATGCCTTCATATTCTTCTGGGCTGAGCCTTTTGTAGGCAATGCACAAAGTCCGGAGCCCCTCCTATGGGAGACAATGCATTTCATGTGAATTCCAGGGTCACTGTGCCAAAATATCATTTTTAAATAGCTTTCTTGATGTTTCCTTTCTCTAATTCAAATTACTAACCAAAGAATTCTAAGCCAACCAACCCTAAAATGGGTTGACCATTTACAACTGCATTATTCATGTTTACATCAAATATAATCATTACAGATTACAGAAAAAAGTCAAACTAGTAAGCATGGGAATAAATAATAAAATCAGGGCCATCCAAAGATAAGACTTCGTTCTTTTATTTTGAAAAATGAAGAGTTAAATTTTTTTTAGGGTAGTAATTTGCAATTCTATGGTGAATACCAAATAATATTTCTAAAGTAAACATTTTTTACACGGGAGTTTGTGATTCCATTTGATCTTATGCAGCACTTGCTGAAGGAAGCGGCTAGGCTATGTATCAAACCCACTGGGGTCCACAGGAGAGTGAAATAAAAATCTAGGAATAACAAACTCTCTGCTGTGATCATAATTCTGGACGTCATCACACACAGAGAATGAACGCACCACCCCAGCCAGCGAGGCACATGCAGAACAATGGATCCCTTCAATGTGTTAGCGTGGGGCTTTCACAGCAAGAATGTGCCTGTCCCTTCCTCTCTGCCCGGCAGGATGGCTACAGGGAGATGGTCTTCTGCCCCTCAGAGAGAACATTAGCAGATTTCCAGGAGCTGAGAGAAGGCTCGTGGCATAATCTGAAAGAAGTGAGCATGTTCCCCTATGCACTGTGGGTACACAGTGTCAGAAAGCCAAGTTGTTAAAGAGTAGAGAGAAAAGTTTAAAACCAGTTATAAGAGAAAGGGACCACCTGGTTAAGAAATGGGCCAGGGAGGGGGAAGTCTTATACCCTTTTCTGCAGGAGCCCCTAGAGCAGGAGACATAATGCCATAATAGTACTCTGTGGGAACCCTGAGTTTTGTTTTTTTTTTTTTAAATATATTTTATTGATTTTTTACAGAGAGGAAGGGAGAGAGATAGAGAGTTAGAAACATGGATGAGAGAGAAACATCGATCAGCTGCCTCCTGCACATCTCCCACTGGGGATGTGCCCGCAACCCAGGTACATGCCCTTGACCGGAATCGAACCTGGGACCTCTCAGTCCGCAAGCCGACACTCCATCCACTGAGCCAAACCGGTTTCGGCAAGAACCCTGAGTTTTAAAGTCTGGGTTTTCCTGATGCCCAGGCAGCGCTGTTTGGATAGAACACACGGAATTCCATTTTGGCTCCATGAACTTCCTTTCATTCAGATATGACGTGTGTCTGAAGGAGTGGGAGGGGTGCACGGGAGAACCCGGGGGGAGAGAACACCCTCTCCCCGTCCTGGGCAGAGACCCCAGGGTTCAGCAACAAGTATCCCCTGTCCAGAGCCTATCCCACTGACTTGTGTGGTTATCAGTGTGGCCGGTGTCACACAGCCATCCAGCCACAGTGGGAAAAGGCCTCGCTGTCATTTCAGATATGGTTTTGAAGGGACTGGCAGATGGGGCTGCCCCTCAGGGGTCACCTTGCACACCCTGTATTAAAACTCGTCGTCTGTAAGTGGACTACATTCAGCACGTGTACACTTAAGTGCTTAAGAGAAGTCCCTCATCTTCTATTCCAAGAGGCTCCTCACCTCGGTGGGCAGCAGAAATTTGTGCCATTGTCATTTTCACGATCCCATACACAAAAGGTTCTATAATCTTAAACCTGCAGCTCATTCACTGATTCCTGCTGGTTCTGCGGCAGCTGCTTTGTGGGACCAGTAGGTGTTACTCGGCGCTTTAATACGAAGTGGAAGCCAAAGGGTTTGCACATGGCAGCCACACTGAACAGAGTTCACCACTGCAGCAGCTGCTGCCAGCACGCGTGGTCTCAGCGGAAGAAGCATGCTTCTCGGACAATATACACATCTAATGCCATAATATTTAGAGTCAAGCAGGAGGAATGTGTCTATGAAGAGCCACCCATCACTGGCTGACAGTCTGATGTGGAGGGGAGGAGGGTGGCCCTGTGTCAGAGATGCACAGCTTGTCCCACACCCACAGCAGACCTTGGAGAGGGAACTAGAGCCTGGGGTAGGAGGTGGAGGGTTAGGGGGAGCTCGAAACCTCAGATTTGCCGACAAACTGAACAATATTGAATTTATAGGGCAGACTATGCTTCAGAATGAGAGGTGGGAAGAAGACCAAACAGGTGAAGACACACGGAAAGCCTAAGAGCCGACTGATTTTTGAAAAGGAATCATTAGAAATAATTCAGCATAAAGATCTTTCTCCAATATAATCACCACAAATGTGCTTATAATGTGGACCCCACAATCACCTACCAACTAATCCAGCCCCCACCTCAAAATAAAAGGAAACAAAACATGAACAGGCTCCTGAGTCCACCTGCTGGGGGTGGTACCCAGGTTGGAACACTACTCATGTGAAAATCAACAGGGATTTTCCAGGTTGTGCACACGTGGTCCATTCGGACTTTAAGGTGTCTCTTAAAGCCAGGTGGCATCCTCAGTGGGAGTCTTTCCTTCCTGACCCGGGAGAACCATGGGACCCGTGCCCCGGAGCCTCCATCTCACCACAGCATTCCGCTCCACTCGGGCTCGGATCTGGTCCACTTTGCCTTCTATTACTCGGGGAAATATTGAAGAATCTGCTCCTTTGCAAAAGAGAAAAATTTCTCCTAGAAAATGAGAAGGAAAAAAAAAAAAGATGTTTGATTTAATCACAATTTGGGGAAGACTAAATTAGTTTTCATATTATGCTACTAAGAAACAAAAACAGGGATACCACTGCTGAGACTGCTGTAAAGGAGATTTTAATAGATGAGCTAACATGTCAAGTCAGGAAAAAATTAAATCTACAGGTCACCCCAAAGCCTCATTTTATCCTTATGACCCTAGAAACCTCCTAGGAAAGCCACAAACAAGTGGCTCCGGGGTGCCCTGCCTCCTGTCACTCTGCCTTCTCTCGGGTTAGGATGTGAGCGAGCAACGAAATGACCCTGGGACCAGGAGGGGGTAAGGAAACGAAGGGTGTGGCTGACCCAGAAGTGGGGATAACAATCTGTGAAATACTAGGAGGTAAACGTCAAAACCCAGTAGAACGCAACGCACTCTGACGTAGAATACAGCATCTGAGTCACCATCAACCAGAGTTACAAGACAGTCTGTTTTATCATTGTGGCCCCACCTTCCAAGTAATGTCCCAATTACTATGCACATATTTGTCCTGTAGATGCACGCTCCTCATCCCTCAAGATAAAACCATTTTCTCTTCCAGATAAGTAGGGGGACTCTCTAGCCTATGACAAAAGGAGGTAACAGAGACAGAGGCACCAGCCCTGAAAGACAGGCCCCTTGGACGTGGAGGCTCCTGGCCTGCAAAGCCACGGGGCCCTTTGCCAGGTGGGCTTTGCTGATACTCAGCTCATGGAGGGAAAAGCTGGAGCGGCCCGTCACAGGCTGCAGGGCTTGAGAACTGCTGTCTTCTTATTTTTCTTCAGACAGAAAGTTCGAATGCTGAGCTCCCTGGCCCGGGGTTGATCCCTAGGAACCCTAGATGCCGACGGCCCTCAGAAGTACATCTGGGAAACCCAATCCAGAGGCGCCAGGAGAAGCCGGCAATGGTCCCACCACAGCAATGCCCCAAGTGGGGCGGTCAGGGAGGGGCTGTGTGCAGGGGCTAGGGGGACCATACCAGCGGGTGCACACGGGGAACCCAGCCGGGCCCATTCATGTACTCAGCTACAGTGTGCCTAGTGCACCTTGCCTTATTTCCTTGGTCCCAGAAAGAACTAACTTCTGGGATACACACAGTGAAAACATTAAAAATACAGCACAATTTATGCTCACACAAGTCATGAAATTAAGCCAAGGGTAACGTCAACCTTTGGCCAGAAAGGATGGTGTCTGGTGATGTCTGTGTTGCCAGCACATGACCTGAGCTGTGGCTGAGCAGAGGCTGGGACAGACCTGGGAGCATGGCCAGCCACTCGGAGCAGGAATCCACCAGAGCAGGAAGTCCCATCCCTAGAAGACGCCCATGCGACTGCCCAGGTCTGTGACCTGGGATTCTTAGTCACATACCAACCACCTGATGCCAGAATTCATTCCCGTCTGCCAGACAATTTCTAGCCAGTGTTCCTATGTCATCAGATACAGCTTGGAGCAAGAACTGTAGTCCAGATGACATAAAGATACCTCCTTAAACAATAATACATTTCTTTTTCTAGGAAAACCATGGTGATTCATAGTAATGGCTTGTAAAAGGCTTAAATTCTTTACTGTCTCAACTTGTTGAGTCCTCAATGCCCACTTGAGACATGGAACAAGTTCAGTCTTAAGATATGGGTGAGGAGAGACTCGGATTAAAAAATACCCACAATATAAAGCACAATATAATCTTCAACGACAAGAGCAGACCCTATTTGGCACCAGCTTTAGACCTTCTTTTCCAAGTTTGTAAGCAAGCAGGCAGCTACTAATGCAGAGCGGCGCACACACAGGCGATAAATAAGCTCTTCAGCACACAGGTGAGGTGACCCTGACCTGCAGCAGCCCACAGGGGACCTGATGCTAAGCGACAGAAGAGCACGCTGTGGGACCGAGCTCAGCTCTGAGGGCTGTAGCACACTTCTCAGCGGAGAGCTCTCAGCAAGAAATTCAAGTTGTTAACTGGCTGTCATGGCCTATAGTCTCCAGTCTCCCCAAATGGAGTCAAGGGTCCATTAAGCTGTAAAACCAGTGCAATCAGTGTCATCTCCGGGGAGGTGTTACTAATTAGAGAACAACTTGTTGAATTAAATATTCAAACTTCTCTTACAATGAATTGATGCAGTGGCCAGGTCAGATGGCATGACCGTCTCCCCTCTAAGCCCACAGTTCCTCAAAGACGCCTTCGGAAATATGTAGATATCCCGTGGAAGAGCTATTCTAATGACGTGGATGTCTTGGCATAAATTCTTAATGTGACCCCGCTCCCTTTCAAGCTCTCGTGATGCCCTTTTTGATGGTAAGTGGAAGTTGTTAAGGAAGATTCCGCGGTACATCCCGTGGGTACCAGCACTGTGACCATGCAGTTCGGGAGAATGCATAGGTGGGGCAGGAGACGGTTTGTGGGTAACGGATGCATTGCTTCCTGAAACTGTGATCATTACTGCAGGCTCAGGGCTGCTGCATGATTCAGCTCCTAGACTTCACATTTGTAAGGGGGAAAATATCAAGACAAAGATTTCCACAATGAAATGCCTTTCTTTTGGAAAAATCTGAATGGCTTCAAGTCGCAGGAGAGTCCTTCATTTGTGCACAGTGAAATAACCGTGTGCACTTGGGCAAGCGTTAGCACATTGACCTGAATTGTTTCAAACATCATGATCTGTCCGCTTCCCATGTCCTGCTGATCCCACTGGTAAAATCTGTTTCCATGTGTATGGGCAGTGTTCACACTATAAACTATTTTATGTCCCATGATATTTAAGGCAAGTCTCCCTGGTAGAGCCCACTCTTATCCACGTAGGATAAGCTGGTTCAGAGGGGAGGGAAGCATGTGGATAAGAGCTTTGGCCCGACTGGCACAGCTCCATGGTTGAGCATCGACCTATGAACTAGGAGGTCATGGTTAGATTCCCAGTTGCACATGCCCGGGTTGCAGGCTTGATTCCTAGCAGGAAGCGTGCAGGAGGCATCTGGTCAATGATTCTCATCATTGATGTTTCTCTCTCTCTCTCCCTCTTCCTCTCTGAAAGCAATAAAAATATATTTTAAAAAAAGAGAGAGAGATCCAGCTCTACGACAGCCAGCCCAGCTCCCAGGACAGCTGGGGCACTGCCACTAGGCTCAGCATCCAGTACATGGAGCTCCACTCTGTAAAAAATATCGCACAGGGCAGACAGGCCTTCGGCAACCCCCATGTTCTTAGAGGAGAAAACAAGGTATTGCTGGTTCTATCAGAAGATAGTCAGAATGGCTCTGTTTAATGAAAGGTACTTTGTTTATTTACTCCCCATTGAAATTAAATTCTCTCCACATGAGTGTTAGATAAGCACTGACATAAAATTCCCCAGCATGCCCTCAGGTCACTATTTTAGGCTGAGTCTGTTTAGTTGTAGGGTAGTGGCTGCATTTGGTTGCTCACCAGGCAACTTTCCAAAGAGATAAACATAGCCTGGTATTACCTAGTTTTAAGAAACCAAATAGAACAAGATCCCACATCTCTTGATAAAATGCATTTTGAAGGTGCATTCGTAAATTGAACTTAGTATGTATTGAGCAGTCACTGGTAGTGCTGTGGTGGATATACTGCTGAGAAAAGCATCGGTTCTGCATTTAGGATGCTTGCAGTCTAGCCAGGTCAGAAGACAAGCAGCTCCTACCAGGTGGCTGTTGAGCTGTCCTTGGAACAGTACAAACGAGCAAGAGGGCTTCTAAGTGTAAAAGTCCCCGCCAGGTAGAGAACTTCAGGTAGAAAACTCCCCACCAGGTGGAGGGCCTCCCGCTGAAACAGTCCATGCTGCGCACATTCTGAGGTTGCTAGGAAGGCAGCTCAGGGCTCCCATGAAGAAACCCTGGGAAGGTGTGGCGGCCTGAAACCGAACAGGAACCACCAGGCCCCGCCAGGACAGCGAGCGTTCGAGGGCCTTAAGACCGACATGGTGGCAGGATGATAGAAAGGCAGAGACTGCAGATGGAGACCTTGGGAAGCAGGAGCTGTGTGAGAGGACTGAAAGGAAGGGGGAGGAAGAGACACTGGGGAGATAGGCTCTGCAGGCCTTGTCGTCAGCCCAAGGTGCCTGGGAGAGAAACAGGAGCACCAGGAGCTGAGGAGTGATGTCACCTGCAGTGGGTGTGAGGGGTTGTGTGACCTGCAGGGGGTGTGTGGAGCTGTGTGACCTATAGTTGTTTCATCTATGTGCTGTTTTTTTAAAAAAGAAAACAGTTAAATCTTTAAAGCTCCTGAAGAATGTGAGCATCAGAATAAAACACAAGCACAATGTATAATTTAAGACAACAAAGAAAAATAAATTTCTACCTGTATCAGATTTTACAATTACACTCATTCTCCTTCTTACTGAGTCAAAACTCAAAATTTCCAGCAATTCAAACCTGAAAAATAGATGAAAATTTGTCTTTAGTACCCATCTGGCTCTGTATGTCATAAAATCTGGGTATTTATCAGCCTTTCCACAGAGGAATGTCTGGAGCAGTCCCTCCCCACCACGCCCAGGGCTTTGAAAAGGTCACCTCCATCCATGCCCCACCCCACCTCTGCCTGGAGGGCACCGCTGATAGCAGCTCTCTGGGGTTGGGGGGGAGGGGGGGAGGGAGAATCTGGAGGTAGGGCAGTTTCCTCCAGACACAGGGGAATGTCTGGATTCATGTGACTGGTGATCTGCTCCACGCTGCTGCCACCAGTGTTCATCGGGGACAGAGGGCGGCTGAGGCCGGGCTCTCATCTCACCACTAGGATCCTGGTCTTGGATATCCGCCTCCCACCCCCAGCCTGCATTACAAGTGCTCATGGAGTTTGTGCATCAAAAAAACGATCTATCTTATGTGCTGATTCACCTTCCTAAATTCTGTTGCACACAGATCCACAGGTTGTATTAGAGCTTTTGATCCCTGAAAATAAACCAGTGTCCTTTAAATTCATAAAAGTCATCAGAAGACTCATGATTTCTGTCTGGAGTTTGAAACTTTGTAAACAGCTGAGCCACCGCTGACATTACCTCTGAAAACTCCTTAGGGTCTAGAGAGACTCCAGCCAGTGGCTCAGAAGTGACTGTGAAACTTCTGTGATGTCAATCCCCGCTCACAAACTAAAGAAGGGGTTCAGAACTGGCCTCCCCAAGAGGTGCCACTTTGGCAGGTGGGTGGATTACTTTGAGCTGAAGACAATCGAGACCTTGCAGGCTCATGAGAAACTTGTACCTCTCCCTTAAATAATTTAAATTAGGGGCCTTGCCCATAATAAGAACGATCACCATCCCTGACCAGGTGGCTCAGTCGGTTGGAGTGTTGTACCATACACCAAAAGGCTGTGGGTTTGAATTTGAGTCAGGGCATATACAGGTGCAGACAGGAGGCAACCAATCGATGTTTTTCTCACACACTGATCCCCCCGCCCCTCTAAATCAATGAAAACAAAACAAGGATTTTAAAAACTAAGAGCTATCACCAGAAATAACATTTTTTATCTATCTCTATGGCAAGGTAAACATCTAGTTACTGAATATCTGCTCTTCCTATCATCCTGTGAACGAGCTCCCCTCTGAAGCCCCAAGGCAGGGGTGGGGAACCTTTTTTCTGCCAAGGTTATCCATAACCTCATTCTCCAGCCATACAACATTATCAGCTTAAAAATTAGCCTGCTGTATTTGGTCAAACATTTAATTTACTCACGCCTAGTGCCCTGTAAAACAATTCTGTATTACATCACAATATAATGTACAATATTCTTACCTTTCAATGTAATTATCCCTATTTAATATCTCCATGTGGTTATCCTTTAGCCGTAGGTACGTAAAACCAAGTCTGTAGAGGAGAAGGCAAACGCAGTGGTTAATTTGAAATTTTGATATTCCTCTTTCAATAAAATATTTCTGTTTTACATTCTGGTAAAGCTTTCTTTTCGAAAAAGAAATACTCCTGGTAAAACAGAGGAAGTAAACTGAATTATAAACTTAGGAAATTATAATACTGAACTTACCATCTCACAAAAATTCTCCAAGGACCAAATGAATTTCTGACTTACCCTCCTAAGCACCGCAGTGGTGAGGCCCCAAGGCAGGGGTGGAGAACCTACCATTCTTACTGGTAGGTATTAACAGGTTTCAGAAAGACAGCAGGGGTGTGGACTAGTCCCTGGCTATACTGACCCAGTTTTACTCACTGATCAGTGGGGTTGTTCTGTAGAGGTTACATGTCAGAATCAGAAGGACCCTGAGAGACTGTCATTGTCCAGACCAGCTCTCACTTCACTGATGAGGACACTAGCTCTAGAGCAGGCTGCCAGGCAACAACGTCTGCAGAGCCCTTACTCTAACACCCTCCTCCTCCACCACACACACGTGGAGCCATGGGCTGTTAGGCACATGCCGGGAGTGGGGGCAGAAAGAGGACGTGGCTTCTGGATTCCAGGACCTGACAGCGTGGGAGGTGAAAGGTATCAACCTAATGACATAGCATGGCGCCATAATGGTAGGAAGGCACCATGGGACCTCGGTGCCCCATCCCGGCAGGAGCTGGGGGGTTGGGGGGCAGCTGAAGGAAAGGCTTCTTTGAAGGTGAGTCTAGAACAGCCGTGGGCAAACTACAGCCTGCGGGCCGAATCCGGCCCGTTTGAAATGAATAAAACTAAAAAAAAAAAAGACCGTACCCTTTTATGTAATGATGTTTACTTTGAATTTATATTAGTTCACACAAACACTCCATCCATGCTTTTGTTCCGGCCCTCCGGTCCAGTTTAAGAACCCATTGTGGCCCTCGAGTCAAAAAGTTTGCCCACCCCTGGTCTAGAATGACAGGCAGGAGCAGCCTGTCCTCACTTCTGATATCAATGACTGAATGTGGCTTAATTTCTGAACACACATTTTCCAAGAAGAGAGAGATCTGGCTTTGAGAAGTCTCCTATATGTATGTGTGGATTTATGCACTTAATAACTGACATGATTTACATACTTATGTCACTATTCAAACTGCATGGGAAACATACATTAGTTTAGTCAACCATAAAAACACTCTTCTAATTAGAGGAGAGGTGTTCAACACCCACTTATCAATGGCAGCAAAGCGGGAAAATTAGTACCATTTGTGTTAAATTTGAATTGTAAGCTGTGATCATTACAAGAACATTTTCCTTGACTTGAAATTATGCCACATATCTGGAATATTTAAAGTGCTTTTCCAAGTGTTTGCTTAAATGCTGTATGTCATGAGGCAGCAAACACTCCCAATAAAAAGATACTGATGGAGGGTGCAAGAAGCACACAGACTTAATATGATAGGATACAAAGATAGGGAAGCTAACGGTAAAGAAAACCCCGGCACCCCAGCTTAATCCCTCTTCATGTTGTGTGACTTTGGAAAAAAGTTGCTTGACATCAATTCTTTAGGATGGATGAGGAAGACTTTTCATGAGGGTGTCTAAGGTTTCTGCATCATTACAAGCTTGTGATTATTTGGAAAGGCCTCTAACCTTCTTACTGAAGAAGTGAGGAGGAAAAACTACCCATGTAAGACAGTGACAAACACTGGCAGAAGGGACCAAGCTGCTTCTCACGCTGACGGAGGTTGTGGAGGTCAAGGGGACACTGAGACGCCAGGGAGAACCTGCCCGTTGCAGGTGACAAAGGCAGTACCTGCTCAGCTCACCCCTCAGTAAGCCTCCCAGGCACAGGGGCCTGACTCAGGGCAGGCCCAGTGTGAGTCCAGGAGGAGTACATTGTTGGGGTGGAAAAGAACTCCAGGACCAGCTCAGCCCACCCCTCACAGCTGAGACCAGACTCGCGTGCAGCCAGAGACGTACCTCTGGACACCCTCCACTAAGGCCACCTCGTCGGGCGAGGACGATATGTACACACAGGATTTCCCTGAGTCTGGTGACTTCCTGGGCCCGTCCACATCATCGTCGTCCTTCACCTGGACGGTGTGGCACAGGCAGAGGGCCCGGAAAAACAGCTCTTCTCGCTCCTATAGAAATGCAGGACAGAAACGCACACATCTATGGCATATCGGCTTAAAGGAGGAGGAAACCAAACAGAAGACAATAAACAATAAAGCAGGACATGCAACTCTTAAGTGTTAGGGAGTAATAGCTTGGCCTCCGGTAGTCAGAAGGTAGAGTATAACTGTGGCTTTTGTTCATTCTTGAGCACTTCCACAGTAGCTACGATCAAGACCAATGGGCTATGAAGACGGAAAGGAAATGAATGTAGTGAGAGGAGGTGACTGGTTCAAGGTCACAAGAGGAGAACACGGCTGGGCGGAGCCTTGGGCCAGCGGAGGCTGCCATGCAGGGCCTCCAGGAGCCTGGGTTCCCTGGGGACTCCAGGAAGCTTTCTCAGGGGTTCTGGGATATCACCGTGGCTGAGGGGGGCCAAGGAGGGCTAGACTTGCATCACATGTGCTAGGCAGGGGAGTCCAGCAAATGGCCAGAGGGTGCAATGCCTGTGGAGCACCTCATGAAGGCCATAGACCACCTGTCCGCTCCCCTCAGACTGGGTAAAATCACCTGAAGCATGTGAGTGTGTGTGTGGGTGGTTCACTTGGTCACAACAGGCAGTCACAGCCCAGCCCACCTTGGTGCCCTCGGGGACACCACACAGGACTCTGCGGTCACCAAGCATTCTGGAATGGTGTCCTGGCTGACCACAGCTGAGGGTCACGGCTGCCTCCTAGAAATGCTGAGATCTGAAGCCACCGCATTTGGTGTATGTGAGTGCATGTCTCTGTGTGTGTGAGTGCATTGTATGTGTGGTCTCTACCTGTGTGCACACATATGAGGATATGTGTGTGGGGTATATCTACATGTGCACAGTCTGTAAGTACATCATATATGCATGTGTGAGCATGGGGCATGGGTCTCTGTGTGCATGTCCATGTGCACATATGTGCATGTGAGCTCACATGTGTGTGCATGTGGGTTTGGGTATGAGTGTGAGCATGTGTATAGTACAAGCACATGTGGTACGCAGGTCACTTTGCTCACAGCTGACCGTTTTCCTGCTCATCCACATTTTTAAAGCTGTTCCTAACATGATGTGACTGGCCAGATGAACTGGTGGGAAATGGTGGCATCTTACCATTCTTCTCACTCAAGTCACTGGAAGATTGATGTCCTTCCTGGATCCCAGACCAGAGGGGATACCAGGCTACCTTGTGAACAGAGACAATGCGACCGTGTTGGTCCAAAAGGTCAAACACCTACCCTCCCACTGACCCCCGGGGAGGAGTCAATCATGTCGATGCCGGTGGCGCCGGGGAGAACCTGCCCGTTGCAGATGACGTGCGGCACGTAGACGTGGCCCTCAATGCAGCACTCCTTGAACTCCATGTTGTTCTCGGTGAGAGTCCCAGTCTTGTCTGTGAAGATGTACTCCACCTACGGACACGAGGCGTGGCTGGGGTGCTGGCTAGGACCCACCTGCCCCTCTCCAAGGGGAGGAGGAGCGGCAGGCTGCCTCAGACCCCAGGCAGCTGTGATTCCTAACATCGCGGTTTACCCCAAACCTGCCCCTTCACCAGGTACCTGACTTTTTTCAAAGTGAGGATCCACACTAACAATGAGTATTCCACCATGTTCCCTCCTCTACAACAAGCCTCTCCACCCTCTCTGGAGCGCCTGTGTCATAAAGTCGTTCTCAGCCTTGCTCTGAGGCAGAGTAACTTGCGCTGAACACAGCTCTCTGTTTATCTTGTTACAGAAAAATATTTTTCCTCCGTGAATTTCTCCGGAATGTACAAAGCACGTCACTTACTGTTGCAAAGGAGATGAACCCCAGGGAGGCGAAGGTATTCTAATACTGAGCCACCAACTGACAATTTGCACACTGCTGACTGAGACAGTACTCCACGAGGGGTGTGGAGTGTCCCAGAGGAATGATTTGAAGGTCAAACTCATGAACAAGCAAAATATCATCTCTTAGTAACAAGTATCCTTGCCCTGAGGAGGTGAAGCAGTAGGCAGCTATTAGCATCTAACCATCTATTTTCAGACCAATGTTTTGGGGCACAAGGGAGTGGATTTCAGCTACTAGTTGAAAACAGCTGTTTATATAAAAAAAAAACCTACTCAAAATTTCTTCCTGTAACAAAAATAACGTAGCGTTTATCAAATGCTCTTTCATGCAACAAAAAGGTTAGACTGGGGCAGTAGGAAGGCTCCCACTGAAGGCCAGAGGACCAAGGCGAGGTCAGGGGGACAGGCCTCTCCCCAGTATGGGCTCCGCCCCCCCATCCAGGCGATCCCGGGTGACAATGACTCCTGCCCGTGGCGGTTCCATTAGACACTGTGATGGGGGCCTCATCTCTGTTACCTCATTTAATCCCCACTGCACTCTGGCAAGGCAGGCGCCTTCCTTATGCCCATTTTACAGATTGAGACGCTCAGTGGCACAGTGCTCACGCCCCCTGCACCAGGCCATGAAGTCAGTACTGTGGAGCAGGATTTCTATGCAGAGGTTTTGAACCCTGCAATACATCCAGCTACTGAAACTCCCCAGGGTCCCACTTTGCTCGTCTTTAAAATGAGGACAACAGGCTCAGTGTCAGAACTGAAGGAAATCATGGAAGCGAGCCCAGTGCAATGCCTATGCAGCAGGTACTCAATACACGTTACCTCACCTTTACCCCTACACCTTGGTTCACAGCATGAGCACCATTTAGGCTACGGATGAGCATGTCTCAACCAGTTAATGTAATTAATTTTGCATAACTATAACTATAAAAGCACTACCAACTGTCATACAAGTTAAAAAAACACACAAACTAACAATTTTGTTGTTGTCTTTCCCCAGTTACAGGTTCTATCTCTCTGCACTAATTAAAATGGAAAAGTTGTCATCTGGCCATCTGGATGATTTGCCTGCGTGATAGGAATCATTTAGAATCTAGATACCTGGGAACATAAAATGGAGGGACTCGGCCCTGACAAGATTATGAGACACTTCAGAAGACACTGACCTGTCCTAACTCTTCGTTTAAATCCGAGGTGTTGACCAGAGGCCCTTCGCCCATGTCCTCGTCAAACATTTCTTCATCCCAGGTGATGAAATACGAGCCAAGGAACTTCTGCATCTCCACCGTGACGTACATGGACACGGGGATGATGTAGTTGAACAGAACCATGAAGGCCAGGAAGTCCGTGAATGCCCTGAGAAACTGAGAGAACATCGCGTGATTTCCCACATCCTCACACCAACATCACAACTATTTAAAGCTTAGGCACAAACCACCCAAGCGCAGATTTTAAATACAAGTATTTCAAATCCAAAGATACGGCTCATTCAGGGCTGCAGTGGCCATTGGATGACTTACCTGTCACTTAATTTTAGTGCTGCAATGGCCTCAGGCCAGCCAGGCCTCTGGGCTGAGGAGGGGGAAGGATTAAGTCACCTGTTAGACAGTCACTGCCAGGAGACAGGAGGCCTCCCCGCTGAGAGCCAGTAGGTAACTTTACATTGGGAGTATCCCAAGTTTCCTTTGAGACTCTGACAAATGACCAACTGACTCTGTAATAACCCACAGATGCCAAAACCATCAGTCTGATACAAAGATTTTTCTATATAGTCTGTTCTTGTCTCTAAGCCATTTAGTTTTATGGGAGGCCCAATTAAACACAGGAAAGAAGTAGGGACCCTAGTCTCGATTTGCATAAATCCTAGTCTGGACGCAGTGGGCCCTGGTCTGGGATTTGTTCTAGACCTGCTCTGAACTCAGTGGGCCCTGGTCTGGGACTTGTTCTAGACCTGCTCTGGACGCAGTGGGCCCTGGTTTGGGATTTGTTCTAGACCTGCTCTGAACTCAGTGGGCCCAGGTCTGGGATTTGTTCCAGACCTGCTCTGGACTCAGTGGGCCCTGGTCTGGATTGGTTCCACACCTGCTCTGGACTCAGTGGGCCCTGGTCTGGATTGGTTCCACATCTGCTCTGGATGCAGTGGGCCCTGGTCTGGATTGGTTCCACACCTGCTCTGGGCGCAGTGGGCCCTGGTCTGGATTGGTTCCACACCTGCTCTGGGCGCAGTGGGCCCTGGTCTGGGATTTGTTCTAGACCTGCTCTGTACGCAGTGGGCCTTGGTCTGGATTGGTTCCACACCTGCTCTGGGCGCAGTGGGCCCTGGTCTGGATTGGTTCCACACCTGCTCTGGACGCAGTGGGCCCTGGTCTGGATTGGTTCCACACCTGCTCTGGGCGCAGTGGGCCCTGGTCTGGGATTTGTTCTAGACCTGCTCTGGACGCAGTGGGCCTTGGTCTGGATTGGTTCCACACCTGCTCTGGGCGCAGTGGGCCCTGGTCTGGATTGGTTCCACACCTGCTCTGGGCGCAGTGGGCCCTGGTCTGGATTGGTTCCACACCTGCTCTGGACGCAGTGGGCCCTGGTCTGGGATTTGTTCTAGACCTGCTCTGGACGCAGTGGGCCCTGGTCTGGATTGGTTCCACATCTGCTCTGGATGCAGTGGGCCTTGGTCTGGATTGGTTCCACACCTGCTCTGGACGCAGTGGGCCCTGGTCTGGGATTTGTTCTAGACCTGCTCTGGACTCAGTGGGCCCTGGTCTGGATTGGTTCCACATCTGCTCTGGATGCAGTGGGCCTTGGTCTGGATTGGTTCCACACCTGCTCTGGGCGCAGTGGGCCCTGGTCTGGATTGGTTCCACACCTGCTCTGGACGCAGTGGGCCCTGGTCTGGATTGGTTCCACACCTGCTCTGGACGCAGTGGGCCCTGGTCTGGATTGGTTCCACACCTGCTCTGGACGCAGTGGGCCCTGGTCTGGATTGGTTCCACACCTGCTCTGGGCGCAGTGGGCCCTGGTCTGGATTGGTTCCACACCTGCTCTGGACGCAGTGGGCCCTGGTCTGGGATTTGTTCTAGACCTGCTCTGGACGCAGTGGGCCCTGGTCTGGGACTTGTTCTAGACCTGCTCTGGACGCAGTGGGCCCTGGTTTGGGATTTGTTCCAGACCTGCTCTGGACTCAGTGGGCCCTGGTCTGGATTGGTTCCACACCTGCTCTGGACTCAGTGGGCCCTGGTCTGGATTGGTTCCACACCTGCTCTGGGCGCAGTGGGCCCTGGTCTGGATTGGTTCCACACCTGCTCTGGACGCAGTGGGCCCTGGTCTGGGATTTGTTCTAGACCTGCTCTGGACGCAGTGGGCCCTGGTTGTAGTTTACACTCAGCTCTGGCCTGCACTGAGTAGATACTGGTCTGGATTTGCACACAACTCCACTCTACACTGAGTGGACACTGGTATAGAGTTGCACATGGCTCAGGTCTGGACTCACTGGGCCCAACCAGAAAACTATACTGTTTTAAATAGAAGAGGTTCGATCAAATTATTTTAATATACTGGTTTTGGGCAAAATCCTTTTGATAAACACTTCTCATTTGAAAAATGAAAGTAATTCTTACCCTAGTTTCCATATAATTGTCTCTTTTTTTTTGTCCACAGACGTACCATAAGTAAGTACCATTTACCTCACAATCATTAATGAGCATTCACTGAGCGTCCTCTAAGTATAGACACTGCTCTGGGTTCTGGAAACACCAAAAGCATTTAAGGCATATCCATATGAATGTACTATGGGAACTAATACCTTTCCAGACTTGGATATTCAAATCCAAAGAAAGCAAAAGCAACCAGTATCTGCAGCTAGAGAGGCAACCAATGCTTTCCATATCAGTGCATGTACTTATTATAAAGATTGGGTCAACCGCAACTTCATCATGTTAACATATTTTCACAACAGCAGCCCACAGGGCATTGTTGATCACTGCAAAGGAAGTCAGTGTCCATACCAGGTTCCTCTGTCTTTCTGCTTCGGTTTTCTGATTATACCACGGCTCATCTCGGGATGGTTCACTCTGCCACACGTACTTCAGGACAGTATTTATCAGCGCTTTGCTGATGAGAATGCAGAGGTACACTATGAGGAACACATTCATTGATCTAAAACACAAGAGGTGATGGTTACTTAGTCATTGCTCCCTGAAGAATGGCGAGCTGCACACCTGTGTGTCGAGGTGAACACATTGTGACAAAGCACATCAGGAATAAATGGCACAGCAGTGAGTGCCCTTAGAAGACCCCTCTCCCAATCCACTGACAGTGAAAATAACGTACGCTCATTTCTGAGTCTCCTCCATGGTCACTGGCGTGTGATTCTAGACACCACAAGGGAAACAGCTCAGTAAAGGCAAGTTTTGTAAACAGGAGAGAGACTCCACACAACCGCGTTGCTGACACAGGTTTCTGTATGTTCTAGGACTCTATCATTTAAAGAACATCCAGAAATAAATTCCTTCTACCTTTAAGCATCAACCAATGAGTTCTGGATATAGAGCGGACCACCAGGAAGGGAGGAGGGAAGGAGGGAAGTCAACAAAGAAAGAAATGCCCTCTGCGTCAGAATAATGTTCAATCTGTAGCCAAGGTCTTAGCAGACCTCACGAAGGAGGGGCGATTTTCCAAAACCTATTTCTGAAACCTATTTGTCAATGTGACATCTGGAAACAAAGCATTCTTGCTTAGGAGCCAAGTCTGCATTTTGGTATTTGATGAGGCCAGGATCACATTTCAAGACTGGCATTCCGAGAGGGGGCCGGAGGCACCCTGACAGTCTTCCCCCCAAACCTGAGAGCAGCACACATCTCTCTGTTAAAAAAATTGCAACCGCTCAGTGGCCCACTTCAAGTTGCGGAAACACTTTAACAAGAGGCAAAGATGGAAAAAATCTGGGCCACATTTTCTTACAAATTCAACCCTCTCCTTGACGTATTTTTACAAAGATTTTATGGTTTAATAAAAAGAAGACTCTGTTCTCCCTGCTAATGCTTTGCTCAGAAAAACATGTGGTTTCAATACCCCAAATTAAAAATGACCCAACTTTGACTTTTTCAGGAAATGATGGGAGGAACTGTTGGGAAACTGTAAATGACTTCAAACTGGGACTTTGGGGTGTTCGGGGTGTCCACATGAGGGAGCCACATGGGCTGAAGATGTGTGGCCATTCACACCCCCCGCGCCCCCCCCCCCCCCCCCGAAATAAGACAGTCAATCTAAGTAATCAGCTCCACTGTCCATCTAGACACCATGAAGGAATTGCTAATCAGGCCAAGAGAAAAGTGTTTTCATATCTACTGTGGTTTGGTCTCCTAAGTCACAGATTTTTACCCACTTCATACAATGGGGACTGAACCTTACTTTTCTACAGCGGATCGTTTCTGGGATTTTGATTGATAATTTAATGCCATCTTGGTTTCCATGCCCGTATAAATAGCAACACCTGTAAAGTAGAGAATAAATGTCAGAACAGTAACACAACTGTATTTGCCTTTACATAGTAAGTTACACACAGCTATGGTGAAAATGGAATTTGGGGTAAAAGGAGTTATATTTTTTATTTCACTAGGCAAGCTAGCTGTTCATAAACAGAGTCACACAATAGGGCTCTTTAGACTGAAGAAGTACTTTTTTAAAGAAAATTTCCTGCAACAGAGAACAATCTGTATTTTTTATAAAGCTCAGATTTTAATAATTTGGGTTTTCCCACAAAAGGGTACAGCAATTTTAATTAAAAATTTATTTTAATTAAAACATAAAATATAACCCACACAGAAATGGGAGATACTAGTAAAGAAATAAAGTCACTAAAAAAATAGTTACAAAATATACTGTGTGGATTCTTTCATGGATTAACTTTGTTTCTGAGTCAAAATCTGTAGGCACTTAATATATAAGCAATATCCTCCAATGTCACTGCTTTATGGATTGCAGTTATACATCAATACTGCTTTTCTTAGTGATGCAGAATTATTGCTGTCATCAAGTCTAAAGTACTTCAAAGTACAGAAGATGCTTTCATGGTACCACCATTGTAATTACTTAACATACCCTTAATTTTAGAGGCTATGATTAATAATTCCCTAATTAAAATATTTACCGAAGATTTTCTCAGTGTTCTTTAGTGTGGCTCCTCTAAGAAGCACGTTTTCCGATCCTAATGGCCTGTAAAGACAAGAATGACCAGAAACAGGGCAATGGAGAAACCATGGTGAGAGGCATGCTACAAGGTGAAAGTCAACTCACTTGCCTAACAGACTTCATTGTAAGAGGAAGTCGTTTAAATGTAGATTTGCTTATATTCAGATGAGAAAAGTCAGCCTGGGTCCATGGAACGGTGTGTGTGACCCCTGCCTGCCGGAGGTTAAGAACCCGCTCTGCTGGAAGAATTTTACAGAGTTCTAGCTCCGCGGGCACCTGCTCTCCTGGTGCGGCACATGTCAGCAGGCTCCCAGACCTACCGAGCCAGGTCTGAACATTTTAACAACATTCTATTGGGGATCGCTTGTGAGAGTGGTGGGCTGACAAGTGGGGTCCCTGCATCAGTGCCATCAGCAGCACCGGACAACTTGCCTGAAGAGTCATCTTGACAGACTGAATCAAACCTGCTCCTAACAAGTATCAGGTTTCAGGACCCCTGGGCGGGAGGACCCCCAAATGTTCTGGAAAAGTGAAAGGGTGGTGCCTCTGAGTCATGTGGCATCAAGCCACTTCTATCACGTCCTGTGTCTATCACTCAGTGTGTCTCATGGAATACAATCACACTTTAAAGGTGAGGGCTGGTGCCCATCAGTAAATGAATAGGTTAAAAAGCTGTGGGACATTTACATTATGGAATACTATGCAGCTGTAAAAAAGAGGGATCTCTTAGCCTTTGGGACAGCATGGATGGATCTGGAAAATATTATGCCAAGTAAATAAGCCAATCTGAGAAAGATAAATATCACATGATCTCACTTATTTGTGGAATCTAATGAACACAATGAATTGACCGACAAAGTAAGACCTGAAGCATGGAGGCATGGAACAGACTGACATACCTCAATGTAGGGCTGGGGGGACGAGAAGAGATAAACCAAAGAACTTATATATTTATAGGCATAGCCCATGGATATGAGCAATAGGGTAGTGAAGACCTGGGGGGGGGTGGGGTGGTAAGGACTAGGAGGAGAGGGGTAAAGGGGGGGGGGAATGGGATATATCTGTAATACTATCAACAATAAAGATATATTAAAAAAATAAATAAAGGCGAAGGCTGGGATACTCTGCATGCCTTTATAAACACTGGCTGTCAAGTCCACAAAGCCCTCTACATGCAGGCGGCTGTAAATCTGGAACAATCCATGCATTTGCTACTTTGGGGAGAAACGGGCAACAACCAAGGAACTTAAAAAGCGCGCATTAAGAACAAGCACTGCCCTACACTCAACACTCAACAGGGAGCGACGGACAGCATCTCTGCCTCCCGGGGGTTCACATTCGCGCAGCTCCCCTTGTTGATGGAGTAATCGTTTCTTCTCATTTCCAAAGAGGAAAAGGGAAGCATGAAGCAGAATTCAACTTTGCACAGTTTGCTATTGTCAGCATTCTCATAATTTTCTTTTTTTTTTAATATATTTTATTGATTTTTTACAGAGAGGAAGGGAGAGAGATAGAGAGTTAGAAACATCGATGAGAGAGAAACATCGATCAGCTGCCTCCTGCACATCTCCTACTGGGGATATGCCCACAACCCAGGTACATGCCCTTGACCGGAATTGAACCTGGGACCTTTCAGTCTGCAGGCCGACGCTCTATCCACTGAGCCAAACCGGTTTCGGCCTCATCATTTTCCTTGGAAGGGAAAGAGTTGAAAGCATTTGCTGAAGTTTGCTTTTTACTCCATCAGTGTCTTTAATTTCCTTTAAGCATGGAATGTTGAGAACCGAGTGAATGCTATACACCTCAAATGTGTACAGTGTATTTAGCTGATACAGCTCAGGACTGTGTCCAGCTGAAGACGAGAAAGAGGGGGCTGCTGAGAGGGAAGAGTTGGCTGGGACACACTTGACCTGACGTGTCTGCCCAGGGCTGCCCAAGGGTCTCAGACACTCGCCCCTCAGCCTGGCAGCCACCTTGAGAGCCTCCAGGGCCATGTACTTGCTGCGGTCTGGCTGTGTTAGAAGCACTGTCGACCTCTGTGAGCTACACTAACAATAATTCACGTGGAGCGTGCTCATGAAAACAAATGGCCCCTTTAAAAAGTGGCTCTGGGAAGTCTAAAAATAATTTACTTTAAAAAGTACTTTGCTTCCAGTTTGGACAGGAGGATGAAGAAATATTACCCTGAGTGGATTAAGAATTTAGATATATAATTCATAACTGTCCACACCACAAACTTATAAACATCTTTAAGTATCCAAATATTAAAAGTCTGCTGAATAGTATAATGCATAAAAAGCTAAACTAGAATTGCTATCAAAATACAAAATGGATTAGTAGTTATCTTCCCAAGATGCTCAGCATTAAACTTCGTCTTAACAGAAAGCATGAAAAGCCTGCAGTGTTTACTTTGTTGGATTCATTACATCAGCGATATGAATAAATAGTAATCTATTACTTGTTCAAACACTAATTCTCACAAGACACAGAAATACAGGTCATTTTTCCAAACTAACTAGGAATTAGCTGTACACTAGTATCTATTTAGGAAAGACCGTGGCAATGCCTCCATCAATTCTGAAAACTGCCCTAGCCAGTTTGGCTCAGTGGGAAGAGCGTCTGCCTGTGGACTGAGGGGTCCCAGATTCGATTCCGGTCAGGGGCACATGCCTGGGTTGCGGGTTCAATCCCCAGTGTGGGAGTTGCAGGAGGCAGCCAATCAATGATTCTCACTCATCATCGATGTTTTTCTCTCTCTCTCTCTCTCCTTCTCCATTCCTCTCTGAGGTCAATAAAAACATATTTTTAAAAAAATTCTGAAAGCTACCAACTAACCAGCTGATAAATAATGGTGAAAACATGCTAAGACGTGCATAAATTGTTTCCTTTAAACAAATAGTTTCAGGAGCTTATAAGGAGATAAGCACCAACGAATTATATTTCAGTAACTTATTATTTTGTGGCAGTTTCCCACTGAGTTTATTTCTACTCATGAGCAACTTTTTAAAAAAAAATACACAAAGTGCCCTGACCGGTTTGGCTCAGCGGATAGAGCATCTGCCTAAGGACTGAAGGGTCCCAGGTTCGATTCTGGTCAAGGGCATGTACCTTGGTTGCGGGCACATCCCCAGTGGGGAGTGTGCAGGAGGCAGCTGATCAATGTTTCTCTCTCATGGATGTTTCTAACTCTCTATCCCTCTCCCTTCCTCTCTGTAAAAAAATCAATAAAATAAAAAAAATACACAAAGTACTATCAGGATATTGGCAACTTGGAGACTGCTTAAATCCGGGGGTGGGGTGGGGGAATAATTTCTCTAACAGGAGAGATTTATAAAAAAGGTCAACTCCTAAACCCACTTAAAGTCAATTTCCTAAACTGTAGATCTCGAATACCTTAGCACCAATGAACTGCCAGGATCCTGAAACAATGTCCAGATAAAACATCCACAGGCCTGAGGAAGCAGACACAATACAGACCCAGAGAGATGTGGGCTGGATGTTAACATCACACTGGTCCTGACCACAGGCGGTGAGCACACCCACCTATGACCTACACTGGCCTCAGCAATGCCCGGCCAACAGGTGGATGTGAGCCTGAGACAGGCCCTTATGAGGCACATCCCCTTAAGTCAGCGGTTCTCAACCTGTGGGTTGCGACCCCTTTGGGGTTGAACGACCCTTTCACAGGGGTCGCCTAAGACCATCGGAAAACACATATATAATTACATATTGTTTTTGTGATTACTCACTATGCTTTAATTATGTTCAATTTGTAACAATGAAATCCTGCATATCAGATATTTAAATTACGATTCATAACAGTAGCAAAATTACAGTTATGAAGTAGCAATGAAAATAATTTTATGGTTGGGGGTCACCACAACATGAGGAAGTGTATTGAAGGGTTGCGGCATTAGGAAGGTTGAGAACCACTGCCTTAAGTCTAGATGAAATCCAGAGCCAAAACCATACCCCAGTAATGATTATGGGTAGATTCACACATTCCAATAAAAGGGCTTCCAAGCCAGAAATCTTTCAACTTCACAATTGACGACATACTTGTCTATAAATTCTGAAAAGTAATTTCTTTTTTTAAAAATTGATTTCAGAGAGGAGAGGGGGAAAGAGAGATAGAAACATCAATGATGAGAGAGAATCATTGATTGGCTGCCCCCTGCATGTTCCACATTGGGGATCGAGCTGTGACCTCCTGGTTCATAGGTCGACAGTCAACCACTGAGCCATGTTGGCTGGGCTGAAAAGGAATTTCTTTTTTTTTAAATTTTTATTATTTTCTTAAATCCTCACCCGAGGATATTTTTCCACTGATTTTTAGAGAGAGTGGAAGAGAGAGGGAAAGACAGAGAGAAACATTGATGTGAGGGAAACACAATGACTGGTTGTCTCCAGCAGGAGCCCTGACCAACGCCCAGGCTGGGGAGGAGCTTGCAACTGCAGTACATACCCTTGACCAAATCAAACAGCCACCCTTGGTCTGCAGCGGACGCTCTGAGCCAAACTGGCTAGGGCTGAAAAGGAATTTCTAATGGAGGAAACAGCACTCTCTCCTCTGCCTGGGGACTGTTAGATGGGCTCCTGACCCTTCCGGGCTGTGAGACCCTCAGCAGAGTCTTGTGAGAGAACATTTCCCATGAGCGTCGTTCATTTGTTCACACATATAGCTGTATACCCAAGAGAAATCTGAAAACACTAGAACAGGGGTGGGCAACCCCTGGCACGCATGCCAAACATGGCACGCCAGTAACTTTTGCTGGCACACGAAACCCTCTCTTATAATCTTCCATTTACAATTTTTTTCTTAATATGACTTATTTTTCACATAAATTCAGTTTAGGTGCATCTTAGATAAATAATTTTACATAATAAGTTATCTTAAAGACCATAGACATGGATTGATGAAAGGGGAAGAGCAATTTCAATAGTGTCGAAAATGAACTACTGAGGACTTGGAATGCCATTCCAGAAAATTTTTTCTATTTAAAAAACTTTGCAACAGCGTTACTCTCCATGTTTTCATCCACATATGCTTGTGCATCTTTGTTCTCAGTGATGAATTTTGTTAAGTCTCATAATAGGAGTAGCCTGACGGGTGAAAGTAGTAGCTCATGCATATCTCTGAAGGTCACAAAATATAAACCTGATGTAAAATCTCTGTCATCAGTGATGCAGCAGCAAAAGTCCCACTGATAATATCAAACGGAGTCATTAAGTTTTCTGTCGGACTATCAGTGCACATGTATACATTAAAAAATAAATGCATTTTTCATCATCATATACTGTGTTTTTGTTGCTCGAATGAATTTTATTATTTCTTCAAGGTTCTTCACATACATACACCTTAAGAGATCTCAAGTAGGCATAACATGTTCTCAAAAAATTAGGGTTGGCCCACAGAAGAATTCTGAGTCAGAGATTTTGCTGGTTTTGGCACGCACTCACAGAAAGGTTGCCCACCCCTGCACTAGAACCTAGACTTCTGGAAATGCCTAATTCTACTTTCAAAACCCAATAGAACAACAACACTAAAGAACTCTTATCAGTAAAAAAAAAAAAAATTTAAAAAATGCACTTATAATTTAAAAGTAAAGAGAAGAAAGTCTCCAAATCTGTTTAAGAGAAGCACATCACCTCACCTCACCACGGGGTCATTCTGATCATTGTAAACATTTATTCGGCCCACAAACCTGGCAACAGAAAAGTCAGGTTAGTGGCACAGCAGCAACACGGGGGTGGGGGACCCTGCAGGGAAGAGGCAGACTGGAAGTGCCCTGGCTTACACACCTGCCTTCCTGTTTCTACAAAAGGAGGGATGTGCGCTCACTACCTGAGATTCTTTACCCAAAAGCACATCTGTGTGTAGCTAAACCACTCTACCTTCCCCCTCTTTCTTAGTTTACTTTCTGTTCTTATTAACCCAGGACTTAAATGATTTTCCTTAAAATCACTTCCTCAAAGTAGAAAAAAATTATTTTTTCTGCAACAAATTTAGTTTCATTAAGCCACTTCTAATGTTTGTTGCATAAGTAGCTATAGATTTAAATGTTGTCGGACTCTGAAAATATATAAGTAATCTATTTTTAACTCAATCTTAACTTTAAAGCAGTGATTGACATTCTCTTTCCAAGCCCCCAGGCCAGTAGACTATTTGGGGTGGAGAGCAAGAACAGCATTTAGGCAATAAAGAGATACTCGTGGGGAGCACAGATCTTACTTGTAGAGGTCGGGCTGGGGCTGCTCGCACTCAATGGTAGCGTGGAGGCCATCTATCTCTTCTTCTGTTTGAAATCCCTTTGTGTCTTGAACTGCATAATGTGTCTGCAGATTGACAAGAAATGTGAATTCACAACAAAATGAACAACACAAACCTGGCGGCCAATGCCTCCAATCCCAGGGCAGCACTGATGACCAATTTTTTGTGCATATAAATAAGACTGATGACAACGCCTGGCTAGCATATGAGAGAAGTATAATAAAGAGTTTGAAAACATTAAAAGTTATAGATTTATAGATTACTGCTGTTTTTCTTATATCTATTAGGTGCTAGAAAGTTCTTCCATTCTTACCCAGTTTCCTCAACTTAAAACTAATAGCAGTGCTGGGAATTCTTCTTCAAAATTAGACACCTCGATTTATCTGTCATGGTGGTGACTATCAATTAGGAAACAAATTTAAGAGCTAAAATATTCCTTTTTGTTTATATAACATCCTATTGATTATAGCAGGGGTGGGGAAGCTCTTTTCTGCCAAGGGCCATTTGAATATTTATAACAACATTCACTTAATATAAATTTATGTTGCTATGAAAAAAGCTCCTAGATTTATTGCATTTCGAGCCCCGCCTGCGGTTGCCTAGGCAGGGCCAGACCAAATGATTTCACGGGCCTCATGTGGCCCGCGGGAGACGTTCCCCACCCCTGGTTTACAGAGAACTGTCATCAGCATCAGGAACTGCCCTCGCCTGACACGGGGGAATGTAAGCTTTCTGCATAGCTACTTACTTGGCTTCTTGAACCTGAATGTTCATCAGAATCTCCACAGAGGGCTTGTAAGGCACTGACTCCTGGACCCCACCAGGGATCATGTTAGAAATGCAATTCTCAGGCCCCATCCCAGCTTTCTGATGCCAAGGGTCTGGAGTGGGGCCCGAGGCCTGCATTTCTAACATGATCCTACATGATGCCTAAGCTGCTGGGCTGGGTCCCCGTTTGGAGACCATGGGGCCAGATGGTATTAGTTAGCAGGGACAGACAGGTGGGCCCGCCTTGGGAGGAGAGAGGAAAGAAACACTCGTGCATGAGGGCCTGGAGAAGGAGAACACACCGCTTCGTCTCCTCTTATCTGTCTCTCTAATGATCAAGTGTTAGACACATAAAATGTTCAATAAGTCAAAACTAACAGGAGATATGATCACAGCAACCGCACCAGGATTTGTAACATTTCAGGGCATTTACTGTGTATCAAACACTTCAGGAAAATTTCTAGTTATGTCTCACAGGCGCCCCTAGAAGACAGGTTTGTCCCTGCTTTATGGATGTGGAAACTCCAGAGAGGCCAGGTGTCTGCCACGGTCATGAGTCATGAATGTGACCAGCGCAGGAGTCCCACTCCCCAATCTCCTCTTAAGCAAAGGGCTCAGATCTAGCCAGCCACCCAAGCCAAAGCCAATGCACAGAAATGACGCCGGAGGGCACGCATTCAAGATGCTGAGCACACCATGCCAAAGGTCAAAGTAAAATGTGGACTCGAATATCAGCAGTTCCGGACAGCTGTGAAATTTTACCTGAGAAGAGTGATACACCTGGAGCCCTGCAGCATCTGTTCACGGCGATGCTGAGACCTCTGTGAGCAGCCACATCCCTCCCGGGCGAGGGGTGGAGCGGGCAGCCCACTGCCCACAGTGAGGGTGTGGGTGGCTCACCTGTTTTGTTTATTTATTACAGTGTGTTCATCCAGCACTTGGTTATTAGAGAGGAAGACACGAGGAGAGTTAGAGGTGTGTCCTGTCAGAAAGGACCAGTACGTAAACTCCTCACGCTCCAGAGACCGGTGGCAGGTTACAATAAACACCTGAAACCCAACCCCAGGGATTTCCATTCCCAGAATCACTGTTGCTCACAACGGCTTGTGCCAGAATGTCAACTCCGTTGGGATGTGCTACGTAGAAAATGTGAAAGTAAATGCCGAGAAACCCCACGGGGCTTTGTACAACGATAAAGATTAGCATATTCTTTAGGGTTTTGCAAAAAAAAAAAAAAAAAAAATTCTCTTTCTCATCCTAGAAATTGCCTATATTCATAGGTATTGTTTAAGTATCGTGTTAGAGTTGCAATTTTGTGACCTAATGCCTTGATTCCGTTGAGATATACTCACTCTTATAAACTCCTTGGAAGCTTCCAGATTTTTTAAATAATGAAAACCTTAAAATTAATAGTGATATGTTCTATTCTCTCGTGATTGTAATTAAAATTTGTAGCACCAGCTACCAGTACAGAATTCCATACTGAATGTAAGAAATTAATTATAACCTCAGATATTTATTAAAATATTTTAACAAAAAGACACTCATTGGAGTAACCGTGAGTGCGGCAAGAATCTAGACTCGTGTGGGACTTTTCACATAATTCCAGGGTAGTAAAGACACTAATTCTGACTGGTGAAATGAAAACTTTCAAAATTTCAGCAATCAATTCATTACATCCTTTGGTGCCTCTGCTAAAGGACACAACTACATAAATAACATGAAGTTATTTCTGTTAACTCAATGGTTGGATGTTATGAATACCGAGGGTGGAAAGAAAAAAGTAGAAAACAGAAAGAAACAAAAGTCAAAAAACAATCTGGCCAGCACAAGTCCCTGGGTTTCCACTGAAAGCTGGATTTCCAAACATGTAGTTTCTAGCCCCACAAGCACAGCTGGGGAAGGAAGGGGAGGCGCTGCACAGGATCTCCAACAAAAGGCACGTTACTTTGTGACTCGACTCTCCATCTAAGCTGGTGGTTGTCACGTGGCAGGTCCCGTCTCCCCGGCTGCTGGAGAGGAAGATCAAGTCACAGGGGAAGGACTCATCCTCCTTGACCATGACGATGTCCCCGACCTGCAGGACAGACAGACAGACAGTGCCATCAAATGAACCCTGCCACTGTGCAGCAATATTTCCTTTTTCCTAATGTACCAGTCGATACTCACAGATACCATTATGGTGTTTGTTTACAGGAGGATATATGGATGCTAATGTGACTCTAGAGAAAGATCATTTCCCAGGCATTTTGCCCAAACGGAGGACAGACCAGGTGAGGTTTCAATGTACCAATTTTAGATCTGAGAAGCATCAAAGTGCATTACGATTGAGTATTTTGCAATGGAAACACAAACATCCATAACAGGATTACCCTTGATTCAGCCCAAAAGGATGAGTTCTAGTGTTTCATTAATGGGTCCAAGTGGGAATTATCCTTGGAGGAAGGCGCTGACTTAAAACCACGTGTCCCATAAACCAGGTAGGAGAGCTCTAAACGCTGGCTGAACAACAGAACCAAGATACTGTCCAGATCACTCAAGCGGGACTAAGAAGAATGCAGAAGTGGCAATCAAGTTAAAAAAAACAGAGTAAAAAAGAGCCACAGACGTCTGTCATACCGATTTTTAAATAAGATGAAACTCCCACTTTTTGTGTCATCACCAACCAAGACATCTAAATGACCTCCCAGAAAGGCCCCTTTTCTCTGATTGTGACTTCAGCCTTTGTGTCAGGAAGGCAAATGACCATGAAAATCAGGGCGACTAGCCAGAGGGTTCAAATCCTTCCAAGCGCCTGGATGTTCCTGCTGCCACTGCAGGTGTTTCCAGAATCAGGACATCAGCGTGCTCCTGCCTGCACTGTAAGTGCAGTTCCCTGTCACACTCCATTACTGCCCCAACTGAGTGTCTGAGAACTTCACATTGGAGGGTTATTCCTCAAATAGACCTTTGTGTTCAGTGAAATCTGCCGGGAGCCGGTCCATGCTTGCTGTTTCAAGGGACCTGGCACATATGGCATACTGTTCTTAATATGTTTGCTCACCTTCTTGGCACTATGTGTTTTAACCAAGGTCTCCTCTCTGAGAAAGGCTGTTTCCCCAGGTAGGGATTTTCCCCTGAAGTTAAGGGAGGGAATAAAACCTCTTAACTAAGTGCCAGGCGGGTAATTAATCACTTTAACTACGAACAATCGTGCTTAAGCTACATAATCTTTACTCCCTGGAATGAAGATAAGAAACGCCCTAACCTTTGTAATAGAGATTGATAGGATTGAATCAACTGGTATAAATACAGATGCAACAAGACAGCAAGAGCCAGAACTCAGAACACAGAATGAAGAAGACAGAACTCAGAAGAAGGAACCTACACAGACAGAAGAACTTTGCTGGAGAGAACATGGCAAAAGATCCTGCACTGAACCTGACTACAGAAATTGGCAAGAGAACCTGACTAGAACCTGGTGACTGAACCTGGCTGGAGAACCTGGACAGAACCTGGCTGGAGAATCTAGCAAGGGAACATGGCTACAGAACCTGGCTGGAGAACCTAGCAAGAGAACATGGACACAGAACCTGGCTGGAGATCCGAAGCAGAACTTCGCTGGAGATCCAGACCAGAACTTGGCTGGAGATCCTGGCTAGGCGGCTGATCAACTGAACACTGTCTCCGTGTCCTTCCTTCTTCGCCGACTCCGTCCACACCTTTGGGGACCCCTGGACCTGCTGGGGTTGGACCCCGGCAGAAATCCCTATAGAAAATCCAGAAAGATTTTCGTAGACACAGATGGGCTTACGCTAAAAGTTATGTGGAAAGGTGTAGGCCTAGAATAGCTACAACAATCCTGATCAAGAGGAAAGAAGCGGGGGAGTCACTCTGCTGATGTGAAGCTTTCTATGCAGCTGTAGTAGCCAGGATGTGCCGGTACTGGCAGAGGACTGGCACAAAGAGCAATGAAACAGAACAGAGCACAGTGAGACTGAGCCACACAAATAGCTTCCGACTAACTTCGACAAAAGTACAAAAACAATTCAATGGAGAAGGAACAGCCTTTCCGTCAAATGACAGTAGAACAATTGGGCAATGATAGGCAAAAAAAAAAAAAAAAAGGAAACTTTGCCCTTAACCTCACATTTTATGTGAAAATTATTTCCAAATGGAGCATGAATTTAAATGTAAAACATAAAACTGTTAGAAAAAAAGTGCAGAACATCTGTGGGCTCCAAGTTAGGCAAAGAACTCTTAATCGTTTTTAAATAATATATTTTTATTGATTTCTAGAGAGACAGGAAGGGAGAGGGATAGAGAGATAGAAACATTCGTGAGAGAGAAATATTATCTATCAGTTGCCTCCTGCATGCCCTGCACTAGGGATGGAGCAGGCAACCCAGGCATGTGCCCTGATTGGGAATTGAACCAACAACCTCTTGGTTCTTGGGTTGACACTCAACTGCTGAGCAACACCGACCGGGCCAGAGCTCTTAATCTTGACACTAAAAGCATGATCCATAAAAGGGGAAAAAAACAATCAATAAATTGGACTTCATCAAAATTTTATTTTTATTTTTTTTATATATTTTATTGATTTTTTACAGAGAGGAAGGGAGAGGGATAGAGAGTTAGAAACATCGATCAGCTGCCTCCTGCACACCCCCTACTGAGGATGTGCCCGCAACCAAGGTACATGCCCTTGACCGGAATCGAACCTGGGACCTTTCAGTCCGCAGGCTGACGCTCTATCCACTGAGCCAAACCAGTTGGGGCCTTCATCAAAATTTTAAAACTTTGCTTTGTGAATGCCCCATTAAGGGATTTCTGACAAAGGACTAATATTTAGAATATATAAAGTTTCAAAATTCATCAGTAAAAACTAGAAAATAAGTAAAAGACATAAAGAATTGTTGTTGCTTTTTTCCCACAGAAGAGGATACACAGATGGCAAATAAGCACATGGGAAGATATTTAACATGGTTAGCCAGTAGGGAGATGCAAATTTAAACCTCACTGAGATATCAGAATGACTAAACTGAAAAATAGTGCCAACACCAAATGCTGGTGACAATGTGGAGAAACTGGATCTCTCACACATTGCTAATAGGAATGGAAAATTGCCCAGCACTCTGGGAAATTGTTTGGCAATTCCTCTTAAAACTAAAAATGGATTTGCTCTGTGACCCAACAATTCAACTCTTGAGCTGTTATGCCAGAGAAATGGAAATTTTATTCATACCAAAACCTGCATACAAGTATTCATAGCAGCTTTATTCATAATAGCCCCAAACTGGAAAAGATGTACTAGTAAATGTCCTTCAATTGTTGAATGCAAGCAAACTCTGGTCTAACCCACACCATGGTCTCATCAATAAAAGGAAGGAGCTACCGATACAAACAACAAGGGTGAAATCAAGGGAAAGAGGCTGAGTGAAAAGAGCCAGTCCCAAAAGGTTTCTGACTGTGCGATTCCATTTATGTAATGACATTCTTGAAATTATAGAGATGGACAAATTAAAGGTTCCTTTTCTGCAGCCTCTGAGGGCCTGAGCCATTATGGCCAATGAAAGATGATGCCTAGAGTCACAAAGGATGCCTGACTGTTCTTCCTAGTCTCACAGTCGATTGAGAATCCTCTGGTTTGCACAGGCTGGATACAGAGCAGACATTTCTCACAGGAGATCAAGGCACTAAAAATTCAATTTTCTGCTGGTGGACACGGCTTAGGTATGTTTTTAAAGAAAGAGATGTTTATTAAAGAGATGTTTATAACAAATTGTCAGTTATAAAAATCGTCACAGGGATCTAAAGTAAACCATAGGGAATACATACATATATATATATATATATATATATATATATATATATGCCTAATATGCAAAGTGTCCCCAAGGGAGTTCGACTGGGAGTTCTATCGCTCACTATGATGTGCACTGACCACCAGGGGGTGGCGCAGAAAGAAGAAAGGCCCTGGCTGGCAGCTGGTAGCAGGGAAGGGAGGCCCCAATTGGCCCTGGTTGCTGGCCAGGCCCAGGGACCCTACCCATGCACGAATTTCGTGCACCGGGCCTCTAGTAGTCAGTCAATAATATTGTATAGGCTTATTGGGGTGATCAATCTGCAAGCTATATGAATGTCATGCACCTGAAACTAATATTGTATATTAATTGTAATTGAAAAATAGTTTAATAGAAAAAAGTTCAGAAGACTTTGCAAGGGAAATAGAGTCGTTCATGGAAATTGCATTTAGGGCTTGGGGTCTAAAGGAACCTGTTAACACTGTTCCCATGGCTGTGAGGCCCTGCTCCCACACCCTGACCTCTCTGACCCCATGACCACTAGAAAAACATCATCAGTAGAGACTAACTGAATTCAGAATTACTAAAACACATGGACAGTAAAATTTATAAGGCAAAGAAAATACAGCCCTGGCCAGTGTGGCTCGGCTGAGTGCTGTCCCATGTACCAAAAGGTTGCTAGTGCCATTCCCCGTCAGGGCACATGCCCAGGTTGTGGGTTTGA
Source organism: Myotis myotis (assembly GCF_014108235.1). NCBI lineage: Eukaryota > Metazoa > Chordata > Mammalia > Chiroptera > Vespertilionidae > Myotis > Myotis myotis. The sequence goes on from NW_023416335.1 coordinate 27,121,686, forward strand.
CCTTGGTCAGGGTATGTACAGAAGAAAGCTGATTGATGTTTCTCTCTCACATCAATGTTTCTCTTTCTCTCTCTCCCTCTTCCTTCCTCTCTCTCTCTCTCTCAAATCCATAAAAACATATTTTAAAAAATACATACAATAGTGGGTATAATACACATAACAAAGGTGGACCCCATGCCAATGACATGTGAACAGGCCTCCTGATGTGTTCTTGTATCCTGGACTTCGCCCTTTTCCAAACACCACGACCCCCAAGCTGACTGGGCTATCCCTTTTCAGGGCTGTGCCTGTAAGTAGAGGCCCACTTTCCTGTCACTTTGCATGAAAGCTGACAACGATCCTTTTCTGCAACTTCCTGAGAACCCCACCATGACTTCTGGCCAGGAAAGCAACCCAGAGAGCCAGTGGAGCTGTCAGGCAAGGAGGGAAGGAGGGTGGAGGAGAGGCCTGGGTGGGGCGACAAGGACAGGAGAAGGTGACAGGAGGACGGCTGGGCTACACCCTCAGGTTCACAGCTAAACAAGACTCCAGGACAAACTGTAAAAATTGTACTAGTACTTACCGTTTGTACACATATAGGTGCTCTAAACAGATGTAAGTTTGAATGCAATCCAAACTTCATTCAAACACACATTTAAAGATAAAAAATTACATGTTACATTAACAATTCATTGGAGAAAATATTAAAATGAAACTTTCAGTGAGGTTTCAGACTCAATTTCTATGATTTCTAACTAGTGAAGATCATAGTCACATGAACTTTGAGATGTTCTAAATCAGATTTCCTAAAAGTGTTTAAAGCTTTCCTTGTCTTTTTTTTTTTTTAATATATTTTATTGATTTTTTACAGAGAGGAAGGGAGAGAGATAGAGAGTCAGAAACATCGATGAGAGAAAAACATCGATCAGCTGCCTCCTGCACATCTCCTACTGGGGATATGCCCGCAACCAAGGTACATGCCCTTGACCGGAATCGAACCTGGGACCTTTCAGTCTGCAGGCCAACGCTCTATCCACTGAGCCAAACCGGTTTCGACGCTTGTCTTAACTGGTTAGTAAGTATGATCCAGTGATTTTCAACTGGTGAGCCGCAAGAATTTTGAAAACATGCAACACCTGTTTTATTTAGGCAGGGGCACTGACCTCTCTTCCCTCAGGTTGTCAAATAAAAAATGACAACAGCCAACACAACAATAGCTACCTGGTGAGAATGAATCAAAATTATACCTATATTTTTTTGTCAGATTAGCAAAAAATATATTTTTGGTGTGCCATAGAATTTTAGAAATTGAAAAAGGTTGAAAATCACTGGTATCTATAATAATAAAAGGGTAATATGCTAATTAGACTGGACGTCTTCTAGACGTCATTCCGAATGTCCTTCCTGACAAAGCTGGGGCCAAAGGGAAGACAGCCTGGGTCCTGGATGCCTGCCGGTAGCCGGAGGAGGGAAGCCGGTGCCAGCAGCCGGGGGAAGGAAGGCCTACTCTTATTGGGCCTCTAGTAATCTCATAAACTTCAAATAACCCTGTTGGGGCTACTGACAGTGGGAGAGGTTGTTAGGGGTTGGGGATGGAGGACAAGGTGTATACTGGAAATTTCTGTATCTTCTGTTCAATTTTGCTGTGAACCTAGTGAAGTTCATCTTAATAAGAATTTGCCTTGTTCTAAAACAGGTTTTCTAAGAGTGTTTAGAGCTTTCCTTATCTTCTTGACTGGTTAGTGAGTATGATCCTGCTCTAAAAGTTGTTTATTAAAACTTTAAAAACAGCCCTAACCAGTTTGGCTCAGTGGATAGAGCGTCGGCCTGTGGACTCAAGGGTCCTAGGTTTGATTCCGGTCAAGGGCATATACCTTGGTTGCGGGCACATAACCAGTAGGGAGTGTGCAGGAGGCAGCTGATTGATGTTTCTCTCTCATCGATGTTTCTAACTCTCTATCCCTCTCCCTTCCTCTCTGTAAAAAATCAGTAAAATATATATTAAAAAAAAAAACTTTAAAAACAAATAAATTAGTTAAAAAAAAAAGTAGTGTTAGGAGTTTGCTTGAAATATTAGGGGAAGAGGTTGGGCCTATCCTATATAATAAAAACCTAATATGCTAAGTGTCTGGTCGTCCAGTCAACCAATCAAAGCGTAATATGCTAATGATAATATGCTAAGGCCGTTCAACTGCTCACTATGACATGCACTGACCACCAGGGGGCAGACGCTCCAACCAGCAGGTGAGCTTGCTGCTGGGGTCTGGCCGATCGGGACTGAGCAAGACGGGCTGGACACGCCCTGGAGCCTTCCCGCGGTCCCTCCCTGGCTGGCCAACCTCCTGTGTCCCTCCCCGGCCCTGATCGTGCACCGGTGGGGTTCCTCGGCCTGGCCTGCACCCTCTCGCAATCCCCCTTGGGGGATGTCAGAGAGACGGTTTCAGCCTGATACCACAGGCCAGGCCGAGGGACCCTAATGGTGCACAAATTTGTGCACTGGGCCTCTAGTACCTAATAAAAACACCTGTTACACTTTTATTGTTATTTTAAGTTGTTACTGCCTTTACTCCAGTTAAGGGTGTCATTTATTACTTACTCTCAGCTTTCGGCTCTGCTTCCGAACCAGCTTGCCATGCTGGATGAAATGAACAGGGCACTGGTTCATGGCATTATCTGCTTTATGGCGAAGCCAGTCTTCATAGCCCTGAAAAAAAAGACAGAAAATTCCATGTGACAAGTGAGAGAAACATGGAGGATCTCTCAGATCTGGGCCAATCCTTTTGGACTTCGTTGCGATGGGCCATGACAGTGAGTACGGTACAGCCAGCCTTGGCCCATTGCACAAGTGAGGTGGCCAGGAGCCCTGGGGCCCTCGAGCTCCCAGCTGTGTCCATGAGAAGGACAAATGTGGCCTCAGAACCACCAGAAATCATCTTTTATTTTCCTTGACCTCACATCCAACACACCCATTGGCAAATCCTGGCATTTCTCCCTCAAATGGATCCTAAATCTTCCACTTCTTCATGTCCTCTGGCCATCGTGCTGGTCAAGGTCCCAGCCTTCTTGGACCCTAGAAGAAGGGCCCTCCCAAACTGAACATGGACATGACTGGCCCTGTCAATGCTGGGAGCCCCAGCTCTACACCATCTAATGGGGCTTTCCCAAACTTTCTCCCATCTAGACATGTGTGGAATGGCCATTCTCGAGTCCCCTGTGGTGACACACAAGCCAGGGCCTTCTCACGGCCTGAGGTCTGGGGCAGAGTCTTCTGGTTCCCCTTCTACTGCACTCACCTGGTTCCTAGTCCAAGTGTATGTATCAGAGAAGCCCCCGCCACTGACACTGTGATGCCCTAGAGTGCACATGTGGGCTTATTGTATACATGCATGTGCATGTGTGTGTGCACAGGGGCACATACACATGGCTTCTTGGTGTCTGTCTCCCTCACTGGAATGTCTTTTGTTCAGCAATATCAGCTCTAGGGCCTACAAAAAGACTCACTACATGAAAGCAGCTCAATCAATATCTGTAGAATAAATAAATATGTATAATACATAAAATTAGAAAAAAAAATATTTTTAACCATATGCCTGGATCATGCTACACCCAGGGTCTTCTGCCTGATTTGCTACTCTCCACTCTGCCACTCAGGGCAGGAGAATGCATTTTTTTAAATGAAATCAAGACATAAATAAAATAAAAATAACTTCCCCAAATTAGTTTTTACCGTTTATATTACAAAAGTATTATGCAGTTTGAGGACAAAAATAAGAAATACGTACATAAATCACTCCTCAAAAAAAAAACAAACTAAAAATGTCCTATTCCTATCACTCCACAAAAACTATTAATACATAAATTACTACTACATCAATATAATTATATATAAATACTAGAGGCCCAATGCGTGAAATTCATGCAAAAGGCTCGGCCCTCGCAGCCCCACCTTTGTCCAGCTGTCCGGTCTAATTAGCATATTATGCTTTTATTATTATAGATAATTCTAGCCTAAGGGGGTACAGTTTTTTAAAATTAGAATCATACTGCACCTACTATACTACTTTGTACCCTTGATATATCATGGGCATTTTCCCATGGCAACCTGAATTATAGTTATTCATATAATTCTGATAAACATCTTTACAATTGTATTTTTGTGCATATCCATTACATTATATATTCTTAGTACAGATTCCTAAAAAGAAAATGTCTGAGTCAAAAGACAAATAAGACTTTTAGGCTTTTAATATGAACTGAACAAAAGTCCTCAAGAAACTTGGCACCAATTATATTTCTAACACCTGAACTTAAATATTCTACCTTGAAGAGGCTATGTCAGCATACCCACGCATATATGCATTTTATTGATTGTAACAAACATTGGAAGCTACTAATACCAGCTATTCCTATGTCAACTCAGACACCAAATCAAGCATTGACAAAGCAGCCTGACCTAATTCTCCTAACTAACAACTCTGCTAAATTCTTTTGTTCTTAAATAGGCACAATTTCAAATTCTTTCCCCAGTAGAAGAAAACACACACTTTCCAACCAAGAGTTTGGTGTTTTCTGGATTAACATGCGTTCTGGGTTGGGTTTCACTGAATGTGGAAAGTGCGTTTAAGGATGATGAATTACTTCTTCCCTGTACTATTTCCCAGCACATGAAAGGGAAACCAGGCACCCAAAGAGCTGTCTACATCTCCAGATGTGGCTACACATCTGTACCCATGAGCTGTCATGTGGTGGAAATTCTCTGGAACTAGATAGTGGTGATGGTTGCCACACTGGCTAAATGGATAATGGAAATAACTGAGATGCATTCTTTTTACTGTTAATCACTGGCTTTATTCATCAGGACCAGAAAGAACAACTGGATCCACACTGAGTGAGTCGGGAGTTAGCATGCTCGAGTATAAAGCCACACCCGACTTTCTGTAGGGAGCAGATGTTTGCAGTTAAGACCATCAAGAAAACAGCCACGTTAAGCAATCATCTAAAATCAGACACCATCCCTGGCTGATTCAGTGTGAAACTATAGTTTCTTCCTAAAACTCACAGGGCACCAAATTAGCAATTAAGTTATAGAATTTCTCTCCTACACAAGCATCCATCTGAAACAGTTATAAAAACACATTTTTAAAACGTAGTTAAGCTTTTCTATGAACTAGCTAAATTAAACCGTATTACTTTGGATAACAGGCGACAGCACACAACAAAGATAAAGATCTTCTCCCTCTGCCTGTGAAGTCTTACCTGTTTGATAGCTGTGACCGTGATGACAAAGAACAGTGGCAGTCCACTCGTTACTGGACTTGTGGGTGTATCAATAATCAACTGCAAGTAAAAGAGAATTGTACAGCCCTTGTCAGAAACACGCATCGGTGACTTTAAACAGACTGGCTGGCTCTCTCACACGGCCACTCAACATTTGCTTTTACTTATTTTAAATTGCTTTACGGTTACCCGACTTCCTCCCACCACTAGAGCTAAGTTAGATAAGAAGCAAATCATCCTATTTTACTATAAAACTGAGGGCAATTCTTTTTAACTAGGGAAATGCTTAAGAAAACCATGTTAGCGGTGGCAAAGACACAGTCTGATACCAGTGTACATTTTATGTTAATTTACTACTCTACTTCTGGCGCCACACTTTAATTATGTTATATGGATAACTTAATGTGGGGGAAGTTTTAAAAGTCCTTCAATTGTATTTTGCATACTAGTAATTGAGAAAAACTGGATTGCTGTTCTTAAAACACATCTGAGGATTCGTTTCCTAATTCATAGCTCATTGTGATTTTCACACTCCTTTCTCCCAGCTCCACCCCGCCCCGCAGCCACCCCCTAGCCGCCCCCCCCTAGCCGCGCCCCCCCCCCCCCCCAGCCACCTCTCTCTTTAATGCTTTCTTTGGAGAATCTATGTATACTTAGAAGAGGGTAAGGTCACAATGCTTAGCTGAGCGGTGAATTTCTCCTAAAGATTAGGAAGCACCTGATCTCCCCTCCAGTGCTGGACAGTGGCCAGAACCAACTCAAATGCAGAATGCCCATGTATGTTTTAGCACCTAGGTCCCTGAACCAATACACTTGTCCCTGAAGAAAATAAAGGAAAAACTGTAGATAAGTGGCACCAAGTTCTTGCTCCTTCTTATTAACAAACCACAGTTAATCACCTGAGAATAAAAGATCGCTCATTTAGATTTGAGGAGACAGAGAAACGGTCACTGGCCTTACCTGGACCAGAAATATGATAAGAAAATAAAAGTTGGCAATTCTTCTGAATTGTTCAAACAAGTTCTTGGGTATGAAGTTCCAAAATGTGTACTGTAGAAAAGAAAAACAAAAAGGTGTCATTTTGGTCACCTTTTACTTTTTTGTGTTATTTACTCTACTACATGATAAGTAGCACTGGATCTCAATGTACAAAATGGCTAGTTTACCTTTTTACTTTTGTAATATCTTTCTATTGATTTCAGAGAGGGAGGGAGAGGGAGAGAGTGAGATAGAAACACCAATGATGAGAGAGAGTCATTGATCAGCTGCCTCCTCCACGTCCCCAACTGGGGATCAAGCCCACAACCCAGGCATGTGCCTTGGACTGGGAACTGAACTGTGACCTCCTGGTTCATAGGTCAACGCTCAACCACTGAGCCATGCCAGCCAGGCCAAAATGGTTAGTTTTAGATACAAAACCCATAATTCAAAATTTAGTGTGTTTGCAGACATTTTTTTTTCAATTTTGCTGACCACAAAAACAAACTGCTGGCACAGAATGTGTCTCCAAAGGCAGGATGTATGAGTTCCCTCTAACATTATTCAAGGTAATGCAAAGTACCTTAAACAATAGTTTTATTATTAAAATGCCTTCCGTAAAATATAAACCTATGATTGTTAACTCAAAATGTACATGTTTAGCATTTTTCCTTGATGGTATTTTCTTCATAAGCTTTTTCTGTGTGTGGCAGTGTAACTAGATGGTAACAGAAAGCTAAAACAGAAGAAGCCAACCTTATTAAGTGGTTCTGACCCAGTTTGGAGACGGTTCCTACCCAGGGGGTTGTCTGTGTCAGCACCACACAGGACAGCCCTTCCTCTTGATTCAGGGGGAAGGGAGAAGCAGGCAGGGAGAAAGTTCTGGGTGCCACTTCCTCTCCAAACCTTGCAATTTTGCATTGGGAGGAGAGTTTCCCTAACTTTTGTGCTGAAAACAACAATGTCACAGATGTCCTTAATCTACAGTAACATCGAACATGGAAATGGTTTTTAAAATTCCATTTGTCAAGTTTTTGCCTTTAATGAGGATAGTCTAACGAGTGAGAAAGGGCTCTGCCCAATCTGCACGGTGACCCTTGCCCTCTGTCTGTATAATGAACAGAACCTACATCAGCTCTGGCTGGGCAGTGTGTGGCATCGCAGACTCAGACACCAGGGGCCAAGCCCTCCTACCAAGAGCTTCTTTCGTGTCAAAATCTCAAACACAAGATCCTGAAAACTGAATGGCCCTAAACTAGCCAACATATTCTGAATTTGGTTTTTACATCTATTTCACCTATTTCTATATCTACAGTTTAAAGAAAAAGCTTCTTTGCCTTCAGTTTCTGACTGCTTAGAGAATATACAAAGAATTTCCATTTTCTATTCTAATTTATATTCACAAGTTCATAATGAAGTTCATTAATGAGTGGGAAAACAAAGGAGTGGTTCCCCCATCCCATCGGGCGTATTTTCAGTTCCCTTCTCAGATTGGCCCCAATAAATTACTCCAAGAGGGCCTCTAGAGGTTTAGAAAAGAAATTAATTTTCTAGGTCCCAAACCCAACACACCCTCCCTTCCCTTATCTTTCATGTATCATTTCATACTGGTCTTTTATGGGATATGAGTGGAAATATCTTCTCTTAGTGACTTATCTTTTAATTCTCTTAACAGAAGAAAACCTTAATTTTAATTAAGTCCATCTTATCAATTTTACCTTTCAAGGTAAAATTTTACCTTTTAATGTTATTGATGTTGTATCAAAAAACTCATTGCCAAACTCAAGGTCATCTAGATTTTCTTCTATGTTATCAGTTAGGACATTTATACAGTAGTTATGTGTCTCAAGATTTAGGGCTATCGTCAATCTATTTAGAGTAAATTTTGTGAAAATGTAGGATCAGTATCTAGATTTTTTTTCTTTCTTTTTTTTGTACGTGGAAGTCCATTTGTTCCAGCACCATTTGTGTAAAAGACTTTTCTCTCTCCATTGAATTGGCCTTGCTCCTTTGTCAAAAATCAGCTGACTATATTTATGTGGATCGATGTCTGGGCTCTCTGTTCTGTTCCACTTACCTATTTGTCTGTTCTTTCACCAATACCACACTGTCTTTATTACTGTAACTTTATAGAAAGTATGAAGTTGGGTACTATCAGTCTTCCAACTATGTTCTTCTCCTTCAATATTGTGTTGGCTATTTTCAGTCTTTCATATATAAACTTTAGAATCAATTTGTTATTATTTACAAAATAACTTGATGGGATTTTGGTAAGGATTGTGTTGAACTTATAGATTAAGTTGGGAAGAACTCATTATCTTAACAACATTGAGTCTTCCTATTCATGAAAATGGAATATATCTTTCCATTTATTTAAATCTTCTTTGATTTCTTTCATCGATGTTTTATAGTTTTCCTCATATAGATCTTGTACATATTTTGTAGGATTTATACTTAAGAATGTATTACTTTTCCTTTTGATGCTAATGTAAATGATGTTGTATTTTTAATTTTAACTTCTGGTCTGCCAGGTAACCTGCACAAATTTGGAATTTAAAATCAGTTACAAGGCCCAGCCGGCGTGACTCAGTGGTTGAGTGTTGACCTATGAACCAGGAGGTCCTGGCTTGATACCTGGTTGGGGCACATGCCTGGATTTCAGGTCACATCCCCAGTGGAGGATGTGCAGGAGGCAGCCAATCAATGACTCTCTCTCTCATCATTGATGTTTCTATCTCTCTCTCCCTCTCCATTCCTCTCTAAAATCAATAAAAAAATATATTTTAAAAAATAATCATAAAATCAGTTAAATGGTTTCTTTATTCTAATCAGGCATAGAAGGCCTATGCTATAGCTTTGATATTAGGTTTTGTAATTTCTGCATTTCATAGAATAAATTACTATAAGTTATTACTTTGATTATATGTTAATATGGTCAAAAGAAGATTATTTTCTGATGATGTATAAGAAAATTGAAAAACAATTGAGATAATTTAAACATTCATGACTGCACTAACAGCAACATATGGATAAAATAAAATAAAATGAGCATATAATTACATACATAAGAGCTGAAAAAGTGATATTAGTGGGCCAACTATACAATTTTCATCTTTGTTAAATGGTAATCATCTAAATATTTGCTTAGACATATGGGCCACAATAGAATGTAATGCTTGGTGTACTACAAAGAACAATAAAACACTGACCTATATTCAGCAAGTCCTCCCTCCTAATGTGTAAGTCAGTACAACAGTACTTAATAGCAGAAATCCCTAGATTGAGCCGTAGGCATTGAAAAAAAATGGGCCTTTTCTTGCTATAAGAAAACTGAGAAGTCTGAGTCTACCAGAGATCCTCTCTTTACTTTAATAAGGTATTTTGGGAAATGTTGAATTATACGAGACAATTACTACTCCTGGCATTTATTTCACATCACAAAAAACTACATTCGCAGAGTCTTTGCATTTGTTCTGTGTGTCATTGGCCTGGAGATGAGAATGCCTCACGAGCATCTGAGCTCGTTTTTGTCCATTCTCTCTCTTTTTTAATTCTTTGTTGTTGAAAGTATTACATGTGTCTCCTTTTCCCCCCATTGACTCTCCCCACCTGCTCCCACCCCCCAGCACATGCCCTCACCTCCCTACTGTCTGTGTCCATTGGTTATGCTTATATGCTTGCATACAAGTCCTTTGGTTGATCTCTTACTGTCCAATCTCTTCTGCTCTACGCATAAGTACCTCTGGTTCTGGCTTGCTCACTGAGAGTATGGCTCATGACAAAGAAGAGAACAGTCATGTGGTGAAAGAAAAACTCTTAAGAAAAAAGCCCTGGGCGCTGTTCTTCTTTGCCAGCTGCCAGAAAGTAAAATGAGAGCACCTGGAAACCGCCCCTAAGTCTCAGCTACTCTGTACTTGAAAGTGGATCCAGCACCACAGGTGTGCAAGGGACCGTTCTAAAAACACACTGGAGGCCAGTCACTAGTCTTCTATGGGAGGCAAACAACTCACATGGACTTAAAGTTTCTCTTTCATTTATGACTGGGAGACGGGAATGTAGAAAATTATGCCCCAATTCTGGATTACTGAGTTAGAAAATGAGTGAGCATCATGATGGGCCGGTAAGCGAGGTAGTGCTGGCCCTGCAGAGGGAATGCTGGGCTCAGGGTCCGGTGCGTGGCTTAAGGACTGGCTCATCTGCTTTGTTCTGAGGCTTGGTGCTTCAGGAATAGGCTAGATTAAATAAGTAAGAGTTGCCCCACGGGGTTGTTTTAGATCTTACATGACATGATAAACTTGGAAGTCATTAAGAACACTGCCCATATCTAATTGGCAGAGGTACTTTTCCCTTGCCAATAATCAAGAGTTATTTAGCTGTGTTGAAGGTATGGAGTGATAGTACAGCCTGAGCCTATTATTTAATTATGCAGCATCTTAGGGGAGAGCTGGAAACCACATGAATTTTGTGCCCAAAAGTACAGTTTTGTGAAATTGATAAAGCAGTGCTCCACAGTTCTCTCGAGTCCAGGACCAGCCGCCCGGTGAGCTCAGGCAGGCCCTGGGCGGGGAGCTCTGCATGTGGTCAGAAAGGAAGGAAGGGGGTCATGCTGAGGAGCAATTTCTTAGTTTTCCTTCTTCTATCAGACACTTGGCTGGTGTGCCTCCCCCAAAAAGGAAATGGAAGTCAAATCAATCACTGATTACCAATGACCGTGCTTCCATGCCACAGGCCAGAAGTTTAACATAATTAGATTGGCCTTTTCATCCCCGAGTATAAATATGCCCATGATAAATGAGACTTCCTGAGCACACGCTTTTGTGTCCTGAAGAAGTCTTAGCTAGCAGTCTTTTCCTTTAGGTAGCAATAAAAGTTTTCTTCCCAAGAAAACATACATTACCACAAACATATTTTCCAAACCTGCTTGTAAACTTTATTTTGCAAATTAAATGTAGTTTTCATATATCCTATGCTGTTTTTAAATGAAAACAATCTCGTGCTCTGGATTTCTACACCAGTGGATCTAAATCAATGCCACTGTCCACCCAGCTACCAGCTTAGAGTCTAAGTCCTTGTCTTTCTGAGGTCCTCTTCCGCGCCGAATTTGATTAGCAATAAAGGTCATGTGATGTTGCACATAACTTTCCCTTGAATTGATACACCTTCATCCACTGATATAAAGGCATTAATCCTGCTTTTTGAGGAATGCAGATCATTCTCTGCACACACATGAACTGGAGAGGCACAGTCCCCCGTCCACTCTGAGCTGAGATGAAAGTGGATGAGTACTTTACCCAACACTCAACCCCTCTTCTGTGGGGACTCAGCCTGACCCACCTCCTGAAGAGATGTTGACTTAATTCTATTAGTTCCTACTCCAGAGTTTCCTGGTATGAAGTTTTCCTGAGCAAAAACAGTTTCAAAAAGGCCATCAGGAACCTGCAAGCCCTTATCAAACCCAATGTCCAGCACAGGGTTTCCTTTGTCAGCAACCCAGGAGGCTTTGGGGGCTCCCGTGCATGTAGGGCAGCTGGGGCCAGGCAGGTGCCACGCAGGGAGAGAAAAGATACGTCAGCAAAGGAAAGGGTGGTGAGCTGCATGCAGAGTGAGGAGGTAAGACAAGACATCGCAAAATTATTGTTGGCTATCGGCTGCGGGAATATTTGAAAGAAAAATAGGAAAATAATAAATTGGTTCTGAAACTTGAATCAGATAACAAAGGGGATGGGCTTTAGAAATCACTGCTTTCAGTTTTCTTCCCCAAAACACTGACGGGGGCTTTCAACCCCCAACTCTCTGATGCCTGCAGTCAACAAGGTGCTTTGTGTTCCAGAAAGTTCCTCCACAAAGCCTTGTACAGAACTTTCCACGTCTCCCGGAGGACCTGGGGCTGAAAGGTTTAAGGCCAAGCTTTGTCCCGGAGGGAGAAGGCAGCTGCACAGGGATTTTATCAGCGGATAAAGTGCTTTGACAAACACCCTACCCATACTAGACACTGCGCAGCATGGGCAGGTCACCCCATCACCTGTACTCCAACTCCAGTCCTGACAAGTTCACCATGGCACAATATTTTAGTATTTTTCAGTGCACTGCCCCGTTTCCTGGTGCATTTGTGCTGCAAAGGAGTAGATTTTGAAGAAATGAGAATAAATTGATGGTTGCTAGATGTGAGGGGGTTGGGGGGTGCTTAAGGGATTAAGATAAAGGGATTAAGAAGTACAAATTGCCAATTGTAAAAATAGTCACAGGGGCCCTTGCTGGTTTTGCTCAATGGGTAGAGCATGGGCCTGCAGACTGAAGCGTCCCAGGTTTGATTCCGGTCAAGGGCACATATCCAGGTTGCGGGCTCCATCCCTGGTAGGGGGCGTGCAGGAGGCAGCCAATCAATGATTCTCTCTCACCAGTGACGTTCTATCTTTCTCTCTCTCCTTCTCCTTTCCTCTTTGAAGTCAATAAAAAGACTTTTTAAATAAATAAATAAAAAATAGTCACAAGGATGTAAAGTACAGCACAGGGAATATAGTCAATAATATTGTAATAACTATGCATGGTGTCAGATGGGGTACCCCTTAAATTATGTAAATGTCTAATCACTATGTTGTGCAACTAAAACTAAGATATTATTGTATGTCAATTGCAATGGAAAAATTTAAAAACCTTTTTGAAAAAGAAATGTTTTTGAGATTTTTTCTTTTTCAGCCACACTAGTGGGTTGACAGGGTATACTGTGCATAGAAGTCATCTTTAGTGATCTCTACTTAAGACTGCGTTAAATTTATAAATGTCACTGCTGGACAGATGCATTTTTGGATGTGGAATTCCCCTTCATTTTGTTTCTCCTCTCATAGATCATATCTGGGTAACTGCATACTCCATTTATTTGGTTGAGATTTTGTTTATGAGCAATTATCCACATTGTGTTTTTGGAGATTGAAGCTGCTATTATTATTATTATGCATTGCAATTTTAAAATAATTCCATTAAAAAACTGCCTTGAAAAATAATGTTTTTCTGTTTGCAAGTATTCTTAACAAACATTCTTTGATAGCTCATAGAAGAATGAAGTAGGTGGACCACACAGAGCTACACAACTGGCCACTCAGTGTGAATCCAGTCAGTCTATCCCAGATCTATACAGCTAGTGAACCCAGAACACGTATATGCCTTCATGAACACATGTGTATAGGCACCCAGGAATGTGTGTATGCCTTCATGGACACGTGTGTAGGCACCCAGGAATGTGTGTATGCCTTCATGGACACGTGTGTGTAGGCACCCAGGAATGTGTATATGCCTTCATGGACACATGTGTAGGCACCCAGGAATGTATACATGCCTTCATGGACATGTGTGTAGGCACCCAGGAATGTGTGTATGCCTTCATGGACACGTGTGTATAGGCACCCAGGAATGTGTGTATGCCTTCATGGACACATGTGTATAGGCACCCAGGAATGTGTATATGCCTTCATGGACACGTGTGTAGGCACCCAGGAATGTGTGTATGCCTTCATGGACACGTGTGTAGGCACCCAGGAATGTGTGTATGCCTTCATGGACACGTGTGTAGGCACCCAGGAATGTGTGTATGCCTTCATGGACACGTGTGTATAGGCACCCAGGAATGTGTGTATGCCTTCATGGACACGTGTGTATAGGCACCCAGGAATGTGTGTATGCCTTCATGGACACGTGTGTAGGCACCCAGGAATGTGTGTATGCCTTCATGGACACGTGTGTAGGCACCCAGGAATGTGTGTATGCCTTCATGGACACGTGTGTAGGCACCCAGGAATGTGTATATGCCTTCATGGACACGTGTGTAGGCGCCCAGGAATGTGTATATGCCTTCATGGACACGTGTGTAGGCACCCAGGAATGTGTATATACCTTCATGGACATGTGTGTGTAGGCACCTAAAAGGAAAGCTCTCCATAATCCTGAAAGCCATCATTTACCTTTTTGTCAAAAGCCAACTACAAAATTTTCCACCCTATTCTCAAGACCCATTCACCAGGTTACTCTCTCCATGTGTAAAATACGCCTCTGCAGTCCCACCCCAGTCAACAAAAACAGGGCACTATGTTCAAATGGTGACATTCTAATCACTTTTCTTCTTCTTTGTATTTATTGCATCTAGTTGACAGACTCCACATGGATTCGGTATTTTTGTTTACAAGGTGGTCGCACACACGCCCTTTCACGGGAGACATCTAACATCGTCTGGTCGTCTCTATTCACAGATGAGGAAACTCCAGCCTGGGGTGGTTCGTGATGGGCACATGGCCGGACAGCAAATAAATAAGTGGCAATAGCAGGAACTGACTGTCCTAGACTTCCAATGTGATACTATATCATGATATAATTAAGAGAAACGGAGAAAATGTGCTGTTACATCTTGGCAAGTCTGAACAGTGTTTTGGAGACAAGCAGAGGGATAACGAGTTCACAAGCCCCGTGTAAGCTGCAATCACAGCCCTCAGTCGGGAGTGGAGAGCAGCTGTAACGGCAGTTCTCGGAGGGTTAACTGCTGTCAGAAAATCCCAATGCTCCCCAAAGGAAGTTAATAAACACAAAGACAAGGAGGTTACCTTGGCGGAGACTATTCTGTTATCTGGGTACCTCTGCGGAATGTAGGCCTCAGCACCTGGGGGGGGCTCCTTGTGTCCCACGTAAACAGTCCGATTGTCCACCCAATTCTCTTCTCCAGCACACTGTGGAAAACGGAGTGGCGTTAGCACAAGTGCCTCAGACGGTGGGTGAGAAAGTTCTTCCCTGGAGTGTTGGCTTTAGCACTTGTCCATATGAACTTACAGCCTCCTGCAGGGCCATGGGGAAGAGCTGAGCCCCACCTGCCATTGCCAGAGATTGCCACCCCCACCTCGATCTTACTCAACGCTTATGGGCTAAGTGCTTCCGATCCGATCCCTGCCCCATTCTTCAGGGAAACGGTCTGAGTGGGCACTCTGCACTCCCGGTGAGAGCTGAGGGGCAGCCTTAAAAAAGCTGATTTACGGTGGAAGTGACATGGGGTGGGTTTGTGTAAAAAACAGAACACAACAGCAAAATCTTAAGGCTTCCAAAAGAGAAAAGACAATGACGGACAGAAATCTGGGGAAAGGTCTTTAATGAAAGAGAAGAGTAAAATCTTGAAGACAGAACAGAAGAATTATTCAACCATTTCAGATGTCTCTATCAATAAGGCTTTCCTGGAAAGAGAGAAGACTGGGGTCTGACTCATCTTTGTATTACTCAGAGTGCTGTGTGCAAGAGGATTAAGTAAATATCTTCTGAATAGAAGGATCCTTTAAAAACACCCAACTAGACCGTAAGCTATCATGAGCACTTAAGTGCCTAATAACAACACTATAGTGATGGATTCGAGGCTAAAATGCAGCCTCTTCTAGACATCCGGTATGGGGTCCTGGCCCTCCCTCAGACTAGCACCCCAGACCACGGTCCTAGGCCCCTTCCCCCTCAGACTAGCAGCCAAAGCATGTGTCTCCCAGCCCTCCTTCAGATTAGCACCCCAGCACAGGGTCCTGGTGTCACATCCCAATTCCGCTAAAGGAACTCCGAAGAGATCAGCCTCCCTGGGATATGATGTACAGTGCTGGGAAGGAGAGGGACACCTTTTAACTGCAGAGAATGTCGGTGTGATGGGCATCGGAGTCAAAGGCCTGGCTCAGTTGTTGCTGAGACACTAAGAGCCTCAGGCAAGTTTCTGAGCTTGAACTTCCTCCTCCATAAGGGCTTGACAGCACTTTCCTCAGATTGTCGGGAATGAACGGGGCCAACAAAACACATGGCCAAGCTCCCAGCATGGCACAGGTTCCTGCTGCTCTCCATTTCTGGGTCCACCCTTTGTGGCTTCAGGGGACCCTCACTTTCCAAAGCCAAAAAGAGAGGGGTAACAAGAAACTCAGATTTCTATTGTTTGAGGTTATTATAAGTCTTGCATTACCCCCACCCCTGCCTTTTTTTGCTTATACTATCATCTCCTTTGCTCATCTATCAACTTCTTGGGAATAAGACTTTTCATGTTTCCCCTCCCTACTGCTCCGCCCACCTGTGGAGCAGAGCATCCGCAGGAACAGCACGCTTACGCATTCTCTTAGCAAATTCCACCCACATTTCCTTTCATGAGGGCCCAGCTTTGTGGGACAGTCCATATGACTAAAGGATAAAGAGAAATCGCCTCTGTGACTCCACCTGTGTTTCAGAGAGGCTCAGCAGGAAACGGCACAAGATCCCTGAACAGAACCGGCCCAGGAGCCACCTGCCTCACTCGGCATGAGCACAGGGTTTCTTCCTTGGCACGAGCTTGGCATGTGGCTCCCTCCAAGGAGCCTGTTGCTCCGTAGGATCGAGGGGCTACTGAAGGCCCAGCGAGCAGGAGCCCTCCCTCCTCAGGCCCTCTCGTCTCCTGGCCCCCAGGCCCTTCCCTGCAGCCTCCCTATTTTGGGTGAGGCCATCCATGAGGGATGTTTACTTTAAACTCAAAATGGATAAAGGACTTAAATGTAAGACGGGAAACCATAAAAATTCTAGAGGAATCCAAAGGCAACAAAATCTCAGACATATGCCGAAGGAATTTCTTTACCGATACAGCTCCTAGGACAATGGGAACTAAAGAGAAAATAAACAAATGGGACTACATCAAAATAAAAAGCTTCTGCACAGCAAAAGAAACCATCAACAAAACAACAAGAAAACCCACTGTGTGGGAAAACATATTTGCCAATGTCATATCTGATAAGGGCCTAATCTCCAAAATTTATAGGGAACTCATACAACTTAACAAAAGGAAGATAAACAATCCAATCAAAAAATGAGCAAAGGACCTAAATAGACACTTTTCAAAAGAGGACATTCAGAAAGCCAAGAGACATATGAATACATGCTCAAAGTCACTAATCATCCGAGAAATGCAAATCAAAACAACAACGAGGTACCATCTCACACCTGTCAGAATGGTTATCATCAACAAATCAACAAACGACAAGTGCTGGAGAGGATGCGGAGAAAAGGGAACACTCGTGCACTGCTGGTGGGAATGCAGACTGGTGTAGCCACTATGGAAGACAGTACAGAGTTTCTTCAAAAAGTTAAAAATGGAACTCCCATTTGACCCAGTGATCCCACTTCTAGGAATATATCCAAGAAACCAGAAACACCAATCAGAAAGGATACATGCATCCTATGTTCATAGCAGCACAATTTACCATAGCTAAGATCTGGAAACAGCCTAAGTGCCTAACAGCAGATGAGTGGATTTAAAAACTGTGGTACATCTACACAATGGAATATTATGCTGGTATAAAAAAGAAGGAATTCTTACCATTTGCAACAGCATGGATGGAACTGGAGAGCATTATGCTAAGTGAAATAAGCCAGTCAATGAAAGAAAAATACCACATGATATCACTCATTTATGGATAATAAAGACCATTATAAACTGACTAGAGTCCCGGTGCACAAAAATTTGTCCACTGGGGGGAAGGGGGGTGTCCCTCAGCCCAGCCTATGCCCTCTTGCAGTCTGAGACCCCTCGGAGGATGTCCACCTGCTGGCTTAGGCCCGCTCCCTGGGGGATCGGCCCAAGCTGGCAGTCAGACATCCCTCTGGCAGCCCTCGGGGGATGTCCACTTGCCAGCGGGGAACAGGCCTAAGCTGCAGTCAGACATCCTTAGCGCTGCTGAGGAGGTGGGAGAGGCTCCCACCACCACCGCTGTACTGGCAGCCATCAGCCTGGCTTGTGGCTGAGCAGAGCTCCCTCTGTGGGAGCGCACTGACCACCAGGGGGCAGCTCCTGCATTGACCCCCTGGTGGTCAGTGTGTGTCATAGTGACCATTCATTCCCAGTTGTTCTGCTCTTAGGGTCAGTTTGCATATTACCCTTTTATTATATAGGATAGAGGCCTGGTGCATGGGTGGGGACCGGCTGGTTTGCCCTGAAGGGTGTCCCAGATCAGGGTGGGGGTCCCGCTGGGGTGCCTGGCCAGCCTGGGTGAGGGGCTGATGGGTGTTTGCAGGCTGGTCACACCCCCTTCAGGGTGGGGGTCCCCACTAGGGTGCCTGGCCAGCCTGGGTGAGGGGCTGATGGCTGTTTGCAGCTGGTCACACCCCCTTCAGGGTGGGGGTCCCCACTGGGGTGCCTGGCCAGCCTGGGTGAGGGGCTGATGGCTGTTTTCAGGCTGGCCACACTCCCTTTAGGGTTGGGTGTCCCCACTGGGGTGCCTGGCCAGTTTGGGTGAGGAGATGAGGGCCGTTTTCAGGCTGGCCAAGCCCCCTGGCGACGGAAGCTCCCAGCCTCTCCTTTTTTTTCTTTTTTTTTTTTATTCTGGGATTTATTTACCTTCTATAATTGAAACTTTGTAGCCTTGAGAGGAGCTCAGAGCCAGCCAGGGCAGGCAGGAGGGAAGCCTCCTGTTTGCTCCAGCTGTGTGGCCACAGCCAGCTGAAAGCAGGTATCTGGGGTTTATTTACCTTCTATAAGTGAAACTTTGTTGCTTTGAGTGGAGCTCAGAGCTGGCCGGGAAGCTTGGCTTCCTCCGTCATTGGGGCAACCACGCCTCCTGCTTGCTCCAGCTCCGTGGCTGCTGGCCACCATCTTGGTTGGGTTAATTTGCATATAGTCACTCTGATTGGCTGGTGGGCGTGGCTTAAGGCATAGCAAAGGTACGGTCAATTTGCGTGTTTGTCTTTTATTAGTGTAGATGAACAAAAATAGATACAGAGGCAGAGCAGCATCAAACAGACTGTCAAACTACAGCGGGAAGGCCGGGGAGGGTTGGGGGTGGGGGGTGGGTAAGAGATCAACTGAAGGACTTGTATGCATGCATATAAGAATAACCAATGGACACAAAACACTGGGGGGTAGGGGAGGCCAGGGGAATGTCAAGGGGGAAAGAAAAAAAAAGGAGACATATGTAATACTCTTTGTAATACTTTAAGCAATAAAACAAAATTAAAACAAAAAACAAAAAACAAAACCTGCCTAAAAGCTTCATAAATAAATCTCTGGCTAGGAAAGTTAAGAAAATATAAAAAAGTCTCCGACTTCCCTTTCTTTCTCAGAGCCTGGCCGAAGACGTGCTTTTCATTCCTGTGGATTCAGGAAGTGACACTGACAAAGAATATATAACAAATGAACCAGAAAAGGAAAGGCATACAAATATAAATTTTAATACAAAAATAGAAAACCTTTCTTCTAAACTTCAAAGATAGCAGTTGGCTTTCAGCCCTCGCACTGACTCTGGAAGCCCAAATCTTCCCAGGGGCCATGCCGCAGTGCCTGGCCTGGAGCTGGTGCTTCCCGGCATTGGCCGGGGACAGAGTGCCCCCGTCTCCAGGGAGGCTAAGTCAGAATGTATTTTATTGAGGCTAACGCATGTTCTCAGCCCTGTCTAGTTTTTAATGTAATTATTTAACACCTTAAACATAATTCAACAGTGCAGTGCCGTTTCAACAAATACAGGTCAGAACACCGTCCCTGCCTGTGGGACGAGATGGGAAAATGAACTGAACACCACATGCAGGAGGACTGGCCTAGATCTGCACAACAGAAGTCATTTGGGAATGGACCACACACTAGCTAAATGAAAGCTAAACCCTGTACAACAACACTGCATTTATACAGTTCCCTGGGGATGGAACAACCCAGAAGTTCCTTTAAGCTCCTTGCTTCTATGAACAGGTTTTACACTCATGGACTGAAAGGTCAGTGAAGCTACGCTTCCCCCTGACGTGGCTCACTGCTCAGTCAGCACAGCAGAGCCCAAGGCGGGACACAGAGGAACTACATGCTCTGAAGTCATGAAGTGACCGGTGATCTTACACAGGGCACTGACAGGCAGGGGACATTTCTGGGTTCAGATTAAGACCCTGGTGAGCTCTGTTATGTTGTTCTCTGCACAAATGTCCAATTCTAAGGCCACAATTAAATGTTCAAAAGCTGAAGAGAATACAACGAAGAGGGCACTCCTGGAGAACGGCTGGTTTCATCACCATTACAATCACCGCCTCCCGGTCACACATGTCCTGCTGCCGATGGGCTGTGCGACAATGGAGGCGTGGCTCAACATTTCTGTGCTGAACTTAACTCAGCAGTAACTGAAGAATTAGACTAGACCAGCTCTAAGTTCTGAGATTCTGGTTCTCTGCACGCTTGGCAGTGAAAACACACTTAGTCCCTATGATGCAATTCTTAATTTAGCCAGTGTTGAACCAAATACCAGTCACACTGTTCACTGTTAAATTGTGGTACAAAAAGAAAGTTACGCCACATGGCGCTCTAAGAATGAAGATGTAGGTTATAATAAATTCTCCCAAGGGCAGCAAAACGGAGACACTGGCCTCTTTCTAGGTATTCATCTTAGATAGACCGTGTGATAATGCCCAACAAACTCCACGTGACTTCTCTCCTCAGAACCCTGAGACGTTGGTCAGCAAGGCAAGGCTGGAAACAGCACTAAGCGGTCTTTCTTGGCTGGCAGGCTTCCTAATGACTCACTACCACAAGGTGCCCTGACCACATCAAGAAGGCACCTGGCATGCCCCCTGGAAGGCTGGCCTCAAGTTCCGATCACACGTATAAATCTAAACTGTGAGGATGAGGCTGAGCACTCAGTTGCTTCTAAGATGCAAAATTACCCACCACACACCCTGCGCTGTTCCCAGAGGGTGGTGGTGGAGGGTTCCCACTGAATTTTGGGAATCACCAAACCAACAGCTGAGAGGCCACTGCTACCTGGCGAGTTTGCAAACCACCAGACTGAACACAGTCAGAGGAGGGAAGACAAGAAGAATCCAAGGAGTCTTTTTTTCTTATTATTTTTATAAAATTAAATTGTCACATACAGAAACAAGGGAGAAAGCACCAAAAAACAAACAAACAAAAACCCCACACAAACAAACCCAAAATCAACAACAAGGCTTATTGGGAAAAAATGTACCATCAGAGAGACTGGCAGAGAGAGTGGTGGCCAGGTGGGTACCTTGTTTCATAAATAAGTTCCAGGAAGAATGTGAATTTGAGAGAAGAACCATAAATAACGATGCCTCTTCCAGCAGCGAGTGAGACCAGGGGTGGAAAGTGGACCCCACACGTGTGCTGTGGGGCTCTGCTCTTATAACCCCTAATGAATAAATGAGGATTGCTAACAAAGGAATGGAGCCAATTAATATATGTACACACACAACAGAGGGCTCAGTAGCTTTGTCCTGATGTGCTAGAAATGAAAACTTCGACTTCCGTTCTATAGTGTGGAAAACACTGCAAAAAAATATGAACATTTTGCTCACACCCACGGTATACTTAAAACCAATCTGTTAAGGTATGTAGGTAGATGGTATAGTTTATTTTGGCAAATTACATGTTACTAATTACTTCTTAAAATCCTACTCAGTGTGCAATAGAATTCTTGTAGTAAATCCAGAACACATGTAGATGTGATACCTGTCAGTAACTTATGTTAACACAACAAACCCTCCTTCTTCTGCTTCTGATCTTGATGAAGGGATCAATCCTGAAATGGTTAAAATTACTGAAGGATTTAATGTCCAGTGAGTTCAGGTCACTAAAATGAAAATTGGATAAGCTGTTATTTAACAGAGAACATAGATGGTCAACATCATTTGTGGGTTAAGAAATACACATCAAAACCACGAGGAGACACAACTCCTTACCCACCAGGATGGCTAGAATAAAAAATAAGAGAGTTGGGCTATAACACAAGTTGGGGAAGATGTGAATAAACTGGAACCCTCATATATTGCTGGTGGGAACAGAAAATGGTGCAGCTA
Source organism: Myotis myotis (assembly GCF_014108235.1). Taxonomy (NCBI): domain Eukaryota; kingdom Metazoa; phylum Chordata; class Mammalia; order Chiroptera; family Vespertilionidae; genus Myotis; species Myotis myotis. Next base: position 27,143,724 of record NW_023416335.1, read on the forward strand.
CTTTAGGAAACAGTTTGGCGGTTTCTCAAAAAGTTAAGCAAGTTTTTTTTTTTTAAATGAAATCTTTGTTGTTGAAAGTATTACATATATCCTCCTTTCCCCCCATTGAGTAAGTATTTTTGTTAAATGAAAGGCATATGTAGTTTGCCTGCATGTGGGATAATTATTTTTTGTGCTAGGGACATAATGGGATAATGTTTACATCAAACGTCATAGAACTCACTTGTACAGCTATCATTAGGCAATTCCTGTCATTATCAGCTGGCCTTTGATTCAGTTATTCTAGAGCAGTGATGGCGAACCTTTTGAGCTCGGCGTGTCAGCATTTTGAAAAACCCTAACTTAACTCTGGTGCCATGTCACATATAGAAATTTTTTGATATTTGCAACCATAGTAAAACAAAGACTTATATTTTTTATATTTATTTTATATGCCATTTAACAAAGAAAAATCAACAAAAAAAATGAGTTTGCGTGTCAGAGGTTCGCCATCACTGTTCTAGAGCTTTTCCTCTGTGCTTTCTTGGAGGGAGAAGGCGTTCTGAAGTGTCTGAACTGCTTCCCCTTTACAGTCGTCTGTTAAATTCTAGGAACTTAGGCATAAAGCTCTTCCTAAAATCTTTCAGGAAGTAAAAAAATTACCAGGGGACAGAATCAGATAGAATCTCATGCAAAAGACCTCTTGACCATTATGCTTTCGTTCTTTTTCGTATCTATTAACCCATGAGCAAATGACAAACTACCTCAAGGAAAAAGAGGAGGACTTGTTATAAGCTAAATCATGGCTTCTGTCTAACTCTGGAAACAGGAGGCTGTGATAGGGACCTATTAACACTTCTCAGTTTAACTAGATGGAAGGACAGAGTTCACAGGGACTTTGGAAGCTGGACCATCTCACTTTGCAGAATGGCTGAGCTCATAGACCCTTTGTCTTGCCAAAAGCTTTTGGCCCCATTAACCAGAGGCACAACTGGGCTGATAGGAGCTTTGGGGTGAACTCTCCATCCATGTTCCACCTGCTCACCTGTCCATTAGCAATGTACACTTTTGCCAAAGGTGTTTGGGGCGCAGGATGTTAAATAATGCTGACCGGTTTCATTTCTATGATACACACAAAAGACAGAGTGACAAAGGACGGACGAATGGACTACAGTGAGCCTTACAGACAAAAGGTCTGTGACATGGACTGCATCCTGCCATCCTGTCTTTGGTCTGGGCCAGGACAGAGCCTCCTGGAAGAACTTATCTGGGGCTGGAGGAGAAAGGCTGGCTGAGGTAATGCACAAGGGCGAGGTGGCTGGAAGGCCACGTGAAGAAAAGAAAAGCATGGTTCATGCCTCACAGCGGGCATCTCCCCTCTCCTACCCAGTGTGCCCTCAGGCACCAAACAGGACAACCACAGCAGCTACGTTCCAGAACAGGGAAGATGGCTGCAATTCCCTAAGACAGGGCATGGAGAAGATGTCCCCATAAATCATGCTGACATAGCTATTCGAATATCCTTCTCGGCTTCTTCCCTTAACTCTTTTCTCCTGAAGATATTTTTGACAATTGGGTTGATCCAGTGCTGCTGAAAAGCAGTCTTTCTGACAGGTAGGGTATGTGTGTTGGCGGCTGAGGAAACATTCTAAGCCCCAGGGAAGCGTTACCTGTGGGGGAATGTTCTCTAAAACATCCGTGCCCCTCTCTGCTCAAGTGACACTTAGTCTCGAAAGATGTATGGCGCAAGGCTCCCGTGTGTGCTCAAGTGTTCCGTTAAATATTCATTCCTGCTCCCGGAACCTCGGAGTTCAGGGCCAGAAATGCTCGCCCTCCAAGTCACTTGACTGATTTCCTCTCTTTAAATAGACTTTAATATAACCTCCCACTTGACAGAGAGTAATACTAAACCAAGAACCACCCACCACCAAGGAGGACTGGTTCATTAACAGGAAAATGTCAGGCACGGTCAACTAGCAAAATGACTTAAACCAGGCTCAGTCATCTATTTAAAAAATGAGTGGTGATACCAGTCTAGGCCACCAGGTGACCCTACCCACAACTAATAATAAAGTACTGAGAGGAGAGAGTAATTCTGAGGGACAGGCAAAGCTGAGGCCCTAAGGACTTGGCTGTAATGACATGCTTAATCCAGGTGGATAAAAGGAAGGATCTAAACTCTGTTCTGTGCTTTTACATGAATCATCCCTTTGTCCAGCGTATCTACGGTGGATATGCTCCCTGCCCGGTATTCAGTTCTTAGCAGCCTCGCTCTCAGACTGAGTGCTGTGGTCATCACAGTGCTTGTGTTCAAGCGAGCCCTTTTTAACTTCCTGGGGGAATCACAAGACATTCTGCCAAGATGCAGGAGAACTAGGGGTCAAGACTCATATCCTCGGGGACCACACAGGTGGTTCCATGGTGGAGTCAGTCCCCTACAAAAATACTAGAAAATCATATTTCTAATAAGGGATTTGTACCTAGGATACAGAAAAGTCTCTCACAGCTCAATAATAAAAAAAAGACAACAATGAAGATTTAAATAGACATTTCTCCAAAAATCCACATCAACAGTCATCAGGGACATAAATGCAAGTCAAACCCTGGCCACGGGAGAGAAGCCAGACACTAAGGTCTAGGTACTGTGTGACTTCAAGACATGAAACATCCAGAAAAGGCAAATCCACACATAGAGACGGTAGATCTGCAGTTGCCAGGGGCTGGGTAGGGGAGCGACTGCTAGCGAGTGCTGGGTTTCTTCTGGGGGTGATGCAAGTGTCTTATAACTAAATTATGGTGATGGTCCTATAACTTGGTAAATGTACTAAAATCCATTGAATTGTACTCTTTAAACAAGAGAATTTTATGATATATAAAGTACCTCTCACTCAAGTGGCTGGTTGGCTCTTTCCCTGCAAATTCTGGGGTTCCAAGCATTGCGCCTCACGTTTCTGAGTCCGTACCGCCCTCGCCTGACGTCGCTGAAGCTGCTCCTACCTTCCTGTATCTCACCGCAGCGAAGGATGGCCTTTACCAGAATGCAGGATTCTCTCCATTTTAGGGAAAATGAACATTTTTCAGGTTTGGTTTTTAATACAGAGCATTTCCTGATGAATAAAAAATGAGTGGAAAGCATTTCCAAACGAGTATGCCTAATAGGGGATAAACTTGAAAACTTTACACCCAGGGCTCAATGGGATAAACGCGACTGAGGGCAAGCATTACATCCTCACACCCTGGATGTAAACCAAGGAAAATAACTCATTCCTAAGGACTCATGGTGGCTACCAATTATTTTAAATGCAATACCCTGCTCCTCCCTGAACAGCAAAGCCAAACAGTCAAGAGAAGAGAGAGGGATTTCATGTATTCTCGTCCTCCCCGCTCCCTCCCCCACCCCCACTCTCCACCACTCCAGTAAGGACAAGATTCCTCTGAATTTAGAATTCAACCAGATAAACGGCTGAATTACCAAAGGGAAACAAGTTTCAGCGATCATGGCTTTACCAATTTTGCCACGGGGGTATGGCTGCCTGAGTATTGAAGTTAGAACGCTCACAAGGACAAAAGGGATTGTTAAAAATATGTTGCAAATCCATTTTAGCCAGTGTCAGTCACCTAATGGAAGGTTTGAATTTCAGCTGAAACAAACAAAACCTATTAGCCGAATTACATTGTGGGACCAGGAGCGGAACACAAGCATGTCATCTAGCCTCAAATTACTAGATCAATTTTTATAGAGGTGGTTCTGCTCAACAACCATTTTCAAATTTACAGAGATCCAATGACAAAGCAATTCCTCATTCTGGTATCTGTTGATAGCTTTAAAGGGCAACATTCCTTGTTCGATGGTGTAAGCAGACCATACAGGTATTTCTAAAAATAGGCATTTCTCCGGCTCCCTTTTCCCAGGCAGCGCCAGCGCTCTTGTGATGAAGACAATGGTGACACTGGCTCCTTTTGTCCTCCAGCCCACATCCCACACATGTCTGTGTGGGCAAAGTTTTTCACTCTTGCTGCCGTGAGCCTCACTCACGTCTAATAAGATACTACAAAGAGGAACCTACATATTGATGAGATCAAAGCTGTCTGCCAGGGATCCCCAGCCTTTCTGAGGGCCGGGAAGCAGGGTCTGGACCTCAAGGCTTTGAGGTCACCTTTGGTGAGGCAGACACCCCGGCTGGGCCCTTCCTTCTGTCCACACTACACCTGTGACCCTGGCTCCTCGCTGCACCTTCACCTTTCTCACCATAATCAATGGTAACAGCTGATTTTCCCTCCAGAAAATCTGGGCTATTTACAAGGCTCTCAGTGGCATTTTTCTGCCGCGAACGTATTTTTTTTTTTTAACACAGTATCATTTGGATCACAAAAGCACAAGGGATGGTCCACTTCATTTGGAAACAGTGACCATCTGGAAAACGTCAGCTGACCTATGCTATAATTTACTGCGTCTAGAACTGAAATAAAAACATAAATTGAACTCAAGAAACCTTAGAGACTGAAGCTGCTTGGATGGGTAGTAAGCACCGAAAACAGACTCCCCAGTCCTTGTGAAATGCGATAGGAGCAAAACAGACACCGATGTCATCCAACTCACCCTACGTCTTTGACAGGAATACGTTTCCCGACGAGGCTGCATGTGAAGGAGCTGCCATCTTTACTGCAACTTTAAACCCAAAATGGCAGGAAAGTGACCAAATGGACTGAGTTTTCCATCCCAGCTTCCCACTGTGGCTCTGAGCGACCTCCTTATGCTCTTCATCACTGCACTTCCAGCAATGGTGACATGGCCACCTTTGCACGGGTTACCCGGAAGGCTCAGAAGCCTCACCACAGGGAAGGCAGCTTCCTGATAAACTGCCGGTAAATCACCTTCCACCACCTATCGTGTGTACACCACAGAGGCTCACTCCCCTAGAACACCGGGACAGGCTAGGGCTCACTGTGTGCTGGCTCTGGGTCTGGGCAGGGCCCAGGTGGGGAGAAGAGGAGCAGGGAGATGTCCCTGCCTAGGAGGAGGACCCACGAAGTCTAGCTCAGGAGACAGATGCACTTGTGCAGGGGCGTGTTCCCAAGTCAGAACTCAGGGAACCAGGGCCTGACAGCAGGCAACAACTGAGATGGAAGCTGACATTAACAAGTGAGCTAGCCCTCGGGCATATGGCTCAGTGGTTGAGCGTCGACCGAACCAGGAGGTCACAGTTCAATTCTTGGTCGGGGCACAATCCCAAGTGTGAAAGGCAGCCAATCGATAATTCGCTCTCATCACTGATGTTTCTATCCCTCTCCCTTCCTCTCTGAAATTAAAATATACATATATATGTATATACACATACACACACACACACACTAAAGTGAGTGACCCGGTGGTAAAACAAGAGAATTCTAGGAGAGAAGACGAGGCTTACAAGTGTCGGGAAACCTCCAGGAAGAACCAAACATTGAGGTATTAGAATGTGAGGCCAGCTCCCCTGCCCCAGAAGTCAGAGTGAGTTCAGCTGGGTCCTAGCCATAGAGGAAAGCCCTGCATGGAGGCCACGGTGCCCAACTCCAGCCCTTCATGAAGGATAAGGTCACTGTTGCCCAGCCCTGCTGGCTCTTGCCCCGAAGAGAAAAGGACAGGGAATCATGAGTCACTGATGAAAGAATTACTATCCTTCTGTGAGCCAGAGGCCAAGGGCTCCCATGGCCCACAGCACAGCACTCCCCCCTCCCCTCGGTCTCTGAGAGCTTCAGAAGGGGAGATGGAGGTGGGAGGCCCAGCAGTCCCATGCTGGGGTCAGCAGCAGCGTGCTAGTGTCAGAGGCACAGGGACAGAGACCAGGTTCTGAGGAGGACAGGGGAGAGAAGTGGGCAGACTACTGGGGCTCTGTCCAATTCCTACACCTGCTTCCAACGGGCTAACCTGCACCTACAGCTCTCATTAAGACAGAAATAAATCATGGTGTGTCCCCAGCTATGCAATGCAAATTCAGTAGTTCTCAGTAGTAAAATGTGGGTTAAGATCCAGAACACCAACAAGCCAAAGAAATTAGCCAAAGCACATGGGTCAACAAAAAATACTGCACTTAGGATGGTGGATTAAAATCAATTAGCAGGAGAGCCCTGGCTGGTGTGGCTCAGTTGCTTGGAGCGTCGTCCCATGTATGACAAGGTCACGGGTTCAATTCCTGGTCAGAGCACATACCTAGGCTGCAGTTTTGATCCCTGGTCGGGGTGCACAAGTGAGGCAACAGATCGATGTACTAGTATCTCTCTCACACCAACGTTTCTTGCCTCTCTCTCTCTCTCTCCCCCCCCCCCCACCCCCCCTTACTCCCACTGTAAAATCAATTTTTTAAAAAAATCAATTAGCAGGAGAGATGCTCAAAAAAATCAAATATCCTACTCCCTATAAAAACTGTCACCCAGGAGGCCGGCAGGAAAGCCATGTAATTTCTATATTTATTTCCCACTACTGAGTCTCTTTTTCTAGAGATGAATTAACCAGAAAACTAAGCAAACGACATATCCAATTCACAAACAAGAACATGTTGTTATACATATAGGCTTTTAACAGCGGAAATTATAAACTTTCAACTGCCTTGTAGGCATCTTTTCTAAAACTGAATATATATCTAATGAAGGCAACTGCAGGACTGAGTCGGGAATTACGGCACACTGTTTAGTGAAAATACTGACAAATTGGATAACAACGTACACAGAGCAGCCTCAGCAATTGTGGTTCAGCTGGCTGGCTACGGTCTAGAAATAGGCTGCCCGAAATCGGCATCAATCTCAGAAACAGAAGCAACGCCTCTATTAGGGAAGGTCACTGCACTGGAGCCTGAGGCTGAGGTCAACCCCTTGTCACCAAACCCCACAGAGGGATGGATGTGCCTTGGGACTAGGAAGGTGACCGGTCAAAGACCATCAGCAAGTCCTTCGACCTGAGGCTGTGCTGGGGTGGCAGAAACTAGAGGTGAGAGCCACCTGGCCACCTCTGTTGTCTGAAGGGGGCTCCCATTACAGGCCATCCAGGACCATGGGCCAGAGTGAAGAGGAGGACAAGGGATGAGGCGCAGGATAAGGCAGAGAGGGAGAGTTCCAAAAAGCAGACCTGGGCCTGGAAACCCTTTAGAAGAAAACTGAGACTCAGAACACAGGTGTGAGCGGAGGGGGCCGCTGGAAACCACGTAAGCCACCCAGAGCCCAGTGAGCAGAAGGTCGGGGCAAAGTTACAGCGAAATTCGGGCTGGGTTCCCTGTCATTTTTGTTAACATAATAAAACAGCCAGTGAAACATCTCCAGGCTGAAAAGTCCATTGATTTCTAACAGATGGCATAACAAAGTACAAGTGCACTGTCCTCAATCACACGCTCTGGTCATGCCCTCCACCCCCCAGGTAAGTGCTCCTGCAGTGGGAGACTGGCAGGGTCAGTGTCAGCAACTGTCCACCGCACCTCTGCAGAAGGTGAGAATTAGCACACCACCTCACAGACAGGTGGCAGGTGATCACAACAAAAGCAGACACGGCACAGAGAAATGAAGAGGAATTCATTCTGCACATTGTTACTCAGGGGCGAGCTGATCTTTCCAAGGATTCTGGGGAGGCAGCTGTCCAGCCTTCCACCAGCAAAGGATGAAAAGCAGGCAAAGCACAATCAATGGCTCCTGGGTCTCAGGTCAGACAGACCCCACAAGCTGAGACAAAGATGTGATGCTGACTGTCTTGGAGGTAGCGGCTGGGCCCGCACTGTCTTCCTGGTTGGCAGGCTGAGGGAAACCAGCAGCAGGAAAACCGTTATTGCAGCCAGGGGTCCAGGAGATGGAGAAGCAGCATCCTCACATTTGGCTCCCACAGTGAGCATCTGGGAATGAGGATGAGGGGCCCAGCCTACAGTCTGGAGGCCCCGATGGGCAAGCTCCCTGCTGCTGGTCCCAGACAACTGCTGGGGGGCTGGCCCCACTCCCAGACTCTGGTCCTTAGGAAAAGTGGGCTTGGGATGCAGGGGGCATGAGTGTCGGCTGCCTTCTCTGCTGGAAGAGGCCACCGGTGGGCCCGGGAGCCATGGGTCCCAGGCAGGCTTCCAGCCCACAGGATGAGAATGTAAAAATGTGTAAAAGTCATGGGAAAGGGGCAGCCACACAGAAACCCTCCACACCGCTGGCTCTATTCCCTGGGGCTGCAGGGGCATGGACCTACGCGGAGCAGGCAGAGAAGCTGTGCACTTCGGAGCAGGCCTCCTACCCAAGGTCAGGGGAATAAGCCGGGCCTGCCCTCTCCTGCCCTCTCCATCCCTGGGCTGAGTGACATGAAGGTTGAAGTGAAACGCCTCTCTCCTGATTGACGCCAACTCTGACCCGCAGCCGCAGCTCTGGGGCTGCACCCCCCGCCGAATTCCTCAGAGAAAATTGCCCAGCCCTGGGTGGGCTGCTCCTCCAGGGTCAGCCAAGCATATAAACACAAAAGAAAAAGCATGGTGAGGAGCGCTGTGCTCCTAGGACCCTCCATGCACTAACCGCCACTGAATAAAACTTTGTGGTTCCACGTGAGGTGGAGCTAGGTTCTGGGTTCAGATAAGTACAGATGTGGGCCGATTTTCACCGGCTGAGCTAGCCACACACTGCAGCATGTCCAACACCCTTGCCCTGCCCTGCCTCTGCACTGTCGACAGGCCACCAGCCACAACCCAAATGCCCCCGAATCCCCCAAACTCCCTAGGCAGGGCGGCCCTGTCTCCATTGAGGACAACCACAGTGGCGGGTGGCACCATGTTCTCCCTCCCCAAATAACAGACAAAGAATTAAGAAGGAAAGCAAAGTGGGGACTCCCCAGAGATGGGCGACAGCCACCTCCTTTCTAACGCCCAGCTTGCAAGCAGCTCCTGCTGGTGGAGATGGGGACTGTGCAACCTGTCACACTGCAGTTAGGAATCTGTCCTACTTTGTGCCCAGGGAGACTATGGCTGGAATGTGAGCGCAGTCAGGATGCAATGCTCAAGTGGAAAAACCCAGGGCAGGAAACGATAAGAGTTGTGAGGATGTGGGCAAACATACCATGAAAATCTCCTGGTCCTTAAGACCTTGCGGATGTTACTGATCCCAGAAAGAGAGGAGAAAGGAAAGGAAAGTAAGCTTTAAGCAAAGTGAAAGGTAGGAACTGTGTGCAGCTCTGGGTAAGGCATGCTTATGTCCGGGACTAAATCACGGATCAGCTTCCTTTTAGTTTGCAAATTCTATTATATTGTGAGCATTTGTCAGCAAACACTTTTTGCTTCTGATGTTCTGAGTTGTGCGACCCTGAATCAAATTGTTCCATGGAATGTGCCATTTGAGCATAAATGGGTGTGAAAGTCACTGAGTTACAGTGATGAAAGCTTCTGGACAAGGACACAGAAATGACGTCACACTAACCATTTCTGGATACTCTGCTTGTGTCACACACCCCAAAAGAGACCATCTGTGGCTCTCTCTTATCTTCAGGTAACAAAATTACTGAACAACATGCTGGAAAGTTTGGTCACAATCCACTTTGAACGGGCAGCGGTTCTCAACCTGTGGGTCGCGAACAATGAAAATACATCCTGCATATCAGATATTTACATTACGATTCATAACAGTAGCAAAATTACAGTTATGAAGTAGCAACGAAAATAATTTTATGGTTGGGGGTCACCACAACATGAGGAACTGTATTAAAGGGTCGCGGCATTAGGAAGGTTGAGAACCACTGGGTTAGAGACTGAAGAACAGCCTCTCAACCCATTTTCCTGAACCCAGTGCAGAGCAGTTGTATGAACCACCATGTAGTTTGCTCTGATGAAGAACTGGCAGTTTCCTGCATTCTGTCTAACTAACTGATAACGGCCTTTCACATCACAACTCATAATCTCAGAATCGGCTGGTCAGCTCTAGCAGCAGCAAGAGGAAAATTCCAAGGTGAAGGGTGCAGCAATTCCCACTTCCGCCGGGATTTTATAAATGCCAAAGTAGACAATAACAGGAAGAGGTTTGAGGGTTCTGTGGTAATAGACTTTTTGTTAATGAAGAAAAGTACCCAAGATAGCATGTGATAAGCGTTCCTGTCCCTGCCATCCAACATTGCCAGATGTTAACATTGTATGATGCCTGGAACTAACACATCACAGATAAAGTCCCTAATTTTCCCTCTTCAGCCCTCTTTCATTTATTGGCTATGTAATTTTGTTAAGCTATGAACCATGAGCTTCCAGTCACTTACCCAATTGCTCTGTTGGGCTTTCTTTTCCCCACAGATTCATAGAAGTTTGCTACAGGTGACGGGCACTGATAATTTCAGTCGAGTATTGCACATACCTCCTCGCAGTCAGGCACTTCTCTTTTTTAATTTTCAGAGTCTTATCACATAGAAGTTTTACACTGTCATGCAAATTTACCAATCTTTCTGTAAACACTTCTTATATCTTGATATTTTTAAAGGAAGTATTATCTGACTTTAGCTCTTAGGTGATAGAAATTTGATGGCTGATTGTTCCAATGAGGTGAAGACCCCTGAAGGAGGGAAGGAACAATAAAGTCCCAATAAGACAAGTGACTTGCCAAAAGCAGCATGTGGAGAGCAAACCCCAGGGGTCTGATTCACTGTCCGGTCCCTCTAACCTAGAGGATCAGGCGTGCTCTCCCCGGTGGTCAGGACCTGGAGCACTGAAATAAGATTCCAAGAAGTCAAGCTGTGAATAAATAAATGATTAGGGGAGAATAAAAAACTTTCATAAGTGTTCGTTTTCATGATCTTGATTAGATTAAAACTTCTTGATAACAGGGATTATATTTAATGTTGGTTTCCAACTTCTCTCAGGGTCAGAAATTCAAACACCTGCAGGACAAGGTGGGTACTAAGTGAGGGAAGTGGGTGGGTGTGTCCCAGGGCCAGCAGCCATTCCAGGGGCCGCTGTGGAGATGCAGGAATACAGGCTCCTGCTCAGCACACAGTGGGTCTCCATCCCCATTTGCGGGATGAATGGCAGCACAGAATCTCCCACTGAGCAACCTTCTTTGACATTACTCTCATGAGTTCTAGATCACTTGAGAAAGATAAGTCACTTTGTTCCCACCTTCTGAACTGCACACATGGAAGAGACTGAGAGATGAAAAGGCTCGTGCTCTGATCACAGAACCTCCAATGGATTCTGGCTGGGGATGATCTGTTCTTCAACACAGTGAAGGCCTTCTATTTCTCCTCCTTTAAAACCCCGAGCTGCAGCTGCCACTGAGGCATATTGACAGAAAGCTTACTGCAGTTCTTACCGAGCTGACGATGACAGGAATTAGTACTGCATATCGATTGAACAAGGTTTTGTTTTTCGTTGTGCACATTTGTTTTAAATGAAAAGCAACCCACATAAAAAATGCATAACTTGTTCCAAGTAGGTTACGATAGTTCTCTAAGAGAATAACTTACACAAGGTGGTTCATTTTTTTCAAATGACACACCATTAATTAAGAATTTGCCATTTCAGAACTGACGTCATTGTGTCTGCGTGGCAAAACAGGAACAGAATGAAGTTGCTCCATAAAATAAATAAATACTTACAAAAAAAAAAAAAGGATCCAAAACTCCTTTTAATCTTGGAAGCATCTTGATCTCAGAAAACAAAAGATAAAAAAATGCCCATCTCTGACTTTTACATCAATAAAGCAAATAAATTGGCTGAGCCATTCATGATGACAGAGATGATTTATCTGTGTACAAGTTCAATAGACTGTTAACATAAACTGAGAGGTTGTAGTCATGGCTGGCTCGAACCCTGTGTTACACAAATCAGGTAACTGCGTCCATACATCTGCACAGAAGGAGCACAAAGGTCACAGTGTAAATCTGGTCTAGACGTTACACTATTGGAAAGTGGCTGACTCAAAAAAAAAAGAAAAAAAATACATGTAGAGAGTGGGCATAAGTCCCGACAGAGCACAGACCTTTGCCCTTTTTATATGAAGTTGCCACTTCTCACTTGCCCTTGCTCATTCTGTAGAAACTTCTTTACCCATATTTCAAGAAGCAACATTTACCTAGAGGCGTGTCCCAGAGGTTCAAAATGTAATCATATATCTTATATAAAACTCTGTGCCCTCCATACAATTATACCTATCAATCTATAATAATAAAAGCATAATATGCAAATCAACCGAATGGCCGAACAGCAGAACGACAGTTCAAACGACCTTCTGGACAACCTTCTGGATGAAGCCGGGGCTGCAAGGGCTGAGGCAACCAGGGCTGCGAAGGCCTACTCTTGCATGAATTTCGTGCATCAGGCCTCTAGTATTTTATAAAAGTAGGTATAATGTAGCTACATTCAAATTCAAATTTCAACCATTTGAATATATTTTTGCTATCAGTTTACTGTAGGTCTCTTGAGTTCATCACCAAAAGTAAATATACTTACAATGAGATAACTACTAACATAACTCATAAATTACCATATGAGCCAGCAAATCTACTCCTAGGTATATGCCCAGAAGAACTGAAACGTAAGTCAACACAAAAACTGTACGTAAATATTCATAGCCACATTGTTTAGACTAGTCAAAAAGTGCAAGTCTCCCAAGTGTCCATCCACTAATGAATGGATCAGGTGTGGTGTATCCACACAATAGAGGGTTATTCAGCCATAAAAAGGAATGAAGCATTGACATATGAACCTTGAAGATACGTTAAGTGAAAGAAGCCAGACACAAAAGGCCATATATGATTCTGTTTATATAAAATGTCTATAATAGGCAACTCTAAAGAGACAGCAGATCAGTAGTTGCCAGGGGCTGAGGGAAAGGGGGATGAAGAGTGGTTGCTAATGGGTGCAGAGTTCCTTTCAGGGGAGATGAAAATGCTCTAAAATTAGAAAGTAGTGACATTTGCACAAGTCTGTGAATATCCTAAAAAACATTGACTTATACACCTTAAAAGAGTGAGCTGTTATCTCAATAAAGCTGTTGTTTATACATAAGAAAAAAGATAAGTAGGTGTAGTATAAATTCTGGAATGGGAATGAAAACCCACTCTTGTTTTTTTGCAGTCTATCCAAATTTAAAATATGTGTAAACTTCTCACCACATCCTTTTGGATTTGGTAGAATTACTGAGCATTTGGGCACAAAGGAGGATGCTAACATAGCACTCTTAGCTATGTATCTGGTGCCTGAGACAGTGATCCAGCACCAGCTCCCAGGACACCCGCTCTGAAAGCCACCCTCATCTTTATTTTCCGTCTGGATTGAATCTCTCATTACAACATCCATCATCTGCTTCTGCCCTCATTACTTAACAACCCTCTCATCTTTCCTACAAGACTTTAACTCTTTGAGGCAGGATCTGGGTCTAATTCTTTCTGGAACAAATCCTCAGCTCCATCTTAGAACCTTACTAGTAAACAGGATAAGAAGGAAACAAAAGGTATGAAAGTATAAATGGCATGTTGCCATTTTTACAAGAAAGAGAATAATTTGGTATTATGTTGTGGGGGAAGAAGAAATTTTCCTCTACCCTTCAAGATTCTTTCGGCTGGTCTAATAAAAATAACATGAGACAGCCCTGACCGGTTTGGCTCAGTGGATAGAGCGTCGGCCTGCGGACTGAGGGGTCCCGGGTTCGATTCCGGTCAAGGGCATGTACCTTGGTTGCAGGCACATCCCCAGAGGGGGGTGTGCAGGAGGCAGCTGATTGATGTTTCTCTCTCATCTATGTTTCTAACTCTCTATCCTTCTCCCTTCCTCTCTGTAAGAAAATCAATAAAATACATTTTTTTAAAAAAAATAACATGAGACAGATTAACAAGAGAAAATAACCGTATTTAATTACATACGTACACATGGGAACCCCACATATACGAGAGAGTCAGAGACACCACATGTACAAGAGGTTCAGAAAGAGAAAGGGGAAATAAGGTATATGTGAAATTCTGAGCTAAAGATCATCTTAGGGCTTCAGAGAAGACAAAAGTCATTGCAGGATAATAAGAAGAGCAGATACTCAGTAATTAGTAGTTTGCCCGGCCACACAGATAGGTCAGAAGTTATTTTTGCCCAGTTGGTGTGGCTCAATGGTTGAGCATTGATCTATGAACCAAGGTTTGATTCCTGGTCAGGGCTCATGCCTGTGTTGCAAGCTCGACCCCCAGTAGGGGGTGTGCAGGAGGTAGCCGATCAATGGTTCTCTTTCATTACTGATGTTTCTTTTTGTCACTCCCTCTCCCTTCCTCTCTGAAATCAATAAAGATATATATATTTTAAAGTTATTTCTTGTGAATTTTTTATTATGGGCAAAGCCAATAATATAAATTTTTCTAGGTGATAAAGGAGAGACAGATGTTTCTCTTGAGCCTGCAAGGTTTCAGTTGCCTTTAGCTCAAAATAACCTACATACCACAGAGGTACATCATCGGGTGACTTGCTCTGAACCCCTACAGTGTTTACTCAAGGAAGTGACAAAACACAAGTATTACTAAGTGTTTTGTACTGAGTGAATGAATTTGTTCGATGATTTTGTTTTGCACTTTACCTGATAACTTCTGATGCCCCAGCTAAGGGGTTAACCACAACTGAAAATGTGAAGGAAAAAGGGGCAAGGAGGAAGAGAAGGAAAGGAAAGAAAAAAGAAGAGAAGTACTTCATGAGAACTTCTTGGTTATAAGTGAAAGAAATGCCTTCCTTGAAATTTTCTTCCAGCTTCAACTACCAAACGGAACATTCTAAAGCCCATTTCTTCACCAGTTGCTGCACCCGAGTCAGTTTGATGAAGAACATGCGCTAACATAATGAGCCGTTTCAAGAAAGCACTTGTCAAAATCATAAGATGCTCTACAAGTATAGTTATTAGTGGTTCCTTGATTTCACATATGAGGAGCTAGTACAATAGATCTCAGAAATCTGAAAACGTGCATTGATCAATTCATTTTATGTCAAATACCTGTAGGAAGCAAAGACTAAAATTTAACTGAAATCTTAGCAGTATGTGTCCATGTATGATCAGCTCTGATGAGAGTTTTAATGAGTAACGTGGAGCTGGCTCCAGACACACTCGCAACACTGCTGTGCTGAGGAGGTTTACCAGCCAGCTCTCTTAAGAAAACCACCAGTGCCCAGCTGGTTTCTAGCTACCCTGACCAGGGCTGTGAGAGATGTGCGGCAGCCCGACATTATGTCGTATTTCTACTGAACACATGCAACAGACACCCCCAGGGCACTTAGAGCACAGAACATAGTAAAACAACTAGAAAATAGTATGTTGTGTTTATTACCTCTCTCTCTCTCTTTTTGTTAATATTCATCTGTGGATATTTCTTCCATTGTTTTTTCAGACAGAGTGGAAGAATGGGAGAGAGGAGAAGGGGGGGAGAGAGCATAGGAGAGAGGGAGATCGACTCGTTGCCTCCCACTCGCACCCTGACCTGGGGTGGGGAGCAAGCCGCAACCAGGTACCTGCCCTTGACCGGGAATCGAACCCTCAACCCTTTAGTATATGGCCTGATGCAACACCAACCAGGGCAACTACTACTTCTCTTGTTAATATAACTTATTTAAATGTAAGTCTGTATAATTTATTGTAATAATGACTCCTGAACACATACATTAGCCCAGGCCAGCCCCAGCACACAGTGGGCTCTTTCAGTGTGGGGGTTTCTAAGAAGTTTATGCTGCTCTGAACAATGTTTCCATGAGGGGAAATCATTCCTGGGACATTGTTATTGACAACTGTCAACTTATGTGACAATACATAGGCTTGATCCCTGGAAGATAGAATATGCAGCTTGCACATTTTTAATCCCTGCACTTAAAAAAAAAAAAAAAAGCCACAGGGCACTCTCCCTCCAGGAAGCACACTGGTGCCATTCCCTTGCCCCTCTCCTACCGCCACAGGCACATATCCCCTAATCCCTAAGGGATCTCATGAGACTTGCAACCAGGGCAGCAATGGGCAGCAGCAGCTCATCCCTGAGCTAACCTGCTGAACCTATCTCTAAGGTCCCTTCCCCCCCTTTCTCTGACTTCCCAGTGAGCCAAAGCAGCCCAACCTAGGCTCTCCCGTTGCTTCTTCTATGCCCTTCCTTGTTTCACTGACCTAAGTACGTTTTTGCTGCAGTCAATACATTCTTGTTTTTTTTTTTTTTTTTCCGAGAGAGAGAGAGAGAGAGAGAGAGAGAGAGAGAGAGAGAGAGAGAAGCACCACAGTATAGATGAGTTGAATAAGCAAGGATGTCTGACACATGGTGATTGCCCCATAATTATTTTCTGAGTGAATAAATACATGCATGCTGCCTTAACACAGACAAATTAATGCTTTAACTTTGACTGGACAATCACCCCATGGTGGAAATAAAATATTTGAGAAAGTTTGGGGGTCTCAACAGTAGGTATTCACTCTAGGCTGACATGAGGTGTATTCACAAGTAGCATTAACATCCTAAATAATCCTATATAATAAAAAGCTAATATGCAAATTGTCCCCTCGGGAGTTCCATCGCTTGCTATGATGTGTGCTGACCACCAGGGGGCAGTGCGGAACATGGTGGGCAATCAGCAGCGATGGTGGGGCACTGAGGGAGCAAGGGAAGGAGGAGGCGGGGAGGCCGGAAACCGCGGGGAGGCCAGGAACCACACAGTGGCAGTGTGCGGGCAGTGAGGGAAGGAGGAGGCAGGGATGCCGGGAGGCGGGGAACCTAATTGGCCCTGATCACCGGCCAGGACTAGCGACCTTATCCATGCACGTATTTTGTGCACTAGGCTTCTAGTTAATAATAATTAACCAGACATTTGCAAAATGCTTTACAGTTTGCAGCTCATTCATATGCACATCTGAACCTTATGATAACCCTGAAAGATACTATCTTGTTTGCTGACAAGGAAACTGCGAAACAGTCTGGGAAGATGAGTCAACAACCTTTGTTACCATAAACTAACTATGAAGGTCCGTGACCTTACAAGCTAAGGAATGCTCCAGTCACCCACCAAGACATGTTGAGAATAGCAGGGTGTCTGCTGTAGAATCCATAGCAGCCACATATGTGGACCACACACCCATTTTTAGTCCAGCTTTAAAACTCAGAACAAAATCTAAAACAATATCAACAGCTGCCATTTTTAATGTCTAGCAGGCAGCCAGAAACTTTAAATTCCTTTGCAACAATCCGGAAGGGCGGGTTCTTCTTGTTCTTATTACAAACAAGAATCCAAAGTCAGAGCGGACATGCAAATATTACACAGGCCATTCGGAGTTGCTTAAGTTAGGCGGTAGGAACATATATGTTGATTACATTTTATATATTTTTTAACTTTTTAGTATAGACATTTTCAAACATATACAAAAAACTTTTGCAGGGTAAAGATGAAAGATGGGTCATAAATTAACTGTTGTCAAAGCTGGACTAGATTGGGTTCATTATGCTATTATTTCTATACTAGAGACCCAATGCATAAAATTTGTCCCAAGGGGCTGGCCTTCACGGCCCCAAGTGCCTTGGCCGGCTCTCGCAGCCCCTCTCAGCCCCTCAGTCACAGCCAGCCCTCCCAGCCCCGGCCGGCCCTCGCAGCTTCAGCTTCATCCAGAAGGTCGTCCAGACGGTCGTTTTGCTGTTTGATCTAATTAGCATATTAGCTCTTTATTATATAGGATTTGATTTTTTCACATCAATATTTTTATCTGTATTTTAATTGCTGTATGATATTCTATTGTATTTCACAATCTGAATTTTTTTTAAAAAATTTATTGATTTTTAGAGAGAGAGGAAGGGAGAGGGAAAGAGAGAAACATCAATGCAAGAACAACATCAATCGGCTGTCTCCTGCACACCCCCCACCAGGGACCAAGCCCGAAACCTGGGCATGTGCCCTGACAGGGGATCAAACCAACAACCTTTCAGTGCACAGCAAAACAATGCCCAACCAACTGAGCCACACTGGCAAGGACCACAATTTTAATTCAAAAAGAGTGAAGAAACACATCAAAATGACTTCAAAATCTAAGATATTTTTCTACTAAAAGCATAATGTTTAATCGGGCATTTTCACCCTCAGCCCTAGAGACATTTTGGCCAGGATAACTCTGTCGGGGGTCTGCCCTGTGCATTGTGGATGTTAGTAGTCCGGGCCTCTGCCCACTAGATGCCAGGACCATCCCCCAACTCTGACAACCCAAAACACCAAATGTCTGTTCAGTGGCAAATCTTCTCTCACTGAGAACTGTTGTGTTAAATATATGAGTATTATAAAACTTTTAGATGATGGACCATGTAATCTACATGTTCACATGGTAATACACCCCTACAACTCCATTTATTTTTCAAAATTTGGTTCAAAATTTTCAGCCACATGAATAAATTAGTCCTTCTTCATAAAGTATTTCTACCTCCAGACCCACATGTGATTACTGAAAGTTCCATTTGCTGATTATAGTTCTCTTTATTTCTATATTAATAATCCAGCTTCCTGATTGCTATACACATAAGGAATTTGCTAATTGATATTCAGTACTACTCAACAACTACTGAAGTATGGTAGCAATCATCTCGGGTAGAAACTATAGTTTAACTTTAACCCTGCTGTTTGGTTTCTGTACTTATTTGTTTGCTAAAATAATGGAAAAGTTATTTTGATTTTCTGAATTATATAAATTATCCTATTCAATACCCTATTGATTGTAATGTGAATATCCCATGGGTTGTGGTCATTTTCCACACATTTTCCTTTACCTGGGAAGGACAGCACAATTATCCCAAGGTCAGAGGGCTCCCGTTAACGTGTCCCTGTTGACTCAGTGTTCTGGAGACCCAAAACTGTGATTTAGATAACATGCTGATTTGCTTCTGTTAACTGCTTTTTTGCAAATCAGGTTCCTCGTTTTATGTATTTTATGTATTTTAATTTACCTTGGGATGTAATCAATACCTTTGTGATCTTTGCCTATATAAGTCTGGTGTTTCAGCCATCTTATCACTATGAGATTTGGGAGAGCAAGATGCTCCCTCATAGTCCCGGATTGCAGTAAATGTGACTCTTTAATTCGACTTCTTGATGCGTCCTTCTGTGATTCGCGGGGTACATTACAACACTATCTACTGTACCAATCTGTTATGTTTTGTTTTTTTAAAAAATATATATATATTTTTTAATATTTTATTGATTTTTTATAGAGAAGAAGGGAGAGGGATAGAGAGTTAGAAATATCGATGAGAGAGAAACACCGATCAGCTGCCTCCTGCACACCCCCCTACTGGGGATGTGCCCGCAACCAAGGTACATGCCCTTGACTGGAATTGAACCTGGGACCCTTCAGTCCGCAGGCCAACGCTCTATCCACTGAGCCAAACCAGTTCGGCTAATCTGTTATGTTTTAAGTACTATCTTCTAGGTCAGCTCATTCTCAACCACAAAAGTCATAGCCTTTCTCCAAACAAGAGTCTACAAAGTGAGTTCATTTTGAAGAAGATAAAATGTTGATGGAGTTAAACTGCAAGCTCCATTCCCCAGACTATTTAGTGGCACATGGCTATCATGACTGCCCTAGGAATTTACACTAGACCTGATGTTCTTATCTTCTATCTCATGTGATAAAACTTAAGGTGAAAAATGAAAAGACAACATCTTACTTTTTAGCTTATCTTGTGAGCAGGACTTCTAGATCATCTAGCACATGTAAATAATATGGGGTTTCTCAATCTTCCTAAGTCCAGTGGAAGCGGCCCCCAGGGAACCCTTAGGCAGGCGGCTGCCAGAAACCAGGAAGAAGCCTCCCAGTGGAGGAGGCATCAGACGTTCCTGGAAATTCTTGATGTTACGCTGGTGACTACATTTCTCTTTAGCAATTTTAGGACACAGAGAACATACTGCAGTTATCTGTGATGAAAAGTAAATTGTTGGTATTCTACTGTTATTCCAGACTACTAAACAATATTATGGCATTGTGTTTGGTAGAGAGAGATGTGTATAGTAAAAACCAACAAAAAATTCTCCCTTCACTACATAGGCCCACCCCTGACTCCCTTAGCAGAGAAAGGTGACCCGCCAGAGTGCGTACAGGCTACATTGCTGAGATGCAGGGAAGAGCCTTAACTACTGTCAGCCATACCGCAAAAGCAACATTCCTTTGAAAGGAGCCACACCTCGTCTACATAATTAGACACAAGGTTCAAAGTGAAATGCCCTTGGAAAGCTAACACAAATTTCCTAGTATACTAGTATAAATGATTTTATGACTGTGGAAAGAGAAATAGTCCAATAAAAGCATGTGATGCCACAGAGGTCATAAAGATTATCATTTGACCACATAATTACTTTTAAAATAATACTTATATATAATAATATATAATATTAGTTATGATAAACATATATCATGTAGTATTTGATACTGTATATATAGGCATATACTTGCCATTTTATATATAAGCACATATACATACATATTAATATATATATATATATATATACACGTTTAAATATACACTTCAAATCCTTCTAATTTTTGGAGTTTCTTTTTCTAACTGCTTGCCTTTTTAAGCCCCTCCAAGCTCCCAACAGAACACGGTGAAAAGTGTCCAAGGAGGCCTTGTCCCCGGGGGTTCTTGGGTCTGATTGGAGCGCAGGGAGGCACAGGGAAATTTCCCTCCTCACCACCTACTCAAAATAACCCCTTGGGGGATGAGAGGCAATTACAACCCCGGTGAGCAGAGGGCATGGGAGATGGGAGCCGGATAGGCTGAGGTGGGAAGCTCGGCGCAGGTCCCCAGGTGACCAGTGGAAGTGCTCCCGTCACGGGGGAAAGGCATTTTCGTTACAAAGTGCTCCTGTGGCAGTGGGTTGGGTACCGGGCCCCTGCTATTGTACCAGTCCCCTGTGACAGAGCAGCAATCAGGCCTCTCCCAAGAGAGTGCACTGGAAGGGGATATCAGCCTCTCCTCTGCTAGCAGCAACAGGTACCGAACCCTTTCAGTACATTTGACTAGCTTCAGCCATTTTTTCAGATTCCAGGGTCTGTTGTCTTCCTTTAACCAGCAAGCCAAATGACACTGGCCTGTGTTATTTCCTATTGTGAGTTAAAGGAAGACAATTCCTACAGAGGGGAGGAATAGCCCTCTCTCCCGGAGGCTGGAGTCGGACCTGTGGAGCTGTGAGCCCACCCCTGAATGTCCCAATCAAACAAGAAAAGCCACAAATATCTTTAAATCTACACCAGAATTCCAAAATTTCAACCCAACACAGAAAAATCACAGAGCAAATCAAAGTCTCTAGTAAACAAACATAGAAATTTTTACTAGTTAGGCGGGCCGATTCCACCTCTGACAAAGAGCAAGCGCCCTTGGGAAAGGAACCCACTGTACTCCCAAGTGTCCTTGGTTTAGGGAAGATAGGGTTTCTGCTCAGTTTCCCTATTCTACTTGTCCCAGCATACTGGCCTATCATGCATTCAACATTCTTTCAACATTTCTCTTTTCCTTCTCATCACATACAAAACCTTCACAAAATTTCACACTTTCTTTTTTTTTTTTTTTTTTTTATTGCTTAAAGTATTACAAAGGGTATTACATATGTGTCCATTTTATCCCCCCGCCCTAGACAGTCCCCTAGCCTCCCCTATCCCCCAATGTCTTATGTCCACTGGTTATGCTTATATGCATGCATACAAGTCCTTTAGTTGATCTCTTACCCCCCTACCTCCTGCCCCGCAACCCTCCCCGGCCTTCCTGCTGCAGTTTGACAATCTGTTTGAGGCAGCTCTGCCTCTGTATCTATTATTGTTCAAAAGTTTATAATGGTCTCTATTATCCATGAATGAGTGAGATCATGTGGTATTTCAAATTAGCCTTCAAACCTTCTTTCTATGTCCTTCAAAAATGCATAACCATGCCTCAGACCTTCCATTAAGTATTTCTCTTTACCTTCCTCCATCACTCCAAAGCCATACTTTCCAGTTAGTTAGTACTCTTAGCCTTAATTTTTAGGTAACATGTAAGTAATTAACATTCCTCAGATTAGCAATACATTCATATTTTTCAAGAGACACAAACAAAAATTTCACTAGCTAGACAATTTTAAACAACAAAGACACATATTTAAACAATAAAGACAGATAACATTCCCCATTCACCACGGAAACTCAGGAGATGTTCAGAAGGTTTTTTCAAAGGAAACAAAACAAAACAGAAAGAAAAACACTTTTACACCGGCACGCGCCACATTTACACCACAAAATACCAACGAATCAGTTTCCTAGATCAGAAATCCATTCACACAATCCCTGACCCATTTGAACAATGAACAAAGACAAAACAAACCAGACAAATGCAACCTAAGGTTGCCCAGACCAGGACCCCCAGAAGCCGTCGCGTCTGGGCGGTCGGACTCTGAGGTTCCGCTGCGTCCAGCCCTCTTTTGAGTCCACTACCAGTGACCGGTCCCAGAACTTACCTCTAGAAGTTTTTCAGGTGACTCCGATGAATTTTTTAGGGACGGGCCAAGGTCCCCTGCCCGTTCGCTGGACCCAAAGGGGAGTTCTCCGGGGCCCTGGAACTTCTCAGGGTGGGCACCCCTTAGAGTCCCCTCAGGCTCGGCAAACGTCTCAGGGGAGGTTCGGCCTCCCTTTGTGTCTGAAACAGCACCCCTAAGGGTCTGCATCTCTCTGGGGAGCCTCCAAATGTTGTAATGTACCCCTCGAATCACAGAAGGATGCCTCAAGAAGTCAAATTAAAGAGTCACATTTATTGCAATCTGGGACTATGAGGGGCCATTCCCCAAATCTCATAGTGATAAGATGGTGGCAAAACCAGACTTATATAGGCAAAGATCACAAAGGTATTGATTACATCAAAGTTTGGAATGAGGAACCTGGTTTGCAAAAAAGCAGTTTACAGAAGCAGAAGCAGCATGTTATCTAACTTACAGTTTTGGGTCTCCGGAACACTGAGTCAACAGGGACATGTTAACTGGAGCCCTCTGACCTTGGGATAATTGTGCTGTCCTTCCCAGGTAAAGGAAAATGTGCTTTCTAAGACCAGTATGACCACTACAAACGGGATATTCACATTACAATCAATAAGGTATTTAATCGAATGGGATGATTTATATAATTCAGAAAATCAAAATAACTTTTCCATTATTTTAGCAAACAAATAAGTACAGAAATCAAACAGCAGGGTTAAAGTTAAACTATAGTTTCTACCCGAGATGATTGCTACCATACTTCAATATACACCCTAATGTCAAAACAAATGAAAAAATGGGACAATATTTGCAATATGCCTATTAGTCAAAGGGATAATTTCTTCAATATATATAAAAGGAGTTCTCATAAATCAAGAGAAAAAAATGAACAGCCCAATAGACAAGTGGTAAGGCATATTAACAGGATATTCACAACAGCCTTAGTGATTAAAATCGAGCTTCAGTATTTTCCCCAAAGCATGTATGTTTTTCTTTTTCTTTTTAACTTATATATACCTTTTTTGCCCACTTTTATCTATAGGGCTTATCATATTTTCTCAAGAAGTTGGAACACTTTTCATGGAAAATTTATTAAGCCTTTGAGCAACATTGGGTATATTTTATGAGAACACTGTTAATTCAAGAAATACTTATTCAATGATGAAAGACTTTTAAAATAAATGTTATTAAAAATGTTACAAAAGCCTGGCCAGCATGGCTCAGGGGTTGAGCATCGACCTATGAACCAGGGCATCGTGGTTCAATTCCCAGTAGGGGCACACGCCCGGGTTGCAGGCTCGATCCCCACTGTAAGGCGTGCAAGAGGCAGCCGATCAATGATTCTCTCTCATCATTGTTTCTTTCTCTCCTTTCCTCTCTGAAATCAATAGAAATATAATTTTTAAAAATGCTACAGAAGGAGAGGGTGTTATATAATCAAAAAAGACCCAAAGGAGCTGAAAAGTATTAGTGACAATCTATTTATAAAGCTGGACGTTTGTGTTATCCTTAAACAACATATGTACATTGCATATACTCTTTGGTATGCATGATATATTTCATAATGTTTATAATCTCTTCCTCCAAAAATGCTAAAAAGGTGAAATGAAAGTCCTTCCTTCCTTCCTTCCTCTCTTTTTTTCAGAACAGTGTGGCATTGCAAATAGAAGCCTGGGGCGAGGGTGACAAATTCCAACTTGCTCTTAACTTGGACACTGCTGGCACGCCATGGGATTCACAGGGGCTGGGCCATGCAGCATCAGCATTCTCCTACCCATTTTCACCCACTTACCCAGGGCATTGTACAAATAACACCACTCTGCTTTCTATGCTGTGGAAAAGTTGGAAAGCACTGCAACAGGGGACAGTAATGGCTGTCCTTAACAAATTGAAGATGTTAAAAAGACATCAGCATGACTTTGAGGCTCTTCTAGCAATTAGAGCTGACCACACACTGAAAGTTTTATGGTACAAATGCTGAAGATAATGACCTATGAGCAGCATTTTCTGCCCGATAAAATGGTTGTAAAATATCTTTTACATTATCTCTGTGGCTGGCTGGCTAACAACACAGTTGCTTATTCAGATTACAAAAATAAGCATAAATTCCCATAATTTTAAAATTATACTCATACTGATGATTACTTCTCAGAAGAAATATGCTGACTACATGCTCATCAAAATTAAAAGGTAATAAAGACCCATCTTGGTTTTCGAGTCCTGTAATAGCTTCTAGCCTCTGCCTATAAATGTTTTATATATTCATCTCATCCTTTTGATTTTGTCTTATCCTTTCTTTTTGCACATAGTCCTACATAATTTTTTTATTTGCAAAAGGCTATAACAGCGCTGTGAAATGTGCACATCATGCACTCTCTAAGAAAAGCATTGTTTCTTTGAAACACAGCCAAGAAAACTATTTTGCCTTTGCCATATCTTGGCATAATTGGCCCACATTCTGAGTGGAGCGAATCCTTGGCAATCAATGGCAGGCCGTTCCAGGAGGCTGCATCAGAGACTGCCAGTCTGGGAGGACAGACTGGACAAAGGCTTCTCTGCCACCATCTCCCTTAGTTTAGTGTCTACTCTCCTGTGGGCCCCTAATTGGGGACTAGGGGTCAAGAGTCCCTTCCCTTGCCAGGCTGGCGGGGCTCAGTGGTTGAGCATTGACCTATGAATCAGGAGGTTACGGTTCGATTCCTGGTCAGGGCACATGTCCCGGATGAGCACTTGTTTGCTAGACATCTCACTTTCAGCACACACATCAGCGATCCTGCCGCCTGTAGTCAATCCATTCAGAGGTATTCTCCCACCCGTCTCCACCCTTCTAAACACTTCGGTGTTTCTTATGACTCATAACCAAAACCTAAGATCAGATCTATTACTTATGTGCTTATTTTACATCTAGATCAATGGTTTTCAACCCTAGCAGCACATCAGTACCACTTAGGAAGCTTTGAAAAAACAATACCAATATAACTCAACAACAACAAAAAATAAGTTACCCCATAAAAAAATGGGCAAAGGACTTGAATAGGTATTTCTACAAAGATATACAAATGGTCAATAAGCATATGGAAAGATGCTCAACAGTGCTAATCATTAGAGAAACTCAGATCAAAACTGCAATGAGAATGTCACCTAACACCCATTAGGATGGCTGCTATAAAAACAAAACAAACAACAAAGAAAACAGAAAATATCAAGTGTCAGCAGGATGTAGAGAAAGTGTGCACTATGGGTGAGAATATAAATGTGCAGCCACCATGAAAAATAGTATGGAGGTTCCTCAAACAATTCAGCAGAGAATACCATATGATCCAGCAGTTTCTCTTCTGGGTATATAGCCAAAAGAATTGTTCATAGCAGTAGACAAGATCTGAAAACCCAAACGTCCATCAATAGATGAATGGGTAAACAAAATGTGGTATATACATGCAAAGGGCTATCATTGACCTTAAAGGAAGAAAATTCGGACATATGCTGCAACATGGATGGGACCTGTGTACACTAAGTGAAGCAGGACAATCTCAAAAAGATAAATACTATATGATTTCACTCGAACGAAGCCTCTAGAGTAGTCAGGTTCATAGAGACAGAAAGCAGAAAGGTGTGTGCTAGGGAACAAGGGGAGGGAGAATGGGAGATTTACCAGTAGTTGGGGAGTTAGTGTTTAACAGGTATAGAGTTTCAGGTTTGCAAAATGAAAAAGTTCTGTCACCAATGTGCTGCGGTTACACTACTGAACTGTACACTTAAAAAAAATTGAGAGTCAATTTTATGCTATGTGTTTTTTATTACAACTTAAGAAATTATTAAAAACAATGCTAGGACCCGGTCTCTATGTGCCTCTAATTTAACTGGGGTAGAGCCTGGATATCTTTTTATTTTAAAGCTTCTCATATGATCCTAAAGGATAGGCATAAGAAAATCTATAAATTATGAACAAAAATAAAACTCTCTTTAGGAATATTAATTTATTGCATTTCTTTTTTATCCTTTGCCCACTGGGGTACACAGTAAGTACTTAGTACTTACTAAACATTCACATGACTACCAACTGAATAAAAGAATGAATGATGGTCTCGGAAGTGATGACACTCTAACTATTTTTAAAACACTGGACTGAAATCATAAAAAGCTAAATTCTGTTGCCAATTTACCTCAAGACTAGTAAGTTTTTTACTTGGCTATTCAGGGCCTAGTTTTCTTATTAGTAAAATAACAATGCCGATCAGTTATTATGTGCCGGGCACGGATTTATGCACTCCCAGAGGTATTATTATTTTTCATTTCATAGCTGAGGAAACAGAAGCCTAAGGAGCCTAAGAAACTCATCAGTTGGGGGCAGGGATAGGAACTGGAGTTTTGTGACTACATGCTTTAACTTGGGGTCATAACAAAGTCTCAAGAAACAGTAAAAATGAACAGAAGTTAGCAAAAGGCAGTGTTATATGAAAGTTCATTTTTGTTTTATGCCCTTTCCTTTTTAGTTAAAGAAAAAAAAAAATGAACCTATAGAGGCACCAATGAATGTGCTCTGTAATCACAACCTGTGTGTCCAGACCAAGACAGGTCACACTCCTCAGAGACAGAGCTGACACTGCCACAACCGTGGGGTGCATGGTTCGGGAGGAGACAGAATAAGATGCCACTTGATGGACAGCCGAGGTGTCACAGAAGCTGGGCAGCACCAGGGCTGGAGACTGGTCATTCTGTAGTCTCACAGCCATGCACTGTGACATTGCCCGGGGAACTTCCCCTTAATAAACAGCATGCTGGACGTCAAACATAGAAGCCACCTGCTAATTCTCTACACAGGCCCCTCTGTAGGCTTCTGAGCTTCTGATTCAACAATCTTATCTCCCTACCGCCAACTGAGTTAGAGTGTTAACTTCATATCTAAGTAAAAATCAAAGAGAATTTACAACATCACAGCGTTTTCAGATGCTTAGCCCACTGAGTGATGAACAGGGATGCAAGGAAGAAGTGGGGGTGGGAGGGTGGTTACCAAGGAAAAGTACTTGGGAAATAGTATGTCTGTTGTCCTTCCATCAGTCTAACCACAATCTTCCTACTGGGTTAAACCTGCCTCTTTACTACCTGATAAAGCTACCAAAGTTACCGCTTTAAATCATGCTCATTTCACTGGGTTTGAAACACTGCCATTTAGGGTGACTTTTCCCAGACATAATTTTACTCATTTTAAAGAATTTCAATGTAGACTCCAGCTTAGGGTAAAGCTGATTCTACATGCTGAAACTCATCTTAAAGGGACTGAGCAGCAACCGGACACGTCCCTGAGAAGGTGCGGTTAAAGCTCTACGCATGTTTGCAAAACAGCGTGGCCTTTGTGTTACCTGTGATCACCGCTTGCAGGATTTAAGTGTAAAATGGCTCCTGACACTTCCTTTAACAGTTTTCTAACTACAGCTGAGTATATGGGGGACATACCACGCTGCACTTTACTCACGTGATCGACTAAGTTGGCCAGGTGAAAAAGTGTGGAGAAATGTATATCCTGGCAAAAGCAAATTATCCTCGCCTAGGGAGATGAGAGGTGACTGCAGTCCAGCGAACTTCACAAGTGTGGCATGTTACTGGATGTTACTTTAATTCCAAAAACTCCTGTCCTTTGGATTCTCCAAGAAAATGAAGGATCACTAGCAAAAATGTCAAAGGTTAAATAAAGTCCAGTATAAATAAAGTTAAATATAAACCACACACTTTACAGGAAATTTCTGAAGGACACTTTTTTAAAAAAAACTTAAGCAGTGCACACCTTACAGTGTTTCCTATGAGACGTGTCATGGAAAAAACTAGCCTTAAAGAGATGACGTCTTTTCCACATCTGGAACAGGCCTGAAAACCTTGGCAGGCACCAGGGCCTTCCACCTGCTGGCCAAATCCTCAACGTGGTGGAGCCGAGTAGGCAGCATGCCAGATGGCTTACCGGGGCTTCCTTCCCCTCCCAAGGCCTTCCAAGCAGAGCTCCAGCCTCGAGGGGGGAGATTCACTGCCTGCCAGGGTTCCCAGCCTGGTCCAGGACAAAACCAGCACCCTGCCCGCCGGTGGGCTGGCTTCCAAGCAATTCCTGGCTTTCTCACTCCAGCAGATGTGCTCAGTGTTCCTGGCATATACCCTCCTCCTTCACATGAAACCTCCCCGCAGGACAAGACCAGGCCTTCTGCTCAGCTAGCCTTCTCCTCCCCCATCACCCATGAAGACATCCTACCAACAATCGTAGGAGATGGGTGATGGCCACCTCTTCTCCCTCCCTTCTCTGTTCTCCTCATGTTCAATCACCCCTTCGTGGATATACAATGCAAATGCCACAAGTTTGTTCAATATTCAGTGAACACAGGACTAAATACCTTTCTGAGTTGCTAATACTTTCAGTTACAAACTGACGATGTGATTGCAGCTATTGCCTCCAAGGCAGGCGCTTTGGAAAGCCCGTCCTGGGAAGCCATGAGCGCTCTGGAGAGCTCGGACAGCAGCGAGGTTCCAGGAAGTGGAAACGGCCGACTGTGAGTACCTCTGAAGTTCACGCAACAGCTTCAAATGGCCAATCTTAGGCCACTTAGAAAGTTCTGCAAGACTGTACTACAAGCAGCATTTCCTGGCACTGCAGTGAACTGGTTATGGGGAACATACTCAAGACCGCCAATCACTGTAGAGCCAGTACAACAAGGGACTGCTGCAGGCTGACCCTGCTGAAACTCTCAACACCAACCACGGCGATCTTTTAGAACTAGATCTTTTACAGGCTGGCTCATTTCACCCCTTTCCTCATATCCTCCAGGGTTTCCCATCCACTTAGAGTAAGAGTGAAAGATGTGCTGAGGCCGGTCAGCCACTGCTCTAGCCACTCCACACTCCTCACTGCTCACACCTCAAGGCCTTTGCTGTGCCATTCCTCACCTGGACCACCTCGGCTCAGACACCCCCCTCCCCGGGTCTTTATCCCACATTAGTTCATCGAGGCCAGCCCTCCCATTTTGTTTAAAACTGCAACCCAGCCCTAACCGGTTTGGCTCCGTGGATAGAGCGCCGGCCTGTGGACTGAAGGGTCCCAGGTTCAATTCTGGTCAAGGGCATGTACCTGGGTTGCGGGTACATCCCCAGTGAGGAGTGTGCAGGAGGCAGCTGATCGGTGTTTCTCTCTCATCGATGTTTCTAACTCTCTATTCCTCTCCCGTTCTCTCTGTAAAAAATCAATAAAATATTTTAAAAAAAACAAAACTGCAACCCAGCCTACCATTCCCCAGCACCAGTCCCCATTGGAGGTTTTTCCATAATACTCATCACCATTGGACCTATTCTATATTTTAATGGACATTTCATTGAAAAGTCACTTACATACAAAGAGCACCCATCCCATATGTGCAGCCCAGCCTTCAGCAGGGTACCCAGACCCAGATCAAGAAACAGAACGATTCCCTCCTGCTATTCCCAGCCACTCTCGCCAGAAGGATTGGCATGGGGACCTCTGTGCCTCGTTTGAACTTCAGATGAATAGAATTAGGTAATATGTACTCTTTCTGTCCTACTTCTCTGGCTTAATCCGAAGTCTATGAGTCATGTGTGCTGTTCATGCTTTTCATGTATACTATGCCACTGTATGAACATATCATGAATTATGTTGTGGGTTCTTCTTCTACTGTTGACAAATGTGTGGGTTGTTTTCAGCTGCATGTATTTAATTTGACTGGATATTGCCAAACAGTTGTCTGAAGTGGTTCTTAGTTTATACTCCCACAAGCTATATACATATATTATATATATGAGTTCTGGCAGCTCCACATCCTTGCCAATACTTGGTATTGCCTATTATGTAATTTTAATAATTGATTTGTTTACTGTCAGTCTCTCCCTCTAGAATGCACACTCTATTAGGTGTACAGCATTAGGGCACAGATTTTCAAAACAAATTTGTCAAGCTATACTGATAGGAAACCTGCACACTGAAATGTATTATAAACATTATTTTAACATGCTAGAAATTATTCCAATTTTAATTTAATTTGTGTTGCCAGGTTAATACACTTTTTTTAGCAACTCGGAATAGAACTTTTTTTATTGTTTGTAGCTTCACATTGATTTTTTTCTTTTTTTAATTCCAATAAACTATACTTCAAATCCTTCTTGAAAGATGGGAGACTAGAACTCCTAATTAGCAGTTCTTTTTCCTTCATCAGCCTGACCCTCCTAGCTGAGTGGCATTGGTGACTTATATTTACTTACACTATTTTCAAGAAATTGAAGCAAAGCTAACATAACACTCAACTGTTGAAATTCCTATCTCAGGAGAAAGCCTGGCCAGCCTGTAAAATGTGTTTTCCTATAAAATTAGCTACTGCTTTTTATGTTCTTACTATAGGTCAGACACTATTTAACAACTTTACGTATATTTTCTCATTTAATCATTTTAAGATTCCCATGAAGAAGGCATTATTAAAACCCCCACTTTACAGACAAGATAACTGAGGCTAAGAAAAACTAAATAAACTTGCCAAAGATCAACAAACATTTGCTAAGTGATACAGTCAAATTCAAACCCAGGGTAGCTGGATGGGGCTCCAAATCTCACTCTCCATCCACACTGCTCTCATAACCAGCGCCATACCCATGGTCCACATGTAAGCAACTCTGCAATGCAAGGTGTGGTGCACCTGCTCTGCTTATGCTTACATCAGAGTACAAGGGCAAACATACAACACGTGAGTGGATGCATGTGTGCAAAAGTCATGCTTCACCTGCACTGTACCCAATTTAGCAACTCTTCCAAGATTTGGGTACACTGTTTGAATGTCTTATCAGACCCAGAGGAACGTTTCCTTTTTTACTTTAACTTTCAGAAAACAAAAAGCTGATGTTAGCTACGTTCTGCTAACATTTCCTTTTCATGTCCTGCCTGATGCTGCACTTCACTACATAAGCTACTTCAACTCTTTCCTGGAAGCAGGTAGACCATATCATGAGCAGTTCTCTTCTTCAGTCTGACCTCCCAGCCAAGCAGCATCAGTGGCTCACACCACTTCTGCTATATTATATTCTAGAAACTGAGGCCTATTTAAAATAATGCTCAACAATTGGGTTACCAGCTCAGGAGTAAGCCCATGCTACCCCCAAAACACTCTGATGACGTCCCCACATGCAGCCATGGGGCAAAGCGCACCAAGCGCAGGATATAGGAGAGTTCTTGTTGTGTCAAGAAAAACCAAGTGTCGTGGACAGAGAGACAAATCCATATTGTTATTCACTTTGGAAATAACAGAATTATAAAAAGGAAATTACACAGAGGAGAAGTGTTAAAGTATTGGGTCACATTTGTTACTAATATTTACCATTCTAGTAAATTCACTTTGATCCAAGACAGATGAGGTTTGGCTGGACCCTTGTTTGATGGTTACTGAATAGGCAGCTGAAACCTCACCTCTGCCCAGACTCACTGTTTTTAGTTTGCAGATTAGAAATCAAGACAAGACTTTTCACTTTCATCTTAAACTTCTTTCTGGTTACTACAAATTCCTGGAAGGCAAACCTATTTCAGTCCAGTCTGGATATGTATAATATATATCTCAGGCTTTCTGAAGTAGGCAATCGATTATGAACTATGAAAACCGCAGAAGGCTGGATGAGATGTGGGCTATGCGATTCTAGCTGGGAAACAGATCGCTGTGTTCAGCAAATGTGTTGTACTGTCATGGTAAGAGTTTGAAATTTAGCTTCTATCTTTGCTCCTTCATTTCTACTTTATGTTTTACTGCATTCCTCTTTCATTTCTACTTTATGTTTTATTTAAGGAAAAACACATAATGAACACAACAATCCCCCCATGAGAAAGTACTGTTAAAAACCCACTTCCCTCACCACAGCAACCAAATTTAGAAAAGTCCCCTGTAACGTCAGCATGTGCTACTCAGTCAGCTCTGGTTCCGACCCTTCAGGAGCTCTTGGTCCTATTAATCCCTCTCCATTTGACATATTAGATTTTTTTTTTTTTTCTAAGAACTCTGCTCTTTGGGTCATGAGATGAAACCCCAATTGTCTCTGGTATCATATAAAACCCTGAAGTGAGGGGTGGTTTGTGAGTAGCTACTTACCCTAATGAAAATCTGTGCAAACAAACCAAAAAATATTTATTAACTTCTACTTTTTAAATTTTTACAGAAATTCCCCTCCAAATATGTTCAAGCCTCCCTCTTAAAGAATTACTCATAAATATATGATCTGACCCACAACCCTGCCTATAAATCCCCCAGTGGGAACCTACCTCTGCAATCCCATCCACCCTAAACCTGCATGGGGGCTCCAGCGTCGTCACTGTGTCTAATTGTCTGGGAAACGATTATGCACTCCACCCCTGCTACTTCATTTATTACTACAGACAGGTGATGCGTGAAGAGTGAATGTGTGCATCTCTTGAGGAGAACATCATGGACATCACACTTAAATTGTTGGGCCAGTAACAAAATTACACCACCTTGTGTCCCCGTGTGATCTTGCTGTGAGAATGAACTATGATGTATCAGAAATCTGCCATCCTCTTTGGCGTTGAGGTGGTGAAAATGTTCTGGAACTAGTGGTAATGGTTGCCTAACACTGTGAATATACTTAATAACACTGAATTTTTTCTTTATTTTCACCCACTTTAAAATAAAATGTAAATTTTAAAAATTTGCCATCCTCATTTTCCCTTATCAGCACACTTCTTCCCACAGGCTTCGGAGGATATCCCAGATCTATTTTGTAAATACAGACAAAATCATCCAGTAAAGGAATTCCAAGACCTCAGAAAGGAGGTGCCCAAGGAGCTGCTAATGCAGAGATCCAGCAGACTGGACCCCGAGACACTGCCATTTCCCTCTGCATGCCTTCCAGCTCTCCAGCACGGGGTGGCTGGCCCAAGGACGTCCCCACATTCCACTGCCTACGTTCACAGCCACTGAGGTTTCCCACAGGTTATCTTATTTCCCACAAAGGAACACTCAGTCATCAGGAACCACCACTGAACACAGACACAGAAAATGACAGACGAGATGACTCTGTATCCCACTCCCCAGATCTATAACTAAGAATTAGCCCTTTAACTTGCTTAAGTATAATCACTGGCCAATGGAGAAGCATGTTGACTGTTATATCTAAAGTATTTGCCAAATCCTACTTAGGAGACATTTAAGAGTGATCATTTCCCCCCCAATAGGCTTCAACTTGGGTTCATTTCTGATTAAAATAGCAGTTCCCAAGACTTCCCAAAATAGTCACGTCCCAGGTTTTCTTTGCTACCTTTTTAAGAGGTGAGCCAGCCTCACAATTTCCTTAAACCTCCTGTGAGGAGGGCAGCCTGCTGGCCCCATGGTGGCCTGACTACGTCAGCTAAAGACAGCAGATAACTAAGAACAGCTGGGCGCTGTGGCAGTCCCTCTGACGTTTTTCACGCGCAAACACTGGACTCTCCAAGGCTGGCATCACAGAGGCAAACAGACTCATGTGCTACTTCAGTAAACTCATGAAGGCTGCAGGGAGGAAAACGTAACAGTAACTATGAGTTATAAAAGGTAGTAAGTGATCAATAATGAAGTGGCATGCCACAGAAAGTCGTGCTCAATCCCAGACTGGAGGATTATTCAAATCCTGGACCATCCTGAATGCTATCCTATCAACGAAGTCTTCCAATCTTAAGATTTAATCACTCAGGGTTTTTAGATGCCTGGATTCTCTCCTGGACTTGAAGAGAGAAGAAACTCCTTGCTTTAAATCCATTAAATAAAGCACCCCAAAAGCTGCCAGTGTGAACACCTGCTTTAGCCAAACCTCCCCAACACTCTAACTAGGTGCGCCCACTCACCCATCCCTCCACATCTGGGGGAGGCTCAGCAGAACCTGGTTGGTGCACAGGTGCCCTCCTGGGAGGGAGGCTGGGTGGCTGGGAGAAAGAGGCAAGAGGGAGGCTTTCACTGCATGGCTCTTTCACATTTGAATTTGGAACCATGTGTATGTATTATCCATCCAATAATTCCAACCAATCAGTAAAGACGGAGAAAATGAACACCAGGGGTAAAGAATAAGTAATATTTTTAAAGCTACATCAATACTGATGCTGTGACACAGGTGTCAAGCAAGGGGGGGGGGAATCACCAAGTTCATAGGCCAGCAGCCACCCCCTTCAGTCTAGGACCGTGGTCGGCAAACTGCGGCTCTTTGGCCCCTTGAGTGTGGCTCTTCCTAAGCCTTAGGAGTACCCTAATTAAGTTAATAACAATGTACCTACCTATATAGTTTAAGTTTAAAAAATTTGGCTCTCAAAAGAAATTTCAATCGTTGTACTGTTGATATTTGGCTCTGTTGACTAATGAGTTTGCCGACCACTGGTCTAGGACAAAGGCAGATGACTTTTGGAAAGACCCTTTGGATGTGGGCTGACTGCCAACATCCAAAGGGGGACCAAGTTATAATGAGAGAATGGTAACTTAGAGACCCACTCCTCCTGACCTCCAGTGAGGGGACAGGCGCTGAAGCTTGAATCACACACACACATACCCCAAGTGGATTTGGGTCCAGAGCCTACTTTACCTTATGTCTATGCTATGACATCAATGCATTCTAATTTTATGCAGAGAGGAAAAACAACCTGTACTTGGTCTTTAGAGTTATTAAACCAATTGAGCACTTGTTATATTCTATGAGGTATCTAGGTAAACGGAGGCAAGTGTAGATGCAAATGGTCCACTCAGCCTGCTGCATGAAGAGGATGTGAAGGGCAGTAAGAAATACAAATGGAAAGGTAGACTGCAGTGAAATAGAGAGCCTTGACGCTTAATACCAGCCTTGGGAGGCTGGTCTGCTCAGGCAGGGGATGCCAGGAGAGGCTGGAAGGAGAAAAATAAGAAACAGCCTTCAACATGGATCTCATCCCCTCCCCCTGGAAGCCTCCTCTCACCCACTCATGTGTTCCTAAAGCATCTGGACTTGCCTTGACCACCAAAGGCCACATGT
Source organism: Myotis myotis (assembly GCF_014108235.1). Taxonomy (NCBI): domain Eukaryota; kingdom Metazoa; phylum Chordata; class Mammalia; order Chiroptera; family Vespertilionidae; genus Myotis; species Myotis myotis. The sequence goes on from NW_023416335.1 coordinate 27,179,132, forward strand.
ATTGGAATCACGGAGGAACCTGTCTGCCCCGGCCTGCAGATTTCTGGCTGCCATCCCAGCCATCCCCAACGGGTCAGCTCCCTGGGACGGGTGGGCCTCCGAGACTCCTGTAAAAGTCACTGGGTTGAGGTTCAAATTATCTACAAGGAATGGCACAGCCACTGCTCAGTAGAAAGGGGAAGGGCCGAAGACTATGCCACAGTCCAGGGCAGAAGCAGCAGGTGCAGGCCTGAGATGGGCAGTGTGAAATACAGGAGGTCACGGTGGCTGTAGAAGGTGGCATAAAATAAAGGAAACGGCCCTAACCGGTTTGGCTCAGGATAGAGTGTCAGCCTGCGGATTGAAGGGTCCCAGGTTCAATTCCGGTCAAGGGCATGTACCTTGGTTGCGGGCACATCCCCAGTAGGGGGTGTGTAGGAGGCAGCTGATCGATGACTCTCTCATCGATGTTTCTAACTCTCTATTCCTCTCCCTTCCTCTCTGTAAAAAAACAATAAAATATATTTTAAAAATAAAAATAAAGGAAACAGCCTTTGGAATTTCCTGTGTGGCAGGAGTGTCCTTTGCCATTCATAATGAACCCCTTGGACCACCCTCCTTAGGTGACTCAGGAAGGTCCCTGGATAGTTTCAAGGGAGGGGCTGAGTACACCTTGATTACATGTTGGAATTCTTCCCCACCCCTCTGAGGAGGGCAGAGGGGGAGACAGTTGAACCACATGGCCAATGGCATGCTGAGACCCACATGAGAAGTGTGGGGAGCTTGCGGATGGGTGAGTGGCCACATCAAGTGCTGGGAGGGTGACAGCCCTGACCCACCCTCAGGGAAAGGGCAGTAATCCTGCACTCCTCCCAGACCCCCCATTGCATCGCTTCCATTTGGCTGGTGGCGGCTTGTGTCCTTTATAAAACAAAACTGTAATTGTAAGGAATGCACTTTCCATGAGTTCTGGGAGCCTTTTTTGTAAACTATCAAACCTGAAAGGGTTGCTGAGAACCCTGAATTCATAGCTGGTCAGTCGGAAGTACCGGTGGACCCGAGACTTTGGCTGGTGTCTGCACTGGGGCAGTCTTGTGGGGACTGGGCCCTAACCTGTGGGTGGCTCTGCCTGCCGCGACTCCAGTATCATGTCAGCACGGGGTTGAACTGCATGATACCTGCTGGTGTCAGAACAGGCTCCACCAGCTATGACACCAGAGGCATGACTCTGGGGGTGCAGCCAATTCTCTTAGCCCCACTTTCCTCATTTAAAAATTTCAACCATACCATGTAGGCCATATGAGAGGCTTTTCACGGTATTAAATGATACATCCCCACAAAATGCTAAGAGGGCAAAGCTACTGGGCAGCCTCCAAGTGGTGGGCTGCCAGAGACACCTGGTCCCTCCACACCCCTGGAAGGCACTGGCTGGCTGGGAGAGGAAACACAGGTGTATGTCTGTGTAAGTTAACCCAGATGTGAGCCAAATGAATCTTCTCCACAACCCTAGACTTCCGGATGAAACTGTCCCAGGACATTTGAATTAAAATGACTCAAACTAGGATCCTATATATGGCAGGATGTCAGCCTGGCCCCTCATCACCTCTCAGGGTCTGAGGCAGGGACAGGCATTGCATCTCTCCCAGCTGCCCCCACATTCTGGATCACCCTCAATCTTTGCCTCTAACTGTTAACTCCTTCCTTTGCTCACATTACTCAAAATTTGGAAAATGGCTTTTTCACCATCACTCATAAGGCAACACAATTTGGGGGGGGATCTGGAGATGAGGTAGGCCAAAGGTGGACCTGAGAGTGTTACGATGTTATGATGTCCTTCAGCCCTAACTGACCATGGGACTCACCTCTGCCCCTCCAGCCCACTCTGCCATCTTGTTAGTCCCCGCCCTCAACCCCCTAACCTCCCATTCTCAGGTCACACCTACCATCTTTGGCTTCAAGTCCAAAATTATGGAAAACTTTTAAACAGTGACAGTCACAGTGGGATGCCAGCCTGGTTTCCAGCCTTGATCTCCACTTAAATCCTCTACTCCCCACTCACTCCAATGTGTCCAAACACACATGTGATAAGACTTCTGTCCTCAATCCACAAGGCCGTCTCTGTCCAATCTCTCCTTCTGCTTGTTTTCCCTCACAGTGATTTTAAAAGTATTTTAAGTTGTTCTGGGGAGAACCTCTTTATTGATTATGAATTTTTAGTAATGTACTTATCTCCTATTGATAGAGATTTGAATTGCTTTCTTTGCTACAGTAAACAGTGCTGCAAAGAACATCCTATATAATAAAAGGGTAATATGCAAATTGACCCTAATAGCAGAACCACTGGGAATGACTGGTCACTATGACACACACTGACCACCAGGGGGCAGACTCTCAATGCAGGAGCTGCCCCCTGGTGGTCAATGTGCTCCCACAGGGGGAGCTCTGCTCAGCCACAAGCCAGGCTGATGGCTGCCAGGACAGTTCTGGTGGCGGGAGCCTCTCCCACCTGCTCAGTAGCACTAAGGAAGTACGACTGCAGCTTGGGTCTGTTCCCCGCTGGCAAGTGGACATCCCCTGAGGGCTCCCGAGCTGCCAGTGGGATGTCTGACTGCCAGCTTAGGCCTGATGCCCCGGGGAACGGGCCTACACCAGCAGGTGGACTTCCCCCGAGGGGTCCCAGACTGCGAGAAGGCACAGGCCGGGCCGAAGGACACCCCTTCCCTCCAAGTGCACAAATTTTTGTGCACCGGGCCTCTAGTTTTAATATAATCATCTTTGTGCATTTGGGCCGTGATTTCTTTAGGTTTAGTCCTTAAAATGAAATGGAAATATATACTTTGCATCAAGAATACATTTGTCTGATTAAATTAATGGGATTATTCCCACAGCTGGCATGTTAATTTAGATTTTAATAGTGTTTCAAAACAAAGTAATAAACAGGAAAATTATATAAGGAAACAATAAAAGGTAGTCTATTTATTTCTATTGCCTCTCTGAAAGTTTATACACCTGAAGCAGATGATCATAAAATTACCTAGCTGTGCATCAAAAGGAGACTGAGGCCCACAACTGCGGGCCCCTCCCACCAATTGCCAAGATAGCACCTAGATACACATAGATACAGTTCAAACAGGCACAGGCTGTAGACGCAATGTCTTCTCTTATGTTAAAACCAATGTCCAAGTTTTAAGCCTCCTTCATCCCATCATACATGATTCTAACAGACCAGCCTTTCATCTACCCGACTCCCGATCGCTGAGGGCTAACTCCACCTCCTCGGAGAACAGTCTTAAAAACCTTAACAGAGGGGCATCTGGCCACAATCCAGAAGTGCTGACCCAACATCTCCCCGCTCCCCAAAGCCCACCACACACAGCTTGGAGGTAAGCCCCCCAGCTAAAGGCAGTGTAGGGGTTCTGAACAGGCCTCCTCAAAATATACTGCTTTGGCAGGTGGGTTATTTTGAGCTGAAGACAACTGAGACCCTCTCTTTTACCTCTCTCTTAAAGAATGTAAGTAGGGGCCTTGCTCATAATAAGAGTTAACACCAGAAATAACTTTATATACAGAACATTATAAACTTGTTAACTGGAAACATTCACTTTTGGCTGGCTAACAAATACAATTTTATGATCCCAAACAGAAAGCACAATGAACACTGTTAGCCGAAAATGCATTTGAAATGGTTAAAGCTTCAAAAAATCCAGATGCTTTTATTATTTACATTGCTGTTGTGCCTTTTTCCAATGGTAATGAGTGCTTCTTACAGAAAGGCAAAAACAGAGACAAGCACAGAGAATCTCGTGTAGTGAACAGGCAGGGAAATATAACCTGGTTCACACCTTGAGGGAGGTCATGGCAGCCATTTTTATTTTATTTTTTAAAATATCTTTTATTGATTTTTTACAGAGAGGAAGGGAGAGGGATAGAGAGTTAGGAATATCGATGAGCGAGAAACATCGATCAGCTGCCTCCTGCACATCTCCTACTGGGGATGTGCCCGCAGCCAACTTACATGCCCTTAACCGGAATCGAACCTGGGACCCTTGAGTCTGCAGGCCGATGCTCTATCCACTGAGCCAAACCGGTTAGGGCATGGCAGCCATTTTTAACACAAACATATTTTTAAATGTTTTAATATACAATAATCTAAAGGCTATACAACCAGACGCACTAAAATCACAAATATTTACAAGAGTATGTGAGGATATTTACTTTCAACACCATTAGGTCAGGTGGTTAAAATGCTGCTTTCTAAATTATGTTTTCTAAAGAATGACATGTCCCTCCTGGACAGGAAAGCCAGTATCTCCTCTGGTTTCAAAAGTACATTTTTAAATAAAAGTAGCCAAACGGGTTAGATGTGATTCGGGAGGGGAAAAAAAATTATTTTAGCTCTGAACTATTCATGTTACCTTCTTCACCAGCCTTTTACTACATATAAATGAAACCATAGTTTGCATTTTACATTTTGTCCTGATTATTGTTTTTTATACTTGAAAAAATTTCTTCCCCAAATAGAAGAATCTCTGTTCATGGCTCTCATTTCTCACTCACAGAGAATTCCTAGCAGAATTTCTTGTTCCCAGAACATGCCTGCATTTTCCACAAAGCCCAACACCACCAGGTCTGCTCGTGGACGCCAGGAGCCGAGAAAGAAGAGGGTACAGGCTGACACTACTCCCAGCCATCTCTGAACTACCGCTTTTGTGATTTTACCTTTCTAATACTTGTGGTTGGTCAGAAGCAGAAAGAGAAAGAGTTGGAAAGTGGGGCAGGGAGAATCATCAACCGTCCATGGCATCCCACCAATACCACCAAAAGGCCTCTCTGACGCGCTAAGATGGCCACGCTCAGTTCCACTGAATTCCTACCAGCAGAAACGGTGCTGGCTTCCTAGCCCCTGCACCTCCTTTTCGATGTCCCCAGCTGACCACACATCTCCATGCACATTCTAATCACGTGACCTGTGCAGTGTAGGGATCAGAGCCAATAGGCAGGAGTCAGGCTTTGGTCTGGATGAGGGTGAGCAAGGGAGTTTGCCCTGGTCCTGGCCCCCAACCTGCCCACCAGAAGGCAGAGCCGGTGCCTGTGTGGTGATCAGGGAAGGAGGGAAGGCAGAATAGCTATGGCAGGGGGTGTCAGCCCCATAGATCAGCAGCACCAGGTGGCTTCCCCTGAGTGTCCCTGAGCTGTGGTGGAGTGAAAGCAAGGTAACTACCAGAGTTGCAAGCAGCCACTAGGAACACCTTCTATGGGTTCGCACTTCAGTTCCCAGAGCAGGTCGGAGGTCACCTAAGCCCTCTGACAGTAAGATCTGGAACCTCTGGGGCCTGTGGGCACTTCTGGGTGCTGATTCAGGCAGGACTGTGGACACAGAGAATAGTTAGCCCCACCAAATAATTTATTGCAGGGAAATTAGACAGCACACAGCATCTCCAAGAGGCTGGAGAACCAGGCTCAGAAAACAGGCCACAGGGAATTCTGCCTGGAATTTGTCCCCAGTCTCTGCACTGTCTTCCCAGTATTCAAAGTCCAAAGGAACAGCTATGGGCCACCCCCAAAACTCAAGGCTGCTGGGAGCAAAAACCCAAACACTACAACACATCCACCTCTTCCTCCATGAGATGATTTCAGTGTGAACAAAGCGAAATGTGCAGTACTTCTAAGGAAGGGGTGCTTCACATCCTGTTTCCACCCCTCACAAGCAGAGCAATACCTAGACAGGGGGAACTTAGGGACCAACCCAAGTCACTCAGGAATATTCACAAAGCAGCAGGCAGGGTGCAGATTAACACATGCGAAACAGCCACACTTGTGCTGAAAGGGCACAGATTAAAGTTGCACTTGAAGAAAGATTAATCTGTAAAGAATTCCCAGAGAATGGGAGATTTCAATCAAGTGTGGAAAGAACCGATGGGACAGTGCTGTGGCGAGGAGAAAAGCAGTCCCGGTGTGGAGGGAATACAGCCAGCACCTTACAAAGCTAAAACACACTGGCCGGGTTCACCAGGAGGATCCTGCCTCTTTCACACGCTTAGAGTTGTGCCAACACGTTCTTCTTAGGCAGTTTGGAGCAACCTGAGGGCACTGGTCCTTTTGGGAGGTTTGGGTCCATAAACATTGCTGCAGGAAACAATCCATGTGTCCACTGACAGATGAATATATAAACAAAACATGTGGCATACATATAATTATTCAGCTTTAAAATGGAGGGAAATTCTAACACATGATGTAATATGAATGGACACTGAGGACATTATACTAACTGTAAAAAGCCAGTCACAAAAAGGACAAATACTGTATGAATCCACTCATATGAGGTACTTAGACTAGTCAAAATCATGGAGACAGAAAACAGAATGGAAGTTACCAGGGGCCACAGAAGGGGAAATGGGGAGTTAGTATTGAATGGGGACAGAGTTGCAGATTTGCAAGATGAAGAGATCTCGTGATGGATGGTAGTGATGGTTGGACAATAATATAAATGTATTTAATGCCACTGATTTTTAGATCATAAAATGGTTAAGATTATAAACTTAATGGTATGTATATTTTACCACAATAAAAAATACTGCTGCACAATTATGTCATATAATAGGTTAGAAACTATGGGATAAACATCTTTGGGTGTTTGCATCCATCCTGTTGAAAGGAATTTTAGAGATAGGATAGGGAACGGGGGGGGGGGGGGGGGGGCGGTCCATGGGAGAGGAATGCATAGATGAGGGCTTGAGCCACTAAAATGTTTATCTTACTTTTACAGACAATGGAGAAAAGTCACAAGATATGAGGAGGAAAGAAACATGCTTTCACAGAGGATAGAGGAATGTTGCAAGATAAGGGGAAGAGAAAGAGAGGAGCACCACGTGAGCTTTGACCTTTGAAACTGATACTATGCAGCAGCGTGACCAATGAGGAAAGCACAGGGGTCCTAAATTAAGGAAGGGTCCAATTAGAAAGGGTCATGAAGAGACAAAGAACTACAGCCTTTGTAAACCTGGAGACAAAGACTCAGCAGAATTAAGATTTTTACATTTTTTCCCATGAGAGAGAGAAAGAGAGAGAGAGAGAGAGAGGATTTTTCCTATTTGGGGACCCCTCCCCAGGGTGCTCCTCTTTGGGGAACCTGCCCCAGCGAGAATTTGTATATGCTTCCAATAAACTTCCATGTTTTTATTAAAGAAGCCTTTTAGTCTACAAATTTATTCTTCAATTTTGTAGGACAAGGACCCACAAAAAAACTGCACCCCGAACCCCACGCATCACTGTGGTCAGGAGCTATTTCGCCTTCATGTTCTTTTGTGTCTCCGTCAAAGCTTTATTATACAGAATACTTGTTATGTCATAGAACAGCGGTTCTCAACCTGTGGGTCGCGACCCCTTTGGGGTCGAATGACCCTTTCACAGGGGTCGCCTAAGACCATCGGAAAACACATATATAATTATGTATTGTTTTTGTGATTAATCACTATGCTTTGTGTTCAATTTGTAACAATGAAATCGGGGGTCACCACAACATGAGGAACTGTATTAAAGGGTCACGGCATTAGGAAGTTGAGAACCACTGTCATAGAAGCATGCAACATAAGCATAGGATGTGGGGCTAGAAAAGCAGCTTGCCCAAATAAGCACCACCCCCCCCCCCAACTGCTCCTTCCTTCCTGACACCCTGGCCCTGATGCCTTAGAGCTGGGAGAGGGGGAAGGGTTGGGGCTCCTCCAAGGGGCTGTCTCAACCACATCCATCAACACAGAAAAGCCACCACAGCATTTTTCTCTGGATGAGATGAGAATGTTCCTAGTCAAGTGTCAGTGACTCATGAGGGACCCCTAAACCCAGAAGATTCTCCCCAATGAATGGGATATGAAGGCTGGAAAAGGCAGGGGAGACCAGGCATATCATGGAGGAATAGGAGACACCAAGAGGAGAGGAAGTCCGAGAAGAGCCAGAGAACACAGCTGGAAGAATGAGATGTAATTAAAACCACATCTCATTGTACTCATCCTCTGTCCTACACCAGCCAGCCTGGCTATCACTTCATCAGCATTCCTGGCTTTCTTTTTCCTCAATTGAGTATATCCAAACTGATATCGGTTTCATTTCATCCTTATCAACAGTTACCTGTCAGCAAAAGATCAAATGGCCAGAATGTGATCTTCCCACAGCTGAACGGGGAATGAAATTTCCACCCTGCCCGAAACAATGGGAGCCTTAGAAGCACAACATTAAACAACAATTAAAAACCCACTGAGGTCTTCTTCTAAAACACAGGCATAATGGCACTTAAAGAAGACTACAAAACTGTCATTTATGTGGTGCACAATTTTTTATTTGAACATGCTCAAATAAATATTATGAATCCTTACATCCACAAGAACTATGAAATTTTAAAAAATCACTTCATTTCACAAATATTTGTACAGCTTGGTGAACTCTGTGTTATATAGTCCTATGCAGACTATTAAAACATGAATTTATTGCTATTAAAAGTACACTGAAATTCCACTGAACTTGTTTTGAACTTTCGAGGCTCTGCTCACATTAACCAAATATGCTTCATTCATGAAATCAGCCAGATGCCAACTGGGGGCCTATTCAAACACTGAGTTCCAAGGTCACCACTGGAAAACCCACCCACTGTGACAGCGTTACAACAGCAAAGGCACAACCCCCAGGGATGCGTGTTTAACCCCAAGCCCCAGACAAGACTCGGTAAGAAACAGCTCTTTGTTATTCTGTCCAACAGACATAAGAAAAGGCAGAAGTGGGCACCATCTGGTCAGAATTGGTCCTCGGCTGGACTGATTTCACTCTAGCCACTGAGTTGCATGTTGGAATAGGTTTTTAGCCTCAGCTGGTACCCTAGGCTGGTCCAGAAAAGGGGGGTCCAAGGAAAAGAGAAGTTGGGACCTGTGACCACCAGTTAATGGACAGCAGCATTTCCAGCGATAAAGACAGGGCCTCTGTTCCAGGACTGTCGGTGGGTTTTCCTCTCTTTCTACCCACCTTTTACTGGCCAAACCACAGAACCTAGATGAGCTTCCTAAGGACGGTTTGTGTAGTAGTGACACACTGAAGGCAAAAGGACCTGCCCGAGAGACAGGCCAGCTTCTGCCTCCCTATAGCCTATGTGTGGCCTTGCACTAGTGGCCTGCACATTCAGGGCCTCCCTCTTACCATCTGTAAGCTAGGGGTCTAAATGATGCCACCTAGACAAGAGGACTTCCGGAATCCAGCCTTCACACCCTGATCTCCTGGGAAGCTAAAAAACTTCGGCATTCCATGCATTTCTGGAGGCTGGAGGGCATAGGCTTAATGACGCTGCTATTTACCTGTGGGGACACTGCACTGTTAACTGTTGGGGAGCTACTGACCAAATTCTATGGGAATGTGGATGAAAAAGGGGCCACATTCTGAACCTGAGAAGCTCAGGGGAGGCCTTACAAACTCAGAGACCGAAAGTAACCACATAGGATGGTCTAAACATAAAACTCCGACCTAAAAGTGAGTCATGAAGGGTAGTCATGTCCTAGGTCTGTAGCTTCCTTGACAAAAGTCAACCTTACCTCAGTTAAGCCTGTCCACTGTCTTTTTGCATCTAAGATAATATAACCTTGGAATGTCTAAGTAATCCCCTTTTTCTGGACCCCTCAGGGTAAATCTACCTCAGAACCCATCATTATTATCTTATTCCCCCCAAATAGCATCTCTACTAGTGTGTGCTGTAAATGTGAATTAACTATCCTATCCCCAGCAATGTAAAAGAAGCATTTGTCTCTCTGTTCTACTCTGTATCCAATCCCAGAGATTTCCCCACTTTGCTTTCTCCTGCCTCCCTAATCTACCGCCAATAGATTTCATGTAACCTCCTTACACCTCCTCCTTTGATCGTAATGTATAAAATAAGCTGTAAAACAGTCATTCTCCAGAGCATTTTATCAATCCATTGAGACTTTGTTTCCCAGCAACTGTCATCAGATTGGCTCCAATAAACTCACATATATTCTCTACAGGTTGAACATTTCTTACATTGACAGGAAGCAGAAACCAACTGCAGGGATTTTTGAGAATCAAGCAGCACTCAGCATGGGAAAGAAGGATGGAGAACGCATCTGGAAGCAAACATGGAGAAGCCGCCTGTGATAGCTCTTATTTTGGTTTTTAAGCTGATCATAAAATGTCTTGCAATTCCCGCACTGGGCCATCATTACCAGAGTCAGATGTCCAAGCTCTGTCCTGCTCTGTTCCCCAGACATGGTTGGAATGAGAAGCCTCATATTCAGAAAGTTAATGAGGGTTCTCCCTCCCACCCTCTCCTCATCGGCAGGCTCCAGAACTGAGTCAGCCAGGGAGGCTCCTTCGGGTTATATTTAGAAAGCAGAGAAAAGATTGGAGGGGACACACGCAGCCTCCCTTTCAGTCTGGTTCACACGTTGGGCAGTCTCCCAGTTCCTAGAGATTCCACTCTCTAGTAAATCCAAGTCTGGAATTCCAAAAAGCTACAACTTCCAGCAGCTTCAAAAATGAAAGCGAAACCTATAACCCCTGAAACTCGTCCCTCTGACAAGTCATTTATGAGCAAGTTTAGGGGGGGTTCTCCTTTTCCCCTCCTTCTTGTTGTTGTTGTTGGCGGAGTTGAAATTTGATATAAGTTAGCTTCTTTCTCTCTGGGATTTTAGTTTAAACCGTAACTAACTTAGGACAATTTCCCCTTCACTACTTCAAGTCACTTTTTTAAAACCACAAAATGTTACCGTGATTACTAAATTCCAAATTACAACAGAATAAGAAAGGAAAGTGGCTCTGGATTAAGAAAGAATGTCAAGAGCCCCGGGTCCAACGCCTGCGGTCAACCTGCCCTCCCCACTCTGGGCACTGGCGTCCTTAGACATGTCCCCCTGGTGCGAGGACCAGGTGTGTCAGGGCCACCTGGAGGGGAGATGGGAGGAGATCTGGTAACTGCTGCAGGCCAGCGAGGACTGGGGGTCACATAAACCTGGCCCCCAATTCCGACCTGCTATGGGCCTTGTGGCAGTGCTCAGCCTGGCCTGCAGCCTGGCAGGACCAGGGCTCAGGCACCTGGAGGGAAAAGGGACAGTTCTCTAAAAAGCAACGGCACAGTTTTTGAAATCAAAGAATTCAGTTTAAGAACAAAAAGAATCTCATATCCCTTTTACAGTAGAAATTACAGAAAATTGCTTCTCATAAAACCAACAATTTTACAGAAAACCATTCTCCAATGTAATTTTAAATAATCTATTTGCTATTAATTTTATAGGTAGTAAAGGAATTAACTGAAAATGGAAAACTTATTCAAACCAAACCAGTCAGCAAAATGAAATTTCTGGAAGCAATTTCACATAAAATGCTTTAATTCCTCATAAATGCACTTAGGAAAAAGCCAATGCAACTTTATAACATCATACACAAACTTATCAGGATGACTGTAATACTGAATGTACTGCCAACTAAACATACTTTTTAAGGTATTCTGTCTCTTATTAAAGAATTAATTACTCTAAAGCAAATGTCAGATTTTCTTCCCTGGAACAATAATCATGGCTCTTATTTGTTCTCCGATAAACACATATTAAACAAAACAAAGTTCAAATGAATCCTCAAATTCAAATATTAACTTACAATAAAACTTACCACCACCAATTATGTAAAAGAAAAAAAATCCCTCCTACCTGGGTACATTTTCCATTAAAAGTTAATTAGTGCTTAGGTTTCAATATGTCTCTCACAACCCAATTATGATCTTTTTCGTTGGTTTAAAAAAAAAAGTTTCCAAAAAAGCAAGATATACAATATCAAATGTGGAATAAGCTACTTAAAACTGCCCATAAATCAGTTTCTGTTTTGGGATAATGGAAAAGTTCTGGAAATAAATAGTGGTGATAGTTGCATAACAAAATGAATGTACTTAAAACCTGAATGGTTCACCACCTTAAAAATGGTTAAAATGGCAAATTTCGCTAAATATGTTTTACCGCAATAAAAAAAATTGTCCATAAACGAACTTATTATATAGTCATTCAATAAATCAACACACCTTTATACTGTTATAAATCATCCTAACTTATCTATTATGTAACATTTTCATTTGGCCATATAATTTTAAAACAAATTTAAAACTTTATAAAAAAAATCAACACATATAACATATGCCACATTTTAAGCGATGAAACTTGAGGGGCGGTCAGGTGCTCCTATTAAATAAGACATAACTCACCAGCCATCTCTCTGTTCACACACCCCTGGACCCCCATTCCCATGGACCCTTCCCCTCAGGCCCTGCATCCTCCTCCATCAGGCTGCTCAGTGGGTCCAGCCTTCAAGCTTCCTGTGCCTGGAACCACCCACCACCTGGCCCCTGGTCCCCTAGGGACCTGGCTCCTGTCACATTCCCATGGAAGCCAGCCCTCACCTTCTCTACCACCCCAACATGTCTCCTGATCCTTCTTTCCATCTCATTTTTGTCCACATCACTTCTAATACCCAACATGCTATGTGCTTATTTCCTACCACCAAAACGCAGTCTCCAGGAGATCCAGGGTGTTTGTGCATCCCCAATGCACACAGCAGGTGCTCAATAAGTATTTGATGAACATGTTGAGCACCTAGTATGTACTAAGTGCATCAAATACTTTTCCTTACAAGAATCTTGACGTGTTTACCCCTACACATATTTTTTCAATGCCATGAGGCTGCCTATTCTAGTCTCATTTTTCATCAGAGAAATGGTAAGATGAGTTAAGGAACATCAGAAATGAGGACTCTCGCCATCATGACAATCATTTCTTTGTAAGCATGTTGCTTTCAGATTTATATCAAAGTTGATTATTACAGGGAAAAATGCATTATGTACCTCATGGTTAGCTAACATTTTAATGGTTTATCTATATCTGAATCAAAACAACTACTTTCAAACACTTTCTAAAAAGAAAAGGTAATTTAAATGATTCTACATGCATAGCCTTTATCTGTGACTTTCAGATATTTTATCAGGTATTTTATCTAAGTGACATATAAATCTAGGTCTGGTTTACCCTAAAATGGCCTATCTGCCACACCAACGATTAGTCCTGGATTTTATCACCATACTTGTGTTTTAGTGAGCAACTGCTGAGACCTCCTCAAAAAATTACACAAAAATCTAGATGACATTCTAATGGCAAAACTTCATTGTCCCTAATCCTTTGCAGAAAATAGGTTGGAGGAAATCCTCTTTTCTCAGAGGCAGGGAGATTATGTAATGCCCAGGAAATGGCAGCCTCCTTTCCAGACAGCCATGAGGTCTGTGCAGAGAGAAAGGAGAGGCAGGCCAGCTGCCCCTGTGCGTGGAGCCGGTGTGAGGGAGGGGGCCACCAACACGCCAATCTCAGATTCACATTTCCCAAAATACGAACTTGAGATATTCAGTAAGTGCATCCCTCCACTTCAGGGCTTCGTTTTGCACAGACAGTCAGGGAGGACCATGCTGTGAGGTGGAAGCGCTCCACGGTGGCTTTAAATAGTGTCACGGTTATTTGTGGTTTCTATTTAAGGCTGGAACCACTCAGCCTTGCACTTGTAGGCAAAATGAGTGAAAAGTATCTAGAACTCTTCCAACAATCATCAGAGGCCATCTTCCTGACCAAAAGTGGGTAATACAGTGGGGCCTTGACTTAGGAGTTTGATTCCTTCCGAGCCCGAGCTCGTTAAGGGGCTCGTTAACTCAAATTATCAACTCAATGCAAAAAATCGGCGGAGAGAGACAGCTTGTATCTCAAAAAACTCGTTAGTTGGGACAGTCGTAAGTCAAGGCCCCACTGTACTTTCATAAAATTTTATATAATCTCTGATATATGCTTTATAACAGCATAAGCAAATATTTCATGAAAGACAATAAGGCTGTGATTTAAAAACAAAACAAACAAAAAAAACAGACAGTTGATTTGAAAACGTACAGACTGCCATGAAAACACATGAAGTTAACAGAAGTTTGGGTAACATAGCATGAGTGCTAACAGCATGTTTTGGTCCCACTACTACAGACAATTCCGGAGATTGATAATATGTCCCTATTATTTAACTAACATTTCAAGTTCAACTTCCAATTATCACTTTCCAAATCTGCCAAAGGTAAAATGTCATCCTGTACAGAGGCAGGTCAACAGAACAGAAAGTCCCTAAAATGCAATTCCATTTACTAGAAGAACTGGATCATTGCCCAGCAGCCTCCACGTAATAAGCAAATGTGTCCAATCCAGTTATGTGGCATATATCGTGACATCTGTCCTGTCAACAGCCAGACGCTGTGGATTTGGATTGTAATACAAAACGCCAAACAATATGCCATATAGCCTTTTCAAATACCAACCACCATTCTCCTACCAACCTCATGCCGGGGTGGGGAGGAAGATGACTCAAAAGGAAAAGGAAAATATACAAATGCATACAACCTTAGGTAGATCTGATCAAATCTTAGAAGTTGTGGTCTATTATATTTAATAATGGTCCAATCGCCTAAATTAAAAAAAAACAAAACCCACCCATTCCCACAAAATGTTTATCTCGTTTTACTTTTCCAGATTTTGTGGAACATCTGTTTCTGTATTATTTGATAAAACAGTAAGCAAGTAATGTGCTTTTTCAAACTTTCCTTTTTGACATTCCCCACCTATTTCAGTATTTACAATCTAATCAGTGCCTACTTTTAATAGTATACTGCTATGGACTGAATTTTTGTTCCCTCAAAATTCTTATATTGAAGTCCTAATCTCCAATGTAACTGAATTTAGAGATAGGAATTTTAGGATGTAATTAAGGTTAAATAAAGTTTCTCTCTCTCTCTCTCTCTTTCTCTCTCTCTCTCTTTTTCTCTCTCTCTCTCCCTCCCTCCTTCTCTCTCTCTTTCCTTCTCTGCATGCATGTACCTAGAAGCAGATGTTGATAATGAACCCTAATTTCTCTGGATTTCACATCTGAAGACTCCAAAGAGGAGTTTTATTCTTTCGTTTACTACTAGCCTCCACATCCTCCTGAAAAGCTACAGCAACGCGCAGGTAGACTGCTCCCCCTCAGCAGTTTACTGAAATCTAAGCTCATAAAGGGAAAAGCAGGTCCATGCAGGTCCACCTGGGGATAAATTCAGCAACTAACTAAAAGAGGTAGAGAAATTTTAATGAAGTGATCTCCCTAGTGAACTGTGAGCGAAAAAAGGACACTCTTAATTAGTATACTAGGACAACAACATAAACTGGGGCTGAACGAGGCAAACTACACACCTGACCATCCTTAGTCGCAGATAAACCTTTTACACGCACACCCGAATGTACAGGGCACCGGTTAGTCAGACAAAAGGGCCACCTGTATCTGCGACGCAGGGGTCAGTGTTCTTGTTCAGAATAGACACAGCACTCTTTCTCAGGGTTGCTGTGAAGATAAAGTGAGAGATTCTGGCTAAAAGTCTTGGGGAGGACCCAGCACAGCAGACATGAATGAAGGGCAGCTCCCTTCTCTCTCTGAAAGGGCACCAAGCTGTCCCAGGCTGCTTGAGGGAGGTGCCTGTACGTACAGTAACCAGGGTCTCTTTCACAGCAGTCCTCTGCTTTACTCCCTTGTGGGGGGTATGAAGAGAGGGGACAAGTAGAATAAGGATGGAGATGCCGTATTTCCCAGGCTTCCCATTCTCCCATCTCTGTTGAGCTCTTAATTTACTGGCCTTTGGCCAAAGAGTCTTTTTCACAAGGAACAAATCTTCTCTTGAAATTCTCTTGTCTTGTAAACCAGGAAAAATGATCTTATTTCCATTCCCTTTCTGAGCCAAAAACAATTACCTTTGCCACATGAGATATACAAGAAACTGACAGTGCTTTCCTGAGTTATTTTTACAGCCCTTTACGATGCACAAATTATTTTCACGTCCATGAGTTCATTTGGTCCTTGTGACCCAGAGAAGCAGAGACAACAAATGCCATTAGTGTCATTTTACAGTTGCCTCTGGGGGTTAAGTGAATTGCCAGGCGCAGAGCAGGATTGGAGACAGGGCTGCCATCCAAAAGGTTGCTGGCACCCCGATCTAGAAGATCATTGCTGGCATGAATCTCAAGTGAGGTTCTGGTTAACTTTGGTCTCTACCGATTACATAAATCCATGAGACAGGTGTTGCCGCAACAGAGCAGACGTAAAATGAATGGAAGTTAAAAGAACTTCTTGCCAGTGGCAGCCTATCTTTGTTAAATTCTTTTTTACATGCAAAAAAAACAGATTGCAAATTTCTCAATGGACCGCCAACCCTGAGTGCAGCTAGCGAATGGAAATTTTGATACCAAATAATGCATGGCATACTGCTGTCTCCCAGGAAAAAGTGACTTCTTCTATTGTCTCAATTGTAAACCTTTTAATGTGCCTCCCAAGAACTGCTCTGATTTTGAATCCCATAAAAAATAAAATTAAAACCACAGGAAAATGGGAAACATTTTGCTGACAGAAAATCAGGAGAGGTCAGAGAGAGGTCAGAAGTGTCCACATAAATACATTCAGAGTAGGAATTTAAAAATATATCCACCTAGATTAGCTTTATCCTTAGAGAACGACTAACTCAATTAAATTAACTATGATTTTAAAAAAAAAAACTGAAAGAAAAGGCAATTGCAAATAAGTATAAATATGTTACTAACAAATTCCTTTTGGGGAACATAAAGAAAGAAGTAGATCATTTTTACTCATAGAAAATGAGTTTCTTCCCACTCCACTTAAAAAGGTGGAAAAACGACTTAAAGGATTGGTTTGGAGAGGCGACTAATGATTAACTTTCCCACAGTGCTCACATGTTTGGGTCTGGCCAGGTTACAAAAGTAACAGTTGATAGAGGAAACCTAAAATCCTCTCTTTTGGTTCTCTGTCTAATGTTTTGGTTTTTTTTCCTATCCGGGCGTGCCAGCCTGAGTAAGCCAACTACCCTCCTGCAGATGCTGCTAAAAGGGCTTCCTTCCCAGGATATACCCGAGAGGAAATAGAAACCTCCTGGGCTCTTGGCGACCATAGTCAGGTACATTCTAAAACAAAGAGAGCACATCAGGGGACAAAAGCAGGTAAAGCACATTAAGCAACTTGCAAAACAACGTGAACAGTTTGCGTTTAAGCTCCCCAAGTGTCCACCGAAACCAGAAGAGCCAGAATGCTGCCTGGGGGGTGAGGGCGTGTCACAAGCAGCTCAGGTGCAGGGACCAGGAAGCCACAGAGTTCAGGACAGCACTGAACTCTGGGAGTGGCTGCTCGCTCCAGCAGCTGTGGTCGTGGGGAAGCCACAGTGAGGCATTGCCACATTGTACCGAAAGTGGGGAAATTTATGTAGACGCATCCATATTGAAATGTTGACAAGAATTTCAAATAGTTCTAAAGCCACCGAATGGGCCGACGGCAACATATTCAAAGGGCCGGTGTCCTGTCTGTGTTCTCCGACAAGGGTTCTTAGCTTTCACGAGGGCAGACACTCCTCTGAGAAGCTAACAGAAATTGGGAAACCCCTGCCCAGAAACCAAAAAGCATATATGCAAAGGTTCTGCACACTGTTTCACGGGAGCTTGGGTCCCATTAGGGACCCATTCAGAGGACTTGTTCTTGATGGGACTCCAGAAGAGGGGCACTCCTGCTGGTCTCTCCTTCCCAGGCCGCATGGTCCAAGGAATGAGGGCAAGAGAAGAGGAAACAAATCCTAGGGTCCCCCATTGTGAGAGGGTCAGCCCACAATCCACCGAGAGAGCACCGAGGCAGGCACGGGGACATACTGCACACGGAACCTAACCAAGGCAGGGTGGCCCATTGGAGGTGCAGGGACTATGCGCGGCGGGAGACCTTGGGGACTTCATTCCCTCCAATTTACAGTTCACTAAGTGAGAGGCCTTCCCAGCTCATTTCCACACGCTTATAACTATGAAATATACCAAGGAAAGGGAATCCAAAAGTTTGAAGTGACAGTAAACATGATTTTAAAAACCATCAGTGGTCACTCCAGGCCTTGGAAGCACCATACAGTTTCCTTCAGAAGCGCCCAAGGGCAACTTCTTCCCCGTCCTATTAACAATAATGATAAGAAGGGTAATCACTCCTTCAGCAGACGCTGGCAGAGTGCCGATCACGCCCTGCACCAGGACTGTTCGGACGGACTTAGTGGGGAGAAGCTGAGATTCAGAAAGCAATGTGGGACCCACAAACATAAAGAAGGTATTTGGGGTGTCCTCCTAGGCAGAGGTGTTGATGGAAAAGGGGCAGGGGTGACCTGACAAGGGCCGTCTACAGTCAGGAGAGGCCGAGGGGCTGCTGATGCTACTTTATACTCCCGGCCTTTCTCTGCCTGGGACGCACACCTCGTGGTCTGTCACTCACCCCTTCAGGCTGCTCCTCAGGAAGGCCTGCAAATGCCGACTTACAGCCCCCACTCCACTCTAGCGTTTCCAGCACCTATCACTTTCCAGCACACTCCCAACATTTATTCATGTGATGGTTCCTGCCTGCCAGGCCCCAATCCAAAGGTAAGTGCCACTGGGACAAGGATTTGGTGTCTTCTTCCTGTTTGGCTCACAGATTTACCAAGGGCACTCACTAAATGTATGCTGCAAGTACATAAGCACATTCAGTGTGTCTGAGGCTCCAGCATGAGGGCAGAAAGGTGACCGCTGGAGGGAGCCAGCTGGGAGGTGATGGAGATGGTGAAGGGAGTGCCCACCTTTAGCTGTCTAGGTCAAATATATAGTGGCAGGAGGAAATTTGACTTTGGGTGGTAAACACACAATGCAATATACAGATGACTTATTATGAAGAATTGTACACTTGAAACCTACATAATTTTATTAACTGTCACCCCAATAAATTTAACTTTAAAAAAATGTTTTAAAGAAGCACATAAGTGGAGTAAACATTTTAACCATCTAAAACCAGGAATTAGCCCAGCCAGCATGGCTCAGTGGTTGAGTGTCGACCTATAAACCAGGAGGTCACGGTTCGATTCCTGGTCATTGCACATGCCCAGGTTGCGGGCTCAACCCCCAGTGTGGGGTGTGTAGGAGGCAGCTGATCAATGTTTCTCTCTCATCATTGATGTTTCTACTCTCTCTCCCTCTCCCTTCCTCTCTGAAATCAATAAAAATATATTTAAAAAATAAATAGAACAAGAAAATAGTTTAGATGTGAAAGAAACAACATCAGGAGGGTCAAGAAAGTTTATTTTTAAAAAAAGGAAGGTTGTAGGTATAATTACGTATTACAGGAATGGCTGTGGGGGTGCCCAAAGCACAACTACGGGACAGGCCTTTATCAGAACGAGGTCCTTGCCCCACACCAGGAGGGAGGCAAGAGCTAAAAAGGAAAGAGCTGGTCAGGTGAGTGGGAGAGGGAGCCTCATCTGATGACTGCAGTTCTCTCCATGAAATACAAGGCAAGGTCGCCCATTCTCCACATGAAAAAGAAGGGCTATAAGAGGTCTGAGAAAGCAGGTGGGAATTGCAGGCCCCAATCCAAAGGTAAGTGCCATAGGGACAAGGATTTGGTGTCCCTATGGACACCAAATTGCAGGGTTGTTGAGCAGCATTAAACCCACATTTCAAACAAGATGTCCCTTGCCTGAGCACCTACCTATGCAAACACTGCACCCTGCTCAACCCTCCAAGCTACCCCTCAGGGAGGCCCAATAATCACCTCCATTTCAAGATGAAACCAAGCATGAAGACATCAGTCAGCCTGCCCATGTTGGTTTCACAATCAAAGGCCAAGGCAGAGTCTGAACCGGAGTTTGGTAGGCTTTGATGCTGAACTTTGACCTCCACAATCTATTTTGTTTTCCTCAGATACCAGTATCCAAGTGAAAGCAAAAACATCCCCTATCCAATCCTGTTGAATTTCTAGTGCTGTAAAAATTGCTTTTCATTGATTTTCATGGCACATAAATAGCATTTTTGCCTACATTTAACTTGGTTTTAAGAAAGTATTTGTAAGTCTGGGACTTGGGGATCTAACCATCTCATATTAACCCATTGGAACAGATGGTCCCAGCACACCTGCAAACAGAGAACTTCCTGTATAATTAAACAGGTATGTTCGTCAGTGGATTCAATGCAGTTTTCTCATCCCCAGAAATTTAACTGACTATAGCAAAACCCAGTAATATACATTCCTTTTCTCCTGTGTTATTAAATTTACCCTCTGGCATGAAATAAAAGCACCTCAAGATCCCTTGTTCCTAATAAGCAGACATTAAAAGAGTTTTGAAAAAACAATAGAAACAATTTAACTTAATAGCTGCAATGTCAAGATTGAATTATACACCTAGGCAGATGCTTTAAAACGTCCAGTTAAAACACGAGTCCTGGAAACAGGTATTGGGCTTGGTAAACCCGTGGGTAAACACTTTACAAGGCCGTACTACAGCCTTGCTTTATACTGCCAGAGCCAGACCAACCATTAGTCATGGATAATACGCCTAAGGGTCACCTAATTCAAACACCTGAAGCCTTGGTGGTGAAAGTGGCTCAACTCAGCGATCCGGTGGTGTAGACTCCAGGAGCTGAACAACAGGAAGGCCCCCGTTTCAACATGTGAAGCTGAATTAGGAAAGACAACTCCAAAAGTATGCAGCTTTTAAAGTTTTTAAAACAAAGTGTTATAACTGAGTCAAACAAATAAGTCTGCCTTTTAGAACAAGAAACCTCACAGGTACCATTTGGTGACAAAATAAATAAATAAATAAACAAAAATAGACACATGTGATGTATAAAGTGGTTGAACTTCATAGCAGCACAATTTATAATAGCTAAGATTTAGAAACAACCTAAGTGCCCATCAGCAGATGAGTGGATTAAAACACTGGTACATCTACACAATGGAATACTACGCCACTATAAAAAAAGAAATAACTCTTACCATTTGCAACAGCATGGATGGAACTGGAGAGCATTAGGCTAAGTGAAATAAGCCAGTTGGAGAAAGATAAATATCACATGATCTCACTCATATGTGGAATATAATGATCAACATAAACTGAGGAACAAAAATAGATCCAGAGACCAATGGCAGGGGAGATGGGAGGCGGGGTAGAGATCAACCAAAGGATTTGTATACACGCATATTAGCATAACCAATGGACACAGACACTGGAGTGGTGGGGGCTTCCCTGGGAGTGGGAATTTGAGGGGAGGGGTCAAACGGGGAAAAAGGAGACATATATAAAACTTTAGGTAATAAAATAAATAAATAAAATAAAAGTGGCTGAACTTTTTAGAAGGTTTAAAGCACTCTAACATAGCCATGCTTCTCCAGGGACTAATAATGTTTATTTTTTCCCTTTTAAAGAAAATCCTAATGTAACAAACTGCTTCAAAACCAAATATCTACTGTCAGCAAGGAAAACCACCAGGTTTTTCTTAAGTTTGCTATCTTAAAATCTTAAAATGTAGGAGGTATCCCAGAAAGCAAACATTATAAGAGGGAAACAAGTACAAACTGAGACAAGCAGCAAAACAAAACCAGTAAGCAATATCCAGGCTGAAGAACTGAAAACAAATGACAGAGACACAACTAAAGTAAGCTCTTGACCTACAGAACTTCCATCAAATCTCCTAAAGGTGGAGCAGTGATGGCGAACCTATGACACGCGTGTCAGAGGTGACAAGCGAACTCATTTTTTTGGTTGATTTTTCTTTGTTAAATGGCATTTAAGTATATAAAATAAATATCAAAAAAATAAGTCTTTGTTTTACTATGGTTGCAAATATCAAAAAATTTCTATATGTGACACGGCACCAGAGTTAAGTTAGGGTTTTTCAAAATGCTGACACGCCGAGCTCAAAAGGTTCGCCATCACGGAGGTGGAGCGTGGATGAGAGGGAGGAAAAGCGTCCTGCCAGTGAGGTTGTCCAGGCCTAGAATGCTCACCCAGAAATAAATTTTACGGCCAAACGTGGCCTGTAGACTTTTTGTTTGCCCTGTTGTATTTTAGCACACCTCGTTTTAAACTTTGACAGATCTTATCTGAGGCCTACACACTGCTCAATAGCAGGGTGCCCAGTTTACCTCTTCACCGCATCCCAGGCCCCTGCTAACTGACCAACAGAAATGCTTGCTCTCTCCTTGCCCACCTTCCCAAAATTATGTTAACAGCATAATTAACAAAATTATGTTAACAGCGAGTAGTGATAAATTCACTGAGCACGTCCCCGGAGCCAGGCACCATTCTTAGCTCCAGGCCTGTATTAATTCACTTTAGTCCTCAAAATAACCCTATAAAATGGGCACTTCTATTATTCTCAGATAAGAAAACTGAGGCAGAGAAAAAGAAGCAACCTGCCCAAGATTACATTGTAACTATGCCTACAGAATCTATAGGTAACTCAAGAAGGTACACTGGTTTCTTTAAGAATTTTAACTACATACCTGAATCTGTTTTCTACCTCACATCTCCAAAAAAGGAGATAACATTAGGTTTTTATCCATTTGGTTAAAAATTTCTTTAACAAACAGATCAGCCCTAGCCAGATGGCTCAGTGGATAAAGTGTCAGCCCTCTGACTGAAGGGTCACAGGTTCGATTCCGGTCAAGGGCACATACCTCGGTTGCAGGCTCGATACCCGGCCCTGTTCAGGGCGCATTCGAGAGGCAACCAATCGATGTGTCTCTCTCACATGGATGTTTCTCCCTCTCCCTCTCCCTTCCACTCTCTCTAAAAAATCAATGGAAAAAATATCCTCGGGTGAGGATTAACACACACACACACACACACACACACACACACACACACACGCACACACCAAACTACTTCATGATACATAAGCACTGTGCCATTTATAAATACAAAACATCTCTAAATCGATTCTATCCTGCCAGACATTCAAACAACCAGTAATATATGCTATGCAACCTGTGGCTGTATATACAGCCAATCCTGGAACAGAATTCTCTCATTTATTTGTCTATTCTATCTCTTTGGGATTAACCCAGAATAAAATACCTACAGCAATGTTTTCTAAGGACTTCTTTACCGTTTGGCAACCCTCATGCATCGGAAGCAGCTGAGTTTTCTTTCTCCTAGAAATTCTGACTATGCGATCACTACCAGAGAAGAGGATTTCAGCCACAACTGCAGGAAATATGAATGGTCAACCCCAGACATTCCCCCCCTCTAGCAAAAGGAAATATAATGTGGCCCTACATTATACTGAAGGACCTTTGGAAAGATAACCAAATTATAAGAAAACAGATCATGACTGTTTCTGGGAAAGGTCAAATTAGTTTAATAGCATGGACATGAGCTTAATAGCATAGAAATGAATGACTTTGTATGTGAATATGGTGTAGTAGCCAAATGACCAGACTGAAAAAAAAAAAGCGCAGAAAAGTAGACATAATAATAGTATCCCGTAACTTGCAGTCCAGGGACATTACCAACAATGTATATGCTGGGAAAGCCCACTAAAAAATATTTACCACTTGGATTTGAGAGAAAAATTTTTTTCTTAAGTCTAATAACATAGCAAAAGGGAATTTTAAAATGCAAATTACATTGACATTTCTATAGGCTGATATCACAAAAAGCAACCGAAGGCCTGGAGGAAGTCAGGGAGTAAAAGATACACAAAGATTGGACACGTCTGCCCAGTCTCAGGATGAAGGAGTCAGGAACGCGTGGTGAGGTCAGACCCACCAGTCAGGGCACCTGGGCCAGGTCAGAGGAAGAGGATAGATGTCCCATCCACCCTTCGCCTCTCATGGGGCCAAAACTGCGCTTTGCTTCTCACGACTCAACCCTTCTTTTTACTGCAAAATGTCAGAGTTGGCAGAGGGTTAAAATTAATGCGAAAAAATAGTTTGGGGGCATTTTCCCTTTGAGGAAACCGAGGCAGTTTGACAATAACTGGCCTAGAGACCCACACTGCCGGGGTGATACAGCTGAGAAAAGCATGTTCCTGGCCAAGAAAGCATTTCTCTTATAAGTCCGGTTACCTATCGTCGCTATTATTGGTTTTTCTAAAACTTATTACTGTAAAAAACAAACAAACAAAGGTGGCATCTGATGTTTACCACTCATTACAATGTGGACTTTGGGAAATAACATTAAGTCTTTCATCAGCTAAGTTAGAATCAGAGAGAGAGAGAGAGAGGGAGAGAGAAAAAGAGAGAGAGAGAGAAGTTCTCTCCACTGAAGGTAACTGACTTTCGTAAGGGAAGAACTAGAAAGGTGCACACAAGCTCCCTAGACTTGAGTTTTCTAGATAGTGACTAGATTCGGGAGAAGAGCATTGCTTTGGCTTCCCCTTGGATGAAAAGAAACTTTCACCTTGTGCCAAGATCTCCTTCTCAAAGAAAGCTAATATGAAAGACTGCCTAAGGTAATTCCTATACCAGGGGGAAAAATGAAGTTCCCATCATAAAACCCTCTTCTGGTCCCAAATCTCCATGCGCTAGACTCCTCCAACCTGCGACTGACCCCGGGCAGGGGCAGGGGCCGGCAGCCGCTGGGAAACAAGGAGCCTTTTGTGAAAGACAGTGGCCAGGAAACAACACCCTCCGGAGAGTTTTCGTCCTCTCGGCGCACACACACCCCCTTTGGATACCCAGTGCCGGCGGTCACTGCCACAGGCAGCTTTCCCCTCGGCGTGATGTCAAAAGAAACTAACTTTTCCCCTCCCGGCCTTCCCCCTGACCTCACCACCCGGTCACCACGGAAGGTGGATTCCGGGGGGACTTCGGAACACCCGGGGTCTCTGAGCTGATTGGTTACTTTCAGGAAAAATAAAAGATTCCAAACTTCACTGCTGGATCCCCCGTGGTGTGGCACACAAGCAAAAATCACCGCCTTTCCCTGCAGAAGTGTAACCCTCCCAACCTCCTAATCCGCCTGGACAAGTGACAGGCGGGGGCCGAGCCTGAACATCGCTCCAGCCCTGGGCCCCGATCTCCATCCCAGCGCGGGCTCCCGGGAGGGACGCGGCTGTGCACCGGGAGCAGGTGGGGGCCGGGGCTGGGGCCGGGGCTGGGGCCGAGCGCGGGCGCGCTGGCCCCCGTCGGAAGCCCGAGGGTGTAAACTCCGTAGGTCCTCCCTGCGTCCTGCTCGTCCCCCGGGAGACGGCCGGCTTCAGGAGGCCGCCCGAGCCCTCGGGGATCCCGGGCTGGCGGCCGCAGCGGGGTCGGGGGGCGAGGGGCGGCGGGGTCCGTTCCCCGGGTCCCGTTCCCGCCCGGCTCCCGGTCCTCCCGAGGGCAGCACTCACATATCTCTGCACGAGAGTCCGCACGAGGCTGCAGTCCATGGCTCCTCCGGCCGCGCCCGCCCGCCCGCGCTCAGCGCCCCGGCGCCCGGCTCAGCGCGCCCATGGGCCCCGGCCCGAGTGTGGCCGCGCGCCCCCGCCCCGGTCACAGCCTGGACGCGCCGGGCGGTGCGGGGGGCGGCCGCGGCCCCTCGGCGCTCATGCCCCGCCCGGCCCGCGGCGGCCGGCGCGGCGG
The DNA here is from genome assembly GCF_014108235.1 of Myotis myotis. NCBI lineage: Eukaryota > Metazoa > Chordata > Mammalia > Chiroptera > Vespertilionidae > Myotis > Myotis myotis. The sequence goes on from NW_023416335.1 coordinate 27,204,590, forward strand.
TGGCTGCTGGCGGTCGTGGCTGGGCGCCCGGGCTGCTGCGGGCGGTGGGGCTCCGGCTGGGAGCGCGGAAACCCGGGCGGGTCCTGCTGCTGTTCTGCTCCCCAGCTCTGCTCCGGGATCTGCGCTCTTCCACTCCCCTCCCGGGTCCTCCACCCGTCGCCCCGCTCAGCCCTGCCTCCGGCCGCCGGTCCGGGCGCTCACGTCACGGGCGCGTGTGAGCATGCGCCCCGCGGCCCCGGCCCCCGCCCGCACCCTCGCCCTCACGCGTGTGCACGCGCGCAGGGGCCCGCCCGCCCCGCCTCGGCAGGTTCCCTGCCCCCGGAGCGAGGGCGAGGAGAGGAGCCGGGGGCCGAGGGCGGAGGCCGACAGGTGGGGGCGACTCCCTGTTGCTTCCGCCTCCGGGGCGGATTCGGTGAGCTCTGCCCCGGGGCGGGCGGCGGGCGGCGGGGACTGTGTGCCCCGCGGGAGACCCCTCGGCCGGCGTACCCGGCCCCTGCCGCGTTCCGACCCGAAACTTTAATGTTTCTACTGAAGGCCCGGCGGGTGGGAGAGAGATCGCGAAGGTACCCGGAGGGTGCCCGCGGAGGGAGGGGACATGGGTGGGGACTCGGGTCTCGTTGATCCGGGTCGCGCTCCCTTGGGAGCCCAGCACCCACGTGCGGCCCCTCCTGCTCTTCGGGTGAGACTGGGCGGAGGTGTGGCTCAGGGGTCTGTCTGCCCAGGGTCGTGCAGCTTTTCTCGGCTGAGCGAAGGTAAGCACAGGATCTCCCCCCTGGGATCCGTGTTCCTTCCGGAACCACGACCGGATCCCTAGCCCTGGCCTCCCGCCCCCAGTCTCCAGACACTGGTAGTCCGGCAGCGTGGGGGGTTTGGAGTCAGCCTTAGAACCTGTTACACCAGCCGCCGGCCCCAGCGGGCCGCCCTCTGCCGGTCGGGCCGGTCCAGCTTCCGCATCTGCCCAGGCTCTGCTTGGGCAGGCCACCAGGAGGCCCAGCCCGGAGCAGGGTGAAAACTCCAGGCTTGCACTGCCTCCACGTCCCGTCCCGGGGCACACACTTGGTGCTGTCAGCTCTGAACCAGACCTGAGAACTGTTCCATCTCACAGACACCGCGATTTCAGTCCTAGGGAACGTCTCTGTTTTCCCCACAGTGAAACAAACTCTCTTCAACTACACAGTCAGCCTTGAATTAACTGATGTACTTTGTTTACAACCTCCCTTCTCCGCTCACAGGTCATCATCACAGAGGCATGAACAACACCTTTGGCAAGCCTGTAAGGAGCAGGGCTCCTGACCAGGGCAGGAATGCAATTGAATGTGAATGTTCCCCTGACTGGCTGTGGCAGAGCAGCAGTATTGGACACGTTTTGAATTAGCCACAGATGATTAGAAACGAGTATTAGTGAATGGCGATAGTGACTAAACTATCTGGATTCTGAACTACTTTACTTCAATTCAATGTTCCAGTTTTTGGTCCATTAACTCATTGATTCTCCACTCATTATCCAAAACTATTCTCTGCCTTCTCTGCCTTGCTCTGTGCCCCCAAAGGCCTATAGGCATTATTAATGGCTCTTCGCCAAAAGGGGTGCCAGCTGCAGCCTGGAGCCCACAGAGAGAGGCCAGGGTATTTCTGTCCTGACCGCAGGGGGCCTGGCAGATCTGTATGCCTCTGTGAGGACAGTTCTTATTGGGCTACCTTTTCCATTGCATCATGTCAGGCTCCAGGTGCTACAGTTCTCTGCCCCATGCCTCTTACACCTGGGGAAGTGATGTCTGCCTCCCATTGTTGCTGGTCCTTGGGTAACAGCATCCTTTGATGGGCTGTTGAACCATGACTGCACTGCAACAAATGGCCCCTTCATCACATTCTCTTCCAAATCTCCTCCCAAGAATGCCTTCTGCTTCCTGCCAGGACCCTAACCGCTAGAGTGGGGTTTTGAGTAGCTTTCTACCTTGCAAACTGACATTTGGATGGGGGAGATGTGTGGAAGAACAGAAGCAGAGATCACTTAAGGCTGCTGGGTAAAGGCTGCCTGTCTTTCAGGACTGTCTGTTTCATTCCATGGTAAATGTTAATTTCATGTTGTAGTAGACACCATGGTTACCAGTGCAGCAACCATGCCCTTTTTTCTTGCTGGCAGAAACCCACCTTGGTCCAAGTGTCCACTTCCTACATGGCTAGGGTAAACTGGTTCATGTAAGCTAATCTTGGTAACTCCACTTTTCCTGTAATTAGTTTAAAACAAGTTTAAGCTAATGAATCCTGATGTTGGGGAAAGTTTCCTCACTCTTAAAAAGGCATATAAAGAAGAAATATTCCTGGATTCCTGCTGGATGTTGTCTGTCTGGATGTGATGTCTGGCTTTTTGCAGCCTCTTACATCCATGACAGGAGGTCACCCGAGGAACTCTGGGGATGACAGCGTGGAAAGTGGGAAGACCATGGGTCCTTAATAAAACCATTGAACCATTAACCAATCCTGCTGTGGCCCTAACACGGGATTTCATATCATGAAGATAAGAAATATCCTTATTGAGTTGGATTTTTTGGTTACTAGTGGCTGACAGCATCTTAACTTTAAGCCTATGGACACAAACCAGTGAAGACTCCATTTAAGTAACAGAAAACCCAACTCACCCTGAGAATCATTTATTTCTGTATAATAAGCCATCACACACTGGGGAGCTTAAATAACATGAGTTATTATTTCTCAAGGCTCTGTGGTTTGGTGACATGGTTCTTCTACTCCACCTGGTGTTGGTTCAGATGGCTTCAGTCATATGTCAGCATTTGAGCTGGGTGGCTGGGAAGCTGGGAGCAGGTTGGCCTCTCTCTCTTCCCATGGTTTCTCATTGTTTAGTGGTCTAGCCTGAGCTGCTTTCCATGACAGCTGGGTCCCAAGAGGGTCAAAGAAGACGAGATACCACTGCTGAAAACCTGAGCTGGGAAGTCCCAGAATATCACTTCTGTCGCATTCTGTTGGGGAAAGTAAGTTCCAATGACAGCCCAGGTTCAAGGGAGGGGCAGAATAGATTTCACTTCTTGGTGGGAAGAGGACCTCATACATAAAGGGATGAAGAATTTGTCAGTGGCCACCTTTATAAATAATCTACCATAGATAGACTTATACAATAATGGAATGTGTTGGTGCAGTGTGGGAATATATTGGCAATATCACAGTAAGTTCAAAGTGCAATGGCTGCCAGAGACTCCAGGGTCTACACGTTTCTTCACTCACATCCAAAGGGAAAGAGAATTTTCTCTCCAATTGGAACAGCTAAGTCCTGTGCCCATTCCTGGCCAATCAGTCACTAGGCTGTTGGAATGCCATCGGATGGTTGCCTTGGGCCTGGGCTGAGTGAATGGAATAATCTTAATCAGCTTTGGGTTCTCGGCACCTATCCCTGACCCACTAGCAGTATGGATGCTTCACCCTTGTGGTTTAATGTGGTACATCAGGAGGAGGAGGCAATAGATAGGATGCAAACCCCAAAACTTACATGAAACTGTGGGTCTGCAGCTGGATGCTCAGGCTACATCCACACCCACACCTGTGCACAGACTCATAAACACCTGCTCGCCACTCCTCCCCTGCACCCCAGAGGGGACTAGGATGGAAATCAGAAATCTTGGATTCATGGACTTCTAAGTGAAAATAAGGGAGGGTCAAAAAGTAAGGTCTTGCCGAGACTGGTTTGGCTCAGTGGATAGAGCGTCGGCCTGCGGACTGAGGGGTCCCGGGTTCGATTCCGGTCAAGGGCATGTACCTGGGTTGCGGGCATATCCCCAGTAGGAGATGTGCAGGAGGCAGCTGATCAATGTTTCTCTCTCATCGATGTTTCTGGCTCTCTATCTCTCTACCTTCCTCTCTGTAAAAAATCAATAAAATATATTAAAAAAAAAAAAAAAAAAGTAAGGTCTTATGGCAAGGGCAGTGCAAAACAATTATCAAATGGTAATGGGGCGGGGGGATCACTGTTACTGGGCCCTCAGATAACAAACCTGAAGCTAAAACTGCTGATTGAAAACATACAACAGGAAAGTGTGGGTTATTGACATGTTTTATTTTCAGGTAGGAGAAAGAGCAAGTACCATACACTAGTGGGCTTGGCCTCTTCAGATGAGCACCCTTGCTCTTCCAAGCTGGTGGAGCATTCTACATCTTTTGTGGGTCACTCTTACCACAGGTTCAGAATTATGTCAGTGCCATCTTCCCATGATTGGTTCTTCAGTGGCAGAAACTCTTATTTTCTGTACCTCACACAGGCTAGCCTCTCAACTCCTTTATCCCTTTTGACTGGAATCTTCTACCCCACTCCTTGTTTGTCTCACAAAGTCCTACTCATCCTTTGTAGTCACACTTGAATATCATTTTCCTATACATCTTTCTCAGCTCCCTCTCAGTTACAACTAGTTACTCCCTCCCTTAGCACACTTAATGACACCACTTAGTGTCAGTTATTTACCCCCTGGACCCCTCCTGCCAGCCTAGACATTGTTTATTTAATTGCTCGAGAGTGGTCCCAGGCATCAGCTTTTTTTTGCAAAACTCCCAGGTGCAAATTGTGAGACCCACTAATCTAAATGTCTGTCTCCCTGCCTGAGTGTGAACTTGTTGAGGATGACTTCGATTCTTGATTCCTTTTTACCCCCCAAGGCATAGCACAGTTCCTTGCAAACATAATAGGTATTGAATAAATGGTGAAAAGATTAAATGTACCTTAACTACTATTTCATCCACTAAGCTTTATTGTGGTAGAACAAAGGGAAGGCACAAGTTTTAGCATGTGCCAGAGGAAAGGTGTACAGGGAAGTCTATCCGGAATGGATACCTGTAACCCTGCAGGAATGCTGTGGGGAGCGAGGTCTTGGGTAAGAAATGTCACTGAGGCCATCTTACTCCACCACGCTCTACCAGTGGAATGTGTTGATGAAACATTGTCTCCCACGCCTGGGAGGAGCTTGTGGGGCAGTGCCACTGAGTTAGTTACCCTTGAAAGTTTAGATTAACTTGGTCATTACACAGGTATGAAAAATTGGGTATGTTCACATTTCATTATCATTCTTAATCCAAAAATATGTGACTAGCACGAGTGGCAGTCACAAAGAATTAGCAAGATTTCATCTTCCAGGTAGTGTTAGTATGATCTCTACCATGAAAATCATCACCAAATCCTGTGATTCCAGGTCAGCCATCGGTTTGATTGTAAGGGGATCTCATATTTGCCCCTTTAACGTCCATTCTGAGAGGCCATGCATTCTTTGATTGTATGCCTTTGAGATGTTTTTCTCCTCTGTCAGTCCTCTATCGCTTCAGGTATTGAGACATAGGTCAGGAGTGAGTCCAGGATCTTCACAGTCTCCAGGCCCTTTCCCTCCACAGTGGGGTGCTCATTGCACAGAGGGGGCCCATTGTACACCTCACAATGGGTAATCATGCAAAGGGATTGCTTTCCCAAAATGAACCTAATTAGGATTAATTTTGCTTCTCATTTTCCTATTTTCTCTTAGTTTTGTCGGTGAGAATACATGAAAGGAAAATATGCTAAGAATTTGTTTCTCTTTCCTTATTTATTTTTTTACACCCCCTTTCCTATGTTTTTTTGTTTTGTTTTGTTTTTTGTTTTCTCTAAAAAGATCAATTATGTTTATTCAAGTTTTCTTTCAGGGATAAAAATAAAAACCAGAGTTCTGAAGTGCTTAAAATTACCAATAAAGTCACTAACGCAATTTGCTGCTCTCATTTATTTCAACAAAAACTTTAAAATATTGTTCCAAAGTAAATAAAATCATAGGATAGCTGAATTAGGAGTTAGACAATAATTAGAAATTTAGCATTGTTCCAGGTAATTTGCACCTTTGCTTTCACAGGTCACTTTGATGTTACATAACATCACTTTACTGCATATTCTATTTATGAACTCTTTTTAAAAAAATACATTTTTATTGATTTCAGAGAGGAAGGGAGAGGGAGAGAGCTAGAAACATCAATGATGAGAGAGAATCACTGATTAGATGCTTCCTGCTCGCCCCACCCTGGGGAGCGAACCCACAACCCAGGTATGTGCCCTGACCAGAAATCGAACCAGCAACCTCCTGGCTCATAGGTCGATGCTTAACCACTGAGCCACACCCTCCGAGCATAAACTCTGTTTAGAAAACTAGGAAAATGCTTTCTCTTGTCCCTTTGTTTTTATAAACAAAGACAAAATGGTTTCCCTTAAAATATCATTTATCATAATTTCTAAGAATATTTTATCAATTTTAACTAGGAATGAACATATTCTAATCAAAGAGGCAAAAGAACACTAACAAGTTTAATGGTTTTGAAGACGTTCTGCTGAGTGAAATAAGCTAGACAGAAAAGGACAAATGCTGTGTGATTCCACTGACATGAGGTCCCTACAAAAATCACATTCGCAGAGGCAGGAAGAATAGTTGTTTCTTGGGGGTGGGGGTAGAGGTGGGAACTTAGTGTTTAGTGGATGCAGAGTTTCATTTGGGAAGATAAAAAGAGTTCTGGAGAACTCCCCACATCCAGTGGGAGGTGCTGAGAGGCCCGGTTGGGGTTAAGTAGCACCTAGGATGAAGGTGCTTGGGTTCTGGCCCACTGAGGGAGAGGTTCACCCCAGTACCCCACCCCTTTAGGCCCAGCTTCCTCACATATCAAATAGCAATGATGGAACAGGGCCAGTGCTTTGGAGGGTAAAAGACACAGAAGTATTACCCAGGGTTGGTTCCCCCAGCTTAGGGGAGACAATCAAGGGTGCACAGTGAGCATGGAGGATGCATGGAAGAGCAGAGGGAGCATTGCTAAATGTCATCTTTGTGTAATTTGACTCAGAGGCCTGGCCTGCCTCATAGCCCTTTTACCACCACTGTCCCAGTAGGTCACTCCTCCTGTACCTTTGCATCATCACTTGACCTGGCCAACTAGGCGTGACCTCGTTACAGTGACCACTACAATGAACTTTGCTTTGGACCTGCATAGGAGAAGCCCTGGCACGCGTGTCTTTGAAAGGCTGATACCCTGGTTAAGGGCCTAGAGTAGAACAAAACCAGGGCGCCTGTGGCCCACACATCCTAACAAGGCTGTTCAGGGCTACCTGGAGAGCATCCTCAGACCTTGGTTCAGCTTCCAAACAGATCTTCTGAGGCTGCTGCAGTAGAGTCGAGTCTTCTGTGAGGGGAATGTGTGGATCAATCTGAAGCAGCATTCCAGTTGGAAATGGAAGAAGAAAGGCAAAGGAATGGTTGGTTTCTTCTGTGAGATCCTGCAGAGCTGTATCAAAAGTTTACTTTCTGAATTACAATGACACCTTTGTTTATATAAAAATGCATTTCAACTTTAAGCAAAGACTTGCATTTGCATAGCTTTAAAATAAAATAGAATTAGCTGGCTTTCTATATAATAAAGATGTGATATGCAAATTAACTCTCACACCCTTACAAGATGGCTGCCTACGACCAGGTCAGCAGGGGGGTTAGTGAAGAACGACCAAACGGCTGAACAAGCAGGCTGCATGGGGTGACCAGGCCGGCAGTGGGGGGGGGGGGGGGGGGAGGCAATTGGGGGCAACCAGGCTGGCAGGGGGGGCGACCAGGCCAGTGGAGGGGGGAGAAGTTAGGGGTGAACAGGCACTCAGAGGCAGTGAGGAGCAATCAGGTTGGCTGGGGGGAGCAGTTATGGGCGACCAGGCAGGCAGGTGAGCAATTAGGAGCCAGCAATCCAGGATTGTGAGAGGGATCCTGCATGTGTCTCGCGAGCCGCAGTTTGCTGACCACTGCCCTAGTTGATTTGGCTCAGTGGATAGAGCATCAGCCTTCAGACTGAAGGGCTCTGGGTTTGGTTCTGGCCAAGGGCACATACCTCAATTGCAGGCTCAATCGCCAGTAGGGGCTGTGCAGGAGGCTGCCAATAGATGATGTTCCTCTCTCATTGATGTGTCTCTCTCTCTCTATCCCACTTCCTTCCTCTCCCTCTAAAAATAAATAAATGAATAAAAACATATTTTAAAAATGCCGTTCAGTGCAGCCATAAATTCTGTGTATCCAATTTGAAATGTTATCCTATATAATAAAAGCCTAATATGCAAATTGTCCCCTCAACCATTAGTTCGACCAGGGAGGTGGGGCCAGCTGGCCAACAGTGGGAAAGGAGGCCCCAGCCGGCAGCAGCTGCCAGGGGAAGGGAGGCCCTGGTCAGCAGCCAGCAGCTGGCAGCCACTAGGGACCCTACCCACGCACGGATTTCATGCACTGGGCCTCTAGTTAATAACAATAACTTAGCATGTGCACTAATTTCCATATTTGAAACCCTTTATAAACACCATTTCTTTCTAACATTTTGGAGGCGACATCCACCAAGTGGCAAAGATAGTCACAGAAAATGAACGTGTAGATGTTCCAGGATTGTGATAAAAATATTATATCACCCAGTAGGCAATGCATGCATCTCTTTAGGAACTTGACCAGAGATCATATCTTTTACTACTTTGAGTGCAATAGGAGATTTGGGATCTGCTCTCAAGTCTATAGGGGTGCTAACAAGCTTCTTTGTCACCTGTTTGGGCTCTGATTTTACATTGTTTAGAACTCCATGTAAATGAAGAATGGGGGGAAAAAAAGCTTAACTTTTCTTGTTTTTATTCTTGAGATTTTGAAACTTTGTGAGGACAGATAAGAGACAGATGAAGCCATGGGAACCATTGGTCTGCAATGAAGGGACCTCCAAATCTCTTGACATTTCTTGCAACCCACGGTGATCAGATGTTCCTGTCTCCTACATGTAATTTCTCTCTACCTTACTTATCCCCTTCATTTCCTTCCACCCTCTCTGAATCCACTTATTGAGTGCCCATGCCCAAGGCACACTGGTGAGCTGGGGAGGGCTAGGCAAATGGACCTCATTATAATATCATCAGATAAGTGGGGGACAGGTAGAGAAGATGAGATACCCTTTGTTCATCTTTGTAGCTGCTGTATAAGAATCAACACTACCTAGACTTCTTAATGACAGATGAAGGAAATGCTGATAGCACTGTGACTTTCTGGTTTAACTGAATACTAAATGGCTGCTTAGGACCTATTTTTAAACCCTATTACTTGTTGCAATACAATTTTGGAATAATTTTACTTTTGTAAATTTTACTATAAAGAATTTGATATTACCCAATTTAGGGTCACTCTATTAACAATAAAATATTAATTAGATCTAATTGTTTTTTATGGATGAAACCTAAACTCCATCCAGTTTTCACAGAGTCTCATAATCTGGCTGATCCCTATCTATTTAGCTAGATTTTCTTCCTTTCACTTGCAGTGCTCGCTCATCCCTCTGGAACATTCCTCATCTTTCTGTATGCTGGGCAAACCTCATTAGATCTTTAAGAATGCGTCCCTTCTTTAGGTATTTGCTTCTTTCTCCGGTATTGCTGGAGGCAGAATTTTATAAGACTCCCGCACCATGCTGTACACCAAGCATGTCAAACTCAAAGGCTAACATGGGCCAAATAAACAAGGTTTAAGTTTATGTGGGTTGCAAACCCCCCCCCCCCACACACACACAAAAGCTTCAATTTTCATAGAAACGTAGGTTTATTTCGATAGAGACATGCTGAATACAAAGGGCTGAAATAAATGAGTAATCATTAACATAAAATAATGGAATATTTTAATAAAAATTAATATTTTTTCTTGAACATTAACTTACCAGACACTGAATAACTGCACAAATTAATAAGCATAATGCAAATAAACCTATTTTTCTTGTTCTCCAAAAGCGAAATATTAGTTAAGACTAATGACGTGGCAATCGGCTGCTGAAATATTCGCTGCTAGTATTAGTGGAGAGAAACGGTGCACCTGCGTGTAAGGCGCATAAGGGAAATGAATGTAACGATTATAGTGATCAGTCATTAGCGAACATTGTAGTTCGTTATTAATAATTATGTATAACAGGCTATTGTAAAAATTAAGTTACAAAATTTTTATTAAAATGTTTCTTACATACTGTTATATTGGCTGGGCTGCAAAAATATTGGTTGTGGGCCACATGCAGCCCGCGGGCCGTGAGTTTGACATGCTTGCTGTACACTCTCTATAATCCCTTCCCTTCTAGTGGGAGTTGAATTGTGACTATGAACCCCTGACTATGTTGGGACATCTCTCCTGTGATTAGGTCGCATCATACTGAACAGAAATGCACTCTTGTTAGCCTTAAAGGAGGACCACATGGTAGGGAATGGCAGGCGGACCCCAACAACTGAGAACAGTCTCCAGCTGTCAGGCAACAAAAAACAGGAATCTTGGTCTCTCTGCTGCAAGGGACTGTGTGCTGCCATGGGTGAACCTGAGAGGGGGCAGTGAAGGATGGAGAAGACAGACAAGAGAAGAAAGCTGGGGCTGGGTGGGACGCTGCTTCCCTGATGGAGAGACAGCACCACAGCCTGCACGCCGAGTCTTTATTTTATAGCCAGATTCCATGAGACAAAGTAAGGGCGCGGTCAAGATGTTTCCAATGTTCTTGCAGGTTTTGAATCTACTCAATTACATGCACCTGATCAAGCTTTGTTTACTTGCTGCACCTCCTGCAGCCTATATATATATCACTTAGCCACGTGGGACCACAGGTTTGGACCATAAGGTCAAGTTTACAACTATAGCCTTTGGCTATAATTGTGCTGTGAAGGCTTTGCCCTTCAAGCTAGGACTTGCACGTGGCTTTGCCACGAGAGGACCGTGCCCTCTCATTAGTCCGAGGCTTGAACCTGTCCCAACACTGTAGCCACTCTCCACAGGACTGAATTCTGGCTACAACCAGTGAGCTTGGAAGGCAGCTCTGAGCCTCAGAGACCAAAGCCCCAACTGGCACCTTGATTTCAGCCTCATGAGACACTGAGCAGAGGACTCTGCTAACCATACTCAGTCTCCTGTCCCATGGCAACTGTGAGATAGTAAGTTTGTTATTTTTAGCACCTAAGTTTGTGATAATATGTTAGGCAGCAAAGGGAAATTAATACAGGTATCCCATGGAACTCAGTATGGCCTTTTCTCATAGCATTTTCCCTGCTAACGTATAATTATTTGATTAGGTCCCTCTCCCTCATACTGTTTTGTGAATTCTTCAGTAAAGGCCATAACAGTCATTTTTGCACTTGGATGATAATTATCAGAGTTCATTTGAAGCACAAAGAAGAACCTGCTTGGACAGATCTTTGATATCTTCCACGCCCTCCTAGCTCATTCTGACTGTAGTGCCTTCCTTCTGCCTGCCAAGACCCAGCCCAGACTCCTCCTTAGTGAGCCTGCTCTAGGGCATGTTGGCCAGTTTGGGGCTATGCAGCATTTACAATAAGCAGCTCACCTGCTTCCTACTGGCCCTAGTCTCCTCTTGAGGCATCCCATCATGTGTGGTCTTGGATAAAGGGTAGTCCCCAGCAATCCTTTGGGTAGGAGATGATTCTCTACTTCAGTCCCTCTATAGTACCTGGTGTGGGTGGGGGTGACTTACAGTGGATGGAGCATATGGGATCTCTGACCGCAGGAGATCAGTGAGAGGGACTTTCCCACTCCGCTCCCTGATACGGCCAGAGGGTAGTGTTTGACCATCACTTGTGACTTTTATCCTTGAACAAACAACCCAAAGGCAAAGAAGGTGTTCGCAGATGGAATCCCTCACAGCAGAAGCACCCGCCTAGGCCAACTGGTGATGTGACTACCCTGTTCCCAGACAGCATGGTGATTTTCTGAGCTTGTTTCTAAGCCTGACTTCATGGGCTCCCCCAATTCTGTGAGCCCTGTATCCTTCCAGTGAATTACCCTTGTCCTATAAGATCATGTGATTCCTACCAACAGCCCTGTTGGAGTCACCTTCCTAGTTCTATCGGCTATCATTGAGCATTTCTCCACAAAACATCTACAGCTGTCATACTATCAACGCTAACTCTGAAGCCAGACTGTTGGGTTCAAATTCTGGGTCTGCTACTTAACTAACTTCCAGACCTAGGAAGGCTGCACATGCTCTCCGGGCCTTGTCTGTGTAATGGGGAATAAGGACAATCCCTACTTCATTGGTTATTTCCAGACTCATGAATTAACATATGTAAAACCCTTGAGACTGTGCCATTATGTGTTTTGCTATTGTTTCATCCTATTCTGTTGGACTATGGACAATATTATTTTATATATTAGTCTATTTTCCAACATAGCTTGTAAGGTCCCTCAGGTAAGAGGCTATTCTTTATTTCTGTTCCCTTCAAGTCACCAAGAATGGACAGAGTACAGGTATGGCATGATGTCATGGGACTCATGACCACAGGTATTTCCCCAACTGGAAGATTGCACCTGCCCCTGGATAAAAAAGCCTTACCCGGGGTGGTTTCTAGACAATACTGGGAATGTGCTCTACCCTGTACGCTGTACTTTCTTCCGAAGAAGGCTCTGGATGCTGACGATTCTAACCTGAGTGTTTATTGCATCCCTGCAGGGAACTGATTAAAGCCCAGATACCTCTACCCCACTTCCTGCCTGATTCAGCAGCCCTTTCCCACCTCCCCTAACCCTCTCCACCTCAAGTCATTTCTCAAAGCCTCAGAGAAATAGTTTCTGCTACTTCTCCCAACACAGGGTGGCTTGGATCCAGTCCTGTAGCTTTCTTATTTGACCTTGAAAAAGTAGGATAGTTAATCTATTCAGACTCTATTTAGGGGCAACGTTTGCCAACTAAATAGCTGGAAAGAGATTGAAAATATTTAACAGCCAGAATGGCAACAGCATAGACATCAACTGTGATCACCATGTTAAATGGACCAGGGTGTACTGACGGTATTGTCTCTGAATACAGCACTTGCAGCTAGAACAGAACAAAGAAATGAATTAATTGCAAATGACCAAATTTGGTTTTAATGTAATAAGGTAATAAAATGATGAGCCCTGGCTCTGTAGATCAGTTAGTTAGAGCATCTTCCCAATATGCCAAGGTTGTGGGTTCAATTCCTGGTCAGGGCACATATAAGAATCAACCAATGAATGCATAAATAAGCACAATATAAATTGATCTCTCTCTCTCTCTCTCTCTCTCTCTCTCTCTCTCTCTCTCAGCAAAGAATGGGATGGGATGGATGAGAAGGAGAAGGAAAGGAGTGGAAGGGATGGGAGGGAAAGAGGAGGGGAAGGAAAGGGGCTAATGGAACTTGATGGAAAAGGAAAGTGACATTGAAGGGTCATGGTGGTAAACCAAAATGAATCAAAATAGGGAACATGTTGTAGCCATGGTAAACTTGGACTAGGTCTTTCTATGAGAGGGTTTGGAAGAAGTTGCTTTATGAAAGCATCATAGTACATTTTGGTGATTTGGGACCCTTTATGACCAGCCAGAAATTCAAATCATGCTATGGATCAGAGCTTTTGCTGATTTGAGGAAATGTGGTCCCATATCAAACTTTCTATATTATCCGAAGAATGGGGAGCAGAAGATGTATTGGAGAAGGAAGAAGAAAAGAATTAAACGTAAAGGGGTGGAGGGTGGAACAGACAGTGTTGTAAACCCTGTGAAGACAACAGTAGGGTCTCTATAGCAAGTAGTTTAAATGAAGAGATGGATTAACTAGGAAGTACATCAGAGGCAGGAGTGAGAGGAGGGGCTTGGGGCCAGCCGGCTAGGTCCTACCACTTCTACTTAGTAGACCCTGAAGTAGTGGTAGTCCCTTCTCAAATGATTATTGTTAAATTAGTTAATCACCCTATATTATTAAAGTGCTTAGAACAGGACCTGGTTGCTAGTATTTGTTAAATGATTTAATGTTAACTGTCATTACTTGACACTGTTTTACAAACTGACATTGACTTAATTAAAACCATCAGCCTAAGAAAAATTCATCATGATAGTTACATAAGGCAGTAGACATGACACAGTTTTTGTGAGCATGGCTAGATATGGTGTGGCAGGTTCCAGAAGCCTTCTTAAGAGGGAGCTGGAAAATGACCATGGCCCCCTTCTCTTCCCCTTTCTTCATTCTGTCGCCTGAATTCTGAGGTGCAGGCACCTGGACATGGGAAAGGGGTAACCCTAAGGAATCTGGGACCCTAAGTCCTCCAGAGGGCTGCTTACCTCTGGACGCTGTTTATATAAGAGAGAATGATAAATTCTTATCTTACTGAGGCTGCTAATAAGTTGAGTTTGTGGCATTCTCACCTGAACCTATTCTTAATACGCTGGCCAATGCATTCATTGTCATCCGCACCTGACATGCAACTTAGACTGCATGAAATGGGTTATAATTCCAGTGTCTTTTCCTGTCATCTGACTTATTTGGGATACAAACAAATCCTAATGCATTATTAACACATTGGCAGGCCACATAAAGCACAGATGGCTAGATATGTATGAACTACTTGCATTAATCATGAAGTAAATTTTATCTTCTGGTACTTTCTCATATAATGACAGTCTAAGGGTGGTTTACTTTTACCAGTAAACCTACTGATATACTGTAAATGAAGTGAAACTTCAGTGAGGATTCCTGAGACAGAACTTTTAAACTCAAACAAGTTTAATAAAACAAATATAACAAGTAAAAATAAATGTTAAGATTCTGTTAAATGTTTCAATAAGCTTCTTTTTGTAAGGACCAACTTTAATAAATACATACAAAAATAAATACAACTGATATAAAAAAAGAACTGGTAGTTGTAGTTCAATGGGATTCTACTTTGATAAAGACATGAAATGACCAGAAAGATGAATGTGATAAAGCATAGTGAATAAAGATGATAAGCAGATCGATCATAAGCCATAGAAATAAATTTAAATGTCTACATATGATGTGTACTTTATGAAGACACTGAGAAGCATTTGAAAAATGTAAACTTTCAATTTTTCATATTATAATGTCTAAGACACCTGATTGACCAGGAGTTGATAAATAACAACATTAATGAGTTTATCAGTTTATCCACTCTTACATTTACTCACTAACCACGCCTTATGTGGCACTTGTGTGCCAGTCACTGAACTAGCGTTTGAAGGATGGCGTCAGGTAAAGACAGATACCGACCTGTGCTCATCAAGTCTGTAGTCCACTGGGGGAGATAACAGCAATGACCTCATCCTTAAAACAAATACACAGTCAAAACCTCAGTGAAAGGCTCTGAAGGAAGGTGACACAGTCTCCCATGTGTCAACCCAGCCTGGAAGGGGCCAGGAAGCTGTCCCTGAAGAGAGTGACATTTAAGCTAAGCTCCTAAAGCATTAATTCACTTTCAGAAAGTGAAGAGAAAAAAAAGGAAAGATGGTTTCATATTTTCTGAGACAGGCCCCCTGCAATCCTCTTCCTTTCTCTTATCAAGATCTTCTCTTTCCTTTGTCTCCATGTCTCTATTCTGTGCAATTTGAATTCTACTCTCAGCACCCCTTCCCCAGAGCAGAGCTTGGCCCTGCAAAGGGACTTTGCACAGTTCACAGGGTGCAGACCTGCTCCTTCAGATTTTGCTGTGGTCGCACTGCAGCCACTTGAAAATTGGAATCTGCAGACCCCTGTCCAGTTTGGGCTTCTGTTGTGTTGGTCTTGCTGTGCCTTTGGATGAGGACCCACAGCCACTTCAGGCGTCCCATCAGGTGTCCCGCTGCCTTCCCGCTATGATTTTAAACACGGGCAACGATACCACATTGGTTTTCTAGTTGGTGATTTATTCTTACCTGCTCACATCTCCAGGCTGTAGAAAGACGTTGCCATTTGGTTTTGTTGTGGATGTTGTCTGTGGGTTTGGGGACAAATTACTTAACTTCTTTGAGTCTCCACTTCCTTCCTGTAAAATGGGCTAAACATTGCGGCCAGCCAGCACAGCCAATGGTTCGGTGAGCCTAGAGGGGTTGGGGTTGGGGGCGAATGATGAAGAAAAGACAGATAAAGAGAATAAGCTGGGTCTTCTAGGTGGATCTTCCTGTGCGTGGCTGAGGCCACAGAGAGAGATCCAGAGGGCAAGCTGAGCCTTTATTTTATAGCCAGAGGTAAACAAGGTAGTGGTCACCATAGTTACACTGTTCTTATGAGTTTCACTTGTTTTGGCAGTATTTGCTACATTTCCCTCAGCCCATTAGCTACCCAGATAAGATCTAGGGAGCATCATAAGGTCAAACCTAATTATGCTAAGAGGGCTGTGCCCTCTAAGCTGGCACTTGTTTGTGGCTTTGCTAACAGGTCAGTCTGAGGCTTAACCCTATAGCCGCGCCCTACAAACATAAAATAAGGTGCCGTAAGATATGCCTAGCACGTGGAACACACTTCAAAAATATTATTTCACAGTAATGTTTAATGTTAAAATGCTACAGTTTTAACATTGCACAATTAAATTCTCTACTCAATTTACAAGTTAAAGTAATAGTAAGTATGTTTGCATGAATTGAAAAGATGTATACATACAATTTAAGTTTAAAATTTAAAAACAGTAATAAAATTAGGAAAATGCAAAATACTAAAGATTACAAATTTTACTAGCTAGCATATGGATGTTTTTCTGGTATAATCTGAGACCATATTAAGTACATCTACTAGTATCTGCTTAGCTTTAGAGTAAATAAAAGTAGTAATCAAATTGTTATTTTTATTTTATTTATTTATTTTTATTGACTTTAGAGAGGCAGGGAGAGGGGGAGTGAGGCTGGGAAGAGAGAGAGAGAAAAACATGGATGTGAAAGAGAAACATCGATCAGTTGCCTCCAGTAGCAGCCCAACCAGAGATGGAACCTGCAACCCAGATATGTACCCTGACCTTGAAATGAACCTACAACCTTCTGATGCACAGGACAATGCTCCAAACAACTGATCCATACCAGCCAGGGCAGAAATCAATTTTTTTAAATGGTGCTATAAATATTTAACTTTGATAAATTATCCATTAGTTTTTTAATAATAAAAGTAAATCGATTAAATTCGTATTACATAAGCTAGTGATTGTTTTTCTCCAGCAAGTTTTGTTTATATTGACTACCTGACTGGCTGTGATAAATTGTTCCAGTAGTTTTTTGAGGAACCCACAATCACATTTTAATCTTCATTATGATGGTATTGATCAAACCTGATTTTGAATGTCTTCAAAAAAACATACATATGATGTTAATACTGTTTCAAAGGTTGGTTGAGAAAATCATAATGAATAACTACACCAGTACACTAATAGCTACACTCATACACAAAGGAATGAGAACTCTTAATTGTAATAAAGAAAGAAATGCTAATTTTTCTTGGTCAGTTTTCTTGAAGTAATGAGAAAACTTTCATGGTCTCAATATAACAATATCTGGATTTGTTCTAAGAAGGTAAATTAAGCTCCTATATAGCATATTCTGTTTCTAAAAAATCACTCCATACATTAAACAGAAACCAAATGAGAACATTATATAGCTTATTCCAGTGGTTCCCAACTGGGGCAGATTCTGTCCCCCAGGGGACCTTTGGCAATACCTGGAGACATTTTTTATTCTTATGACTGGGGGAGGGGGTATTGTTAGCATCTAGGGAATCCTGCCAAACATTTTACAATGCACATAATAACCCCACAACAAAAAATTGTTTTTTCCAAAATATCAATAGCATTGAGGTTGAGAAATCTTGTCTTACAGTCATCTCTTGGGTGTGAATGAACTCATAGACCTGAATCAGATGTCAGAATGGTTTCCTCTCCTGTAGTATGCCCATTTTAGACGTAAAACAGTAGCCTCAATAAAAATTATGGTCAAGATAGCATGTGTAGCATCTCCAAGATTTATGGACATGGATGACCACCACCACTGAGATTTTGTCATGTTTAAGTCTAGAATTATGTTGAACCAATTTTAAGGAAACCAAGAGGGGTTAATTTTTTAAAAAAATTTATTTTGTCTCACTGTTGCCATCCCACTGGCAAGAAAGAAAGAAAGGAAGAAAGAAAGAAGGAACGAAGGAAGAAGGAAGGAAGGAAGGAAGGAAGGAAGGAAGGAAGGAGAAGGAAGGAAGGAAGGAGAAAGAAAGAAAGAAAGAAAGAAAGAAAGAAAGAAAGAAAGAAAGAAAGAAAGAAAGAAAGTAAAAGAAAGGGAGAAAGAGAGAAAGAAAGAAGAAAGAAGAAAGAAAGAAAGGAAGGAAGGAAGGAAGGAAGGAAGGAAGGAAGGAAGGAAGGAAGAACGAAAGAAAGAAAGAAAGAAAGAAAGAAAGAAGGAAGAAAAGAAAGAAAGAAAGAAAGAAAGAAAGAAAGAAAGAAATTAAGTTTTGCTTGAGAATCCTTGGCAAAATGCTATATGGAGGCCCCACCTGGTTTGGCTCAGTGGACAGAGAGTCAGCCTGCAGACTGAAGGGTCCTGGGTTTGATTCCGGTCAAGGGCACATGCCCGGGTTGTGGGCTAGATCCCCAGTAGGGGGTGTGCAAGAGGCAGCTGATCAACGATTCTCTCTCATCATTGATGTTTCTATCTCTCTCCCTCTCCCTTCCTCTCTGAAATAAATTTTAAAAATATTTTTAAAAAATGCTATAGGAGCACATTTGGACTCATATAAAAGGACTGTCTAACAGGCAAATCAGAGCCAATGGAATAGGCTGCTTGGCAGGTCTTGAGGTGTTCCCACCAGAAACGTTCAGGTATAGGCTGGACAACTGTGCAGGTGTGTGCAGAAGGCATGCTGATTTAGAAGGAGAGTTGATCATAGGATCTTTATGCTTCTTCCAACTTTGATAGTCTTGATTTTAAAGTTGACTTAGGAAGGCCATCAAGGCTGCTTAGGGAAATGTACTTCATTATAGGCCTCTGAAACTAGCAATGAGCATTTGTGGGGGGTCTTCACCAGTTTTGCAAACACCACCCCAGACTTCATTTTCATTTGATAAACTAAAGCTATTGATGTTCCAGCTGTATCCCTAGCAAATAGAAGCTGTGGACGAGGATGCTTAGAAGACAAAAGCCATGAATAGCAGAGGTGGGGATGAGAAGCCAATGAGGTAATGGCAGATACGTGCAGGGTAGGTATAAAAAGGAGCAGAGGCTGATGGTTCGCCATTCTTGCAGCGTAAGCCTCTATCTTTCCTACAAGCTTGTTTATTTGGAAATATACATTTTAAAAAATTGAGGCATACATGAACTGATCAAAGTATGTAATAACAACTTCATTGCCCTACTATTCTGAGCAATAAATAACAAGATAAAGGAAATTTTATTGACTAAAATTCTTCTTTAGAAGAATATGTTTTCAGAAGAAATACTTTATTGTGCTGCTAAAAGGAGGATGCCAAAGCAACCAAGCAGGACTGTTAAGGTCCTCTGTATGAGAAAGAAAGGACTAAATGTGCTCCTAAGAGACACACCGGCCACTCCTCTCAGCATGGAACATTATTCATCCCTGCTCTGAGGAACAGTTTGGGGGCAGTACAGAATATGGGACAAGACAGGGAGCCCTATTTTTTTTTTTTAATCCAACGAAGCATTTTAAGCAATGATTTTCCATCAATAGCAGGGAGGAGAGGAACTTTCACTGAGTTTGAGAAAAGCAAGTGTTGCCACTTGAATCTTCAACGTACACAGTCACCTAGACTCCTGTGAAAAAGAGGTTTGGATTCCTCGAATGTGGGTGAGATCTGTAATTCTCAAAAGTTCCCAGTTGCTGCTGCTGCTGGCACTTTGAAGAGCAAATCCCAAATTATTTCTTAGGGGGAGGGGAGGTAGACAGATTCCTTTTCATGGCACTTTTTGGTAACTATTACCCACTGATTTTTCCTACAATCTTTTTTTTTTTTTACTTGAAGAGAAAAAAGTGATGTAGAGAAAGTGGCTCTGTTGGATATGATTTTTTAAAGATGGTGAAATTGAAGAAATCAACTCAAATATACATTTATTTTTCCCTTTGGTGGGTGACTGTGATCACACGGGATCCCCCCGTCATCTGAGGCTGTGTAGGGTCCATTCAGAGAAACATGGCCAACCAGATAAAGGTCATTAACAACAATTTCAGACTTCACTAGTGCTTCCTGGGGAATGTCAGAAGGGATCCATCTCATAATCTGTCACTTTTCACAGTTCCCTTCCTTTGTGTCTCACCGCAAATTATGCCTCCATTGGGCTCTCTCCAGATGACACCAAACTCCCCATGAAAAGACACACAGACTTCCCTGCCCTTGTCCCACCTGGTTTTTCATTCACCCTCAGAGGCAAATCTTCTCAACAGGTGCAGTGGTGCCTCCCAGGCTGTGTTTTAGAACTAGATATGCGGCATTTTGGTTGTCACAATACTTGATATGGGCCAGCAGTGCTGCATGTCATTGAGGTGTCTTTAATGTCACCCTGATGGCCACACAGGTGAAAAGCTTCCCTCTTATCTGAGTCTAGAGTTTAATTTATTTACATATAAGCAATTGGTACATAGTTTTAACATACAAACTATATACTTGTTTTCAAAATTCTTGTGTCCACACCTACCACTGGTTTGCCATTTTCCTCTACTTCTTGCACAGTATTGCTTCCGAACTCCGTTAAAAAAAAAAAAATCAAGCCCAGCTGGTGTTGCTCAGTGGTTGGGCATCACCCCATGAACCAGGAGGTCACAGTTCAATTCCCAGTCAGGGCACATGCCCAGGTTTTGGGCTTAGTCTCCAATAGGGGGTGTGTAGGAGGCAGCTGATCGACATTTCTCTCTCATCATTGATGTTTCTATCTCTCCCTCTCTCTCCCTCTTTCTGAAATCAATAAAAACATGTTTTAAACAATCAAGACAAATGCATTAAAGTAAGTGTGTAACTAGCATGTTTTTTACTATGGTCATAATTAGGAATTTGCATACTTAAGTATGTATTTTAGTATAAATCACTCTTGGTTTTTCCTTTATATTTCTTTGAATAGTGATTTGGGCACTATATAGACTTTATTAAAAATTGTGTGAGAGTAGGTCATATCATATGTGAATTTCATTTCAGGGCAGCGAAGGTGGCATTGGAGACACGTGGGCATCCCTACCTTGTCCTGTTCCTCTGCTGACCATGCAGCCTGCCTGAGAAGGTCCAGGCTGGGGCAGGGAGTCCCAGAGGGTGAGGTTAAAAAGGGAGAGAGAGATTTTATAAGCACAGCTCAACATTTTTTCCCTTTCTCCTTGGCACCCATGTATGTAGTCACTTTTGGACAAAATATCAATACAACTCATATCATGTTCTCATTTGTTTCCCCCTAGAAAATGTATTGCCTCAAACTAGTGAATGTGGTCCCAATACCTTCATATTTATGTTATGTGCTAGGGGATATATATGTATATACACATAATATCTATATATATATATAAAAGGCTAACTGACCAACTGTCCATCCGTCCAACCCTCGACTGACCAACTTGCTGGTACATATGACGTGCACTGGTAATTTAAAAATAAATGTTATTTGGCATACGTGATACATGTAAAGCTCTCGCTGGCGCCAATCTCACGCGTGTGTTTCGATCTGTCATTGTCGATCGTGAATTTGGTTGTTTTTGTTGCATATGGTGGGAAAGTTCTCCTTCTCGGAGGGGATTTTTGACAATGTTTCAGTGTTATGCTGCATGCTATGTGATCGGCCATAGTATAAACGAGTTTAAAGTACTATAGTGTTTGGGGATGTTTCAGACAGTTCTCTCTTAAAACAAATATGAGATCAGAGGATTCTGCTTACAGCGAATGGTTAGTAAAATTTAAAGATGGCAAACTTGATAGCATTTTTCATTTAGGAATGGATATTATTGAAATTCCCCGTGTAATGATTTGTAACAGATTTATTATTGAAGCTACCTTTGGAAATACACACGCACACACACACACATATATATAATATTAAATATATCTAAACGTGTGATTCTTTGTCCTAAAAATGAGCACGTTCATAAATTAAATGAAAAAAATTTGGATATATTCTATGGAAATCTGCACACCTATTTGAGTGATGATTCCATCGATTTAATGAATGATGCCGAAAAGGAAACTTTTCCCATCGAATTTCTTAATAGTATTACTCCTTCGGGAATGCCGTGTCATAAGTTAAAACTGAAAGTAGGTGCAATCATCATGCTACTGAGAAATCTTAATAGTAAATGGGGTCTTTGTAATGGTACTAGATTTATTATCAAAAGATTGCTACCTAACATAATCAAAGCTGAAGTATTAACAGGATCTGCAGAGGGAGAGGTCGTTCTGATTCCAAGAATTGATTTGTCCCCATCTGACACTGGCTTCCCATTTAAATTAATTCGAAGACAGTTTCCTGTGATGCCAGAATTTGCGATGACTATTAATAAATCACAAGGACAAACTCTAGACAGACTAGGAATATTCCTACCTGAACCCGTTTTCACACATGGTCAGTTATATATTGCTTTCTCTCAAAGAGCACGTGACGTTAAAGTTAAAGTTGTGAATACTTCATCACAAGGGGAATTAGTCAAGCACTCTGAAAATGTTTTTACTCTTACTGTGATAGACAGGGAGATATTAGAATAAGTTTAATCAATTTATCAGTCATTGTTTTTATCAATGCTTTTATATCATGTTTTTGGTGTTTTTATATCATGCCTTTGTTGTTGTTATATCATGTTGTTATTGTTTATTTATTAATCAATTTATGTATTATTTTCATATGCATTTTACTAATTTTCTTTCACCTCTGACACTTCTATTATAGAGAAAGGGCAAATCACGATATTAAAATATTTCTTCTAATTTATTTCCTTTCAATGTGCACAAATCTGTGCACTGGGCCACTAGTATAATATAAAGCTATGTATATATCCCTCCCTCCCTCCCTTCCTTCCTCCCTTCCTTTTTTCCTTTCTTCTCCATATGGCTGCAAGTAGCAAATTTCCACTTTATTTTCTGCAATCGACTCCAAGTAATTTCCATTAAGCTCCTGAAGAAAAACCATTAATTGAGGGAAGAAAAAGCCTGAAAGCTTATCCCTTTTAACTTTATACTTTCAAAGTAAAGTCAAGAATAAACCCCAAAACTAAAGAACTAAACACACTGGCATTTGCAAATGTAACTTCTGAAGTTGCTTGCCAGTGCTGTAAATTATTTAACATGTGGAATTAAACCTCACGCAGAAGCTGGGGAGCTCCGATCATGTGGGCACCGATAAGTCAATAGTGAAGTTTTGTCAGTGTTCGAGCCCGGCTAATGCACATTCCAAGAAGCACTTACTTCTATAAATACCATTCCCCCTGCCCCCCATAGTGGTAAGAATCTTGGCAGACAGGCAGGTGGTGACTGGAAGTTAACAGCCCCCCTACCCCCTACCCCAAACCCCTGTCAGAGGGGTGGTCCAACAGGGCACATGGGGGAGATACCTGCAGTTGGCAACATTGTCTTCAAGTCGGGTGGGGGTAGTCCAGCACATTGTGGTGTGACTTGAGAAGCACAGGGGTTGGAATTCTGGACCCTGGGTGACCAGTTGTGCTGGCTTCCCAGAACTTGCCTGATTTAGCATGGCAAGGTCATCCTCTGAGCAATCCCCCAGTTTCTGATAAGTGGCAACAATGGTCACCCTGTACCTCTAAGTCATTAGCAGGCAGTCCCCTTTTAAATGTAAACCTGTCCCCTGCCCCTTTTTCTTCACCCTACTGCAGTATTCCATCAAGGTCATGTCTTGTCTTTTGTTGGGTGCTAGTGAGGACTTGGAGTCTCAGTCCCAGGATGGGATTTTGGAAGCGGGATTTTGGAAGCTGTTGGAGGTGTGAAGATTGTGGGGTGTGGAGGGAACAAGGACTGGTGAGGTAGGAGGAGTGGGGTTGGCATGGAGACTCCTGACCCTATGAAAATGTACCCGGTCCACAGAACCCGTCACATTTCCTCTTCTGTAATTAAGAGCACTCTATACTGCAAGGCCCTGAGGGTTTCTTCAATGGTTAAATAAAATAATTATAGCAAGCACTTATCATAATGCTGGGCACATTATAAATGCTGTCCAAAAACATTACAGGTTTTTGTTTGTTTGTTTTTTTAGCTGAGCCCAGAAAAGGCCTCAGCGGCCTGCACACCCAAGCTCCCACCTCAGTCAGGTTTGGCCTCAAGTGAAATGCATCTGCTACTCCTGACCTTGACAAAAACATTTGCATTTAAAGCGAACTGTCTGTCCTGACCGGTTTGGCTCAGTGGATAGAGCATCGGCCTGCGGACTGAAGGGTCCCAGGTTCGATTCCAGTCAAGGGCATGTACCTTGGTTGTGGGCACATCCCCAGTGAGGGGTGTGCAGGAGGCAGCTGATCGATGTTCCTCTCTCATCGATGTTTCTAATTCTCTATCCCTCTCCCTTCCTCTCTGTAAAAAATCAATAAAATATATTTTAAAAAAAATAAAGCGAACTGCCCCTTATCTGTGAGGGCCAACATTTTTCAGATTTGTGATTAAGCCCCACTTCTTCTTCTTCTTTTTTCAATCACAGGAGGTCTTGTCTTCAGCATCAGAAAGCCCTCCTACCTGACACTGGCCAGGAGGTGAGGGGCGGGGGAGGGGCCATGGCAAACATATGGTCAGGACTTCTTTTTTTTTTTTTAATTTTTATTTTTTTTATTGCTTAAAGTAATACAAAGGGTATTACATATGTGTCCATTTTTTCCCCCCCGCCCTAGACAGTCCCCTAGCCTCCCCTATCCCCCAGTGTCTTACGTCCATTGGTTATGCTTATATGCATGCATACAAGTCCTTCGGTTGATCTCTTACCCCCCTACCTTCTGTTAGGGAACATTTTCTCTTGGGAGGAATTCCACAAATTCAGGGAAGAAGAAAGCACAGAGCTGCCTCCTCTCCAGGTCTTGCGGTGGCTCCTGTATTTACTACAATATTTATTGATCAAGACCAAAGAGTAGCAAGTCTCTATAAATTCAACTCCAAAAATAAAGTGTACAACTTTTCTCAAAGGAATCAACCAATACAGTGATTCACAAATACAGTGCTGCCCTTTATAGGAAAACACAGAAAGTATTTCCCCAGACATTGGGTCTTGGGTCTTTCTAAGAATACTGTACTATAACTAGTGTAGAAAACCTCTTTGATTTCAGGAAAAAATGTTTGAAATAAATCATTGATGTTTTTCCTGGAGTTGAAACAATACCAGGATACTACTCTATATTTTCAAGAGTAATACCAAGCCTTATGTTGACACAATGCTTAATTCTTTTGTGCTAACTTTTTGTTATTAAGTTATTTCATATGAATACACTCAAACAACCCTGCAAGCCTGGGCTGATAGCCTCTCTATATTACGTATTGGGGAGAAGGGCGGCACCGAGAGCTCAGATGACACAATGAGGTCCACACAGTCTGTGCCGGAGCCTGGCAGAGTCTGACCTTCCTATGCCCCATTGCGATTTGATCATGCAATGATGGAGGGTTGCTTCTGGCGGAAGCATGAGGAGAAACCTGAAGAAACCTGCCCTTCTTGTGGCCAAGGAGAGGCCAGTCAGGCAACAGCTGTTTAAGGGAGAGCTCTGAAAGTTTTGCATCCTCTACTAAATTGCCAAAGTGCTTTGGCTAATCTAGTCTTAGAATCTTGAGTTTTGCCATGTCAACATAAGAATATTGATGTAATTCATAGGATTATTGTGAGGAATGTCTAAGGCAATAGATTAGAAAACTCAGAAGGCAGGGGAGGGTGGGAGGGACAGGGTAAGAGATCAACCAAAGGACTTGTATGCATGCATATACGCATAACCAATGGACACAGACCATGTGGGGGTGAGGGCCTGTGCTGCGTTGTGGGGTGGGCTGGGAGAGGTCAATGGGGGGAAAAAGAGACGTACGTAATACTTTCAACAATAAAGATTTAAAAAAGAAAACATTTTTCTGAGTGAAACAAGCCAGTCAGAGAAAGACAAATGTCACATGATCTCACTTATATGTGAAATCTAATGAACAAATTAAACTGATGAACAAAATAGATCCAGAGACATGGAAGCTTGCAACAGACTGACAAATCTCACAGGGAAGGGGAGGTGGGTGGGAAGAGATTAACCAAAGACCTTATATGCATATATGCAAAACCCATGGACACAGACAATAATGTAGTGAAGGCCTGGGGAGGAGGCTAGAGTAGGGTGGAGGGGCAATAGGGGGAATAGCCGTAACCGGTTTGGCTCAGTGGATAGAGCATCAGCCTGTGGACTGAAAGGTCCCAGGTACGATTCCGGTCAAGCGTATGTACCTTGGTTGCAGGCACATCCCCAGTGGGGGGTGTGCAGGAGGCAGCTGATCGATGTTTCTCTCTCATCGGTGTTTCTGACTCTCTATCCCTCTCCCTTCCTCTCTGTAAAAAATCAATAAAATATATTTAAAAAAATAGGGTGAATAAAGGGAACATCTGTAATACTTTCAACAATAAAGATAAATTTCCAAAAAAAAAAAAGATTACATGCCTGAAAATCAAGTAGCCTCCATATGAAAAAAAAAAGAGAGAGAAACATTTATCTGACATGAATGAAGGGCTTACTAGTGGGCTCTGAGGATAGAATTTTGTTTCATGCACAGAGACAGGTAATACCTCTCTGAAAACTATTCTAGTCAAGAGCATATTGAGATCACCTCAAGTTTCAGTCACTAGCGTCCACAGATAATGCTGCCTTGAAAATGAAAAGGGGGCAAATATGGAATCAGACATTTCCATTCTACTAGCAGTCTTCTATTTTCACAAATGGAGTTTTTTCATTTTTCCTATCGAAATTCAAGTGGAAAACTATTTGGTTCCATTTGGTCTCTATCTGTAAGACATCTTATTCGGTGTGGCTATTTTCTTTATATTAATGAAAAAGTGCTTTTTAAAAAAAATCTTGGAAAACTTTAAATTAAGGCTCACATAGCATGCATTCTTGAGCTGGTTTGTTGGATGCACAACCCTGGACACATTCCTCAGTGGATGGAACAATGTGCTGGAGTCCCGGAGGGGCCTCAGTTCCAGCCTTCCAGCGTAGCAGAGGCAGTTTATTTTTAGACCCTTTGGCTCTTTTTTCCCCCCTCCTCTTATAAAAATAGTGTACATTTCACCAAGACTGAGAAAATCATTAGAGAGTGAGGCGATAGGAAGCAACAAAAACAATTTATCCTGTCATATAAAAGGAAAGTTGACATCAAAAAAGAATTTGTTACTATTTTAAATGTGGGAATATATAGAGCCCTGAGCTGAGCCTTCCCTATCCTAAAGGCCCAGGAGTGCGATGGAGAACAGAGTGAAGGGTGATATGTTGTAGTCACTGTAGGTTTGACAATACCACCAGCTAACTGTTCGCTTAATCTGTATACACCACTGTTGTCTTGCTGGTCCGAGGGCAGACTCAGATACAAAAGGGCCTGGCAGGTTCAGAGGCATGGCCCAGGATCCTGAGAGATCTTGGCTCCTCTGAGAGACTTCCCTGCAGAGTGATCTGTGGGAAACAGTTTATTGCCTTCACTATCTGATAAGCATAGACAGAGAACTCCCCCATTTATTATTATGTAAATCCTTGCTGATGGGCTAGTCTGCTTGTTACTGGGGGTCACCTGTCTAAGGGCTATGCTATGGGTGCATCCTAGATCAATAAAAGCTTGGTGAGGCCTGAGCACGGAGGAAGTGCTTAGGGACTTGCCGCCTGGTCCCCCAATATTGCAACATTATCTCGTGTCTTTTTCTCTCATTTGCTGTGCAGCTCCTCTTTCAGATACCGAACCCTACTCCACACAGAACGTGGAGGGAGTCTCACTCAACAGTGATCTTCAAATCCACTCTCACAGCATCCGCGAGGTCATCCCCTGGCCGTGCCCGCTTTGCCAGCGATCCCAAGAAACAGCATGAAGGCGCTGCCCTGACTTACTCCACATGCGTCTTCTGAGTGTCTGTCATGAGCCCAGTACTGTTCTTGGAACCTCCTGAGGACAAGGTAGATTCTACCCTCATGGGACTCAAGCTCAGCATCTCTTGTTTTGGACCAAGGCCAAGACAGATTCCTGGGAAAGAAAGCTGATGGGAACTTCTTCCAGAAAGCCTACCTGAACTGAAGAACGCTGTATTTGTAGTCAGGTTCCTCTCCGTTGCCGAGGTGGGAGAGCATTAGGGGTTGTGACAAGACCATTTCACACTGGATAGCCAGGGCCCTCAGATCAGTTATTGGTAGAGACAAGAAGGGATCCAGGCCTCCCCTTCCTGTTGAGATGCTCTTCCCACAGAGCCCCACTCCTTCCTCTGCAGCCAAGTTCTGCCTCCACAAGAGACGCAGGAGAGAGGGCCTGTGTGTCATGTATTTTGAGGAGCCCAGAGAATAGTATTTTTGGAATTGCATGTACTGAAACTCAATCTCAGGTAATAAAGGGTACAGAAGGTATGAGATTCTTTCCCCCAAACAGGAGACCCTGATTGTTTTGAAAGACTGGGATAGATTTGGAATCTTTTCATGTTTGAAGGAATCTGTGGGGCTCCTATTCTCCTCTCCCCTCACGTTCTCCCTGGGCAGACTGGCTCACTCTCTGGCTTCATTTATTACCTAAAGCCTATGGGTGAATCCCACAAGTCAACTGGTTCAGACCTCCCTTGTACGGGCCAAGCCAGGATAAACATAAATACCTATGGACGCCTCTGCTCTGACAGCTCAGCCTCAAGTGCAACACTGAAAACTCAGCTCCCTCTCCCCCTCAACTTGCTCTTTTTCCACATCCTCATTTTGATAACTGGGCCTGGAAAGCAGTAAACTTTGGTGGGGTTATTTTCATGGAAGAGATATTAAAAAATATTTATTAACTACTTTTTCATTATAAGACACATTCATGTTTTTTAAAATTAAAAATAATACAGAAATGTATAAAGTGAAAATTGAAAGCTCCTTCCTCTCCCAAACCCCTAATTCTGCTCCCCAGAAGTGTGTGTATGTGTGTGTGTGTGTGTGTGTGTGTGTGTGTGTGTTCCTTTCGTCTCCATAATATTATATTCTAGTACTTGCCTTTTCACTTAATAAAACATCTTAGATAATTTTCTGTGTCAACATGTTTAGATCTACATTATTCTTTTCTAAATAGCTATATTGAGTTTTATTCTCTAGCCCCACCGTATTTATTTCTCCAATTTCCTAGTGATAGATGTTCATATTGTATTCTTTTCTGTTATTACAAAAAATTCCAGAGTGAACCCTTGCTCATGTGTATGGCCATTTGTCTGATGGTGAAGCCTTAAGTGGAATCTCTAAGACTGTGTATTGTACATTGAATTCATATTGTCAGATTTCTCCCCCCAAAATTGTCCCACTTTATACTCTCACTAGCAGCATGTGAGAATACCCTAGTTTCTCATCAGACCCTCTCAAACGCTGGAGGGCTCATTAATAGGTGTGAAATACTATTTAATCATTGTTTTAGTTGATTCTTCTCTTAATTCATTGTGAAGTTGGTCAGTTGGGCCGTTTTATTTCCTTCTTTCTGAACTGCTTATTCAGAGAGTTTTGCTGTTGTGCTTTTTCTTTGTAAAACTTACTTGCTTAAGAAAATTAGGCTTTTGTCATATGTGTTGCAAATATTTTCACAGTTTGACCCTTGTTTTTTTTCCTTTATGCATTCTTTTTTTTTCTTTATTGCTTAAAAATGCTAAGTTTCTGTAGTCAAATTTATCAGTCTTTTTTCCTTTTGATTTTTGGGTTTTCTGCCATCCTTGAAAATGCCTTCCCCAGTTCAAAGTGATGTGCCTTTGTTTTCTTCTAATGCCCTATTTAAAAATTTCTCTTCACCTTGTACTCATGTGGCTATATGGAATGACGGAGGGTGACAGAGCCCCCTTCCTCACCACCACCAGTGATGTCCCAGGACTATTTAGTGAACAGCCCAAATCATTCCTCATTGATCTGAAATAGTACTTCTCTCAAATACTAAACACACCTATACACCTGGGTTTATTTTTGGATTCTATTTTCTGTCTAATGATCTGTCTGCCTACATCCATACCAATTTCAGATCGTTTTAAGTCTTGTGGCTTGCTTCTTGTTTTGATAACTCTGCTTGATTGCAGAGCTCTCCTTCTGACAGACTGCTGTAGAGTCACTGTCACTGGCTCCTGCATGTTATAAAGTGGTTTGTGTCTCTGTGCAGATTTTTATCAGAATTGCACGAATAGTTGCCTTGGTAGTACAGTGGTCTGGGATGTTAAGGGGATAAGTCAGAGAAGGGACTGGATATAAAATCTGTCCAGAATGGTAAGATGAGCACACTTAGGCCGTTGGTTTTGCGAACCCCAGGCATGCAGTTCATAATAACCTGAGAGCAAGCCTGTCAAACTCCAAGGCTAACACAGGCCAAATAAATGAGGCATGCGGCCCGCCGGCGGAGAGCTTGACATGCTTGCTGTAGAGGACACCCCTCAGGGGTATATGGCCAGAGGGATAACAAGCCACGGCGGTAGACCAGCAGCCCCTTCCTCTGCCTTCTCCTCACATACAGCCTGCAGCCTGTCCACCTGCACAGCCAGCCTTACTGGGGGTCAGGCGAATCTGGACTTCAGGGCTCAGGCCACAGGGTCACCACTAAAACCGCATTAATTGGCTGTGTGGCCCCTTTTATTTCCTAGGTTAATTTCCCTTTCGTTCCCAGGTTAATACTGCTGAAGTACTTGCTTAATGTGTCTTGTAAGTAGCCTGTATAAAACAAAAAGCAAAGCAAATTGCAGTTTTCTTTGACCCAAATCTCTTCAACAAAGAATTCTAGGGCTGAGACTTGAAGTATATCATATTTCCCACAAACTAGATTGTTCTCGCTCTGTACCTCCAAGAAGAGAACCCAAAAGGGACGTTTTTACTTCAGCCATGTCCAAACAGCTCTGTAAAATCATAAAACACCTTTTTTGGTTAACAGTTAATATGTGCTACTGAAAAATAATGTTAACTCCAAACCTCAAAATATGTTTTGTTATAATAATGTTTAATAAAGCAAGGTGGAGTCAAAGGTAAAAGCATAGTATGCTAATTTGACTGGATGTCCTTCCAGATGTCTTTCCAGACAACCTTCCAGACGAAGCCGGTCAGGGGTGCTAGGGAAGCCAGGGTCCTAGGTGCTGGAGGGAAGCTGATGCCAGCAGCTGGGGGAAGGAAGGCCTATTCTTGCATGAATTTCTTGCATGAATTTCTTGCATCAAACCTCTAGTATATGTATATAAGCCTAAGCCACTGAATGACCATCCAGTAGCTATGATGTGCACTGACCACCAGGAGGAAGATGCTCAACGCAGCAGCAGAAACCAAGGCATGGAAACATGGAACAGACTGATGAATCTCAGAGGGAAGGAGGAAGGGGGAAAGATGGAAAGAGATTAACCAAAGATCTTATATGTATACTAGAGGCTGTGCACCGGTGGGGTCCCCTGGCCTGGCCTGCAGGGATTGGGCCAAAACCGGCTCTCCAACATCCCCCAAGGGGTCCTGGATTTCGGGAGGGTGCAGGCAAGGCCGAGGGACCCCACAGGTACACAAATTCGTGCACCAGGCCTCTAGTTTTCAAATACTTTTCTTCATTCTATGGGCTATCTTTCTGCTTTCTTAATAGTATTATTTGCAATACAAAGTTTTTAATTTTGATGGCAATGTATCTGTCTTTTATTGGTTGCTTAAGCTTTTGGTGTTATGTCTGAGAAATCATATAAAATTTTTTATTTTGGGTCATGAAAGGTCAGAGAGCAACGATTATGTCTGTCTTGTTTACTATTCCCAAACTTAGCAATGCCTAGCACACAGTAGGGTCTCAAAAAATATTTGTTGAGTGGACACAGCATAGCAGGATCCATGCGCCCCAGGGCTTGTTTCCAGATGTAGAATCTCACCCTGACAACCTCTCACTCATTGCTCTGTGTCTGAGGTTTGAGTGGCTCTCTTCCTGGATGCCTTTCCTAATATCTATGCCATTGAGTTTCTTGCAAAGATGACATTTTGGTAGCAACCACCTTCCTTCCCCAAAGCAAGCAGTAAGTTAAGACATTAAAGGCTGTGGGCCCCTGACCCAGAGGGCGTAGCACATGTGGGCCTGAGCCATAGCTGAGCCTAATGAACAACAGGCTGGGTTGAACTATGTGAAATTGCCTCTATTTAACCTATTTCGCCTAAAAAAATGGCAGTTGAGCATGGTTCAGCACAAAAATTTTTTTTGAATTAGATTTAACCTAAGAACATTAAAATAAATTTAGTTAAAATTTATTCTCAACAAATATTTTTTTTGAGAGCCTATTATTAGGTCTAGGTACAGCACCCCTTTCTCCCCAGATAGAGCAAGATGCCATTAATGAGCATATGACACACTGGCACTGCCTGTCACCTCCTTTTTCTCTTTCTGTTGTTCATCGTCACCTCCACTTCCAATTCCCTTCGTTCTCTCCTTCCCAGGTGACCAAGGACTAAGATTCCTATTAGAGTAGCTGAGACCTGCCAGTGGTCATGACAGCTGCTGTAGCAGTGCCCTCTGTCCATGTTTGTTTTAGGTTCATGTTTCATGTTTAAGGCCTGATGCTTTGCAAGCTGGAGATAGAGCTTTGCTCAAATTCCTTGCTTCCAAGAGATAAAGTCTTGCTGAAATTCCTTGCTTCCAAATGCTCTTTTGTCCTAAGGGAATGATAGACCTTTAATTTCTGAGGAGAACTTCTTTAGTCTGACAGATTCTTAAAAGTTCCCTGAATATTTCTTTCAAATAGTTGGAACAGAGCCTGTGGGGAACACTGAGCCCCTGATACTAGGCAGGGATCAAGGACAGGGGACATTTTGTACACAGCAAACCAATGACATTAAGTGAAGGTCTTCATAAATGATGATTTTTTTTTTTCTGGATACACCAAGAGGAATTTCTCTTGGTCAGCTTTTATTTAAGTGCTTGTAATAGTTTGTTGTCACTGTAGATCTCAAGTACTTGAATGATTTGGAGTTTTTCCTTTTCTTTTTATGTCACTAAATTCACTTTTTCATTTTCTAAGTGAAACTTGATAAGCATCTCGGATAGTACAATACATTATTCAGAAAGAGCTGGTTGAAGTGAGAAAATTTAAGTTAGCCATTTTCTTTAGCAATTCTACTGGTATAACAAACTGTGTGGTTTAAGTGTTGATGATCTCTGCTCATGAATAAGACATGCCTATCAGGAAGGTGTTCTGCAGCAGTTTCATATTCATTTTTGCGCTTCAGACTCTCCTTTCATAATTGCTGTGCTTTTCTTGTGTACCATATAAGGTCCAAGATTTCAGTAGGACAGTAAAGTTTTACAATTGAAGAGGCTGCATTATAATCAACTTCAAAGGCTGATTCATAAAAATTGGAGGTCATTTAAAGTTTTGAATGGCAAAATTCTGATTGTTCTTCTAAATGCTTTCAAGGTCTTATCGGCTTGACAAGTGTTAACATTGGGATTCACAAGAGTGCTGTATGGTGGGTTACACTGAGTCCTGGAAAGTTCATAAGCACTTCATGACTTTTAAGTCTCAGGGCCTCACAGTGGGTGAAGCACATCCTATATAATAAAAGTGTAATATGCTAAGTGTCAGACCGATTGGTCGACCTCGACCAGTCATTATGACGTGCACTGACCACCAGGGGGCAGATGCTCCGACTGGTAGGTTAGCTTGCTGCTGGGTACCGGCAAATCAGGACTGGGCGAGAGAGCCAGACATGCCCTGGAGCCCTCCCGTGGTCCCTCCCCGGCAGGCCAGCCCCCATTGGCTCTGATTGCCAGCCAGGCTGAGGGACCCCACCCATGTACGAATTTGTGAACCTGGCCTCTAAGTGTTTAATAAAACTCGGCTTGCAATCCAATCTGCCACCTCCCAGATTTGAAGGGTGCTCTATCACTCTGTCTTGCTGGATTTCTACTTTTCTTGCTTCCTTCAAGGGGATCATATTCCTTCTAATGCTCGTAAGGTCTGTGTGGTCACTCGGAGGTGCTTCACACGCTTGCCAAAAGTACTTTGGGAAGTTATTTGTTATAATTGTCTTTGAGTTCTACCTTGAATTGTTCTTTGAATTTTAAAGCTTTTGAAGAGACACCTTCTAATTTATTTGCTTTCCCCCAGAGACTACCAGTGTTAGCAAAACAGAACAGCATTCTCCTGCTTGGTCTTCTCCACTACTGAGCTCTAAACCAGCCATCTCTTGCAACCTCCATCCCCAAACAAACAAGAAAACGACTGCAAAAATGTAGGAAATCCACTGTCCAACATGTGACTGAGATAGGAGAAATAATAGCAGAGTCAGGAAAAGGGAAAAAGACCGACTCCACGTAGAGAACAGACAGCTGGCCATGAACTTTCGGAGCAAAGTGTTAGAATCCTTAGTTTGAAAATCAAGGCTCTGCATGGAAATTGAACGAGGCAACGCTCCACCACCTGTTCAGCTGTCTCTATACTGGACCTGGCACACCATAGGAATTCCATCTTTTTCCAAATATCTTCAACCAGATGACATACAGCATGAGGGATTATGCTAGTGTGAATCCTCAGTTGGTTCCACGGCACTGTTGGGGAAAACATGGCCTTTGCGTGTCTCTCAGTATAAATAGTGTTTCCCCCATGTCAGATCCTGACTGCTCCAGATCTAGTTAGAACTAAAAGTTACCAATTGTTACAGTACACAGGTAGATATTAATGAAAGAGAAGGGAGACAGACATCTAATTTAAGCTGGATTAACTAGGAAGGGCAGCTTCACAGACCTCCAGGGGACAGCCACACCCTCCCTCAAATGGATGCTAATCCCCAAGTAGGCAGGAAAGATGGCTTTCCAATCTCCCCAGGGAACAACTGTCCTGTTCCCGTAGACTAACAGGGAAAGGGGACAGATAAACAGTGAGGAGGAAATTCCTCTGCTGAGACATGCTCAGTAGAAGCCAAGATGGTGCAGGGGGGTGGTCCTTTTACTATGAGGCATGCACAGTAGGAGCAAAAATGGCACCATAAAAGAGAGGAAAAAACCTGGGGAAAAGATCAGATAGGATAAGGGCATGAAACTCCAAAGATCCAGGAAAGGGATTGGATAGTTTGGAAAAAAGCCTGCTCTTCCCCAAGCCCAAGGAAATATAATTAAAGCTTAACAAAGACCAGGTCTTGCGTGCTCCCTCTCTCCCTTCAGCAGCCACATGGGCTGAAGTGCAGGCAGCACCTATTGCAGGCCGGAAGGGAACAGATTAAGCTATGCTACTGGAGCCTCAGATGCTGGGCTCATGGCACAGCAGCTCTGGGTCCTGGCCCTCCTCCTGGGCTTGGAGAGGACAAGTGCAGGCCTGCGGCCCCAGAGGCTGGACTTCTGAGCTGAGCCACCTGGTTGTGAATGAGACATCACCTGAGCCCTTCCTTTGTTTTCGCTTCAATAAATCTTGCCACTGTACCTCACATCCTCCTATGCATCCCTGAAAATGCATTATGCATCCCTGAAACACATTTTCTGTGAAACCATAGAAAAGTCCTATTTCTTCTGGCAACACAACTCTTCTTCTTGTAGATGAGGAAACTGAGGCCCAGGAAGGGTGCATGGCTCATATAAGGGCATGAGGCAAGATCATGGGAAGATCCTTGGCAGTCCAGAAAGTTTGACCTAATGATATCATGGAGAAAACCCTCTCTTGGCAATAGAATTCAACCTCAGACAATTTTGCTTGCTTGCTTGTTGTCTGTCAGTTAAAATATTTCTGTGATCCTTGCCCTGCAACAGATTTTGGGGGCCGAGACCACTGAAGGACAGTCCTGAAGCACAACAGATGGTCACCAGGTGTCAGTGGGACTTTGTTTTGCCTGAATGGGGCATAGAAAATGAGCACAGAGGTAGATTATTCACAATCACGGAGAGAGAAGTAGGAGCTTCAGACAGACTTGGTTGGGATGAGCAAAAGAAAGGAGGAACTTAGGAAGAGAACACAATTGCCTCAAAGTAATTATGTTAAATTTCTGCTGCATGATGGGAAATATAAATTCCTTCCCCATTAAAGCGTCTGTAAAAATGTTTCTCTTACATGAGTATGATGTTGAGTCTGTTTATAGGGGAGGGGCAGTGCAAAGGGCTGGGTATGGATGGCCTCAAGGTGGGGACAGGATGAAAACAGGATAAGCTTTGTTCAACTGCCTGGGCTGCAGGGAGAATGCAGCCCCACCAGCATTTCTGGTTTTACTGGTGAGGCTCCTGAGGGACCCAGAAGAGAAAAAATGGCCAGGAGTTTTTCAATAGAGTTGAAAGGGTCCATGGAGGTGAAGACCCAACCTACCACCTTCCAGAGGGGAATAAGCGTTTCCAGACCACTAGTGGAGGCTGGCTACTCAGAGGTCACCATAGGGACCTCTAGAAGTAATGTAACAAAAGAAGCTGCAAAAGTGTTCTCTTCCGGAGTATTTGAGCTCTTGCTTTCCGGCATATGTTGTCAATTTGGCTCAAATTAACTCATAAAACGTCCCTACAAACTTCCCAGGAGTAGAGGAGGATAAACATCTTTCCTTACTGGTTGCCTGGGCTGTGAATAGGAAGGGGCGGTAACTACACACGGGCACTGGGGGTGTTAGAAATGGTCTAAAATTGGATGGGGGTTATGCTTGTACCAGTACAACTCTGTAAATTTGGCAAAACTGATTGAATCATATGCTTAGAAGAGGTGAATTTTATGGTATATCAGTTATACCTCAATAAAACTGTTTGAAAATAATAACAAAAACATTTCTCTATAGGCTTGGATGTTTCTTATGTCGACAGAATTCAAAGTTTTGTGGTCAAATGAGTGCTTCTCCAATTTTAGACCAGGCAATGCCCAGACAAGGAAGTACAGTCCAGTGTACCTACACCTTGTGTTATCCTTCAGTTAGAGATGATGGAACTCCCACTACGAAGCTGAGCATCTGGTACGTCCCAGAGAAACCTCAACTGACACAGCACAAAATACAGGGTGGCACTAACTCCTCATGAAGGCACAGTGGTGAGGGGCACCTCCAGGTGCTTTGTGTGTCTGGGTTGTGTGTCCCTGGGCCCCCAGTGCTTGAGAAGTGCTGGCCTGTCGAGTGGTGCTAGAGAAATATTTATGGAAGAATGAAAATATGAAATGTTGATTTTCTTGGTGTCCTGGCTTAATGAATACTATATTTGATATTTTACTTGCATAAACTCTACAGTCCCAGGTAATGCAGGGAAGCCAAATTTGAATAAATATGCTACTTAAATCCTGAAACTCACAAATTTAGAGAATCAGATCAAGACCAGCAAGCAGAGTGCCTGGTAGCCTTTTTCCTTGCCTGACCCCTTTGTTCCTTGAAGGTCCTAATGGTCATCTCCACTCACCATCGCCCCTCAGCCTATAAGCCTGTATCCCTGTTACCCTTTCCCATGCCAGTGGATTAAGTCCCAAGTCATCTGAAATAAGCTTGGAGGTCAGTATTGTCAGCTCCACCCAGGCCCCAGCACCTTTATGAAAGTGCCAAATCCCTGTGAGCTCCACAGCTGGGTGCCTGCTCCTTTTCCCTTTTAAGCGGGAGCTGGCCACAAGGCCTGCTGTGAGACATGACAACTGACGCAGGGAAAGGAGACTAATTCTTCTCCTGCCCATGTGATGGAATGAAGAAGTTCACCATCGCTTTGTCAGTGTCGAGGAAACAGAACAAAACACACACAAACACCGAAAGAATTATCCCAAACTCTTCCTGTTGGTAAATCCTTTTTACAAGATCATTTTCACCGATTTAGCTGTGAAATCTGTAACTCGATCAGGCCTGTGAAGAATTAGGTAAGACCCCGAAACAGAGCCTACCTCGGCCACATTCTGAAGCTCAGCACTGATGGCCAAACAGGAATGTGCAGTTTTATTTTTTCCTTGGGTTTGAGTACAAAATCTCAGTGTGATGTTTGGGTTGGAGGTGTGACACAGGTCATATTGAGAGGGTTAACTTGAAATGCAGGCAGATAGGGCAGGGTTCCAGTGGAAAACAAAGGAAGGTGGGACATAGGCAGGGGCAGACACAGCAGTTTGTGCAAGCTTAATTACAGAAACCAAACCAGCAGAAATAATAAAATGTTTTTGGACACAGAGCGGAAGGCATGGGAAACCAAGGGAGGGCTGCAGCAACAAGGTGTACCTACATGTAGAAACAGAGAAAGTTCAGGTCCGTTGCTGGGCAAGAACAATGAAGGAAGCAATCGGATGACGACACAGAGCAGGCTTGTAGCAAATATGTACCCCTGGACTACAAGGCTTAAGGGGAGCAGACCATTATTGGCTCCCCCTCTCCGTGAGGGGAGTCTGAATCTGCCTGTAATAAATTTCCCACAGTTTTGCTTCAATCTTCTGGTCCGCAGAGCTCAATTTTCATGAGACCTGACATCGGGAAAAACCCTGGGCTCACTGTTCCAGTTATCAATATCTCCAAAGCAGTGAAAACATGGAAATGAAGCAAGTGTTTCTGATTTTTAGCCCTCGTGGGGACCACTGAACTAGCTTTTTCTCAGCACCCGACAGAAATGGTCTTCATGCCAAGGGACAATGTCCAGGACTAACCAGGTTGAAGCAAAGCCACAAAAGTCAACCATAACCAAACATTCGCTAATACCCATTTAGGTATTCATTTGCTTCTTATGATGCTTGAACAGACTATGTGTTACACAATCTCTAGAATAATCCTGGGATATTCATTCACCCTGTTGAGGGGAAGAACAAATTTGGTCCTTTTTTGCCCTAAGAAGAGATGAGCGCAGGAGCTCCAGGTGGTTAGCATGAAATAGAGACAAAGCGATCAGTTCTCTTCGTTTTTCCCCACACTAGCACTCTGCTTAGAATTTGAAATGCCAGGTGAGGACTTGTGAGAGGCAGCCCCTTTCTCAATTGTTAGTTGTGCTGAGGGATAAACAGAAGGACATTCAAAAACCGAGGTGAGTGAATTAATTATTAAACAGCCTAGCACAATCAATACAATATTGCTGGTGTGTTTCCTTGTAGATATTTCTGGAGTTTGCTTCAATATTTAATTTAACCCCAAACTGTAGGTCATTAGAAAATGTGTATTTCAGGTTACCACAAGACACAGCTTGCATTATGTGGTTGCACCACAGAAGGACTAAAATTCTGGATGCAGATTTTAGGTCTGGTAGCTATCATTTTAAAGACTTCCCCTTCAAGGAAAGGTTAAAAGACACTTTCACATGCTTTTCTCATTTCTGCCTTAAAAAAATACACAAGTTGGCTTTTACTTCATTTGTAAATTCTTCTTAAATTAAAGAATTGCCAAAGAATCTGGTGTGATAGGGTCTTTGTTAAAGATTGTAAGAAATAGAGTAATTAACATCAAAGTGCCGTGCCATGTGTTTCTCCTTATTGGTATGCAAACAATGAGACCAAAGGGGGAGAAAAAATGTTTGTGATTTTGGTGTAATTGATGATGTAAAGGTAGCATTCTGCTCCAGGGCATGTGACTGGGTTGCTTTCTTGGCAGGGGAGGGGGACATTAAAATTTTCTAAAAATTGATTTGAGAGAGAGAGAAGAAGGAGGGAGAGAGAGAGAAAGAGAGATCGATTTGTTGTTCCACTTATTTGTTGATTCATTTGATGCAACCATTTGCTGATTCTTGTATGTGCTCTGACCAGGATTGAACCCATAACCTTGGTGTACGGGATGACACGCTAACTCACTGAGCTCTTGTGAAGACTTTTTTACTTGGCCTCAAAAAAACAAACAGAACCCCCGACACATTTAACTTTCATCCTTTTGAAATTTGTTGAATTATTTCATTGAAGGATTGAATGAACTTGCCTCCTCCCCAGGCCAAGCCTCTCTCCAGTAGGGAGGGCTGAGGGGAGTGATGGGTGAGGTGATCAGGACGTCTGTTGTGAGCACTCCTTGGAAATAAAGTTACAATTTCACATATTGACATGGTTTTTGTTTTTTTGTTAATCCTCATTTGAGGATATTTTTCCATTGATTTTTAGGGAGAGGGAAAGAGAGAGGGAAAGACAGAGAGAAGCATCGATGTGAGAGTAACACAATAATTGGTTGCCTCCTTCATGAGCCCTGACCAGGGAGGGCCCGGGTGGGGAAGGAGCCTGCCCTTGACTGGAATGGAACCTGGGGCCTCTTAGTCCCCAGGTCGACGCTCTATTCACTGAGCCAAACCAGCTAGGGTGTTGTGTGTGTGTGTGTGTGTGTGTATGTGTGTTTAACACAGTTGCCCAGAAGAGCAATATCAAAATGTCTTTGTTTGCTTCAAAACATGCATATCAAAGCAGTTTCCCAAATGCTCCTTTTTCATTCTGAGGTGTGACAGGAAGGCCCTCCTTCCACACATGTTCTTCCTATTGTGTCACTCTCACCGTTTGAGAATTTTATTTTATTTGTTAATTTTGTTTTATTGTTTAAAATATTACAAAGGGTAGTACATATGTCTCCCTTTTTCTCCCCTTGACCTTCCCCTGGCCTCCCCTATCCCCCAGTGTCTTGTGTCCATTGGTTATGCTTATATGCATGCATACAAGTTCTTCGGTTGATCTCTTACCCTCCCCCCTTCCCGCCCCCGCAACCCTCTTGGGCCTTCCTGCTGTAGTTTGACAGTCTGTTCGATGCTGTTCTGCCTCTGTATCTATTTTTATTCATCAGTTTATAATGGTCTTTATTATCCATAAATGAGTGAGATCATGTTCCTTCTGGTCTGAGTCATTATCCTGCTTTTAGACAGGGCAGCCTTTACTAGTCATCAACACCTCCTGTGTTAGCTTCCTGTGGCTGCTGGAACAACGTACCACAAACAGGGCAGTTAAACAACAAAAAGTTATTGTTTCACAGTCTGGAGGCCAGAAGTCTAAGATCCAGGTGTCAGCAGGGCCCTGCTCCCTCCAGCAGCTCTAGGGGGGATCTTTCCAGGTCTCTTTCAGCTTCTGGTGTTTGCTACCAATCTTTGTAAAGACATCACTCCAATCTCTGCCTCCATTGTCATATGGCCTCTTTCCCTCCGTGTGTGTGTGTGTGTGTGTGTGTGTGTGTGTGTGTGTGTATGTATGTATCCAAATTTCCCTCTTATGAGGACATTTGTAATACTGGATTAGGTGTGACCAGTATTAGGTGTGACCTCATCTTAACTTGATTACATCTGCAAAGATCCCAAAAAGACCACATTCACAGGTTCTGATTGGACATGACTTTGGGGGAACCTATTCAACCCAATGCACCTACCACTGTCCTTCCAGTGTGCCAGCCAGAGGGCAGTGATGATATTCATGAGGCAGGACATGTGGTCAAGGCTGTAGACACTGCTTAGGGAGGAACAGGACTGCCGAAGTGTTCTCTGAGGTGTGGCTTTGGGGCCTATGGTATGGGAGACAATGACAAAGGCGCAGGAGCTCAGAAAAGAAATATCATCCAATTTACTTCTGCCTTGGACCGTGCATTCCAACCAGCTCACAAATTTCCCATAACTCAATGCTGCCCACTACGCTGACTGAACCAGAGGAGGACTGTGAGTAAGTGCCTGTCTGAGTCAGGGTGGGGGAGGTCTGTCGCCATTGTCCCGAATCAGAGTAGGCAGGAACCACTGCGGGGTGTCTTCTCCAAGCCCCACACTGGTATTCGACTTTGTGCTTGATGTTCATAGCTATGCCTAAATAGGATTACTTTTTACTAATTTTAAATAAGATTGCTGTTTTAAAAATTTTTTTTATTGATTTCAGAGAGGAAGGGAGAGGGAGAGAGAAACATCAATGATGAGAATCATTGATTGGCTGCCTCCTGCACACCCCCTATTGGGGATCGAGCCTGCAACCTGGGCAAGTGCCCTTAACTGAAATTGAACCCAGGACCCATTAGTCCGCAGGCCAAGGCTCTATCCACTGAGCAAAACTGGTTAGGGCTAAGATTGCTTTTTAAAAAATATATATATTTTATTGATTTTTTACAGAGAGGAAGGGAGAAGGATAGAGAGCTAGAAACATCGATGAGAGAGAAACATCGATCAGCTGCCTCCTGCACATCTCCAACTGGGGATGTGTCTGCAACCAAGGTACATGCCCTTGACCGGAATCAAACCTGGGACCTTTCAGCCCACAGGCTGAAGCTCTATCCACTGAGCCAAACCAGTTTTGGCAAGATTGCTTATTTTTAAATGAAGAATGTGTTTGCATTTTAGCTTTATGCAAAACTTCAATGTGTTAATGAAAAGCAAATTCCAAATATCTGTAAATAACATTCATATCATTTACTAAATTGTCTTGTGAACGCTATAATTTCTGTTTCTAGTTCTGAAACAGGATACATTAAGGGGGCATGCAGGATCCAGCCCCAGCAGGTCCAGGGGTTCCCAAAGGCGTGGACGGAGTTGGCGAAGAAGGAAGGACATGGAGACAGCAGCGTTCAGTTAATCATCATAGCGAGGTTCTTTTTTTATTTTTGTCCTGTTACATCTGTATTTATACGAGTTGATTTTAATCCTATCCATTCTATTCCAAAGGTTAGGGCATTTGTTATCTCCATTCAAAGGTTGTTCGTAGTTAAAGTGATTAACTACCCGCCTGGCACTTAGTTAAGGGGTTTTACTGATGCCCTTCCTTCGTCCTGTTAATCCCTAACTGCAGGGAAAAAATCCTCACCTGGGGAAACAACCTTTCTCCGGGAGGTGGTCCTGTTTAAAACACATAAGAGGGGGAGCAAACATATGCCATATACACCAGGTCCCTTGAAACATGAGCTGTGCAGATGTTTCTTCCCTGCAGCGACTGTGTCAAGCAGCAAGGGTGGACCAGCTTCCGGCAAATTCCCCCCCCCCCTTTTTTTTATTTTTTAAAGGATAGCGCCTGTAAATCAGCCGCCACCTCTCAGATTGGGTTGTTTAAAACTCAGAAGACATGTTTGTGACTTTGCCAACAGGTTAGTTTCCAAGGCTTAACCTAAAATAAAGAAGGGAGAAAGGTTGTTTCCCCAGGTGAGGATTTTTTCCCCCTGCAGTTAGGGATTAACAGGACAAAGGAAGGGCATCAGTAAAACCCCTTAACTAAGTGCCAGGCGGGTAGTTAATCACTTTAACTACGAACAATAATGCTTCAGCTACATAAACTTTACTTAGGATAATCTCCTTCAGTTACTTCCTTGTAGCTTAGAATGGATAGGATTAAAATCAAATGGTATAAATACAGATGTAACAGGACAATCAAAAGAGAACCTGGCTAGGCTGCTGATCAACTGAAGGCTGTTGTCTCCGTGTCATTCCTTCTTCACCGACTCTGTCCACGCCTTTGGGAACCCCTGGACCTGCTGGGGCTGGACCCCGGCAGTGGCGGAGGGCAGCGGCCAAGAAAGAAGAAAGACGTGGCAGCAAGCGGGAGCCGGCGATAGTGTCCTCGGTTCGATGTGGGGATATTCCCTGCCCAGAAATTTCCTGAAAAATTGACCAGTACTAAGTGTGTGATAGATTGGAACTCAGTGAAGACACAGATGTTCCTGTTGAGGGCAACCAGCTAATCATTACATTTTAAAGGCGATTTCTGTGATTGAGGTGTCTTTTGGAGGACTAAGTCCATTTCAAGAGGACTCGAAGCTGGTCCTCACCTTGAGAAAACAGTGGCTTGTTTTCAAGAAGCCATTCCTGATCTCAGGATCTACCCAGCATGCCTCATCAAGGAGAAGACTGCTATTTTTTTTTCTATTCTACATGTACCAAAGGTGACAGCTGTCCATTCCGTCACTGTGCAGCTGCACTAGGAAACGAAACTGTTTGCACATTATGGCAAGAAGGACGCTGTTTTCGACGGGTATGCAGGTTTCGGCACATGGAGATTGATAAAAAACGGAGTGAGATTCCTTGTTATTGGGAAAATCAACCAGGGGGATGCCGAAAGCTAAACTGCGCTTTTCATCACAACAGAGGACGTTATGTGGATGGCCTTTTTCTACCTCCAAGCAAAACTGTGTTGCCCACTGTGCCTGAGTCACCAGAGGGGGAAGTGAAGGCTTCCCAGCTCACAGCTCAACAACACAAATTGTCTGTCCAGTCTGATCCCTCCCCTCAACTGCGAAGTGTGATGAAAGTAGAAAGTTCAGAAAATTTTCCTACCCCCACACATCCGCCAGTTGTGATCAATGCTGCAGATGATGATGATGATGAAGACGATGATGATCAGTTTTCTGAGGAAGGTGATGAAACCAAAACACCAACCCTGCACCCAACTCCCAAAGTTCATAATGGATCACGAGGGGCTTCTGCCCAGAAACCCGGGGTCAATTTAAAACAAGGTGAAAGTTTGAATGTTGGAATGAAAACTCTTGAGGAAATTAAGTCAAAGAAAATGCAGGA
The DNA here is from genome assembly GCF_014108235.1 of Myotis myotis. Taxonomy (NCBI): domain Eukaryota; kingdom Metazoa; phylum Chordata; class Mammalia; order Chiroptera; family Vespertilionidae; genus Myotis; species Myotis myotis. The sequence goes on from NW_023416335.1 coordinate 27,248,818, forward strand.
AAGGTCCAAGATGCAAGGTGAAGGTTCTTCAGGAGTTTCCAGTCTTTTACTCCAGCCTCAGCCCCTTTCAGGTCCCGAAAAAGAGAATGTCCGGACTGCGGTGAGGACAGGAACTCTCTCCAACAAACAAGGAGAAGAACCCTTCATAAGACTGAGTCTCACCGAGAGACTGGGGAAACGAAAATTTTCTGAAGGTGGTGACAGTGATCCTCCACCTAAGCGTAGCCTTGCACGGAGGCTAGGGAAGAAAGTGGATGCTTCAGAAACTGACAAAACACCAAAGAGAGTTCAAGTTTCCAAGTCTCTAAAGGAAGGATTAGGTGTGTCAGCTGGTCAAAACAACGAGGAGGCAGCAGAGAGAGTTACTGACCTTGGCGAGATCCACGTGAAGACATTAGCAGAAATCCTTCTGGAAAGAGCCAGTCAGAAACGCGGAGAATTGCAAACTAAACTTAAGGCAGGAGGCCCTTCAAAAGCTGGTGATCCTACCTCAGGGGCAAGAAGCTCTTCCACCATTCGAATCAAAACCTCCTCTGAGGTCCTGGCTGAAAAGAAACACCGGCAGCAGGAAGCGGAGAGACAGAAAAGCAAAAGGAATGTCACCTGTGGCAAGTTAAAGAAGGACAGTGATACTAAAAAATCATCGGTTTTGCCACCACTGGTGGCCAACAAAGGACAATCAGAGGAGCCTGCAGGGAGAACAAAGTCTATGCAGGAGGTGCATGTCAAGACGCTGGAGGAAATTAAACGGGAGAAGGCACGGAGGGTGCAGCAGAGCTCCAAGAGCAGCCCCAGCTCCCAGCCTCAGCCCGAGGCCACCCCGGGGGCGAGGGGCCTTTTCCGAATCACCGAAAAGTCAGGTATAAAAGAAGAGAAGAAACCTCAAGAAGAAAGTCAAGTTGCGTGTCAGAGCAGTGTTGCTAGAATCGAGGCTAAAGAGGCTTCAAATGAGACAACAGGAGGGGGCATTAAAATTCCAGTCAAGAAATGTGAGACGATGCGAGAAAAGCACATCCAGAAACAGCCAGGGAGGGGAACCTCACAGAAGGAAAAATCTGTCCTGCCATCCCCCTGGGGAGACGGAGAGGCGGGTCATGCCCAGCCAGCAGGCCCGCCAGTGCTGGCCACTGCGCCGAGCATCACACGGAGTCTGGCAAAGCGGCTTCCCACCGAGTCACCCCAGAAGGCAGAGGTGGAAACCGCAGGCACCGGCGACTCGACATTGGATGTGAGGTGTGCGGCACAGACCTCGGAGGAAAGGGTCAAAGCGAAACCCAAAGCGAGTGTGAAGCCGTTTGTGGCTCAAGTGGTCTGTTCCCCCAAACTGGCCGCCAAGCGCAAGGCAGCGGAGACCCACCCTGCAGTCAGGGCGGCGGTGAAGCGGCTCCGGGCCAGCGGGGTCCTGCAGGAAAGCCCGGCCCCAAAAGCAGCCATGGCTGTGGTCCCGCTCATCTCTGAGGACAAAGCGGTCACTGGGCCTGAGACAGGCGGACCCAGAGACAGTCTTGTGCTGCCTCCAGCCCAATCCTCGTCAGAGCCCTCTCCGCCAGAAGTATCCGGCCCTTCCTCCTCCCAAATGGCCGCGAAAACTCGCCGACCCAGCACTGCTTCCACAGGAGAGCCCCCCCTCTCTGTGGAGGATGGTTTTGAGAAACTCGTATGGGAGATTTCAGGAGGCAAATTGGAAGCCGAGATCCACCTGGATCCTGGGACAGACGAAGATGACCTTCTGCTTGAGCTATCAGAAATGATTGATAGCTGAAGGTGATAGTAGGACATTTCAAAAAACAAACAAACAAAAAACTCACGAAAGCCGAGGCCGGTTTGGCTCGGTGGATAGAGCTTCGGCCTGTGGGCTGAGGGGTCCCGGGTTCGATTCCGGTCAGGGGCATGTGCCTGGGTCGCGGACACATCCCCGGCGGGGGATGTGCAGGGGGCGGCTGATTGATGTTTCTCTCGCATCGATGTTTCTAGCTCACTATCTCTCTCCCTTCCTCTCTGTAAAAAAATCAATAAAATATATTAATAAAAAAAAACTCACCAAAAAACTGCACTTAGTTGTGTGTGTGGGTGGGGTGTGTGTGTGTGTGTGTGTGTGTGTGTGTTGAAAACGCTTTACTTTCATTAACTCACTTAATCTTCCCAATAACTCTGCACGATGAGTAGAATTTCCCACCATTTAACAGATAAGGAAACAGACTCTGTACTTAGTTTCACCTATTGTAACATTCACCCAAGACGATCATTTCTTTAGTCTAGAATTTGCCCCAGATCAGAAGCGTTAAGAGGGGGAGCATACATACGCCATATACGCCAGATCCCTTGAAACATAAGCTGTGCAGATGTTTCTTCCCTGCAGCGACTGTGTCAAGCAGCAAGGTTGGACCAGCTTCCGGCAGGGGCATTAAGGTACTTTTTTATAAAATCCAATTAATTTCAAGAGTAAATTATTTTTAGCAGTAATGGAGAGACCATGTGGAAAAAATCTGATTTAGCAAATGATTGACCAGTCATTTAGAGTCTAATGATTTCAGTTTTTGTGAATTGTTGTTCCTTTTCTAGTTCTTCTGAGGGTTTAGAGGTTGCATGGAAGAAACAAACCTTCTTCTACCCTGCTATGTTCTTTCAGCTGGTCTATAACTCAAATAGACATGAGACAGACTAACAAGAGAAAATGACCAAATTTAATTACATAAATACGTATGGGAATCCCACATACTGAGAGAGTCAGATACCCCACACACATGAGTGATTCAAAGACAGAAAGTTAAAATGATGTATAAATGGCATTTCGAGCTAAGCATCACCTTAGGGCAGTGATGGCGAACCTTTTGAGCTCGGCGTGTCAGCAATTTGAAAAACCCTAACTTAACTCTGGTGCCGTGTCACATATAGAAATTTTTTTATATTTGCAACCATAGTAAAACAAAGACTTATATTTTTGATATTTATTTTATATATTTAAATGCCGCCAAAACCGGTTTGGCTCAGTGGATAGAGCGTCGGCCTGCGGACTGAAAGGTCCCAGGTTCGATTCTGGTCAAGGGCATGTACCTGGGTTGTGGGCACATCCCCAGTAGGAGATGTGCTGGAGGCAGCTGATCGATGTTTCTCTTTCATCGATGTTTCTAACTCTCTATCTCTCTCCCTTCCTCTCTGTAAAAAATCAATAAAATATATTTAAAAAATAAAAAAATAAAAAAAATAAATGCCATTTAACAAAGAAAAATCAACCAAAAAATGAGTTCGTGTGTCAGGGGTGTCACAGCTCCCAGTGTCTTAGGTTTGCCATCACTGCCTTAGGGCTTCACAAGAGAGGAAGGTTAGTCACGAGATGAGAAGAACAGATGTTCAGTAATTAGAAGTTGCCCTGCACTACAGATAAGTACTGAAAGGTTATTTCTAGTGATAACTGTTTTTATGGCCCCTAATTAAAATTCTTTGAAGGAGAGATAAAAGTATCTTGTGAACCTGCAGGGTTTTGATGCGTTCAGCTAAAAATAATTCACATGCCAGAGAGGACACCTTGGGGAGACCAGTTTTAAACCCCTTCAGAGTCAAAAAGTAACAAGAAAGCAGAATCATCATTTAAAATAAACTATAAACAAAAGAAAAATATCACTTCTAAAAGGTAGAAGTGTTATGGGAATACTAGAGGCCCAGTGCACAAAATTTGTGCACAGGTAGGTTCCTTAGCAGCTGCTGGCTGCTGGCCAAGGCCTCCCTTCATTCCCGCCACCCCCTGGTGGTCAGCACATGTCATAGTGAGCAATCGAACTTCCAGTCGGTCGAACTCCTGAGGGGACACTTTGCATATTAGGCTTTAATATATATAGATTCTTTTCAACTTGAAAGTAAAATTGGCGATACTCTGAGGAGGCTTGCACCCTTCTTGGTTGCAGCTCCCAGTGGCCCTGAGGGCACGCAGCCCATCCAGGAAGCCCCCAGAGGCAAAGGTGAGCAGGAGCAATGGAGTCCAAAGAGGAACAAGCAGTAAAAAATCTCAATATGGAAAATGCTCAACATGAAAACGAAGGAGGGGACCAAGTCCTTGTGCAGAATGAGGAGGAACCTCGCACTTTGGGAGGAGGCAAAGCCCAGAAGCCTGGAAGAAATGTCAGGCTGGGGCGGGTTAAGCAACTTCTCCCTAATTTTCAGGGGGCCATATCTAACAAGTGTGTTGATCACAATGCAGTGGGAGATAGTGTAGAAAAGATCACAAAACAGCAGATGGATATCAGGAGAAAGACTAGGGAGCAGCAAATGAGGCGTGTTATATGCTTCCAAACTCCTAACCCTGATAATCATTATGACTTTTGCTTTATATCTTGAATCCTAAGGTTTTCACTGAGGCTAATAATTCGGCCTCTGCTCCAAAAGCTAGTAGTTTTGTGATTTACTTTTCTGTAAACCTTTTGCTGTTTCCTCTTACTAGTTTCTAATTGAATAATGTTTTGTCTCAGTGTAAAACTCTCTGTCCAGCAAGGCAATTTCACTTAGTTTCTGGAAAAAATATTCTTTTCATAATGTAAAATTAATAGAGCAACTTAAAAAAGAAATTAAAATTGGCATTGAGTTTATTAACATTATAGTGATTCCTTTGAATTGGCAGCTGGTTCACAAACATGGCATGGAAGGGTGAAGAGTGTCAATATGCCTCTAAATTGCAGTGAAATAAACCTTTAGTGGGATAATGGAGGTTACACTTGTTTTTAATAATATATCTAAAAATACTGAAGGGATAACTTGAGTTTAACTTTTATTAATAAGTAAACTCATTAACAAACCATGTTTCTATTGACCCACCATTTACCATTTAAAATATTTTTTATTGATTGATTTGGAGAGAGAGAGAGAAAAACATCGATTCTGTTGCCTTCCATACATGCCAACTGGGGGTCAAACCCACAACCCAGGGGCCATGACCAGGAATCAAACCTGAGACCTTCAGGTGCATAGGATGATGCTCAACCAACTGAGCCACTCTGGCTGGGCCCATTTGCCATTTTTTATCCCACTTAAATTTCCTCATGAAGAGAAAGGAGGAAAATCTTCAAATATTAACAAATAAAATATGCCCTTATATCCAACTCTGGAAATGAAATTGAACAGATTATTCCTAGTTTACAGGAAATGCACGATATGGAGCAAAGGATAACAGGAGGGAACAATCAGACAAATCTAGAATATAGGGTATTCTACACAAAAGCTGGCCTGGTCTCTCCAAAAGGCCAATATTAGGTAAATAATGAAGGGAGAAAGTTTTGGGACTGTTCTAGATTGAAAGAGATAAAAGAGACATAAAAACAAAATATAATGCACGAGTCTTAACTGGGTTCTCTAATAAAAGGCATTGGACTTTATATTAGATGATATTAAGGAATTAGGTTTGTGGCAAGAGTATTGTGTGCTGGAGGACAACCTTACTTTTCAGAGGCACATGCTGAGATTGTTTAGGATGAATTGCCATGCTATCTGTACGAAATGGATCAGAAAAAAGGATAATACAAATAGTTAAGTCAAGGCAATAGGTGTTTTATTTATGCTTCCACTAAGTTTGGAACTATTTGTGAAGAAAAATGTGACAAAGAACGATATATGTAGATGACTTGATCGTGAGGCAAAGCCTTCTGTTTTCTTGGTCCGAATGTTTTCACTACAATTCAGTGACACAGCAAAGCTCCTACCATTCAGTAACAGCACTTGGGCACATTGAAACAATCTCTTGTGTAAGTTTTCTTGCATCCTGTTTAAGAAGCGGCAATAAACTGAGAACCTCAAGAGAGCACATGGCACAACTGAAGGTGAAGGACAGCGTTTTGCTGTGGGAGCTGGAAACTGTGACAGTCAGTCTCTGAGGCATCAAAAGGAGAGACAACACTGTAGTTAGTTGCCAACTATTGGTAAGAAGTGCCATGTGCTCTCTTGAGGTTCTCAGTTTATTGAGCTGCACCACGTGCCACTGCCTCTCAAGCAGGAAGAATTAGACTCCTTAATCTTGCATCCTGTTTAAGAAGCGGCATCCAGACAATTGGTCTTTCTGGGGAAAAGTGGATTTGGAGACCATTGCTTTGGAACAGTGAGTCCTGCAGTGTCTCAATTTTCCGATAACAATAGGTAACAATTACTTGGTGCTTGGCCCTAAGTACTTTATGTACATTAACTTTACAACAACATTAGGTGTACCAGTAGGTCCACATACATAAAGAGACATTGACTCACCCAAGATCACCCAACTAAAATGTGGCAGAATTATGCTGAAGAGGAACTGCGTTAACGACTGCAATTCATTTTGAGATACATAAATAACAAGATGGATTGGTGAACAGAGAACTGACTAGATGAACAGATGTGGATAAAATGAATCTAGGTGATGGCTACACAGGTGTTCACTAAACAACCCATTTGGCTTTTCTGTGTTTAAAATTTGTCATCACAAAATGTTGGGGGAAAATGTTTAGAAGTGGCAGAACTGAGATTCAAACCAAGACAGCTTTTCTCCAGAGCTCTTGGCCACCACGTGCCACTGCCTCTCAAGCAGGAAGAATTAGACTCCAGACGCTTAAGGGAATTGACCAAAGTCTTGTTGCAAACATGTGATAGGACTTTATACTGAAGAAGTTATCTGGCCAACCCCTTTCCTGATAGATGAGGCTCAAAGAGAGGATGATCTGCTCAAGGTCTAGAGAAGGATTAGGACACTATCTCCGACTTTCCACTGCTCATCCCCTATTCCAAGTTGCCCTGTCTCCTCATCGGAGCAGCTAGGCACCATGATGTGTGATCCTGTTTATCATCTACATGTTTTGGTCACAAAACAGGCCTTCTTACCAATAGTTGGCAACTAGCTACAGTGTTGTCTCTCCTTTTGATGCCTCATAGACTGTCACAGCTCCCACAGCAGAACGCTGTCCTTCACCTTCAGTTGTGCCATGGGCTCTCTTGAGGTTCTCAGTTTATTGAGCTGCACAGGACATTTCTACCCCCGAGTTTAAACTTCTTCTGGTTTCACTCCTGTTTTTAACACCTTGGATTCATAGAGCACTTCCTTTTGATGAGGTCAGGCACTTCACAGACATGATCAAGTGAATCTTCCCAGACTGGTGGGTGTCCAGCATTGTGAACCAGACGAGAAACAACAGCCTTGAAGAACTCAGATGATTTGTATGTGATTGCCGGGCAGATGAAAAAAAAAAGAGAGACAGCTTGTTATCACACATGAAATGGAATCTTTATTGTTTGAGTCCTCTTTTAGGGGCCTGGGAAATGGATAACAGCATTTTGTATAAGGGAGTGATGTTGAAGAATAGAATTATAGTATCTCAGTGCTAGAAGGGACTATGGCGATCAGCTGCTGCAATTTCCTCATTTTACTGATGGGTAAGATTCGGAAAGTTGGGGGGCTTGCCCAAGGTCACAAAGCTTATTCATGGCAAATCCTCCAGCAAGGTCCTCCATTGCAGGGCTCTTGGAATTCCACTTCTCAATGATTAATATTTTATTTCTTTTTAAGTAGTATTAAGTCACACACATAATTCCTTGCTCTAGGATCACACAAGCCCTTCTCAGCTCAAGGCAATTACGAATATGTCCTTCAGGAAATTAACTTGGAAGATTTACTGCAAGCCTAGAGACCTAGAAAAGTCTGTAAATTTGAATCCATTTTCCTAGTATGTTAGCACAGACAGCACACACTCTGGGAGAAGAAATGAGGTGTGCTGTAGGGTCCTGCCTGAATGATCAGATCTGGAGAATGGCATCCACATGCATAGTACAATTAGGGGCCCACTCGACCTTGGACTTCATTCATTCAGCAGTAAGTGACTGGCTAGTTAGGGGACAACAACTCAGAGCAGGTCTGGTACAGGCTCAGAACTGTCGCCTGGGGGCTTCAGAATTCAGTCTAAGCTTCAGTGAGCAGGGCACATGTATCCTCCATAGTACTATGCCCTAGGCTCAGTGAACACTCCACAGGAATGTGGACAATAATCATAGCACAGTTTCATCACTGGTCAATAGATGATAGGCGAGTTATTAGTAGTTATTTTTGATAATGTAATAAACATCTATAAACTCACCACCCCAAATGAAAGCTAGGACTTTGACAATAACCTACTTTTCATGATATAATTCCACCTCATCCCATGCCCCGATGCCAAACTCCATCCTTTTCTCATTCTAGGTAACCATCATCCTAAATCTTTCATTGATTCCCTTGCTTTCATTTTCATACAGTTTTGTGTCCATGTGTATTCTTAAAGGTCTGTGTATGAGTGTAGTTGTTTTTAACTTCATAAAAATGGTATTGCACTTTTTGTAGTATTTCTAGACTTACTTTTTCACTTATTAAATAGCTATTTTACCATATTGCTATGTTTTGCTATATAGTTCATTTATTTGGACTGCTATATAATAGCCCATTGTATGAATATATTGCCAAGAACTATAAAGTGATTGAGATGTTACTCTACTTGCAAGCTTACCACGTTAGCCAAGAGACTTCTGGGTCAGGGACAAAGGACTTTAGTACTCATGGCACAGCAGGCAGCATGGGCATCAGCATAATTGTGTTGGTTCCCCTTGTCCTCAAGCCTTACGGGGGGACCTACATTGCACAAAGATTTTGAGCTTAGGGACCCTGGATGTTTTATAATAGGCAGTAAGCATGCCTACTCTCTGCTCCAGAGACAAACAGCATCTCTACCTTTCAAGGGTGTTAACTATACAGACTTTCCGGAAAAGATAATCAGAAACAAAGGGCAGTTAGTACCTTGCTTGCAGGACATGCAGAAATGTGAGAGAACTGTGAGGAATTGTCTCCCAATATACAGCAAAGATTATGTAAGCTTCCAAACGGTAAGGTATAGGCGTTAATGGAATAGCTACATCTCTAAGAGAGCAAACATACTAAGCCTTATTAACCCATTTATATCTTAAAGAAAATTAATTTATTTGATTTTTACCACCTAGAGAAGTAAACAAGCTAAGCTTTAACATAGGGAATAGGGAGGGGAAGAACTTTGGGTTCCACAGTTTCGGGACATGAAGAGTAGAAATTACTGAAAGGGGGATTGGCTTAGCTGCACTTAATTTTTGCCTATTGGGTGATTCTATCCCGAAGTGACCATGGCCATGTGTCTGATGGGATGAGTGCCATCCGCTTATATGGCCATAGCATTGAGTAGCAATTGATCTGATGGCATTGTCATGCTGTGCTGATTCAGCAACAAAGTTAAGGACAGACAAAAGGGAACACAGCTCTAGGAAAGAGAGTGCTGGGGACCGCCAGAGTGGCGCACTGCACGGTCTGTGCTGACATTGAGCTGGGAAGACTCTGCACTTCAGGACTGTCCCTTTCCCTCTAAAGATTCTCCCTGTCCTTAGTAGTGCACTTCATATATGGGGTGACCAAAGGGGTGGATGCACCAGTAACACCTCATAAGAAGAGCCTGAATTTATATCCTGGGCACAGTGACTCTCAACCTTGTCTACACCTGGAATTACCTGGGTAGTGTTAACAAATCCCCATGCCAGGGTCCAGCCAGGCCAAATGCAGCAGAATCTCAGGAGTGGGACCAAGAATCATTATTCTTTACAAGTCGCCAAGCACCTTCTGCTGGTCCTTGCAAGTGGAGAACCACTGCCCTAGGACCTCACTCAGGGCTGGGTGTAATATAGGGGCTCCTTGACTTGGTGCTTAATTAAATTGGACAGATGCTTCTACCCCAAACCACAGGACAAAGACCCAAAAGAGTGCTTATCAAACTGAATTGTTATCTGGCACCTTAGAGAAAACATCAATCAAGGGCCACACCCCAAGCGATGGACTAGGAAGACCTGGCAGTTGAGTCGTGGCCAGGTTTGTTTGGGAAACTCCCCAGGTGAAACTACAGCCCCAGAAAAGAAATGAAGACTCAGACTGTTATGGGTTCAATCAGCAAGATAGACCACCAACTCAGAATTTAAATTTAGGAGCCTTTATTAAGCTGGCCAGCTGACTACAGCGCGTCCCTCCCTGTCTGGGAGCTTCGCAGCTTGTAGTGCAGACTAAGGGTCCCACAAGGCTTTTTATTTGTGAGCATTAACTGGAAGGGTTAAAAGTTCAGTAGGAAAACAGGATCACACCTGGCTGGGTTGAATCATAATACATTGTTTTTCTAAGACAATCTAGCAATTTTTCTCTGCCATGGTCCCTGACCCTAACACAATCAGTAACCTTTCCATGCCTCAGTCCCTCCCCCTAGCATATTCCGTAACCTTTCCATGCTGCAGTCCCTCACCTTTTCCATGCTGCAGTCCCTCACCTTTCCATGCCACAGTCCCTCCCCCTAGCACAAGACGCTCATTTGCTGTTTGCTTAGTGCCAGACTCAGCATCATCACAGGAACACAGTGCCGGTCAGGGGACGCGTTCCCTCACTTTAGCTGGGTTTTCTGTTCATTGCTGCTGAAAGCATTCTGACTGACACAGCAGCTTTTTCTTGGCATTCCATCACACTCTTAAAATAAAAAGGGAAACCCAGTTCTTCTAATTCTGGGTTGGCAACTTAGTTAATTTGTGTCCCTAATTGCTAAGCTTTGAGCACGGGCTTGACAGAGACAGCTAGCAGAGTGCCGCAGAATAGAAACCAAGGCCTGCTGGTGAATGAGACAGAAAAAGAACCGGTTTGAAAGGACGGGCAATTTAAATGCCGAATGAAGGAAAACACAGGATCCTGTCTTTGAAAGAGATGTTGATTTTTTTCCATCAGAAAAAAGTAAGGGCAGAGTGTAATTTGGGATTCATCACAAATGAGTAATCAGTATCAGCTAAATCAAATCTGATTTAAACATGTGATTTCTTAAACGAGTTTTTAGTTAAAAAAAAAAAAGTCACTCATGTTCTATTAATGTGCTTCCAGGGCTTTTCACTTTTCCTTAGAAGATGCCCAAATTCTGAAATAACTGGAGTTAGCCAGAGTTCAGCTAGCCCGAATAACTGAAATAGCACCTAAAAACGGGTGTTGGATGTTTTCATCAAGCACATTCCCTTCGGTTCTGTCAGGCCTGTTCCCATAAGCCCAGGGGCAGGTGTATGAATTCTGCTGACCTTTGTCAGTGACCGCAGGGCACAGAGAACACAGGACAGTGGTGTGGAGCAGTTCAGCCCCTCCTCTTTCTCTGTGACCCTTGGCTGTTGGGACATTGTCCAGTGCTGCCTTCTCTGGGTGTGGGGTAGGGTTTGGGGAGACCCTGACGTCCTTCCCTCTTCCTGCCCATCTGACCTTTCAGGGCAGAAAAGGAAGGCAATGCAGAGGCCGTCCAGGGCGTGAGATGTACCCCTTCTGCCTGCAGGCATTTGCCCAGCTGCTTACGCAACAGAAAGAATTTGTAGGAATTCAAGCAAAAGGAGAGACTCAGATGAGGGCTGTTGATACCCCTGGACCTTGCTGGAGAGAGTGGGCCAGCCCCTCAGCCTGCATGCACCCCACCCCAAACCTCTGTGACTCTGTGAATGCTGCTCTCCCCTCCCCGCTAGATAATAGGGCCAACACCATAGATGCCTTTTATTGTCATTAAAACAATAATGCAGCAAAAGGCTGGGGGAATGCTCCAGAGTAAAGGAGACTAGGAGATGAGAAAGTCAAAAGCAACATATGACCCTAGAATAAATAGATCCTGTGCCAGAAGAAAAACTGGGCTGAAAGACATTATTGGGTCAGCGATAAAATTGGAATGCAGATAGTAAATTAGATAAAAATATGGTGTCAACGTTAAATGTACTGAACTTGATAGCTGCACTTGGCTATGTTAGAGAATATCCTTGATGTAGGCAACTTACTCTCAAATAGTTTAGCAGGAAGATCTCTCTCTCTCTCTCTCTCTCTCTCTCTCTCTCTCTCTCTCTCTCTCTCAGGCCCCAGCACTCTCTGAAGCAAATGGGCATTTGTTAACAATAGCTAACTCTGGGCAAAGAATGTATGGATATTCTTTGTACTATTTTTTTTTTTAATTTTTTTTAAACATATTTTATTGATTTCTTACAGAGAGTAGGGGAGAGGGATAGAGAGTCAGAAACATCGATGAGAGAGAAACATCGATCAGCTGCCTCCTGCACGCCCCCCACTGGGGATGTGCCCGCAACCCAGGTACATGCCCTTGACCGGAACCGAACCTGGGACCCTTGAGTCCACAGGCCAACGCTCTATCCGCTGAGCCAAACCAGTCAGGGCCTTTGTACTATTCTTGTAAATCTTCTATAACTTTTCCAAATAAAAAGTTTAAGATCTCTGGGCTGAATTTAAGGAACCTCCCTGTTTTCTGGTCTGTAATGATTCCTTAGTCTTCTCTGTCTTCCATGACCTCAGCAGTTTTGAGGAACGCTGATCATGCACTTTGAAAAATGTCCTGGGGAGGCACGTGGTGGCCGCTCAGGCACCAGGGCCTTTAGAATGATTAAGCTGCGTCACCACGTCAGGAATCTTCCTCATCTCAACTCTAGGGCACAGCCATCGTTCCGCATGGAAAAGAAAAGCTCGGCAGCAATTCGCACAGCAGACATCAAGCTTGTCCTCCCACACCACAGACCCCACCCTCAACTGACATATTGTTAACCCTCCGCCAACAAAAGCCAGTGGAGGATGCTCGCCAGCTTTCTCACACCAGAGGTGGGACGTGATCAAAATGGATACCCTCCAGCACAAATCTCTCCATTAGCTGCAAAGCCCTGAAAAGTATTTTGGAGCATTGTCCACATTTTCTAAGAGCAATTCTCATTCCAAATGAATGAAATGTAGATGGTTCTTCCATATACAATTGTTCCAGATGAGGCGTCTCTGATTAATCAGTAATAAACTAAGGTAGAAAGGTGTGGTTAATAAACTGAAGTCAAAGCTCTGACTTGTGTGACCCAGTTGGTTGAAGCGTCACCCCGTACACAGAAAGGTTCGGTTCCTAGTCAGGGCACATACCTAGGTTGCAGGTTTGATCCTGGGTCCAGGGCACCTACAAGAGGCAACTGATTACTGTTTCTTTCTCGTACTGATGTTTCTTTCTCTCTCTCCTTATTCCCACTCTCTCTCTACCTTCCTCTCTCTCTAATAAATGAATGAATGAATGAATAAATAAATAAATAAATAAATAAATAAATAAATGTCCTTGGGCGAGGATTAAGAAATTAATAAACTGAAGTCAGGAATGCAGGTGGGTAAGCATCTTATTTCCCACCTATTGTTTTTCTGTGCTTGGTCTTGGGCTATAATTTTCTAAACAATAGTTATGCATTGTCTAAGTTGCTTGTTTCTTAATGCCAAAGGCAAGTTTCCTGAAACCCAGCACTTCATGTACAATTATTTCCTGCTTCCTCCCTTCTAGCTTCTACTGTTTCCGATTACCTTTCTCTACCTCAATACAAGAAAAATGGTATTAGTTGTATACTTTTACGTTATTGCTTTGTAAATTTTCATCCAAAATTTCATGCCCTGTCTCTCAATGGCCTAATCTTTTAGGTAACAACACCTCCACATATTGTCTTTACAGTTCCAAGGAAGTGGGAAAAAAACTTGATTTGACTTCCTCATGATAAAGGTTCCCATAAAACATTTGGAAACGTGCCTTCAAATGCAGGTTGATAGTAAAAATCCTTTAATCTTGAATTTTTGCCAAGAACTTTAATTCCCAGAAATTCATAATATTAAAGCAGTTTTCTTATTAATAAGTTGGTTATCAAAAGTTAATTCTAGGGATAATTTAATGTAACCTTTTATCTTTACTAGAGACACAGTGATGTTTTACTGTAAAACCTTTTACCCCCCTACCCCCGCCGCCCCCATGAAATTATCCCTATCACATAAATCAACAACACTAGCTTGATTATAAAGTTCTCCTGTTTCTGGAAGAGATTTTAAAGCGAGAGTTACCTGGCTTTGTGCAGGTAACAAAATGCTCCTGGCTTAGGAAAAAAGGGAGGCTTATGAGAGAAGAGACACAGTGAGACCTGTGAGAATTCAGACATTCCCTGGACGCAGCAGGTGCACCATGCTGCTGAACCTTCTCCCGCCCAGACACCTTTGGCAAGATGAATTGGTGGTGTCAGCCAGCGCCTTAGGTGCACAACATTTTCTTTCTGGCTGTAAATAGGTTTGTTTCTTTTTTCTGAACACCCATCTATCAAATAAATGTGGGCAAACAGTAGATTAAGAGTATCATTCGTATTTTTATTGTCTTTGCTCTTCTCTAGTTTGTTGGAAGAGCTCCGTTTGCCATAAAGTAGGTGACACACTTAAATCATCAAATAATAAGAAATTACTATTCTTATTGTATTGCAACTTCTGATAATATATCATCTGTACAACTTATTTTAGAAATAAGTTCGCTCCATCCTCCTCTCTATTTACAGCACTAGAGATCTTAATTCTTCATGAAACTCATAAAGCTTCTATCCCTTCATAAAAGGAATTTTCTCCTCTATGCATTCACTTATTCATTCTATAATTACTGTCTAACCCATCCCAGACACTGTCCTAGGTACAGGTCTGCCCTTTCTTGTACGAGGTGTGAAGGGGTAGGGAACCACAAAAACATCTGTTTCAAAAAGCTAGGAAGCCAGGCCAGCGTGGCTCAGTGGTTGAGCATCGACTTATGAATCACAGTTCAATTCCAGGTCAGGGCACATGCCCAGGGTTGTGGACTCGACCCTCAGTAGGAGGCGTGCAGGAGGCAGTGATCAATGATTCTTTCTCATCATTGATGTTTCTACCTCCCTCTCCCTCTCCCTCTCCCTCTCCCTCTCCCTCTCCCTCTCCCTCTCCCTCTCCCTCTGAAATCAATAAACAATAATGTAAAAAACACACACAAGAAAAGCCGGGAAGCCACCATGATCCTTTTGAAGCACTGGAGAAACTGAGACAAAGAAACTATTTTCCCAGAGTTGAGGGCAGAGATGCAATGTAAGCCCTGAGTTACTTTAATTCTCCATCCTCCACTCCATCTCCCTGTGAGTCCATGCACTTGCAGCTATTATTTTACACAGACCATGGGGAAAACACGTTTGGGTAATAAATAGTGCAGTCCTTTGCTGGAGTCATTCAGTGTTCTTGGCGCCTCACGTCAGCATAGTTGGATATTTTAGCCTGCCAGCTCTTTCCTGTTGGCCTCACAAGTCCTCAACTTTTCATGTACAGGAAATATAATACTATGAGATTATGCTAAGTTAATAAACTACCACTCTAACCCAGAGCTAGGGCAGACTTGTAGACCAGAATCTATATGCTAATTTCAGGGGAAGCTATGCCTGGGACCCAGAGCAGGATGTGCTTGGAGCTCTCCAGCCCAGAGGGTGGGTGGGCCTGGAAGCTCTCCCTGGGTGCTTCTAAGTTGTCCTGGTTAGCCTAGTTTATTTTCCTTTACTTACGTAGGTGTTATTTATTTGTTTGTTTGTTTGTTTGTTTGTTTGTTTATTGGTCTAAAGAGCCAGGATTGTCACATAGAATAAGGCAGCCTCTTACTTTGATAGTGCTGAATATACATTGGGTAATATTCCAGCATTTGTATTACAGGTAAAATCCCAAAGCTGTCCCTTCCCTTCCTCCCAAGCTACTAGAATATGTAATATTGGGCAGGATATATAAACTCAAAACCAGACACCTCTTCCTGGGAATGTCAGGGAAGAGTCATGATGTCCTGATTTGTTCTGGCTCGAGGAGTAGTCTTACTGGACCTCAGACATCAAGACCAAGAGAAAAGAGAGAACAAGACAAGAGCTAGGGCCCAGCTGCTGTTGCTCAGTGGTTTAGCATTTACCCATGAACCAAGAGGTCACTGGTTTGATTCCAGGTTGGGTTCGATCCTTAGTGGGAGGCATGCAGGAGGTAGCCGATTGATGTTTCTCTCTCATTGATGTTTTTATCTCTCTATCCCTTTCCCTTCCTCTCTCTCTAAAGTCAATAAAAATGTATTTTTTAAAAAAAGACAAGGACTAGGAAAAAGCATTTTAGTTTTAGGTCTGGCCCTAACGGCCAGGTGAATTCCAACCTCTGGCTGAATTTGTAGGAACTAGGGCTGAGGTTGGAAGTGAACTAGACCTGACCCAGGAGTTGTGGGGCCAGGAGCATATTGGAAAGAAAGCATCCTTGAGGGAAGACGAGGGGCCCAAGAGTAAGACTGAAGGGCTTCCCACCAGACTCCCTGCTTCTCCCTCCTCCCATCCTTACAGCAAGCTCAGAGCCCTCACTGGCAGCCATAGCCCTGACAGAGATCCTGTCATGCACTGGTTCTTCCCAAATTTGGCACCATGTCTGCCTGGCAGCCACCCTGCTCTGGCCCCATACTTCAGCATCTGTAACTAGGTTCCTATTCCTTATGTCCAAGTCATCTTTTGAAGCCCCTTTTGGTAACTGGGCCCCTGTCTTGGCTCTCTGCACGTTGTCCATACGTCATTGACATTAGGAATGGGTGCTACCTGCCCTCTTGAAAGAAGTGCCCTACATCCCTCACCAGGAAGCAAGGCTGAGGTAGAATATGCAAAGGCTCCCTTCATCTCAGACTGACAACCTGTGTCTAGTCCTTCATCCCATCCAAGATAGAGACTTCTGCTGCTATTATCCCAGTGATATTGGGGAAGGATGTGGGTTACTTGGCTGAAAACCACAAAGACAGCTGCTTATGGAGTATGCTTGTACACCCGGAGAGGAGGAAACAGCATATGCTGTTGTCATTGTAATCAGAGCTTGACTTGAGCTGCCAGAGTATAAGAAATGTATATTCTCAAAGTCCAGCCATTTCTATGCCTTTCTATTTCCTTTGTTGCTGTTGTGTTTGGATTTCCTAGGTTTCCTTAGGAAAAGCTTACCTCAAAATCCCAACTGTGTCTCTGGAAATTCAAGAGGACAGGAAAGTTGTCCAGCCCCTGGCCACTGAAACTGGAAGGGCAGCTAGCCTTAGAAAGGAGAGGACATTGGCTGTGGAGGATGTGGCTGGAAAACGGGGACCAGTGGATAAACCGGGCCAGAGAAGTAACAAGGACACTCAATAGAGCAGCAGTTCTCTACCTGTGGGTCACGACCCGTTTGGCGGTCGAACGACCCTTTCACAGGGGTCGCCTAAGACCATCTTGCATATCAGATATTTACATTAGGATTCATAACAGTAGCAACATAACAGTTATGAAGTAGCAACGAAAATAATTTTATGGTTGGGTCACAACATGAGGAACTGTATTTAAAGGGCCAGAAGGTTGAGAACCACTGCAATAGAGGATAAGGGTGATGCCAGTGATCTCAAAACCTTGCCCATTTAGGTGCCTTCCTTATGTATGAAGTTGGTTTTATTTGCAAAGCTATGGTTACTACCCCAACTCCACCAGACTGAAATTGTCTGCCCACCAGCATTCCCCTCCCTGGCTGTGTCCAGATGGCCCTGATGTCCTGCTCGCCTTGCTCACCAGGACATTCTCCTGCCACCTGCCTCCTCTCGTGCCTATTCAAACTTTCTCCTGTCCTACTTGCTAAATGCTTCCTCAGTTCCCCTTCTACCTTTTGGGGAAGGTTAATCTAATTCTGGGCTGTCCTCAGAATAGCCTGATTCATTTCCGACTTATGGTTCTATCATTCTCAAGGGTCTCAATGCCAGGACATTGTCATCACTGGTTTCACATAACAGATTCACAAATTGTCTGGATGAAGGACCATGCAGTGACACCTACCTCAGGTATTCCAGGAGGAGGCAGGTTGATGAGGTATGACTTTCTAAGTTGTGTTCACCTTGCTGATGGAGTGAACCAGTGTGTCCTACAGCAGACAGGCCTGAGTTCAAACCCCAACCAGCCACTTATGACATATACCCACCTGGGCAGGCCCCTTAACAAGCCGAGGTCTAATTTTTTCATGCACAAGTGGGAAATCAGATGTCTATGTCATAGATAATGTGAGGATTAGAAATAATACATTAAGCATCCAGCGAAGCCTGCAGAACACAGCAGGCATATGTTCTCATATGATGAATATAATAGGAGTGATAGAATGTGAGAGTAAATGATAGAGGTGTTGAGCTGCGTATTGTTGAAAATAAATAAACAATGTAGAGATAAATAACAGGTAATGTTCACTTTAGCCCTTTTGCCAGTAGAATGTTATTTAAATATTTGTATCTCTGTGAAGCTTTTCATAATTTTATTTTATTTTTGGTTAATCCTCACCCAAGGATATTTTTCCATTGATTTTTCAGAGAGAGTGGACGAGAGAGGGAAAGACAGAGAGAAACATAGATGTGAGAAAAACACATTGATTGGTTGTCTCCTGCACGCACCCCAACCAAGGGCTGGGCTGGGGAGGAGCCTGCAAAGTACCCTTGATTGGAATTGACCCCAAGACCCTTTGGTCTACAGGCCGACGCTCTATCCACTGAGCCAAATCAGCTAGGGTGCTTTTCATAATTTTATGTCTTATGGTCCTAATAAGATTGTACACTCTTTGAAGAATAATAACAGAATAATAACAGGCCTACTCTGTGGTAGATACTAAACACTTTACATGCATTATTTCATTAGACTTATGTCTCACAATAGCCGCATTGGGTAAGAGCTATGATTATCCCAGTTTTGAAGATTAGGTAAGTGGGGGGGGGGGGGGGGCGGGCAGGGGGGGGCAGATTCCTCTGTCTGCATAGTTTGTCCTTCTTATCTGTTTTCTCTTGAAGGTTCCTCATACTTGTCATTATATCTTCAGGCATCAACTTTTCTGGGAAGTATTCTTTGAACAAGCCAAACTAGTTATACTTTCTTCTTAGCAGAGCTACTGGAACCCTATGCACACGTGCTATACCAGTTATCCTGTTATTCAGTAAGTGCGTGTCATCTTGCCTAACTCATGACCTTCAGGACAGACACTGGAGTTTACTTCTCTTTTGATTCCTAGCACCAGCACAATGCCTGACATATTGTAGATACTAAATAGCCTTTTGAATGAATGGATGGATGAACTGGGGGTCTAGCAATGGAAGTGAAAGAAAAGGGTGGGTTTGGAAGGAACGCAGAAGGAAGAATGGATGAATCTGGTGACAAGAAGAGGGTAAGGAGGAGTCAAACCCAAGAATTTTAGGTTGTGATAAAAAGGACAAAGGTACAAATGCAGGAAGGCAGGTGGGAGAGATGACGAGGCTCATTTGCAGACAGGTGGCGTTTGAGGTTAAGAGAAGCATCCAAGTGAAGTATTCTGGCCCAGACAGATGAAATTGAAACCCAATACACTGCTGTGGTCAACAAAAATGTCAACAAAATATTGCTGTGCATCATCAAGAAGGATGTTAGGAACAGAGCAGAAAATATACTACCAATTTCTGCACCTGGAAATCTATATATATTTTTTTGGTTGTAAAATTGAGAAATACATAATAAAGCTAGGAAAAAATGCAAGAAAGCTATTAATATTCTCAAACATACAGAGAAAATAGGTTTACTTTCCAGTTTGAAAATAAGCAAAAGAAAACATATATCTTATAAAAATGTAATGATTAATAGGTTAAGCAAGTTTTTGATTACCCGATTTCAAAATAGGAAGGGCAGAGAGCATGCATACAGCCTGTAAATAGTTAAATTCAATATGAATCAATATAATAAAAACATACATACATGTACCCTCACAGAGAACTCACATTATGCCATGACTCTTTGGAATACCTTCACATCCATCATACAATTAAGTACTCACAATCTCCTTATGGCACCAGCATTACTGTTTTAGTATTACCCATGGGTAGACTGAATCCTAGTGAAATTAAGTTGCATTAGTCACCCAATTAGTGGCAGGAAGAATTTTTAAAACAAAATAAGTACTTATACATTCAGCAATAAAAAATTGAAATTTGTTAGCCCCAAGAGATAGATTAGAACCAACATTTCAAACACATATATAACACATTATATGTAATACACTATAACTTACCTATTTTATGCTGCTGTTTCTCAAGCTGGAGAAATATATGGATCTCACTTGAAAAAGAAAATACTGTTGCTCCACAGTTTCAACAAAGTATTTTTAAATTATGCTAGCACTTAAATATGTACAAGTGTGAAATCATGTATGAACTCATATTTATAGCAAAGAAAATAAGACAAATCAATAAAATCCTAATTAACAACATTTTTTCATAATAGATGAGTTGTTTTGGTTTATGTAAAATACCAATTAATTTGCCCATTTTGTGCTTCAGTAGCCCAACTAATTCTTTTGATTGTGAGCATAGTACATGATCAGTTGAGTCATCATGATTATATTTTCTTTTTCCCACCAAATTCATTTCACCAGGATTCATTTAGATGAGCCAATCTATATATATTTAAAAGCCTGAACGACTGGTCGACCAGTCACTATGATGCACACTGACCACCAGGGGGCAGACGCTCAACGTAGGAGCTGCCTCCTGGTGGTCAGTGTGCTCCCACAGCGGAAGTGCCACTCAGCTGACTGATGGGTGCCAGAAGCCGGGCAGTGGAGCCTCCATGGCAGTGCTACCAGGCGGCGGCAGCAGGTGCAGCAGTGCGATGCCTGGCCCGGGCTCGGGCTCCTCCCCAGCCACCTGCCACTTTGCACACTACTACATCCCCTAAGGGTCCTGGATTCCAAGAGGGCACAGGCCAGCCTGAGGGACCCAACTGGTGCACGAATTCGTGCACCAGGCCTCTAGTCATTTAATAATTATCATCAAAACATTGTCTCTCTAGGATGCTATCTGCAGAGTAGTGGTCATAAGCACAATCAAGAGTACAGATAGGGCAGGGCTCTGGCAATACTCATTCAGATAATTCTCAATATGCTGAATGTTTTCAGATTAAGATGGAAAATACATATGGCATCATGTAATAGAACTCTTGGACCCTAAAAAAATAGAGCACAACCCCTTTTTTTTAGTTTTTCTATCTATCTATCTATCTATCTATCTATCTATCTATCTATCTATCTATCTAGAACATTCATATTATAAAAGGATTTAGAAACCTTCTTAGGAATGGATCCATAATTCCAAGAAAGATCCATAACCTCTAAGGTACGAGGCATTGAATACCACCATGGACTTTAGACCCAGCTTGCCTGATTTGACCTCTCTAGCTGTCTGACTTTGGGCCCTCAATTAATTCTCTATGCCACAGTTACCTCATCTTTAAAATGGGGATAAAAATAGTTCTTACCTCCCAGAATTGTTGTGAGGATTAAATAAGTTAATATCTATAAAGCATTTAGAACAGTGCTTGGTACATAAAGACATGCCTAGATATTATAACTATCTATTCATCCTCTAAAATATAAGAATCTATATGTTTTACTTTTTAGTAATAAAGAATACAGAATCATTGATGCAAATTTATTTCTTAATATGACTCTCACTAAAATATGGAATGACAGAGAGCCCTATTCATTTCATTATCATATAAGTCAATTAATCTCAGCTACTTTATAAAGCAACCAGTCTAATAACCATACACCCAGAAGGTTTAGGAAAATCAGGGGCTGACAGTGAAGATATGTCCAGAAGGACAATTCCAGCATTCAGCTTAAAATGATCATGTCCACAGGGTGCTAACCACCATCAAAAGGACTCTTTGGAAGGATAATGGTAGAAACTATTAGAATTTGTCATAATCCTGTGACATCAAGCTTTAGAGCTGAGGACACTTAGTTCAGGCAGATAGGTAACTCACCCAAGATCAGACAACTTGGAAATAGTGGACTTGGACTTGAAACAAGCACAAGTCTGGCTCCAAGCCCTTTGCTCATTCATTCCCATGCTGTCTCCAGACCAAAGATGGCAGAGAAAGACTTTGGGAGTAGGTCAGGGGAACCACTCTGGTCTCCTGTTGCTAAGGCCAGCTCTGGTTGCTGGGGTAGCTTTAGAGAGAACAAGGGGAAATGAAGAGAGCTCTCAGCAAATCCTCCCATGCGCTCAGCACCATGCTGGATTTCTCATGGTGCTTAAGTCAACTCGGGGTGGGAACTCAGTCATTACTTATTGGCTGACTGTGTAGTTTGTGGGTTCACATCTGAATAGGAATGCATTGAGACTATACAACAAGCACAGTTTGCCATACGTTGTCATGAGGGGTAAAGACAACCATTGTGTTGGGGGATGAACCATTGTGTTGAGGGATGAGCTACCACTGTCCTGTCTTGAGATGGTCTTATGCAGTTCTTGTGAGAAAGGGCCCCTCTGTGGAATGTTTCCAGTGAGGAAATTCAGGCCCTGGGATACTTGTATTTGGAGAAGACAACAAACAGGCAACTGAGTGAAGTCCTCAGAGCTGCATCTTCACTTGGGGTGGGGGTGGAGTATTTCCAGATTCAAAGGCATGAATTCTCCATTTCCCAGCCCCAAGCTTGAGCATGTGGAGTCTGAGGGTGTAATGTTTGTTGAGCATGTTGTGGTTTGAGCTCCCATGGGACCTCTCCAGTACTTGGCCAGGCTGAGTCTTCTGTTCATTGCTTCTCCTCTAATCTTTTTCCCTCTGTAGGAAGGGTCATGCAGGCCCCCGCCCCGGTCTTTCTATTTCTGTCTGAATCTCAAGACCTGACAGAGGAGCACACATTTGAAGCAGGAGTGGTGTGCATACGTTCAGCCCTGTGGACCTTACAACAAAGACAGACAAGGCGGTTGGAATCTAGCCAATTGAAGTCAACTCCAGTCCCTGGGCTTGATAAAGCCACCTTACACAGAGGGTAGAAGTGAGCAGCTCTACACCTTGACTTAGCAAAGGACAAGAGGAAATAAACACATGGATTCAGGTTATAGTTGGAGAGAAGTTTCCTGGCAGAAATGATTCTTCAAGATAGGCTCGATGTATCCAGGTCGAAAGAAGGAGGTGTTCCAGTAAGAATTGATTGCTGGGTAAGGAAGTGGATTCACTTTCTCTGAAGGACTGTAAAGACAGCATTAATTTTCTCCTGTCTAGGATGGGTTAAATAGGTCCTTCTGAAGGGAAGAAAATGGATCAGAGTTGCTGTCAAAGTCCTTCTTAGCCCTAGTGATTCTGCAGTTTCTTCACCACTTGAAATAAGGATAGTTCAACTCTGAATGCATTTTGGAAAATTGAGAAGTCTGGATGGATTTTGCATATGAGGTGAGAAGTAATTCATATTATAGAATTATTTGGTATCTTATCAATAGCAGCTTATGAGTACAATGAGTACAACAAAATGCCTTAGGTCATCCAAAAAGGCATTAAAGATAAATGTAGCCTGGTCAGAGTGGCTCAGTTGGTTGAGGGGCATCCTGTGCACCAAAAGTTTGCCAGTTCAATTCCTGGTCAGGACACATACTTGGGTTATGGGTTTGATTCCTGGTCAATCAATTGATGTTTCTCTCTCACGCTGATATCTCTCTCTCTCTTTCTCCCTTCCTCTCCCTAAGCATCCCCTTGGGTGAGGATTTAAAAAAAAAGATAAATATTACACTTTAGCATATTTTAGGACAATATTCTAGTGTGAAATCCATTCCAGAAATACTAGGATAAGTTCCAGGCATGGAGGAAGCAAGAGAAATATCAAGGGACAATCAATTGCAATAGTCACTTCTTGGGGAAAAAAGCAGATTAGAAAGACAGTTATCAGTCTGGAAATAGGAAGCCTTCAAGGGCAACACTGAAGTCTGTAAAACCATGAAGATCAGAGGTAGAGTGCACTGACTGGTTGTTAAACTCAGGATCCCAGAACTGGGGAGAACCTCCTTTAATTTGGAAGAGGCAAATCTGCTACTTCTCAAAGAAGGTATTCGTTTTTCACAATTAGTAAATTCATGGAACTCCTTATCTGTAATTAGCAATAAGAAGATTTAAACAGCTTGAACAAAAAACAAAACAAAACAAAAAACAACTTAGCCTTGGTCAGCGTGGCTCAGTGGTTAGAGCGTTGGCCTGGGCACTGAAAGGTTGCAAGTTTGATACTCAGTCCAGGTCAGGACGTGTGCGGGAGGCAACTAATCGATGTGTCTCTTTCACATCAATGTTTCTCTCTCTCCCTTTCCCTCCCTCTCTCCTTCCCGCCCTTTCTCCCTCCTTTATACTCCCTCTAAAAATCAATGGAAAAATATCCTTGGGGGAGGATTAAAAAGAAAACAAGAAGATTTAAATGGCTTAAATGAATTGGGGGTCAAGTTACAAATTACCATGAAGGAAAGTGGGATATTTAACCATCTGATGTCAGCAGTGAGAACAATCACACCACTCACAATGCGCGCTTATACCACTATCCTAGGAGCAGGGAGCCCTGGGCTGGTGGACCTTGGGTCACTGCAATGATGACTTAAAAGCTCTCGCAGGTGGAGGCTGCCATCATCTCGGAGGAAACTGCGTGCATTTAAGGCAGGCTAAAGTCCTTGTCAATTCAAAGAAATAACTGTTTTCAAGTTATTGGTTTTATGCCAAACAAATGAATATCACACATCATTTATGTTATTTCACAAGGCCAAAATTAGGGGTAAAAGTATCTTTTCTTAGCCTCGTAAAGTGCTTAAGTCCACTTTGGTCGTTCCTCTAAATATTTATGATTCACAAATGGTCTTTCCCCTAAGTGCCTTTTGAATCGTATTTAATCAGCATTTATTTATTTATTCATAGCGAACACTTATTGAATGGCAATATATCGATATTGGGATATAGGTATTAATAAAATGTGGCCTCTGCCCTCCAGGAGTTCACAGTCAAACGGATAAATCACGGGATGACTGGTGAGGGCTGTGTCCAGAGGGTGCTCTCAGTGTCTGGCCCTCATCCCAGCCCTGACCGTTCCTGGGCACCTGAAACACCTTCCAGAGGTTGATGAAAGAAGGAACCATGGAAGGAGACAGAAACAATGATCAACTGGTTTTACAGGAAGATAGTAGTCTAATGCTGGGGAGAACTCCAATGGAATGAGCTCTGACCTGGGCAACTAGGAGATCATGGGTGACCTGGCGGACGTCGCAGAGTGGCTGTCTGTAAGGGTGAGAACAGGATGGAGTTGGGAAAGTATCTCACATGTGGGCATCATTGACTTTCCCGTGAGGTTTGTCCGTTGGAGTTAGTGCTACTGAGGCACAGAAAGAGTTAGGTAGATAGGGGCAGGACCACGGGAAGGGGAAGTAAAACCCAACGAGGTGGCGTTACTAAGACACCCCAACCTGGTGGGGAAGGAAGGGCCTGTGTGAGAGGCATGAGCTTTACAATGTTTGAACGTTAGTGGTGGAACCACAATGGATACCTGACATTCCTGTTGCAGGAAAGCACATCCTCCGCAGGCACACGGACTATTAGACTTTAATTAGCTTGGATGCTAAACTACTCTGCACGCTGGTAAATGGCACTTCCCATCGCCCACGTGGCTTATGGCCCTGTGGGACTCTACACATGGACTAATAGTCTTTAATTTGCATGAATGCGATCAATAAACTTTGCTCCCATTAATTGTTTTTGCCTTCATTCTTTGTTTTCGAGAGACAAGAATTCGGACTCAAACACCCACATTTTTGGCTCCACCACAACTTAACTACTCAGCATCTTTGCACTGACAAAACCATGTTGCATTTGTTGTACCGTATACTCATCACAGCCCCATGAAGTAGACAGGATAGGTATTTTATCCCCAGTTTCCATGGAGATAATTCACCATTAAAAAAAGAAAAGAAAAAGAGTGCTGAGTTAAAAATAAAATGACTAGCTGTTGTTTTCATCGCATTTTGGTAGAGGTCGGAAAGAAGAGTCAAAATCCAGAGGCAGTAAGAGCAAGGCCTTGTTATGAGGAAAAGCAGAGGGAGCCAGAAGCCTGAGGTTGGGAGAGGGGATGGAGGGCAGAGGGGTGGGAGCATCTCGTGCTATCCCCAAGGGATGAGGCCTAGGCTGCACATGAAAATCACTTGGGGAGATTTTCTTAAAAAAACACCCATCCTGGGCCCAACCCCAGAGATCCTGATGGAATTTTTGAAAGAATTCTTCCCACAATTTGTGCAGCCAGGATTGAGAACCATGGTTAAATGTGTCAGTAAGTACATTTTCAGGGATTGTTGTGAAGATAATTTATGTAATGTTCCTGGCACTTAGTAGGCACACAATAAATTTTGGTTTCCTCTCCATCTTTTTTACTACCATCTACATAATTTAAATATATGACAATAGCTTTGCCCCCACCCTCCAGCCACCTGCCACATATTCTGCAAGCCTTGCAAGAAATGTGTCCTTGCTTTCAAAATTGTGACCTATGAGATCATTGCAAAAAGAAAACCATTTTTTAACCATCATTTTCTTTATTTTGCCAAAATTGCACTTTTGAGTCTATTGCTGGCAGGGACCGCAGCATCATTTTTAAGCATTATCGCACAGTCGACGCTGGCATTGTGGAAACCTGACATAAAACACTCTTTCTATCCTGCTTTGATATTGATTTAATATCAGAAGACCATTTTCTCTTCATCTCGACCAGATGCTAAAAGGAACTTGAGGTGGATAAGAAGGACATTTCCTGAGCAAGATAGTGCTCGTTTAACCTACAATAGAAGTCAACTTTTTCCTTTCACTTGAAATATCTTGTTGCATTTTTATAGTTAGAAAGGGACATATAACTGTGTGTTAAGAGGCAACAGGATTCTGAATAATAAAGATAAATCTAAAGGACACATTTACCTATTTAATTTATATGTATCCTTCATTTTTCCAGTTTTATTGAGATATAGTTGATAAATAACATTGTGTAAGTATAAGGTGTACAGTATGATGATTTGATATGCATGTGTAGAGTGAAATAATGACCCCATCAAGGCTAATTAACAAATCCATTATTTTTTGTGTGTATGTATTATGGCAAGAACATTTACGATCTTAGCGTTTTTGTTATGGTTGCTTTAAAAATCTTGTCAGATAATGTTACTATCTGATTTGCTGTAGTGTTTATATGAATTCATTTCCTTATCAAGTTGTGCTTTTCCTGCTTCTTCTTTTTTTTTTAAAATATATTTTATTGATTTTTTACAGAGAGGAAGGGAGAGAGATAGAGAGTTAGAAACATCGATGAGAGAGAAACATCAATTAGCTGCCTCCTGCACATCTCCTACTGGGGATGTGCCCGCAACCCAGGTACATGCCCTTGACCGGAATCAAACCTGGGACCTTTCAGTCCGCAGGCTGACGCTCTATCCACTGAGCCAAACCGGTTTCGGCCTTTTCCTGCTTCTTATTATGGCAGGTGATTTTCCTTTGTATACTGTACATCTTAGATATTACATTAGAAGATTTTTGCTCCTATTCAAGTCTCTTATTTTATATCTTTTATTATTGATTTCAGAGAGGAAGGAAGAGGGAGAGAGATAGAAACAATGATGAGAGTGAATCATTGACTGGCTGCCTCCTGCATGCCTACATTAGGGATTGAGCTTGCAATCTGGGAATGGAACCACGTCCTCCTAGTTCATAGGTTGATGCTCAACCACTGAGCTATGCTGGCAGGGCAAATCTCCTATTTTATCAGGAAGTCATTCTTGGTTATGCTTAGTGCATAAGGTCTGGCTTATACTTACATTTGTGAGCTGTAATTACAATGACAATTTATTGTTCAGGGCCCTTTCAATGCTATTCTGGACTACTTCATATTTCACCAAGGTTCCAAATTTTACTAAGCATGCATTTACTTTCTACTTAGAAAAGTGAACCCTCAATATGGACATATATTTTATACCCCATGTGTTAGCATGGAAGACCAAATGATCACCAAAATAATGACCAGGATTCCTGGCTGGGAGGAGAAGAAGCAAATGAACAGTTCTGGAGTCAGAGGAGAAGCAGCAGTTGGACTTAATCCCAGGTAGCAGTTGTTTGCTGGTATGAGGTCTCTTGGTGCCTATGGGTTAAGATGTATCCATCTCAAAGATACTCTCCAGCATCTCAGAAGTGTTTGCCCAGTGGCCAAATGTGGATTCAAATGTAGGACTTCAGACTCTGGAGCCGGAATGCTCTTTCAGAAAGTAAGATATAAAACAACATGATCTGAATTCATTAATGAAATAGTTAACTTTACTCATTTAAAACATGGTTGCAGAAGTTTTCCCTCGTATATGTGATCTTGTTTGTGACTCATCTATTTCAAGTGGACGGTGATAGTTTAGAGACAGGTAGATAAACCTCTGTGCTTACAGAATCAATGAATCTCTACAGACCAGGCCTCTGATCATTGATTACTACTATTGAAATAATTTTACATGTTTAGGCTTTTTGCTACTTTTCAAATAATCTTTGATTAATTTTTAGGACATGAAATAATTCAATATTCACATGTGTGGAATGCTGAATTAGGTTTCATTTTTAAATAGATTCAGTGTGATAAAATGAATCTCTCTGTTGGTCTTTCTAATGTTTTCTTGAAAAAATTCATATATTGACATCTACTAATAGACCTTCCATAACCTCTGGTATATCTATGACTTCCTTTCTTTCTTTCTTTCTTTCTTCCTTTCTTTCTTTCTTTCTTTCTTTATTTCTTTCTTTCTTTCTTTCTTTCTTTCTTTCTTTCTTTCTTTCTTTCTTTCTTTCTTTCTTCTTCTTCCTTTCTTTCTAGCTATGATTTTTAAATACTCCCCCAGGTAAAAAAAGATGTTCATTTTATCTTAAGGATGAGAGAACTGGAATTTGAAGAAATAACTTGTTCAGAGTCACACAGGTAGTAGCAAGATTTGAACTGAAGGCTTTCTGAAGAACTTTGCAATATGCTTGGCTGCCTCTCACTTTTTCTTACTGACGGCAGAGTGGAGCAGTCTGGCAAGCATTCTGAAAATGAGATGGACTATTCCAACAATAGCTTTTTTCAGTAAAGCAAAGATTTAGGACTAGTATAGGAGAGACTTATTTGCAGAATTATGAAAATTGTGTTATTAACATAACACTTATTAGATTTGTTCTCTAAACCAATTGATCTGATTAAGCTCCAATTCCAGTGTCTCAGGGCTGCAATTCAGATCCTTTGGCCAGCAGAGGGCAGCACTAGGTTGGCTCATGGAGGCTGGTCCCAAGCAGGACCAACATCCTGACCGGACTCTACTAATCACCTGGTGAAGCTCATCTCAGGCCCCTGAGGGGCACTGGTGGCCTGGCTCTGTAAGTCATGAAGGGTCTAGTGGGCACGAGAATAGAAGAAGGGTGCCCTTTCTTCTTCTCCAGGCTTCCTCTCTGGTCCTGTGCATGTTTACAGAATGGAGAAAAAAGTTGGGACAATTCTGAACCAAATACACATTTTCTCAAGTAACTCATTCCACATAGTGATCCGGTCAGAAACTGATAGTGCAGGTTTTTTTTTTTTTTCTGCACCGAACACATTAATTGCTATCTTCAAAAGTATTTCTGACTGTATGTCCTGCAGCAAAAATTACAAATGCTTTCCTGGAAGCTAGATGAAATTACAGAAAAATCTTAAGTTTTTATGCAACACACCAGTGACTTTTGGGAAGAAAACAGTGCTCACCAGGGGAAAAAAATGCTGTGCTTTAAAAAAAACCACACATAAATAAATAGCAGCTTTGTGACATGGTAGAAGTCAATTGGTAAAGATTTTTTAATATACAATTTTATATTGAGTTTTTATCTCTTAATTTTTAATAGTATTAAAATAAGTATTAATATATTTATAGACCATTATTATTTAAATAGAGATTTTAAAATTAGATTTCAATTGGTAACATTTTCGATAAAGACATAGAGCGATTGTCTGCTCCAAATTCATGACTTTACAAATGGAATTTTGGAAATAGAGCTTAAGCAGTGACTTTTTTTTCCTGGAAATCTGTTAGTGCAGCGGTTCTCAACCTTCCTAATGCTGTGACCCTTTAATACAGTTCCTCATGTTGTGGTGACCCCCAACCATAAAATTATTTTCGTTGCTACTTCATAACTGTAATTTTGCTACTGTTATGAATCGTCATGTAAATATCTGATATGCAGGATGTATTCTCATTGTTACAAATTGAACATAATTAAAGCACAGTGATTAATCACAAAACAATATGTAATTATATATGTGTTTTCCGATGGTCTTAAGCGACCCCTGTGAAAGGGTTGTTCGACCCCCAAAGGGGTTGCGACCCACAGGTTGAGAAACGCTGTAGTAGAAGATTCTAGGGAGAAATGCTAATCTGAACAGAAAAGTTAGACAGTTTGACAGTTAAATAAGAGGGTTGGAGTGTACATCTGGAGCAGAGCAAGCAAACAAAATTCCCACCACGCAAGCAAAACCAATTTCTGTCCTTTCCTCCCTCCTTCTTGGGCTTCCTTCCTTACTCCTTCCTACCTGCTTTGCTTTCCTGAACATTACTTTTGACCCCATTCTTTTTTTTTTTTTTTTTTTTTCATAGGTCGATGATCAAGCACTGAGCCATGCCGGCCAGGCAAGACATCATTTTTATTTAGATGCTGCATCTGGTCCTTCCAATAAGGCTATTTATGGACACTGATATTTGAATTTCACATCATTTTCATGAGTTACAAAATACTATTCTTCCTTTGATAAATATTTTCAAATGGGGCATACTGCCTAATAAAATTCCAAATAAGGGTCTTTCCTCCATGTACATGAGTTGCATTCCTTGAACACTCAGTATAAATTGAACCAAAAAGGTACAGCCAGGTCTATGAACATGTTTTTTATCTATGTGAACATCTGGCATCAGACAGTTCACCAGATGTGTGAGCGATGGAAGACTTCTCTCCTGTGAGTGGCAGGACAGCAAGCATTTTCCCTGCTCACCAAATGTCAGCAGCCTCCCACCATCACTGTGAGGTGCAAGCAACCTCCCCAAATAGCCCGAAAGGGTGGACCCATCTCCAGAATTCCTGCAGCAGGAGACAGGTGTGGTTTAAACATATTGATGAGAATGCCTACCAGCCTCCCTACTCCGGTGCCAGTGGACATCGATGAGCTCTACAAACATTCACTCATTTCATCCTGCAACTATGCCGTGGGGCGAGTTCTATTACTATTCATTATTTTAGAAGTGAAATACTGAGGCTCTGAGCAGTTAATTACTGCCCCAAGGCCACAGAGTTCATGGCAGAACAGGGATTCCAACCCGGGCCGTCTGGCTCTACATCGGGCTCATAACCCCCACCCCATCCATAAGCTCCTCAGAGGGACATCCAGCATTGAGAGCATCCACCAGGGAGGCGTCCAGTTCTGTGCTGGGGTCCTGCCCCAGCATGTCCAGGGGTCCCCAAAGGTGTGGACGGAGTCGGCGAAGAAGGAATGACACGGAGACAGTGTTCAGTTGATCAGCAGCCTAGCCAGGATCTCCAGCCAAATTCTGGTCTGGATCTCCAGAGAGGTTCTGCTTAGGATCTCCTGCCAGGGTCTGTGTCCATGTTCTCTTGCTAGGTTCTCCAGGTTCTCCAGCCAGGCTCTGTAGCCATGTTCCCTCGCTAGGTTCTCCAGCCAGGTTCTGTCCAGGTTCTCCAGCCAGGTTCAGTCACCAGGTTCTAGTCAGGTTCTCTTGCCCATTTCTGTAGTCAGGTTCAGTCCAGGATCTTTTGCCATGCTCTCTCCAGCGAAGTTCCTCTGTCTCTAGAGAACGTTCTGTGTAGGTTCTGTGCCTAGGCTCTGTCTCTCTAGTTCTGCATTCTAAGTTCTGTATTCTAAGTTCTGGCTCTCTTGGTTCCGTATTCTAAGTTCTCAGACCCCATTCTTAAACCAAAGATGAAAAAGTTAAGTGTGATACATTTGTGAATGTGATTAACATTTTGGATGGTTATGTTGAACTCTTAGCAGCTTCTGAGCTTAAAACCAAAGCAAAATAAATTTGCAAAATAAATATAATTAGTAATTAAATAAAATGATCAGGAAAGAACAAGGACTAGCCCAGTTTGAGGTGAGGTACATTCCGAAACAACCTGCATATAAACACCAGGACAGCCTTGGAACCTGCAAAGACGAACATAGCTGTTACCTTGGAGTGTAAATCTGTGACTGCTGATGGAGGAGCCTGAAGTGTAACAAAATTAATAAAATACTAGTTTTGTTTTTCTGATTGGAAGGCAGGCCAGGAGAATTAAATGATTCCCCTTTGTAAGCAGCAGGGCCGCCCTGTCTTTGGTTTCAGTGTTCTGTCTGTCCTTTAAATCTGTTGCTTTGAAACTGCAAATTGAGTTTGGATACAATGGACTTTAGAATGCAGATCTTGCCTTGGGAATATCTACACAGTAATTTTATTTTATTTACGTTATATGCTGGCTGTTAATTTAGTAAGGGCTTGTCTAAGAGTGTAATTAGTGTAAGTTGAAGAGTGAACGTGTGAAACACAGGACAGAGGCACTTGGTTGTGATTCTGTACTTCATATGCTATAGACTTGCCTTTTCTATTCCTGCTGTATCTTTAAAAATACAGTAAATGAATTTTATGGAGAACGAACAAACAGTAGCGGTCGTGCATGATAGGGCTCTAGTCCATTCAGCTGTTTTGTGAGGCACAGCAAATATAAAAACGTGACAAAGGACGAATGTTGTTCTCTACTCTGCAGAGGTGCACTGAATTCTGCCGCTGCCAAGGTAATTTATAATAGATAATTATAGAAATAAATGAGCCGTCCAGTCACTCATGTGCTTCAAATTAATCACTGAGCACAAAGCTCCGTGCGCGGAGGGGACGGGGGCGTAAAGAGCCTCATTCAATGCCTGTGAGGACTCAGCTCACAGCGAGGGCTCCTGGAAGAGTTTGCAGCTGAAGGTTTTGTGGGCAAAAGAGGCTTCCTATCTCCTTCACATTATTAACTCGGTGAAGTATTTGCGAAGGGGGAATAAGCACTCTAATCATCCGTAAAACTAATTAACTTCTTTTTTTTTTTTCAAATGTCTTATCAGATTTCTCCTTTGTAGCTTTCCTCCAGTTCCTCAGGACTCAAGGACTCGAGACTCAAGGAATCAAAAAATGCATTAAGCAATCAGACATGTCTTCGAAGGAGAGGTGCCTTTGCAGCCCTGAAAAGCTCCAGTCTCAGAGGCTTGCACCAGGGATTTGAACCCTGGGTCTTCCCCCCGCTCTCATCTTGGATGGGCTGTTTATAACTTTAGCTTGAGTTTCCGCTTCTGTAAAATGGGGTGAACAGAAGTGACCTTGTGAAGTTGTTATGAAGATGAGAGATGTAAGTCTACTGTGCTTGACCCAAGAGCAGCTAGCACGACTGATGTAAAACAGCAATGGTGCACGAGGTGGTTCTAGTGGCCAAACAGAAGTGTGTGACCTGCAACATGGAGGACACAGAATTCCTGCAGATTTGGCCCCGAGAGGCCGGGGAGTCAGGAACTGGACAGAGATGGTCTGGGCCCCAGAATTTTATAAGGCTTATTTGGCACATGGTAAATACTTTTTTTTATTATTATTATTAGTTAAGGTATTACAAATGTGTCCTCATCCCCCCCCATTAACCCCCAACCTCCCCCCCACACACAAACTCATGCTCCCATCCCCCTGTTGTCCATGTCCATTGGTTTGGCTTATATACATGTATACAAGTCCTTCGGTTGATCTCTTCCCCTTACCCCCGCCCTCCCCTACTTTCCTTCTGGGGATTGATACTTTAATGGAAGTCAGGCATTGTTACGGGCAAGTCTGGTCCAGTGAGTGCTTCACCAAAGGTTTATAGGCCCTGGAAGGAGAAGACACGTAAGCCCACTGCATTTGCCTGGGGATGATGAGGTGAGGGTCGGGGGGCAGAGGAGCTAATCAGGAGGGTCTGCCCAACTGTAACTTCAGTGTGACTTCAAAGGTGTTGCCCTGTCCTTAATCTTGGAGGTAGGTTTAAACTTCCAACAAATTAGAACCTGGCCCGTGCCGACCTCAGAGCCCTACACGCTCGAAGCACGCAACAGCCTTCACTATTTGCTTTCAGCTCATTTCTTTTAGATAGAGAGTTCATTGATCCCTACCCCAACCCCAGACAAGAGCAAACGAACATTCAACCAGTTTATGAGTGAACTGGGAAGATAAAGTTCACAGTAAGTGCACTATTAAATGAGGGAAATATGAGAAGTGACAAGATAAGAGAAGGATTAAAATATTAGCCATAAAATCCTGTGTCCAAATGAAGATATTTCATCACCATTATGCAAAGCCATTTGTATTCTCTTTTTATAGTGTTTTAAAATTCATTAACATACTTTTAGAATTAAAGGAGCAATGTTGCCCTAGCCCAGGGGTGGGCAACCTTTTTGTGAGTGCGTGCCAAAACCAGCAAAATCTCTGACTCAAAATTTTTCTGCGTGCCAACCCTAATTTTTTGAGAACATGTTACGCCTACTTGATATCGCTTAACGTGTACATATGTGAAGAAGCTTGAAGAAATAATAAAATACATTTGAGTGACAAAAACAGTATATGATGATGAAAAATACATTTATTTTTTAATGTATACATGTACACTGATAGTCCGACAGAAAACTTAATGACTCTGTTTGATATTATCAGTGGGACTTTTGCTGCTGCATCACTGATGACAGAGATTTTACATCAGGTTTATATTTCGTGACCTTCAGAGATATGCACGAGCTACTACTTTCATCCGTCAGGCTACTCCTATTATGAGACTTAACAAAATTCATCACTGAGAACAAAGATTCACAAGCGTATGTGGATGAAACCAAAACACTGGACGGATCTAGGAAGGCAGGGAGAGTTAAGGCAGAGGCATAGAAATTGCTCTTCCCCTCTCTCGTCAATCATGTCTATGGTCTTTAAGAGAACTTGTTATGTAAAATTATTTATTTATCTAAGATGCACCTACACTGAATTGGTCTGAAAAATTAAAAAGTTGATATTAAGAAAAAAATTGTAAATGGAATATTATAAGAGAGGGTTTCACATGCCAGTAAAAGTTACTGGCGTGCCATATTTGGCATGCATGCCAGGGGTTGCCCACCCTTGCCCTAGCCAGTTTAGCTCCATGGATAGAGCGTCGGCCTGCAGACTGAAGGGTCCTGGGTTCGATTCCAGTCAAGGGCATGTGGCCAGGTTGTGGGCTCAATCCTCAGTAGGTGGTGTGCAGGAGGTAGCCAATCAATGATTCTCTCTCATTATTGATGTTTCTATCTCCCTCTCTCTCTCCCTTCCTCGCTGAAATCAATAAAAATATATATTAAATATAAAGAGGCAACGTTCCAGTTGAACACCATACTAAAAAATGTAATATGCTTCAAACATTCTAAGTATATAATTCTGAGCAGTAAAAACAATACAGGCAAAAACAATTATAGAAAAGAGGGGGGTAGTGGCTTTCCTTTGCTAATGTGGAGAGATAGGTGAAAGCAATATTTAACCCCAGTGATATTTAGAGGAAAGCCTTGTCCAAAGTTAACCTTGGAAAATCAATTTCAATTTTAAAAAAGAAGAAACACTACATACTCAAAACAAGATAACAGAAAGAACAGTGGTTCAAAAGACTTCTTGACTTCAAAGTAATTTATTCATCTACTTACAATGTTTAAATGACATTTTCCGGAAATATATGACTTTTCAAAGCCTAATTGAAGTTTCTTTCTGTTGATCTGATGTCAGAACAATAAATCATTATGATTGAGAAAA
The DNA here is from genome assembly GCF_014108235.1 of Myotis myotis. NCBI lineage: Eukaryota > Metazoa > Chordata > Mammalia > Chiroptera > Vespertilionidae > Myotis > Myotis myotis. Next base: position 27,284,352 of record NW_023416335.1, read on the forward strand.
AGAAAAGTTAATCTTAATGTGTAAAATATTTGTAACTTGAAAGGTTGTCCACTAGTTTTAGTCAATCAATCAGAACATCTATACTAATAAAAAGGTAATATGCTAATTAGACCAGGAGACCTTCTGGGAGACCTTCCGGATGTCCTTTCAGACAAAGCCATGGTAGCAGGGCCAAGGCAGGGGCAGTTAGGGGTGATCAGGCCAGGAGGGGAAGGCAGTTGGGGGCAAGAAGGCCGGCAGGCAGAGTGGTTAGTGGCAATCAGGCAGGCAGGCAGGTGAGCGGTTAGGAGCCAGTGGTCCCGGATTGCGTGAGGGATGTCTGACTGCCGGTTTAGGCCTGATCAAATTTCGTGCACCGGGCCACTAGTCCTCCTTCCTATATTATAAAATCATAATATGCAAATTGGACGGTGGAATGACCAGTTGCTATGACTTGCACTGACCACCAGGGGGCAGACGCTCAACACAGGAGCTGCCCAGTGGTGGTCAGTGTGCTCCCACAGGGGGAGCACTGCTCCGCCAGAAGCCGGGCTCATGGCTGCCCAGCTCAGTGGGGCAGCAGCAGGGAGCCGGCCTAAGACATCAGTTGAACATCCCCTGAGGGCTCCCAGACCTCAAGAGGACACAGGCCAGGCTGAGGTACCCCCCCCCCCCCCCCCCCGGCCAGTGCACGAATTTCGTTTTAGTCAATCAGAACATCTTTACAATAACTGAGTTGGGTACTGATATACTCCCATGTCTTCTGAAGGCTGAGGCTTGGAATTAGAACAGATCTTCCACTACATCTCAAAAGGCCCCCTTTAAAGTACCATCTGACATCGCTGCGCTCCAGCAGGATGCCTCAGGGTGGTCCTGTTTGTAAGACTGGGCATTCTCCTCTCACCCTGGAAAGTGAGATGTAGACATTTTTCTCCTACTCAGCTCACTTAGTTGTTGAAAGGTGATTTTTTTTTTTTTTCTGTTATAGTTCAGGCCATGTAGAGATATAAGTTCTTTTTATCTTAATCCCCAAATCCCTGGAAAGAAATTTAGGTTGGTCCAAGGTGGGATAATCTACTGTAGCTTCCAGGATCCCACACCTTGATCAGTTAATGTGTGTATTGCGTCATTTGTTCCTGAATTGGGCAGTTCCCAGTACCTGTGGGTTTTCTCGCACTCACGTTTAAGTGTCTATAATTGTCTTTAAAATTACTTGCAATTGTCTGTTTATCCGTTTCTCTTTGGGCCTTTCCCTTCTCTTCATCTGACTGCCTCCAATGACTATACCCTAGTTACCTGGGATTAGGAGAGTGAGGAATGGGGCTGGGGATGGTGAGAAACCACATCCTGCTCTTGTGAAAAGTTGGATAGTATAGCAGGATAATGTCAGCGCCCAACCAAATGTTAAAATTATTCAATCCTATATATCTTTAAACAGACTTCTTACACCAAAAGTGTGACTCGAAACTTTTTTTTTTTTTTTAATTATGGACTATAAAAGCGCTCCTGGGCACCAACCAGTTTCACAGCAAGTCAGTGACCGCACCTTTTGGGGCCAGAGCACTTGGAGCAACACGTGCAGTCAGCAGCTGGGCGGTTGGTGCCGGAACTTTGCGCGCCAGGCGGCGGTCAGCGCGGGGAACCTTTAGGCTAGCGCACAGGCGGCCCCGCGCGCCCGGAAGAAGCGGGGCACTGTGGGAAGCGCCCGCAGTTTCGGCGGGTTCCGTTAAAATGGCGCCCTTGTCGCCGGCGGTTCCCGCGGGGCCTTAGGTTTTTGGGGACACCGGAAGCCCGTGGGGCACGTGGCGGGCACAGGCGGCGGGGCCTCCTGAGCGCGCCGGCCTCGAGGCTGGCGGGCTCGGGCCGGCGGCTCCGCGGGGCCCCCGTGGGCAGTCTCCGGCGAGGATGGCGACCCCCGACCAGAAGTCGCCGAACGTCCTGCTGCAGAACCTGTGCTGCCGGATTCTGGGCAAGAGCGAAGGTAGCGGGGCTGGGCCGGGCGGCTCGGGGTCCGAGGCGGGGCCTGGAGGCCGCTCCCTGCGAGTGCCGTTCGGAGGCGTCCCAGGGGCTGGCGGGGCGGCCCCAGGCTCTGCAGGCCGGCAGTGGCGGAGCGGGAGGGGCGCGGCCGGCCGCTGGGGTGCTGCTGCCTCCCGGCCGAGGGAGGGGAGGCCGGGGTCCCCGGGCAGAGGGAAGGAGGGCAGGGCCTGGCGTGGGCTGAGTCACCGCTCCCCCCGCGCCCAGATCCCGGGAGGGAAGCCTGGGAAGACGTCAGCGCGCGAACCGCGTCCACCTTCTCTGAAGCCCCAGGGCGGGCGGGCGGGCGGGCGGGAGAGCGGCGGGCTGGCCCCGCCACACGTCTGTGACCGCGCTGCGTGCGGCCGCGGAGGGGCTGTCAGGCGGTGCGGCCACGTCAGGTGCCCCTTCCCTTAGGAAAGGATCGCAGGTTTGAGTGTGATGCACAGTGGGTGCTTATGACCTGTCCCTGCCATGCGTTTCTATGAAGGGCTGAGGGCTGGATTTCATGCAAAGCTATTTCTGGAGAGCGCACAAAGCGAGCGAATACTGCTACCCGCACCCAGTTCTGTACAGTATGCAAAGCCATTCTGTGGTCGTGGTACTGTAAACAAAAAAGGGGGGGAGACTGTATGTCGTTTCTTGATATAATCTTTTTTTTTTTTTTTTGGCGGGAGGGAGTGGGGAGTGGGGATGCACCATGAAGGAATTTTCTGGGTAATCGTAGCAACTAGGTTACTTATTCCTTAAGCACCATAATGTGCAAAAGAAATCGTGCAGTGTTTTCGAGAAGACTTGAAGCAAAATTCCGTTTCAAATAGTAATTTATGATTGTGTACATACTTGTGTCACGATTTATGACAGTGCACATATTTTATTTGGTGTTCTGTGATAATGTTATGGGCAAAAGATGGCATTTTGGGGGGTCAGTCTGTTAAATGGCACTGACTTCACATATATCTTGCTACTTATGTGAAGGTTCACTCTGTCGAGAACTCTTTGGGCACCCCCACCCCCAGGCACTCCGCTAGGTGCTGGCGAGGCAGAGCTGCACAGACAAGGCTTCCCTCTTGCGCGCTAGTGGAGACCTGGTACAGTAGGTAAATGGATAATGTTAAGTAGTGATAAATGCTGTGATACAACTACAGTCGTGCAGAGGGGTGCTGGGGGAAAGCCTGTGAGGAGAGACTTAACGCAGACCTGAGTGGAGGGAGGGAGAGAGGGTGGGCCCCGGGAACACCTGGGGGGGGGGGTCTGGGTGGAGGGTGCAGTGGCCGTGTGATGGGTGTGAATGTGCGGTGTGGGCTGCGTGTCCTCCGAGTTCCCCGTCTGACTTGCTGTTTCTAATCGTGGAAGAAACCAGAGAGCGAACGGAGGCTGTTGGTTGTGATGCACTCACTTTAGCACCAGTGTTTGCCTTATGCCGTGGACCTTAACTTGTTCTCAGGGATAAACCCCACGTTCCCCGTGTTCACAGCTGGACTTTGGAGGCACTCAGGAGGTAGCATGATGTTTCTGAATTTTAAAAGAAGTTAACTTTGAGACTTCTTTTGGTTGACTTACTTTCTTCTCTTCAAGGAGGTTGAAACACCTTTAGCAGAGTGCTGCATCTCTATTTAGAATTGTGTCTAAGTTAAGAATAAATAGGCTCTCTAGGATATTCTGAGGGGATCCATTAACGATGATGGTCTCTTTGCTCTGGACAAGTAGGGTTGTCAGTCATTATATTTGTAATTCCAAATACTGCTATTAATAAAGAATTTACAAGTATTTATTAGCTTGCCTTGTCCTATTTTAATTCATCCTACCTTACCAAAGGAGCAATATTAATTGCTGCCTTTATTATTTTGACATTAAAATTTTTTTCTTTTCATTAGTGTGTATTTTATCTGGTAACTAAGTAGAATATTTGATTAATTTCTTCATTTTTTAATGACATTACAGTTTGCCTTATGCTTTTTTAATACTATGAAATTGGGGTATAATAGACACTTGTTACTTTTAATGTGAATTTTATGAGTCAATTTTTTATAGATAATTAAAAAAATTTTTTTACAGTTGGTTTCAAGAGATTCAGAAACAAACCACCTACCTTAAATAGTGCTTGACATTTTTATAAAGTTGTATAACCATTATTTCCTACCTTTCCCAGCTTACAACAGCTGTGAATTTGTTTGAAACAATTTTGCCAACCAGTGACAGGAAAATTCTCTCTCCACATCCCTGCCCCTTCCCCAGAGCACATTTTACTTATTATATCTTTGGAAACAATTTGCTTGATATTATAGTGTTTCAACTCTGTCAGAGGCAATACTCCTTTGCATACTTTGTAATTCACGTTCTAGCTGCAAGAAAAAGGAGAAATAAAGGAATTTTTATTAGATAAGTATTTCAACATAAATGCTTAAGTACGACTGTGGTACACTACATATTAAAGTAAGGTGATTGCCCTAATCTGTAACACCTCTGAGTGTACTATGAGCCATGGTTCAGACAGATAAAGGAAGGGTGTCATGTTGATTCATGGACCCACAGGAGAGGGAGAAAGAGATAGAAACATCAGTGATGAGGGAGAATCATTGATGGGCTGCCTCCTGCACGCCCCCTCACCGGGGATTGAGCCTGCAACCTGGGCATGTGCCCTGACCGGGAATTGAACTCCGAGTTGTAGTCCATGCTCAACCACTGAGGTACACCCAATGGGCTTAAACAAAAACTTTTAGGGTTCTTCAATCATAAGAGTATAAAGGGACCCCAAGACCAAAAAGTTTGAGGACTGCAAATCTAGAGCAATGTTTTTTATTTTGTTTCAGTTTTAGAGCATTGCTTTTCAACTGAAGCTGTGCATCAGAATCATCTGTGGTTACACAAGAAACTGGTAGCATTGATTGTGGCAAGGGGAACTGGTGACTAGACAGTAGTCCAGGAAAGAGGACGTTATTTTATTCTATCTTGGTGCCTTTGGGATTTGAATTCTCTAAATGTGATACTTATTCAACATTAATTTTATGGATCCCATCTCCAGAGATTTTGATCCTCTAGATCAGTGGTTCTGAACCTGTAGGTCGTGACCCCTTTGGCGGTCGAACGACCCTTTCACAGGGGTCGCCTAAGACCATCCTGCATATCAGATATTTACATTAGGATTCATAACAGTAGCAACATTACAGTTATGAAGTAGCAACGAAAATAATTTTATGGTTGGGTTACAACATGAGGAACTGTATTTAAAGGGCCAGAAGGTTGAGAACCACTGCTCTGGATCTTTTTGTAGCTTAGCATCTGAAACATTAAACACACAGTCATTCTGACCTTCGTCTGGCATGGGGAATTGCTGGTTTATGTGCTGGACAGTGTTAGTTGGCTTTCCTTTGCAACTCACTGTCCCTTTTCCTGTCCTTTAGAAAAACAGCATCATGTACAGAGGAGATGCAGGATGGCAGAAAGTTTTCTTGCCAAACAATTCAACTTTCCCCCCATCACTTTCTGAATCCCTAGAAAGCGTACAGTTGTAGAGTTTTTGTATTCACTTGAGCTGTGCTTACTTTTGTGCATTGAGCTCAGTTGTCTTCTTTTCCCTGGGATACCAAAGGCAACTGTCTTTCATTTACAAACTCTTGGGTCCATATCTAAATGTTGGAGCCTTCACATTTGGGACTGATCTGCAGTTCCATTGCATTTCTTGCCCTGGTTTTGCATTTCCTCTAGTTCAGTGGTTCCCAACATGGGGCACATGCCCCAAAGGGGGACAATTTAATTTTAAGGGGGGCAATTCCAGAACAGTGAATTTTTTGAATTTCTTATGATTCTAGGGGCCTCATATTCAGTATATAAATATATATTGTGACATATTTATGCATTATATGTTTTGAAACTTTATTTGCTACTTTTTCATATTACTTCATATTATTATTATTTTTTTAAACAATTTAGTGATTTCTTCCTCAGTACTTCAGCTGTCCTTATGTTCTTTTATTTTTCTCTTTCATGGATGCCATATTCTTAGGAAGCTTGTTTAGACCAAGTTAATGGCTTTTAGGCTTCCTCCACATGAATAGGAGTTTACTTTTTGAATAATAAGAATTACATGTCACAGGGGGGCATCAGGATTTTAGAGATGCTTAGGTGGGGCATGCCCCCCCCCCAAAAAAAAAAAAGTTGGGAATCACTGTTTTGTTCCTTTTCTGCTTTGCAGCCAGGGGTACTTTCTAGACAACAAATCTAATCAGATCTGTTAAAGAGACTTAATTTGTTCTCTATCTGTAATCTATAGGATGAAGACCAAATTATTTTGCTTACAGTTAAAAACTATGGGTGCTTTATTGAGTTGTGATTTTCATGGCTATAGTAGACAGCATGCACTTAAACAACATTTTCAGTTTAATAAAAATAACATTTATTGAGTATACTATATTATTACACTCTGAGATAGTGTATTTAATTTACAAATGACTCAGGGAGGTTGGAATAATTATTGTTAACCTCATTTTATTGGTGAGGAAACTGGGCCTTGGAGAAATTAAGTAGTTTGCTCACTGTCACCCAGCTAGTGAATTGTAGGGCCAAGATGGAACCCAGGTCTCTGATTCCAGAGCCTGTTATCTTGAATGAATTCATTCCTACTCTTCTGTGTAGAATCTGACTGCTTATTTCTCATTGTGCTGACTGAGGTGGGAAAGTCACAGCCCTGCCGGAGATGGCCTCTCTCCTCTGCCCTCATCAGCTTGTTTTGTGTTAGCAGCACATCTGCCTCTCTGGAACTTGTCACACAGTGTATCCTTGATTTCACTGGTGTCCAGTTCTTAAAGAAATGTTTTCAGAGGCTTGGCAGAGGACTATTACCTGCTTCCCTTTCTAGTCTCCTGATAATCACCCACCCTCACACATTCCAAGAGCAGATTGGAGGTGAAACTATAATACATTCCTTTGCTACTTTGTGGTCAAAACATTGAATACTTTAATTTTTAGTTTGGATTAAAGAGCTCCTCATTTGGAGCTCTTGTTGAAATGACTTCGGTTTTTATGGTTTAGATTTTAGAATCCAATGGCATTGGCCTCTTTTGAGGAACAGTGTACCAAGTAGCTCTGTGAGTCTTAATATTGTGTCCTTTTCACCGGTTTCTTTGGCTTTTCACAAGGCAGGCTCTACCTCTTTTAAAATTCACTTCCTTAGAGAGGCCTCCCCAACCAACCTATTTCATGAAGTCTTCCCTGTAATTTGCCACCGTGGTGTCCTGCTTGTTTCCTAAGTAGCTCTTATCACAATCTAATTACCTTCTGTATTTATTTGCCTCCCCCCCCCCCTTTTTTTTTGGTAGTCTCATTAAGGCCTTGTTGACCACTATTTCTCTTCTATTCTTTGGGCCTGTGTGGTATTTGGCATATAGTAGGTGCTTAGAAATTATCCATTGAATTACAGATTGAGTTTAGTTATACTTAAAAGCTGAACAATACTTTGGTAGTACTAAACTAGAAATTTGTAGTTGACATTGTTTGATATTTCACACTTTAATCTCTGATGAAGTCCAATTTATCAAAATTTTAATGGATCACAATTTTGCTGTCTTATGTAAGAATCTTTGTCTAACGAAGTCACAAAGATTTCTTTCATCTCCCCGCCCCCCCCAAGAGTGTTGTAGTCTTATGTTTTACAGTTATTATCATCTGAGAGTTTATTTTGTATATGGTGTGTGTTATAGGATGAGGTTCTTTTTTGAGTTTACCAAAGAAAGCATTTTTGTTTTTTAACATTTATGTAGTTTTTACCTTTTAGACTAAAGGTTTTTAAATTGGAGTTTTAAATTGATACCTTGGCTTCACTCCAGACCAAGAAAATCATGATTTGTGAAAGATGGGTTTTAGAATATTTTTAATGAACTTTTAATTTTAGAATTTCAGATTTACAGAAAAATTGTAACAATAATAAAGAGTTCCCATATACCCCACAACCTTTCCCCCATTATAAGCATCTTACATTAGTATGGTATAATCTATACCGGTGGTTCTCAACCTGTGGGTCGCGACCCCTTTGGGGGTCGAATGGCCCTTTCACAGGGGTCGCCTAAGACCATCGGAAAACACATATATAATTACATATTGTTTTTGTGATTAATCACTATGCTTTAATTATGTTCAATTTGTAACAATGAAATTGGGGGTCACCAGAACATGAGGAACTGTATTAAAGGGTTGCGGCATTAGGAAGGTTGAGAACCACTGATCTAGACTAATAAAAGGGTAATATGCTAATTAGACCCAATAGACCAGACATCTTCCGGATAACCTTCCTGACAAAGCTGGGGGTGTGGCCGGCCTGCAAACTGCCGGTGGCCCCTCACCCAGTCCCGCCCCGCCCCCCAATGGGGACTCCCATCCCGATCCGGGGTCCCTTTCAGGGCAGGCCAGCTGACCTCCACCCATGCACCAGGCCTCTATCCTCCTATATAATAAAAGCCTAATATGCTAAGTGTCCGGTCGTCTGGGCCTCCATTTAATCAATCAAAGCATAATATGCTAATGATATGCTAAGGCTGCTCAACCACTCACTATGACATGCACTGACCACCAGGAGGCAGATGCTCCAACTGATAGGTTAGCTTGCTGCTGGGGTCTGGCTGATAAATCAGGACTGAGCGAGATGGCTGGACACACCCTGGAGCCCTCCTGCAGTGTCTACCCAGCTGGCCCTTCCCAGCCCTGATAGTGCACCGGTGGGGTCCCTCGGCCTGGCCTGTGCCCTCTTGCAATCCGGGCTGAGGGACACTACCCCTGAGTGCACAAATTTTGTGCACTGGGCCTCTACTTGTATATAATAAAAGGGTAATATGCAAATTGACCCTAACAGCAGAATGACCACTGGACCACTCACTATGAGGTGCACTGACCACCTTTGGTCCCTTTCCCTGTCTGTCAGGTACCAATCACCTGATGGTGAACGGGGAACCGGGGGTGGGTGGTGGCAGGGTGCGGGGCCAGCTGTGGGCAGCTGGGGAAGATGGCCCTGATTGCAGGCCAGGTCTAGGAACCATATCCGTGCATGAATTTCGTGCTCCGGGCCTCTAGTTGTTATAATGATATATTTATATTAACTAAACTTCATACTTTACATATATTTCCTCAGTTATTACATAATGTCCCTTTACTATCCTAGGGTTTCATCCAGGATGTTATGTCACCTTTAGCTTTCATGTCTCATTGGGCTCCTGTGGCTCTGACAGTTTCTCAGACATTAACAATATTTTTTTGATGACCTTGACAGTTTTGAGGATTGAAAGTCAAGTATTTTGTGTCATGTCTCAATTGGGATTTGTCTGATGTTTTTCTCATGATTAGACTGGGTTTATGTGTGTTTGGGGGGAAGATCCCAGAGGTAAAGTGCCTTTCTCATCATATTGTATCCAGAGTACACACTATCAAGGTGGCTCATTGCCATGGATCTTGATCTTGATCACTTGGTTGAGGTGGTATTTGTCAGGTTACCCCACTGCGTAGCACTCTCTCCCCTTTTTATACTCTACTCTTGGGAAGGAAGCTACTGTGCAGCCAGTTATTAAGGAGGGCGTGTTAATATTTTATACACCTCCATGAGGGGCTAATATCTACAAAAATTTTTTTTTATATATATATTTTATTGATTTTTTACAGAGAGAAAGGGAGAGAGATAGAGAGTTAGAAACATCGATGAGAGAGAAACATCGATCAGCTGCCTCCTGCACATCTCCCACTGGGGATATGCCCGCAACCCAGTTACATGCCCTTGACCGGAATCGAACCTGGGACCCTTCAGTCCGCAGGCCGACGCTCTATCCACTGAGCCAAACCGGTTTTGGCTACAAAAATTTTTTAAGTTATGTGGGATCAATGGTAATATACCTCTTTCATTCCTAAGTTTGTTTCTTTTCTTATTTTTCTTGGTTACCAATTTATGTTTCTCAATTCTATTAATTTTTTTTTGGTTTCACTGATTTTTTTTCATATTTTTGTTTTAAATTTTATTGATTTTTGCTCTTATTTTTATTATTTCCTGATGCTTACTTTGAATTTAATTTGCTTTTCTTTTTCTAGACTTTATTGTATAAGCTAATATTATTGATTTGAGACCCATCTTCCTTTTTAATAAAAGCATTGTATATTATAAAGTTTCCTCTAAACACTATTTTAGCTGTATCCCACACATTTTAATGTGTTGTATTTTCATTCAATTAATGATATTTTCCAATTTCCCTTGAGACTTTCTCTGGCCAGTGTATTAAGTAGTAGTGGATTAATTGACTTTTAAATATTTGAGGATTTTTTTAGATAACATTCTTTTATAGATTTTTAAGTTAATTCTATTACTGATAGGTAACATATTTTGGATAATTTCAGTTATTTTATATTTAATATGGCTTATTTTGTGACCCCCCCCACCCCTGCCCCCCAAATGTAGTTTGCCTTGAGGAGTGTTCCATGTGCATCTGAAAAGAATGACCTTGACCTTTGTTGATGGATGGAGTGTTCTGTAACTTGGATGTAGTTGGGTGTTGTTGTTGAAGTCGATATGCTGGCTCACTTTCCCATCTATTTTTCTGACTACCAAGAACGGCACTTCTCATAGTGGAGTCTGTGGGCTGGGGATTTAGTTTTGTTACTGGTTTTTATTTGGTGTAGGATTTGGCAGCACTGCAGCGCCGTTGAGCTTTAGTGGAAAGGTGGAGCTGGATGTAGGAATTTTCACTCCCAGTGTGGAGGTGGGGGTGGGGAGGGAGCTGGATCCTTAACGTTCTGTCCTCTACTTTTATTTCATATTCTTTTCTCTCTTGGTGTTCCATTCAGACCCTGTTTGGTTTGCTTGGGTAGGGCAATCAAGCAGTTGTCAAGGATCCAGGAGTCAGTTTTCTATCCAGACTTTCAGCCAGTCCTCCTTCTGCCCTACTTCATCCACATCTTCTGAGGTACTGAGTTCCCTTTCTGGAGCCTCCCTGGGCTTCTTTGTTTCTTGGCCTTTGTCTCCCCTAACCCCCTTACCCCAGCAGGCATGGAGCTTCAGGTTTCACTGTCCCCCTGAATCAGCTCCCACCAGCCCATTTGCTTTCCAGCTTCTCACATTTTGTTGACTTCTCTTTTGCATTGTTTCTGCCTTGTTTTCTTTGCCCTTATTGATTTATGACTTAAAAAATACGAACAAACTTTGGCCCTGGCCTGTGTCACTCAGTTGATTGGAGTATTGTCCTGTGCAGGTGAAAGGTTGCTGGTTCAATTCATGGATTAGGGCACATACCTAGGTTTGGGTTCAGTCCCTGGTGGGGGCGCATATTGTGACTTTTCCTGTTCCTTTAAAAAAAAATGATTATCAGTCCAATTTGTTTTCTATCTCTTAGAAATTTTTCAGATTATCTGGCCTGCTGCTGTCTCCCTTTCTTATTTTATAGAACTGTTATTTAGTTTATTTATTCATTTTGATTTCTCAATAGCTCTTCCACCCTCTCATTTTAAAACCTTGGGAGGGTGGAAGGTAAGTACATGTGCCAGTCCACTATCTTGAACTAGAAGCTTCAGGTGATCAAAAGTGATTGGTATGCAACAGACCAAAGAATTTCTGAGGGAAGGGGGTGGGAAGATTAACCAAAGAATTTATATGCATTATGCGTAACCATGGACAGAGAATGGTGCAGTGAAGACCTGGAGAGGGGTAGGGAGTAGGATGGAGGGGATCAATGGGAGAAAAAAAGGATACATCTGAAATCCTTTCAACACCAAAGATAAATTTTTAAAAATTAAAAATAACCTTCAAGACAAAAAAAAAGTGATTGGCAGTAATTTGCATTCTTTTATTACCTTTCAGCTGATGTAGCTCAACAGTTCCAGTATGCTGTGCGAGTTATTGGCAGCAACTTCGCCCCAACTGTTGAAAGAGATGAATTTCTAGTTGCTGAAAAAATAAAGAAAGAACGTACGTATTCTTCCTAAATGTTAAAATGTGTTGGATTCATAAACTTGCCAAACCTTAACGTGCACGCACACACACACAGGGTGGGGCAAAAGTGGGTTTACAGTTGTTGGTATGGAAAATAATACATTAATAAATAATAATACAAAAATAAACTCTGTACTCACCACTGTTAACCTACCTTTGCCCCACCCTGTATGTAGTTCCTAAGGCACTATTATCTATTTATCTATATGTTTCTATGTATGTATATGTATATATGTGTGTGTGTGTATGTTAAAAATAAAGACAATTTAATTCTGTCTTTTGTTAGAACATAGTGTAAGAGAATTGTTTAAATACTATTATAACAACACTAGAGTCCTGATGCATGAAATTTGTGCACAGGGGCGGGGGGGGGGGGGGAGGGGTTCCCTCAGCCCGGCCTGTACCCTCTCCAATCCGGGACCCCTTGGATTTGAAATGGGCTTTGGCCTTATTTCTAAGTGTGCTGGCAAACCGGTAATGACATCTTCTAGATCTGTTCTTGGCACAGTTTCCCACCCTAGCTCTTGTATTATTAACTATTTGGCCACTGATCTGTGTGGATGTCCTTTTTCAGAACTGTGTAACTGAGCTGGATGGTGAGGTAGCAGGTGCTAGAGTTGAGGCTGGGGCATGTGAGTAACTGGATCTGGCCATGGCTACATTTACATGTTTAGAGGTTGATGAGCAATGCAGGTCTGAAATGATGATTCTGCTGATATGAGTCACTTAGTGTGTATGTCTTATTTAAGGTAGAGAGGTAAAAATGCAGTATTTATCCAGCTATCTATATATATAAAAGGCTTATTTGCAAAGTGTCCCCTCGGGAGTTCGACCGGGAGACCAGGAGTTCAATCGCTTGCTATGACGTGTGCTGACCACTAGGGGGCGGCATGAAATGAAGGAAGGCCCTGGCTGGCAGCCGGGGAAGGGAGGCCCCAGCTGGCAGCCGGAGGACGGCTCAGGCCAGCAGCTGGAAGACCCTGATCGGCCCGATAGCTGGCAAGGCCTAGGGACCCTACCCGTGCATGAATTTTGTTCAGCGGGCCTCTAGTTAACTTGTAAGAACTTATTTTTCTTTCTTATTATAAAGCTGATATACAAGAACACTGTACTCTGTTCTTAAACACTGATGATTATTACATTCTAGATTATTTTTACATTTTAGGTTATTTTATATTTTGTATTATTAATGAGAACTCCATCTGTTTATTGGATACTACTTTAACAGACCAATCCTTTTGCAAATTTACATTTCCAGGCCTCCTGGTGAGCATGCTACACATATGTGTAGTAGCTAAAAAAAAGTTTGAAATTCAGACTTAGAGAACTGGCAGCTACATTGTTGCAGTATATGGCAAGGAAGTGTTGGAATTTCTTTTTTTAATAAGAAAATACTAACCATGTACAGTCTTTTTCCTGTGTATCTTCTGTGTTTTTGAAATAAGACTTGCTGTATATTGACACAGTTTGCCTTTCTGCCCATTCCCACCAGGTGTTCACAGCTTCTGTTAGGTACCCCTGCCATTATCCTCCTGGAGTCCCCAACACTGATGTAGCCCAGCTATAGTTCATAGAATGTTATTGATGGCCCTCTAATGTAATGGTCATCATTGATCTATCATTTTTCAATAATTCTTACACATAGTTTTTATTTGATTAGTTTTTAAAAAAATATGTTTTTATTGATTTTAGAGCGAGAGGAAGGGAAGGGGAGAGAGAGATAGAAACATGGTTGAGAGAGAAACATCGATTGGCTGCCTCCTGCACAACCCTGCTCTGGGGATAGAGCCCGAAACCTGGGCATATGCCTTGACTGGGAATCAAACTGGTGAACTCTGGGTGCATGGGTCAACACTCAACCACTGGGCTACAACCAGTCAGGCTGAAATTTGGTTAGTTTTTATTGGATGATTGAGTTACAGTAGTTTTGTTCTCTGGAATAATACAAAAAAGTTAAATTTTCCATTTTATGTGGCTCATGTGAAGTATGAAACGCTAATATGTTTTATATTGAAACAAATTGCAAAACTTATCATGTGTGATAAAATTTAACACCTATTAGTTTCTTAATTTTTCACATTGGTGAGTGGAGTACATTGTAACTCAAGGTTCGTTTTGCTATGTTTAGCAATCTATTAGATGAAACTTTTCTTTTTTTGGTAAATATTCTGTGTTCATTTTTATTTGTATTGGTTTTGTTGTCCTGTGACTAATTTTATATCTGGAATTAGTGTCAGTCTCATTCTATAGAAATGCATTCTTTAATTTCATGGTAGTGTTTATTTGGAGTATTTTTTATATAAGCTTTAAGAGATAGTAAAGTATATTAAATTTTAGTTGCATTAGTTTTGTTGAATGCATTTTGTAAGAATGCATTTTAAAGATAGTTTTACCTTTTGGCATAGGAAGACTTGAAAGTGGAGATGAGATGAGGATGATGTAACCTCTGGTATGTGGTTCATATAATCAGTACATGATACCAGCACCATTTCCTAGCTAATAAATATGAGAAAGTGTTGAATGTAAAGTCAGTCATGGTCTTTCTAAAAATGAATTTGAACATTCAAAGCTCAGTGAGTTTAGCTGATGAAATTTAAGAAAGCAGTCCTACTAAATTGGGATAAATAAACACAAAGGTTACTTGGAGAAGCTCTTAGCTCTCTTTTAAAAATGGTGCCTTTTCTTGTGGGTGTAACAGGGCTTCTTAGAGAGAGATGGTGCATGAGTATTATAGATGTGGGTGAGCGGGGTCTCTTCCCTCAGGGATCCAAATCCTGTGTGTAGTCTTCTTCATGGAACAGAGTAGAGCATGGACTTCTCATTTGTAATCGGGAAATTTGTAAGTGTAGTGGCAAGCATCTGAAATGCTTACTAATAGAATGAATTAATGGGTGAAAATTAGCTAGTAAGCTGTTTTGATTTTGATTTTGAAACAGTAATTGGCTATTAATTTTGCTGTATGTGTTAACAAAAATGCTTTGAATGTATAGTTTTAAGTCAGACTATTATGAACGGTATATTTTTTTGTTACTACCCTTTGAATTTAGGGTTCCAAAGATGTTTTTACTTCACATCCCTCCCTCCAGATAGCAATTATTAACTATGGTAGTTAAACTGATGGTAAGAAGAACTACATTGTACTATTTATTCATATTTGTAGATAGAAACTAAAAGGTCTCATCATTTTTTTACTTGAGTTAATTTTTACATAAACTATTTGATTCCAAACTAAAGTTGTCCATATTTTCCAAATGTCATAGAGATTACATGAATTGACCAATTCACAGAGCTGAAATGTCACTCATTGTCTAGTTTTTTTTTGATTCTTAAGCTCAGGATTCTTTTCAGACTCGAGTTATTTGTTACTATAGGTGAAATAGTATAAAAATGAATTTTGCTGTATGTGATTAATATGCTTATTTTCTTTTCTAACTTTACAGTTATTCGACAAAGAAGAGAAGCAGATGCTGCATTGTTTTCAGAACTCCACAGAAAACTTCATTCACAGGTATTCACAAGTATTCTGAAAGCCATTCCAGTAATGGTGAGGCCGTGAGAGTGATCTGCAAACATCTGAACATTTTTCTGTGATATCATTAAACTTTCTGTATTGAATAATGGCTTTTAATTGTGGATGGAGTTTGCTTTTTAAAAGATTTTCAATGCTAGAAGTGAGTTTTAGCTGTATTTAGTGATACATTGCTTATAGAGTTGAAAAAGGCTACATTGGGAAAGTAATCAGACTTATATACACAATAAGTATGTTTTACAGAAGCCTTAAATCTGTTACTGGGAGGAAGCACATTGGTATAGCAGCAAAAGCTTATCTTGTTGATACACTTCATTGTTTATCCAATCCTAATTTGTACTGGTACAGTGAATAATTTAAAAATTGATTTTGAACATTTTGTGATTGGACGTTGATACTTGCACACAGTGGTTTTTCTAACCTATTTTTATAAAAGACTGCCAGCCTATACACCAATAAATTAATTGAATAATAGGGTGAGATTTTTGTGATCCTAGTTTATCTAGCTGTCTCTACTTTTTATGGAGAAGAGAGTTAAATCCAGAGAAGTTTAGTATTTTGCTTAACAAATATTAGGGTATTACAGCAATAAAAATCACTGAATTGCACCTAAGGCTGCTCATAATTAACTCATTATTTTTCAGGTCTTTTATTTATTTGTAAAAATAAGCTTAATTTATTTTGCTGACCACTTTGATTCCTTAATTCAACTTGATTTACCTAGATTCACTGTTTTAATTATGCTTTTTCATCTCTGATAATATTTACTTTGCTGGTAGTAATTCTTACCTACTTCACCACCTCTCGTTTCCCTTTCCCTGTGCAGTTGCATCTCAGTGTGCAATCCCTCTATCAAACGCTCTTCAGCAGACTGACCCTGGCTGTTGAATTACCTATTCTTCTATGTTAAAAAAAAAAGTTGACACCACCTTTAAATATGTTGCTTACTAATGCAGTTTTGGGGGTTTTTTGGTACTTTCTCCACTCTCCACCCCGTATATATCTTTGTTTTTCTGAAACAGCTGAGGATCTAACCCAGGACTGTTGCTGCACAGGTAGAACATCTGCCGTGTTCTTGATGCCTACTAGGCATTTTTATGTAGCCGCTCCGTAGGAAACACTCATAGGGGCTTGCAACTTGGCATCCTGGGAACTGAAAGGATCATACTTAAAGACTTCATACTCCTAGGAGTCCATTCACATCCACCCACATTAAACCTGCTTCTCTTTCCATGTTCTCCCTTTTGATGAATGATAACACCATTCATCGATTGCCAAAGACTAGAAATCTGGATGTCATTTTGACTCTACCTCTCTCCCCAAATTTGATCTGTTCCCAAGTCTTATTGATTGTTTCTCTTATCTGTTCCTATGGAGTCAGGCAGACCTGGGTTTGAATCCTGGCCTAAAGCTTTGTGGTTAAGTTATATAACTTTCACCTCCGCTTCATTTATTTATGGAATGAAGAGAATAAAGCTGTGTCTCAGTGTGGTTGTGATGATTATGGGATATGATGTCTGTAAGGACTTGTCCCAGCAGGTCTCCTTTAAATGACAGCTGCTGTTGACTAACTGCCCTCTAACGCTTAAAGGAAACGGGATTGGTAGAGAGAGCCCCAGAGGCTCAGCTTATGGGGTTTGTCACAGTTACCTTAGCAGATAGTCAGAGAATCCCAGCTGAGCCTCTGGTCATTTCCTAAGGAGGGCCTCTGTGTCTTGGTTTTATCTCCCCTGTAGTCCATTCTCCATGGGACTGTCAGTAAGTGCATCCTTCCTGCATGGAATCCTTCAAAGGCTGCCTATTGTCTTCCCTTAAAAATCCGAATTTCTTGGTACAGCATACAAGGCATCCTTTGATCTGATCCTTCATTCAGTTTTCAGTTTCTATTCTCATGTCTGGCTTCAGCCAAAATTATTTCTTTCAGTTCCGTGAAGAGGCCATGCCTGTCCCCCTTTTCTACCTTTGCATCACCCATCTTTCTTTTTTTAAAATTTTTATTAAATATATTTGTATTGAATTTAGAGTGAAAGGGAGAGGGAGAGAGGGAGAGAAACATCAATCATGAGAGAGAATCATTGATTGGCTGCCTTCTGCATGCCCCCTAACTGGGATCAAGCCCACAAACCAGGCATGTGCCCTTGACCAGAATTGAACCTGGGACTCTTCAGTCCGCAGGCAGTGGTCTATCCACTGAGCCGTTTTGGCTAGGGCTGCATCACCCATCTTTCTGAGAGATTCACATTTCCTCTGGGACTCCTTTCCTGAGCCTGGAGCACTTGAATGATCCTCCTATGCCAAAATGTAATTTGTCATACTGAAATAATTTGCCCATTGTCAACTTACCACTGGACTGAGGACTCTGTCAGAACTGGGCCTCTTTCTTCCTGTGCTGTCCCAGCTGGAGACTTCGTTGTTTCTGCAAAGTTCTGTGTAAATCAATTTTTAAAATTAGGCAATAATTTAAATACCCAGGTTGAGCTTATTCTTTAGAGAAACTTTCAAGGAACATTTTATATAATGAAGAACTTGCATAATGTAAGTAACCATCCCATAATTTGTTTTGTAAATAAATATATTGATATATTCTAGCCTGTGCATAAAAAAGGTAAGGCTATATGAATAAAGTAGAATGCTCTGGAAATTTGGATGAAACATATTGAGGGTGTGCTGCTGTTAATGGTTGTGAATCAGGGCAGAGGGATAGGTAATGGAAAATTAATGAAATCTGTCGGATAACCTTACATAGAAACCTAGGAGTTAATTATCCTGACAACTAAGATCTTGAGTTTGGGTATGTGTGATGCCGAGACTTATATCTTGCACTTTTGAATTCTTTAAAAGAATTTTTTTCAACTTACTACGTTTTTAATCCTCGCCTGAGGATATGTTTATTGATTTTAGAGAGGAAGGGGGAGAGAGAAAAAGAAAACATTGATGTGAGAGAGAAACATCCATCGGTTGCCTCCCATATGCATCCCAAATGGGGATTGGATCTGCAATCTAGGAATATGCCCTGACGGAATTAAGCCTCCATCCTTTCCATGTACAGGATGATGCTTCAACCAACTGAGCCGCACCAGCCAGGGCTAAAATAATTTTTTGTAACACTCTATTTTGTGGCCTAAATGGGACATTGATAAGGGTAGGAGCAACACGAATTTTATGATGGCATTTTTCTTATAATTACTATATTTGGAAAGTTGGTTATTATAAGAATTATTTCAGAGGGAAAATATTGTTATTTAGGAATAGGGTAATTTAAAAAACATGTTCTTATTAGGGACTTTAGAATTAGTTTTCAGGGGATTAAAGGTTCCAAAGATACTACCTCTTGAGAACATTATCTGTAGCCTTCTGATGGATAGTGCTATTTGCAGTGCTTGGAAAATAAATTTAGATTTGATGTTACTATGTGAATTTTAAAATATAATTCTATTTTGGAAATAAGGATAATTTAGAAGAAACAAGGGTAAAACTGGGGAGTAGTACAACATTGTCCTTTTAATGTTTTCTTTCTAAACAGGGAGTTTTGAAAAATAAATGGTCAATTCTCTACCTCTTGCTAAGCCTTAGTGAAGATCCACGCAGACAGCCAAACAAGGTGAGAAGCTATATTTTACCAGCTCAATACCTTTATAAAGGACACTTTCCATTTGTGGTTGGGACAGTTATGCCAAATTTTTATAGAAATTGGGCTGTTATACTTAAGAAAATAGTATGAGTAAAACAAGCTGATCTTGTATTTTGGGCAGTCATGGAAGGCTAAGAGATTTTTTTCCCCTTTTTTTTTAAAAGGATAATTTTAATCGTTCTGTTTTCTTAAGATGTTTTGCAAAATTGTTATTTGAATATAACAATGTTCAATTAAAATAGAGCATACACTAGCAGTTTTCAAATTTTTTACTGTTGTGACGTTATTAGTATCAGCATAGCTGCGTAATTCTTTGAGTTAGGAGACCTTTTATAACTTTTTTGTGTTTTTAGATATCATTATGAACATTAATTAGTTATACCAGTGAAAACTTTGTTGTCATACAGGTTCAATTTTTGACCTGTGCACTGTTTGAAAAAGCAATTTGGCTGCTCCATGTGCCAGCGTGCTTGTTACAATAAAATGCTCTACTACATTCTCTCTCTCTAAAAAAAAAAAAAAAAAATCAATGAAAAAAAATATTATGACTTCCTCCCTCATTGATGTTTCTATCTCTCTATCCCTAGCCCTTTGTCTCTCTCTCTAAAAAGAAAAAAAATCAATGAAAAAAATGCTCTACTACAGAAATTTGAGTGCTTAAAAGTTGAAGAGTATGGATGAAAGAGTCATATTTATATCTAAAATCTTATTCTGAGTAATGAGCATTCTTTCATTATAAAAGATTGCCAAACTTAAAAAATTTGAGTAATGAGAGTTTTAGTTTGCATGGATTCTGAATAAAGTGTTTAGTTCTCACATCGCATAGGAGTTTTATTGTTCAGAAAACTTGTAAAACGGTATCAGTTCTGGCATATTTCAAAAGTATAACAACTAATTTATTGTCTGATAAGTGCAAAATTCAGTTACAGAAATAGATCTAAAATCTAAACACACATTATCTTTGTTGATTTGGGAAAAGTGTTCTGTAATTTTATATCTCCATATACTTAATACATTTTAATTTATTTTCAGGTTTCTAGCTATGCCACGTTATTTGCCCAAGCATTACCAAGAGATGCTCACTCAACTCCGTACTACTATGCCCGGCCTCAGACTCTCCCATTGAACTACCAGGATCGCAGCACCCAGTCAGCACAGAGCTCTGGCAGTATGGGAAGCAGCGGCATCAGCAGTATCAGCATGTATGCCCTAAATGGCCCGACCCCTACACCACAATCTGTTCCAGGGTAAATCAAGTCTACATGATTGATCCCTGAAATAGTAGAAATAGGAAAGTCCTCAGGATTTAATCAGGCATTTTGTGTTCACTGAAACTACCTTTAGAAGCTTGTACGAGTATGTGTTGGAAATGTTGTAGGCACTGTGTCTGATATGTTTGGTATTTGGATATTACTCTCCCTAAATACTCAGTTTCAGATGGGAATTCTTTCCACTTCTAATCTTAGTTGACTGTAGATTTTTGGCCAACTCAAGCTATTAATGCAAATGCATATTAGTTCACAAGCATGATGTGCAGAGCCTTCCACTTTGAGGTAACTGATTGACATTTCTCTTGCTACATTCTCATATTTATCTATCAGTGAACATTGTCCCCTTAATTGATGTATGCGATTCTCTTCATTGAGTTATTTTGAGTAAATGTAAATTAAAATAAAGCTGTCTCCTCAGATTCGAGATCTTCAAACTAAGAATTATGGCATCTTAAAGTACAAGTGAATTAAGATGAGAAACTACGGAACACACAATACTTTGCAGCTTAACCTGCTGTTACATCTAATTACATTTTGCAGAAATATAGAATTTATGGTTGAGAATACAGCAGATACCAGAATTTCAAAGTGTACTAATGGACTTAGAACTTTGGTTGTTTATTTTTACATACACATTTCAATGCACAGTTCATTCCTGGAAATCGTATTAAAGTAGACTATTATAAAATACCAGAAGAATAGTGACCAAGGATTCACCATCAAATGATGTTTTCCACATGAGCATAATATAATTATAAATCATTGTTGACTTAATAAAATTATGTTCAAGTTATTAGAAAATAGAATGTACCATACACATGGATTATAAATGGAGTCTAGAGTTCTAGAAAGACAGCATTACACATTCTATAAGTTTAATCTCAAACTTGTATCCTGGTTAAAAGAGTAGACACTTTCTCATTTTTTCACCTTAAAATTTGAAATAATTATTGTCATGATATGAAAAAAAAAACTTTGTAGAGAACTTTGAACTAAAGTGGTTTTTTAGAATTTTTCTCTTAAATTTAGAACTGTATTCTAAGACATAGTTTTGGTAGTTATTTTCCCCATTGAAAATAGAAAAATGTAAGAGCTGTTTCGGTTTTTGCTTTTCTCTCTTACTTCATCAGTGGATTATAGATGGACCCACTAGTATTTTACCAGTAATAAATCAGCTCTGCCACTTAGAGGAAGCAGTGGCATTGTTGAAATTTTTGTTTTTGCATTTTTAGTCTCAGGAAGTGATAATTTTGTTGCAGTTTTCAAAACATATGTCATTGGAAATCAGCTGTCATGTTCTTAGATCTTCAAAGAGCATCTTTGACATAGTCTCCCAATTATTAAAAGTTAACTTTTAGACCTTGGATGTGTTTTTTCCTTAGATTTTGTTTGTACATTTAAAATGTATTTTTTTTAATATATTTTATTGATTTTTTACAGAGAGGAAGGGAGAGAGATAGAGAGTTAGAAACATGGATGAGAGAAACATCGATCAGCTGCCTCCTGCACATCTCCTACTGGAGGTGTGCTCGCAACCAAGGTACATGCCCTTGACCGGAATCGAACCTGGGACCTTTCAGTCCGCAGGCCGACGCTCTATCCACTGAGCCAAACCGGTTTCGGCTGTTTGTACATTTAAACAATTAATTATAAATTAGGTTTTTCTTTTCCTATTGAGCACCGTGAAGGCTGGGAGACAAATGAGGTCAGGGAAGAGAGACATAGTCCAAGTTTTATCACTCCTGTGCTCAATAAATGTTGAGTGGATGAAATGGTGTTAATATTGAAGTTAAGCCCAGCCGGTGTGGCTCAGTAGTTGAACATTGACCTATGAACCAGGAGATCATGGTTCGATTCCTGGTCAGGGTACATCCCAGGTTGTGGGTTGGATCCCCACTATGGGGTGTGCAGGAAGTAGCCGATAAATGATTCTCTCTCACCACTGATGTTTCTATCTATCTCTCTCTCCTTTCCTCTCTGAAATCAATAAAAATATATTTTTAAAAAATATTGAAGTTAAAATTAGTAATGAATTTCAAAGTGGTTTTAGAGGAGTAGTGTATGTTATATGTTTGTAAAGAAAAGTCAAATAGATTTTGGTTTTAATGGGAAATATGTGTGGAGGTGGCAGTAAGAGCTTGAATGCCAGCTAAGGATCCCAAGGAGACTTTGGATTGATCATTGTTGTTATATTTGGATATGGTTAAGTCATTCACCTGTCTCAGATTTATAAGATTATATAATTCAATGTAGTCATATAAGAACACTTTCTGGAAGTGTTTTTGTCTCTTCATTGACTAGCCTGGGTATTTGAAGATATAAAATGCGCTTTTCTTTTTTTAGACAGTCTCATCAAGCTCCAGGAGTAGGAGACTGTCTTCGACAACAGTTGGGGTCGCGCCTAGCATGGGCTTTAACTGGAAACCAGCCTTCTTTACAAACCACTACCTCAAAAGGTATACCCAACACTGTTTCTCGCAATGTGACAAGGCCAAGGAGAGATTGGGATGCAGGTGGTGAGTAAGGATATATTTTAATGTAGCTTTTTTTTGAACATTTAGAATTTATGCTTCACTTGTTTTAAAATACTGATCATAACTTCTGAGTGGTTTCTGGTTCTCATGATGAAATTCAGAATCATAAATATTGTCTGTGATACTTGGGAAGTTTGGTTTTGTCACCCCATGTTACCCTACCTTGTATTCACCAGCGTCATCCACTTTTTGGGTCATTGTCTTAGTGTTTTTCTCTGTCTGGACCTCTCTCCCCTTTCTTGTCACAGTCCCCTTATCTTTTTATTCTGATTTTCTTCCTGAGAAAGGGGGCTGGATTAGGCCCCCTGGTAAAAGTGACCACCTTCCACCACAAGTCCAAGTTCCATGAAGGAGGGGCATTTCTGTCTTGTTCACTGTGCTAGTAACTAGCATAGTGCCTAGAATGTTGAAGAACCTAGTTGAAGATTTATTTGGTGGGTTAATTAAATGCCTCATTGAATTTTAAAGTTCTGTTAGATTCCAAAGAAAGTTTGAATTTCTTACATGAGAACACACAAATAGCGATATTTGGAACATTATTATCCTAAAAAATAGAAGAATGGGTTTTATTATTGGTTCATAATCTACTGATTCTGAAATTCCTCTAGCTATTTTCTATCCTTGTGTAGGATGGGAGGATGAGCTGTGCCTTTTAGACTTGTGAGGACATTCATACACAGCTTGGCCTGTCCCCGTGTAGCTGCACTTACCAGCCTCTAGCTGTCCTGTGACATGTGACAGGTGTGTGCTCTTGGGTGCAGAAGCTAGTGCCTAGACCAGCGGTTCTGAACCTGTGGGGTCAAACGACCCTTTCACAGGGGTCGCCTAAGACCATCCTGTATATCAGATACTTACATTACGATTCATAACAGTAGCAACATTACAGTTATGAAGTAGCAACGAAAATAATTTTATGGTTGGGTCACAACATGAGGAACTGTATTTAAAGGGCCAGAAGGTTGAGAACCACTGGCCTAGACGGAGTCAGAGTGCCCTTCTCTGCTTCTTTATTTTTGTTTGCTATGACACCTGATCCCTAATCAGTGCCTTCAAATCTGTGTTCTATACAAAGCTAAGAGGTAAAAGGACTTAAAAATGTACTTGATTAATCCAAAAGAGCAGAAGAAGTACAAAGGAAGAAAACGGTGGGATAAATAAAAAACATACCAGAATAAGGTACATTTAAATGCAAGCATATTGGTAATTACATTAAACTCATGGGGATAGATACTTTTTTCAAAATATTTAAAGAAAAAAGAGACATTTTAAATATAGGGACACAAATAGGTTAAAAGTAAAGGGATGAAAAGAATACCTCTTATAAACACTAACTAGGAAAAAGATGGGTGACTATATTATTAAAGTCGATAGTGGCAGGAGTGTTAGAAAGGACAGGACATTTCATAACAATAAAAGAATCAGTTGTTTGGGAAGAAATAATGCTCCTAAATATATATATATATTCACCTACTGACAGAGCTTCAGATGCACAAAGAACAACTGAACGAACTGCAAAAAAACCAGACAAATCCATAATTACAGTTGGAAAGTTCAACCTGTCTCTCAGTAATTGATGGAAAAAGTAGATAAAAATGGTCAATAATGATAAGTAAGGGTTGAGCTATACTACTAGCAAATTGATGTAATTGATATTTACAGAATATTTTCCCTACGACTGAAATACAAACCTGTTCTGACTGTGCTTTCTGGGTTCTGAGAGTGCTGATCTCTGACTGTATATTCTGACTGTGCTGCCCTCGTTCTGAGAGTGTTGATCTCTGACTGTGTACTCTGATTAAGTTTCTCCTATCACTGATATAGTGGGTATCCGGGCATTGCTTTTGAGTAACACCTAAGTTCTGACTTAGCTTTTGTTCCAAGGTTTCTGGAAATTATAAATAACTTTCCTGCTGTATTGGGAATGGACAAACATTGGTACACTTGCTGTATAGTAAGCCAGTTTTTCCAAACACCATCTATGAAATAATTATTCATCCCTTTGTGATTGATTTGTGCTGCTCTTTGATTATATATTAAGTTTCCACATGTTGCATTGTCCTTTGAAAAGACTTCTGTATGAGGACTTTGTGATCTCCATATTTTTTTCAGAAAATTCTTGTTTCTAATAATTTCATGCTCTCTTTTCCATTTTAAGCTTGTTTACTTAGTTTTAAATTTTTGTCCTGAATGCAAATATATAATCTGGAACTAATTGTGTCATAAAATTCATTTCATTTAAAAAATGTGTTTTTCAGTAATTGCTCTCTTATAAAAATCATTTTACAGGTACTTCAGAAGTTACCGAGGCAGCCCTTGTCAGAGACATTTTGTACGTATTCCAGGGCATAGATGGCAAAATCATCAAGATGAACAACACTGAGAATTGTTACAAAGCAGAGGGAAAGGTACAGTAACTAAAACCCCTTCTAAGATATTAAAAAAAAAGAGAGAGAGATAAATGTGATTAAGACCAAATAGGAGCTATTAATTTGTGAGGTGTTATTGTGGTAATGAGGGCTGGACTTACAGAATTGTGTGTACCCCCTCCTCCCCCCCAGCTGGTTTTGCTCAGTGGATAGAGCATCGGCCTGCAGACCAAAGGGTCTTGGGTTTGATTCTGGTCAAGGGCATATACCTTGGTTGCAGGTTCTTACCCCTCCAGGTCCTTGTTGAGGCATGTGCAGGAGGCAACCAATTGATGTATTTTTCTCATATTGATCTTTCTCTCTGTCTTTCCCTCTCTCTTCCATTCTCCCTAAAAATCAAAGGAAAAATATCCAAGGGTCAGAATTAACAAAAAGACCAAAAAACAAAATTGTATGTACTAATCAAGTTGCACTATTAAATTCTTGTTTATATTTCCCTGTGCAGTTTGTGACTTAGGTAGTCTTGTTACAAGGCCCTTGGTCAGTCTTTCCTATCCTTTTGCATCCTTTCCCTTGCATTTCTGTCTTGTTTTCACTGATGCAGTCCCCCTAAGTTGATTTCTGTATCTCGTGATGGTGATGTCGGAGGTACCTGAGGGACAGGATATGGCTTGGCATCTCTGCTGCTGGATATTGGCTTCCAGATAAGGTGCCTTGGCTTGCTTTTCCTTCACATTCTAGAATCTGCCTTTTCCACAGCCCCTTCTTGTTGATGGTGTGTTCTTCTTGACTCTCAGCTATTTCACAAGGTGACTGACATCACAGACTGTCCCTGCCATGCTTGGGGACCCTGACCAGTCACTCCTTGGGGTGATGCTGCTCAATCTTAACATTTACTCAGAGGTGTTTTACTTCTCTGACTGTCACTTGAGGCTTTTGTTTTTCAGAATCTCATTGTTCTCACTTTAATGATGGCATATTAGTTATTTTTAAATTAAATATGTCGAAGCCCAAGAATCATATTAAAAGTACAAATGGTTGAGAAAAATAATAATTAAAATTCTAGTGTTAATTTTTAACTCTTGATATTTACTTTTTAGGCAAACCTGAATAAATCTTTGAGGGATACGACAGCCAGACTTGCTGAGCTGGGATGGTTACACAATAAAATCAGAAAGTACACGGACCAGAGGAGTCTAGACCGTTCATTTGGACTTGTAGGTCAGGTATGTTCATTATTACTAGAACGTTTGGAATGCCATTCACTTTGGGAAATGCTTAATCCACTTAAAATCTTATGAAAATAATTCTTAAGAGGGTTCTTCTTAAGTAAAGAAACTTTGGTAATGTCTACTGTATCAGTCATGATCCATTCAAGAAAATAGAAATCACAGTAGGTATTGACAAAGATAATCAAATATAGCACATTGTTTCCATAGCTATTGGAGGACTACAAAAGCAAAAGAATATAAACCAGTGATGGCGAACCTTTTGAGCTCGGCGTGTCAGCATTTTGAAAAGCCCTAACTTAACTCTGGTGCCGTGTCACATGTAGTAATTTTTTGATATTTGCAACCATAGTGAAACAAAGACTTATATTTTTGATATTTATTTTATATATTTAAATGCCATTTAACAAAGAAAAATCAACCAAAAAAATGAGTTCGCGTGTCACCTCTGACACGCGTGTCATAGGTTCGCCATCACTGATATAAACACTAGTTAAAACAGAGGTAAAACTTGGGAGCAGAGAGAACATGTTGGGGTTATCAGAATACAGTATGTTGGAAGAGGGGCTCCCAGTGGACACAGCTCTCTGAGGGGGTCCTGCTGGGACACAGGCCTGTGAACTGAGACACTCCCAGCTGCTGTGTGTGCCCTGGGCAGCACAGTGAGACTGGATTGGGAATGCTCCAGAAGTTAGAGGGAAACCAGCTGCTGCTGTTGACCTGAATGGTCACAGCTAGAGCAGTGTCTAATTGGTCCTCTGGATCCTGACAGGAGGCAGCCAACTCCTTTAATGGTTAAGCAGCATAGGATTTTGCCCTCAAATTGATTTTTGAGCAGTAATTATTTCTAATGAAGTCTCAAAAAATTATTGAGGGGGAGAGAGAGAGCTGAAGTAAACTGCAAGACAGCACAGCACAACACAGCGATGTGGCTGGTGATTAGGAGCGTGGCTTTAAAGTGAGACTGCCCAGGGGTCATGATGGCTTCACCTTTTAATAGTTATGTCATCTGGCACAAGTTACCTCCCCTTGGCCTTAATTTTTGTGTATGTAGAAGGGAGGTGATGATATTAGGTAAAATGAAGATAATCTCCAAGGTGGTTAGCATTAGGAGACAGTGCCTAGAAAGCTGTTTTCCCGAGGCTAGCACTGCTGTTAATACCATTCACCAGTGTAGAGAATTGGCGAGATGGGTCAGGGACCCTTTCCTCTCATTGTAACACAGATGAGTAGCAAGGCCTTCAGGACTCCTCCTGAAGGTTTTAATGATAAATGGAATTTGCAAGCCAGTTGAGCTCATTGGCCATCCCTCCCAGCTGCATGCTTTGATTTCTGTGAGTTGTTGCACTCTTTTCAGAAGGGACCATTTTATCATATCTTAATATCATTCTCTCATGAATGCAAATTCCACTGATATAGCCTAGTCAACTTATTAGATATGAAATAAAACAAACCCACAATGAATACAGGAAAGTTAAATAACTATTACATAGATGTTCTATTAAGCAAATTGCTAATCACTACAGTAATGTCATATAGTATTTTATATTGCTGTATTTAAAAGCCTTTTCTCTCATATTTACTTTGAATAACAGCCCTCTAAAATTAGCAGGGCAAATGTAATTGTCCCCATTTTACAGATATAAAAGTTGAATTTCAGAAAGTTTAATTGAGTTGTCCATGTTGTCTTGACTAGTAGAGGCAGATATGGGATCAGAATATGATATGTAATTTCTACTCTGTAGTTCTTTGCATTCCACTCTCAATTTCTGTACTACCTGGGCACTGAAGAAGTAGTGGTTTAGCTTATTAGAAGAATCATTGAGTGCTCTTTTGGAGTGGTCATTTGTTGCAGTTAGCATGGGTAATACTAATTTGTGCCTGTTGGTCCAGAGTAATTATTATTAGTCCCCTCTTACTCTCAGAAGTGTCCTGGCTCTAGACATTCTAAATAGAACAGATTTTATTTTTAAAGGAAGATATTGATTCCTAAGTATGCATCTTACATTTGCTCTATAATAAACCAAGATGAGAACAACTTCAGTCAAATCAAAACCTTTCGTGTTGAATACACAGGATTCTGAAATGCTCAGATTGTAATTCTTTTATTTTGGTGGGAGAGTTCTTATATGCTGATTTGTATACTCCTCTGTATATTTATGTTCTACATGATGAATTATGATTTATTTCTACTGATCAGCAGTTTGGTTTTTTACTTTTATGTGTTTGTGCACATGTCTTTCTGTCTTAGACACTGGGATGGGGTTTTTGGAAAAAGTGAGGTTATGCCTGAAAAGATGCCATGTTGTTTTATCTGTAAACGTCACTTAGCTGACTATTGAAGTATTCCTTTGAGTCTGCAAAATTTGTATATAAAGTTTTGTAAAATTTTTATAGTTTATAAGGGAGGAAATGTTTATAATAGATAAAAATCCACAAAAAATACAGTAAAAATAAACTTAATAGATGACTGATTATGTATTGCCTTAAAATAAGCAGAAAAGTGTAGAGAGTGATACTTAGAGAAAACAGGTTTTATCCTTTGCAAGTTCTGTTCTAGGCTGTCTCGGAAACCAGAGCTTCCCATTGAGTATCCCTGGGTTTACATCCCACAGGTCATTCCAAAAAGTTCTTGTCACAGGGCTATGTGAAGATCCTCCTTACAGCTTCTGATTTGAAACCTTTTTAGCATTTAAGATTGGAGAGATACAAAAACATTTTTAATAATATGGATGAGAAAAATGAGCAGTGCAAACCAAAAAACACTGGATGAAAATTGGCATTAAGTTGGCAATTAAAAATTTTTTTCAATTAAGAGCATAAAAGAATTACATTTTAATGCTATAAATTTAGAAGGGGCATAATTTAAAAATAAAGAATCATTATCTAAAGTGAATATACTTTTAGCTTTATGAAAAACATACTTTGTTGTTTTTATTTCTTTTCTCTTCTGTAAAGTTCATGCTAAGGGACAACACTTCCCTATCATTATTTAAATATTTAAATATACTATATATTGTGGAGGTTAAACCTGCCAAAAGACCGTTGATAGAAAGAGAATATAAGGCACGCAGAACACCTGAACTTTGTCTTAAAGCAGTGGTTCTCAACCTTGGCTGCACATTAAAATCACCTGAGAATCTTTTTAAAATTCTGATTTCTGGGCCCCATCCTCCAGAAATTCTGTTTCTTTGTTACTAATGTTGTGGCCCCACCCCATAACAAACAGAATTTCCGGAGGATGAGGCCCAGAAATCAGAATTTGAAAAAGATTCCCAGGTGATTCTAATGTGCAGCCAAGGTTGAGAACCACTGTCTTAAAGCATTGTGCTTGTGCAGTTCAAATGAGTTGATGTATAATGACTGTTGTGTGTAAAGATTATGTTGTGCTTTAATTATACTTACCCCTTTCTGCACAGAGCTTTTGTGCTGCCTTGCACCAAGAACTCAAAGAATACTACCGATTACTCTCAGTTTTACACTCCCAGGTAAATACCTTATTTTTACTTGAATTTCTTCATGATTTGAAGTGTTACAAAATGATAGTTACATAGAACTTTAAAGTTTTTTACATATTACTTTTATAAGATAAAAATCTGTTTGTTAATACTGTTTGTGAGGTCTGGATATCTATAAAGTTTCACTGTTTTCCTATAGGCAGTTAATTGCTAATTTTAGGGTCCTGTCTACCATTTAAACAAATCACTTGTAGTTTGAAGGAACTATTGTTCTTTTTTTTGAGTTTGAACACTTTTCTTTCTTTTTAATATATTTTATTGATTTTTCACAGAGTGGAAGGGAGAGGGATAGATAGCTGGAAACATCAGTGAGAGAGGAACATCAATCAGCTGCCTCCTGCACACCTCCCACTAGGGATGTGCCTGCAACCAAGGTACAAGCCCTTGACCGGAATCGAACCTGGGACCTTTCAGTCCGCAGGCCAACGCTCTACCCACCGAGCCAAACCGGTTAGGGCAAACTATTGTTCTTTCAGAGGGAAACTTTTGCTTCGTTTTTATGAGAATAAACCTCTCTCCATATTTACTTTACCTGGATTAAGAAATGGTTGACATATTTAGTGACCTGTACTTACACATTATATCTTTATTATTTTTTAGCTACAGTTAGAGGATGATCAGGGTGTGAATTTGGGCCTTGAAAGTAGCTTGACACTCCGTCGCCTCCTGGTTTGGACATATGATCCCAAGATAAGACTGAAGACTCTTGCGGCCCTGGTGGACCATTGCCAAGGTTGTTTTGCATCTGATGGACCTGCTTCATCTCAAAGCAGGATATAGGGAATGTCATCTGGGTTTATTTTTGTGCCTGTTCTTTTGTATCTGTTTTATAGCTGTTTATCTATATTTCTCTTTTACTTGACTCTTAGCCAGAAGGCTTTTCTAGAGTTTCATTCCTCCTGAGATTATGTAGGAATGTTTAGCTATATGTTACAAGTTCCCATGTTTGTATGTCTGGCTTAGTTCTCTCCTGGACTCTCGGTTTGTGTTTCTAGTTGCCTTCTGGACCTTTTTTCTTTTTTTTTTTTTTTAATATATTTTATTGATTTTTTACAGAGAGGAAGGGAGAGAGATAGAGAGTTAGAAACATCGATGAGAGAGAAACATCGATCAGCTGCCTCCTGCACATCTCCTACTGGGGATGTGCCCGCAACCCAGGTACATGCCCTTGACCGGAATCGAACCTGGGACCTTTCAGTCCGCAGGCCGACGCTCTATCCACCGAGCCAAACCGGTTTCGGCTGGACCTTTTTTCTTATTCTTTGTACTACCACGGCCAAAAATCTCTCTCTTTTTTTTTCTCATTTGTGACATTGGGGCACTAATAGTCTGTACCTCTTGAGATTATTACGACTGTGAGATGTGAGATGCCAGTCATCTGCTCGTAGTTCATGGATCAGTGTTCGACGCTGTTCTCCTATTGGATGATTCGTAAAGACCTTAACTTCAGCATGTCTAAGTCCAAGTTCATCATACCGTCAGTGCCCTGCCTCCTCTACCTTTATTCTCCTCCCAGTCCCCTCTCCCCCACATCTGTTTCAATATCCAGTTAGCCACTAAAATCCTGATACCTCTAACACCTTCATAGGTCTCAAATCACTGCCTCTCCCAAATCAGTGTCCTCAAACAGGATTCTGTTTGAATCCTGCTCTTTATTCTCTCTGTGCTATTGTAATAACCTGCTCACTGACTCTGTCCTCAGTCTCATCCACCTCCATTTTTGTGTATGCATGAAGAATCTTATTAAAATCAGATCACCTTAGTCCCTCTCTTAAAATCTTTCAACAGTCTAATAAATTCCTGAATTCTTAACATAAGAAATTCTTCACGTGCTTATATTTTTGGACTTGATTTTTGCCACTCCCAATTCATTATATTGAGCTATGCCCCCAGGATACAGGGGACTGTAATCTCAGTGTAGTGTAGTGTTTTTAGGAAGTTGAGATTAGCATATTATATCACAAGAGAAAAGGAAGAAAATAGAAACTGTTAATTAAAGTGTAAGTATTGTTTTGTAAACATATATATATTTATATTATTTGTATACTGGATTGCAGTATAAAGTGTGAATCTTAATATGTTTCTCAGTCAAAAACGTTGAAAAATCATGTTCTGAATCATATAACAAGTCAAGTTTTTACTACTAAAAAACTCTGTAGGGATCATGGAGAGTTGAGTGACTCGCTCTGACCCATGTAAAGCCAGGGGAAGACTCTTGCTCTCTTGGCTCTTGATCCATGACATGTTTATTGCTGCTTCTATGTCCAAAGTGGTATCAAGAAAACAAACATACTTTATCTTCATTACTTGACCATTTTGGTTAGTGTTAAGTTACTGGTTTCTACTCTGAGTCTAAATTTGGGTGTTTTTCATGTATTCCCCCTCAGGAAGGAAAGGAGGTGAGCTGGCCTCAGCTGTCCATGCTTACACGAAAACGGGAGATCCATACATGAGGTCCCTGGTGCAACACATTCTCAGCTTAGTGTCTCATCCTGTCCTGAGCTTCCTTTACCGTTGGATATACGATGGGGAGCTCGAGGACACCTACCATGAAGTAAGGAATGCTACTCGATTGTCAGACTTGGATTTATGAAGCATGAACACCCAATTACTGTTTTTCCCCTTGTGATTACTGTTTTCCCTTAACGGTAATGCTACCACACTTTATTCGAATGCTGTGGATATTTTGTACAGTGCTTAAAAACCAATTATCTCGTTTTTTGGCAGAACTGTATTTGGTTAATGGAAAATTGTTATCCCATTTTTAATAGTGTGAAACTCAGCAGGGTCAAATCACTTATTCAAATTTACTAGCAATATCAAGTTTACGGCAAAGTTAGGACTAGGTCTCCTAAGTCTTAGTCCAGTTTTCCTTGCAACACAGTATTATATGTTCTGTTGCTTTGCATGATTACATGAAACTAACTATGGTGCTAACAATTTTAATGAAACAAGTTACTTGTATATGTACCCATAGTACAGTTAGTTCTGCTATAATGCAATGTGTGTTCCTAAAACAATCACCATGCTAAAACCACAGAGTAAAAACCATAGAACTTTTGACAAAAGGTAGAATGAAGGGGGCATCACACTAAAAATTCTTATCAGTGGTGTTAAATAAAAAAGTGTATAAGAACTTCATTGAAGTTGTAGCACAGTTTTAAACACATATTAAATTGTCAAATAATATATAAATTCTAGAATAAATGTGGTATTTGCCTTGAAAGACCCCTAATGTAGGCTTGTGGACATGGGCCAAAGGAGGCTTGTCTGAAGTGGAACAGAAAGTTGTGGTTGCTGACACGCATGATGATGGATTAAGGCAGCTGGTGGTTTGAGATGTGTCTCTGTGTGCAATTTGTGGATTCCTGTGTGGCTGGGTTACTATTTTCACCTAGTTTCTCATGGAAGAAATTGCCCTTAAAATAATCATGAAATTTGTGTTAACACTCAAAGTTTCCTAATTATCAATGATGCCGTAATAAGTTTTAAAAACACGCACAATAGCAGAACCAACCGTATGTGGTATTTTGTGGTGCTTTTGGAACACATAAGGGGTGTTCTGTGTTCTCTGTGCATATGTATTGTGCAAATCACTCAGTATGTCTTGTGGCTCTTTCCATGGCAGTATTATAGTTGTACTTTATTACTGCATGTTATTTCACTGTATGGACTTAATATTTTACTTAGCAGCCCTCCTATTGATGGTGATTGTGTTCTTTGTAGTTTTAAACCTTACGAATATTATTAAAATCAACCTCCTTACATGTGCCTCTCTGTGCATATTTGTGAGTTTCTCTCAGGTAAGTATTAGGAGGTGGGATTGCTGGGTGTGGGGAATGCATACTTTAAATTTTGATTCTGCCATTTGAGCTCTGGAGTGGCTCAACCAGTTTTCCTGACAGTCATCAGTTTCCTGCTAAGGTTCTTGTTCCTCCATCTTCATTAGCATTTCATATTACCTAACTTTAACAAAAGTGTTTTTAACCTTAAGTATGAGATGTAGCATCTCCAGTGGTATTTATTTGCATTTTACTGGTTACTAGTGAGATTGACCAGCTTATCATGTTTATTCATTATTTTTATTTCCTCTACTAATTGCTATTTATATTCTTGCCCAGTTTTCCTGTGGATTTGTCTGTCTTTTTAGAGTTGAGTCATGGAATAATTTTATACATTTGGGTAACTCATTTGTAGTGGTATTTTTTCCCTTTAATTATTTTTCTTTTAACTTTATTTTCACATTATTCAGATTGAGAGAAGAGTTGTTAGATAGTACAAAGAATCATAGTCTTGACCAAAACTCCCTGAATGTTTTGCCACATTTTATATAGTAAATTCCCATATACACTTGAATCTGCTTCTGGACTGTTTTTATATTGTTGGCTATTTGTCAGTATTATTTAAATAACTATAGTTTTATGGTTTCATATCTGATAGGAACAGTTTGTGCTTTTTATAGCTTTCCTGTCTGTTTTTGCACATTTCTACTTAGATGTGAATTTAGAATCAGCTTGTCAATTCTGCCAAATTAAAAAATATATAGGGATTACACACTGATTTATAGATTAATAAGAAATATTTTCATGCTTTTTGTGTTCTTTTTGTTAAATGAGCTGTATTTTTAAACTATGAATTGAAAACTTTGAAAGGTCTGATATATATGTTTTCATTTGACTAATGATTACCTTTCAATTTTTCAGAACTTTCTTTAACCTATATTTTTCTAAATGCTAATGTTAAGAATAAAAATCTGTTCCTACTTTTAAGGTAAGGAATTTTGTGTTGCCTTAGATTCTTTTCTGCCATGCAATTAATTTCTATAGCTTTTGCTGTGCTGTATTATTTTCAACATTTTTGTATTCAATTTGTAAAAATTTCCTGCTCTTTTAAGGTTTTAATTTATTTTACTTTGCCTTTAGATTTGTGTCACTTATTTAGACTTACATGTTTTCTGTTTAACTGGTCTTATTCCTTACCACTAAGCTCAATTATAATTTCCTTTATTGAGATCTACATACAGAGGAGTACACAAATTATAAGAGTAAAGCTTGATACCTTATTACAAAATGAGCTACCATCCAGATCAGGACAGTATCTTATCGGCACCCTCATTGTATGCTCTCCTTCCCACTGCCACCCACTCGCTGCCCCTTTCCTTATTCCTAAAGGTAAACACTTTCCTCACTTCTAATAGCATAGTTTTGTCTTATGTTAAATTTTACATAAGTGGAGTCAGATTTGGTATATGCTAAAATACATTTTACATGCCATTTGAAGGGAAGCATCTTTGTATTCATCATCGTTAAATATGAATCTTGAAGTTTAAATTTCTGGAAAGTGCTATATAATTGTTTTTTAATTAAAACTTTAAATCAAACAAATATTCAAGGTGAAATGGAGACTTTAATTCTTGTGCAGTTAAGTTTTTATCACTTTTGTGATAAGAAAACTTAGGGAGTGCTTTCATTTTGATAAGAGTGAAACATCATTTTCGATTAATTTGAGGTCTGTTAGTCTGTAATTACAGGATGAGGTGAATTTTGGAAGCTGTTTTTACAATGCATATTTTACTTTTGAGGTTTATCGATTTATCACCCATTAAAATTATACCTATATAACTAAAAAATAATCTTTTAAGGCAGCCTTCTAAAATTAAATTGTTAAAGGATGAAAATTTATTTGTTTATTTATTTTTATTATTAGATAGGATCTTTATTGTTCAGATTATTACAGTTGTTCCTCTTTTTTCCCCCCATAGCTCCCCTCCACCCGGTTCCCACCCCACCCTCTGCCCTTACCCCACCCCCACCCCCCCACTGTCCTCATCCATAGGTGTACGATTTTTGTCCAGTCTTTTCCCGCACCCCCCACACCCCATTCCCCCCTGAGAATAGTCAGTCTACTCCCTTTCTATGCCCCCAATTCTATTATATTCACCAGTTTATTCTGTTCATCAGATTATTTATTCACGACTTTTAGATTCACTTGTTCATAGATGTGTATTTGTTGTTCATAATTTGTATCTTTACCTTTTTCTTCTTCTTCCTCTTCTTAAAGGATACTTTTCAGCATTTCATATAATGCTGGTTTGGTGGAAATGAACTCCTTTAGCTTTTTCTTATCTGTGAAGCTCTTTATCTAACCTTCAATTCTGAATGATAGCTTTGCTGGGTAAAGTAATCTTGGTTGTAGGTTCTTGGTATTCATCACTTTGAATATTTCTTGCCACTCCCTTCTGGCCTGCAAAGTTTCTGTTGAGAAATCAGCTGACAGTCGTATGGGTACTCCCTTGTAGGTAATTGACTGTCTTTCTCTTGCTGCTTTTAAGATTCCCTCTTTGTCTTTTGCTCTTGGCATTTTAATTATGATGTGTCTTGGTGTGATCCTCTTTGGATTCCTTTTGTTTGGGGTTGTCTGCGCTTCTTGGACTTGTAAGTCTATTTCTTTCACCAGGTGGGGGAAGTTTTCTGTCATTATTTCTTCAAATAGGTTTTCAATATCTTGCTCTCTCTCTTCTTCTGGCACCCCTATAATTCGGATGTTGATACGCTTGAAGTTGTCCAAGAGGCTTCTTACACTGTCTTCATACTTTTGGATTCTTTTTTCTTTTTGTTTGTCCGGTTGGGCGTTTTTTGCTTCTTCTTATTTCAAATCTTTGACTTGATTTTTGCGATCCTCTAATCTGCTGTTGGAGCTTTGTATAATATTCTTTATTTCAGTCAGTGTATGCTTAATTTCTAGTTGGTCCTTTTTCATATCCTCGAGAGTCTTACTAGATTTCTTGAGGGTCTCACTAAATTTATTGGCGGTTTCTAGAAAATTCTTGAAAAACCTTATGTGTGGTTTTGAACTTTATATCCAGTCGTTTGCTTTCCTCCATTTCTGTCATTTGTGACCTGTTTCTTTGTCTCCACATTTTCTATGCTTCCCTGTGTTGATAGAGTGGCTTTCTGTGCTAGGTGTCCTATAGGGCCCAGTGGCTCAGCCTCCCCAATTACCTGAGTTGGACACTCTTGATGCACCCCTTTGTGGACTTTGTGCACAGTCTTGTTGTAGTTAAGCCTTGATTGTTGTAGGTATCACTGGGAGGAATTGACCTCCAGGACAATTGGCTGTGAGAATCAGCTGTGTCTACAGTGGGAGAACTTCTGTGCTGGAGACACCCTTCAGGAGCAAGACTTGCTTCAGTGGGGCTTTGGTGCTCACTGAGTCTGCCCCCTGGGTGTGTCCCTTATGGATCTGAGGAGTTGTAATCTGGATGGTCCCACTCTGACCACTGGGTAAACTGGCTCTTGGATCTCTAAGGAGGTGCTAATCTAGCCTTTGCCTGAGGCTACCCAGCAGTAGCTATGGAGAGATCTGCAGATTCCTCTTGTTTGTTTGTGGTTTGGAAGTGCCCAGATGAGGCCCAGCTGTGAAGCAATGCAAGCTGCTGTGGGGTCTTGGGCCTTCTTTTGGAAGTTCTGGGTCTCTCTGACTCAGCTGCAGTTTGTTAGGTAATTTTCAGATTGCAAAGGGCCAGGCCTTTCATATGCAAAAGCCTCTGCACACAGCTTGGGTAGGGCGGAGTCTCAGGGAATCAACAGGGTTTAGCAAACAGCTATGGCTGATCCTCAGTCCTACCCCAAGAGGCCCCACGTCTCAGTGTCCCAGTCATCGCCGCAAGCACCTCTGAGAGAAAGCTGCTCTCGAGTTCCGAACGATGCCAGACAGTCCAGTTTCTCCCCGTATGAGTTTGGGTCCCCAGAGACTTGCCCGGAACTGGAGTTCAGAGCAGTTGGGAGCTTGAGACTCCCTCCGGATTGAAAAAGACAACCACGTCCTCAGTTGTCAGCCCTTTCCACATGTGCCTCCGTACCTCTGCACTTACTTCTGCAACTCCTCTGAGTCTTAGTGTGCTTTTCTCTTTCCTTCTAGTTGTAGAATTTCCACTGAGCCAGACTTCCTGTGGTTCTGGATGATGTCCGTTTTGTCTTTTAGTTGTATTTTTGAAGTGGTTGTGCGAGGCAGCAATTTCCGGTGTTTACCTATGCTGCCATCTTGGGTTTCCCTGAAAATCTTTTATTTAATAAAAAATATATTCTAATCCCTCCCTCATCCAGTAATTATAATATGTTACTTATAATATGAATTTGTTTACTGCTATGAACTTCTTAAATAGCTGCTGGTCAGTTAACTTGATGAACCTGGTTTTCCTCAGAGGTTGGCTTGGGAATTGCCTGATATATATAGTGCTACCAATTAAAACAAAAATTAAAGCCACAACTGGGTTATTATCTTTTTAAAGTTCGGTGCCTAATTTCTACTTTTGTCTTTTTTCTTGAGAGTAATTTAATTCGTATTGTCTAGCAACCAGATTTTTAAAGTAGTCCTTAATTATATTACTAATTCGTTATGGACATCTGTGTTTTTTAAAAGAGTTTTAAAAGTACCACCAGTTTTTTATTGATTGTATGCCTTGTGGGTTATTCAGCCTTATTTATTCACTTATTTTATTGATAGTAATTATAGGACTTGAATTGATGTAAAATGTAGAGAATTGGACACAAACTTCCAAAATTGATTTTCTTTTGGACTTTTTCTTTACTATTTCTGAACATTGGTTCACTGAGGTAAAACAAACTTTTTA
Organism: Myotis myotis; assembly: GCF_014108235.1. Lineage (NCBI taxonomy): Eukaryota > Metazoa > Chordata > Mammalia > Chiroptera > Vespertilionidae > Myotis > Myotis myotis. Next base: position 27,323,009 of record NW_023416335.1, read on the forward strand.
AGACTAGTATAGCTTAAATTTGGTGTACTTTTTTTTTTAAGAAGTCTTGTTTCATAGAACATGTATAAGGCAAAGTTCCAGGTTTTATTTATTTAAAGATAAAATACAAAATAAGTATTTATGACTGTTGAATACAATATTAGCATTAGTAGCTCAAATGATCAATCACTTAAACTTATCTCAGCTTGCCTCATTGGTAAAGTTATTTATTTTTAGATGTCTTTATTTAACTGTAGACTTCTGGAAATGTTGGAAGAATTATAAAAAATATTCCCAGGTACCCTTTCCTCAGATTACCTGAATGCTAACATTTTACTGCAATAAATTTATCTTTTTAAAAAGATTCTATATTTAGTGGTATTCATACTTAGGATCTGAGTTTAAATGGGACTTTAGGAAATTAAAGATTTGTAAATTTTTATTTTTTAAAATATATTTTTATTGATTTCATGGGGAAGGGAGAGGAAGAGAGAGGTAGAAACATCAATGATGACAGAGAATCATTGATCAGCTGCTTCCTGCACACCCTCTACTGGGGATCGAGCTTGCAACCTGGGCATGTGCCCTTGATTGGAATCAAACCTGGGAACCCTCAGTCCACAGGCTGATGCTCTAAACAATGAGCCAAACCTAAAAGCTAGAGCTAAAGATTTGTAAATTTTTAATTTGCTAGTATTATACCTCAGATGTTACTGCTTACTAGTTTTGCTTGTGGGATTTTAAAAAATTCATTGTGATTGATAGAGCTAAAGTTAATCCTTCTTGACAATATATTTTATGTTCTTTGTGATGGGCTTGCATTGTTTAGTTCTGCTATGCCATTGGCTTTATCACTTAACAGTGTCTTGTTATAACTCATCTGCTTTATTGCTGTGGGGTAGAGCTTAAGAGCTCAGGTTCTGGAATCATATAACTTGGTTTTGACTTTCACCTTCAGTTTCTAATGGCTCTGTATCCTGAGTGAGTAATTTAGCTTCTCTTGGCTTTACCTTCTGCATTTTTATATGTGCAGAATAGTAGTGCCTATTACATGGGATTTGGTGTGTGTATGAAGATTCAGTCAGGCAAATAGTAAGCATGCAATGTGTTATCTGCTGATAATATAAGAAAAACATTGCATACAATTTGAATATCCAGTAGCCCTAAGATGTCGGTGGCCTTTCTTTTATTTTCATTGTTCTCTGACTTGTGTGTTTTCTGTTGAACCCTAAATTTATAAATATTCATTTAAGTCTCTTTAATTTATTCTGGGTTCTCTTTAATTTATTTTAAATCATATGTTTACCATAATAATTTGGTAGTTTAGACAATTGTATTCTGTGTTTGATCCTTAAATAATTAAAATTTGGGAATTATTTTTTTCTTCGGTTTCTACATGGGCTAATTTTTTCTTAATTTGCACAATGAGTTATAACTTGGTTGTAAAATCAGTTGTCTTCAAGTGTATGTATAGTTAACTCTAAACTGGTATACATGAGCTTTATAACAACCCATTTAATAGTAATTTATTTAATATTTGCATAAAATTGCTACTTTCTAGAACAAAGAAAGCACAGAATATGAATAAGCAGATAGTAAAAAAGGAACCAAATAGAAATTTTAGAGTTGAAAAGTACAATAACTGAAATGAAAAAAATTATTCTATTCATGGGGCTCAACAGCAGGATTCATGGGATTCAAACAGAAAGAACAAAATAAGCAATTTGAAAATAGACCAGTTAAGATTATCCCGTCTGTGGAACCGAAAAAAAAAGGTGGCAAGATGAAAAGAGCCTAGGAAAACTCCTGTGCTACTGAAATTTGATGAAAAAACATAAATCTCTACATTCTGGGAGCTCAACAAACTCAAAGTAGGATAAACTAAAAAAGATCCATAGTCCCAAGTTCGATTCCAGTCAAGGGCACATGCCAGGGTTGTGGGCTCAGTCCCCTAGTAGGGGGAGTTCAGGAGGCAGCCGATCAGTGATTCTCTCTCATTATTGATGTTTCTATCTCTCTCCCTCTCCCTTCTCTGAAATCAATAAAAATATATTTAAAATAAAATAAAATAAAAAAGATCCACAGTAAGACACTTTATAGGCAAACTAGGAAGACAAAGAGAAAAATCTTGAAAAACCTCAAGTGAGGAAAACTCATCATATAGAAAGGATCCTCTGTTATATTTAACAGCTGATTTCTCGTAGAATCCACAGAGGCTAGAAGGCAATAGTATGACATATTCAAAATGCTGAGAGAAAAGGGCTGTTATTTAGGAATTTTGTAGTCTATAAAAACTCTCTTTCAAAAATGGTAAAGGAGATATGAAGATATTTCCAGGTAAATAAAGCCTGAGAGAATTTCTAGAAATTAGCTCTCAAATGAAGAAATAGAAATTGTGAATAGATCTATATAACAAGTAAAGAGATTGAGCCAATCTAAAAAAACTTTGCAATAAAGAAGAGCCCAGAATCCGATGGCTTCTCTAGTGAATTCTACTAAATATCTAAAGACCTAACATTAATCCTTCTCAAACTCTTCCGCAAAATAGAAATAAAAGCCAATAAAATACTAAGCATAAATTTAACCAAGGAAGTATAAGACTTGTATGCTGAAAACTACAAAACATCATTGAAAGAAATGAAAGAAGACCTAAATAAATGGGAAAACTTTTTGACTTCATTACTTTTGATTTAATGTAATCTGTCAAAATTCCAATGGCCTTTATTGCAGAAATGGAAAAGCTGATTGTCAAATTGGCATGGGAGGTCACAGAGCCCCAAATAGCCAAAATGCTCTTGAAAAAAAAGAACTAAGTTGAAGGACTCATACTTTGTGGTTTCAAACATATTAATAATGCAAACTAATCAAAACAGTATGGTACTGGCATAACTATAGTCTGGTAGATGAAGTAGAATTGATTCTAGAAATAAACTCATTCATTTTTGTGGACTTGGTTTTTAATAAATGTCCAAGATTACTTAATGGAGAAAGAATTCTTTTCAACAAATGGTGCTGGGACAACTGGATGTCCACATTAAAAGAATGAATTAGGACCTCAATTGCATTCCACATATAAAATTAACTCAAAATCAATCACACACCTAAAGCTATAAAACTTTTAGAAATAAATATACATATAAATCTTTGTGACTGTGGATTAGGCAATAGTTTTTTTTAAATATATCACCAAAAACATGAGCAACAACAGAAAATAAATTTTATAATTAAAAATGTATGTACATCAAAGTACATGATTGAGAAAGTACAAAAGAACCCACAGAATAGGAGGAAATATTTATAAATCATATATCTGATAAAGGCCTAGTATCCAGAATATGTAAAGAACTATTATTACTTGACAACAAAAAGATAACCCAATTAAAAAATAGGCAAAGTACTTACAGATATTTTTCCAAAGAAGATAGACAAGTGGCCAGTAAACACCAGAAAAAATTCTGATCATTATTAGTCCTCAGGGAAATGTAAATCAAAAACTACAGTTAGATACCACATCACACTCACTGGGATGGTATTGAAAATATAAAGCAAAATAATAGTTCATGAGGATTTGGAGAAATTGGAATCCTCATACATTGCTGGGGGGGAATATAAAATGGTATAGTCATTGAAGAAAACATTTTGGCAGTTTTCAAAAGTAAATAAATGAAAACATACATTCATATAAAAACTTATGCATGAATATTCACAGTATTATTTATAGTAGTCAGGAAGTAGAAACAACACCAGTACTCGTCAACTGATAAATGAGTAAGCAAAATGTATATCTATACAGTGCAATATTCTTCAGCCTCAAAAAGGAATGAAATTTCAATACGTTCTTCAACATGGATGAATCCTGAAAATATTAGGCCAAGTTAAATAAGCCAGGTTCCCTTGTATAATTTCATTGATAGGAAATGTGCAGAACAGGCAGATTCTTAGAGACAAAGCAGATTGTGTTGTCAGGGTTGTAGGGGAGACAGGTAGGGGAAATCACAGCCTAGTGAATATGGAGTTTCTCTTTGGGTGGTGAAAATGTTCTGGAATTAGTGGTTGCACAAGCATATTGTGAATAATACTAAAAAGTATTGAATTAACACACGTTAAAATGGTGGCCTTTATATTATGTGATGGGTGCTAGCTACATCTGGCTCCTAAGATTTAACTTTCTGGCTCATTTGCTTAGTCTTCTGCCTCATTGCTGGTTAAAGGAGTTCCTTGCTATCCACCATGTAGTCTCTGTGCCTAAGTAGAGCTCAGTGGTTCTGAATCTGCATGTCCCTTTGACCCACACTTGAGAAACTCGTAGGGAGTTTAAGAATTTCCAAATCTCCGTGGTGTTTGTGATATGTGGCAATGCTTGACCTGGTATGCCCACCTTCTGAACCCCCGCAGTACCAGCCAGACTTGAGTGGGACATCTGCAGAATTTGCCCCAGAGATTGGGGGTTACAAAAGGGAGAGGAATTCAGAGTTCCTCCTTATTCCACAGCAGCAATCATTTATAGAAACTTTCCTTGGGAGTTTTTCTGTGAGGAAAAAAAAATGTTTATAGTCAATTAAGAATAGGAAACAATGCATACTAGAGAAATTCTATAGTAAAGAACTTTTATCTAGTGTTTCTAAACTTAATATTAAATTAGTAACATAGTAATAATGGATGTGTGTTTTTTTTTTTTAAATGTATTTTGTTGATTTCAGAGAGGAAGGGAGAGGGAGAGATAGAAACATCAGTGATGAGAGAGAATCATTGATCAGCTGCCTCCTGCATGCCCCCAAGTCCGCAGGCCTACACTCTATTCATTGAGCCAAACCAGCTAGGACTGGATGTGTGTTTTTATTAACATTCAATGAGAATGCTTAGTGGCTATTTTAAAGTATGTGCAACGACTTAACGTGCAATGTGGAAATACATGTTTTCTATTGGTGACAGAGTCACAGGAACTGTTGCTTGTTATTTGAAGGAAAAGCCACATTTCAGATAGAGGATAATGCAAATAAGGTGTAATAAACTTCCTAGTCACAGACCTCTCTGCATTCTGTGTTTGTGGACTCCCAAGTCCAGAAACCCTTAGTTAGAACAGAACTTAAATAACGCCTCGAACTGGCCCTGACACCATGGAATGGAGCTAGCTTTAAAATATATATATATATTGATTTCAGAGAGGAAGGGAGAGGGAGAGTTATATAGAAACATCAGTGGTGAGAGAGAATAATTTTTTGGCTGCCTCCTGCACGCCCCCTACTGGGGATCAAACCCGCAACCCTGGCATGTACCCTTGACTGGAATCGAACCTGGGACCCTTCAGACTGCAGGCCAACACTCTATCTACTGAGCCAAACTGGTTAGACTGAATGGAGCTAGTTTTCTGCAGAATTATCACAGGGGTGAATGTGAACATCCATCTCTAGGTTTCCTGCCTTGGAACTGGTGGAATGCCAGTCACATGTGGATCAGGGAACCCTTGTCTGTTTTTGTTGGGCTTCTTGGACCTTCTTTTTCTGTGGCCCAGCTGTGCACTCCTCAGTAACTTTCCTGCGTTAGGCTCTCTATGATGGCTATTCAGAGTTCACTTTAGGTGTAAGTAGCTTTGTTGCTATTGGCCTGGGAAGCTCTTTCAAATGCCCAAGGTTACCTGTTTCCAGGAAAGGCTTTCTCTTCCCTTCCTGCTGCTGAGTGATGCTCGGTGTCCTGCCTTAACTGCTTCCGGGTTTGGCTGATTTGCAACCCAAGGATGAGTTTTTGCTCTTTTTACCTGAAATAAAAACTTCCAGGTGGCCTCTGAGCATTGCTCTTTCTGGTTTGGCATCATTAAAATTGGCCTCTCGGTCCACTAGTTAGGATTTTACTTTTAATTGTTAAAAATATATTATTCCCTAGCCCAGTGGAACAGGGACTGGTGTCCAACTTTTATTTATTTTTTTGTATAAAATGCAAAGGCAGGCAAAAATAGAAGGCTATAATAATTTACAGATGTTCTGAACGATTAGTGTAGAAAGTACTTTCAGCATTTGGGGAGAGGTTTCTATTTGGCTTTTTAAGGGTAGCACTGTAGAAGAAAACCAGTCTTTTTTTTTGTTTTTGTTAGTCTTTTTAGTAGCTTATCTGGATTCTCTCCATGATAATATGAATGAGGTAAATAAATATGCCAATATGTTCAAGGTAAAAACAAGATAGCTTAGTGTTAGTTATTATTATTATCATTACTACTACTAGAGGCCCGGTGCACGAAATTCATGCAGGGGGTGGGGGCGGTTGTGTCCCTCAGCCCAGTCTGCACTCTCTCTAATCTGGGATCCCTCTCACACTCCAGGACTGCTGGCTCCCAACCGCTCGCCTGCCTGATTGCCCCTAACTGCGTCTGCCTGCCAGCCTGATCACCCCCTAACCACTCCCCTGCCAGCCCGGTCACTCCTAACTGCCCTCCCCTGCAGGCCTGGTCCCCCCTAACTGCCTTCCCCTGCAGACCTGGTTCCCCCCAGATGCCCTCCCCTGCAGACCTGGTTCCCCCCAAATGCCCTCCCCTGTAGGCCTGGGTCCCCCCAACTGTCCTCCCCTGCCGGCCTGGTCACTCCTAACTGCCCTCTCTTTCAGGCCTGTTCCCTCCCAACTGCCCTCCCCTGCAGGCCTGATCACCCACAACTGCCCTTCCCTGCTGGCCATCTTGTGTCCACATCGGGGCAGCCATCTTTGACCACATGGGGGTGGCCATCTTGTGTGTTGGAGTGATGGTCAATTTGCATATTACTCTTTTATTAGATAGGATGATGATGATGATGATGATGATGATTGGCCTGGTGCAAGAAATTCACGCACTGGTAGGGTCCCTAGGCCTGGCCGGTGATCAGGGCCAATCTTTGGGGTGACTGGTCAGGGTGATTGGGCCCCCGCTCACACCGGCCTTGGTGCTGCCCGCTTGCTGGTCCTGTCCCCTGCTGCTGCCACTGGTCACCTCCTTCTGCAGGGTGACCTGCGGGGCGTTTGGGGGGCCCCACTTGCACCTGCCTTGGATGGCCTGGCGCCATCAGTTCAGATGTGCTGGTGGTTCTGATGTTCGGTCGATTTGCATATTAGGGTTTTGTATAGATAGATTATTGCCTTTTGAATAAACTTGGCAGAGCTGTATAGGATAAGCGCCTCAACTAGGAGCAGGAAAAGAAGAGAATATTAGAAGTACGATCTCTTGCTTTCAAAATTAGAAAATTTTCTATTTTGCTTCAAATGTTTAAATGCTCTAATAATCTCCATCCTTGAATTAGAAGGTCAGTGAACTATAGATAATGTAGGGACTGCTTTTGGGATTATCTGTCTCTGTGGATCCATTAAGCTTTCATTATTTTGTTCCTTTTATACTTTTGCTGATAATTATTGAAATTTAAAGGTTTCCCATATACATATTTTATTGTTTTGGTCCTTTTATGCTCCACCACTGAACTAGTGTAATTTATCAGTTTACCTTGTCAATTCCCTTTTCAGGCTTCCTCTGACTCAGAGCCTTTTTAGCTTCTCTAGGTGTGGATCTCTTGGTATTGCCTGCAGGATTGACAGGTTGAAGTTGGGTCTTTTGTGGTCTGTATTAATGGATCTGGTTCTTAGAAACTAAGTTCCTTGCTAAGAAAATTACCCTTTTCACTTCTGTTTCTAGTAGGGAGGCCTTGGCATTTGTCCAACAGTTAATGAGAAATCGTGGTACAATTATGTTTTATTTTTCCCCTCAGTTCTTTCTGTGGTTGACATAATGCTGAAAATTAAAGAACCTTGAGTGGAAAATGCATCAATAAAATAAAAGCATATTGCAATTATATTCTGACCTTGATTTTTTCTCTATAACTATATATTTTTCACAGGATTAATTAAATTCTAAGATGTGCCCATTCCTCTCAGTGTTTGCTACTAGATGTTTGCTAGTAAAGTAATTGCATGCTACTTTGCCCTCAGATGAAGTGATGCTTTCATAACTTCTAAAGAAGACAGAATTGTCTGAGGTTCTTATCTTTGAAATTAAATTTTCTTATTGTTCATACTGATAAAAATCCTGCTGCACTCCAACTCTCAGGATAAATTGGTGTGTTGTCTGGAGAAACTAGCTCTTCTAACTGAATAACAGATAAATGCACTTTATATGCAATTAATCTGTGAATGGCAAGCTACAGAGCAGTCATAGCATGGTGATTGAGTAACCTTTTAGATTAGTACTCCTGGTGGATTATAACATGTTTTTATTTCTATCAGGGATAAATGAAGTATATGTTAAAGTGATGATGGTCTCATTATAGTAGTATTGTTTATCCCGTAGAAACATCATTAGTTATGTGTTTAAAATTAGAAAGGGAATATAAATTAAAAATTAAAAGATAAAAGATCAATAAATACTTTAGTAATTTAAATTAGTGCCTAATGATAGAAATTTGAATTGAAAATAAATATAGCGATCTCATTGTGGTCATAAAAATGTTGGCATTTATTCAAATGCCTACTTATAACGGAGACTGTACAAAATTGATGCCATCTAGCCCTAACTTACAAGGGTCAAATATAAGATTTTGACATTAAAAATTCTGTTTCCTTAAATATTTGCCCTTGGTATTACATTTGTGTCAACAGAAGAAACATCTTTTTTAGTTGGTTGCCCTGGGAAAATGTAGTTGCTAAAACAATTCCTGCTGGTATTATATATTTACTCACTGGCTTGAATTACTCAGTTTTTTTTAACAATATTTTTTCTAATTTAAAAGTATTTGTGTAATTACAAAATTTTTGAGCATTTAAACAGTAGAAAAGTAAAATTTATTAGTAATCTCACGATAAACAGATAACCTGTGTTAATATATATTCCTTTTTTTAGTTTTAGTTATACATTTCTGTATGTATCATACCATGCATAGCATTTTGTAAACTTTTTTACATGAAGTCAATAATGAAATTAATTTCTTGCCATTAAATATTATTCTTTTATACCAAGTCTTCAAATATAATCTCTGAAACTCCTGAGTAGTACATAGGGTTATATGTTTTTGTGGATATATGCATTTTTCCTGGGAAAAAGATATGTACTTGTTATATGGTTCTCAGAAGGGTTTGTGATAGTTAAGAACAAACTTTAGTTGGGCTGGCGTGGCTCAGTGGTTGAGCATTGACCTATAAACCAGGATTGATCCCCAGTAGGGGGCACACAGGAGGCAGCCGGTCAATGATTCTCTCTCATCATTGGTGTTTCTATCTTTTTCTCCCTTCCTCTCTGAAATAAATAAAAATATATTTTAAAAAAGAACAAATTTTATTTTAAATGACTACATAATAATGTTTTATAATTCATTATATATTTCCTTGCTTGTGCCCTGACCAAAAATATTTTATCCCAGTAATGCAAGGGTAATATTTTATTCAGAATTTCATCTATATTCGTAAATGAAACTGACTTATAATTCCATTTTGGATATTTTATCAGATTTTGCTAGTGTTATACTGGATTCATAACTAGCATTCTGTACATTTTTCTGTGATTTAGAATACTTTAAAATAACAAGAACGATAACTTAAAAAGTAAGCTCTTAATTTGTTTTTATTATACTTCAGTTTAAAAGTCTGGGTTTTAAATGCCTTAGTGATAACATCTAAACATATTGCTCTTTTTAGAGTCTCCCCTCTCCTTTTTCTTGGGTTAATTTTGGTTATTTAAATTTTGCAAGGAAACCATTAATTTTGTATTGCTATGAAAATAATAAAAACATTTTTAAAATTATTTAAATCCATTTAGTATCTGTGGACACACCTTCCTAGTCAGGTTTGTGTGTTTACCTGTTTGTGATTTGGAATTTATTAAGTATCACCAAAAAGGCACTTTAGGTATTTATGACTTAAATGGACTTTACAGTCTGCTTGGGGAATCAGGCCGCCATATATAGCAGAGCCAGTGCTGAGCCTCACACTATCCAGCTTCCAACTGAAACACCTGTCAGGTACTGAGGTTGTGGTCCAAATGCCATTTCTCCGTAAAAGGAACTAGAGCTCTTTGGAAAATTGACTGGATGTAGGTCTGGTATAGAAACAAACAAGATGAGCCAGGAGCACCTGCTAAACCAGAAACAAGGAGGACAACTCAGGTGAAGTCTGAACAACTCAGGAACCTGCTTGAAGATGCTCCCACATCCCAATCAGGATAATAACTCATGGATCGAAACTCCAATATATGTAAATTCATGTTCATGATGATAAAAAGCTAATTAGTCACCACTGGAGGATGGTAAATAACATCAAATATCTCCTCTTGATCTCTTGATATAGTCAAATTTCCCCCCTTTCAATCTATTGATATAGTTATAATGGTAATTTCTGATGAGACATCCCTAGCTCAGAGGAAAGGATGATGTGTATTAAGTAAAAGTTGCTGACCTGGCCATTAAAGAGAAAATTCTGTAGAAGGAAACACAGTTCCCTTTATCTTATTTTATCTAAGATAAAGTTTGAAGGAAAGAAAGATCTAAATAATAAAAACACAATTGGAATACTAAAAGAAAATAAGGGAGAATATACTGTAATCTGGGAATGGGAAGGTTTTAGGAAGATAGGAGACTCAGAAGCTATAAAGGAAGGCATTTACCTACAAAACACAAAAGTAGAACAAAACATAAACAGTGGCAAATCATTAACTTGGAAAAATTAAATTTGTAATACTTAATGATTCACAAACGGTCACCATACCTAATTAACAGTCTGTTGCTAAGAAAAAGACAATAGCCAGTGATGGCGAACTTATGACACGCGTGTCAGAGGTGACACGTGAACTCATTTTTTTGGTTGATTTTTCTTTGTTAAATGGCATTTAAATATATAAAATAAATATCAAAAATATAAATCTTTGTTTTACTATGGTTGCAAACATCAAAAAATTTCTATATGTGACACGGCACCAGAGTTAAGTTAGGGTTTTTCAAAATGCTGACAATGCTGAACTCAAAAGGTTCGTCATCACTGCAATAGGTCAAGGACCTAAAAAGAGTTCACAAGAGAAGAAAAGCAAATGGCAATCAGCATTGTGAAACATGCCCAACTCCCTTTGTTGTCAGTAAAATTGCAGTATAAGCAACCATGATTTTGCTTAACTGACTGGCAAAATCTAAATGAGCAAGGATGCAGAATATCGAGTATCCTGCTGGTAGGAATATTAATCGACAGCTATTTGGAAGAGAAATTGGCATAAAAAAATAAACATTTGACTCACCAGTTCTGCTATTAGAAATTGAGTTTATAGAAATAAAAGCACAAGTCTATTAGTATATATGACTAAAAAATGAGAATGGCCTCATTGGAATAGCAAGCGAACTGGAAACAATAGCAATTTAGTTTTCTCCTTATCATTCCTTGTTTTTTCTGATGTCAACTATCAGGCTGGTTGGTGGGGAAAGCAAATGTGAGAAGCGTAGTAGACAGGGGACAAGCTTCTGAGTATGGGTGGTTCTTGGGCAGAGCTACAGTAGAAAGTCACTTCCTGTTGTGCCATTAGGTACACTGGTGCTGGCCATTCCCCTATGTCATGGTCGACCTGTAGCCGGCAGTCTGAGCGGAGTATGTTAGCCTAGGCACCTCTTGTTCCTGACTCCGGGCTCTGCAAGAGAGCCACAGAGGGCTGGCACACTGGTAGAAGAAGACACAGCTGAGTAGATGGAAGTAACAGACGGAAAGCTATGAAGCAGGCTTGAATTTAATATTCAAACAGCTCTAGAAGTCGGTATGTTTTTACGAAAGTCCAAAGCAGATTCAGTAGTCCTCATACTTAGATCTTTGCTGATACATGGTAGAGGCCATAATTGATACTCATAATGAAAACCATGAGTCTTCAAGAGAGCTTAACTTGTTCTCCTTATACTTTGGTTTTAAAAGTCTGGGAAATATGTGATTTCATTTGGAGAGATCTATCCAAAATGCTTTTTAAAACAAATTTTAGTATATAAACGGTAAGTTTCCCTGTATTTAGAGAACTTTGCTTTCTAGAATAACATTCTTCGATATTGCTGTTAGATAATATTTTGCCATGCATATAGCTTATTAATGTTTCAATGCCTCTTTGTTTTCAGTTTTTTGTAGCATCAGATCCTACAGTTAAAACAGATCGACTGTGGCATGACAAGTATACTTTAAGGAAGTCGATGATTCCTTCATTTATTACGATGGATCAATCTAGGAAGGTAGGATTAGAAGAGATTTTTGGGATTTTGATATTTTAATGCTATCTCAACCTGGATCATGTGACAAAATTGATCTTCAGTTAAAATTTTGTTGCATTTTAGGATTAGCATTCTTTTTTTAAAAAATTTTATCTTTATTGTTGAAAGTATTACAGATGCCAGGACTTCATCACACTATTATCTGGGTCCATGGATTATGCATATATGCATATAAGTTCTTTGGCTAATCTCTCCCCACCCACCCACCCCAGCCTTCCCTCTGAGATTCATCAGTCTGTTCCATGTTTCTATATGTCTCTGGATCTATTTTGTTCATCAGTTTATTTTGTTCATTAGATTAGATTAGGATTAGCATTCTTGAGGCGAAGTATATATTAATTGGATACATCAACATATTAATATGTGTTTGTTAATAACATCTTTTCAGTTCCTAGAATTCACTTTATACCATCCCACATGTTCTTGTTATTTAATTTTTAATCAGTTAATTTGTTTCTTATGAATATTTGTTATAGTTGGATGATTGACCATTTTAATTTTATATAAAGGTGACTCTAGGATATTTTCCTTTTTTAGGTTCTTTTGATAGGAAAATCAATAAATTTCCTGCACCAGGTTTGTCATGACCAGACACCCACTACAAAGATGATAGCTGTGACCAAGTCTGCAGAATCACCCCAAGATGGTAGGATGATGGTCGTTGTGGTGATGGTGGTGGGACTGTGATGATGGCGGTGGTGATGATGGTGATAACGATAATATATATTGCTTGAAGTATTTTTTGTTCAACAGGACTAACACATTTTCTAAATTATTATCTAAAAATACCTTAATACAGGTACAATGTGTATAAAATGTTTATTACTATTTAAATGTTGCTCGCCTTTTTATACGGTTAAACAATAAGTGGTGGAATAGGTGTAAACTGTTTTACTCTCATTATTTTTTAATCCTCACCAGAGGGCATGGTTAGAGAGGGGAAGGGAGAAAGAGGAGGGGGGGGGTTGGAGGGGGAGAGAGAGAGGGAGGGAGGGAGGGAGGGAGGGAGGGAGGGAGGGAAAAACCACCGATTTGAGAAATATTGAGAAACACTCATCAGTTGCCTTTAATTGGGGATCGGCCCTACAACCCAGAAATGTGCCATGATTGACAGTTGAACCGGCATCCTTTCGGTGCACAGGACATTGAGTCAACCGACACTCCGGCCGGGCATGTATTGCTTTTTTTATGTAGTGACAGTATGCCAAAATAAGAACATAAAGAAAAAATGTTGCTAATGCTAGCCACACTTTGAAACTCAGAGGCTTGTCCAGAAATCAGCAAGGATTTACAAGTGTTTATTGTATTGAAAATGCTAAGTATCTTTCTGCCTGCATTAAATGACTTATGGTTATTCCTCATTCACTGCTATTTTCTATTTTTTCCATTTGCTGCCTGCCTCAGCCTCAACAGTTTCATGGTATTTTGTGTCTTGTCTGTATTTGCTCTTTAGATTGTCATCTTGGTTCATTCAAGTTTACTTTTCATATGACATTGTGGTAGCTATAGGGGAAATAATATAAATTCTCCATGGCTGTGACTTTCATTAGCTTTTAATCTAAATGTGTAATAGAGGCTGTTTGGACCTGAGTCTCGTTTTCTTGCCTTCCTCCCTTAACAACATGAGCTTCAGCAGCCGCTCCAGCTTCTCCACCAACTGCTGGACCCTGGGCTCCATGCAGTTGTTCAGCCACTGGGCCCAGCGAGCCAGCAGAGGGTTCAGCATCTATGCAGGTGCCAGGGACTTGGGCTCCCAGATCTCTGTGTCTCACTCCACCAGCGTGTGGGGCAATTGGGGGTCCTAGGGCCTGGCTGCAGGGATAGCTAGGGGTCTGCCAGGCATTGGGGGCATCCAGAGCAAGAAGGAGGTTATGAAATGCCTGAATGACCACCTGGCCTCCTACCTGGAGAAGGTGAGAGGCCTGGAGGCTGACAGTCGGAGACTGCAGAGCAAAATCCAGGAACACCTAGAGAACGAGCGACCCAGGTCAGAGACTGGAGCATTATTTCAAGACCATGGAGGACCTGAGGGCTCAGATCTTTGCAAGTTCTGTGGACAATGCCTGCATCTGGGTGACATCCTAGACAACAGCAACTCTATACAATCCATCCAAAAGATCGTCACCTGCAGGATTGTGGATGGCAAAATGGTGTCTGAGGTCAATGACACCAAAGTTCTAAGGCACTAAAGGCAGCAGAAGTGGGGTACTCCTTGGGGGAGGGGGCAGGAGGCCATTAAAAAGTTAAGAAATTAAAAAAAGTGTGCAGTGAAGTAATAAATAAAAGAAAGAAAGTGATAAATGAATTGAGATGTACAGATAAAGTGTTTTAAGTATATAATACAGTAGAGAAGAATATCCTTAATTGTAGACACCATATAGATCACTGTATAGACTTGCTATATAGGTCACCAGATCTTATAACCAATGTGCTACTGTTTGCTTCTCTGAGTTTAACTATTTCAGATTTTGCATATAAGTGATATTGTTCAGTATTTGTCTTTCTGTGTTTGGCTTATTCACTTAGCATAATGTCCTTCAGGTCCAACCATGTCACAAATGGCAATTGCCTTTTTTAAGGCTAAATAATATTCCATTATATCTATAGATTACATTTTCTCTACCCATTCATCTGTCACTAGATATTTAAGTTGTAATTGTAAATACCTTGACTATTGTGAATAAGGTTGCAGTGAACATGGGAGTGCAGCTATCTCTTTGAGATTCTGATTTCAATGCCTTTGGATAAATATCCAGACATGGAATTAATATATCATATGGTAGTTCTTTTTTTTTTTTTTTTTTTTTGAGGAACCTCCATACGGTTTTCCATAGTGACTGAATTAACTTACATTTCCACCAATAGTGTACAAGGATTCCTTTTTCTCCACATCTTCACCAACATTTGTTACTTTGTGTCTTTTTGATAACAGCCATTCTAACAGGTGTGAAGTGGTATCTCATTGTGGTTTAATTTGCCTTTTCTTGATGATGAGTCATATTGAACATCAATTCATGTACTTGTTAGTCCAGTGTGATTTTCAGTATCTTAGAGAACTCACTAGGGCAGACTTTCAGAATGTATTGAAAATGTAAACTTTTACAAATGGAAGCATAAGATATGCCTGAATCATCCTATATAATAAAAGCCTAATATGCTAAGTGTCCGGTTGTCCATTCAACCAACCAAAGCGTAATATGCTAATGATATGCTAAGGCCACTCAACCACTCACTATGATGTGCACTGACCACTAGGGGGCAGACAGTCAACTGGTTGACCAGTCGCTATGACGTGCACTAACCACCAGGGGGCAGACACTCCAACCGGTAAATTAGCTTACTGTTGGGGTCCAGCCAATCGGGACTGAGTGAGATGGGTTGGACACACCTTGGAGCCCTCCTGCGGTCCCTCCCCAGCTGGCCAACCTCCCACATCCCTCCCTGGCCCAGATCGTGCACTGGTGGGGTCCCTTGGCCTGGCCTGCCCCCTCTCGCAATCAGAGACCCCTTGGGTTTCAGCCTGATCCCTCTCAATGCAGGAGCGCGCCACTCAGCCAGAAGTTGGGTTCACGGCTGGCGAGCGCAGCAGCAGTGGCGGGAACCTCTCCTGCCTCCGAGGCAGTCGGACATTCCCTGAGGGCTCCCGAACTGTGAGAGGGCACAGGCCAGGCTGAGGGCCCCCCGCCCCCTGAGTGCATGAATTTCATGCATTGGGCCTCTAGTTAAGGAATAAGAATGTACAGGGAAGCTCTGGATGGTATGTCTTCTGCTAGGCCACTTTGGACTAAAAGTTTTAAACTTTTTCTTTGTAATGAAAATCTTTAGTGATTCAAACAATGGTATAGTAAAAACATTTCTGGGAGAAAACATCTGGATTTTTTTGTTTTGTTTGTTTTTTTTAAAAAAAATATTTTTTTATTGATTAAGATATTACATATGTGTCCTTATCCCCACGTTACCCCCACCCCCCCTGTTGTCTGTGTCCATTGGTTAGGCCTATATGCTTGCATATAAGTCCTTTGGTTGATCTTTCCCCCTTACCCCCCACCCTCCCCTACCTTCCCTCCAAGGCCCAACAGTCCAATCAATGCCTCTCTGTCTCTGGATCAGTCCTTGTTCATCAGTTTATGTTGTTCATTATATTCCACAAATGAGTGAGATCATGTGGTATTTATCTGCTCTCCAGTTCCATCCATGCTGTAGCAAATGGTAAGAGTTCCTTTTTCTTCTTCCTCTTCTTAAAGAATACCTTTTAGCATTTCATATAATACTGGTTTGGTGGTGATGAACTCCTTTAGCTTTTTCTTATCTGTGAAGCTCTTTAGCTTTGCTGGATAAAGTAATCTTGGTTGTAGGTTCTTGGCATTCATCACTTTGAATATTTCGTGCCACTCCCTTCTGGCCTGCAAAGTTTCTGTTGAGAAATCAGCTGACAGTCGTATGGGTACTCCCTTGTAGGTAACTGACTATCTTTCTCTTGCTGCTTTTAGGATACTCTCTTTGTCTTTTGCTCTTGGCATTTTAATTATGATGTGTCTTGGTGTGGTCCTCTTTGTATTCCTTTTGTTTGGGGTTCTCTGCGCTTCCTGGACTTGTAAGTCTATTTCTTTCACCAGGTAGGGGAAGTTTTCTGTCATTATTTCTTCAAATAGTTTTTCAATATCTTGCTCTCTCCATTCTTCTGGCACCCCTGTAATTCGAATGTTGGTACGCTTGAAGTTGTCCCAGAGGCTCCTTACACTATCTTCGTATTTTTGGATTCTTTTTTCATTTTGCTTTTCTGGTTGGGTGTTTTTTGCTTTTTCAAAATTTCAAATCTTTGACTTGATTCTTGCGATCCTCTGGTCTGCTATTGGGAGTCTGTATAATATTCTTTATTTCAGTCAGTGTATGCTTAATTTCTAGTTGGTCCTTTATCACAATCCTTGAAGATCTCACAACATTTATCGGCGGTCTTACCAGTCTTTTCGAGGATCTCACTACATTTATCGGCGGTCTCACCAGTCTTTTTGAGGGCCTTACTCAATTTATCGGTGGCTTCTAAACAGTTCTTTAAAGACCTTAAAAGTGTGGTTTTGAACTCTATATCCAGCATTTTGCTTTCCTCCATTTCTTTCATTTGTGTCCTGTTTCTTTGTCTCAGCATTTTTTATCCTTCTCTGTGTCGATAGAGTGCCTTTCTGTACTAAGTGTCCCAATTACCTGAGGTAGACACTCTTGGTGCACCCCCTTGTGGGCTTTGTGCACAGTCTGGTTGTAGTTAAGCCTTGATTGTTGTAGTTATCACTGGGAGGAATTGAACTCCAGGCCAATTGGCTGTGAGAATCAGCTGTGTCTGCAGTGGGAGAACTTCTGTGCTGGAGACACTCCTCTGGGGCAAGACTTGCTTCAGTGGGGCTTTGGTGCTCACTGAGTCTGCCCCCTGAGTATGTCTTTTATGGTTCCACAGACCTACAAACTGGATGGTCCCACTCTGACCTCTGGGCTTCCTGGCTCCTGGATCTCTAGGGAGGTGTTAATCCAGCTTTTGCCTGAGGCTATCCAGCAAAAGTCTCCTTGCAGGGCTTGGGCGGGGTGGGTCCCATGGGATCAACAGGGTGGGGCTAGCAGTTATGGCTGCTCTCAGACTTGCCCTCAGAGGCTCTGCTTCTCAGTGTCCCGGTAATCGCTGCAAGCCCCTTGGAGAGAAAGCTGCCCTCGGGTTCCGACCGATGCCAGACAGTCCTGCCTCTCCCGTATGAGTCTGGGTCCCTAGAGACTCGCCCGGAACTGGAGCTCAGAGCCTGAGACTCCCTCCGGATTGAAAACGATAACCACACCCTCAGCTGCCAGCCCATTCCGCATGCAACCTCCGCACCTTAGTATTTTACTTCCGTACTGCGCCTCCTCTGAGTCTCGGTATGCTTTTCTCTTTCCTTCTAGTTGTAGGATTTCCACTCAGCCAGCCTTCCTGTGGTTCTGAATGATGTCCGTTCTGTCTTTTAGTTCTCATCTGGATTTTTAAAACTACATAGATCAGTGATGGCGAACCTTTTGAGCTCGGCGTGTCAGCATTTTGAAAAACCCTAACTTAACTCTGGTGCCATGTCACATATAGAAATTTTTTGATATTTGCAACCATAGTAAAACAAAGACTTATATTTTTGATATTTATTTTATATATTTAAATGCCATTTAACAAAGGAAAATCAACCAAAACAATGAGTTCGCGTGTCTCCTCTGACACGCGTCATAGCTTCGCCATCACTGACATAAATCAACAGAAATATTCACTTTCTCCTTAAACTAGGTACACAGCTCACTGAGTAGTGTCCTCATGTTATTGCATCATCGTACTTCCCCTTCTACAGAAAATAGGTTCTGTTTTCCTCAGTGTGGGCACCCTGCTTTTCCCATATTAATGTGTAATTGGAATAGTGGCAATGCTAAAATAGGTCCTTTTTTCTCTCTCTCTCTTTCCAATTTATTATGCATCCATTTAGAAATATTTGCCTATACAATTTTTTATGTTTATAGTTCCCTCTTTCTGGCACATAATTATACATATTTACATATATGCACACATGGACTTTGTACTTTGAATTTTCTCATTTAATTGTATAGCTTGTAGTTTGTTCCACATTGCACAAAAAAATCTATCCTACTCTTTTTAATGGATGTGTAATAGTCTATTGTATATTTGTATTTTTCTTTTGTTCTCGCTCTTTTTTTTTTTAGTAATTGTTGTTGAAAGTATTACATATGTCCCTCCCCCCCCCCCCCATTAACTTCCTTCAGCACCCCCACCCCAGGCTTTCACCACCCTATTATGTGTGTCCATGGTTCATGCATATATGCATACAAGGTTGTTGGTTGTTTGCCTCCCACCCACCCACCCATCCTCCCCTGCCTTCCCTCTGAGGTTTTGCATTCTGTTCCATGCTTCCTAAAATAGGTTCTTCTTAATGGGTCTATTATTTTGAAGAACAAATAAAAACAATTCTAAAGTCTTCTGGTATTTTCAAATTGATAACAGGTAGTGAGGGAGACTTAACCTGAACTCTGCGGACCTTGCCTCTTCTTGTTTAACTTTGAAAAGTAGTGTTCTACCTTTTTATTTTTTTAATGTATTTTATTGATTTTTTACAGAGAGGAAGGGAGAGGGATAGAGAGTTGGAAACATCCATGAGAGAGAAACATCGATCAGCTGCCTCCTGCGCACCCCCTACTGGGGATGTGCCCGCAACCAAGGTACATGCCCTTGACCGAAATCGAATCTGGGGCTCTTCAGTCCACAGGCTGACGCTCTAGCCACTGAGCCAAACTGGTCAGGGCTGTTCTACCTTTTTTGAAGCTTAGATTGTTTCTCGACATTGGGATTATTTGCTAGCTCAAGTGTTAATTATAGTTTTTATATAAAAGTAAGTATATAGATATAAATGGTTTTGTGATATACATTAGCATTAAAAAGCATTGCTAATCTTTACCTGTGATTTCTTTTCAATTTAAAACTGTGGAAATGATGGGTTTTTGTTGGTTGTTGTTGTTTTTTACATTACTGCTTACAGTTTGACTTCTTTGTTGGTGACAATCTGCTCTTATTACATGTCCCCTGGAAAATCTTCAGGTCTTTCCTTAGTTTACTCTCTGATACTCTGCTAATGGCTTTATGACAACAGCACCTAACCTTTACACTGAGTTGCACAATCCACAAAGCTCATTACATGTGCCATTTTGTTTATTCTTCAAACTAGTTTTGAAATGTCTTATAGGCATTTGTAGGTGTTCAACTTTGACCCGCCATGTTCTCTTTGCACTTTTCAACAAAGTGAGATTTTTGAGTTAGTTCCATTGTAAAAGGTAATTTGAACTTTTTAAAAAATCTGTGATGAACGGTGCTGTTAGGGGTTCTCCCGTAGGTCACAATGCAAATGTCTGCTATAAATCCAGCCAGACATTAGTATTTTCAGTTTCTTGGGCTCGGGACTCTAGTTTGCCTCCCAGCCCATGACCTGTTTGGGCTGCCACCAATGCCATTTGCAGGCATTGGCAATGACTTGTACGTGTGTGTGCCTTCAGTTTTTCCTTTGTTAAAATACAAATTACGTATGTATGTGTACTTTTCCTTTTGTTCTTTACAGCTGCAGACTTATTCACAGATTTGGAAAATGCATTTCAGGGGAAAATCGATGCGGCTTATTTTGAGACCAGCAAATACCTATTGGATGTTCTCAATAAAAAGTATAGCTTACTGGACCACATGCAGGCCATGAGGCGGTACTTGCTTCTCGGTCAAGGAGACTTCATAAGGCACTTAATGGATTTGCTCAAGTATGAAAACCATTTTGATTTTCATAAATATACAGTAGATTTCAACATAAGAGTCTTACAATTTTTGTTTAAAGAATAAATGACATTAGAGGGAAATTTGTTGCATTTCTATACAACATGGTAAGATAAAATCAGGAAAAGAAAATTGTCACATTGTCGTGTGAAAGTGTCTTTATTTTTGCTTGTTCTGTGCTTTGTCTCAGGAGAAGCCTGTGCACTTCACGAACACTGTGGCCCTGGCAGTCTAGTGTATGAGGAGCACACAGCATAGTCACAATTTGCTTAGCCTAACTTTGAAAGTAGTCGTAAAAAGAAAATGTATTTTAAGACTGAACTTTTTAAATTGCTTCTTGTCCTAAAAGTAACTCAGGAAAACAGCGATTACTACTCTTTTTGTTTTGTTCCATTAATTAAATGTGCCCTTCCCCTCTGTCCATCGAGATGCAGACAGCTCTGTACCAGAGCCCGTCATGCTCCTGGCTCTAGAGTAGACAATTAGACCCTCCGGATGCAAGCCGGGGCTCCCAGGCAGCACTGGTGAGAGTGAGCATGCGCGTGTGGGCCACAGCATGGGACTAGTGATTTTCCCAGGCATGTAAGGATGGAAATTACTATTATTTTTTTGGTGTTCCCTTTAGGACACTTAAAAAAGTATACTACTTCTCAATCATATCTGTGCTAATCAAGCAGTTGTTTCAGAGTCCCTTAAGGGGCTTGTTGAAATGGATCGCTGGACCCACTTATAGAGTCTGGTTCTGTAGATCTGGGGGAGAGCCCAAAAATGTGCATTTCTAACAAGGGCCCAGCTGAAGGTGATGCTGCTATGTGAGAACCCCTATTTCAGTCACATAAGCTCCTGTAGCCCCACCTCTAACTAGAAATCAGTCTAGTTATGAAAAATAATCTAGATTTTGGGGGCATGTATGACAATAACTGACCTGCATGCTCATGGGTAATGTTTGATTGATTAGCTCATGAAAGAGTTGATTATCTGCTAAACATGAACTCTTTGTGATTATACTTACTCAAATAGCATGTCTGCACTGTAAGTAGAGAAGGGGTTGCTTGTTAGTTAAATACTGGTCACGAGGCCACTGCCTGTTGGAAGGGTGAGTGGTGGTGAGTGTTTTAAGGGGAAATGTTCTTTAAATGCCAGAAGGGTAAAATGGGAGTACATGTGAGGATGTGGGATGAGCAGACCCATTGGTGTAGCTGTGCACGTTGACATAGAGGTAGAGATTAGCAAGGTGTTTCTTACAGTTTAAAGTTAAAGCAACATTTAGAGGATGGCAATAATACAGATCAGATCATTTAGCTGATTAACATATTAAAACTATGGTAGGTTTTAATATTTAGAACAGGGGTGGGGAACGTCTGGCCCAAGGGCTGTATAAGGCCTGCAAAATCATTTGGTCTGGCCCTTCCAAGGCATTAGGGGAGACTTAATTAAATGTTTCACCAAATATAGCAGGCTAACTTTTAAGTTGGTAATTTTGTGTGACCCACAAATGATGTTATGAATATCCAAATGGCCCTTGGCAGAAAAAAGGTTCCCCACCCTTGATTTAGAGCATCTCATTTTTGGTATTAAATGAAAAATTTATTTCTTCTCAACGGCATGTTTTAAGTCTAGGGGAATGCCATCAATGTCTCACTTGCCTCATATTTATTTGAGTGAAGCTAAGGCCCCTTTTCACCTGTCCTGCCTGGTCTTTTAGTGCCGTGAAGGCCTGCAGTGGATAGGGTTAAATGCACACGTGGGGATGACAGGCTGCATTCTTAACTTGATCAGCTCTCGGTCACAGTTTCATACTTGGAAACTGAGATATTAATACCCTTTCACGAATGTTTACTGATGATGAAGTAGTTTTTAGCCTTTAGAATCATGACACCTACCTCTATCTGATTGTTTTGATTTAATGAAGACCCTTCCTCCCAGTGGACCCATGTAGGAAATTTTACACTAGTTCATGCTACTATTGGCCAGCCTCTAGTTGGAAAACTTTATTTGTTAACATGGATGGCACTTTTAAATATTTTTCATTTAAGCTGAATAAAAATTAATTTTTTTTTGAAATTTTAAGGAAATTTATTTCCCCAAATACTTGGTGAAATCCTATTTACAGTTAATTCTGGGAAAGTTTTGTTACCATGTCATATTGGTTCCATTTGTCTTTGTTTTTATAACTTGAACTCTTTTTATAATTTTAAGTTTCTACATAGCTCATTAAGAATTCAAGTAACATTTTCTTTTTAAAAAATCTGTTAAGACCAGAACTTGTCCGTCCAGCTACGACTTTATATCAACACAATTTGACTGGAATTCTCGAAACTGCTGTCAGAGCCACCAACGCCCAGTTTGACAGTCCTGAGATCCTCAAAAGACTGGATGTGAGGCTGCTGGAGGTACTGTAGCTTCAGGGTCTGTACAGTCTGCACAAAGCAATGAGCTCTCCCCTACCAGCAACTTTCCCCTGATGTTTTCCATGTTGTTTAAGGCGCGGCTAGTCTAGTGGGGAAGAGCCATTACTGAAAGACTGGGCAACCTGAGTTTGAATCCCCAGTATGTCGTCTGTTATGGCGTTATCTTAGATAAGTCACTGCCTGTCTACACCACACTAGGTTTCAGTTCTCACCTTACAAAGGGCTCTTGGGCAGAGAACATGCAACACTTAACACAGTGCTTGGCGGCCGTCATGGATGCCCAGTAAATTGAGGTATGGTTAATGGTAACGTTGATAGGAGGCACAGTGATGAGGTAGAATTATAATAATAATATTTATCAAAAATAGATGTTTTTAGCCCAGCCGGCATGGCTCAGTGGTTGAGCATCAACCTATGAACCAGGAGGTCACAATTTGATTCCCCGTCAGGGCACATGCCCAGGTTGCAGGCTCAATACTAGTGGGGGACATGCAGGAGGCAGCCAATCAATGATTCTCATCATTGATGTTTCTGTCTCTCTCTCCTCTCCCTTTCTCTCTGAAATCAATAAAAATATACTTAAAAAAAGATGTTTTAGTTTTAGTTTGATAGAAGATAACATTTCTTAAGGAAATGAGTATCATAAACATCAGATACTGTTTGTTTAGCTATGGTAAAGGACCATTAGCAGGACCTGTTGGGTTTTTAAAAATATATTGATTTTTAAGGATTTGGAACATATAAGGCAGTAGGTTTTGTCATAAAGAAATGGTGATGAATTTTAAATACATTTTATATATTCATTTAAAAATATTCCATTCCAAAAATATTTGTAGAGCACCTACTGTGCACCTATCATTGTCTAAATGCTGAGGATCCAGGAGGTACAAAGAAATGCAGTTCTCTGCTGTCATGCAGCTAACACTCAAAACTGTTGAGCAGTTTTTAAAAATTGGGTTTTATTTTATTACCTTTACTTTGAGGATTTGACAAGTTCTTTGGCATTAAGCTTAACACTGGTGGCAAGTCCTGCAGTTGTTTGTTTTTGCTCTTAGGTGTCTCCAGGTGACACTGGGTGGGATGTCTTCAGCCTGGACTACCATGTTGATGGACCGATTGCAACTGTAAGATCATTCTGGGTATTTTTATAATAGTCACAGCTATTTAGCTTGCTAAGCATTTTGCTGTTTTAGAATTGGCTTTCTTCTATAAGAACTTCTAATTAAACTAATCACTTGACATCTACGATATACTCAAGTGAATGAATATTTAAGCCCAAATTGTGTGTGTGTTTTAAATAACCATTAATGAGTGCTGAAATGGTGTATTATTTTAAGAATTCTTAAAAATATCAGTTGTTCCATCACAGGTTTCACCAAGTATTTAATAAATGGATATTCATTTTGTTCCGTTATTCTTAGACTGTAGTAACTAATTTAGGATAACTTGAAAGGAACTATAAAATGTATTTTAGGGAAGTTGTATTTTTATTTAGATAAAGTTTGATATTTAGTATTCATTTCAACTGATGAGGAAATAACAGCACTATTGTTCATAGTGCTTTTACCATGCTTAAAGGAAAGTACTGTTTCTTTTAACAGTTACCAGATCATGAAAGATTGACCAGCAGAGTTGCCTTTCTTGGGCCTGCAATTTAAATGCCCCTTCTTAAGTGCTCATTCTTTCTTTATTCAGACTGGCATGGAATCTCCTTGGCTGAGATACCTCTTTAAACTTATTTCAGCCATTTTTATATCTGAAATATTGAGAAAGGACATTCATTTTTTTAATTATTAGGAAAAGTATTCTGTTTAGAAGTAATATATTTTGGGTCTAAAATTTCTCCTTAGTGGTTCTTGCAGAGTTTTGACTCCATGGCTGTTCTGTCTCTCAAGGTATAAGCCACATATGCTGCTAAAATACTTCCATCAAAGCCATACCCTCCCTCTTTTCACTTCCAAGTTAACAGATTTGCCACTGGCAAATGGCTCTATCATGTCTACTGTGAAAGGTAGCTACTGGTGCAGTTCTTTTTACAAATAAGTTACTAATGTTTAAACTTTACCAGATCAAATCTATCAGATTTTAAATGCGTAACTGCTCGCAAATTTAATTTTTGGTCATATTCAAGTTAGTTTTTAAATTTTTTTTATTATCAACCTCATACAACAATTTTTCTAGTTTATCAACACATACATGTTTAAAAGTGATATCTTTACCTAGCAAATGCTAATTTGGTCATTTTGAAGGTCAATCTTCATATTTTAAGAATTCAAACTTGTCTTAGCAGAGTAAACAATAAGCTAAGTTAGTAAAATATTTAAAAGATAAATACCTTGACCAAAACTATAAATCAGTAGTTAAACAGGTTTCTGCAACTGATCATAAATCTCAAACTCCATATTTTAAACACACTTATTTTTTTAGAGGCATGGAACAGGCCAAGGATAGAAATAAATGTTTTCATGTTTGACTTATATCCTAAACAGTTTTAAATAATTTTAATATCCGAAACAGGATATTTTAACAAATTATTTAAATTAGAAATTTTCATATTATCTAATTTATTAATATTGTATACATTGCATATTTTTTCATAGTATAAAAGATGCCATAGTAAAAACAGTTGTATCAATTACTTCACAAAATGTAAGTGCCTTGAGTGATAAAGTGAAAATGGTCTATAAAACTGAAATGGTTATTTCATAATATTGCAGCTCTTACTAGTGAGTATCAAAGTTCATGCATTGCAAACTGTGTATACACTATTAAGCGTGCAATATTTAAAAATTTTTTAGAGTTTTGAAAACTCTAGTAGAGTCGAAGGAAGTTTATATAATATTTATTAAAAAAAACAAATTAAGGATATATTCCTTTCTATGCCCAATAGTTACCAACTCCAGTGGGTTGAATTGGGAAGGAGAAAAGGATCTCATAATTTGATTAGCAAGGCCTTCCAGAGATATCTTATGGGAAATGATCCCTGGAATGTCTGGTCTTTGCTGTTCCAGTCTTAGGGTTAGTTTATGTCCTGGGTTAGTATATTTTCAGCTAAATGCTTTACCTATAGTCATATTATTGTACAACTGCAGGTATTCAGACTAATACTAGAAATTGAAATAATTTTTAACTATCAGATTAAATTTTATGCAGTGGTATGCAGAAATTACAGGAAAGGTAAGAGAGGACGATTGCATTTAAAAGTATACTCTTAGAGTCAAATTTTGAGAGAGAATGGTTTTCTGCTTTTTCCCTGTTAAATTAAATTACAATATTATCCATTCCCTTTCTATTCTCATTAATTGAGATTGTCATTTTTGTACAGTTAGTTATAATAGGTACATATCTTATATTAGCTATATAATTACATCTTATATAACATATAATTTTAGCTTCTTATTAACTCTGAAAAGGGATGTGGAAAGATTATCTTTAATCTTCTCTTTTTGATAATGGGCAGGATAAAATCCAGTTATTTCTGTCATTGGTCTCCAGGGTATTAGATAAGGTATCAGAAGCATATTTGTTTACTTTTATCTAAACTTTATTTTACAAATAGGCGATGAACTGAAAAAATATATACCTAGCAAAACTAAAATGTGAAGGATGTTTTCCCCTGTGTAAATGCAGTGGAACATGAATTGTTATTAAACAGAATTTCTGTAAATCAGGTCATGTTAAATGTGCTCGGGAAGTTTGGTACTTAAGGGAGCCCTGTAAGATATTATTTGTATAGCAAGGAATCCTTTAATTTATTTGTAAAATTATTTAATTTGGTCACCCTTCATTTAAGTAATTGCAAGAATATTAATAGTGTAAGCAGCACATTAAAATGGGTAATTTCTAAAACATTCATAGTTGGTGTTGGAGTCTCTCAAAGCAGCTCCTAATCACTCCTATTTAGACATGTCATCATTAGTATTGAGCATCTACCAAATACTGGCACAGAAAAGCATACAGAAGAATAAACAGATAGTCTTTGTAAAAGGTAAAAAGTGCCAAGAACATACCAAATAAGACAAGGTAAAACATTCTATAATTAAGTGCTAAAATTGTAAGGGTCAAGCAGTAAAGAGGGGAAATGGTGAGACCAGGGAAAGGTATGGCCTTTGTCCTTGAGGCACAGGTGGGGTTTGGGCAGAAGAGAATGATGGGCTAGGTCAGTGATGGCGAACCTTTTGAGCTCGGCGTGTCAGCATTTTGAAAAACCCTAACTTAACTCTGGTGCCATGTCACATATAGAAATTTTTTGATATTTGCAGCCATAGTAAAACAAAGATTTATATTTTTGATATTTATTTTATATATTTAAATGCCATTTAACAAAGAAAAATAAACCAAAAATATGAGTTCGCGTGTCACCTCTGACATGTGTGTCATAGGTTCGCCATCACTGGGCTAGGTCATAGGGCAGTGATGTGAGTCAAGACCCAAGGACGTGAATGTACAAAGCTGGGCACAAGAGTGAGACGCAGACTTTAGGAGAAGAGCGCGCACTCCTGAATGCTCAGCCTTGACCTGCTGCTGAGTGCCAGGCCCTGCTCAGACCAGTTACTTTCAGTAACACATGTAAATGGGTTCTCTGTAAATCAGGTCATGTTCAATGTGCTGGAGGCATTAGAAAGGGATGAAAATGTGCCCATGTCGGTGCTGCACACATATGTGTGTCAGAAAAGTGTTGGACTGAAATCTGCAGAAAACCCTGTTACCTTTATGCATGGGACATACTTACACTAGAAAATTACTTATGGTTTATCTGACATTCAAATTTAACAGGGTGTTCTGTGTTTTTATTTGCTAAATCTGGCCACTATAGGAGGGAGGTCGGCATAGAAAGCAGGCCTGGCCCTATCCCTACCCACAGAGCTTATTCTCCCTGGTTGTGAAACTACTGTCTTCAAAAGCAATAAGTACATGTGTTCAAATAACCTGGAGGCCTCTTTTCAGACGAGAAGATTCTTCTTGGTCCTCCTTCCATGAGATTCACCACCCTCACCTATCCTTCAGGTGGGTGGGGGTAGAAAACACTGCTATGCATTTGGATTTGCTATGAAGATGAGGGTTAGGCCAGGTTTAAAAATCTCACTAGACCATTTACTAGCTGTGTGACCTTGCTTAGGTCTCTATTTCCCATCTGTAAAATTGGCATATTATTGTGAGTTTACTTGGCATGCTGCTTAGCATGTAAATAATTAATGTCGTTGTTATATAATGATACTTTCTTAAAATGTACTATATTAGTTGCTTACATACTATTTTGCATCTATTAGAGTTGATTGTGTGTTCTCTGCTCTGGTTTTTTTGTTAAAAAAGAAAAAATTATTGAGACCTGTACTGGGAGAGTCCTTATGTCACAGAATACTATCATCCTGTCTTCTGCTGTTCTTTTTAGGTGTTTACCCGAGAATGCATGAGCCACTATCTAAGAGTGTTTAACTTCCTTTGGCGGGCCAAGCGGATGGAATATATCCTCACTGACATACGGAAGGGGCATATGTGTAACGCGAAGCTCCTGAGAAATATGCCAGGTAACTTCCATCAGAAGGCAGTCAGGTGAACTTTGCATCCCACCTGGTGCATGCATACCAGCAACTTCACCCTCTGTGTTGTGTCCAGCAGTTTAGCAAAAATGAAAGTTGTCTTAAAAGTAATTGAACTGAAAAGTGCTTCGTTATTGTGCTTTTGAATTGGGCTTTTGTGATAAGGTTCACTTGTAATACTGCTTATCTTGATCTCAGTGCAAATCAGACAAACAACAACATTGAGTCAAGTTAGATTTTTTTTAGACCATGAAATTTATTTTAGAATCACATTTGTTTTTCACTGTAGTATTCATATGTGTACTTTAATTTAAAAATAATTACTTTTAAGGAAAGAAAGTTGTTTAATAAATCACTGACTCATTTAACATTCACTTAGTGTTTTAATTAAAGTCTATTTGTGTATTGCCTTGATGTTTTGTTTTGGTTCATAAACCAGAAGATGGACATATTTTATAATATTATTTTGCAATTAATAGCTATAGTAAAAATTCTCATGTCAGATAGTCAAAGTTTTAATGTTATAAATACTGAATGATTTCAATTATGAATAATTTTGAAATCTTTATATTGAATTTGAACAAAGCCTTTGAGAAAATATTTCAACAAGTATGTCTTTAAAGAAGAAATAAGCTATTATATTCTTAATCTTTTAATTGGTAAAAGTAATTATTTAAAAAGAAGCAGTTGTTTAAAGGAAGGCGGACATGACCTCTGCTTGTTATTTAGGTCAAGGCTGGTCCTTGAGCCAGCTCCAAAGCTCCAGGATAATGGCATCCCAGAAGCCTGAGGTCTAGAGGGCACCTGTCCACATGCTGACATATGGAATAGGCAGTTTTTACTGTGTCCGTGTTTTCTCTGTTGCCAGCAGGTCTTTTCCAATGGATCATGATATTCCTGCTCTTGGCCTAGCTTCCTCTGGACTCATTTTATAGAAAATTAATCATAGGGATCCTCTGAAATAGCTGAGAAGGAAGTGAGGGGGACATTTTCTTTTAAATGCTGTAATGGTTGTGCACAGTAAATACTGCCTTCAGCAGGCACTTTCTAGTAAATGTGGAGTGACTGGCACGTGGGTGCCTCTTGAAAGGAGGCAGAAGGAGGAATCAGTTGAGGAGAGAACCTCGCACTGTCTCCCGGCTCTGCATCTCAGGAGCCTCTCGTGGTGTGTCACAGGATTACTCACGTATTTCCTGGGTGTGCACTCGCCAGTTACTCAGTTTACCTGCAGTGCTCCTTCTCTGCGTTCTTTTTAATACTGTTGAGTAGAGCGGTTCTTAACTGTCACTTCTCTGTGCCAGCATCTTTCTTGTCTGATTTAGATCAATCCCAGGTGAAGCAAATACTTTGTCATTGTATCACTCTTCTCCTTTCAAATAAGCATTAGTATTATGTTTAGCCCTGGGAAATCTAAGCTCTATAACAATTTTAAATATTAGCTGGTTCTGATATATTTTTCTGATTTGAATATCAGCTTAACAATGTCTGTATAAATTTGCTTTTCTCTTGTATTGAGTAATCAGCTATGAGTTTTGTTTTCTTTCAAAGATAACTAATACATTTGTTTGATCAGTTTTCTATGTATGGGAAAAATATATTTATCTTTTATAAAATCAATAACTTTAATTTTACTTGATCTTATTATGTGTAGTTTAGTTTCAGCTTCTTTCACTAATCCCTTTTCCTTAATAAAACTTCTAGCTGGGCCAGGGTGACTCAGTTTGGTTGAGCATTGTCCTGTGCACCAAAAGGCTGCTGGTTCAATTCCTGGTCAGGGCACATACCTGGGTTGCGGGTTTGATCCCCAGCCTGGGAGTGTACGGAAGGCAACTGATCGATGTTTCTCTCATATGTGATGTTTCTCTCCCCTGCCCCAACTCCTCTTCCTCCTATCTAAAAATCAGTAAAAACATATCTTTGGGTGAGGATTAAGAAAAAATAGAACTTCTAAAATATTTTTAATAGTATAATACTTTCTTTTTAGTTGAATGTGTAGTCCTTTTATTTAATCTTTTCCCCCCACTAATATAAATAATGCCATAAGCTTTTTTTTTTTTGATAAGTGTATATTTATATAAGCCTCTGAATATTTCTTTAGAATAGATAAATTGGAAATGGAGAATTGGGAGGTTAACAGGCATGAATTTTAGTTTTACTTTATACCTGCTAATACTTAGTGTTTCTATTTTCACTTTATTGGTACGTATTGTCTGTTTACATTCAGGAAAGTTACAATTAATTTACTTCCCCATAAGCACAGCTCTCCCTGCTTGAAAGTTGTCTGCATTGCTATTTTTGTGGCTAACATTGGATTATTATATTCAAACAAATTATCAGTTTGATAGGTGAAAATGGAAGTTCATTTTAATTTTAAAAATGCCTTTAAAATTATTGATCAGTGTCAACACTTCTTTTTCTCCTCCCCTCCCCTCCTCTCCACTCCCCTCCCCTTCCCTTTCCCCTTCCCGTTCCCCTTCTCCTCTTTCTCTTGTCATTTGTGTTTCTTGAGGGAAGTTGTGTGGTTTTTGACCTTGTTTCTCTTGGGGTGTAATGTTCTTACCTTTAGTTTATAAGGAAGTGTTTTAAAGTTGTTAGTGGCCAGGCAAGTTAATGCACAGAAATCAGCCAGGTAGTTAGGCTTGTTAATGCAGCAAATTTAGGAATGTCCCGCCAACCATAAATCTGAGGCAAAAATATAAAAAGATTCTATAAAGTACTTCTGTAAACATCCTTTGGAATTCTACATG
This sequence comes from Myotis myotis, assembly GCF_014108235.1. NCBI lineage: Eukaryota > Metazoa > Chordata > Mammalia > Chiroptera > Vespertilionidae > Myotis > Myotis myotis. The sequence continues at coordinate 27,354,233 of NW_023416335.1, forward strand.
CATGCACAGTGTGTGTAGGTGGTTTGATCATATGTATAGTATCAGTAATCATCACTCTAGGAATCATTTTAATAATGTTCATCAACATAAATGGGTTGGAGTAAATAGTTACCCTTGAAAATGATGTGTTTAGGACAAGCGTTTTTGATAATGGTCTACCCAGATATTTATACCCATTTTTATCTATTTCCCATTCAACTGAACAAAAAATTGTTGTTGTTGTTGTTGTTGTTTTAAATTAAATCTTTATTGTTCAGATTATTACAATTGTTCCTCTTTTTTCCCCCCTTAGCTCCCCTCAACCCGGTGTCCCTCCCGCCCTCTGCCCTCCCCCCTCCCTCCCCCACTGTCTTCATCCATAGGTGCACGATTTTTGTCCAGTCTCTTCCTGCATCCCCCACACCCTTTCCCCCCCAAGAATAGTCAGTCCACTCCCTTTCTATGCACCTGATTCTATCATAATCACCAGTTTATTCTTTTCATCAGATTATTTATTCACTTGATTTTTAGATTCACTTGTTGATAGATGTGTATTTGTTGTTCATAATTTGTATCTTTACCTTTTTCTTCTTCTTCCTCCTCTTAAAGGATACCTTTCAGCATTTCATATAATACTGGTTTAGCGGTGATGAACCCCTTTAGCTTTTTCTTATCTGTGAAGCTCTTTATCTGACCTTCAGTTCTGAATGATAGCTTTGCTGGATAAAGTAATCTTGGTTGTAGGTTCTTGGCATTCATCACTTTGAATATTTCTTGCCACTCCCTTCTGGCCTGCAAAGTTTCTGTTGAGAAATCAGCTGACAGTCGTATGGGTACTCCCTTGTAGGTAACTGATTGTCTTTCTCTTGCTGCTTTTAAGATTCTCTCTTTGTCTTTTGCTCCTGGCATTTTAATTATGATGTGTCTTGGTGTGGTCCTCTTTGGATTCCTTTTGTTTGGGGTTGTCTGCGCTTCCTGGACTTGTAAGTCTATTTGTTTCACCAGGTAGGGGAAATTTTCTGTCATTATTTCTTCAAATAGGTTTTTAATATTTTGCTCTCTCTCATCTTCTGGCACCCCTATAATTCTGATGTTGGTACACTTGAAGCTGTCCCAGAGGCTCCTTACACTATCTTCGTATTTTTGGATTCTTTTTTCATTTTGCTTTTCCGGTTGGGTGTTTTTTGCTTCTTCGTATTTTAAATCTTTGCCTTGATTCTTGCTCTCCTCTGGTCTGCTTTTAGGAGTCTGTATAATGTTCTTTATTTCAGTCAGTGTATGCTTAATTTCTAGTTGGTCCTTTATCACAACCTCGAGGGTCTCACTAGATTTCTTGAGGGTCTCATTAAGTTTATCTGCGGTTTCTAGAAAATTCTTGAAAAACCTTAAAAGTGTGGTTTTGAACTCTATATCCAGTAGTTTGCTTTCCTCCATTTCTGTCATTTTGTGTCCTGTTTCTTTGTCTCACCATTTTTTATCCTTCGCTGTGTCGATAGAGTGGTTTTCTGTGCTAAGTGTCCTATAGGGCCCAGTGGCTCAGCCTCCCCAAGTACCTGAGGTAGACACTCTTGGCGTACCCCCTTGTGGGCTTTGTGTACAGTCTTGTTGTAGTTAAGCCTTGATTGTTGTAGTTATCACTGGGAGGAATTGACCTCCAGGCCAATTGGCTGTGAGAATCAGCTGTTTCTGCAGTGGGAGAACTCCTGTGCTGGCGACACCCCTCCGGCACAAGACTTGCTTCAGTGGGGCTTTGGTGCTCACTGAGTCTGCCCCCTGAGTGTGTCCCTTATGGATCTCAGGAGTTGTAATTGGATGGTCCCACTCTGACCACTGGGTATACTAGCTCTTGGATCTAAGGAGGTGCTAATTTAGCCTCTGCCTGAGCCTACCCAGTAGGAGCTACGAGGAGATCTGCAGATTCCCCTTCCTTGTTTGGGGTTTGGAGGTGCCCAAATGAGGTGCAGCTGTGAAGCAATGCAAGCTGCTGTGGGGCCTTGGGCCTTCTTTTGGAAGTGCTGTGCCTGTCTGGCCCAGCTGCAGTTTGTTAGGTAATATTTAGATTGCAAAGGGCCAGGGCATTCATATGCAAAAGCCTCTGCCGAAGCTTGGGTGGGGTGGGGTCTCAGGGAATCAACAGGGTGGAGCAAACAGCTACAGAGGATCCTCAGCCCTGCCCTTAGGGGCCCCGCATCTCAGTGTCCTGTAATTGCTGCAAACACCTTTGAGAGAAAGCCGCCTTCAGGTTCCGAGTTCTGCCCGCTGCCAGACAGTCCAGTTTCTCCCTATATGAGTCTAGGTTCCCAGAGACTCACCCGGAACTGGAATTCAGAGCAGTCGGGGGCTTGTGACTCCCTCCCTATTCAAAAAGACAGCTGCGTCCTCAGTTGCCAGCCCTTGCTGCATGCGCCTCCATACCTCTGCACTTCCGCACCTCCTCTGAGTCTCAGTGTGCTTTTCTCTGTCCTTCTAGTTGTAGAATTTTCACTCAGCCAGCCTTCCTGTGGTTCTGGATGATGTCTGTTTTGTCTTTTAGTTGTATTTTTGAATTTGTTGTGGGAGGCAGCAATTTCCGGTGTTTACCTATACCACCATCTTGGTTTTCCTCAAAAAATAGTTGTTGGTACTAAAATAGTTTAAAGATTTTTTTCCAGTGGTATGGAATTTTGTTTTTGGTTATATTCAGTTAATCTAAAAAGTATCTCTATTAATGGCAACTAAACTTGTATTTCAAATAACATTTAACAAAATGAAGTAGACAGATGTAGGTAAATAAGTTTATATTCTTTCTCAGCCTTCTATATTGGGAGGGTGTAAATGAAGGATCACGTTCCCAAAAGATTGGTATTAAAATAATCTCTTTTTGTGGTCTTTATTAAAAATAAAATTGCACATGGTAGGGGCGAGAGAGGTGGTCAACTCCCTTATAGGTGACATGTTGCCATGGAAGTGTTATGGCATTTTGTTAGTTTAATTGACAGCTATTTTTCTTTCTTGGTAGTTAATATAATAATGACGCATTTTACACTTGACAGTGTTCCAGACTGAGTGAAATAGCTTAAAGATGAACAGACATTTTCTCTTTAAAAGTTTATTTTTGTCTCACTTTTGTATGTATGGATGAGTCAGTAGTCCTGACTAATGATACATTCATAAGAAGTTCTCTCTGCTGGACATTAAGCTGAGTGCTTGGTTTGTTAGCACAGATGCTGGGCTGCATTGTCCGGCTCAGTCCCCACAACACCAGCATCGGGCTGTGCTGTCAGACTGTGACCTCAGGCTGATTTTCTCGTCTTCTGCCTCACTTTCCTCATTTGGGTTATCAGGATTAAATCTGTGTAAAGTAAATAGGCTAGCACTGCCTCGGGCGAGCACTCTGTGCAGTTGTTGCAACGTGCCTGATGATACAGTGGATGGATGATGTCTGCAGGAGGACCTTAACCAGGATTAGAGATACTGAATATAAGAGCTGTGGAGAATGCTACCAAGTCCTTTGAATCCTTAGCCTTGAGAAATAAATCAGATGGGTAATTTGATGAAGTCACTTTTTAAAATATGGTAGCATCAATTATAAATATAGGTTGGAGGAGGTGATTATGAAATTGTGAAGAAAATGACTTAGGGTATTTTAAAACAAGAAACATTTTTAATTTTTAGCAACACGCAGCTCTGTTTATGGTGCATCTCCACATGAGTAGGTGCTTCTCATTGAAAATGCCAAAACCATATGGTCAAGTCCTTTATCTTTTCAGAGCCATTTGTGTTTTTTAATCGAAGTTGAAGTTCTTTCAACAACCTTTAGAGGGCAGTAAAGAATTACAAATGAATCTAATACCTCTTAAACTAGAGAATGATCATTCTGGATTTTGTATATACTACTGTCTACTGTTAGTTAGTCTAGTGGGAGATATATTGTATTTATTGGACTCAGTGCAAATGTTGCTTTGTTTTTGGGAGTCTTAGAATTATATAGTTCTTTGTGGGTCAACTATAAAAACACAAGTACTTATATTTTAACCTTGTTTTAAATGTATTTTCAAGGTGCCGGGTAAAGAGATTCAAGGGATGTTTCAGGTGTGAGTTGTTAAATTGTAAGTTTTAGGAATTAAGGAACCAAATTATGCATTGTGAATTTAATCTTATGAATAGGGTTCAGAATCAATGAGAAATTATGAAATACAGCATATATAGTGTTTGATTACTCACATGGGGAAGAGAAAGAATTGTAGTGCTGCAGGGATTTTAGACTTTTATTATGTGGACTCTTTTATCAGATTTCTTTTTAGCAGGCAGTATCCTGAGAGCAGCAGCCATAGGTCTACTCATTCTCAGAGGTTTTCTTTTAAGAGAGTGCCATTAAGATGCATTTTCACACAAGAAAATGTGATTTTTCAAGAAAGAAAACATTATTTGGTAGTACTTTAAGACTGTAAAAGAAAAGAACACATTTTAACATTGTTGTTAAATTTGCCTTGTTCATGGAAACCTTTGAAAAGGATATGCGTTTAAATAGTCATCTGTTTAAATAGAAGAATACAGACTATCTGCTTTAATTTTGAGGATCTAAGTCCCTCATTCAGTCAATAATAGTGAGGGCCTACTTTGTGCCCCTCTCCTTGGTATCCAGTGATGGATATGACAAACAAGGTGCCTGTGGTCACAAGGTGCTTATGGTCTTCACGTTTATTGCCCCTTAGGGCCAGATGCACACTTAAACAAGAGCTTATAATACACTGTGATAAGTTGTTTGACATGGAAAGACCAGATGCTATAGAAATACAAAAAGACACTTGTGCACAAAAACTGGTTGCTGAAGAGTTTTGTTTGTTTAAAGGGCAGTTTTAAATGTTGATGGGAAGAAGGAAGTAGAGGTTGATGAATCCTAGAGTGAAAGAAAGAGGACATTTAGGGCACAGGTGGTTCTGGGTTAGCTTTGGAGCTGTGCTGCTGCCACATGAGTGTGTGGGTTCCGTGGCCAGTGGTGGGGGCAGTTCCCACCTGGTGGCTGCTTTTCCACATGACCTAGGAGGGGGAGTGGAGAGAAGGAGGTGGATCAAAGCGTTCAGGATTGAGAGGGCTAAACAGCTGCTTTAGAGTAAGGGAAAATAATGGATTTCTCCACACCATGGAGATTAGCTGAGCTCGGATGCCATGAATTTTGGGTTGACACCAACATTACATGGTGATTGTTTCTGTAAATGTTTTTGTTTTATGGCCATTCAGTTGCATTTTCATTTCCAAATGTGGGTGACATTAAAGATTCTAGAAGATGAATCAGTAGTGGAGAAATTGTACACTCAAGTAAATCAGAGATTATCAACCAAATTAATGAGTTAATTACTACAGGTCTACTTATCAAACTGTCTCAATGCCAGAAAAAATATTTCTGGTTTACCAAGGAGCTCAAAAATGAAATGTGAAAATGTTAGCAAAAATGTGCCACCTGCTACTAAAAACCAATGCAATGAAATATCTAAGTACTGCAGGTTTGATTGTCAGTGCGACTCCAGTGAAAAAAACTCCAGAGGAGACCCCAAGAAATACAGACTAAAAGAAACAATAAAAACTTGAGCTTTCCTGTAATTGAGCTCTTTTTATTATGCATAGAAAATTGATTTGGAGCTAGATGGTGAAAAGTAGCCATGAAAAAAATATTTTATGCTTCTGTAGTAAGTAAAGGGTTGCCCAGAGATAGCAGTGAGAGTAATCTACTTAATACTTTCATAAGAAATCTACAGGAGTATATGAAGAAATTACAGCTTTGTCAGTGATGTTAAACTTTCTCTGGGAGAAAAATGTCAAGGTGGATAAGCATAAACTACAGTATTCACAAGGCTGGAAAACAAGTTGATGGCGTTCACTGTGAATACATGCAAAGCAGTGCATTTTAGGAAATACTCATTTAGGAAATGGAGGGTAGATTCAGAGACATTGGATATCACAATGAGACCTGAGTGTCATTATGTTTGATTTGTGAAGACATTACTCAATTTGTTTCCCTGTGAAAAAGTCCACCAGAATTCTGTGATAAAATGAAGAGCATTAAAAAAAAAAAACTTCCATAAATGATATCTAGATTTATATAACTTTGTGTCACTAAAAGAAATCACACGCTAGAAAGGTCTTGCGGACCAGTATGTGCTGTGCACGCCTGCACAAATGTTGCATGTTTACATATAACAGACAGTGTTTCAGGTAAGGCTGCCTGGCTCCAGGGGGGAAGATCCAGTCTTTCATCCCAGCTCAGGGTTAAAATCCAAAATGGAAATGGTAGTCACCATTGAAATGGCAGTAAATGGGAGTTACTTCTCTAGAAGCTTACTTAAACCGTAATACGGATGAATACCACTTAAAACAGCATTTTATTATGCTCTTTACATTGAAAAGTAATTTTGGTTAAATAGGCTATGAGTATTAGACTAGAAATCTTAGCCCCACTTGATAGTTTCAGTGAAAAATAAAGTACATTCTTCATTCTAGGCTTACAAATGAAATGCGAAGCTTATACCCTGTTCTTTAGAGGAATATTTGCCATATTCACGGAGTACGGATTCCTAATGGTGTGGAAGAGATCAGGTGTATTTGGAGCACGTGCTGATCTTCTGAGGTGGCTGTGCTATTTCTTCACTGGCCAGATAGTACATGTTAGACCAGGCCAGCAAAATCCCCAGTGCCACTTAATTCTGGAGTATTTGTAAAAGTATATATTGTGACTGTTATTTTTTTCACACCTGTTCATATATTTTATTCCACATTATTGTCTGAAGAAGGGACAAGAATGATATTTCAAATAACTGCATACAGCAACAAATTATTTATCCAGGGAGCTGATTAAAGGTATATGGAGTTATAACAATATGTCAGGTCTGACCCCTATTTAAATCTATGTAGTCGTCCTCTGAGGGCCCCATCTCTGATTGAATCCTCATGTACAATAGTGCCCCACCATACTTGGGTAGTTTTTGAGCAAAAATTAAAAGTGCAAGCAGAGAGCGGCTGCTCCGTGGTGACCTTCAAGCCTTTTGATGGTCTTATAATCTCATAAAGAATAGAAGCAGGGTCGGCTCCCTCCAAGGCTCATTTTTCTCTCAGGTGACAAGGTCACATTCGGGTCCTTAAGGAAATGTCACTTTTGTCTCCAAATAGCTAGGGAATAGTAACTGTTTCATGCACAGTAGGGAGATTAATTGTAAAGAAGCCATAAAATTGAGCTTGCATTTATTCAAGATCCTGCACAATTATTTTGTTTTATGCCATTCTTTATTAGCTCCTTATATTCTGTAAAGTAATATAGTGCTACTTGAATAGATAGCTGAATCCTTTTTTTAGCTTGAATGGCACAGACATTGATTATGAAAGGGTTGTTTCTCAACGGGTGAGGAATTAAAGCTAGTGATTTTTTTTTTTAATATTTTATTGATTTTTTACAGAGAGGAAGGGAGAGAGATAGAGAGTTAGAAACATCGATGAGAGAGAAACATCGATCAGCTGCCTCCTGCACACTCCCTACTGGGGATGTGCCCGCAACCCAGGTACATGCCCTTGACCGGATTCGAGCCTGGGACCTTTCAGTCCGCAGGCCGATGCTCTATCCACTGAGCCAAACCGGTTTCAGCAAGAATTTTTTTTTTTTTAAGATATATTGTAGATACACAGGACGGAGAGCATGGGGTTGATTTTCAGTGCTTTTCCCTGTGGCCTCTAACATCAGTCCTTTGACTCTTGCAGAGTTCTCTGGCGTGCTGCATCACTGTCACATTCTGGCATCTGAGATGGTCCATTTCATTCACCAGATGCAGTATTACATTACATTTGAGGTACATTTGAGTCATTCCTTGATTTTAGTTTAAATAAGTCATGTCTTATGACTTTGCATGGTATTATTTATGGAAGATACTATACTGGGAAGAACACAGTCTTACCCTAAGTATCATATCATTTCCTAGGTGCTTGAATGTTCTTGGGATGAACTTTGGAACAAAGTGCAGCAGGCCCAAGATTTGGACCACATCATTGCAGCCCACGAGGTGTTCTTGGATACCATCATCTCCCGGTGTCTGCTGGACACCGACTCCCGAGTAAGGCTGATGTGTGGTTTAGAAACAAGAAACAGAAAAGATCATAATCTCCTTTTCTTGAGTTCCTGTCTAATGGAGAATCTTAGTTGCCTGATGCCCACAGTAGTGATTAAGACAATCTTATCAGTAGTTAAATGTTCACAGCGCACGGTTTGTAAATACAATTGGAACAATAGTGCTGGAACAAGCATGCGCTCTAAAGTGGATGTGAAGATGGCAAAGAGTGGGATAATGTCCATTCATTTCCTAGGTGTAATAATATTCTCTTGTGGTTGTTCAAAAGAGAAAAACTAATCATGAGTGATGGCTTTGATGTGTGGAGGGATAATATCTGAACGAAGTAAACCCAGCAAGGCATGTGAGAACAAAACAAACAGGCACCTGTCTGAAAGTCCAGAAGAACGGTGTGAGAAAATGCAGGGCTCTCCAGGCTCCGTGCTCATTTTCTTTTTTTAAAATATATTTTTATTGATGTCAGGGAGGAAGGGAGAGGGCGAGAGAGTTAGAAACAACAATGAGAGAGAATCATTGGCTCCCTCCTGCATGCCTCACACTAGGGTTTGAGCCCGCAACCCGACCATGTGCCCTTACCCAAAATCGAACCCAGGACCCTTCAGTCCGCAGTCCAGCGTTCTATCCACTGAGCCAAACCAGCTAGGGCAAGTGGTGGTTAAATTTTAACACACAATTTTTTCTCCTTGACTATTGAAGTTGATCTTTTTCCTCCTCAAATTATTAATGGTTTTTTAAAAAAGTCTGAGATGGCCAAGGATAGAATTGATTCTCTTTAGTTGTGGCACATGGTGCTGTCAGTCCAGGAAAGAGCACTCATGTTCGTTAGGTTCCCCTGACCCATTCACACCATTGGCACCCGTGTCAGTGTGTTTGCTATATAACCTTGTGCATATATATATGTATATATAATTTTGCATGGACATAGTGTTTATTTACGTAAATGATTTTGTGCTGTAGGTCTCATTCTATCTCTTCTTCCGTGCTGCCCTAGGAGAAAGAATAACCCTTGAAGTATTTTCCATCCCTTTCCTTTCTGAACTGTAGAATAGTCCAGCTCCTAACTCAACCACTTACTAGTAATTTTGACACTCGGGTTAGCACTTCAAGTTTGTAAGGTTTTTGTGGGAATGGAGGTAATTTGCATAGAGAGCTTGGGGTATGTCATACTGGTGTTGCTATGATGATACAGAACTACTATGGGATTTTGCCAGGACCTGGTATGGTGCTGCTACATAGTAGGTGTTCAGTAAATGTTTGATAATGAATGAATGAACAACTAATGAGCATTTTGAGAATGTGAGTTGGTACCTTGTTTTATAGTATCTTATTACTAATTATCAATATTTTATTTGGAAAACTTAGTATGTTGGGGCTGTATTCATAAAAAAAAAAATGTCATCTCTTTAGGCACTTTTAAACCAGCTTAGAGCCGTGTTTGATCAAATCATTGAACTTCAGAATACTCAGGATGCGATATACAGAGCTGCCCTGGAAGAGCTGCAGAGACGGTTACAGTTTGAAGAGAAAAAGAAGCAGCGTGAAGCTGAGGTATGGTTTTTATACTAGTGGATTTATTAGTTTAAATAATGAACGTATTGCCATTATAATAACAAATAAAACAAATAGTTTTCATGCTGAAATGCTCCTAAAGCTGAGACTGTGCTCACATCCACATTTGGAGTCCTGAGGAAGAGCTGTTTTAAAGGAAGAGGTCACCATCACTACCATCATGCTTTAAGAAATAAAGGTGACAGTTTTCACAAGAATCACAAATCTCTTGCCACTTTTCATTAGTAAGTGTCGAGGTGCTGATATCTATATGTTGCTGCCGTATCAGAGTGGTACCTGACTCTGCATTGTTTTCTGTTTGAAGCTGTGGATTCATATATACTTATGGGAACCAAATTTCTATACATTGGCTCTTTTCAGTGACCTCACTAAAGTATTTTGTGTCCTCCATGACCTTGAATTATGAAGATTTATTGATCAAGTTTGGCTGTTTATGAGATTTTTTGTATTTGACATAATTTGTATAATCTTTTATTTTTTAAAGATGCTTATTCTTGGGTTGGTGACAGAATTATTTTGGTTAATATATCTTGATTAGTTTTATTTTGAGTATTTGTTGCCTTAAAATTAGTGATAGAGGATCATGTTTACCTTGAAAATTTTACAACTTTATAATTTTACACAAATTATTTCTTCTGGATATTTTAGAAACAGAGTAGTTGCTTCATTGTTTTTTTGCCAGGTGTGGTTGTCTGTGATTATGAAATGTCAGTGTTTGCATGCACTGAGAGCCACACCTAGACACCAGACAGACTGAAGTTCAACCCCAACTCCAAATCACGGGCTCTGTGCCTTGTGGTGACTTGACTGACTTCTCTAAGACATAGCTTCCTTTTTGTAAAATAGGAGTGAGTTACTTATTTACATGTGGTAATAATATGTCAATTATTTAGTGTTTAATAGTTATTCAGTAAATGCTAGCCACTACTGTGATGTTTAAAACTGCCCAGATGCTCCAGAGAATTTGCTCTTCTGGAAAATTACTAAACTATGTAAATCTACAAAAACCAGTCTTTAGGATTTTCATACTCTGATAATAGGATGGCTGCCAGTTGTGTGGGGAGTGACGATTCTCTCTCCAGACTGTTAACCATCAGTGCTGGAGTAGAACAAGATCTACATAATAAGATTTATTCAATGTATTTTATTCAGATATGCTTAGGGATGGATACAAGAGAAGATCTAAAAGCTGAGAATTTATTTAAATTCATTAGGCAAAGTAACTTATGAAGCAATCATTTAGACCTAAGGTCCAATGACGTTTTAAAGAGATTATGCAAGACGACTCATAACAAGATCTCAGAACCCTGTGATTGCTGAGAGTAATAAATCCTGAGTCTGATGGAAGCTGGTTCTGCCTGCTTCACTCTCAGCAAGGTCTAAGGCAGTGGTTCTCAACCTTCTGGCCCTTTAAATACAGTTCCTCATGTTGTGACCCAACCATAAAATTATTTTCGTTGCTACTTCATAACTGTAATATTGCTAACTATTATGAATTGTAATGTAAACATCTGATATGCAGGATGGTCTTAGGCGACCGCCAAAGGGGTCGTGACCCACAGGTTGAGAACTGCTGGTCTAAGGGGTGCCAGTCTTTGAACCATCTGGTTCCACTTTTATGTATATGCAAAGTGATGGAAAGATACAAGGCTGTTTATTACAGTATTGTTAGTAATAGCAAAAGATTTGTTTGTGACAAATTATCTAAATTGTTACATGTTCTAAAGTATAATACTGTAGTTATTTAAAACAATGAAGGAATTCTGTATTTGCTCATATGTATTGATATATTTCCAAGGTACATTATTAATTGGGGATAAAGTAAGCAAAAGAATAATTTGGCATCAGAAAATTATTATAGAAGTTTTTAGTAGTACAGAGGGACGTAGAAAGCACCCCCCCACCCCACTCCTGACATTTCTTCTCAGCCCTACACTAACAATATCTTCCATCTAGATTTCAATTTAATTTGGTACTTCTGACTCTTCAGGGTCAGTGGGGAGTGACAGCAGCAGAGGAAGAGGAGGAGAACAAGAGGATTCAAGAATTTCAAGAGTCTATACCAAAAATGTGTTCCCAGTTGCGAATATTGACGCATTTCTACCAGGTACATATTAGAGCAGTGATGGCGAACCTATGACACGCATGTCAGAGGTGACACATGAACTCATTTTTTTGGTTGATTTTTCTTTGTTAAATGGCATTTAAGTATATAAAATAAATATCAGAAATATAAATCTTTGTTTTACTATGGTTGCAAATATAAAAAAATTTCTATATGTGACACGGCACCAGAGTTAAGTCAGGGTTTTTCAAAATGCTGACACGCCGAGCTCAAAAGGTTCGCCATCACTGTATTAGAGTAACAAAATGCTGTCCAAATCACATTGCTCATTTTCTGTAATGGACAGTTGGCTGTCAAAATGACTAGGAAGGAATTATTTCAATCAATGTAGTAGTGAGTAGCACCCACAGTGGTTCCCAACCTTGGCTGTGACCTTTGGTGCAGCCAGGTCTGAGAACCCCTGTCTGGGTGGTTCTAGTGTTATCAGTGTCGGGGGGCAGGAAAGGGTGGCTGCTCTGAGAAGACCAGCATGCATCTCTGCAGCTCAGACCTGGAGAGAAGTGCACAGGGAGGTACATCAGGATCGTAAGTGCAAGGAGCTGCCAGGCAGCCAGGGGGCTGAGCTCAGGGAGAACAGGTCTGAAGTTGCTGATGAGGGAAGCTGGTCTACAGAGTCCATATTTCTATTTTGTGGGTTTGGTTTCTAATTTCATCTGTTTTTCAGTGTGATTTTCATGTTGAAAATACAGAGGAAAAGATTTTCATGAAGAATTTTTCCATTTGGTTGCTAATAACTAATTAGAAAGGCAAATCAAACTTTTAAAAATTACATTTTTGTGTGCTATGATAGTCATGTGGTTCAAAACTTAAAATGAAGCATCACCACATTGTACCATAGGCATATAGTGTGCTTCCTGCGATCTTCATAGCTTTGAGTTTTATATTTTTCTTGAGTATATCTAAGGGGAAAATGTGTCCCTTTTGCAAGTGCTCTTACTCTGGCGTTAGCCTACTATTGCATTTTGTTGGAAACATGTTTCATAAGTGGTAGTAATGACTGGTTTATGTTCATACAGACATTTTTGTTGGGTAGTGTTTTGATAATTAAATGCTTTCTTTACCCAGTGTATTGTACATATAGTATGTATTCATGGTTCTTAAAAATGGATTCCTAATTATTAGTTCTACTAGAGGCCTGTTGCATGAAGAGATTCGTGCAATAGGCCTTCCCTTCTCCTGGCTGCTGGCACCGGTTTTCCTCCGGCACCCGGGACCCAGGCCTTTGCTCCGGCTGGAGCCGCCTTCCGTCTTCCGTCTTCGTGGCTCCAGCCCACCTTCAGTCTTCACTCTGCCGCTTGGAGCCTACGTATGCAAATTAACTGCCATCTTTGTTGGCAGTTAATTTGCATATCACGCTGATTAGCCAGTGGGAGGTGTAGCGAAGGTACGGTCAATTACCCTGTTTGTCTATTAGTAGGTAGGATACTATTAATTGAGAGAGTTGTACAGTTGCAAAGGAGTAGTATATAACTTAAAAATGTGTCCATGTGCTCATTTCTAAAAGGGACAGTGATGGTTACACATTTTCCTGATAGAGTTTGTACATTTTTAAAAAAAGTAATCTTCATCAGTATAATCCCTAGTGTTACCCCTATTACAGACTTAATCTCTGTAAATCATTACCATTCACATGATTGCTTTTCTTTATCAGAAAAAAAGTCCTTTTCTTTTCTCTTTGTATAGGTATGAAATGGTAGGGCATTAACAGTCATTATGAATAAACTGCTTATGAATAAACATGCAGAGCCTCAAACCTGTAGAAAGAAATATTCCTCAGGATCCCTTTAGTGACCTTCACACACCATCATAATTCATCACTCAACAAGAAATCACTGTATATTGTTAAGATTTTTATTTTTCACTTACAGTGGACATACAATATTATGTTGTTAATTTCAGGTGTACAATATAGTGATTAGACATTTATTATCCTATCTAATAAAAGCCTAATATGCTAAGTGTCTGGTCGTCTGGTCATCTGTTCAAACAATTAAAGTGTAATATGCTAATGATATGCTAAGGCCGCTCAACTGCTTGCTATGACGTGCACTGACTACCAGGGGGCAGACAATCAACAGGTCGCCCAGTCACTATGATGTGCACTGACCACCAGGGGGCAGACAGTCGACCAGTAGCTATGATGTGCACTGACCACCAGGGGACAGACACTCCGACCAGGAGGTTAGCTTGCTGCTGGGGTCCGGCTGATCAGGACTGAGCGAGAGGGGCCAATCACTTCCTAGGGCCCTCCTGCGGCCCCTCCCTGGTGGCCAGCCTATCGCATCTCTTCCAGGCCCTGATCATGCACTGATAGGTTCCCTCGGCCTGACCTGTGCCCTCTCGCAATCCGGGACCCCTCAGGGGATGTCAGAGAGCCGGTTTCGGCCTGATCCCACAGGCTAGGCCAAGGGACCCCACTGGTGCACAAATTCGGGCACTGGGCCTCTAGTTTTTTAATTATATACTTTTAAAAATACTTTTTTATTGATTTTAGAGGTAGGAAGGGAGAAGGAGAAAGGGAAACATCAATGATGAGAGAGAATTAGTGATTGGCTGCCTCCTACATGCCCCCTACTGGCAATCGAGCCACAACCCGGGCATATATCCTGACATCCTGACAGGGAATCAAACCATGATCTCCTGGTTCATAGGTCGACACTCAACCACTAAGCCACACCAGCTGGACAGACGTTTTTATATTTTTAGCAGTATAATCCCTTAAGAACTTTCTTGTAAGTCTTCAGTCATCTAAAAAGACAAAGTGATATTCACACACATGCACACTATATGCTTGTTCAAATATAAAATTACTTTGCATAATATATATGAGTCTCCACACATATAGCTCTCCAGAAGCAAGGAGAGGGAAAGTGGCAGCTGTTAGAGTTTAGGAAGGATTGACAAGTATGGGGGTGTTTCAGTGACTTTTTCTCTGCAGACAAGTACTTTCCCAAACCTGAAAGTATGGAGACAAAACAGCACATACCTTGATAAATAAATGTCTGCTAGCTGTGCCACACGTTGTGCAACTTGATGGGTGGAGTTTGTACTTATTAAGTAACTCCTTCAACCCTAGTAGAAGCAGCGGGTCAGTTTGTTGTATTTAAGTCTGAGTAAACTCTGACATACATTGTCTTTACTGAGCCGCCTTGGAAAGGAGGTGATACAGCCACATTCTGCCCTACCCTTTAGGATGGAACCCTAAAAATATGGTTGAGAGCATGTATCCATTTTTTATATTCTCAATTTGTTTTCTCAGCAGGGCTTTGTGATTAAATGCTCTTACTAGTATAACTCATATGAAAGATGAAAAGTTTAACACTAAGTTTTTAAGGTAAAAAGAATAGGATGTTTTAACATCATTTGCTTTGCTCTTTTGATTGTTCTTGTAGAACTTGGGGCAAAATGGAAAAATCTGTTGGTTAGTTCTTTTAGATAAAATTTATTGGTTGCTAATTTGTATTTGTAAAATGGACATCTCTTCCTAATGTGGGTGCCATTAGGTGGGTAAACCGCAAGGTTCTGGAGCAATTCCCATTACTCAGGACACTTGCCATCGTGGTGTTTATGTTTGGAAGGAAAAATTGACCCCATGTGGGAATACATTGGGGGGTGCGGAGGCGGGGGCGTGTTTTGTGGATAGTTCCTTTCTGAAAAGAATATTTTACTCTTTTTGTTTCTTTTTAGGGGATTGTGCAGCAGTTTTTGGTGTTGCTGATGACCAGTTCTGATGAAAGTCTGCGGTTTCTTAGCTTCAGGTTGGACTTTAATGAGCATTATAAAGCCAGAGAGCCAAGACTTCGCGTGTCCCTGGGCACCAGGGGGCGGCGCAGTTCCCACACCTGACTGTTTCCTACCGGGTTAGGGAGCTGCAAATGCTATTAACTGCATTATTTGACATTAATATTCACATTTAAATTCTCAAGGCAACTGGCATGCTGCGGGCACCCACCATTTCTGCCCACAAATTCTTCAGTGTTTTAAAGGCATGGCATCTGGTAGAATCAAAGTCATGTTTTTTATACAATGGAGTTGAAGATGTTTGTAATAGCACTAAATTAAATAGGCTGGTTTGCACTATTCACATTTATTTTTTAAAGTCTTCATACTTCAAGGATACCACACTTTGTTGAGGCTTCTTAAGCTCTTCATGATATAATTTATATTTGTCACTTTTTAAAAAGGTCACAGTTTCTTTTAGAGAACATTAGGGCAATGGATATAATCAGTTAAGATGGTAATGTCATTGGTATTTTTTTAACATCCTCTTTAGAGGCAATTTTTGTTAATATAATCAAATTAAATCTAAACAAAATGTCCCTACTAAGAAAATATATAGAGCATTTTATTTTGTTTCTTAGTGTTGTAAAATATTAACCTCTGTAAGAACCTTTATATCTTAGTGCATTTACATGTTTATTCTTTACAAAGTTTACATTTTTTATATTTAATTTGCGCTTTCGGATGACTGCTAAAATAGTGTAGAACAAAGTAAGAGTGATGTGGAACAAAAACATCCTTAAACCTAGATTTTTTGAAACCATTGGCTGAAGTGTAAATATGGATGACTAGAAGGTTAATGAAGTATTTTATTTTCAAAATTCTGATAAGCATTGGGAAGAAATTGACTTGAATAATGAAGGTTTCCTTTTTCCTTGCCTATTTTTTCATTGTAAATATTTATATACTACTGATCAGATGTTGGAGGGAAATGTTTTTGTAAAAATGTCATATTAAGTCACATAAATCTGCCTTTATTATGTTGCATAAGTGAAAACTTAGAAAATTAAAAGCAATTATCTTTCACACATATTGGTTCTTTCTTGAGGAGTCTATGGGACACAGTCCACTTGCCAAGTTTTGGGGGCAGGGATTGACAGAGTTCGATTTGATTGCTTCAGTATATGAATTATTTTGTCAGCAAAACTAACAAATTAGACAATGTGTAAGTTTCAGTGTAGAGTCAAAGGGAATATTACCCACCCAGTATTTACATGATATAGGTGACCTTTCATAGCTGTGAGTTCTGCATCTGCAGGTTCAACAAATCACAGATCAAAAATATCAAAAATAAAAAAAGTCATGCTGTTGCTGATGTGTAGTTAGGCCTCCATGGTTGTGTCTGCACTGAACATGTACAGATTTTTCTTGTCATTCCCTACACAATACAGTATAAGTTATTTACATAACATTTATGTTAGGTATTCTAAGTAATCTAGAGCTGATTAAAAGTGTACAGGGAATGTGCGTAGATATATGCAAATATTACGCCATTTTATGTATGCAACTTAAGCGTCCTCGGATTTGGGTATGAGTGTGGGGTCTAGAACCAATCTCCCACAGATACTGGGGATGACTATATACCCTTTTAGTTATCTGATATCCGCATCTGATTCCTGTGGAGTCCTGGCTATTTAGAAAGGAATCCGTGGTGAAGGTCAGAACTTCTTAGGATATACATTTTATTTAGTTAAGAAATTCGTAAAAGCAGAAACTTGAAGCAGCTTTCCCGATGCAAAGCTTCTCAGAAATGGAATGTGTACTACAGTCTTCAAGAGAAATTGCCCAAAGTGTTTTGACCGTGGAGCTTGCTTGTATTTGAAGTTTTTTTCAGAGATTAATTCTCAGTAGAAACCATTCTAGACAATTCTACTTTGGGGATTAAAACTCCATCTGAACTTAGGGGCCATCAAGCAATCAGGCCAGATTTGTGGGTTATACAGGAGCTTCTGAGAAGGGGACCCCCTCTGTGGAACCAGGACAGTCCTGGCAGGGCCAGGATGCAGGTCTCACTCAGAACAGAACTGTGGGTCTGGGAGATGGAGATGTGGACACAGAGGTCAGGGCAGTCCAGGGATGATGGTGACATGAGGCTTTGGAAGAACTCATTGCAGACTCACTGGAGAAGTCACTAATGGACAGGCAGGCCTGTCACAGAGCAGGGTCCCATCATCCAGAATCAGCAAAGGGTTTGGTGAGTGGGAGATGTGAAGACCCACCACAGTGGGTGAAGCAGCCCTGGAGGGTCACTTCATCCAAAGAAAGGTAATCATTCTTACCTTTCAGGGTTGTAAAGATTACTAGGTGTACTGGTTAATTACGCGGATTTTGTAATCAAAGAAAACACGATAATTTCAAGAGAAACATCAAAAGTGCTTTATTCAAAGTAATGTCCATCGCTAGCTACACATCTTTAGGTAATTTGTGGATACCGTCCCAATAGAACTTTTCTTGTTTTGAGGCAAACAATTCAGAGACCCAAGTGCTTTATTCAAAGTAATGTCCATCGCTAGCTACACATCTTTAGGTAATTTGTGGATACCGTCCCAATAGAACTTTTCTTGTTTTGAGGCAAACAATTCAGAGACCCAATTCATACATTTTGAAGTGCTGCTCAGAAAGTGCGTGTGCCATCCATCAGAACAAGTGGTAATCTGAAGGCGCAAGGTCTAGTGAATACGGCGGGTGGGTTAATACTTCCCAGGCAAGATCTTTTAATGTGTCTTTAACTGGTTTTAAAGTGTGTGATGGTGGTGCGTTATCATGAAGGGAAAATTACTGTGCTGTGTCTTCTGGCACATTCTGGTTGTTTCATGTTCAAAGCATGGTTCAAATTATTTGTTGTTGGTAACGATCAATATTAACGGTTTCACCTGGTTTTAGAAGCTCATACCTTCTAACACCACACCTTCCTGATCCCACCAAATGCAGAGCATTGTCTTCTTTCCGAAGCGATTTGGCCTTGCAGTCGATGTTGATGGTTGACCTCGATCAACCCATGATTTTGTGCATTTGGGATTCTCAATATAAATCCACTTTTCATCACCAGTCACAATTCGATGCAAAAAAGACTTTTGTGCCGTTGAAGCAACATTTTACTGATGACTTTTCAGTTTTCCATTTGTCTTTCGTTCAGTTGATGTGGCACTTATTTTCCTTCCTTTAAAACAGCAGTTCTCAACCTGTGGGTCGCTACCCCTTTGGGGGTCGAACGACCCTTTCACCGGGGTCACCTAACACCATCGGAAAACACATATATAATTACATATTGTTTTTGTGATTAATCACTATGCTTTAATTATGTTCAATTTGTAACAATGAATTTGGGGGTCACCCCAACATGAGGAACTGTATTAAAGGGTCGCGGCATTAGGAAGGTTGAGAACCACTGCTTTAAAATCTTTCCCATTGCTTGTAAATGATCAGAAATTGTTTGCTGAGCAACAGTCTTTCTGCAAGTTGTTTTTGAGTTTGACATGCATCTTCATCCAGTAATGCTTGTAATTGTTGGTCTTCAAACTTTTTCGGTTGACCTGAACGTTCTTTGTCTTTCACATTGAAATCATCACTTTTAAAGTGTTTAAACCAGTGTTCACAAGTATCTTGAGATGGAGCATGTTTACCATAAGCTTCCCGAAGTATACAATAGCTTTCAGCAGCACTTTTCTTCAAAATAAAGTAGTGAATTAAACCTTCCTGCAAATGCACTTTTTTGGGCACGAAATTTGATATTTTTAAGTGTAAAAATATCTATGATGTTAACACCTTCAGAAAATTTGACATATGAAGTTTTGAAGCTTAGCAATACAAAATATCATACATATCAACTCGCATATATATCAACATATGTGTAACTCCATCTATTGAAAAAAATTCGCATTATTAACTGGTACACCTAGTAGAGCTAATGCACGCATAGGGTCTGGCTCATGATTGTACACCATAAGCGTATGTAGACGTAAGCGGTGGACCTTCCCCACACGCCACGTGCGTCTATTAAAAAAATATGTTTTCCCTAAGTGGCAGCCCTGACCAACTTTAAAATCATTTTTGTTGAGAATTTTCAGCTGAAAATATTCGAGAACACCTGAATTGTGAGTAATATATTAATTTTTATAATACTCATTGCAAATTGATTTTTTTAATTAAATTCAAAATATTGTGACGTGGGGGATGGTTTCTGTCTTGGACACGTGGCAGTTAACTGGATAAATGGTGCTCTTATGGTCTGGTAGAGTGAAGGCTCTTGTCCTGGGCAGCTCAGGTAAGCTTCAGCCTAGATTTTCTGTCATGGAGGATGCCTCTTGCCCAGGAAGTTCAGTTACTGTGGCCGAGGGCACAGTTATCCTCAGGGTGGAAGGACTTGCCTCTCTCATGTCCTGCTGCGTTAATAGGTGTGGCTGAAGAGGGGAGTAGGCCTTCCTTTTCTCCTCGAGTATCCACACCAGGAGAATTCATGGCGTTGTGATTTCCCTATTCCTTTGGAGAATGTGTCCTCCAGACTTGAACATACAGACAGAAGGGTACAGCCAACTTGAAAATGCCACTTATTAGGAAAAGAGCATTTCATCAAATAGCCATAGTCACATTCCAACCGAATCAGGAGGCACAAAGTCTATGTAAAAGGTCAGGTGTTGCCAGAAACTGCCCCACCTGTGGGCCGTGTGGACAGCTGAAGCTGTGGGCTGGGCTGTGGGCCACGGTGAACACGGGCTGCTTGTGGCTGTAGCTACAAGTAGCGTTGAGAGGCCTCCTATCCCGGTCTTCCCAGAAGAGTGCTGTAGACCTGAGGGTGGCTGGCCGCCCAGGTGAGCAAGAGGAACAGATTTATGAGTCCAGGATTTTAGGGGAGAGGCTAGGGCTAGAGATACTCGTTTGGGAATCATCAGCATAGGTAGTATTTGAAGGCATGGGATTCAATGAGATTGACCCTGAAGAAACTACAGAGAAGAGGATTCAGGACCAGGTTTGAAGTTCCTCCAACATTTAGAGGCTGAGCAGGCATGTGGTGTCACAGGTGACCAAGAGAACAGTGTTGCAAGAAATCAATGGTCAACTCTTTAGCTTGCTGAAAGCCAGAGTTCGATTATGATAAGAGAACTGATCATTGCATTTGGTGAGAAGATGATTTTGACAAGAGCTATTTCATTGGGGTTCTAGTTGGTAAGTTTTATTGGTGTTTTGTTTTTTTATTTTTTAAAGAAACAACTTTGGGTTCCATGGATATTTCCTACATAATTAAATTTTGAATGTATTTAAGACATGTAGAGTTGAAAGATTAAATATAAAGCCAGAAGCCATCCAATGTTCTACCTGCTGGTATGAAATGTAGAATATGACCAGTAACCTAGAGCTCCCTTTTGACTCTTCCTGATTCTATTTCCTGCTCCCTCTGTGCAGGT
This sequence comes from Myotis myotis, assembly GCF_014108235.1. Lineage (NCBI taxonomy): Eukaryota > Metazoa > Chordata > Mammalia > Chiroptera > Vespertilionidae > Myotis > Myotis myotis. The sequence continues at coordinate 27,375,178 of NW_023416335.1, forward strand.
AAGTCACCTGGCTTTTGTGGCGTCACTCTCTTGCTTAAAAAAAAAAAATTATCACCTATGTATGCACTCCTAACAATAGATTATTAGTGAAATATTTATTTCAACATTTTATATGGGGATCCTGTTGATCCTTATAATTTAAGTGTGTTAATAACTAACTGATAGATAGCTCCAGCTGTAACTGAAGTTCACTCATTGCTGTTAACTACAGGCACACCTCCTTTATTGTGCTTTGCTTTATTGCACTCAACTGATACTGCGTTTTTCACAAATTGAAGGTAAGACCCTCACCAGCAAAAAAGATTATGACTTGCTGAAGGCTCAGATGCTGGTTAGCATTTTTTGGCAAAGTATTTTTTAAGGTATGTACATTGTTTTATTAGACATAAGGCCATTGCACACTTAATAGACTACAGTATAAACAACTTTTACATGCAGTAGGAAATAAAAAAAAATTCATGTGACTCGCTTTATTACACTGTTTGCTTAATTGTGGTTGTTCTGGAAACGAACCCGCAATATCTTTGAGGTATGCCTGTATCAAATGTTTTTATCATACCACATTTTACTCAGCCAATCTATATTAATGGATGTTTGGATTATTTGCAATTTTTAGTTATTACAAACAATGCTGATGTGAACATTCTTGAATATGTTTCTTTGGGCTCATATGCAGGAGTTTTTCTAGCGTAAATACCAGGAGTGGAGTTGCTAGGTCATAGGATAACTTCAACTTTACTGCATAGTGCCAAACTACTTTACAAAATGTGCCAAATGTCATTCCTACCCCTAGTGCTTGAAAGTTCTTGCACAGTGTCCTGGAACACTTGGCATTGCCAAAGGTTGGCCAAATCTGGCTGCTATATGATGGTATGTTGTGGCTTTAATTTATATTTATTAAATATTGATGAGGTTGGATATTTTTAAATATTTTACTGGTTATTTGAATATTCTCATTTTTTGATTACGGTTTCTATCTTTTGTACTTTTTGAAGGGTTCTTTGCCATCTTGTTACTGGTTTGTAAGAGTTCTTTATATGTCTGGGAGACTGTTTTGTGAGCTTCTTTGCAAGTCAGTGAGGCCTGAGTGTGGCCCATCTGGGCTAGGTCAGTTTCACTGGGAGCCTGCACCCTGGCTCTGGGATCTAAGAACCTGTTGGATCAATGCCCATAACTACGGTTCTGAAGACCTCTAAGGTCACCTGGCAGGTGTGTCCCTTGGGGCCCTAGCCTCACCTGAGACCTTTGCCCCATGGTTTCCCAGCATGCTTGCCTCACCCTTGTTTTGTTGTAGCGGTCTCTCGGCAGGAGGGACTGTTATCATAATAGTCACAGCACCTGATGCTCACCAGGTACCTCCTACAGTTTACCTTTACCTGCACAGCCACCCAGCAGGGTGTTTTTGGGCCTGTGTAATTTGAGGAGATCCAGGTCCAGGAGGAAAAGTGGCCTGAGGTCACCTGGCCCAGTGAGGGCAGGCCACCAAAGCCTGTTTGGCCCTACACCAGCCATTAAGGCCAGCCTCAATGGGGCTGTTCCTCCCACCAGCCCAGCTCCTCCCACCATGCTGGCAGGCTGCCTGGAGGAGGTGTTAGGAAGGCACTGCCACTCCAGCCTCCTCCTGCTTTGCTGGGGAAGAGAGTAGGGGTTCAGCACCCTGGGCCACCCAGCCTAGCCTCTGCCCTGTTCAGAAGCACATCTCCAAGCTCAGTGAGGGTGGTGCGGGCTCTAGGAGGAGAGGAAGGAGAGTGGCGTGAATTGTACATGTCTCTTTGCACTCTGGAAATACACCTCTGCTTTCCAGAAAATTGAGTCAAATGGTATGGAAATTTGGCTAAGTGATTATAGATATTGTTTTGTAGACATGTTACCAGGTGTCTCTTCAAGAAGAGAAATAAATTTGTATTTATCTGCCTTTATTACGGGCTTAAGATTTTAATAAAAATGCTGCAAGGGAATATCACAAAGCAACTTGCCTGGGGCAGAGATGAATGTTGCTGACAAAAGTTTCAGACTGTCTTGTCTCATGTGAGGTTTCCATTGCTAATCTGACCCTGTCACCCCGAGGGACACTGGAGAGACTGATAGCCTGCATTTTTCCCCAACAGGTGATGCAGGACCCAGCCCCCCCAATGGAACACCCTGCTCCTTCTAGTCTGGAACTTGTATTATTTTTCAACTTAAAAAAAAAAAAATGGAAGGCATACTTTATTATTATTTAAAATACAGAGGGATGCTGGTGATGTGACGCAGTCTGTTAGGACACAAGTCATACACTGTCATGAGTTGTCCCAAGAGAAAAGAGGTGTGGGGGCCAGGGAGGGTTCCATGACTCTTGGAGGGACAGTGGCTGCTCTTTGATGTGCTTTCATTTTTTGAAGAATGTTTTAGCTAAGTATAGAAATCTAGGTTGACACGTTCATCACTGAACATCATGTTTCCTCATCTTCTGTCCTCCTTTATTTCAGATAAGAAGTCAGTGGTTATTTTTATCTTTGTTCTCCTATATATACTATGTTTTTTGGTGTGTGTCAGGGGAGGGAGCTGTTTCCAGATTTACTCTTTATCTCTGATTTTTAACAGTTTGATTGATGTGCCTTGGAGGGTTTTCTTTGTATTTTTCCTACTTTGGGTTTACAAGCTTCTTGGATTCAGGTTCTCTATTATTTTGTCATTATTTCTTCAGACATTTTTATTATGCTCCAATTTCTCTCTTACTGGAATTCCAGTTACATTACATGTATGTTGGGCTGTTAATATTTACCCAGAAGTCTTAGAATCTCCAACCTCTGTCCCTACTCTATTTTCCCCTTATGCTTCTGCTTGGATAATTTCTATTCACATGTCTTCAAGTTCACGGATTGTTTGCTCTGTTGCTTCCAGTCTGCAAATAAGCCCAGAAGGAGGGTTCTTCTCTGATATCATATTTTTTATTTCTAGCATTTCTATTTGGTTCTGTTCATGGATAATATCCTCCTGTTTTTCTAGTTGTTGTTTTTTTTTTTAACATATTTGTCATAAAGTTTTTCTCTGAAATTCCAATATCTGATTCATTTTCTTGTTTGGTTCTATGGACTATTTTTTCTCCTGTTGGTGGGGTAATATTCTTGCTTTTTGATGTGTCTTGTAAATTTTTATTGACTTCCACAGTCATTTTTTCTGTGTAAAAGAACAGTAGACATTAAAAATGATAAATATGTAAGGTGATGGATGTGTAAGTGAACTAGATGGGGGAATTCTTTCATGATGCTTATATGTATCAAGTGATTACAATGTACGCTTTAAATATCCTATACTTTCATTGTCAATTATACCTCAATAAAGCGGAAAAAATAAAATAATTGTAGAAACGGGAGTAAATGATATTCTCACCGTGTACAGGGCCTTTTCCTCTCTCAGTCTGTGTTGCAGTGGGTTGAGTCAACTTACTCTGTAGTTGAGCTAGATTTGGGCTTCCTGGTTAATTTAGTTAGATTCAGTCTACAGAGGCTTACAGTTATCTGAGGGCTAGGTCAGAGCTTTCTCCTTCATCGAAGTGGCTGTGGGGTTAATCTCAGTTCTGCTGCCTTATCCTCAGATTTTATCTTGTTCCTGTACCTACCTGTACCTTCACCTGCCCCTGCACTGGGGAGCTGCCAATCTCCCCTTCCCCCCCATAGAAAATGCCTCTACTTTGTACTCAGGACAGGGTGTTTGCTCCCTGCCCTCAGACCTCAGCAGGCCCCACATGGCTGCACCTGAGGGCTGGGGGTCCCTCAGCTCTCCTGCCCCTAAAGAAGGTGCGGGGGTCCTCACGATTTTATGGCCTCTGCTGCTACACTCTCAATCTCAGCAGGCCATTGTTCCTGTCTGGGGGCAACCTCTTTGCTAGCTGTCCTGCGCTTTCCTAATCTTCCTCCCATCACAGATCGCTGGAGCAGGGGCTGCAGGTTCTCCTTGCGTCCTGGACACACAGGTGCTATGGACTCTCGTCCCACCCCCACACGGCCTTTACACATTGTCTCCTTCTTTTGCTTGGAGGTTTCCACCCCACTGCTCCACCGAGGGCAACATCTGCGTGGGCACCCCTTGCCTATGACTGTGTAGAGGATCTGGGTTGTTCTCACTTCCAGGTGGGAGTAACATTTCTGCGTGGCCTTCCGCAGTCTGAGTGGAAGCAAAGGTGTCAATTTAGTATTGTAGCTCGTGAAATATTTATACTTTGTAAGGAGATGGGAAGTGACCCTGAAACTCTTTTTGTAACACACAGATTTGCCAGTTACCTCAGGGCCAAGCACTAAAGAGATGCCAAGGTTTTCTAAGAGATTAGTTTTACAAAATGTGTGGATCTTCTCTGTGAGAAGAAATGGCCTTCAATAGTATGCTACTGAGCAGATCTTTTCAACAGTGTTAAGACAGTCAGCCCCTTGCAAGGTAAAACCTCACTAATAATTTTTAAATTTATATTTTTATTCACTAATGATATTTTGACATTGAGTGAGGAAGCAGCTACCTTTCCAAAGGAATGTGTCTGAAGAAAAAACATTTCACAAATGAATGTTCAGAAATGTTATTTTATTATGCAGTTTTGTTGCTAAGAATGATGTGTCATTTATTTTTAAAAAAAGAAGTTTGACTTAAAAATTAACTTGGAAATATAGTTTTTAAATACTCCATGCAGCCTAGCTGGCATGGCTCAGTGGTTGAGCGTCGACCTATGAACCAGGAAGTCACTGTTCGATTTCCAGTCAGGGCACATGCCCAGGCTGTAGGCTTGATCCCCAGTATGGGGTGTGCAGGAGGCAGCCAATCAATGATTCCCATCATTGATATTCTATCTCTTTCTCTCCCTCTGCCTTCCTCTCTGAAATTAATAAAAATATGCTAAAAAAAAACAAACAAAAAAACAAAACTCCACGCAAAGGGTTTCAGTTGGTTAGACCAGTGGTCGGCAAACTCATTAGTGAACAGAGCCAAATATCAACAGTACAACGATTGAAATTTCTTTTGAGAGCCAAAGTTTTTAAACTTAAACTATATAGGTGGGTACATTGTTATTAACTTAATTAGGGTACTCCTAAGGCTTAGGAAGAGCCACACTCAAGGGGCCAAAGAGCTGCATGTGGCTCGCGAGCCACAGTTTGCCGACCACGGGGTTAGACCATTTGTTAAAATTCTTCAAATTCAACACAGTTTAATGAGTCTGGAGCAAAAACTGATTTTCTCATGAGTATAGAAATTTGCTGCCTCCATTGAGACAGAATGCAGAGTTGGTCAATGGGGTTGAATACAGGCAGTCCTCGGGTTAACGTCAGAGTCGATGTACGTCGTTTCATGGTTATGTCGCCATCTCCCATTTATTTATAAAAAAAAAAGTTCTGTCATTTCAACGTCTGCACATATGTGCTTTATGCTTTTTATTATTTATTTACCACAAGTAAAGGTCAGGAATTGTTTTTTAATTTTTTTTTTACTGTTTCACTTCATTCCTGCTGTGTGTGTGCTCCATGTGAGTGATGTAGGTAGGTGCTTATGTAGGTGGGTTCCGACTTATGGCGAAAATCGCGTTACGTCGCACTGTAGGAACAGATCTCTGACATAACCCGAGGACCTACTGTAATGTGCAACATGGATTAGAAGTGCAGCCAATTAGGCACTTCTTCATTGAGTCCGTGTATCCTCATGAGGATTCTTTTTTTCAGACATGTAGTCATTGAAACAATTGAAATATCATGTCAAATGGTTGTACAGCAAAGTGCCAAGCCTAATATTCCATAACTAAGGAAGTATATTTAAACATAGGACTCCCTGAAACCATTATTATTTATACCATGTGTTAGCAGAAGCAAAGAAGTTGACTGATAAATTTAAAATTATTTAAAAATATTTCATTCTATATCATTCTTCTAAAAGTTCTATGTCTGTATCAAATTTTTGTTTTATATGCACAATGTACTAATACTTCTTGTATATATATATATAATTTGTAAATAACTGTACTGGCTTGTGGGAATTCATGCTTGAATTTTTATATACTAGTTCTAATTTTAAAAAGATTACTATTTTAGTGCACTCTCAAAGAACACTGGTGTAGTTAGGATTTGGGGAGATGTTGCAGATAATTTCTTTAAAAAAAAATCTTTTTAGTTCAGTTGCAGTGGTTCAGAGTTTGAGCATCAGCCTGTGAACCAGGAGGTCACGGTTCAATTCCCTGTCAGGGCATATGTCTGAGTTGTGAGCTCGACTCTCAGTAGGGGGCGTGCAGGAGGCAACCAATCAATGATTCTCTCATTATTGATGTTTCTATCTCTCTCTCCCTCTCCCTTCCTCTCTGAAATCAATAAAAATATTTTATTTATGCCCACAACCCAGGCATGTGCCCTGACCGGGAATCAAACCATGACCTCCTGGTTCATAGGTCGACGCTCAAACTCTGAGCCATACTGGCCAGGCACAGATAATTTCTTAATAACAAAGTGTCAAAGGTAGCATGTGATTCATTTTCTTTTTCTTTTTTAAAAATATATTTCTTTATTGATTTCAGAGAGGAAGGGAGGAGAGAGAGATAGAAACATCAATGATGAGAGAGAATCATTTATCGGCTGCCTGTACACACCCCCTACTGGGGATCAAGCCCACAACCCAGGCATGTACCCTTGGCCTGAATCAAACCTGGTACCCTTCAGTCCGCAGGCCAACGCTCCACTCCATCCACTGAGACAAGCCGGCTAGGGCGTGATTCATTTTCTTAATAAAGAAAGAACACATTCAAAGTTATCCCCATGGCTGAATTTCATTGGCTTGCAGCTCAGAAGTTTCTTGGGTGGAGAGGAGGAGGAGAGGTAGGGGGTACAGCATTCGTCCTGTCGCTGCTAGAAAAGCGAGAAGTCAGAGTAGCATGGCCATGGTCCCACTTCCACGAGGCCACCACAGCTCCATTACATGTTCTTTGCCGTCTCCACATGGCCATGGACCCACTTCCACGAGGCCACCACAGCTCCATTACATGTTCTTTGCCGTCTCCACATGGCCATGGACCCACTTCCACGAGGCCACCACAGCTCCATTACATGTTCTTTGCCGTCTCCACATGGCCATGGACCCACTTCCACGAGGCCACCACAGCTCCATTACATGTTCTTTGCCGTCTCCACATGGCCATGGACCCACTTCCACGAGGCCACCACAGCTCCATTACATGTCCTTTGCCATCTCCACACAGCCTTCGTCGTTTTTCTAATGGTCCCGGTGCAGTGCAGGTTGCTTTATTTTGCACCCTGCAGATTGTAGGGGAGAGGGGCCATTCTGTTCATGCAGAGGCTGTGATAGGGGCAGGAGTTTCTAGCCCAGAGTACAGGTTTCTTTCCTTCAGTGTACAAGAAAAGGTTCTTGGATCCTTCTTTGTGTCTCTGTCAGCTTTTGTATGATTTTATTTCTGGGATTCAAGACGTGGAGGAAAGGCCACAGAACAACAGCGTGTCTTGGTCACCAGTGACACACTTCTCATTGGATCTGTGTGTCCTCATGAGGAATCTTTTTTCAGACACGACAGTCATTAAAACCTAGTATCAAATTGCATTGTGGACTGGGGTCGGCAGGCACTGTTGCCTGGGCTGCGTCTGGGGCCACGTGATGACAGAAGGTCACAGCTGAGGCTCAACTGCTCCTTGGGGCTCTCAGCGTGGCACCCTGAGCTCCACCCAACTCTGCAGATCTGGTGATGGTCATGAGCACAAATTGGGGCCCAACAGCATACACACATAACTTTAGATTAACATTCTATCCCTCAAGAGCCCATTTTTGTTTTAGTTGTTTTTTAATTTAAAGATTAGGTGACAGGATAAGGCAAGTTTACTCCTCAAGTTAAGCTCCCTGTAGCCTGCCCCTTTGCGTCACCATTTGGGATGAATGCAGAACTGTGACATGTGCTGACTGTCTCATCGGGGCTCCCCGCCCCTGCCGTCCCTCCGCCCAGGTCCCCATCAGCATCAGGGGCAGCTCCATCTGGATGTGCTGTGTCAACTGAGTTCTCACACATAACATTTTAAAGCATCACTCCAGGAGCTAATATATATTTTTATAATAATCTGCAAATATTTTTATTAATTTCCTCTGAAGAAGGAAGGGAAACCTTGCCTCACTTCCAAGGAAGGATATAGCTCCTGCCTTGCCCAAGCTGATGTGTTATCAACCATATCATTAGCTTGCCTGCTTTGTCTGCATGTCCTTGCTTAATATTTCATGTCACTCTGTGGCCTTTTGTGCCAGGATCCAGGCGGCTCTGAAATATCCATTCATTATGTCCCGGGAAACTCATTGTTGATGTTGTTACTACTCAGCAGTTTATAGATGTTGACAACCGGAGACATTGGTTAAGTGACCTGCTTGTAACCAGCCACCTGGCCAAGAAGGGAGGTCAGCACCGAGCCGTGGGGTTGCTGGCTCCTACTCTTTCTTGCTGCTGTGGGCTCATTATTCGGGGCCTCTGTGTGCTTGTCTTCGATGGCCATGAGCTGGATTCTCTGGAAAACATGCTGACCCAGGAGGGCAAACATTGCATTGAGGGGAGAGGCTGGGAGAGAACTGGGCAGGTGCAGGGCTGGACCAGGAGCCGCCCCGTGGAGAGCTCTGGCCAAGCCTGCTTGTTGGTGAATCTGGCATCAGGAAGAAAGGGCCAGGCTCTGTGCCATCACCTTGCTTGATCAGTGACAGGTCATCCTAACACCTAAGGCTGATATGAAGGCACTGAGAGCTGAAGCCATGGCTGCTTCGGGGTACTCTACCCCATACAATGCAAGGAACACTTGCAGAGAAGGGAGTGGGAGGAACCAGGCCTGTCCAAGCAGGTAGTCCTGGCACCACGCTGGTCCTCATCTCTGTCCTGCAGCATCCTTCCTAAACGCCCCCTCTCAGCATCGCCTTTGCTGGATCTGGCAGCTTACCTGGTGGTGGTGTGATGCAAACCCACATTCCTGAGGGGCTGAGGCCCAGCTACCCACACCCTTCTCAGGCTGCTGTCCCTGTCCATTCCAACTGCTCTAGGGGCACCCACCGTGGGCCATTGGGTCCCACATGCTCCTCCCACAGCCCTGCCTCCTCTGCAGTCCAGGCTGGTTCTTCTGGAGGATGGTGATCTCCTTGTCTGCTCCTCCCTGCACACTGAGCTCAAAGGGGCGGCTACTCCTTGTAGTTCAGTGCTGCAGGTGGGAGTAGGATCGAGTTGACATCACCTGGCAATGGTGCCCTAACTGATGGGAATTTGTATGTCCTTTATGTTGGGATTGTGGTGGGTTGAACGGTAGCCCCCCAAAAGATACATCTGCAGAAAATCCCTAGAACCTGCCAGTGTTACCTTATTTGGAAAAAAGGTCTCTGAAGATGTCATTAAGTTGAGGTCCTGAGATGAAATCATTATGGATTATCAGGGCGTGGCCTGAATCTAGTAGTGTCCTCCTGACAGACCCACAGATGGAGGAGGTGGAGGCCATGTGAACACAGAGGCAGAAATTGTGGTGATGCAGCCACAAGCCAAGGAATGCCTGGGGCCACCAGAAGCTGGAAGGGGCAGGAAGGATCCTCTCCAAGAGCCTCCAGAGGGAGCATATCCTGAGACACCTGGATTTCAAACTTCTGGTCTCCAGAACAGTGAGAGAGTAAAGTGCTCCTTTGTGATCACTTATTGTGGCAGCCCCAGGACCCTGACATGGAGACACACAGTTCTTGTCCGTTAAAGGACTGTGTGAGTGCCGAGGGACAGAAGAAATGGACTCTACTGAATATCTTCTGTTTGCCTCTCCAGACACGCTGTCCACCCTTGTCCACCAGCCCCGGCCCAGGAACACTAACCTCGATGAATCAGTCACATTAACAGACTCTCGTACCTCCTTCCTACCAAGTGTCTCCCTGTGGATGGTGGTTCTCCACCGCGGCCACACCTTCTCCCAGGTGTCTTCACTGGCATCTGGAGCCATGTGGGTCCTGCCCTGGGTCCCTGTCCCTCACTGAAGGGTGCTTCTCCATCCCTGTTGCTTTCCAATCTGGCCTCTGCAGCCCCCTGTCATCTCACTCTTGGGTACCCACATTGGGTTCCCACTTTCTATTTCCTGATGCGGTCCCGACAGGCTCAACTATCTTGACTGCTCAAGATTAAACGGCACCTAGACTTTTGGACACACCGAATGTAATTCTAGACTCAGTTGCATCTTCTTTTCTGCCTTTTATTTTAACCATCATTCTAGGTGGTGAATAAAAACTGCCACAGCATTAACTGATACATGAAATAGGAAGTCTTTAATTGATTTGTCCTAGTCCTGTGGGAAGGCTGGCATGAGCTGTGTGTGGCTGCCCATTCACTCTGCCTGGCTTCCATGGCGGTGTTGGAGCTCTCTGGTGATTGAGGGTGGTCAGGCAATTCTTCAGAACCATGTGAGGCTGCGAGCACCTGTAAAGATGCTAGTGGTCCAGAGCAACTTGCTTTGAAAGTCTCTTTGCCTATTCTGCCCTTTCAGGGATCAAACTCTCCCTGCCTCAGAGGAGAGAGGGGCAGTCGTACTGGAAGGGACAGCAAAGCCACTCCCCTAGTGGCATCTAAATCCCGCAGTGCCCAAGCCGGAGGTGTTTGTGGGCGGGTAGTGGGCACTCCAACCCTCGTTGTACACGTCTGTCCATCTGTAGACGAGCTGGGCACAATGTCAAGTCGACTCCAGGTTCTGAGAGCTGTGAGGGGAGCTGCCCTTCTGCCTGCCTCCAAGAGTGCGCGTGCCCAAGGGTGGAGAGCAGGAAGAGCTGCATAGTTTCCAGCTGTGATTACAGCACATGACTTCTGTGCCATTTGGATTTGATGGCTGCTCTACGCCTGAGCCCTCACACTGACCAATGAGAATAGCCATGCGAGGCATGAGCACCTCTGTTATTTTCACAGAGGAGGTTGGGGCCTGGGGGTGGTCTAGGGTCGCTAGGGCTGTGAGGCTAGGGAGGCTCAGGGAGGTGGTGACCTGACAATAGAGGCAGCCCCAATGGCCACATCCTCTTACTCTTAGCTGTACTTTCCCTTGTCTTCACATCAGTACGCCCACCCAACCATTCCACCAGATGGCCTCCCATTGCTTCTTCCATTGGCCAGTCTTCTTCAGAGGCTACCCTATGGGAACAGGGAGAAATATGGGGCCTGGTTTTCATTTGCCTTCTCTCTGAACATCTGTGCCATTTCTAGGGGTGCATCAAGCAGCTCTGGGGCTCTGATGGGATAATTTAGCATCCTGTGGTCGCCCTGTCAGTCCAGACCTTGTGGAACTTTCTGCCTTAGGGGCTCTTCCCCACCTCCTTCCTTCCGTTTGGGTTGCCGTATTATGACAGGCCAGGGCAGGCGTGGTCTGATGGCTGCTGCTCTTATTTTTATTTTCACCTCTTCCTCGACCTGCACACACTTTGCTTTCATCCAGGGTTTAGGAGGTTTGCTGCAATTTAAATAGGATGTTCTTGCTTGTTGAATGCTAAACCTGAAGCCACACAGCTGATTGGTAAATCAAACTTAGCAAATAAATCAACCATTCTCTTTTAGTATTGTCTTTAGGTCTTATTACTCATATCTCCCTTCATTAGAGGTTTTTATTGTCTTCTCTTCGGCTCAACAAAGACAACAAAATCTGCCCTGTTAATTTTGTAATTGAGGTCTATGCAAACATATTGCCATTGCCGTGGAAAAATGTTTACTCTCTCTCAGCTGAACACACAGTACATTTTTAGTTGAATAAGATCCAACTGAAAGGCATAAATCAGGGGTTTAAAAATAGATTGAGGATTGCAAACGCTTAGTACGTCAGTATACTAGTCGAGTATTAAATGGCAGCAAAACGTAGATCAGACTGCCTGGCGTTGCTGGTAGAATTCAATTTAACCTCCTTAATATGTCCCTGTATTTCAGTTCATTTCTCATAAAAACCTACAGAAGGGCTCCTGACAGGAAGAGTCCGCATTGGGAGGGATAGAATAGCAAAGGAAATAAGATGGTAAAATAGTTACCCTTTTCTTTATTCAAAAGCTGAAATCTGCTGTTATTGTGTTGTTGTTTTTTCACATTTGTGAGAGGAAACAGAAATACTTATTTATGTAGTGAGGCTTCAGGCAGAGTTCAAAGATGGAGCCTGTTGGACACATCTTGGCCAGGATGATGTACCTGTCCATGGAAACTAAGACACTTGAGGAGAGAGAGAAAAACACACAGATGGCTCCCCTAAAACACTGTGATGAGCTCCTGCTCACTGAATTACTCCCATATCTGGAGACAAGGTGGAAGTCAGTGCAGACAGGATTGGCTAAACACGACTAAAGGCAGGAATCAGAAACAATAGGGAGCTTGAAGGGGCTTTGGGATGGGTGGCCTTTTCCAAGGTACTAGCGCAGAATCGCTTTTGAGAAAACCCACCACCTTTAATCAACACATCAACAGTATCTATTGTTATAACTACAAATGTTCACTTTCAGAATTTTATTTTGCATACAAAGAAACTGAAGCTTGCAGACATTTAATAACTTAGCCCTCAAATCACAAAACTATCCAAAATTCAAATTCAGGTCTCAATCTGGGCTTGTTGGGGTACAAAGATGACTTAGACCTAGTCCCAGATGGGCGGGACTTCAACCTAACTGAAGAGATGGCAAGCGTGAGCAATAATTGTAATGAGGAGGAGTAGATGATAACAGCCAAGTGACTCAAAGTGAAATAAAGCTTCAGAGGAGTGAGGTTTAACTAAGTGCGGGGGAGACTGGATCAGACCGGGTTTGGAAGGATAGGACTGGCGTGGCTGGAGAGAGGGGAGGGCATGAATAGAGGTGAGGGCACATGAGGGTCTTTTTTTTTTTTTTTTTCAGAGTTTCTAATGCTCTGCCTTATGACTGTTATATCTTGACTGACAGCATCAGAGTCCAGAATCATGAATAATAGCTCTCATTTGCTGAGCATGTTTTCTGGGCTCCAATCACATGCAAAGGCTTTAAATTCATTGACTCATTTCCCAGCAATCCTATTGCTTGCCCATTTTGCAGGAGGAGCACAAGGCTTGGGTAGGGAAATCACCTTGTGTATGGTCACTTGGATCCCAAGGGTTGGGGCAGGGTCTCACAGCCTAATCTATCTGACTCCAACCCCAGGGACTTTGTCCCTGCATCAAACCACCGCCAGTCTCCCCAGACCCTCAGGGTGAGCTCTGCCTGGTGTACCTGCCACTCTGGTGCAACCTAGTGTCTTGGTGCCTGGAGGGCTGATTGTCCAGACTGACACACCCATGTATAAAGAGGTCTCCTCCTTGGTCCCACCCTTGGGGAGGAGGTCACAATGATCTGAGAAGCCTCATTTTCCAGTGGAGGTGGAGGGTTGCTGGGGGTGCGGGCTCTCAAGTGGCAGATGCATATCTGGGACGAGCTCTTGACCACCATTATCCACTATGTGACCAAGTCGGAAGCTAGAGGTGACACCTAATAATCTAGCCTGAACTTTCCCAGGGGCCAAGCATGATGGTTGTTATTCTTGGATGAGCCATGGAGAGGCAGAGTAGGACGGTGCTGGAGGCTCTGGACCCAGGAGCCAAGCCCAGGCTCTGCCTCTGGCTCCATCCTTCCTCAGCCTGCGCCTCTGCACCTCCAGACCCCAGTTGATCATGGAGTGAGCCAGTGAGGCGTGGGGCAGTTGATTTTACATGTCATCTCAGCCAGGCCATGCGCCCCCATGCTTGGTCAAACACTAGTTGGGATGTCACTGTGAAGGCATTTTTCTCACATGAGAATAACACTTAGCTCAGTAGAATCCAAGTAAAGCAGGTCGCTCTCCTTGATGTGGGTGGGCTGCAGCCTTTCATTGAACCCTTAAGAAAGACACTGAATGTCCTGCATAGGATTCTGCCTCCAGATGGGTTTCAGAATGGAATGTCCCACCCTCTTCCTGGGTTTCACCAAACTCACCAGCCCCTCGACTGGGTGAGACAATTTTTTAAATCTTTCTCTCTCTCTCTCAAGCACACACATATTCTATTGATTCTTTTTCTGTGGAGAATCCCGACTAAATCAGTTAATGAGAGTGTGATAGTGTGTGCCGCTTTCAGGGCTACAGAGAGGAATGGGTGATGGCACGGGGGTGATGACAGTGGGTGATGGTAGTAGCTGATGGGAGTGTGTGCCGGGAGGTCTGTTGGATGGAATGTGCTAATCTAAATAAAGACCCTTCGGACAGGGCCTGGCACGTAGTTAGTTCTTGATGGTGGCCAGAGGAGAGTCACTTTTCTTGTTAATGAGGACTGTTATTTTCTCAAACTTGTTTTTTTTTCATTTTTCATAGGGCCTAAACTAATCTTAGAACCACCCATGAGCTGAGTGCCACTGTTTCCTACTTTGAGTTAAAAAACCTGGAATCAGCCCAGCTGGTGTGGCTCAGTGGTTGATCATAGACCCAGAAACCAAGAGGTTTTGGCTCGATTCTGAGCTAAGGCACATACCCTGGTTGCAGGCTTGATCCCCAGTAGGGGGCATGCAGGAGGCAGCTGATCAATGATGTTCCTCTCTCATCAGTGTTTCTATTTCTCTATCCCTCTCTCTTCTGACTCTCTCCAAAAATCAATAAAAACATATTAAAAAACAACACTTGATATCAACCCTGGGGATGTGGTGTTGCTAAGGACATGGGTGGTCCAGATGGAGTTAGGTCCATCCAGCTGTTCGTCCCTCTGGGCGGCCCGACGTGGTGGCAGGCTTCCCTGCCGGGTGCTGCCTGCCAGGCCTCTGCTGTGCAGGGCTGTCAGACTGCCTTTATGGAGCTCTATTATCAGCGATTTAGAATCAAGCAGGTAAAGTGCGTTCTCAGTTGAAAAACATCATGTGGGATCTTTAGCTGAAACACATTTTCTAACAAATATTTCTAAAGTCTATTTGGCCACTTAAAAAGTAATGTATTTCTTCAAGAGTGTTTGGACTTGCCACTTTTAGCCTCTTAAAGGTTCAAATGAAATTTTTCCTTTTTCATATAAAACTATGCAGCAATTTAGTCTGCCACAAGAAGCAAACCTTTTCTGGGTCTTAAAGGGGTGATTAAGGATAGAAGGGGTAATGCTGGCGAAAGAGCCCCTCTGCACACACAGAAAGGGTTCTAATGGAAGTCGCAAAAGAGCTCTGAACTCCCAAAGCAGATTTCAGTCACGGGAATCTCAGAGCCTCACTCGCTCAGAGCTGGGCTGTGCCAGGGGGGAACCAGCAGCCACATTGGCCATTTACATTTAAATTACTTCACGTTAAATACGCTTTAAAATTCAGCTCTTCAGTCACACAAGCTACATTTTGAGTGCTCCTGGGCCCCAAGCCGCTGGTGGTTCCTGCACTGGGTAGTGCCCACAGAGCATTTTCTTCACTGAGAAATTCTGCTGGACGGTGCTGCTCTGAGCAGGCCAGCTGTGCCCGTGGGCCAAATCCGGCTCCCCACCTGTTTTTGTGAATAAAGTTTTATTGGGACACAGCCACACCCACTTTTATGGACTGTCTGGCTGCTTTTGCACTACTGTTTCTGAATTGAGTTGCAGCAGAGACCATATGACCTGCAAAGCCTGAAGTATTTTCTATCTGGCCCTTTAAAGAAAGTGATTGCTGAGTCTGCTCTAGACCACAGATTTGAGGTCAAGCTGGGCACATCTGTGAGGGTGGCGTGATGGCCTGCCTTACGCTGGCCACATGGAGCTCATGAGCACTGGCCTCGCCTGTGGTACAACTGAGTGGTCAGGTCCAAGACGTGCCAGGCAGGGACATGATGGTTTCTGTGCATAGCAGCTCCAGCACATGCCACAGAATTGCTGAGTGGTAGGTGTAAGGACACATGGCCTCATGTGTGCACGTTTTGCATGCATGTTCACATGTATGGTGTGTTCACATGTGCACACATGTGATGTGAATGTGTGTGCGTGAGCGCACATGTGTGTGGGTGTTATGGGGTATGCATCCAGCCAGCTTGTAAGCAATGCTTCTGTGGATGATGGCCATGGGGCTGTCTGACACTTTCCATTTTCAAGGCAGAACAAGAGAGAGGACCACACAGAGCAGAAACTACCCCCCCCCCCTTTTTTTTTAAATAAGGAAAAGGCCACCAGATTATTTTTCAGAGAGACTGTGGGAATAATAGGCCTGCTGGTTCACTACCCTCTCCTGCCCCCCCGCCCCCTGGGGAAAGAAACACTTTATTCCCGATCACACCAGGAGACATATTTCTCTCTGCAGGGCTGCTTCTAGAAAATGCAGTTCCCTGTAGCAGCACAATCTCTGGAAGAAGAGAAAGCTGACTCTTAGAATCAAAGTGATGATGATGGTGCCCAACGCTGATAGCAAAGTCCTCCAGACCAATGGACACACACAGAGACATGCTGGGCTTGGGGCCAACATGGGGCAGTGAAGGGCTGGTGTTAGTCGCTTGGAGGCTGGACTGGAGAGAGAAGCTGCCAGGCCAGTGAGAGACAAGGTGGACCATCGCATTCAATCCTCCTCCTTGCAGGAAAGCGTTCGTGAGGGGTATACCGAGGAGTTCACAAGCAGCAACTGGGTCCTGCAAGGCTCTGGTGTGGGAATTACACAAAAGCAGCATCTTTTGTAAGAATGAGTGAAATTCCTGGAGCGGGCTTAGCTGCAGAGCATATGCTTTTGTGAATACATTGCAGGGTGTGCTGATGGATATCCAGTTAAAATACTAGTGAAGACAGAGACTCTAGAGTCAACTACATGTAAGCATATTATCTAGATTCTTTAAATGACTACTTGAACTACTTACCTTTTCTAGTTTTGTTTTTTCATTTGGAGTTTTAAGTTTCTCGGTAATATCACGACAGGTGGGAAGATGCTTTGGGTCCCTTGGCCTCAGAAGATGCAGGATTGAAATCAGTTCTTTTTTTTAAAATTAAATCTTTATTGTTCAGATTATTACAATTGTTTCCCCTTTCCCCCCCTATAGCTCCCCTCCACCTGGTTCCTACCCCACCCTCTGCCCTTACCCCCTCACTGTCCTCATCCATAGGTGTATGATTTTTGTCCAGTCTCTTCCCGCAACCCCCACACCCTCCCCCCCCCCGAGAATTGTCAGTCCACTCCCTTTCTATGCCCCTGATTCTATCATATTCACCAGTTTATTCTGTTCGTCAGATTATTTATTCACTTGATTTTTAGATTTACTTGATGATAGATATGTATGAAATCAGTTCTTTTAAGCACAACCATTGGCTTGTGGTGCTAACTTACTGATGTAGGTAACTTTATTTGGAATTAAAGTGAAAAGTAGGGGAGATGTCGGGGGAAAGTTCAAATGTATGACTGTCTATCAACATTTCCGCTTGTTTTACGATTTAGAACAAGCATGTCAAACTCGCGGCCTATGGGCCGCATGCCTCATTTTCTTGGCCCGTGTTAGCCTTTGAGTTTAACACGCTTTGTTTAGAATATAACCGCCAGAGACAGTAGCTCGCAACTTATGCAGGCGCCAGAATTGCTTGGAGTAATGTTGCAGAGCAGGGCCCTAGTAATTTTGCTTCTAACAAGTTCTCTGGAGTTGTGGACGCTACTCATCCAGGAACCTTATTTTGAGAGCCACCAATCTGAGAGACAGAGCTGCAAGCTACATCCTGACACCTGCAGAGGAGGCAGGGTTTTTCAGAAAACAAATCCAGAGCTTCTGCATTTGGAGCTAGGGAGGCTATAGATAAGAACAAACTCAAAGGGAAATGTGTTTGCGCATGGCAAGGAGTACGCAACAACATAGGAAGAGCAGAGGTGGCTCGGAGGCGTTTGCGGCCATTCCAGCACATTGGTGGGGACTTACACTTCACTGTCTCACCATCCACAGGTCTGACACTGCATGGTGCCAACTAGGAGCCAAAGTAGCAAGAGTAATGATTAGCCATATCTTGAACTCTGTGTAAAGGGATGAGTGTTCATTTGTTGCACCAATACCAGTCAATGACTAGAAGCACATGTGCCAGGAAGAGAACAATAGAGCTGGGTGATGGAAGAAGTGAGAGAGCAGGCTCAAGATCAGGACAAGACTAGTACCCAAATAACCTTGGCAAGGTATTTGCAGAAAGAAACTTCTTGATATGTATGTGGTGCATGAGTGCATATGTGCATGAAAGAACTACTGGCTAAAGGCTTCCCCAATGGGGAGGAATTGGAACTTAATAACAGAATCACACATATTTGTACTGGTATATTATCTGAATTTTTTTCTTTGGTGTTTATGGGTTAAGTTACCTAGTAAACTACACATTGTTCATTCTTTCATTTGGGTTTCTCAGTCGTTTTGTTGTACTTATAAAGAGCTTATTTAGAATCCATTCCCATACTACTAAAAATAGATACTTCAGTGTAAAATTATGTGACATTGCATTTTGATCAGATGTTCCTGGGGATCCACTTATATTTTCACATAACAGGAGACAAAAGGCTCCTTACCTGTTTCCTCATAGTTCCCTTTATAATTCTTAGGGAATGTTGCTTAGATAACAATATTTTTTTGTATATCAAATTAAAATAGATATTTAATGTCTTTATTTTTTAATTTTTTTAATAGAGGCCTGGTGTACAAATTCAGGGCCAACTGGGGGGCAGGGCTGGCCAGGGGGATGGGCCATGGGTGGTTGGCCAGTCAGCCCCGCCCCCTGGTCGAACTCCCAGTTGAACTCCTAGTTGAGGGGACAATTTGCATATTAGCCTTTTATTATATAGGATTCCTCTCTTTTCAATCTTCTTCACATCTTTACTTGGCACATAGTAGCAAAGGTGACAGCCTTTACTTGTTTCTTTGGGACACATGCTTGAGCAGATACTGACACACATTTGGATTAGAGTTTAACAATTATACAACTTTCAAACTCTTAAGGGATGATGCCCAGTCTGACAGGGGGTTCTTGAACAGACTGATCTATGGTTAATAGGGAACAGTGGATGGTGAAGGGGAAATCTCTCCCCTATTCTGGGAAATAATTCAAGCATTCCCTCATGATAGCCAATAGCATCATTTTTATTTATATTTATTTATTTTTGTTAATCCTCATCTAAGGTTATTTTTTCCATTGATTTTTAGAGAGAGTGGGAGGGATGGGGAGACACACAGGGAGGGAAATATCAATGTGAGAAGGACACATTGATTGGTTGCCTCCTTCATACACTGTTACTGGAGCGGAGGCCAATCCTGAAATCAAGATACATGCCCTTGACTGGAATCGAACCCACAATCCTTTAATCTGTGGGCCAATGCTCTAACCACTGAGAAAAACCAGCTAGGACTATAGCATCATTTTTAGATCAGAAAATACAAAGAGGGAATACTGTTTTGTGCTCTTTTTCTAAATATTAAAATAGACTAGTCTTATAAACACTCCCCATAATATTTTTCTTTTCATTACCTATTCTTACTGCCCAGGATAGATTAGTGTTTCTCAGAGTTTCACTTCTGTAAGTAGTGAACTAGTTTGTAGCAGACCAATTATCCCACTGAAAATAACTAGGAAATCTAGATAAAAACAAATGTGTACATTAAAAAGCTACCATGAACACAAGGGTTCAGGATTCTAGAAAGACGGTAGATTCATTGATGTAAGCTTTGTACTTTAAGCCCATCATCCCCTTATGGCATTTGTTAATTCTTATGCAATCAGAGAGAGGGTGAGAAAAATAGCATAAAGCAGATACTCAGAAGGTTTTCAGTAATTTCCCAGGAGTGGGAAGACAAAATTGTGAGTTCAGGGTTTCTGAAACAGCCAGGACTTGAGGTGCCAGAGAGAAGGCATGTGAGTTATAGTGAGTCTAACCTTCTGATCTGCTTGTCCCCTCAAAGCATTCTCTAAGTTCTTAATGTGCAGGCTTAGATAAGATGAGCAAAATGTGGTAGCCATATGACCTTGGCTAAGCAGCTTAAAGAGAGTTTTCAAACGGTCTAATGGTGTAAAAATAAAAATGAAATTTAAGGGCCCAGGTAAACTTTATGAGATTTAAATAGGAACTTTTTTTAGAAATAAAAAATAAAAGAAGCTGAAAATAGATTTTACAAAGACTGAAACCTGGTGTCAAAATAATTCAATATGATCTTCCCTTATTCGAGTTGGATGACAGAACTATAGACTCCCTAGGGTTTCTGCAGTTTTTCATAATTTAGTGTCCAGCATTCAGTCAAAAGCACCAATCACACTGATGGCCAGACAGATTCTGAGGTACTCCAGATAGTGGAGTTATTGAATACAGCTGAAAAACAAACAAACAAACTACAACTAATACAATTCAATAAAACAGATGACAAGATGGTGAGTTCACAGAAAAGTGGAATCCATAAAATAGAATCAAATGGAAAATTTAGGATTAAAAAGCACAATGATTGAAATTTAGTACAAAACAGAGGAATAACAATAGCTGAATAAAATAGGCATTTTTAGACAAAGAAAAACCCAATAACATATCTACCAGATGCTTCATGAACTTCTCCAGATCTGCCTTTCTGAAAAAAAATGGGACAACCACATTTTGTTCTCAGTAATTCTTTCCAACCTGGTCACCTCATGAGTCAAGCAGAGGAATAACCTGTCCACAATCTGAATGAGTTTGGATTAAAATAATTTGCTGAGAATGTGTTTTGGTCTCTCCCCTCCCTCTGAAAATGCTGTAGGTTGGATACCCCATTTGGAGCATACTTTTACCTCTCATATTATAGAGACCCAATATTTGTTTTCCCAAGCCTAGTAAGCATTATGGTGCAATTATGGTGTGTTTTGTACATGTATGTGTATGCTTTGCAGGTGCTGTAGAGGCAGGGAGATGTGGGAGGGCTGACTATCAGGCTTCATGGACAGAATTCTCAGACTATCTGAGATTAAGTTTCCTTAAACCTTATCCTATTTAAAAAGATGAAGCTTTCAATGCTCTTCTTTTCAGACTCAATAAATTTTTTTGGTTCTTGTTTCCTTAAAAAAAAAAAAAAAAAATCTACACAGCCCTAGCTGGTTTGGCTCAGAATGACAGCCTATGGATTGAAGGGTCCCAGGTTTAATTCTGGTGAAGGGCACATGCCCAGGTTATGGGCTCGATCCCCAGTAGAGGGCATTCAGGAGGCAGCTGATCAATGATTCTTTTTCATCAATGATGTTTCTATCCCTCTCTCTCCATTCCTCTCTGAAATCAATAAAAATATATAGTTTTAAAAGCCTACACAAATAAAAAGAAACACATACCCTCTAGCTTAATGTTTAAATAAATGAATTCTACTTGGGAATACATGAATAAAAGAACTTTCCTTCTACCAAATGGTTAACCATACATACATATGTGTATACATATGTTCTTTATTCCTAAGAATGGGGTGGATGGATGCGTTCTCATTCAGTCAGGATTTCATTCTTTACGGAGATCTCTCGGAGCTGATGGCCATGCTGACCACTCTCTGCTCTTTGAGGTTTGCTTGTCCTCTTCAATTTACTGGAAAGATTTCCTGTTTGGAGAAATGAGATTTCCTTGAGAAATTTGAGGTGTTCCACTTATTTCCATGAGCATGCAGTTCAGAGTCTGTCATGGAGGTCCCACAGCTACAGACACTACTAGTAAGGAAGCCTGAAACCAGCTTCAAGCATCCCTGGTGCTGTGTGAACTGGAAGGAGATGGTGAGGAGGAGTCATCCTGGGTGGGGGAATGAGGCCAGTTGGGGGCAGTCTTAAACTGTGTGGACAGATGTGTGGGATGTAGAATGCTGGAGATAATGAATCATCAACGTGACTACAAAGTCTAACTCAGAGATGCTGGGAGGACAGGGGGAGGACTGGCCTGGATAAAAGGCTCAGAGATGATCTGGAAAGTTCCTGGGAGAGTATGGGGCCAAGAACAGAAGCCATGGCGAATATGTGTGGACCAATTTAGCAGTTAGGAAGTCATATCAGAAAAGGCAGTGGGAAGGGCAGCAGATAAGGGACCCTCAGAGATATGAGGCTCAGCCCTAGGTGGGAGGCTGCCTGCAGTGAGGGGCAGGTGTGACTGGTGGTTTGGACCTTCTTGGGTCTGGTCACAAGGGACAGCAACAGCCGCAATGTATATGTTTGACAGCAGCTTCACCTGCCCTAGTTATTCTTGAGAAGGAGGGACAGCCTCTTGCTCAGTTAGGTTGAGAAGGAGAGGAAATACCCATATGTGGCCCATGATGCCTTAAATCAGGACTTGATAGACCAGGGTGTCCCTGCATTGACAACCACCAGGAAACTCCTGTGGGGCTCATAGCTGGTCTACCCAGGAACTGTGTCACCTGCTCTTTCAGAGAGCTGTTCACAAGGCATGTGCATCTCTTGAGTGGATGTTTTACTTCTCTTCATAGTAAGATAATAATCCCAGAACTGGGATCCACTTATCTATTATTCCAGTTTACCTGAAAATTTTCCAATTTTTTTGAGGATTTTGTCCAGAACTGATAAACTTTCATAGGGATCATTTTTTGAGTTCTTTTTGTCTGTGGGGAAAAAAAATAAATACAATGATTAAGCTTTGGTAAGTAATTAAGGCATAATTCCAAAAGTCTTTTCCTTAAAACTTCTGAGGAAGCAGCATCCTGTGCACAACGTCATGATGGTTGCATAGCCTCAGGTGAGGCCCTCAAAACATCCTTTCCTTCCTTGAGCCCAGAACCGAGAACGTGTGGCTTGTACTCAAGCCTGGGTGGAAGCGTACACCTTCATACTTTCTCTCTACGCTCAGAGGGTGCACTAGCGAGAAACTACTGTGTCACTTGGGTGTAGGAAGGGCCCTCGTTCCTCGTGGTGAGCGCCAGTTCCTCATGGAGCTAATGCTCCTGAGTGATTGGACCTGTCCTTGGACCTGGACACAGCTCACAAGTGGGTGACTTCCCGCCCTGCCTTCTGTCAAGCCCTTTCTACCAATAATTGTGTGGACTGGTCCTGTTGCTGGGGAAGAGGAACAGTGTGGGGTTGCACAGGGCTGGGAGGGACTCTGCATGTGCCTGGTCCGAGGGCCGACTCCAGTCCGACAGAGTCAGGGTGGAGGTGGGCTCACCTTAGAGTCAGAGTCACTCCTCCTTTGGGCATGACCTTCACTGTGCCCTGCAGCGCATGCTCCTTCTCCTTCCTTACCCTTCTACTCTCAAAAGGTATCAAGAAGATCCACCCCCTTTAGTTTTCCCAAAACTCCTTGGAACACTTAAGGAAAACCTTTAAGTTTAGCACATTTATATTTGTTGAACACATGAATAATAACCGGTTGGGTCTTCATTGGCCTGTGGGTTCTTGGGATAGAACAACCCCTTGTTTATCTATCAGCACTGAGATGCTCACTCACTATTGAGTGAGTGAATCTTTTGTTAAAGCTAATGTTAATAGGAAATTAATGATTATGGCATAAAATTACATATGCTTCATGGGACACTTAATTTTTAACAGAGCCCAAAGTTGTTGTTTTTTTTATAATCCTCACCGGAGGATATTTTTCCATTGATTTTTAAAGACAGTGGAAGAGAGAAGGAAAGACAGAAAGAAACATCAATGTGAGAGAAACATATCTATTGGTTGCCTCCTGCATGCGCCCTTGCCAGGGCTTGGGCAGGGGAGGAGCCTGCAACTGAGATACATGCCCTTGATCCAAATCAAACCTTTGGTCCACAGTCCGACACTATCCACTGAGCCAAATCGGCTAGGGCAATCCCAAAGTCTTAAACTAAAGTTTAGACAAAGTCAAGATTTCAGGAATGGTGTTATGGACCATGAGGACTTCTCAGATATGCTGGGAACCACACAGGGGAAATTGGCTGTTTTGGCAATCAGAGCATCCTCGGGCTTAGGTTGTCCATTTCCCCCTCTATATTTGCCCTTAATCCTCCTCCACGTATATAAGTAGAAGTGGACATAAAACAAATAGCAACACTTAAAATCTGTGACGTAATCACCAGACCGCAAGCCTCTCCAGGACAGGCACCAGGAAGAATGAACTTAATGTTCCCCCCTCAGACCTCGAAGCTTTTATCTGGCACACAGTAGTTGCTGACTAATGTCTATTAAGTAAGTGAGTTATCAATCATGCATACTTGGGAAGAATACTGACTAGTTGTTCCTCTGTAATAGAAGTCACCATTACTATAATGATGATGTTAGCACCTTGGCACTCTCTCTATGTGCCCAGAACTGTTGTGTTTGAATTATCCCATTGGACCCCTCAGCAATCCTATGCCTATTTTACAGATGCAGGATCTGAGGCAGAGAGTAATTCACCCCTAGTGAACCCTGGGGTGGGAGCCTAGGGACCTGTGAGAAACTGTGTGACTAATGCCCCTTTCAAGGACACGTGGAGGATCCTGCACCACAGGGTTCCCTGGAGATACCCAGGGAATGAGCAGCTCTGAGAACTGGTCCTTGCTTTAACTCCAATGGCACCCAACCCCCCTCCACCCTTCCTGTCTTTCTCAGGGAGGATTCCATCTGGACTGTTAATTTGCTAGAAATGTTGCCTCTGTAGAATAGTGCAGTGGTATTTTACCTTTCAAGTACAATGGAGCCTTGACTTACAAGTGTCCTGACTAACGAGTTTTTTGAGATACCAGCTGTCTCTCGGCTGATTTTTTTGCTTTGAGCTAACAGAGTAATTTGAGTTAACGAGCTCCTTAATGAGCTCCTTAACGAGCTCGGTCTTGGAACGAATTAAATTCGTAAGTCAAGGCCCCACTGTATTTACTTTTACTTTTTTAAAAATGCAGTCAAACCTTGGCCTGGTGGCTCAGTTGAAAACAACCACAGGCTACTCTGGTTCCTCCCAAAAGAAGAGTCAAAATTACTTTCTTGAAGAAATAGCTTTTCAAGAAAATTTAAAAAAACTTAGATAATAAGCTTTCTTTCCCCCCAAATTAAATCTATATCTATAGCTATATTTGTATCTATATCTATAGCTATTATCTATTAACTCTATATCTATCTGTATGTCTATTATCGATCTCCCAACCTACCTATCTCTATCATCTATCTCTATCATCTATCTATCTAGATAAATGGCACATCAATTTAGCTCATGGATTGCTTAATATTATCTGCCAGTTCTTTGCATATTTGCATAGCTCCTTGAGAGAAGGTAGGAAACTTGACAGACATTAGTTTTATAATCATTGACTTTTACCCACTCACTTGGGAAGACGTTATGGGGTGCCTGCTGTCTGGGCCCAGCACAGCACCTTTCTGAGCAGTGCCTGTCTTGGGTCCTACCTATGGTGCTTCAGACCTCTGGGGAGTGTGGGCTTTGTGGGTCTCCTACAAGGAGCCATGCTCATTGTAATCTGAGTTTCTGAGTTCTCTCGGAGGAGTCACCCTCTGGGAGATGGCTGTTCTCTCAGTGATTCTGGTGTGTATGCAAAATCTGTACTTTTCTAGAATGGAGAAGACATACAAACAATATGTAATTATATATGTGTTTTCCGATGGTTTGAGGTAGTTTCTGACCTGAGTGGTAAGGGCTGCTAACCCAGTCTGTTCCTTAAACCACTTCCTGTTCAATAAAAGGCATACACAGGGTCTATCTCGTGACTTGTTGGGAAGATAGCATAAAAGATAGCATGTGACAGTGTCAGGCCTATCCACAAGTTCATTATTATCATTGTCATCATGGTATTCAGCCACATGTGGCCCAAGGGTAGTCACAGATCCTTGGATTTGTTTCTCTTAATACAAGGCATTGAAAGGTGCATTGAGACAGCATTATTATCATTATTATTGTTACTACTATTACTTGCAACAAGGTGCTACTTAAATTTCTATATACATTTTCCTGTCTAGAACAATTAGATTCAAGGCAAAAAATTCATAGATTTCAGCCCATGAATGAGAAAACGGAGTGCTCCGGTGTTACAGCATGGAGGCAACCTGGCAAAATTGAACAGGCATCAATCTTGGCTCACAAGTGAGAAGAGTCTGAAATGTCACTTTATCTCCCAGACCATAGCCTCTTCAGACACAAGCTCAAATGATAGATTTGATATTCTAGTGGGTTCTGGATACTGATCACTCAAAAACAACCTTCTGGCCGACAAGGTGGGTCTTTCCTGTGACAGCAGCCGCCGCCACCACCGCCATGGGAACCATGTTTTCAGTCTCCTCAAAAACATGGGCACCACCCTCACTGTCCAGGGCCTGAGGGTCAGGGGCCACATCTGACCACAAGAAGAAACAACACAGAAAAAATAAGGCTATCCTGAGCCTCACTTTATTTCTTAATTAAAATAAAATGGCAAAATATTTACTTTCATTTATTTTTTTAAGGCAGTCAAGCCCTGGCCTGGTGGCTTAGCTGGTTAGAGCATTGTCCTGTATAGTAAAAGGTTGCTGATTTGATTCTCAGTCAGGGCACATACCTAGGTTTGGGGTTCAATTGCCAGTGGGGATGTGTATGGGAAGCAACAGATTGATGTTTCTCTCACTCCCTCACTCTCTTTCTCTCTCTCCCTTCCTCTCTCTAAACATATCCTCGGAGGAGGGTTTTAACAAATGTAGCCAACATTCCGTGGGGAAGCACCCGACTATTTCCCAGGCACTGCTGGCTTGAAGATCTTTGCAGGCAAATGGTGTTTTGGGTCACCCTAAAGTTCACGTTAAAGTCCTGCCTCCCGCTACCTCCGAATGCCACCTAATTTGGAAATAAGGTAATTGCAGATGTAACTAATTAAGATGAGATCATACTGGAGTAGGGTAGTCATAATCCAATATGGCTGGTGTCCTTATTAGAGGGGGAATTTAGACACAGAGACAGATATACACAGGGAGAACACCACATGATGACAGGGGCAGACATCAGATGATGCACCTACAAACCAAGGAACATCAAAGACTGTGTGTGGGAAAGCCTCAGAAGCCAAGGACAACATGGGACAGATTCTCCCTCACAGCCTTGAAGGAACCAACCTGCCCTTGATCTCAGACTTGTGCCTCCAGAACTGAGAAACAATTGATTCCTATTGTTCAAACCACCCAGGCCGAGGTTCTTTGTTATGGCAGCCCCAGGAAACAAACACAGATGGATAAACTGGTTACCACTGCGGGTGATGGGTCTTACATTTGCTGAAAGCTAGCAGTTCCCTGGGAGCCTTGTCATCTGGCAAGGAAGAGAGCCCTGCTGCATAGGTAGAACACCGCTGAGTGTGCCCTCCAAGAAGTCGGCCCCGCTCCAGCTCCAGCACAATGAGGAGACCCACTACACACACAAGCAATGTGCAGCAAACTTATCTCCAGATCTCAGGACTTTCAGGGATGAGGGCGTCACCTGAAGCAGCAGCTGCTTATCCGTTAGCTCTCCACCGACGGGAAGGAAACTGCATTATATCATGACCAAGTTTCTCTCTCTCTCAACAAAAGTTCCATCAACACATGCACTCTATTTTTACTCTTCTGTTTTAAAGGTTGGTGCCAACCCAATACATTGATTTGATAACCCACTCACGGGTAACCATCCCAGTGTGAAAGCCACTGGCTTGGAGGTGCCCCTCCTTTCTTTGCAAAGGTGTCTAACGAACCAGGTCAGGCTGAGGGGAAGCCAGCTGGTGCCCTATTTCCCAGGAAAAGAATGGATTTCTCTCTAGTTGCAGCCATTTCCTGGTCTGATCTCTTCTCTGTTTCTGCCAAAGTATGTCTTTGTCATTTGCCTTCAGTGGACATGGAGAAAACATGTTCTTATATTTTCAACTGTTTTTCCAGTTCAATTTCTCCATGATCATCTCTTTCTAGTATATTTCCCTGGCCCATTTCCCAGACCAAATTCTAAGCACCTGGAGGTGAGGACCTCAGAACCCAGCACCTTTTGCAAAACAGCGCAACACTGTCAAATTGTGTTTGAGTTGCTTGTATAGTTAGTAGAATATTATGGAATTTAGCCTTTTCTCCATGTTCATGAATCTACATTATCGCCACACATTTTCATAGAAACATCTTTGCCAGTCCTTTGCTCAAACGAATCTCAAGGTTGTGACACTTCATTCATTTATTCATTCACCCATTCATTCATTCAGTCAACAGACACCTGCTCTCTACAAAATGCTGGGTGGCATGGAGGACACAGTATTTCCCCCAGGAGGCCACATTCTACTGGGGGTGGCAGTGGACACGCAAACCCAGTGTGGTCGGCGCTGATACCAAGCACAAATGTGCTGTTCCCTCAGGAAACCACGGTCCCACCAGCTACACCTTACATCTTTCCCTTAATTTTTAGGAACCAAGCTAAATTGGGAGCTGTCTTAACACATCCATTTAGCTTTTTCTAAAAATTAAAGGCCTGACTCAGGCTGAGGAGGAAATAAGAGGAAGCAAAAGCACGAATTGCAGATAAGGCTCCCAGGGATAACTTTTGCCAAGGCTCGGACTCTGTTTCTGTGACCCCTCCCCCGTTGGGAAGGTTGAGACTTCATGTTGCAGTTTTCTTTCCATTAAAAGGGATAAGCCTGTAACGCAATGTCACTAGCTGTCCGTGGGCTTGTGTGCCACTCTGCCGTTCCATTCACCTCTGACAACTAACTTGTTCTGGGCGATCATCTGGCTCTGGTATTCTGTTATCCTAAGTGCATCACAAATCCAAAATAGACTGTTGCAGAGCAAAAGGAGAGGGAATCAATGCCTGACTAGGAAGTAGGAAACATTATATTAGTGTAATGAAAAATATCATCATACTAATCTGAAAATGGTGGCGGTGGCTATGAGGGGAGAACTTTCCAACTCCTCACCGTGTAGACACACTTAAACTTGCCCAGTCTATTTGGCCAGCATGCAGAAACACCTGTTTGAAATGATGGGAAAACCAGCACTCATGGTATGGCGAACAAATTGCAATGAGGTAGAAATTGCTTTGCTATTATTGTTTTACTCAGGAAATCTTTGGGTTTACCCCCCTAGTTAACAGGACTTTTTGGGTTCACTATTGCTTCTTACATCCTACTTCTCCAGTCCTCCTGCATTAAATCCTTGATGAAATTTTAATAAACTCCTATCAATGTGTAACTCTCACATTTTTCTAGCAAATGTCAGTTACATCAGTAATGTAAATGAGCTTAAGTTCTCCATTAAATTTTTTTTTTGGCAATTCTTTTTAGGGAACGAGATCCAAGAATAGTCTGTATACTTAAAATGATGCTGAATGATTAAAGGCGGGGAGAGTTGGTGGATGGGAAGAGATCAACCAAAGAACTTGTATGCATATATGCATAACCCATGGACACAGGCAATAGTGTGGTGAAGGCCTGGGGTCGGGGGGAGAGAGGCAGGGGTGGGCTAGAAGGGGTCAATGAGGAAAAAAAGGGGACATACACAATACTTTCAACAATAAAGCTTTTTAAAAAATGAAACCTAGTAAAGAAATAGACAAAGATATGTTAGTAAATTGAAACAATAAGAAAGCAGACCGCAGTAATCTTTTTATCAGACAGTAAAATCAAGCCTAAAGCACTAAACATGACAAAGAACTGCTCTTTTTAATACTAAAAGCTAGAGTAAGCTAGAGTTCACAAAGAAAGTATAACAATCATGAAAATCTATGCAGAAAATAACACAAGAATCACACTTATAAAGCAAAAGCTGCAGAAAATGCAAGAATACATATACAGAAACATATTTATAATAGGAAACTTTTGTACGCTGTTCTCAATAAAAAATTAAGGTGATAAATATAAGGAGAGAGGATACTTAAACAACATAATCAATAAGATAGATATTATAAATGTACACTAAATACCCTTTACATCTCGATAGTAGAGAATACATCTTCTCAAATGCTCATGGAATATTCACATAATTGGTTTTATATTAGGTCAAAAGAAAATGTAAGCTAATTTCAAAGTAGAGCTATTAAAAAGAATATTCTCTGATCACAGTACAATAAAAGTAGAACTTATTAATAGAAACAAAGAGAAAATGCCCTAGGAAATTAGAAAACATTTTTATTAGACAACTTTTAGATAAAAAGGAAGTACAAACTAAACCTATAGAATTTCTGAAAAAATAATCTTACCTAATAATAGACAAACATGGAAATTGACCATCCCTCTGCTATGCTCACCAGCCAATCAGGAGAGTATTCAAATTAACCCAACAAAGATGGTGGTTAATTTGCATAGTAGGCACAAAGCAGCGGAGTGAAGACTGAAGGCTCCATTTAGAGCCGTGAAGACTGAAGGCTCCGGAGCGAAGACCTGGGTCCTGGGTGCCAGAGGAAAACTGGTCCCGGCAGCCAGGGGAAGGGAAGGCCTATTGCACGAATCTCTTCATGCAATGGGCCTCTAGTGTTAATTAAAATACTATGTATAAAAATCTATGGGATATGTTTAAAGGAGCAGAGCACCAAACACTTATTGGTAAAATGAAAAATTACTCAGCTCTAAAACCTAGAATGAGGGCAACAAAGTGAACTGTAAGAGAGCATAAAGAAGGAAGAATTAATGATAAAGACAGAAATTAAAGAGGTACAGAATGGAAATGTAGTAGAGTTAATTTGTTAAAACCCTGGATTTTGGAAAAATTTATAAACCAGAACAACTACTAGTTTAACTGATCATGGAGGAAAAAAAGCATAAGTTTAAAAAATAAGAAATAACAAGAGGGAAATAGCAATGGAAACAAATGGCATTTTAAAATTCACAAGACAATTTGAAGATCTCCATGCAAATACATTTGAAACATATAAGAAATAGATAATTTTCTCAGGAAATATATCGATTGCTAAAATTGACCCCATTTGATTAAGAAAGCTGAAATTAATCACTTATCCTAGGAAAAAATATAAAACATTGTAAGTAAGTACCCCAGGGGAAAAATAACAAGATAAGATGGACTCACAGGGCATTTCTAACAAATCTGAAAAGACCAGATGGTTCCAATGCTCTAGAAAATTTCTAAGAGAATCAAAAAGGAAAAAAACCCACCTTTTAATTCTATATTATAAAGCAGGTATAACACTGACACTTCAACCTGATAAAGATTGTACAATAAAACTACAGACTAATGTGACTTGTGTATTTGGGTGCAACAATGCTAAATAAAGTATTAACAAGCAGAATGAAATACCATTTTAAGAAAATAATCAACATGACCCAGTGGTGAAACGCAAGGTGGGTTCAATATTAGAAAATTTTGGGAGAGAAACCAAGATGGCGGCATAGGTAAACACCGGAGTTTGCTGCCTCGAACAACAATTCAAAAATACAACTAAAAAATAAAATGGACATCATCCAGAACCACAGGAAGGCTGACTGAGTGGAAATTCTACAACTAGAAGGAAAGAGAAAAGCATACCGAGACTCAGAGGAGGCACAGTGAGGAAGTAAAATACTAAGGTACAGAGGCGCACACGAAGCGGGCTGGTGGCTGAGGGTGCAGTTGTCATTTTCAATCAGGAGGGAGTCTCAGGCTCTGAGCTCCAGTTCCGGGCAAGTCTCCAGATTCATACGGGAGAAGCAGGACCGTCTGGCATCGGTTGGAACTTGAGGGCAGCTTTCTCTTGGAGGGGCTTGCAGTGATTGCCAAGACACTGGGAAGCAGGGCCTTTGAGAGCAACCATAACTGCTAGCCCCACCCTGTTGATTCCGTGGGACCTGCCCTGCCCAAGGCCTGCAGGGAAGCTTTTGCTGGATAGCCTAAGGCAGAGGCTAGATTAGCACCTCCCTAGAGATCCAGGAGCTAGTGTACCCAGAGGTCAGAGTGGGACCATCCAGTTTGCAGCTCCGTGGAACCATAAAGGACACACTCAGGGGGCAGACTCAGTGAGCACCAAAGCCCCATGAAGCAAGTCTTGTCCCGGAGGGGTGTCTCCAGCACAGAAGTTCTCCCACTGCAGACACAGCTGATTCCCACAGCCAATTGGCCTGGAGGTCAATTCCTCCCAGTGATAACTACAACAATCAAGGCTTAACTACAACAAGACTGTGCACAAAGACCACAATGGGGTGCACCAAGAGTGTCCTCCTCAGGTAATTGGGGAGGCTGAACCACTGGGACCTAGAGGACACTTAACACAGAAAACCACTTTATCAACACAGGGAAGCATAAAAAATGTGGAGACAAAGAAAAAGGACACAAATGACAGAAATGGAGGAAAACAAACTACTGGATATAGAGTTCAAAACCACACTTTTAAGGTTTTTCAAGAATTTTCTAGAAACTGCGATAAACTTAATGAGACCTACAAGAAACCTAATGAGACCCTCGAGGTTGTGATAAAGGACCAACTAGAAATTAAGCATACACTGACTGAAATAAAGAATATTATACAGACTCCCAACAGCAGACCAGAGGATTGCAACAATCAAGTCAACGATTTGAAATACGAAGAAGCAAAAAACACCCAACCGGAAAAGCAAAATGAAAAAAGAATCCAAAAATACGAAGATAGTGTAAGGAGCCTCTGGGACAGCTTCAAGGGTACCAACATCCGAATTATAGGGGTGCCAGAAGAAGAGAGAGAGCAAGATATTGAAAAACTATTTGAAGAAATAATGACAGAAAACTTCCCCTACCTGGTGAAAGAAATAGACTTACAAGTCCAGGAAGCGCAGAGAACCCCAAACAAAAGGAATCCAAAGAGGACCACACCAAGACACATCATAATTAAAATGCCAAGAGCAAAAGACAAAGAGAGAATCTTAAAAGCAGCAAGAGAAAGACAGTCAGTTACCTACAAGGGAGTACCCATACAACTGTCAGCTGATTTCTCAACAGAAACTTTGCAGGCCAGAAGGGAGTGGCAAGAAATATTCAAAGTGATGAATGCCAAGAACGTACAACCAAGATTACTTTATCCAGCAAAGCTATCATTCAGAATTGAAGGTCAGATAAAGAGCTTCACAGATAAGAAAAAGCTAAAGGAGTTCATCACTACCAAACCTCTTTAAGAAGAGGAAGAAGAAGAAAAAGGTAAAGATACAAATTATGAACAACAAATACACATCTATCAACAAGTGAATCTAATAATCAAGTGAATAAATAATCTGATGAACAGAATGAACTGGTGATTATAATAGAATCAGGGGCATAGAAAGGGAGTGGACTGACTATTCTTGTGGGGGGGGGGAGGGGTGAAGGGGATGCGGGAAGAGACTGGACAAAAATCGTACACCTATGGATGAGGACAGTGGGTGGGGAGTGAGAGAGGAGTGTGGGGTGGGAACTGGGTTGAGGGGAGTTATGGGGGGAAAAAAGAGGAACAACTGTAATAATCTGAACAATAAAGATTTAATTAATCAAAAAATTAAAAAAAGAAAATCTTGCTACATCATATTAATAGAACTAAAAAAAAGGTTATCTCCAAAGATGATGAAAAAGACTTTGACAAAATGTAAAGGAATTTATGGATACTTTCTTTACATGTGAATATACATAAATCTCTCTTACAGCCAGAATTTTACTTATTGGGTAAATACCAGAGGCATTTCTGCCACAATCATGAGCAAGGCAATGATGCCCACTAACTATACTACAGCTCAAAAGCTAAAGGTAATTAAAGATGAATAATTTTAACTACAAAAATATTGAAATATTTTTTGCATGAAAAATTCAGAAACAGTTACAAGACAACTAACAAACCCCAAAAAAATTTGTCACATATATCTCAGACAAAGGTGTAGTATTCTTAACATATAAAGTACTCGACATTGAGGATAAAAGACCAAAAACTTAGTGGGAAAATAAACATAATGAACAGAAAATTCACAAAAATTATATAAAAACGAATATGAAAAAAATGAACAAACATGATATAAAAAGCCATTAAATATATGTTAGTCAAACTCACTAATAATTATAGAATTTCAGATTAAAAGAACACTTAAATATCACTCTTCACTCATAAGTCTGCTGAAAGTTTAGCAGTATGAGAACACACCATTCGGAAGGCTGGGGGGAAGACTTTCCTGTCCTCTGTCTCTCCCACTTCCTGCAGAGTGCAGGCAGGAGTAATCACCAGTTTGCATTTACTACTATTGAAAATTCTGTCCTCTCTGCTGGAAGAGAGATGTGACTCACCATGATCCTCGGGACCACCGACTTGGTAACTATCATTAGCACTGGACTCTTTGAAGGAAAACATGGGGGAAAAGGAGAGACATATTCTTGATTACACACTTATGAACATTTTGGCCCATACTTCATTTTAAAAGGTTAAAGAAGGGGGAGGTGGGAAAAGAGTAACTAAAGAATTTATATGCATATATGCATAACCCATGGACACAGACAGTAGTTCAGTGAAGGCCTGGGGAGGGAGGGTGCAGGAGCGGGGAGGAGGACGTCAAAGGGGAAAAATAGGGGTACATCTGTAATACTTTCAACAACAAAGATAAATAAATAAAATAAAAGGTTAAGTTGAAAGTTAATATCGTTTTTTACGTTTTATTAGAAAATGTGTTTTGGAAAGTTATGTAAATATGGAGTTAGGTACCCTATGACTATTAGTCATTCATTTTTTGACCCAGCTATCCCAATTCTAAGAATTTACCCCTGGAGGTCATCTCCAACAATAAGAAAATACATATGCCCCAGGTTATTTCTTTATTTGCATATGTGAGTGCTTCCCCCTATTGACACAGAGGCCGCACTCTCCTACACGTCTCCCCAGGAGCCCCTGTGTCCCAGAGCCCAGCTGGAGGTAGGCCTTGCACTTCACTCCCATCACTCCCTCCCACCCAGACCTCTTGGTACTGAGAGGCTGGAGACTCCCCTGCACTTACTAGACTAACTTAATTAACTGTGTGCAAAATGCTTTGAGACACCCCTGGGCAATGTGCTGGGTATGTGCAAAGCATTACTGTTATGATGCAGTAACATTCCCTCTAATGAGCAGAGACAATCTGCTGAGAGACCCTTGGAAGAGCCAAGATGAGTCAGTGCAGGCCATTGATTAGAATGCTGCTTGCATGTTCCTGGGAGATGATTAAGGGACAGGCAGATGGCACACCACAATCCAACATGGAGAAAACCAGCAGATTTGGCATTCCAAGGGACAACTCTCTGAAATGGCCTGAATGCCTAAGAATAGGGAATTTACAAATGCTGTTCATGACTCTTGGGAGTTTACTTATTGGTTATACTAGTTTTTTGCTTTATTTATGACTAGAGGCCCAGTGCACAAAATTCATGCACTCGGGGGCGGGGGGGACGGGGGACGGGGGCATCCCTCAGCCCTGCCTAAGCCGTCAGTTGCACATCCTTAGCACTGCCGTGGAGGCGGGAGAGGCTCCCACCACCACCGCTGTGCTCTCCAGCATTGAGCATCTGCCCCTGGTAGTCAGTGCACATGATAGCGACCGCTCATTCTGCTGTTCAGTCTATTTGCATATTAGGCTTTTATTATATAGAACTTACTTGGAAGATCATCTTTGGTCTCACTTATTTCCCATTCAGCAGTTGTGCAACAGGCAGGGTACAGGTTGCTCAATTCTGATCTTATCTGATCTAATCTGATCTTTTCTTTGTTTAAAAGCCTATGCAGACTTCTGGTTGCCTTTAGAATAGAGTCCAAAGTACTCAATATGGTCCACGGGTCATGACCTGCCCCTGCTCTCATTTAACTTCACCTCCCACCGCTCTTCTCTCCCAGCTCTGGGCTCTACACCGGACTAGTTATTGCAGCACTATTTGTCATTGCAGAAAATTAAAACGTGAAAA
Source organism: Myotis myotis (assembly GCF_014108235.1). Classification (NCBI taxonomy): domain Eukaryota; kingdom Metazoa; phylum Chordata; class Mammalia; order Chiroptera; family Vespertilionidae; genus Myotis; species Myotis myotis. Next base: position 27,410,814 of record NW_023416335.1, read on the forward strand.
GATCACACACCGATAATAGGGGCTCCAACTACGGTTCATATACACGGTGGTGTACTTTGCAGTTGTAAAAAATAGAGGAAGATCTCTATCAGGTGATATTGAGTGATTTCCAGTTTACAGTGTTAAATCAAAAGAGTGAAGGGTGTGTACCCCTCATGTAACAAAGTAGGGGTATACGAATATGCATGTATCTCCTCATCTGTGCAAAAGGAAATACAGGAAGGGTAGAACAGAATGAATGAGATAGGTCACCTATGGAATTGATTGGGTGATGGGCCAGTGGTAATTTTATATATATATACTAGAGGCCCAGTGCATGACATTTGTGTGCATGTATGGTCCCTAGGCCTGGCATGCGATCAGGGCCATCTTCCCAGGCTGCCCGCAGCCAGCCCCTGCCCCCCACCACCACCCACCCCAGTTCCCTGTTTGCCATCAGGCAATTGAAGCCTGACGACCAGGGGAAGGAACAATGAGGTCAGCCGTTCCCACTTGCTCACTGGCCCTGGGCCCCCCAGTGGGTTGTCCTCTATGTGTGGGGCGACTGATGGGGCGGGGGCCTTGGCCTGGCACCACCCGTGTCCCCCCCCCACCTACCCCCAGTTCCCCGTTTGCCATCGGGCAATGGGAGCCTGCTGGCCGGGGAAAGGGACAGAGAGGTGGTCAGTGCACCTCATAGTGACTGGTCGAGCGGTCGTGCTGGATGTTCCGCCATTACATTTTGCATATTACCCTTTTATTATATAGGATACTTTTTTCCTATAATTATGACTTTAAAAACCATGGTAATGCTTCATGTATTCCAATATAAATCAACATTTAAAATCAACAGGATGTGGGAACCAAAAAGAGATGAAACAGTAACAAATGACCCTGACTTTATCAGAATGAGTAACACACAATGAACAGGCAAGGAAGCAAAGAACTACTGTGGGTAACTTCGGAAAACAGTATGTTACTATAGACTGTGAGACTAAAGATGAAAAACTACCCACAAACACTGTTCTCCTGTTGGTAAATCTGATTTTCTTGGGAGTGTGGGATAACAATCCTTGAGCTCTACGACTAAGCACATGGTTAAATATATTGTGGAAAACGGAAGCCAGGTTTCTAACAAAAAAGGACTAGAAGCTACCCTGAGAGAACCCTGCGCTGCTGGGGTGGGATCAGAGGTAGCAAGTGGTTTCAGAGAAAGGAAGGAGGGAAGGAGAGAGGCAGAGAACTCAGTGTGATGTATCTGTGTGTGCATCTGTGTGGTCTGTGTGTGCATGCATCTGTGTATGCCTGTGTGTCTGTGTGTGTGCATCTGTGTGGTCTGTGTGTGCATGCATCTGTGTATGCCTGTGTGTCTGTGCGCGCGCATCTGTGTGTGCCTCTGTGTCTGTGCGTGCGTCTCTGTGTGCTCATATGTTTCCAGCTCCGTCTGCTGGGAAAGCCTGGAAGCAATGCCATTCTATTGGATTTACTCAGCACCCAGTTCTTGGCTTTTAAGTGCAGCTCTTCGGTAAAAGAAACCAGACTCCAGGACTGAGACAGGGATGGTACAACAGGCCCTAGAACACCTCATGGTGCCAGAAAGTGAGGACGTGCTCAGAAAGGACGGGGCATGTTAAAAGGACAGAGGAACAAAATGCAAGGGACATGCAAGGCAAATATGGGATAATTTGGACAAGAAAACAATGACACTGGTTTTCATTTCAGCAAATTGTCTGCTGGAGGGATGCATTTCCTCCACTTCTGGTGGAGGAGGGGGGGTAACCTGGGAGGGCATTCTCCATTCCCCCACCCCAGGGGAGGAGCAGTGACTTAACTGAAACGTTGGGAGGGGATGGGCAGTGTGACAGAGCCTTCCTTGCCCTCTGGCATCCACCTGCCTGCAGGGACAACATTCCTGCCAGCTGCTCTAGACGTACTTTTTCCCAGGTCAGATCCTTGGACAGGGATGGGAGGGAGGCTGGTGGTCTCTGGGCCTCGACAGAGACTGAAAATCTGTCTGACCTGGTGAAACGGCCATGCTCTGCAACCTCGCTTTTCACCCTCCAAAAAGGAGCCGTCTCCATCTGCCTCTGTCGGGCCCCTCTGAGCTCCCCACTAAGCTCTGAACTCAGGCAAGGGAGTTACCGGGTTGCATTTACCATTATTGGGAATTTTGTCCTCGTTGCTAGGAGAGAATTGTGCATTATCTGGCGGTTCAGCACCAACTGGCTCATCCTCATCAGTGTCAGTATCTTTGAAGAAGAACATGGAAAAAAATGAGGAAATGTTTTCTTGATACACACTTATAAACATTTTGGCCCATAATTTATTTTAAAACGTTAGGGTGGAATGCTAATAGAGTTTCCACTGGAAATGTGTGTTGGAAAGTTAATGTGTAACCAGAGAGTCAGGCATCGCCTGAGTGCCTTGAACCAGCAGTTGGGTCTGGGCGGATGTTGGTGAGCTAGTGCAAGGACTTAAAATTTATGCCTGGATGCAAACTTTCAAGAAAAAGCTGGACTTCCCCGCTGCTTTGTGCATTTTCACGCTCTGTGTGTAGATTTCTGGTGCCCGGCTTTCTCCTTAGCAGGTGTCAACCAAATATTCTATCTTAGTTCTCAGTGCGCTACTTTATTATGTTCATTTTGAACAACATGAAGCTGTATTTTTGGAAAAGTATGTTCTTTGCATTTATTCTCTACTAGCAGTGTGGCCTTGGGCACGGCCTTTTTCAGACCTTAGTTTGATCCCATCAAATGGGGTCATGGTCACTGCCCTGCTCTCTAAGAACCTTAGGTGAGCATCACACATGCTGGCTTATGGGAAGTTCCCATTTTCCTGTGCCCCCTGTTCCCGCAGTGATGGAGCCCCTCTTGTGCACATGCACCCCAGAGACCACCTCAAAATGAAGGGAACTTGTCTCTGCCAGTCTAGCTTTGACCTCCCCAGTCTCAGGCAGGTTATGGAAATGGTTTGGGACAACCGCCTCTTTCACATCTCCATCTGCTTTTGCCTCAGAGAAGCTGGCCTTAAGAATGTGAAGATGATGGGATTGTGCATTTAATACCATAGGCCCCTAGGAACACATGTAATTATAGGGTTAAAAAACAAATACTTGCTTTTTTCCCCCTTGAACAATGCTCGTGGTGGTGTTGTTGCTGTCCTGGGTGTTTCCGCCCCGGATGATTTATTTGGATTCAATATCTCTTGGACTAGAACTTCATCTTGGGAAAAGCATACAGGACACATTAAAGCCAGTGATGCAGAACCCACACCCTTTTGCTCTCTAAACAGACCCAAGGCAGTCTGTGGATGTAGTGACTGGCAACAGAAAGCCAGGGACTCCATGGACACGGGAGTTGGCTTCCTAAAGAATCTTGTCTGGGGTGGGGAGACCACTGTCTTTCTAAGTAATTTCTGGAAACCTGAAACCATCCAGATTCCTTGGACAATAAACATTGACTCCCAAAGATACGAGGCTGGAAACCTGGCCCCACATCTATATATATAAAAGGCTAATTTTTAAGTGTCCCTCTCACCATCCCACTGGTCGCTATGATGCGCACCGACCACTAGGGGGCAGATGCTCAATGCTGGAGCTGCCAAGCTGCAGTGACTTGACAGTGGCAGTTCTCAGGTGACACACCTCGAAACCAGAGAGCAGGGAGCCCGATTCCTTATCAGGCAGCGCAATTCCACCTTCGGCCATGGGTTATGTTGTTGCTAGGGTACTGTTGCCCTGAATCTGCTTTACTGCACACTTGCATTTGCATTCCACACCCTGTACGACGGCAACTTTGCAGAGTGCCCTCTTGCCCTCTTGCATGTCAGAGAGCTGGTTTCGGCCCGATCCCTGCAGGCCAGTCCATGGGACCCCACCTGCCAGAAAGACCCTGCTCACTCCACCACAGTGCGGCCCCAGGTGCAGCTGGCTGGGGAGGGACCAGAGGAGGTTGGCTCCAGGGCATTTCCGGCCCATCTCGTCCAGTCCTGCCCTGCCAGCCACCTTCTAATTAATTTCCTTTCAATGTGCACGAATCTGTGCACCAGGTCACTAGTGGATCATAATTATTTCTGATCCTGTCGTCATCCTGTTCTTTCCGAGTCTTTCCCTAAGCTGTCCTCTTGTAGGCGCGAACAGTGTTCCTGATGTCTACATCATGCGGCATGGTTTTCTCCTTTACATCCTTCTGACTCCTCCTAGGAGATTATAACGTAAGAATCCAGGGCTTTGTGCCAAACAGAGCTGAGCCACATTCTGGTTCTACTCTTATTGGAATGTGATCTTTGACATGTTGTCTCTCCCATCTTCAGTTTTCTCTTCTGTAAAATGGGGTCTGTATTTCTTTTTCTTATTTTTTAAAATATATTTTATTGATTTTTTACAGAGAGGAAGGGAGAGAGATAGAGAGCTAGAAACATCGATGAGAGAGAAACATCGATCAGCTGCCTCCTGCACATCTCCCACTGGGGATGTGCCCGCAACCCAGGTACATGCCCTTGACCAGAATCGAACCTGGGATCCTTCAGTCCGCAGGCTGACGCTCTATCCACTGAGCCAAACCGGTTTTGGCGGGATCTGTATTTCATTGGGCTTTTTATGAGGTTCAAATAAAGCAGTGAATGTAGGAAATATGCTCCTGAACTGTGGCGGAGACTGAATAAATAAATGGCAGGTGTGAGTCCTCCTGTTCTCTGAAACACAATGGTCACATTTTTAGCTTTCCCCTGTTCAGTATGATGTTAGCAGTGGTTTGTCATATATGGTGTCATAATAGTGGTCTTTATTACGTTGAGGTATGTTGCCTCTATAACCACTTTGCTGAGAGGTTTTTTTTTTTTAAATCATAAATGAATGCTGGATTTTATCAAATACTTTTTCTGTATCTATTGATATGATCACACAATTTTTATCCTTCATTTTATTTATGTGGTGTAGCATGTTAATTGGTTTGTGGATATTTAACTAACCTTGCATCCCCGGAATAAATGCCACTTGATCTTTTTTAAAAAAATATCTTTTTACTGATTTCAAAGAGGAAGGGAGAGGGAGAAAGAGAGAGAAACATCAATGATGAGGGAGAATCATTGATCAGATGCCTCCTGCATGGCCCCTACTGGGGATTGAGCCCGAAACTGGGGTATGTGCCCTGACCAGGAATTGAAACATGACCTCCTGGTTCATAGGTCAATGCTCAACCATTGAGCCACACCAGCTGGGCTCCACTTGATCTTTTTTTTTTTTTTTTTTTTTTTGCTGAAAGTATTACAAAGAGTATTACATATGTCTCCCTTTTTTTTCTCCGTCCACTTGATCTTTTTAAAATATTACTGAAATTGGTTTGCTAATATTTTTTTTAAATATATTTTATTGATTTTTTACAGAGAGGAAGGGAGAGAGATAGTTAGAAACATCGATGAGAGAGAAACATCGATCAGCTGCCTCCTGCACACCCCCTACTGGGGATGTGCCCGCAACCCAGGTACATGCCCTTGACCGGAATCGAACCTGGGACCTCTCAGTCCGCAGGCCGACGCTCTATCCACCGAGCCAAACCGGTTTCGGCTGCTAATATTTTATTGAGGCTTTTTGCATTTATGTTCACCAGGGATATTGGCTTATAATTTTATTGTAATGTCTTTGTCTGGTTTTGAAGTGAGGAAAATGGCGGCCTCTTAAAATGAGCTTGGGAGCCTTCCCTCCTCTTGAGTTTTTGGAATAGTTTGAGAAGGATAAATGTTAATTCTTCGTTGGGTGTTTGCTAAAGTTCACCTGTGAAGCCTTCCGGTCCAGGACGTTTGTTTGTTGGGAGTTTTTTTATTATTAATTTGCTTTCATTGGTAGTAAATTGTCAGTCAAGATGTTCTGTTTCTTCTTGTTTTAGTCTTGAAAGATCATATATTTCTAGGAATTTATCCATTTCTTCCAGATTGTCCAATTCATTGGCATAAAATTGTTCATATTATTTTCTTATAACCCTTTGAATTTCTCTGATGTCAGTTGTCACTTCTCTTTCATTTCTGATTATATTTATTTGGATCCTCTCTCTTTTTTTCTTGGTGTATGGTTAAAGGTATATCAATTTAGTTTATCTTTTCAAAGAACCAGCTCTTGGTTTCATTGATCTTACATATTGTGGTTCTTTTTTAGACTCTGTTTCATTTATTTCCACTGTGATCTTTATTATTTCTTTCCTTCTACTCACTTTGGGATTTGTTTATTGTTTTTTTCTAGTTCCTTCAGGTGTAAGCTTAAATTGTTTATTTAAGATTTTTCTTGTTTCTTGAGCTAGGCCCATATTACTATGAATTTCCCTCTTAAACTGCTTTTGCTATGTCCCATAGTTGTGTTTTTATTTTCATTTGTCTCAAGGTATCTTGATTTCTTCCTTGATCTCATTGTTAACACATCCATTGTTTAGTAACATGTTATTTCACCCCCATATGTTTGTGTTGTTTATTTTTATTACTGTAATTTCTAGTTTCATACCATTATAATAGAGAGGATGCTTGATATGATTTCAATCTTCTTAAATTTATTAAGACTCGTCTTGTGTCCTATCCTGGAAAATTTTCCATGTGAACTTGAAAAAATAAAAAGGATATCCTATTGCTTTGGGATGAAATGCCCTAAAAATATCAATTAAATCCATCTGGCCTACCAGTAATTGTAATTTAAGGCTGCTGTTTTCTTATTGATTTTCTGCCTGGAAGATCTATCCATTGATGTCAATGGGGTGTTAAAGTCCCCTGCTATGACTGTAGTACTGTTGATCTCTCCCTTATGCCCATCAATATTTGCTTTATATATTTAGGTGCTCCTATGTTGAAGCACCTAAATATATTTATCTATTTATCCTTATGCAATGTCTTTCTTTGTCTATTATTATAGCCTTTGTTTTAAACTTTATTTTCTGATATAAGTATTGCTAAGCCACCTTTTTTTTCATTCCATTTTCATTCCTTTTCCATCCCTTTATTTTCAGTCTGTGTGTATCATTCGCTCTGAGGTAGGTCTCTTATAGACAGTGTATATAGGGGTCTTGTTTGCATACCATTCAGCTATCCCACATCTTTTGATTGGAGCATTTAACCCATTTACATTTAAAGTGATTACTGATAGGTACATAGCGATTGCCATTCTATTATTCATATTTATGCTCCTTTTCCTCTCTACTTCTTCTTAAAGAAGTCTCTTTAACATTTCTTGTAATACTGGTTTAATGGTGATGAACTTCTTTAGCTTTTTCTTGTCTGGGAAGCACTCAGTCTCTCCTTTTATTTTAAATGATAGCCTTGCCCCGTAGAGTAGTTTTGGCTGTAGGTCCTTGCTTTCCATCACTGTAAATATATCATGCTAACCCCTTCTGTCCTGAAAAGTTTCTGCTGAGAAATAAGCTGACGGTCTTTGGGAGGTCCCTCGTAGATAACTATCTTTCTCTTATTGCTTTTAAGATTCTTTGTCTTTAATCTTTGCTATTTTAATTATGATGTGTCTTGGTGTGGGCCATTTTGAGTTCATCTGGTTTGGAACACTCTGCAGGTCCCAGACTTGTATGCCCCTTTTCTTCACTAGGTTAGGGAAGATTTTGTCATTATTTCTTTAAATAGGTACTCAATCCCTCGCTGTCATTCTTCTCCCTCGTGCACCCTTATGATGTGAATGTTGTTATACTTGATGGTGTCCTGAGACTTCTAAGCCTCAAGAGCAATGCCAGTGTCACACTTCCCTTGGACTATCTCTCAGACTCTGGGTGAAGCAAAATCCTTACTCCAGATCCTATGAACAGGCAGCATTGGGCATAAATTTCCTGACATTAGCTGGGGGTCAGGACTCCATGCTCTGAATCCCATGCTCAGAGGACTTCTCTAGCCTCAATTTCCTTAAATATAAAATAGTTGGTTGAACCAGACTGTGGGCCTTGTCGCTCTGGCCACACAAAAACACATGGAATAAGGCTAGTCCAACTGAGATGTCCTTTAAGTGTGAAGGACACCTGGGTTTTGATGACTCAGTGAGATAAAGACTTAAAATATCTCAATAATAATTTTATATTGGTTATATGTTGAAATGTCATGAAATAAAATATTATTAAATTAATATCAGTTGTTTTTATTTTTTGGAAAACAATGGCCAGGAGAAAATGTAAAATGACATCTGTGGCTTGCATTGTATTTCTTTTTGACAGTCCTGGGTGAGATCAATGATTCCCAACCTGTCCATGCTTCCAGGTGGGGCTGGATACCAGGGATTTCCAACAAGTTCCCTAGGTATGCAGGCGCTGCTGGTCCAAGCACCTCGCCTTTCTTAGGTCTAATGGCCTAAAATTCTACATCTTTCTTGGGAGTTTGACTCTTAGATGTAAGCACTCAAGCTATGGGACATGGGGATATGATTCTAGCCTCTAACCAAATCTCTGCTACCTTGTGCAATTTGCCTCAGGTTATTGGGAAACACACATTGACAATCACCCAAGCCCATCCAAATATGGGCCAGATGTTTGATAATAGGAGGCTCTTTACCAACTAATCCAGGCATATGCTCCTGAGATTTTGATCTGGGTGACATTTCAGTAGCTGGACCTACTGGGGTAATAAAAACCCGAATAGTTTAACAATGTTCGTTGAATTTGCACTAACTTCTTTCTAAATAGACTCTGTTTTGCAGAACCCTGCACAGAGTTCCTGGGTCTGGGTTCTCCTCTGGAAAGTGGAGGGCAAGGTGGCTTTGAGGATGGAATGACACTTTTGCCCATGTGCTCTGAGCTGACACTTGCAGTGCCCACTGGCACCATCCCTCTAGAAGAGTAAACACTGTCCTTGCTCCAAGGATGACTGTGCTTGTACAAGTGCTCTGAGGAGAGCAAATGAAAGGGACATGCACATCCTTTTGTAGTAGGCAGGTAGACAGACATGAGCAGAGCTAGGATGATAGGCCTGGTACAGCAGGTTACCAGGGCAGAAAGCCCTGGGTACCTAGCGATGGACAGTTGTAGCTTGGGACCTCACCCTAGAGTAACCTTTCCTCCCTTAGCATAGAGATGTTCATGTGGTTTGGTCTCAACCGTTCATATCACTGGATGTGGTTTAGACCCCAGAGCTTTCCTCCCTAGAGATAATATCTAGGCCTCAATTGTATTTCAGCTCCAGGCCCTGAAAAGCAGCAAAAGGAGACAAGTGACACCATGCTGACCTCACAACCAGCTACATGAATAATGACCCCCTGCCCTGGCAATGACCAATCAATCAGAGGAGACCCTGACCCTAAAAGGATACCCCTGGAAAGTTGTAGAATATTGTATTGAAATCTTCCCCTGGAATCGCCCCTAAAATCTCCACCCTTAAAACCCTTAGGAGGGAGTGCCCAGTGTGTTCTCTCTCCTGGGAGCACCCCTAGCTTTTCCCTTCCCCCTCCCTATTCTCCCATGCGTGTCCCTTTACTTTCCTCACTTCTAAGTTCCAAGGGCCCTTCCTTTGCCTCTATAACTTCTTTCCTAAGCTTATTTCTTTTACAAATTACTACTTCTACGTCTGTGATTTTCTAAATAAACTAGAGGCCTGATGCATGAAATTTGTGCAAAGGGCCTTGGCCCTGGCCCCTGACTGCTCCTATCATGGGCCTCTGCCGCCTCTCCCTCGGCCCCTGCCCGCTGTGGCTTTGTCTGAAAGGAAGGACATCTGGAAGGATGTCTGGTCTAATTAGCATATTACACTTTTATTATTATAGACGTTCTCTTATAGTTTGAGTCTTGGCTCTGAATAATTTCCTAGCCAGAACTCAAGTACCAAGGTTGTTGAACCCAGGTCCTGTTTGACCCCATGGGTCTAATACCTGATGCTGTTCCCACCACCCCCAACACTGGCAGGCTGATGAGAGAGGAGACAGCACCCAAGGGCTGGCTAGGCAGGGCCACCTTCCCCTTGCTGCAGCTCAGAGCATTTAAGTGGCGTCTGCAGACGCTGAAGTTCCAACTCTAAACCAATGACAAGGCTGATTTTCAAATGGGTTTAATGATGGACAATCTGCATACCAATTGACTCATCTGCGCACGGAGGGCTTAGAACAATACAGGAAAACGATGTAAAAAGGTCTGTGCTGCGATGACAATCGCTTCCCAGTGTGCTGACCTTCGGTAAATGAAGCAAACAAAAGTACAGTTCTCTTTGGAGAAGACATTAATGCGTCATTAAGAATGGGTACAGCTGCATCGCGCAAGCACTTTGTTAAAAATATTCTTTTCATTTTGTGTCTGTCCCGTAATTATAATGGAAGTATTGTGCAAGTCAGCCAGTAAGCGTATGCAGAAAAATATTTATGTTTTGTAATATCTGCACGGTTTCTAAAGTATTGTCAAGTGTCGCTGCTCTATCGGATTTTGCTTGTCGTCACCTCTTACTGACAGTCTCTCAGCTTTAAACCGGCCCAGCACCCATGTTATCATGAGACTTGACTATTCTTTCTCCATATTTGCATGGCGCCCATCCTGGCCATGAGGAAGGGCTCGCTGTTGAGTTCTGTGGCTGTGAGCCGGTTAATTTGAAGAAATCGAGGCTGTAACTTCCTCCATCACGAGGCCCATGGCTTCTGCTCCCCTTCCTCTCCTCGTGGTTAGGCCAACCGTGTGGCCAATGGCCTCAGTGCCCACCAAGGCAGAAAGATCCCAGCAGCAGAGTAAAGACAACCAATGTTCTTTTGAGAAAACGATTTAGAAACCTCCCCTAGTTGGTCTTTCAAGCTGGGGCAGACCTTGGAGGGAACCTAAGGCTTTCAGTGTCTGACAAGGAGACCAGATCTGGGGAGGGGAGAGGCTGGGTTAGGGCTGCAGCAAGAGCGTCCACTTAATCCCTGGGTGTGGAACTGGGAGCCAGAAAGGCATAAATAGGACTGAACTGGCTGGAGGGATGACAACGGCCTGGAGTGACCACACATCCCTCACCTGTTCGAGCCTTCAGCACCCTAGCACCTCAAAGGACACTGTTCTTGGTAAGTGCCGCAAAACGAACTGTCCTTAGGAAAAGAAAGCTGGAAATGTTAGCTTCCTTCATGACATTGTCAGGCCCAGGTGACCCCCTGCCTTCTCACCCAGACCAAGGCCAGGCTGGACTGTCCCCCAGGCCCGTGTGGGTGGGAGGGAGCATGCACCACTGGGCTCAGGGCCAGGACCCACGTGTCCTGCTCTCAGGAGAGCCGCTCAGGATGACTCTTGTGTTGCTCACCCAACCTTGGGACCTGGGGCTGGGGGACCCTCTCAGGCCTCTTTTCTTGAGCTCCCATCTTTGGTGACCTCTGTGGGAGGTGGAAGGGGGAGAGGGAGTAGGTGGTCTGAACATGTAATTTCTTGGTCAGAAAGGGGGGTCATGGAAGTTCCCCCTTTCTGCTGCCTTCTGACCACTCTACCATTGAGTCATATTCCCAGAAGGCCATCCCCCATCCACTGTTCCACTGTCCCATTTCTCAATATGTTAAGTGGTCAGGACAAAAGGGTCAAAGCCAAAGGCATATGGGTGCTGCTTGGGTGTGATTGGAACCAACCACCTGCAAAAGGACATTCTGAGACCATGGGAGACATTTGAATATGGGTCAGTTATGAGCCCATATTCAGTCCTTTATAGAATGTTTTGTTACTCTTCTCAGTGTTTACCAGTAAAGACATTGTAGATATATAAAAGAAAAAGGCCCTTATCTTAGCAAGAAAACATTTTCATGAAATGTTAAGACATCTTGGAGAGGCTAAAATATTACCAGTAACAACAAATGTATATGTGTGTGTGCGTGTGCGTGTGTGTGTGTGGAAAAAAAAGATGGCAAAATGTATATAATTGAAACTGGATAATGGAGGTTATTTATACTATTTCTCTACTTTTGGGTAAGTACAAAATTCCCATATAGCCCAGCTGGCATGGCTCAGTGGTTGAGCATTGACCTATGAACCAGGAGGTCACGGTTTGATTCCTGGTCAGGGCACATGCCTGGGTTACAAGCTTGATCCCCAGTGTGGGGTGTGCAGGAGGCAGCCAATCAATGATTCTCTCTCATCATTGATGTTTCTATCTCTCTCTCCCTCTTCCTTCCTCCCTGAAATCAATAAAAATATCTTTTAAACACACACACACACACACACACACACACACACACACACACACACGCACACAAATTTCCATAATAAAAAGTTAGCATACATAATGTATGCTACTCTCCCATGGAGTTCCAGATTTTAAAAAGCGCTTGAACTTACTCCGTTCCCCCGGGAATAAGTGGTAAATTTGGGGAGATGGGGAAGGAGGGACCTGTGGCAGAAAGCCACCACCTGCCTGATGAAGGCCCCAAGAAGCATGTTTCCTACCTGCCACACGATCCACTGCGACTGTACCTGAAGACGTGTTAACCGGCTGCTCAGCTTTGTGACAGCAGCACAGCAGCAGGACAAAGAGGGTCACTCCTCTATTCGCTGCCATGTTTCCTCAGCTGAAGGAGGAGGACCTCCTCCTGAAGGCCCCTCAGCTCCCCTCACCTGAGTCTCCAGGATACTGTGGAATGTTTAGGGACCTGTGACATCACAGCAGGAAGTGGGCCGGGTCTTGTCCTGTGTGTGGGGAGGGTCGTGCTCAGTGTCTTTGACTGGGAAGAAGTGGAGAGTCTGGTGGGGGCCCTAGGGTAATGAAGATCTCCTCTACTTGCTTCAGTTGCCTAGTCTGGTGCCTTCCTCAGTTATGCAGACCCTGAGGTGAAGGGGTAGGATATTAACCAGGACTCTAAGTGCAAGTGGCACAACCAAACAAAATCTGCTGAGGTGAAAAGAGATGTATCAGAAGGAGGGCAGAGAGCTAACTGAGTTACAAGACAAATGCTGGAAGCATTAGTTCCGGGTGTCCTTGAAGAGCAATGGCTGATACCCTAGGCCCGTGGTCGGCAAACTGTGGCTCACGAGTCACATGCGGCTCTTTGGCCCCTTGAGTGTGGCTCTTCCTAAGCCTTAGGAGTACCCTAATTAAGTTAATAACAATGTACCTACCTATATAGTTTAAGTTTAAAAAATTTGGCTCTCAAAAGAAATTTCAATCATTGTACTATTGATATTTGGCTCTGTTGACTAATGAGTTTGCAGACCACTGCCCTAGGCCCTCCCATTCTCTCCTTAGGCTACTCTGTTGCCACAACCTGCATGGTGAGGTTCAGAATCTGAAGGAGGGGTTGATGCACAAATGAAAATGCTAGACAAAAATAAGAATTATTAAGGGGTGGGGCCAGGTGGAGTCTCTTTCTTGAAGAGACACACCGAGTCCTGGCCTTGTCCACTTTTTATTCAGTTTTAGATACACATCTTGCCCTCAGTAAAGCACGGCAAACAAGTAGCAGACAGTCTCAAAGGTCAGTAAAGATCAGTAAGGTCCAGTAAACATTTACTTGGAGGCTTATCAGGTCAGGAGATTGCTTCCAGCCACTGCTAGCTCAACACGAACAATTGGTGCCTAGCGTAATCCCTGCTAACACTCAAGGTCCATCAGCCTCCCATGTTCCTTGGTGCACTCTCATGACAGTGTTGGCATGCGGTGGCTTCCCATACTCTCTTCCCCCTTTCCCTCAGCATCAGCCCCAATCTCTCCCTGGTGGTAGACTTTTATTACAAGAAATGACCATGACTGCATGTCTCATGATATCATACTGCTCCATTCCCTAGAGATTCTAGAGTTTTCTTCAAAAGCACAGTGAAAAAGCCCCAAAGAAAGCATTATGGTTAGCTCACCTGGATCACATCCAATCCCAGCACCAATTTCTATGTATGGAGCTCACAGTGGGGTACCTGGTCCACCCAGATCAAGGCTCTTCTGTGGGCTGAGGGGGGTTTCAGGTGGACAGCCCCCGATCACAGGGAGTGCACAAGAACAACAGCATTCTCTACAATCAGGTAAGGACCCTAAAGACAACTGGCCCACCAGGGATCTTTTGGCTTTTTAATGTTTTGTTTTTTATTGCTGATGTGGGGAACCACTGCAGATTTTTATTTAAGTTTCTTCCTAATAGATGTAGTAGAATCCAGTCTACCTCAGGGGATGATCATGGAGCACAATACAAATGTGTGCAGTGTCCATTTGGCATATTGAGCATGATGGGTTCCATGTCCCACTTGAGTTAATGGTCTGATGATATACCGACCAGTGGCCTGGACTCTTGTTATTCAAGTGTGATCCTTGGACCAGCAGCTTTAGCTCTCAAAAGAAATTTCTAGAGTCTAGACAGTGAAAATACACACAAACAATGGCACCATGAATGAAAGTAGAACTCTGATCCTACTGCAGTGACCACTCAGTAAATGAAACTACCATCCACAGTAAGCAGTCCAGGTGGTGAACTTATATTCCTTGGTAACCAGTCCAGGAAGTGAAACTATCATCTACAGTAACCAGTCCAGGAAGTGAAACTACCATCTGTGGGGGAGGAAGAATTTTCCTCTACTCTTCTAGGGTCTTTCAGCTGGTCTAATAATTAAATATACATGAGATTGACAAGAGAAAAATAACCAAATTTAATTACATATGTACATAGAGTAATCCTACATATAGGAGAGAATCCGGGACCCCACATACATAAGAGGTTCAGGGACAGAAAGATAAAGTGAGGAAATATGATGTTCTAAGCTAAGGAGTGAGGTAAGGTGCGTGAGGCTTCAGAGGGGATGAGGGTAATTCATAGGATGATAAGAAACAGTCTAAGTGCCCATCAGCAGATGAGTGGATTAAAAAACTGTGGTACATCTACACAATGGGATACTATGTGCTGTTCAATAATTAGATGTTTTCCCTACTATTTATGTAGGTCATAAAAAGCTATTTCTGGTAATAACTCTAATTATGGGCAAGACTCCCTTTTAAATTCTTGAAGGGAGAGATAAAAGTGTTTTCTTAAACATGCAATGTCTTGATTTCCTTCAGCTTACAATAAGCCCCATGTTTTATTTATTTATTTATTTATTTACAATACACAAAATAAATCTATTACCAGATTGTAGATACAAAATAATTAACCATTTACATGCAATAAATATTAATATTTCAAGAAAAAAGATTTAATATATAATAATATTACCAAAACTGTACTAACATAGTATAATATCACAAAAGTTGTAGGAAATATAAAAATCTGCAAATAACAGGATTACTTCTATTATATTCTAAAATATTTTTTTTCCTTTGGCTCTGTTTTTGTTCATCAGTTTGTTGTTCATTATATTCCACAAATGAGTGAAATTATGTGATAAAATTTATCTTTTTCCAACTGGCTTATTTCACTTAGCATAATGCTCTCCAGGTCCATCCATGCTACTGCAAATGATAAGCATTCCTTCTTTTTTACAGCACACAGTATTCCATTGTGTAGATGTACCAGTTTTTTAATCCACTCATCTGCTGATGGGCACTTAGACTGTTTCCAAATCTTAGCTGTGGTGAATTGTGCTGATAAGCCCCATGTTAAAAGAGCACGCCTTGGTGAACCTGATCGGAACCCTTTCATATCCACAGTAACCAGTCCAGGAAATAAAACTAGCATCTACAGAAACCATCCAGGAAGTGAATGTTCTACCCATAGTAACTAGACCAAGAAGTACAGCTATCTGCAGTAGCCATCCAGGTAGTTAAACTACAACCCCTGCAACAATTGGCCCCAAATGGTCCAAACCTGTCCAATCACTGACAACTTTTCTAATTGTTACCTCCAATTTCAACTTAGGACCAACCAGAGAAAGCTGGGGTGCAAGTGGAAGGAAGCTCTGGGTCTTTCCCTGTAAGGGAATAGGAAGCAAAGCCAGAGAGATTGACCCTGGGCAGATGTGTCTTAAATAGCCATGTAAAACAGCCTACATTTACTATCTTGCCTGTTCTGGAGGCCACAAGTCTAAATTAGGTCTCTTTGGGCCAAAATCACGGTGCCACAGTGTTGAGTGCCTTCAGGGAGCTCTATGGAATCGGTTTCCTTGCTCATCCATCTTTCAGAGCCCAGCACATTCCTTAGACCAGGGGTGGGCAAACTTTTTGACTCGAGGGCCACAATGGGTTCTTAAACTGGACCGGAGTGCCGGAACAAAAGCATGGATGGAGTGTTTGTGTGAACTAATATAAATTCAAAGTAAACATCATTACATAAAAGGGTACGGTCTTTTTTTTTTTTTTTAGTTTTATTCATTTCAAACGGGCCGGATCCGGTCTGCGGGCCGTAGTTTGCCCACGGCTGCCTTAGACTCTGGCCCCCTCCTCCATCTTCAAAGTCTGTGCCGTCTCTGGTTTCCTCTCTTCTTTCTGCCTTCCTCAGCCATTTACATAGACCATTGTGATAACACTGGGCTCCGTGATGGTTAATTTTATGGGTCAACTTGGCTGGGTCATATCTGCCTAGACATATGGTCAAATATTACTTTGGATGTTTCTGTGAGAGTGTTTTTTGATGAGATTAATGTTTAAATTGATAGACTTTGAGTACAACAGATTACTCTCCATATTGTGAGAGGGCCTCATCTAATCAGTTGAAGGCCTGACTTCTCCGGAGCAAGAGGGACTTCTGCCAGCAGATGGTCTTCAGACTTGAATTGCAACAGTGGCTCTTCAATGGGTCTCCAACCTGCCAGCCTACCAGCCTACCCTATAGATTTTGGACTTGCCAGAGTGCTTAATCAAGTGAACCAATTCTTGCAAATAAATTATCTATCTATCTATCTATCTATCTATCTATCTATCTATCTATCTATCTATCATCTATCTATCTATCTATCTATCTATCTATCTATAATCTATCTATCTATATTATCTATCTATTTATCTATCTATGTATCTATGTATCTATGTATCTATGTATCTATGTATCTATCTATCTATCTAATCTATTACACACACACACACACACACACACACACACACACACACACACACACCTCTGTTTCTCTGGAGAAACCTGACTAGTACAGGCATGAATAATCCAGAATAATCTTCCCATTTCAAATTCAGATGATTAGCAATCTTAATTCCATCTGCAACATTAGTTACCCTTTGCCATATAGCTCAAAATGTTCACAGGTTCTTGGGATTATAGACCTAAGGGCATAGACATTTTGGGGGTATCATTATTTTGCAGACAGCAATGTCTTTTGTCCATATTCCAATTAGATTTTTTTTTACTGTTGCATTTTGAGGGGTTTTTATATATTCTAAATATAAATACTTTGTTAGATATATGACTTGCAAAAAATTTATTCCAGTCTGTAGCTTGTCTTTTCTTCCTCTTTACAAGGTCTTTGGTAGAAAAACAATTGTTTTTATTTTTTTATGATGTCTAGGATATTGATTTTTTTAGTGGATTATGTTTTTGGAGTCATGTTTAAGAACTCTGCACCAACCCTTAGGTCTTGAAGATTTTTCCTATCTACTAAAAGTTTATAATTTTACATTTAAATCTATGATTGATTTAGATAAAGTGTGGGGTTTAGTTCAAAGTTTATTTATTTATTTATTTTTGCCTTTATGTTTACAATTGCTCCACACTATTTTCTGAAATGTTTATTTTTCTTCCATTGAATTGCTTTTGCCTTTTTGTCAAAAATCAGTTGGCTGTAAGTGTGTGGGGCTATTTCTGGGTTCTCTATTCTTTTTCTTCTGTTTCATTGATCTATGTGTTATGCCTTCACCAATATTACACTATCCTGATTATTGGAGCTATATAAAAAAAAACTGCTGGGACTTTGATGGGAATTGTGTCAAACCTGTACATCAATTTGGGGAGAATTGTTAAATTATGTGTGTGTGTGTGTGTGTGTAATGTACTTTCTTCATTAGCACACTAATATGGTCAATTACATTAAGGCATTTCTATTGTTTTACCCTTTTTTTTTTTTTTTTTTTTACTGATTCATTTCTGTATTTATTCTGCTATTGAGTCCATTTTCTAAGTCTTAAAATATTTCAAATACAGAATATTTTAGTTCTAAAATATCCATTTGCTTTATCTTTATATTTTCTATTTATTTGCTGAAACTTTCTGTGTCTTTGTTGAGGCTATATATTTTTTTTCATTTGTTTCAAGCATGATTGTTAATGCTTGTTGAAACATTTTTATGATTACTGCTTTAAAACCCTTATCAGATAATCCTAACATCTCTGTTATTTCAATCTTGGCATCTGCTGATTGTCTTTTCTTGTTCCATTTGCTATTTTCCTCGTTCTTGGTGTGATGGATGGTTTTCAATGGAAACCTGGACACAGTGTATGTAATGAGACTCTGGATCTCCTTTAGAACTGCCCTTTAGCAGGCTCTGATGTCACTCTGGTGCCATGATATTCCTGTCAATTGGAGAGAGAGCCTACTCTACCATTACCAAAAAGGGTGGGTTGGAGGGAATTGTTACAGCCCAGTGATGGTACAACACAATCTAGGCTCCTCACTCAACTTCTGCTGGCCGGCTGGGGCAGGACCTCATTGTTTCCGGTGGTGTTTGGCTGGAGAAGAGCTGTTACTGTGTAGACATTGTCTGTTGGTCTCAGGTTCTTTGGCTGGTGCAAGCAGGCTTTTCTTGTCTGGGTGTATGGGTATTTCCAGGTTGCCAGCTTCTCCAGCACCCTTTTCAAGTTCATGAGGCAAACCAAGAACCCAGGGACTCCCTGCTGTGCTATTCCTTGGGTCCTGGGGTCCATCTGCCTTCTCTGTACCTTCTGGAGACTTCTCACATGTGTTTTGTATGTCATGCCCGGGGCTTTTGTTGCGCTTAACCAAAGGTGTAGGGGAAATCACACCTGCTTCAATTTTGCCAAAGCAGAAGTTCGTGCATGCTCTCCTAAAAGCATTTGGAGGCACGTGTCAGCTCGGGTAAGCTTTGGAGAGACAGCGCACACTGTGGTTAAGAGGGCAGCTGGAGGCACATACCAGTAGGCTGACTTACTTCCTAGCTTAGCCACTTACTAGCTGTGGATTTACCCTCTGAGTGTTAGCTTCCGCATAATCCCATGAGGGTAGCCAGCCTCAGGTGTCAGCTTGCTGGGCTGAGTCCAGCCCCCTGGGGTCATTTCTGTCTCCCCCTGGCTGTGCCCTTGCCTGTCTACAGGGGTCCTCATAGGTGTTTTGTCTCGGGGCCTCTGCTCTTTGCTGCTATGTCTTGGCTTCTGACATGTTTAAGTCCAAGGGAAGATTCTCTGCTGGCCGGATGCAGTTGGCAGGATTTTGGGGTTCTGGTATGAAAGATTCTGAGGCACTTTTGGCCACAGAAGAAACCCGTGGGTCACCAGCTCACGGTCCTTCCTTCGTGAGGTCTGACAGCCTGGAAGGGCTGGGGTGTGGGGAGAGAACCCAGAGGCCAGGGAGGGAGCTGCAGCAGATGCACATTTTTCAGGTTTCTGAGTCCATAAAGCAAATCTGCTTTGAGAAAACTTGAGAGGAAAAGATGGAATGCTCTGACCGACTGGGAGGCCTTGGGGTAGTAGGAAGAGGTGACCAGATGCCCCAATTAAAGATTGTTTTCAAAGCACGTTTGTGATTGTTTTTGCTTATGAAAATACCCTGGAGACCCATAATTTGGCAATATACATATAATCAATTGTTTCAAAAACAGAAGTGATGCTGGCTATTATAATGTAAACTGTTTTCTAAGCGAAAGAATTAAAGGAATGTAATTGGAGAAGTATACAAACAGTGGTTAATATGCTGCTTCGTGCAAAGACTTATTACAACTTATAATCTTCCTTTATGGTGTATGTTGTCAGTGTTTAATCAGGCGTGTGAATGTATTCAGGTGTTAAACCGTTCTGTTAGCTGGGACGCTGCACTATTATCTACTGAGCTGTTTATGTTATATTGTTGTTGGCTCTCTGAGCTTCTCTTTCTCTTGCTCCTCTTTCTCTGGTCTCTGCAATCTGTATAATTGTCTTTTTACTTTTGTCTTCAGAAAGCTTTAAATAGAGGAACTGGGAACGATTAACTGTGTCAGATCACAAAGTTCTGGTGCTTTACAGATTAATTACAGACGTGCTATGCTGATGCTTTAAAAGGCAGAATGGGACCTGGGTCTATCATGGAGGCCACCACGGGGTGGCCGCCAATGGCCCTTTCTATTTATGCTTGCAAACACCACCCTTGACCTCAATGGGCTGTAATAACTTCACATTCCTGAGATTCCCCCTACTGGGAATTCCAGGGGTCAGCAACAAAAGTGAAATGCCAAAGGGAGGGGCTGCCTCTTCTGAGGAAACAACAGGGGAAGGTTTGCCTGAGTAAGGAAATCCCTTAAAACATTCATTCATTCATTCATTCATTCATTCATTCATTCATTCATTCATCTTCTTTGTCTTTTTATGAAGTGTGTTTTCTGGGAAGATCCTGTTTCAGTATTTCTGTTACAGGAAATCAGATTGGTTGTACATTGCTACATGCAATAAAATCCAATCCCTCTGCGATGGCTGGTCAGTTTAGATGCCCAACTGTGAGCTCCTCAAGATGTGTTCACTGGGACCAGTTCCATATTTTTGGGTTCTATTTTATATCGTCTCTTGAATTCCAATTAGGATTCCAATATTGCTTTAAGAAATAATTTTGTCAAAATGGGATATAAGAAACAAAATGCATTGATGTAAGATGGAATCACCTTAAAATTCAAGGGAAAAAGTTGCCTGCATAGGGTTAAGTATTAACTGGAAAATTAGGAGAAAAATTGATCAGGGGTTAGACATAAAATCATGCTAGAAACATTTATCTATACCTAATCCTTGCAAAACATAATGCTATGGACTAGGACCTCTGTTAGCTGTGCTTAAATGCAGGTTTCCTTCCTTCCTTCCTTCCTTCCTTCCTTCCTTCCTTCCTTCCTTCCTTCCTCCTCCCTCCCTCCCTCCCCCCCTCCCTCCCTCCCTTCCTTTCTCTCTCTCTCTCTCTCTCTCTCTCTCTTTCTTTCTTCTTTCTTTCTTTCTTTCTTTCTTTCTTTCTTTCTTTCTTCTTTCTTTCTTTCTTTCTTTCTATCTTTCTTTCTTTCTTTCTTTCTTTCTAAGACCACCATAAACTGGAGGGAATAAGTACATAAACAGGGCAAAGAAACCTTAAAGATGCTTAGCAGCCACCCCTGACTAAAACATGTGCTTATGCCTAAACGCTGTTTTCCCAGTCACTGCTGAAAGCAGATTATGGTTAAATATCTTGGCATTCTTTGTGGAGTGAATTCATAAATTCACAGTTATCAGTCCTATTGGGACTAAAGGTGACTAAGAATTAAAACAGGGAATCCTAAATGTTTAGGCCACATGACCCTCTTTAAGATTCTAAAATCATGACTTGAAATAGAACGACTGTTCACACCCATGGCTCTAACAGCTGTGTATACTGAATGGTATGAAAGAATTTCTTTTCTGGTACTTGATCATTTCACTTACTCATTGCTGTTACCAATAGCCTTCTCTTGGTGAACTTCTAAAATTGTGGCAATGGAAATAAAGCTCAGAGAACCCTAAGTGAACAGAGCAGAATCAGGGCACGCTATGGGTACCATCTCACCCAGAGTTTTGTTCCATAAAAAGGGGATAGTGTTGCCTCATGACAAAGAAGAGAAAATTGGTGCTACATCCCATAGTTAATGTGACAACATGCAGCTAATGAGCACTTAATGACCTCAAGTCTGCTCATTTTTGTCATCCATTTGAGAATGTCACTTGTTTTATACTTTAGCCCTATGGTGTAGGGTTAGCTTCATGCTAAAGTGAATTAATCAAGGTTTTAAAAAAAATCTGAACAAAAGTGCTAGAGAATGTGTACAGATATGAAGAGACTGAACGTATATACACCTGTTCGGATAATGTATAATTAACTTAAAAGAATTTTTGGTTGAATGTGTGAACTGGCAGTAAAATTTTACTTTACATTTGGTAAGACCTCTACCTTAACATGGAATATATTTTTAACCTGAAGTCGTCCTTGGGGGATTATTAAAATTCCTGGGAAATAAATTACTACCCTTTGGGCACAAAACGAACATCACTTTTGAAATGGAATTAAGGAGTTCTATTTCAAAACCTGCAGAACCAATCATGTATGTATCTGTTATATATACATATATACATGTATATACACATATATGCATATACACACATACTCATATGCACACACACACGTATACACATATACACATACACTTTTTTAAATCACCACTTCATTTGTTTCCATTCTTTTGTGTTTTCCCATAGAAGTTCTCTTTTCTGTTCTTCATTTAGGTAAGTGCATTCTAGGACTCAGAGATTCCAAAAAAGAGGTAGAATTGGTCAGTTAAAAGAATTTCAAAGATCTTTCTGTCATTCTAATGTTCTACAGATGAGATCAACTTTGCAAAGAAGTTTATTCTGATGGCTGTTAATATGGCAATGATTGAGTGAAAAATATTTTTCTCATTTGCTGACTTCCTGAAGAGGACACCCACAGCCTTGAAAGAATCCCTGAGACTACTGTTTCCTTTCCAACTGAAATTACACATCCCCAGCACCCACTCACCAAAGCTTATGCTTCATTGCAAGTAAGAATTCATGTTTCTTAAAACAATACAGAATAAATAAAAGCCTATGTACTTTGGAACTACAAGGAAGGGTGGAAGTAAAATGTTTATCTTTCGACTTATAAATGTTCAGAACAGAATAGTAGTTTTGCTATATCATTTATGGACCCCCAGTAACCACTACAGAAATTCAACAGGGAATCTGCAGTTCACTGAATCAACCATAGATGGCGACACAGTACGCAGCTCCTTAAACCCATGGCGGCACAACTAGTCTTACTGGCTCAGTGCCTGAATTTTTACCATTAGAGAGTCCTTCCTTTGCTTAAAGTATTATAGCATTGAGGGTACCATTTCAAGATTAAATACTTTTGGAAGGGATAGAAATAATTTACCAACCATCGAT
Source organism: Myotis myotis (assembly GCF_014108235.1). Taxonomy (NCBI): domain Eukaryota; kingdom Metazoa; phylum Chordata; class Mammalia; order Chiroptera; family Vespertilionidae; genus Myotis; species Myotis myotis. Next base: position 27,433,698 of record NW_023416335.1, read on the forward strand.
ACCGAAGAGCTACCTAACTTAGAAAATGGCTTCCCGAATGCAGTAACGAGTTGGAAAGTCTGAAGGCATAGGATTAGGGTGGAAGAGTAAAGATGGGTGAAGGTCCTTAAGTGGTGTGCTCTGCTGGAGGACAATCCAGATCTCTTGGAGTGGATGTCTTGGAGGGAGGAAAGGCTGGCTCCCTAAAGACCCCTTCCACTCAATTCTAAATGTGACTGTAGGATTTTCTTATATCTCCCCTTGTTTAATTGAGAATGTGGAGCATTTAAAATTCATCTGAACATGAAATTCTATGGTAATCTCAGTCAGGATGCAAGAAAAGGCTGCTGAGACTATTGCAGGTGCGACCTCTCTTTCCATTTGAGACTGAACACGTAGGATTTGGAATTTTCTAATTTTGTTATCCAGTAGCTCTTGGAGGTGAATGGGCAAGACTCATACTTCCATTGTAATAGATCTCATCGTTAATGTCTGCTCATGAAAGTTACTGCGTTGCATTAGTGTACCTGAAAGTGGAATGCAAAGTTGCTCTGGGGTTTCCAGGTGGCCCAGAGGTTCAATGCAAAGTTGTTTTGCACAAAGAGATCTGAAAAAATAACTCTGCCTTTTAGTTTTGATTTCCTTTCTATTGATTTACACTAGGAACATTTAATTCCAAATCTTGGAGATGGCCGACATGGCCATTCAATTGAGGCTTTGTAGTGAAGAGCCCATTAAGAAAGTGGAGGGAGAAGATCATACAATTTCCACTAGGAGGGGGAATCAGGGTTAATTTTATTCTGAGATCAAATTCGTGCCAAAAGCTTAGCAGGTCACAGGCCAATGCCATCACTGAAGTATAAAGGACCTGATGTTTGGAGCATGAGTTGAAAGATGCACCCTCTGAATCTCTATTCATGCAGCACACGCACACCTTGGGAAATGAAATTCTGAGGACAACAGGAAATAGAATTGGGCGTCTGCTGCCTAAAACGCTGTGCTTACCTATTGCAAGTTGAACAACAACCGATTGTTCCATTTGTGTGTCTCTTCAAGTTTTTATTTGAAATAATGGAGTGCAATCTTAAAAATTAATCTTAATCTTTAAAAAAGATGCTATTTCCTCAGATGGACACAAATCTGACAATCGCACAATAACTGCTCTGCCTCCCAGGAAGTCATTTCCTTTATATGGAGAAAGAACTTCGTAGAGACGGGAGACCTGTTGCCCAGGCCATGCGTACAGGGTCTTTCTTTGTCAATCGCCAATGGAAGTACTCTGTGGATAGGTGGACCCCAAAGGAAAGGTAATCTTGACTTAGCATAATGATGTGAATATTTACATGACCAAAAACCTAGATTATCTTACAGGATTTTTTTTTACCGGGGAGGAGGGATTTGAAAGTTTTCACTTTGGAGGGAGTGAAATCTCATGAAAGTTTGGTCTTCTTATGTTTTCAGGTGTATTTCTCTGCACTACAAATTTCACATTAGGATTTGCTCTCAAGGGTGAGGCTAGCTAAGGTGTGTGTGCTCCTGGAGGACCCACTGGGCCATGCATGCCAAAGGCTGCCGGCTTCTGACCCCACTGGCTTTGGAGAAGTTTCAAGTGGCCGTTCCTGCTTTGGGATGGGAGGGCGGCCTCAAGTTCACGTGGGGCCTGCTTGCCTCCTGGCTAGTAAACACTCCTTGTTTTGGGAGTGGGCTCCCCTCTCAGACTGTATGTAGAAGAGAGGGAGAGAGGGAGAGAGGGAGAGAAGGTACAAAGGAGACCAGGAAGCAAAGGAGCACTGGGTGGGCAGGAGATAGAGGAGGTAGTGACCAAGGTTCCTTAGCTCAGCAGGCACCATTGAACTGGGCTGCCATAGGGGAAGAATCCCAGTGGTGGTGGCAATGATGACATCTCCCTCATCACAACATTAACCTTGAATAATACACCTGATCAGGTGCTTTGAAGTAAAAACACCTGCAGCTTCTTTGAAAGCCTACACATCAGGCCCCACAGCCCCAGATGTGGGCCGGTACACCACCCCACCTTCCCTTTCCTGCAGTCCTGCCTCCTCCTCCTCCCACTCTGTACCCCCTCAGCTCCCTGCACCCCCTTTCAACCACTCACTGCATCTATGTGTATGAGAGAGGCAGAGGGTGCGATGTTTAGGAGCCAGACAGCCAGATTCAAATCCTCTGCAACCTCAGGCAAGGACCTGGGCTCCTTATGCCTCAGTTTCCCCACCTGTACAATGGGGTCACTGATACCTGTACCCCTGATAGGTGTGCAGATTAGAAGAATGACAGCTCAAGTATTGTTACCGGGTAGCCATGCGGTGGAGTCAGAGGTCAGGTTACTTCCCAGATGCCATTTTTGGCAGCTCAATGAGCAAAAGCTTGTTGACCAAGGCCCCTCTGGGCTTGGGAATGGTACTCCTTATTGGGCTCTTGGGTCAGGGTCTGTCTTTTCGATCCCCTCCTCCTCTCCCCACACAATTTCCTGGCCCTCACCTGACTCCAAGCTGGCTCTTTGACTATACTTCAGTGAGCCACCCTGATGCCTGGCTGGGCTTCTTCAGGTCACCAAGTCAGGTGTTGGTGTCAAACCTTCTCCTGGCACAGCTCCCTGCTGCCCCTGAGGCAGGTCACTCTTTTAAAGGATTTTAAGAAATGATTAGAGCTTTAGAAGGGCTGGATGCCACCTGCCCTCCAGGATCTAATCTGTCTCTGGAGAGATGACGTGCTCTACTTGTGTTGCATAGAAATGGTCACCTCCAGAGAGTATTTCAAACAACTTTTTGATATTTGGTAACCTCTCCATTTTTTTTTTTTTCAAATTTAACTGAAAACACCTTTTATACCAAATCTTGTCACTCTTTTTTACCCCCTCATTTTTTTTCTATCTGTTGCCCACGGATTTGACTTCTGAATGTGTTTTAAGATTTTCTCTTCTGAAAACATGACCTGGAATCCGCCTCATTGTACCGTTAAGTTCCGATAGCAGAGCAAGGTCCACCTGCTCCTTGTGAGAGGGTGAGAGAGAGAAACTCAATGGTTGTCTCTGAGGTGAAGCATCCTCAAGAAGTGAGGCTACTAAGAATTTCTGAAATAATTTTTGCTATTGTTTGGCTGAAAACAAGGAATGTTTGGGGGTTAAGCAACAAGATCGATGCCTTCTTTCAAAAAGCAAGCAGTCCTTACTACGCTGTCATCTCCAATGCCTGGCGGATGCCACTGTTCCAAGGACAAGAGCTACGAGGTTGGCTGCGCTCTGAGGCCTCTGAGAGCTCCTTGTTCTGAGAATGCTGCAGCTTGTATTAAAAGTCAACATTCTTGCTATTTACTGCCCTTGTGTGCTCAGGTCAGAACGCAAAACTTTGATGGCTTCATTAAGCTAGCAGCTCTTCAGTGTAGGCATTAGCTGACTGTAGATGGCCTCTCGCTTTATCCAAAGGGTTATTTATTTTTCATGGAAAGCATGTGTGTTTTCTGCTGAGAGAATAGAGGGCTGCCTTATTGAACACATCTATTAGCTAGTAATTTGAATGCGTTACAAAGCAAGACTATGCCAACCCCATCGAAAACCAATATCACCATTTTTTATAACAAGCAGGTTGTAACTTCCCTTTGCCTGGAATGAAAGTCATTGCTAATATGACTAACCAACACACGTGAAACACAGTATTGCAGTTAACTTTAATAAAATAAAATAATCTAAAAATAAAGTTTAATAAAAAGACATTAACTTATAATAGCATATATTTCAAAATGTAAATCCTTGGGCAAAAGGAAGTGGACAAACCCTTGTACCTTCTTTAAATGAATCCATTTGAGTTTAAGAGAAGTAGAGCAATAGTTAGCTGACCGTTGTTAACACTTTTTTTTGATATTTGCAGGGCTAACGGATAGATTTGTAATCATGTACATACGTACACACACAGAGAGCCCTAGGAATGTACACGGTACACAGATGCAATCTGCTGGTGTGTCAAGTGCATCAGCAATGGTGGGATTTTCCATCCGTGGCATGATTGTCCAAACTGGAGAACAACTCTAGATAAAGACCTGAATAAAATAAAATACTCTCTCCCCTTGATTTACAAAGTCATTGCTTTGCTGGAAAATCCAGTTGATGCTAAAAACCATGCAACAAATATTTTGTGTTTGTAGAAAAATTCAGGGTCAGGTTTGCTGGATATCATCCCAATTTTCACCCACCAACGGATCTACATGAAAATGTGCAGTGGGGCACTCAAGGCCACAGCCTCGCCCTGGGAGGGGATCAGACCTGGGAGCATGAGGCCCTAAGCTGTCGCCAGCTCAGCAGGCACCTCACATCCAAAATATTTTTCAGTTTGTGGATTTTTTTTTGAGCTCTAATAACATCTTTGAAAAATAATGCCTTAAACCTTGAGCAACTCAAAGTGCTTCACAGACGTGCAGATGAAGCTCTGGAGAGACACTGAAGCAAAGTGGCCTTTGAGGAGCCTGAGCAGTAGACCTTCTTCCTCTGCTCCTTGGGGGCTCAGTGGCCAGGTCCAGTGTAGACCAAGCATCTTCATCAGGAGGCCAGGGGCCCAGTGGTTAAAACCATCACTCTGAAGCCAGAGGCCCATCTTTCAAAGCCGTGTTGTGCCTCTCTCACTGGTAGTGCAGCTTGTCTGTAGCATCTCCGAGCCTCAGAGCGCCTACCTCCCCTCAGGGCTGTGGGGATTAAAGGAGAGAATCTGAATAAAGTGCTTAGTGTGGTTCCAGTCCCTGGTAAGTGCTCAATGCATGTTCGTTACAAACCTGTTTATTTTCCCTCAGTTGTTGGCAACATTATCCAATATAAAAACCATCTCTAGCAAGAGCCTTTTAGCAAAAGCTCCTATTTTATTCAAATTGAACAAGAGTGCACAACATCTCTGCCACCTGGCAGACACAGACCCTCTGAGACGGAGCTTTTATTGAGTTACATACCAGTGTAGAAATGCTTTCTGTCTTCTGTTGAAATGGAACTCCTCAAAATAGAGAGAAATATAGAAACTGTTTCATGAACCCCAAACTTCCATTCCAGACTCAGTTAAAGTTTTAATTTTGCTCTAGACATGAACTAGGAAAAGTAGCCAATGTTGTTTCCTCAAATCTGATTGTGGATGTGTCTCAAAGATGCTAGCATCTATCTTTCCCCCCCTGTGTTCACAACGTGGAGTCTACTCCTCCACCCCCATGAATCTGGGCTGGCCTGTGACTTTTTTCACCAATAGAATAAGGTCCTGAGAAATGTCCTACTCTCACCTGGTCTCTTGGAAATGCCTGTGCAGAGACTGCTATCTGGTAAGGAAGCCCAAGCCAGTTATGTAGAGATGGGGGGAGAGTAGGTGGAGAGAGAGACAGCCCAGCCCTTACATACATTCCAGCCTGTGGACAACTCCAGCATCCGCCACCATCTGATTAAACCATGAGGGGGATCCCCAGTCAAAACCCTCCAATTGAGCCCATCAACCCCCGTACCTTGGAAATAACAGTATGTTGTTATTTTAAGCCATGACCTTTGGGATGCTTGGTCATGTAGCACTAGATCGCTGAGTGTAAGGTTTGTGATAAAGGCTTGGCATAAATATTATGGCCAATGTCGGGAAATACAGTGTTTGTGGAGGCTCATTTACCTGAAGTAGCGAAGATGAACCCTGCTCACACCAGAAGAACTGTTAGAATCATTTACAACCAGGGACAATGACTGCAACCATATTTAACCATCAACACCCACTACAACCATTTACAATCACCCACAACCATTCACAACCATGTACAAGCATCTACAACCAAACAAACAAGCCAATGCCCCTCCCAGGTCTTGCGGCCACACTTGTGGACTGAGACGATTCATGAAGTCTGAGCATCAGTGGTTGTGTTTGTCTCTGTCATCAGAAACACAGAACATCTGCCCCTATGTTCCTGCAGGCACATCTGGCTGCGAAGAGCAGCACAGTAGGCAGGAGCAAGTTCCATGAGGGTTCCAGAAGCAGAGTCCACTGTTTCCCACCTCTCTATTCCGTCTCTCTATTCACAAAGAGCCAGCAACTGGGCAGAGCTGGATTTTTCTGCATGTTAATATCCCACGTGACTACCTGCCCCTGAAAAGGCCAGGCGCTATTTTGTCAGAAGGTTGAAATAAAGTCTGTTTACATTGCTTAGAAACTTAGGGTCCCGTTTAACAAAAGAGTGTATCCAACCCCACAACAGTGATGGACGTTTTATAGTTCAGACTTTATTCCTTGTTTTCTGCCTGAATGGCAGATAACAGGTACATAGATTGTATGCCCTGAATTACACTTTTTTTTTAGGTAAATAATTCAGACTCTTTAATGATTACAATTCATACATTACTGAAAGATAATATTATGATATTTTTCTCAAGGTCCTTGAAGATCACCAGACTAAAGGTGCAACTGAAATATGTAAAATATGATTATAATTGTTATTCATTTTTTTTCTTATTAGAGTAAATGATATGGTTCCGTTCAAGAGAAATGTTCTATGAATACCTTCTACTAGAGCCAGAGGAAATAATATTGCAGGTCTGCTATGTAAAATCTGAAGGTATTGGATGTCTGGTTGAAATCTCGTGCCATGGGTCTATGCAGAAAGGAATGGCTGCAAAAATGTTAACTCCACAACAAAAGAAAAATGAAACAAGTTTCCCTTTAACATCTATAGTAAGAGATATCTGTGTTCTGTAAGACAGAAAATACACCTATATAGGGGTAATTTATTTTAAAAATTCTTAGTTTTGTAACATTAGGAAGCAGAGTGGTAGCTGTTATACAATAATTATATCCACTGTGCTGTTTTGCATTACTCCATTTGAATAAGAACTAAAGAATGCTTTTTACTATGTCAACACATTTTAAATAATGGCATATTACCTTTAATTTTCCCATTTGAATGTAAAGTTTTCCTTTGCTCAACACTGATTTGTCAGTTATTTCTACATGCAACTTTTACTAAAATATACAGCAAATTCTGAATTAGCTTCAGAATCCCAGTTTAGCTGTCACTGATGTCATACCCCTGTCAGTAACGGCCGGGGAAATGCATAGGGGATTTCTTGGCACCTTATTTTTATTTATAAATTCCACTTCATTATTGCAACAAGACACCACAGGTAGTGCATTTGTATGGAATTACTGCCTCCGTTTCTGGTTAAAGTCTCTGAGCCTTTAGCCACAGAGTGCAAAATACCCCCCGATGTGTTCAATAATCACCCAGAAATGCACTGCATGCTGGGGCTTACGGCTTCCATGTATTTAGTGTGACTGTTTTAGAGGGGAAAGGGGCCATGGTGATTATGTGTGTGGGACAGAAACTCAGGAAAGAATTCACTAGGAAATAATGTAATTGCCTATGGGTCTTGAACTTTTGTTTTTAATATGCAGAAACTTTTAAGAAGGTATTATATCTTGCTGCATACATTCTCTCAAGAGATGTTAAACACCAGCTTGGAAAACGCATTTTGGCGTGTTGCATCGGAGAGACCTCGGGCTAATTTCTTAAAAGGGTTAAGCTGGCATGTTCCATATTAAATTACCAATGTCATTCAATTCATTAGAAGAGTTTATGGAGTTACAATATGTCTGTAATTTATAGCCTGCTTACTGACAAAGCTTAACGCTAACATATGCCTAATTTGCCAAGGTTATCTCAAGTTCCATTCATCTCCCCCACTAACAATACGCCTCTGATTCCATGCTTCATGGATGAGGTACATGCGGTTTCATATTTAGCGCTATCAATCACAGGGAATTGCCTCCAGCGCCGCCTCGCCTCAGTGTTCAAAGTGATTTCTCTGCAGCCTCTGATGAGTGATGAGAGGACGGCTCAGCCAGTGGAGGGCGTCGTGATCCAGCGTCCCCAGCAGGAACCGGCCAGCTGAGAGCCCTGGTCTGCTCTGGCCCAGTGCTGCTGGCCTCCTCGGAGCCACCAAAGGTGATCGGGAAGGTCATGTGCTGTCCAGGTGGCACACTGGTGGCATAGCCTGGGTGTCCTGGCTCCGCCAAGTGTTTCTCCCTGGTGGGGGATGGCACCCTGTCACAGGGTGTCTGCACACGTTTCACAGTTTGGATGGGAGAGGGACAGGGGTGAACTCTCCTACAGCAATAAGATTTCCAAATTTCCTTGTGTTACTTTTGCATTACTCCATTTGAATAAGAACTTCGCCCCTGCTGCTTCTGTTGCACGCAACGGTCTCTGCTGGGACCTGAGTTCATTGCTGGGACCTCCACCTAAAACGCCCCCTCCTGGCTGCCGTGTTCTCCCTCGAGGAGCGATTCTGCCTAAATGTCTGCTAACCTTGTGGATTTCTTGGTGAGAAGTATCAACTGTTCAATATAAGAACTACATCATGAATATGGTTGTTTAGTTCTTGCTGTGGGGAAAGAATGCCTTCAAAGTCGGTACCCCAGATAGAAACGAGTCTGTGGTGTAAGTTCGAGCCTGTGCCGGGACTTCCAGCATCTGAGGCACTTGCTGCTGTGTCCCTGCTCCTTCTGCGCATGCACCTTGAACTCAGCAACAGGATCCCAGGCCAAGGGATGGTGAAGCCTGTGTTATGCAAATTCCAAATGTTATGGTATCAACTCAGGCCTGTGAGTGATGTGGGAGCAATCCAACCAATAGAAGAAAATTGTTCTAGCAAGTTCCAGAATTACTGGGAAGACACTGACTTGATTTAATGGAAAATGTGACTTTACAAGTATTTGTCACCCCTTGTGCAGGAGACCAGCAGCAGTAGCCATGAAAGATGAGCTTACAGGGCGCACAAGCTCTCAAGTCCAAGGACGCAGCGCACACTAGCCTGGGCTTGCCGCACAGTCTCCCGGGCCTTCCCTCCCAGGGAGGATCCTGGTTCTTTTTCACAGCCCCGATTCCTTTGGTCAGACTTTTATTTCTGTCTATATTTTCATTAGATACTTATTGTTTATTTAAAAACTGAAGCCTGATGTGGTTGCCAGGGGCTGGGGAGGGAATGTGAGATGAGCAAGGAATTCGGAGTTATGGATTTGCAGGATGAAAGTTCTACAAATCTGGTACCCAGTGGTGTGTGTAGTGGAACGTACACTTCAAAACCGGTGAGAGGGTACATTTTGTGGTGTGTATGTGTGTTTACCACAATGAAAAGAGTTTGGATTACCAAGTCATGAAATTGTGATTGTGATGCCATTACAGCGACTCTCCAGAAAACACGCAGGCCTGCGGATCCAGTGGACTGATGGGTAGGAAACTCCTGCTTTGACGTTAAACCCCTGGTCCATTGTGTCCCCGAGGAACTAGTGTCAAATCTCGCCCCAGAAAGAAAAAGCACATTTGTTGATGGCCTGATAGAAAAATCTAAGTCAGGATGCGAGAGACGCACATTAGGGACAGCAGGGCAAGACTTTCACATATATCTTCTTAATCAGAAGTTGGAGGCATTTTAGTTTTTTTCTTGAGCCATTTGCTCAAGGGCCAGAGGCATTTGATTTCTTCCCAGCATCTCTGTCACGGGCAGGGGAAGAGAATGGTGCTGAGATCCAGTCTGTGGGAAGAAGCTATTTTAGTTCTGGGTTATTACATGGCTAATTAGACAAGGTCACTGAGCTCCTTTTAGAGCCTGTCAAGAGAGGCATCAGTGGTCCTTTAACATCGGTTTATCTTTCAGGATCCGCAATGTGAGGCTGACCTACCCGCGGCAGCTCGCTCACGTGGAGCACCCCCGAGCTGCTTTTCTGTACATGGTGGGTTTGAGCCCAGTCTGGCCCCTCTTCCGGGGAAGCCAGTGGTTTGCCTCCAGTTCAGATTTGGAGGCCTGGGAACCAGGGGCCAATGATGTAAGTCCCAGTCGGAGTCAAAATGTCCGAGAACCAGGAGCACCGATGTCAGCGGGCAGGAGACGATGGGTGTCCCAGTGCAAGCAGGGAGCAAATTTTCCTCCCTCCGCCTTTGTGTTCTATTCAAGCCCTCAACAGACTGGATGACGCCCACCGCGTTGGTGAGGTCCATCTTCTTTGCTCAGTCTACAGATTCAAATGCCCATTTCCTCCAGACACAGCCTCACAGAAATAACGTTAAAGGCAGTTTTGGCATCCCTTAGCCCAGTCAAGCTGACACATAAAATTAACTATCTCAGGTATAGATATAGTTATCGATTTGTTTCCACCCCCCCCACTCCCGCACATACTCACAGGGGTTGGTAGCTGCAGAGGACCCACTGGGCTGGGAACTATTTGGCCAGCCGATACATGCCCACAACCACCATTTACTGAACACATTTGAAGAGCAAGGCACTGTGTTATTTCCTTTACATGTATTATTTCTAATTTCCACAATAATCCTGCAAAAAGATTGTACAGATGAGGATGAAACCACGCTGCAGAGAGGTGAAGCAACTTGCCAGAGGTCCGCAGCTCTACAAAAGCAGAGGAAGCCAGCCGGGAGAAGACCATGCTGATGTGGGTCTTGGGCAGCTGCCCTGCGCGCCTCTGGGAGTTCTTCAGCAGCCGTTCCCTTGTGCGCACCGGGCGTTGCTGGTGCTGCCTGAACATCAACGTGACTGTTTCTCCATCTGGCTTGTCCTCCCTGTGACGTGCAGGTGGGCAGCTAAGGGCATGGTCTTCTTCAAGGTAAGCAGATCTGAGGCGTTGGGTCCTTGAGTTGTGGGCATCTTCGGATACATGGCTGAGGACCTGGGGTCCTGGCCTCACTGGCTCCCTACAGTGACCGGCAATTGGGATAGAGAAAGGACTTGTAAGTTCAAAGGTCCCAGACACCAAGGAGTTTAGAACTTAGCCTCTTGGCAGGGGCGTCTTCAATCGGGGAGACCCCATGAATCCCCCAGGTCAGTTGGGAGAGACCATCATGAAGCCTGGGAGAGATCAGGTCTAGCCAGGAAGGAAGTCGTAGGACCAGAGAGAAATGGTTTAACAGATGGAAGGTATCATGGAAACTAAATCTACACAACTTAAAAAGAAACCTTTGTAGGTAAGGGGACAAAGGATGATGGAGGGGTAAGTGGGGTCCTAAGGTGCCCACACTCTGTCATTGGAAGGACAGTGGTGCCATTTAGAAATCAGAAGGCCACACGACATGTGGTCGGGGATACACTGGCTAAGTTGTCCATTGAAAGGGCAATGTCTTGGAGGGGGCGGCTAGAGGCTTTGGGATGAAGATTTCGGCCCCTAGCGCCTGATATTCTTTTTCTAGACACCCCGGAATGGTTTGCGCGTGTGCAGTGCGGGAAGGAGGACGGGGTGTGGGAGAGGACCTATTCAGATGGGAGCCTCTCTGACAGTTGACTCTTAAACCCTGATTTCAGGCCACATGTGACGCTCCTTTCCATGGCATTGAGACCAAGCATCTTGGCTCTAAGGAAAAGGGAACCGTTTTTAGCTGTTTATTTCTCAGTGCACAAGGGCTCTAAGCCAGAGTTCCAGCATGTTCCGGCTGTCCACCTCAGAACCAAGAGCACGATTTCTTCTACAAACGGCCTTGGTGATACAACATGGTTTTCTCTGGGACCATGTCCTCCTTAGATGACAAGGAGGAGCGCACAGTGTGCGTGTGAACTTGCTGAATGGGGCGAGGGAGCGTTTTTTCAGAAGATGGCATTAGGATGAAGAGGCGGGACTTCAGAAGCCTGGTGCTGGGGGCTCTGACCCCCCTGAAGCTTCTGGAAGTCCCCTTTTGGGAGCCAAAGTCAGTTCAGAACCTCGTCCCACTAGCAGATCACAGCCAGTCTCGTGTGTGTGCCCCTTCAACAACCCAGCACTTGAAAATACAACATCCGTCTTCTGCGAATGATGGCTGAAAAGCCCAGCCTCCGTGCCGAACAGGCTACACAACATCTTTCACTTCGGCTCAAGGACGGAGAAGATTCACTAAAAAGAAAAGAAGATTAAAAAAAAATCCCCGTCCATGCCTTTGACCAGGCAGCCCTCGGTGACAAAAGGCCGCCTCTTGTTTCACTCCCCGAGAAGGGTGAGGCCCTCATCACGGGCTGGGAGGCCGGCTGCTGGGTGCAAGCTGCCAACTTTGCAGCGAGCACAGGCGCTTAATTATTGGTAAATTTTCCTGCTCGGGGCGAGTTCTTTGGCAGCTTCACGCCAGCACCTGTGTGCTCAGACCTGGGGCCCGGACGTCCCCGCAGATGTCGCGGCTCTTTTGTTGATTTCCTATTAGTGGCACTTAATAGGCAGGGGCCGGACAGCTTTGCTAAGCGCCCGGCGATGGACAGCAAACATTGTTCCTGCGGTGGGCAAAGGGTCAGACTGTTTCTCCTGCCTCCAAAGCTGAGCCAGATAATTGCTGGTGATTAGCAATTTTAATTACCAGGTGCTAGGGGTCGGGACCCCCTCCTGTAATTGGGTAGGTTGCTAACAATCTTGTAGATGTGACCAGGGACTGTATTTTCCCAATATGCTCCGGGTGTTTTAAAGTTAATTAAATTAGAGCAACTAAAATCACCAGAGGCAGCCTGGAATCTGATGAGCCAGATCAAACACGTTTTTGGTGGAACTTTAGCTTTCAGTGAATCTTGAACACAAGGGCTGTGCAGCTCTCTGTTGGAACTAGCTCACCAGGCGGTGCTGACTTTTTAGGGGGTTCTTAGGACCACAATGAGCAGGACACCAATGTCTTCCTCGTTCAGCGCGGAAGGGTTGATCCTACCGCCAAAGGGCCCTTTTCCCTTACTCCCCCTGATTGCCTCGTTAGTTAATGCCTAATGCAAGTGATTGATTGATGTTGATAAATATTCCTCCTCCCCCGTGCCTTTCATAGAGGCCTGGAAGCCTGTTCATAGCTTTCAGGCTCTACCAAAGATTTCCTGGGGTCCCTATGGTCCTGAATGCCACCTGCAGTGCACACCCCTCTCTCTCCAGGGGACTCTAGGATTTAAGAGCAGGAGAGAGAACTTGCACTCAGAATGTTGTTTTCTCATGGTGGGTGTGCCAACAGGGAATGGTTTTGCTGAAATGCTCAGGAAACAGAAATCAAGCAACTAAGAACACACCCTTTACTCAGGCACTGAAGAGGGAAATTGGGAGAGAGGATGAGACACCCTTTGGCAGTAAATTGAGAACAAAAACATTCACAATAATGGAGCCTTATTCTCTGACCCCTTTTATAGGGCCTCAGGAGGGAGGAGAGAGCATGCCCCCTCCCCTCCTGTCCAGCTTTGTGGCGGTCCTGAGCCCCCATCCGCCGAGAAGTCCTCTGGGCCCCCACACCAATTCGCCCCAACTGGGAGGCAGAAGGCAGGTGGGCTGCAAGCCTTCAGCCCATACCCTATTCCAGCTTCGGTTTTCTTGGCCCTGTTCTTAGCAGCTTTAATTAAAACTATTTTCCTTTTCGGCACACTTATTATGTTCCCTGGCCACAATACAGAACACTTGCTGCAAGTGCTAACAGGAGTAATTCATTAATGACGGTGGGACTGTAAGTGCCCTGCTTCAACTTCCCACAGAAGGCTTTGTGGTTTCCAAAAGAAAAGACGGGCGCCCTAGCATGTGTGGGAGGGGCCCTCGGGGGTGGAGGGCAGGCTCTTGGAAAACTGAGTGGCACAGGACAATGACCCAAGGAAGGTTTGGAGGTGGGGGTGGGATGAGGGGGTGCACCACTCAGTGAAGCTCATATGAGCAGGGCCAGAAGGTATGTGTGCCAGGGTAGCTGGTCCCAGGTGGTCCGGGGAGCAGCCTCAATGTTTTGCATGTGCGTATAACAACGAAATGCCAAAAGGTATGTACATTACGTTGTGTGCATGTTATGCCTGTACACTATGTATCATATGTATGCATGCTATTTTATGTTATATATTCTCACATATTTGCATCATATGTGTTATGTTTGCGCTATACACGTCTACGCATGTTGCATGCATGTGTTATGTGTGCGCATTAGGGCTATAGTTATTTTATGTGTACATTATGTATATTGCACATGTACATTGTGTAGTGTATATGATGTTTATATATTTTATAATGCTGTTTGTTACATTCACATGTGTTATGCACTGTATGTGCACATGATATACTATGAACACATGTTACTTAGAGGTATATATAATACATATCACACATGTATACTATGCATGTTATATTTGTACATTATACATAGTACCTGGTCCTGTTATATGCGTGTGTGAATCATGTATGTACGTGATGTGTTATGGAAACATTATTTTATACATACAGGTTACATATTACGTGTGTATGTTGTATATGTTAATATTAATGTCTGTTTGAGTCCTAGGGTTATGGTCCTTCTGTGATATTTATGAGGTTGAAGAGGGGATTGGAAGGTAAAGATATCAGTGAGGTGCCTGCTCAGCTGTGTATAAAATGAAACATTCATCCCTACTATGTGTCCCTTACTCCTTTAATTTGTGACTTACTTAAAAAAGCACCTGCCTTAACATGTAATTCAGTTTGTGCATCTTTTCCCCAGCCATTCAGCAGCAGCGGTTTTCCTGGTGCCCCTTCGCCCCATTGGTGGTACATGGACCAGCATATGTCTCTCAAGCGGCTGTGTAAGCCCACAGCCCCTCCCCTTTCCCCATCGGTCTCCTGGGCCTGCGCACTGTGCGTGTCCATGTGGCTCCTTCACCTCCTCGTCCATCAGAGAGGAGCCCGGTCTCTCCCCCTCACTCCCGGAGCCAGTGGAAGGCTTGCCGTCACCCCTGATGTCTGTCTCGGTCAGGCTGAGTCCATGTATCAGGGCCCCCTTTCTCTACACATAACCCACCCCCAGTCCAGCTCTGTTCCCTGCCTGCCAGGCCCTTGTTCAAAACAACCTAAGATCTTGCAGCTCCTACGGGAGCTTGCATTTCAAAGAGAAGTTTTTAAAGAGAAAAACCTCTAAAAGTCAGTGGAGGCCCTGGGGGAGGTGTGTGATCCGCTGGATGGGAGGGACTGGGGATTTTAGGTGGGGACTCCTTTCCACCCTGAAGTTACATCATGGAACGCAAGCAGCTCTGCCTCCGAGCCGATGTCTGGGCTCCCGGAGCCGGACCCAGGGCCGCTCTGCAGGAGGCTCCTCCACCAGGGGCCTTCCACTCGCCCCGGGTGAGAGTGCTATGTGGTGAAGATGAGAAATTTCAAAAAAACAGCCCGTTAAACTAACCCAAAGTCTGCATGTTGTATAAATACAGCCCCCGCCATCTGCTGCTGTTTTGTATCTTTTCGTAGACAGCAATATGGTGGAGAATTGTCTCTAAGGCTTCAATAAAGACCAGCTTTCCTGTCTTTGGGGAAAAAAAAGTATCCATTCACATAAAGAGCATTTGTCTATTCTGCCCAGCACAGTTGGGGTCTTGTGAGGAATTTTAACTGAAGCAGCAGAAAGAACATCGCTCTAGAGGAGTATGAACCCAGTTGGGAAATAAAACATATGTATCTGGATACATACATTGAGGGGAAATTGCCCAGGAGTGGTTCAATGCCAGTATCAGGCACCATCTAGAACAGTGGTTCTCAACCTTCCTAATGCGCGACCCTTTAATACAGTTCCCCATGTTGTGGTGACCCCCAATTTCATTGTTACAGATTGGACATAATTAAAGCATAGTGGTTAATCACAAAACAATATGTAATTATATATGTGTTTTCCGATGGTCTTAGGCGACCCCTGTGAAAGGGTCGTTCGACCCCCAAAGGGGTCGCGACCCACAGGTTGAGAATCACGGGTCTAGAAGGTTCTCTGATTTCAGACCTGACTGAGCCCACATTGAGGGGTGATAGTGAGCAAGTGTCAGAACAGGGGGCTTGGCAGAGACTCAAGGCCTTGCCAGCAGATGTGAGAGAAGGGGGTGCCTGGAAACTGCGTGGGTGGAAACAGGACCAGGTGCAGATCCCAGGGCTGGTGAGGGGTGTTGAGAAGTAGGTTGGAGTTGGAGAGGTGCTTGGGGTCTAGTGTGGGCAGGGAGGGGAGTGCAGGCGCCATCCTGGGAGCATAAGCATGTGTGGGTGGCTGCAGTGTGGAGGCGGCAGAGCCCTCCTTCCCTCCTTCCCTCCTTCCTTCCCTCCTCCCCTCCTTCCCTCCTCCCCTCCTTCCCTCCTCCTCCCTCCTCCCCTCCTTCCCTCCTCCCCTCCTTCCCTCCTCCCCTCCTTCCCTCCTCTTCTTCCCTCCTCTTCTTCCCTCCTTCCCTCCTTCCCTCCTTCTCTTCTTCCCTCCTTCCCTCCTCTTCTTCCCTCCTTCCCTCCTTCCCTCCTTCTCTTCTTCCCTCCTTTCCTCCTTCTCTTCTTTCCTCCTTCCCTCCTTCCCTCCCTCCTTCCTTCCTTCCCTCCTTCCCTGGTGGTGTGTGAGCAGGTACTGCATGGATATGGGTTTCCAGCAGGTGAGGAAGCCCAGGGAGGCTCAGTTCAGGAACAGACAAAGCTAAGACAGGACTTGTGACAGATTCTGGGGTTTCAGGTATGGAACAGAAGGGAAGCCTGGGGCTGTGGCCCACATATAACACCAAACCCTCTGGGCTTCAGGGTGGTCCCTGGATGAAGGTGGTGAGAATGGGGGTCTGCAAGGTTCCTGAACCTGTTGGTCCCCTGACCTGCAGCTGGAGGCCTGGGCTGCGTTGGCCCCACACTTCCCTGTCTGGCCAGAATTTCCCTTGGGGTGATTGCCCTGCTTTCACCATGCCCAGTGGACTGCCACGTGGGCGATCAGGACAGTGATTATGTCCATGGTCCAGGCTCTGTCCCAGGGCACAACCAAGGCACCAGCTGTGGGGCCTCACAGGCTGACTCGATGGTGTGGAGGCATCTCCTTGTGGCTCACAGGCCCAGGAAGAGACGCTGCTCCTGACTCATGTGCCATGGTGGATGATGGATGGCCAGTGCATTTGAGGCTCAGCCCTGGCACTGAGCACAAGCCCACACACCAAGACTGCTTTTTCTTAGGAAATATTGTAATGACTCATTTGAAAATAGTGTCTTGAGAGAGAAACCAAGATGGCGGCATAGGTAAACACCGGAGTTTGCTGCCTTGAACAACCACTTCAAAAATACAACTAAAAGACAGAACGGACATCATCCAGAACCACAGGAAGGCTGGCTGAGTGGAAGTTCTACAACTAGGAGGAAAGAGAAAAACATACCGAGACTCAGAGGAGGCGCAGTGCTGAAGTAAAATACTAAGGTGTGGAGTGCATGTGAAGCGGGCTGGCGGCTGAGGGCGTGGTTGTTGTTTTCAATCGGGAGGGAGTCTCAGGCTCTGAGCTCCAGCTCCGGGCGAGTCTCTAGGAACCCAGACTCATACGGGAGAAGCGGGACTGTCTGGCATCGCTCACAACCGTAGGGCAGCTTTCTCTCTGTGGGGCTTGCTGCGATTACTGGGACACTGAGAAGCAGAGCCTCTGAGGGCAAGACTAAGAGCAGCCATAATTGCTAACCCCGCCCTGTTGATCCCATGGTACCCACCCCACCCAAGCCTTGCAGGGAGACTTTTGCTGGATAGCCTCAGGCAAAGGCTAGATTAGCACCTCCCTAGAGATCCAGGAGCTAGTGTACCCAGAGGTCAGAGTGGGACCATCCAGTTTGCAGCTTCGTGGAACCATAAAAGACACACCCAAGGGTCAGACTCAGTGAGCACCAAAGCCCCATCGAAGCAAGTCTACCCCCAGAGGGGTGTCTCCAGCACAGAAGTTCTCCCACTGCAGACACAGCTGATTCTCACAGCCAATTGGCCTGGAGGTCAATTCCTCACAGTGATAACTACAACAATCAAGGCTTAATTACAATAAGACTGTGCACAAAGCCCACAAGGGGGTGCACCAAGAGTGTCTACCTCAGGTAATTGGGACACTTAGCACAGAAAGGCACTCTATCGACACAGAGAAGGATAAAAAATGCTGAGACAAAGAAAGAGGACACAAACGACAGAATGGGAGGAAAGCAAAATGCTGGATATAGAGTTCAAAACCACACTTTTAAGGTCTTTCAAGAACTGTCTAGAAGCTGCCGATAAACTTAATAAGGCCCTCGAAAAGATGGGTGAGACCGCCGATAAATGTAGTGAGATCTTCAAGAAGACTGGTGAGACCGCCGATAAATGTAGTGAGATCTTTAAGAAGACTGGTGAGACCGCCGATAAATGTAGTGAGATCCTCAAGAAATCTAATGAGACCCTCGATGTTGTGATAAAGGACCAACTAGAAATTAAGCATACACTGACTGAAATAAAAAACATTATACAGACTCCCAACAGCAGACCAGAGGATCGCAAGAATCAAGTCAAAGATTTGAAATATGAAGAAGCAAAAAACACCCAACCAGAAAAGCAAAATGAAAAAAGAATCCAAAAATACGAAGATAGTGTAAGGAGCCTCTGGGACAGCCTCAAGCGTACCAACATCCAAATTATAGGGGTGCCAGAGGATGAAAGAGAGCAAGATATTGAAAACCTATTTGAAGAAATAATGACAGAAAACTTCCCCCACCTGGTGAAAGAAATAGACTTACAAGTTCAGGAAGTGCAGAGAACCCCAAACAAAAGGAATCCAAAGAGGACCATACCAAGACACATCATATTTAAAATGCCAAGAGCAAAAGACAAAGAGAGAATCCTAAAAGCAGCAAGAGAAAGAAAATCAGTTACCTACAAGGGAGTACCCATATGACTGTCAGCTGATTTCTCAACAGAAACTTTGCAGGCCAGAAGGGAGTAGCAAGAAATATTCAAAGTGATGAATACCAAAAACCTACAACCAAGACTACTTTATCCAGCAAAGCTATCATTCAGAATTGAAGGCCAGATAAAGAGCTTCACAGATAAGAAAAAGCTAAAGGAGTTCATCACCACCAAACCAGTATTATATGAAATGCTGAAAGGTATCCTTTAAGAAGAGGAAGAAGAAGAAAAAGGTAAAGATACAAATTATGAACAACAAATACACATCTACCAACAAGTGAATCTAAAAATCAAGGGAATAAATAATCCGATGAACAGTATGAACTGGCGATTGTAATAGAATCAGGGACATAGAAAGGGAATGGACTGACTATTCTTGGCGGGGGGAAAGGGGTGTGGGGGTGAGGGAAGAGATTGGACAATAATCGTGCACCTATGGATGAGGACAGTGGGTGGGGAGTGAGGGCGGAGGGTGGGGTGGGAACTGGGTGGAGGGGAGTTATGGTGGGAAAAAAGAGTAACTAATGTAATAATCTGAACAATAAAGATTTAATTTAAAAAAAAAAGAAAAGAAAACAGTGTCTTGATGCCCTAAATATAAAATTAAACATGTGTAAACTGCAGTGAGAAATGGCATCTTAGACAAAGGTCACCTGAAGCTGTTTAATTGGTGCCTGTGCCTGGTTGCCTGTCCCTGCTTCAGACTGAGAGTTGGTCATAGTGGATGGATTGGCCTCTGACCCTAATGAATCCTGGTTTTTCTGTGGTGGAGCCCTGGGCACTAGGAGGTGGTGCAGGGACACGTCCCATGGGGCAGTTTATTCCCAAGCTGGGAGGTGGGTTTAGGGGAGGACTTTGGCTTTAACTCTGCTTTTCATCACTTTTGCAGGTTGAAGTTTGACCCCTACTCTGTTGTTGGAACACAAATCTGGGCTACTTTATTGATATTAGTTACCTGCTGTGCCTCTGAGCACCTACCGGCTTCCTTGCTGTGCTCTGAAAATGCAGGTATTGTGCATCTGAATTATAATCTTGCTGTGATAATACGCCTGTATTGATTCAACAAAATAAGTTGTCTATTTTGTTTTCACTTCAACATCTCTAAGGAGGAAAGACTGACAATCAGGAACATAAATATTTTGGGCTTCACATATCTTGTGGCATGAAGAAGACTGAAAAAAAAAGTATAATAATTGCAAAATAAAATTTTACCGGGACATGCAGTCTGTTTGAACCCAGAGGATGAACTTCTCACAAAAAGCACTTATTCCAGAACAGTGTTAAAATGTTACCATCGCCTAAGCACCTGAAAGGCAGAAAATAGCATTACATTAAAGGCACAACAATCCAAATATAAATATGTAGAAACTGCTGCCTGGAGTCATGGTTGTTTTTCTGCTTTATAAAATTGTATAAAAGGTTGTATTTCTACCTTGCTTTATTCTAGAGATTTTCTTTGGGCTCCAAAGGGTTTCTCTGACTTACCCGGTGTTATTACGAACAATACCCGCTAAGGGACTGAGGAAGATTCTAATGTCAGATTTCTACATGAGTTTGATGTTTTCTGACATATTCAAGTTCCTCTTTAAAGGTAGGTTTGGGCTGGATTTTAGTGCCTAATTACAATTACTATATGTAACTGAACATTTTGACAAAACAACCCCATTGACTAGGCTTACTTTTCTTTTTAAAGAAAAATAAATATTTTTGTAAACAAATAGAAGATTTTCTTTGAAAATAATATGACTAAGTTTTCTTAGCTGATATTACTTCTTTCTATGATGAGGTCCCATCACTGGTGTGAAACACGTTTTTGGAATCACAGATTTTCATTAATGCCATGATTTTTGGGATGGAATTGTAGATTTATTATTATTTTTTATTTCTGATAATCATGGTCTGTTGGCTTTTGCTTAGCAGACCAGAAAAAATGAAGGAACGGCAGGCCCCTGGGGTAGAATTTCAGGGGAAAGGTGTCGTGGAACTTCTGTTTTTAGCTCATGGTCAGCATCTATGTTTCCTCATTTTGGCAACAGAACTCCAATATCCTTCTGAAAAGCCACCCCCTTTCACTGCCTGATGCATGGGTCTCCCCATGAGCCATGCACACCTTGGTGGCCACAACTGACCCAGGAGGGGCCCAAGACTCCAGGCTGCCCATGAGCCTTGCCGTGGCGCTATTGGAACCGACAAGAAAGCTTAAAATCTTCACTCTAGTCTCACCGAAAATTTATTTGTAAGAGGCATACAAGTAAGTCCTAAAGGGCTTCACCTAGACAAGTGGTCGGCAAACTCATTAGTCAGCAGAGCCAAATATCAACAGTACAACGACTGAAATTTCTTTTGAAAGCCAAAATTTTTAAACTTAAACTATATAGGTAGGTACATTGTTATTAACTTAATTAGGGTACTCCTAAGTTGGCCTTCGCTAAAAACGTCCTCAATCTGATTGAGGTACGTTCGCTGAGGTCGACCCCTTCTAACTTTCCCATCCACACTCACCTTGTATACTTGTTTCATCTATCTCCTTTCCGAAAACCGACTTCTGCGCATGGGCCACAAAGTTTCAATCACACTGTATGTGCACACCCGCACGTGGTATTTTGTGGAAGAGCCACACTCAAGGGGCCAAAGAGCCGCATGTGGCTCGCGAGCCGTGGTTTGCTGACCACTGACCTAGACCACTGCATTTCCCGAATGACATTCTGCCACATCTGCTTGATCCTTCTCCCACTCACTCTCTCCATTTATGCGTTATGTGATATGCACATATGCATACATGTACATATTTTTCCTGGACTATATAAGAGTAAGTGAGGCATACTACTTCTCTGAGAAGTTATGGAACCCAATAAACTGTGAATCTAGTGGGTTTTAATCCAGGAAATGCTGGTGATGATCCTCACCACGGCATGGGGCAGCCTGCCTGAGAACGACGCCAACGCAGATGAAAGCAGAGAGGGGATAGCCACAGAGGTCGGCATTGTTTGAACACTTGGATCCATCCAGGCCTACAGCTGGGCTTTGTGATTACACGAGCCAGTGTATTACGGTTCTTTCTTAACCCATTTTAAACTGGATTACTTTTGCTCACATTTAAAGTCCTATGGCCCAGGAATTGGGACACTAGGGTGCTGTCATCATGGGCAGAGTTAGGGAGGCAAGTTCAGGGATGATGTTGAATGCATGAATGACTTAAAAAGAAATCCATTTCTATAAACTACTGCTGATGATGGGCCTCTTGGGGCAGACATGTCATACCTGTCATATGATTTCCAACATCCAGCCTGGAACAGAAAAGACACTCAATAAATCGTTGAGTTGATGTTTGTCTATTGGGTAGGCAATTGAAACAGGTCCATCCCTGCGTATGTTCTAGCATGGAAACTTTCACTGAAATAAATTCAAGGTGTTTTCTTTGTTGTTGTTTTCTTTTTCCACCAAGACTTTTGACCAAAACAGGACTCATTTTCTAGACAGATACAACTTGGCTATACCACTGACATTTTCCTGGCACCCTGGCTGGCTCACCTGACATAATGATCACGGCAGGAAGACCCTCACATTCCACACTCTGCTTCATTCTCCTAACTACAGCCTGGGTGCTGCCCCTGAGATGACTGAACTTCTCACAGTGCAGTCCCCACCTGAAGTCTGTCAACAGTCTCTACAAAGGATGGTGAGTTGGCTTTGGCAACCGTCTCTTTATGGGAACATTGCCATAGTGAATGGTGAAGATAATTCATCTGATGAAAGGAGTGACTCACAGTGCTTCTAGACACATCTGCCTTTGCTTGTATAATCTATATATATAAAAGCCTAAGCGACCATCCGACCATCCGACCGGCAGCTATGACACCAGGGGGCAGATGCTCTGACCAGTAGCTATGATGCACACTGACCCCCGAGTGCAGATGCTCAAAGCAGGAGCTGCCGAGCTGCAGTGACTTGGCAACTGTGGTTCTCGGGTGATGCACCTGGAACCAGAGAGGAGGGAGCTGGATTCTGGGGTACATCACCCGAGAACCACCCTCTTGCAATCCGGGACCCCTCAGGCAATGTCGGAGAGCTGGTTTCAGCCTGATCCCTGCAGGCCAGGCCAAGGGACCCCACCTCTAGTTTCTAAATAATTGCCCTTTTCCTTATGGGAGGTAGCACTCTCACTGTTGTTCATCCAAAATATGGACTATTTAAGAAGGGTAGAAGGGAAAAGAGAAAGAAAATGTCTCCAGCTCCAAAATGGAAAATACTATATTTTTTAAGGAAAGTTCAAAATTGAAGATCTGTAGACTATGTGGGCTTCTGTGATGGTAATTATCCTGTTCTTCCAGCATGCGTAATTGCATTATTGCTCACCACAATATCATCATCCCAAGAGACGGATGTGCATGTGTACAGATATTATGGAGATGAGGAAAATGAAGAAGAAATGCCAGAAATCATGGAGAAAGGGGCTTCCATTGGCCCTGAATTCTTTTTTTTTTTAAATATATATTTTATTGATTTTTTACAGAGAGGAAGGGAGAGGGATAGAGAGTTAGAAACATCAATGAGAGAAAAACATCGATCAGCTGCCTCCTGCACAGCCCCCACTGGGGATGGGCCTGCAACCAAGGTATGTGCCCTTGACCAGAATCGAACCTGGGACCCTTCAGTCCGCAGGCCAATGCTCTATCCAGTGAGCCAAACCAGTCAGGGCAGCCCTGAATTCTTAGAGAGAGATTGACTTAGACCCAACCTCTTTTTTGCCCACATTGTATAAATTGAAAATCAGACACAAACCCTGTAGAGAATCTTACTGACAAAGATCTTTCTCAGCCACCATTCAGTGTGCTGACCCATTGCTCTCTGTTTCAGTGGCTCTGGTGATAAGAAGGCCAGGCATCGACACAGACACCTTGTCTATTCTGAAAAATGGGGGTTTCCTGCATTTTCTGCCTGAGAGTAGGGTTCTTCCCCTTCTACACCCGAATAAAATGTGGCTCATGCTCATCCATCTTTGCTTTGATTGTGATTCCTCACTTATCTTTGTAATAAAAGCCTACAACACAATTAACTCTCAGGTACAGATAATATCTAACTCAATATTTTCAATGAATTAACATTTAAAACATAAACCAGTACGGTTTTCTTGGGCGGGGGTGGCGATTTTGAGGACCGTATAGACAAGAACAAACACATATGTTGGTCCAGTCAGTGGAAGGAATAAGCAGTGTGAGCACTTTGGTTCAAGCACCATCTGTGTGTGTGATTGTGTGTGAGTGTGTGTGTGTGTGTGTGTGTGTGTGTATGCAGCCTAAGCCTTCAGTAAATGAAAAAAAAAAAAGACGGGAAGGTGAGTTAAGAATAGTAGTAGGACAGGCACCACTCTCTCCTGACACCAACACGATGCACATCTGTGAAAAGAAAAAGACTATTTGGGTCTACAAAAAATAGAAACAACATCAAAATATATGTACTAGTATAGGAACTTTCTACATACTGGCCTGGATTTGTTAAAGGAATAATAAAATTCCTTTAGATATTTTTTTGTTTCTTGAATTTTAATGAAAAGATTGATTTCTAGTCATTATTTATCTATTGTCAAACTTTAACAAACAGCTGTAGTGATAATTGCTGAATTTCTACTCTATGTTTAGAGGAAACTGTCAATTCACAAACATGGAATTGTGCTATTATCTATGTCTAAGGCATTTTTCTGTAAATATACAGATTTAATGTTGGTTTTCAATAAATATACAAAGATGCTAATTATCACTAGAACTATTTGTTACCATTCAAAAATACATAAAAAAATAAATAAAAGAAATGCCATTTTTCCATTAGAAATTCAAAAATATTTGTGTCGAGGCGGCCTCTTACATAATATTTGGAAATTGCACTATCATTACGCTGTATTAACTTTACCTTTTGTTTTCCAGTCCTTGGAAGCAGATTTTCTCATTCAGTCGTCCTTGGTTGTCTCTCCTCCCTTTCTTGGGAGAACTCTTCTCTCTGCCCGAGGGGCTCTCTCTGGGGCTGCCCAAGTCTTGGTGAGTCATGGGGAGAAGGGTAAGTACTATGAGAACCATGTGACCCTTGGATTTGAAACTCTCAAGCTACTGCTGTCTTTGCCATATCTTCCTTTTGTGCAAAGTTCAACTCAAAGGAAAGGCTAACTCTGCAACAGACCTGTGAGCTGACCCTGACCGCATGTGCTTGGGAAGCACTCCTTGGTCAGTGCCAGGTGGTAGGCTGGTCAGTGCCTCTGGTTTCTGAGGCTGAGCTTAGAGAGGGCGAATTAAGTGTAAAGTAACTTTTGTGTGCGTGTGGTTTACATCTTTTCCTGGTCCCCGCCATGTTATCAGAGAGACTCAACGTGGGCTGTGTGTGTCATGGGCACTTTGTATGTTATCTCTGACACATACCTCATAGCTTATACAAAAATCAATTCAAAATGAACAGGAAGGTCTAAAGCAGTTATGCTACGCCTTGCCCACCATTGTATGCTGTGTGTGTGTGTGTGTGTGTGTGTGTGTGTAGGAAACAGATAACTATCCTTTTATTTTGAAGGTCTTCAGATCAAGAGGAGCTGTACTCAGGTGGTATACTTAAGGAACCACACCTAAGAACTGCCATCCATATCTTTAGGTGATGACAATCTGGACTTTGGCTGAAACTATAATGGGTCTTAGAAGAAAATGAATGAGTATATTTCATAGGATGATGTGAATCAGGGGGAGCCACACTGTAATGATCAGTTTCTAGGGTGGTCCCAATAATTCTCCCTTCCTCTCACTGATGCTTTCTGTATTCCTCTTCAGTACTGCCAAGAGCTGGCCTGCGAACTTGGCGGGTGAATGGATAAACAAACTGGCACATTAAACAGTGTAACATTATTTAGTGCTGAACAGAAATGCACTATCAAGACATGAAAAGACATGGAAGAACCTTCAGTGCATATTACTAAGTGAAAGCAAACAATCTCAAAAGGCTACAGACTATGTGATTCCAACTATATGACATTCTGAAAAGGTAAAGCTACGGAAACAATGAAAAGAGCAGTGGCTTTCAGCGGTTGAGTTGGGGGAATAAATAGAGCACAGGGGATTTTGAGGCAGTGAAACTATTCTGCGTGCTACTCTAATGCCATTATTCATTTGATTGTTGATACATATCAGCTGATGTAAGAATGATATGCAAGTTTTGAGCAGGAAACTTCCCCACTGTCATCACAGGGCAACATCAATAGATCCTGCAATGATTTCATCTTTATTTTGTCATTTATGTAGTCATTAAGGGAAAGCAGTGGATGGACATTAAGAGTGTTAGAATGTGAATGTTGGTCTGACTGCAAGTTGTAGTCAAAGTGCTCATGCATCTGGACTTGTTCAGATGGCCCTCTGCCCATTATTGCCTTCGTTTGCAGGTGTGTCCTAACATTGTGCTGGACCCTGTAGGCTCACAGAGGTCAGTAAAAAGGTATGACTCTTAGGAACCAGACTTTTAATCAACTCAAGATGACTCCATTTCCCTCACTTGTATGTTCTTAGCCCCATTCTTCATGCCTTGCACATAGTAGGTGCTTGGTAGATGCTAGTTAAATGAATGGTCCGGGAGCCAAGGAGAGCTACACAGGGATATGCATTTCCTTTTGAGTCTTTTAGAAATCAAATATGGGGGGAATTTAGAAAAATCAACACACAGGTTTCCCACTTAGGTAAAGCAAAACCAGAGGATGCTCAAGCTCATAACTATCTGGCTACAGGTAGGGTGCACTTACTCCTCCTTCACGGCAGACAGAGTAGGAGAGAGCAGGCTGAGGGCCAGGCAGGGGTCAGGATAGTTTGCCTCCTCCACTGTTCTTTGACCTGCCTTTCTGAGCATTTAAAGGCAGGTGAATACAGAAGACCTACCTGAGCCATTTCCTGATAGGTCCATTTATTTTCTTCCTAGCCCCTAGATTATGCAACAAGATCCACTGGGAGCCTGGGAGGATGTCTCCCCACTGCCCACCTTGTCCCTTGATCTGGGATGAAAGAAGCACCAACCTTGGCTTTCAGCATGAACACAAACCTTGCCTCCTCTCTGGGTACTGCTGGTTAAAGCCTCAGTGATATATTTCTCACCTGAACTCTAGCAATGGTCGTAAGCAGGGGCAGGCGTGAAGTTGTTTAGAATCAGCTCCAGGTGGAAGAAAAGGGAAGGAAGCCATTGCCTTTCAGTCTATTTTCAAGCAGGTGCCCATTCAGGACAATGTTGGCATTGCCTAGAGAAATGCCCAGCCTTCTGGGGAAGGTGGTAAGAGATGGAAGGTAGTGGATGGACAGTAAGAGTGTTAGGATGTGAATGCTGACTTGCCGGTGTGTGATCCGCAGCATGATAACACGAATGCTCATTTTTTGTTGCTGTAATTGACAGAGGAGAAAGGTAAGTGTAAGCTTCTCCAGACAGCCAGAGCTTGCTCTCCCTATTTAGCCAGAAAAATAATGCAACTACCTCGCTGGTTGGCCTGCGGACTTAAGTAGCTTCTGCAATCGGGGGCCACGCTGGCTTGCTAATCCTTGATCTTAGCCGGACGTGATCACAGCCCCATCCTGGGCTCGCTAGGGATAGGCTTACTGCTAATTGGCAGGCGTCGTCGGCGCTGTGAGGGGCCCGGCAGAGGAGACAGTGTGAGATGGCAGCGGAGGATGGTCTGCCATTTCAACCTGCATAAACTGCTCACGGACCCACTTGCCAGGAGAACACTTCTAGTTTTATTGCTTGCTATGTTAAATGTAATGTGCATTTTTACCACTTGTTATTAAGAAAATTTATAAAGTTATGAACACCAAAATTACAGACACCTACCGCACATGGCTATCCATGCTTCTTTCCTGTAACCCAGTGGTTTTTAGCCTTCAGCTCCTGTGGTGGATAGTTTGGGGTACTGTCCCCAATTCCTCCGGGGCGAGCTGCCAGAAGGCCACCTGTTGAGAGCCACTGCAGGGTCCTTCCCAGGAAGTGCCTTGGTTGAAGGGGCAGCTTCGGGGACAGTGTTGCTGGGAGGAGGCCAGGCAGCTTGTACCAGGCTTCACCCGTGTGACCTTCCCCTGCAGTGTCGGCCAGTCTTGCAGTCACATGAGTCATCCGTGCCAGCACCTCCTCACTGCTACCTGGAGCCATGGTATGAAATGACTCAGAAGTGAAGCCCTTGGCTACTGTAGCCTGGAAGACACATATGAGTGTCGGGCAAGAAGAGTTGTGGTGTGTCACTTTGGTTCAGGCAAATTGTTCCCTCCAGGAGCTGTAGGAGCTTAGTGTCCTCATCTGTAAAATGAGCTCTCATCGGCCTGTGAAAGGGAGTGATTTTGCGTATATGGTGTCCAGCACGTAATGAGATTAGGTAAATGTTAACTTCTTATCGTCATCATCACCATGTCATCTTCATCATCACCACACATTGGCCTTTGACCAGAAAACATAGAGGGGCTCAAAGAGAAAGAGAATGCTGTGGAGCCTCCCAATTTAACCAGCAGCATTTCTGCTTTGCAGAACTGATTAGAGGAGGGCAAAGCCTCTTTAGTAATTGATAGAGATGTGGCACTTCATGTGAACTTGGAGTAATTGCCGATGGAGAGGCCAAGAATTTTATGCAGATAGCAACAAGGTCCCTGACACAGGGAAGCAATATCCCTGCACAGACCAGCTTAAGACAAGATTAGTGTGGAGCACAGGAGGATCAAGAGGATCTGCATGGAGCAGATAAGAAATCTGGACCAGGCCAGAAAAGAGACGATTCCCCAGACGCCCTGTGTGAAACTGAGGATGGAACCGGCTACCGGTCAGAATCTCACAGTGCAGTGTTTACAATTGTTGGCAAGCCATGATGCTCCAGTCAACTGTAATGAAAAGTGCGCATGATTTTCAATGCATGGAGTTTGGGTTCTTCGTGGAAAACTCTAGAAAGGAATTTGAACATCATTTGATTTATTGCAAACCGATTTTTGGTGCCCAGAAGAGGTACAAAACAGAGTTCTGCCTTCTCCTATTTGTTTCCAGCTGAGGGGCCATAGGTACTCCCAATTTTTCCTCTGCCTTATGCCTCCTGCTCCTTTTGTAAGTGAAAAAATGTCCGTTTTGTGGCTGATGAGTAAAAGATGCTAGTGGTACTTTTGTGTTGAGGAAAAGGAACACCACAAGTTTGGAAGTGCTTTAGATTTTTAAAATGTGAATAGAATCAACAAGCACTTTGGTGCCTTTGAAAAAATAGCATCTTTTATGAAAATTACAGACCAACTTTGCTCACGTGGACAAGTGCTCCAATCCTAAACAAAAAGTAGCAAAGTGAACATAGCCATATACCAGATACAAGGTTCCATTCAGGTGGGGTTTCTTCAAGTTGGTTCAACATTAAAAAATTCTATTCATGTCATTTAACACCCTTACAGATGAAAAGAGAAAAAGCATATGACCTTCTCAAAACTCTCAGAAAAGCATTTGATAAGAACCAGTATTCTTCATAAAAATATTCTTCATAAAAATTTTGTTAAAATAGGAATGGGGAAAATATCCTTCAATTGATAAATCTCTAAAACAACACGGAAAAAAAGAAAAATGCCAAACTATAGCCAATTTCATTGCCAATGGAGAAGAAGAAGATGGCTGCTGACGGGAAGGCAGAATGCAAAATAGTGTGTGAGTGAGAGAACGAAAGGAGAGTGTGTGGACGTACGGGGAGTGTATATTTGTGGGTAAGGGACAGCTATACTCCAAGGCACTGTTGGGGACTGCCCGACCCGGCTCCTTTGACCAGACAGCCTCCACTGCTGCTGAAATCTCTCCCGGAGCAACACAGCGGAGACTGTGCCATCTTGAAGGGGAGAGTGGCTGTTATCAGAAGCCTATACATCCCGGGACTCTACAACCACAACACCCAGGGACCACTATGGACCCAGGAACACTGGATCTCAAGCAGTGCGAATACTCGGAATTGGATGAGCTCTGCATCTTCTCACAGAAAGGTCAGATTTCACCTAGGGTAAGGTGAGGTCTGCGATCCAGGCTGGAGAGAGAAACACGCACAATGGGATCTAGAGGTTCAGGGGAAGTCTGCACCCCACAAAATCCGGGGCTAGGGTGATCCTCGAATGTGGAAGGGGATCCGCAGGGCTGCTGGCAGAAGGGAACTCTAAAAATCAACCCATAGCTGGACTGGGCGCAAAAAGGCAGCTTGAAATTTTACCAGTGTGCCGGCTGCTTAGTGCCAGGGGAAAAAAGATGTGCACAGAGACTTTCACAGAGTTGCACACAGTGCCGGAGGGTAAAAGTCGCGCATTCACGCACTTACTTTGGCTCTTTTTTTCTCTTTAAATCCATGCTTTTGATTACTAAACCCAATATACAGGATCACCCAATTGGGGACACTCTAAGAGACTGTAGGGGAAAGTTGTTTTTGTGGAACCTGCGGGTCAGAGCGAGGAGTAACGATCAGAGAACCAGCTCTGGGGCAGTCCATTCTCCCAAACCAGTATTAAGTGCGAGAGGGAAAACAAAATCTAAATACTGGCTAGAGAGGACTTATAGCGCCGGAGGTCAATCCAGAAACACTGCCACCCAGGGGTTGAATCACAAATTGACTCTTGTGTAAACACAAATAAAGGAGTCTAAGAAACAAAGAAATACTGCCTGCTTGAAAATCAGGACTGTGGCTTACAACACAGAGGAGCAGTGGAGCACAGGGAACTTCAATACTGTCCTGACAGCCTGACAGGAGACAGGAGAGCCAAACAGAAGAGTAGAGGAAGTGAATGACCTTCACTACTGCACATTTTTATTTCTTTATCTTTTACTAAAGAAACTAAATTTTTTTCTTTTTTCATCACTTGATTTTACCTTTTTAATTATTACATTTTATTTTTAATCAGTATTATTACTACAACTATTTTACCTTTTTTAATTTTAATTTTTATTATTTTAATATATATTTTTTAATTGAATTTTTTCAGCGAGGAAGGGAGAGGGATAGAGAGTTAGTAACATCGATTAGA
Organism: Myotis myotis; assembly: GCF_014108235.1. Lineage (NCBI taxonomy): Eukaryota > Metazoa > Chordata > Mammalia > Chiroptera > Vespertilionidae > Myotis > Myotis myotis. The sequence continues at coordinate 27,464,315 of NW_023416335.1, forward strand.
GAGAAACATCGATCAGCTGCCTCCTGCACACTCCCTACTGGGGATGTGCCTGCAAGCAAGGTACATTGCTTTGACTGGAATAGAACCTGGGACCCTTGAGTCCGCAGGCTGATGCTCTATCCACTGAGCCAAACTGGTTAGGGCTTACCTTTTTTTTTTTTTTAAATGTCATTTTATTTTATCTTTATTTTATTTTATTTTATTTTATTTTATTTTATTTTATTTTATTTTGGGGATTAGTGTTCTACATTCTATTTTCATTTTTCCTTTAGCATCATCTTACTCTATCTCAACTTTACCTTTATGCCAACACTCTCTTCCTCATTTTCCCCTTTTGTTGTCCTGTTTCTCTTACCATATTCCTGCTTTAGATTTTCCCTATTTCTTCTTTTTACCCACTGTTAAAAATTCACCCTACTTATATATCTAATTTCTGATCCCCTGCTTTAAGTCCATACACACCTCTCTTCTCTTTTTTCACTATCCAATTTTTTTTCTCTCTTCCCCTTTTTTGTTGTTGTTGTTATTGTGTGGTTTTTTTTGTTTTGTTTTTTCCTAGGTTTTTTTTGTTTTATTTTGTTTTGCCTTGCTTTCTGTCTGTCCTATTGTTGTTTGCTTGATTGTTGATTAGATTGGGTGTTTTTTTTTGTGCTTATTTGTGAGATTGTTTATCCTTTTTTTGTTATTGTTTTTGTTTGTTTGTTTTTCTTCTGTTTTTCCTCTCCTCACTTGTTATTAGTTGTTGTTTGTAGTTTGCATTCATCTCTGGGTGTTTGCATTTTTGGGGATTAGTGGTTGTTCTATTGGAGTTTTCTCCCCATATAAATAGTTTTCCCCCCGTTCTTTTTTATTCTCTTTATTTTCTCTCTTTTTTTATTTTTCTCAATATAATTTTTGCACTTCTTTTTTTCTTTTCTTATTCCCTAATTCTCTTTTCTCTGGTAGTCACCTTTATTTGGGGTTATTCGTATTGTGAATACATTTGTGTTCAGTGCCTTGTGTGTTGTGCCTTGTTGTGTTGTATTTTGTGCCTTTAAATCAATGCAGGAGAGAGATATCTACATAACCAGATACCCGGAGAAGAGAGATCATGGGGAGACAAAGAAACAGCCCACATATGAAAGAAAAACAAGCATCACCAGAAAAGGAAGTAAACCAAATGGAGGCAAGCCATATGTCAGAGAAAGAATTCAGAGAAATGGTCAGAAAGTTGCTGAAAAGAATGGAAGACAAATTCATCAATATGTGTAAGAACCAAGAGGAAATGAAGAAGAACCAAGAAGAAATGAAAAATGACATCGCTGCTATAAAGAACTCAATAGAAAGCATCAACGGTAGACTAGAAGAAGCAGAGGACCGCATCAGTGAGCTAGAAGACAAGATAGGAAAAAATACCTAAGCAGAGCAGCTTCTAAAAAAAAAACTTAAAAAACAGGAGGAGAGCCTAAGGGAACTTTGGGACAACACGAAATGAAACAGCATCCGCATATTAGGGGTGCCAGAAGGAAAGAAAACTGAGCAAGGAATAGAAAACCTGTTTGAAGAAATAATGACAGATAACTTCCCTGATACAGGAAAGAAAAAAACCACACAAATCCAAGAGCTCACAGAGTCCCAAACAAAATGAACCCCAAAGACTGATGCCAAGGCACATTATAATTAAATTGGCAAACACCAACGACAAAGAATCTCTTACCCGCCCCCCCCCCCAATCGATGTGGTGGGGGATGGTAAGAGATCAACCGAAGGACTTGTATGCATTCATATAAGCATAACCAATGGACACAAGACACTAGGGGGGGTGGTGAGGGCATGTGCCGGGGAGTAGGGGAGGCCGGGGGAAGGTCAATGGGGAAAAAAGGAGACATATGTACTACTATTTGTAATACTTTAAACAATAAAAAAAATTCATTGTCAATAGTAAAACATCTGTGTTCAAAACATTGGGCTTAGCATTGCATTAAGCTTTATAACTGCATCATTGAGAGAGTGGGCTATAAGTTTTACTGTTTGCTCAGTCCCACACTTCTCTAAATTTTATGTTAAGTTCTTCATTCTAATTCATTTTTCACTTGTATAGAGTGTCTACTTGAGTAATTTTTATGGAATAAGTTTATTGTTTCTGAGTCCTTTTGAATAATTACATAATTTATAATCGTTTTTACCTTGGAACTGTAAATATTGCTTTATTGCTATTTTGCATTGTGTTGCAGCTGAAAAATCAAATACCAACCTGAATATCTTTCCTTTGTAAATAATTAATAAATTTATAAAATGCCTCCCTCATTTTTATTGTGATTTTGATTTTTTCTCTTTATCTTAGGAAATTAGCAACTTGATCAGGACATGCAGAGATATGGAGCTTCCCAGGATCCCACTGACTCTCTGGGGGCCTCTTTGATTCCTGAACCCGGCTTGGGTGATTGTTGGTAACTACAGAGTGCATTTAGCTTGAGTCTTGCTAATACTTTGTTTACCTTGGCAGGTTTGGAAAAAGACTGTCTTGTCAGACAAGAATTCCAAGGGAATAAAGGACCTTCCTATCCAGAGGCACATATTATCCTTGAAGAAAGATCTTGAAACATTATTGGCCCAAAAGCTGCAAGAAAGGACAGTTACACCACCACCATTTTGTTTAGACTTTATCTCACTAAATCAAGGGCTCATGGTTGACTCTGATGAGGGCTGTGCTCACACACCTTGAACACCACATGGTGCAAAGTAACAGAGAACTGAGGACAGCTGCATGCAGAGAAGGGAGAGCAGGAGCAAGGCTGCACACCTGTTGTTATGCCACAGAGGAGGGACCTCCAGTTGAGGGGCTTCTGAAGAATGAGAACAAGGCCTGCCTCTACCTGCCTTCATATTTATAGACAATTCTTAAAGGATCTAGGACACCAGTGTCTTTGAGGATCAAGACATGTGTCACAAAGTCTCCATACCCAGGACCACACTGGGGGCACACGGAGGGCCTGGGAGCGGCCTTGCCTGTCAGGACTGAGGCATCCACCAAAGGCCCAGATGTCCCTCAAAGCCTGGATTGCCTTTAGTTGGAGGCTCTCCTAGAGGAAGAGAACATTATATCTTTCATTAAGAAACACATGTGTCTCTGTTAGGATAAGTAGCAGGGCTGCTGCAGTGACTCAGCTGTGGGAAGAAGTCCTGGAGTCTGAGAACTCAGGCCGATAAGGACTGATGGAGTGTTGTTGACAGCCTTCCAGTTGGGTGTCCCGTTGGTCTCGACTTTTGTCATCCCCGGAGTTTGTCCGAGCCCCATGTATACTCCTTGTCACCGTGCCCCGCCTGCAAATCTGCTGCATGGCCTTGGGACTGAAAATGAATTGAGAAATCCTCAACTTCCTCATAAGCTGGCATTTACAACCCTGTCTAATACATTCCAGCTTGTTTGACTATAATAGGAAAGCACATGCACACACACCTCAAAGATTTTATAAGTGAGTACTTTACATGTGATGCACATGGATATTTTCAGCTCTATTTTAGTCTTCTATTTCATTTAAACATTTTTCATTGGTTTTAAAATGTATATTTTCCCTAAATTATTTTTTTAAATATGTTTTTGTTGGTTTTTGAGAGAGAGAGAAAGGGAGAGAGAAAGATAGAAACATCGATGAGAGAGAAACGTCAACATCAATTGGCTGCTTCCTGCATATCCCTTGTCTGGGATTGAGACCGCAACCCTGGCATGTGCCCTGACTGGAAATCAAACCAGTGACCTCTTGGTGCATGGTCTGACAATCAACCACTGAGCTACACCGGCTAGGGCTATTTTCCCTAAATTCTGATTGCAACTCACTAAATTGATTTTTATAGATATGTGAATTCTGAAGAGCTTTGGTCTTTTCCAGTATTTGTCATTGGAGAGGTGTGTCCAGGCCAGCCCCTGACTTGTGTGGGTTCTATATGAGTCGAGAGCAAAATCAGATCTGGAATTCTAGGCCCCATTCCATCGAGTCCTGCTCTGTATCAACTGTAAGGTGTTCAACCTACAGGCGATTCTCAAAACTAGTCAATCCACTTCTCTGCTCTATGTTGCAGGAAGTAAGCAGACAGTAACTTGGGCCTCCTGAGCTATAGAGAGAGGGTTGTGCATATATATATGTATACTAATAAAAGGGTAATATGCTAATTAGACCGGACGTCTTCTGGACAAAGCCACAGTGGCGGGGGCCGAGGCAGAGGTGATTGGGGCAACCAGGCCAGCAGGGGAGGGCAGTTAGGGGTGACCAGGCTGGCAGGGGAGGGCAGTTAGGGGCAACTGGTATGGCAGGCAGAGGCAGTTAGGGGCGATCAGGCAGGCAGGGGAGCAGTTAAGGGCATCAGGCAGGCAGGCAGGCAGGCAAGTGGTTAGGAGCCAGCAGTCCCAGATTGTGAGAGGGATGTCTGACTGTAGGATTGGGCTTAAACCGGCAGTTGGACATCCCCAGAAGGGTCCCAGATTGGAGAGGGTGCAGGCTGGGCTGAGGGGACCCCCCCCCCCCTCCTCATGCATGAATTTCATACACGGGCCTCTAATATATATATATATAGATTTCAGAGAGAGGAAGAGAGAGGGAGAAAGAGAGAGACTGAAGCATCAATGATGAGAGAGAATCATTGATTGGTTGCCTCCTGCACACCCCCTACTGGGCATCGAATCCACAACCCAGGCATGTGCCCTTGACCTGAATCGAACCCAGACCCTTCAGTCTGCAGACCAACACTCTATCCATTGAGCCAAACCAGATAGGGTGAGGGCTGTGCTTCTTAGTGCTTCACCCACATAGCCTTCTGCCTCCAGCCCACTGAATGCACCAAACAGTGTCGACATATTAAATCCCCAAAGCCCTCTGAGGTTTATGGGGCTTACAGATGCTGAAACACTGTTTTCCATCCTTCTGACATCAGAGTAGTTCCTTTGGAACAGTAACAAAGGACGTCATCTTTTCTGGAAATTCTTCATTCTGCCCATTTTAGACCTTGACAGAAGCTGAGCTGGCTGGGATGTGGTGTGTGGAGGTATGTGATTTTGGTTTATACTGTGTATTTGCAATATCTAAACATTAGCATGCAGAAATGTGGCACCTGAAATTGTATGTCAGTGCACAGGGAAAATGCTCCCGATTTCTCGGAGTGAGTCTGCTCTCCATTACCACGCAAAGTGCAGCTACTGTTAACATTGTGCAGCTGTCAGGGGACATACCTTTTAACCCTTAGAATTGAGTAGGAATCTGAGACATCGGAGATCCTTAAGCCATTGAAGCCAGCACCGCCAAGGTAGCCCAGGGCCTTTAATACACTAGCTGGGCGAAAAGCCTGTGGATCATGATTTCTCACGGACTCATTCAGCATTATCGATTTGTCTCTACAGATGTAGAACTTTTCAAGAGAGTGATTTCCCTAGGCCTTGGCATAAAGTTACCTCAAGGCGTGGATGACAGATGCACTTCCTCCCGGGCTGGCTGGTATTTCATCATATGCAGAGAGCTGTGCCCAGTGAAGCCGTAGCCCTCAAGTTGGCCAAGGGCTACATGTTGCATCCTGAACCCACTCCTCAGGCCACTCAAATGCTGTGTTAGGCTGCTGAGCAGGGCTAGGAAGACCCAAGGCTTCATGCCTGCCTTGGGGGGAGGGTCCTCAGGGGGCAGTTGGCAGGGTGGGTGAGGACGTAAGGGTGAAGTGGGAAAGAGATAATAAATAGCTCCATTTGTGGCCACATGTGCTGGTCTCTGAGGTGGATCTTCCGCCCGTACAGATGAGGACAGTGAGGCCAGCAGTTGGGTGAACCTGCCAGGGGCTGTGAGGATGTGACTCAGCTAGGATGTTGAAGCAGGTGAGAGATTCACAGCTCACCTGTTCTCTGGGGCTTTAGCCTCCTCCAGGGCCAGGAAAGCCCCCGTCAGCTAGGGGGAAATGCATCTGGGGGCCACGTATCTATGCATTTGTGTGCACATGTTTGTGCATATATGTGTGAACACATGCACATATGTGTGCGCCATGTGCCTATGCACGTAGGAACACACTTGTGACTTTTTGTGCATGTATATACATGTGTGTGCACTTGTGTACTCTGAGTGTGCATATGTGTATGCTGTGTGTGCATGTGCACATACTTGTGTGTACAGTGTAGTCTGTGTATGTAAGTGCACTATGAGTGTATATGTGTGCCTATACACATTGATGTTGGTGCTGTGTGCATGTGTGTGCTCATGTGCATGTGTGACAGGGTGTGTGCATGTGTTATGTACTGAATGCCTGTGTGTGCATAAGTAATCAATATTCTGTGACTGTAGGGACAGCATGTAACTCCCCAGGCTGAGTGTCTTCAGGACTAACATGAGAAAGTTGAGGCCGTTATCTCTGAGCTGTGCCACCAGGGCTCCTTTGCCTTTGGGCCAGGTCTTGCCATACCTCTGACCAGGCTCAGTTCTGCAGAGAGCTGCCCTCGGGGGCTGTTTCCCGGCCCCCTGCCCTCCACATCTGGCTGGAAGGAGACTGAGGAGAGCAGGCAGGAAGCCCGGCATCTCTGCACCCTGGACAGTGTTTCAGGCAGGGCTGTGCTTCCTCTGTGTTCAGCTCCCCAGCCAGTCTCCCTGGCCAGTCCCCCAAACCTGGTCACTCTGCCACTGATTCCAACGCCCCCTTTGGTTTCTGAGCTCTTCCTTCACCTACAGTATATCGTCTGTGTCAAGTACTTAAAGTGGTTCCGCTTCCCCGCAGGATCCAACCGGTACACAGTCTCTCCTCGTCGGTTCCTCTCCTGAAAGACAAGTGTCATTCAATAAAGCTTCTGTCACCAGACACCTGGGCACACACTCTGCTGCGGCACCCCTGGGGGCACACCCATGCCTCGTGGGCCCCCGGGAGAGGAGGGCAATGCGTGCCTCACAGATCCTGTCATCGGGACGTCTGCGGTAAACAGGTCTGGGATCACAGCTGTCATTTCTTCCGACAGCCGGGAGGGCCCAGGAGTCCTTCTAAAGCACTTGGCATGTACGTTCTCACTTAATCCTCACAACAGCTCTCTGAGGAAGGCGATGCTTTGCTGCCAGCTTGCGGATGGGAAAAGAAAGCGGATAAGTGCTCTGAGGTGGCACAAGAGTGGGACGAGGGCAGCATGGGGGGGAGGGGGGTTCCTGCCCTTTGTTCCCCACACCCTGGAGGTGACCTGGGCAGATAGTCCTTTCAGGCATCAGCTGTGTTTCCATGCCCAGCCTTCCATGGTGTCTTCCCCACATGCCCCATCTCAACCACACCTCACCCCCTTCCAGAACCGCCTCCTGGCTCACTGTTCTCCTTTCCCACAGGCCTCTGGGAGCACGCTCTCTCAGCATCCCACAGGGAGTTGCTCCGGGTCCTAAGTGTTCTTTAGTGCATTTTCATATCCTTCCACTACAGCCCTCATGGCTGCACACTGGGATATTACACATGTGTATCTCCCACACAAAGCAGTGAGCTCCTTGAGGCAGTGAGGCCAGACCTGGAAGTCAGGGTTGACCCACAGCTGTCACTATATAGGTGCTCAGTTAATGCTGGTGGCGGAATGTTTGCATGAATAGTAAATAACCACTTGGTGGAGTCTTTCTTGCTCACAGATTTCCACATATAAGTATTTATTCCTTAAATCTGACTGACATGATGTTAGTAAGTATAACCATCAGCCCCATTTTGCAGATAAAGAAACCAACAGGGCAAAAGCATGATTCACATGTGGGCCCACAGAGATGTCCCCTCAAATGTAATGAGTCCGACGACCCTGATGCAGAGCTGGTGTTCAGACCACTGGTTCCACCACCGTCCCTCCCAGCCAGCAGCCTCCACAGCAATCAGCATTATTAGGCAGGAACAAAGGGCCCCATTATCCAGGATTGACATTTTGGGAACATGGACCAAAGCAACAAAAAGTAGTATTTCTTAAAATGAACATTAGCTGCCCCTGACAATCAGCCCAATGGAACAGTCCAACAAGCAGTTAACCGTGGTGTGCAGGGGCCCCCTGGATGAAAGATTACAGGGTTAGGGACGTGCAGCCAATCAAGGGATCTGATTGGCCGGGAGTCCTAAGTGCTTTATAATTGTGTTTCTGAGGACTGTGGTTTAATGCTAGCCAAGGTTCCCCAATTTATACTGTGTCACACAATTTAAAAGGACTGACTGCCTTGTGTCCTCTTCAACTCTCGCATTATGTAAATTGTTAAGACTGTTATCCGGGGAGTTTGCCTTAGTTGCTGGCTGTTTTAAAATTCCATTTCTTTAAAAAAAAAAAAGGGAGCGGGGGGAGGGAGAAAGAAAAGAAAATACCACCCCCCTCCTCCTCTATAACATATCAGCAACCTCAGGTTTGTAGAAAGACAGAAGCACTAATGGAGGCACTCGATCTGGAACATTCCAAATGGAATGGCACCCTGCAGTCCCTCCAGAGAGACTATTGTTCACCCGGCTGGAGAAGGCAGGCTGGGGGCCGCCCCCTCACAGGCCCTGTGTTTGTTTTATTTTATTTTAAAAGATTTTTTATTGATTTCTAGAGAGAGAGGAAGGGAGAGAGAAACATCATTGTGAGAGAGCAACACATCAATCGGCTGCCTCCTGCATGCCCTTCAACTGGGGATTGAGCCTGCAACCCAGGCATGTGCCCTGGCCGGGAACTGACCAGCAGCTTTCCAGTGCACGGGGTGACACCCAACCAACCGAGCACACTGGCCAGGGCAGCCCCTGTTTTTGTTTTTGTTTTACTGCAATTACATGGGCTCTCAAAAAATTAGTATTTGTGGTTGCACAGAAGCCCTGGGGCCCATTCTGGACTTTTTCTCTGGAGGAGAGATTTGTAGCCAAGTCATTAAGAAATTTGGAGCAACCAAGATGCAAAGAAGGGAGAAGAGAAGGTTTTCTCACTCAGGCCAAGAACACATCCTTCCAGGGGTCAAAGGAAACTCTGTAGTGAGTCCCCCGGCTGAGGTGGGGGTGACTGAGCAGCACCCATGTGGCTGCTCTGCTGCGCTGGTGGGCCATGCCTGTTCCCATCCACACTCCTGTCCCAGCTGTCTTTGGAGGTGCCACCTCCCTCCACTCTTGATCCAGGAGGTTCTCAAGAGACAGACTCACCCACACATAGGACAGTGTCCTATGGGCAACTCTGACTGGCTTGGTCAATGCCATGTGATCTAAAGGACCATTGAGGCCCGAACCGGACGCCTGTGCAGCACCAATGGAAAGTTCACTAGAGAACAAAACCAAGAATGAGGGAGGCGCTGCTGGAGAGTGAGGGAGTAAACCCCATGTCACTGGTGTGTCCAGATCCCTCCAGAGCCTCTCACATCTGAATGGATGTGAATCTTCCATCATAGACCATGGGGTTGGGCTGCTGTCACTCATAGCTCAAACTCTCCTAATTTTCCACAGCTCCACGGGCATCCTCACCGACAGGATTGCCCACCATCCCACAGTCACACTTCCCCCCTCAAAGGCCTACTTTCATTCTTCTTCACTTGGCTGGCATTTCAAAAACCGGTTTCCTAAGTAGTGAGGGAAAGCTGAAGTGAAAGAAATACCACTGGCACCTGAAGAGTCAGTTCTGGGGAAAAAATAGACAACTAAAATGTGCAGATGATCCTGAACCCCCACTTGCTCTCTCTGTCCCCAGGCCCTGCCTCACAGGGACACGAGGGAACACAGACCATTTGGGTTCTATTGCAGTGAAGATGCCATCAGGAGCAAGGCTCAGAGCTGGATAGTGAAAAGAAACCCATGTCCTAGAGATAGACAAGGGGATGGGTGGGTTGCGGTGGCTGGTGTGGCCAGTGGAGGTTGCAGCAGAGTTAGAAGTGACATCCACCCCTCTGCGCAGGGCCTCTGCCCCTCCTCTGCCTCTGCCCGCTCTGGGCCTGGTGCTCTGTTCTGTTTCTTTGCAGAGCAAGGCTCCTTGAGGGGAGCCCCCATGATATGAGGAGGGAGGATCCCGTGTCGACAGCGGGGCCTGTGCTGTGGGCACGCTGTCTGCCAGTCTCCCACCTTACCTTCACGGAGCAGAGCTCGCATGCCTCCCAGGCCTCTTTTGTGCTGGATCGTTCCCTCTGCAGGCTTCCTTTGAGATGTGTGTCCCGCAAACACTGCAGCAGCAAGCATTCGTTTTTCATTTGTCTTCTGATATTTAAAGCATGTGTTAGATCTGTTGATTGCTTCTATGTTTTTATTCCAATGGCTGCTCCTGGCTTGGACTTTGTGGATCAAATGACAATGTGGGTGGGTGTGATCACAGGCCTGGATGGCAGCAGGGAGGGGAGGGATTTGGGGTCTCCTGCTGCTCAAACTCACATGCATGGCATTGGCCAGGTCAGTCAGAGTTGCCTATAGGACAAGGGGCCCCTGGCCGTACATATGCCCTGTCCTCCCTGTGGAAGTGAAGAAGGGCTTGTGGAGAGGACCCTGTCCACCTGACCACAGAGAACCTCACAGGCACAAGGAAGCAGGCAATAAATATTGCTGCATTTATTGGTTCTTAGCAGGGGTTTTCTTCTTTTGAATTTCTACCTAATTCCATTTTTTCTTCTTCTTTTACTCATAAGAAACAAACTTCTCTTACTGTTAATTTTGCTCTGGAGTGGACTTAGGCTAATTTCCAGGGAAAAAATTAATCATCTTTAAGGAGAAGGCCAGCAGGAAGCTTGGAGAGAAATGAGTGTTTGGCCTTATCTGTTTTACTTTCTCACATTGTTGTTTCCCTGGAAAAATCAGTAAAAGGCAGAAGAAGGTGGTGGGCGGGTCTTGCTGCACAAGCTTCTCTGCATGAGCCTACTTTGATCAGCCCACTTGGCAGCAGACCGGGTGGGAGAGGGGTGGATGCACACAGCTTCCATGGCTGTATGAAGTTCCCACCTGATCAGTGGCACTTTATTTTATTATTTTTTTTAGAGAAAGAGGAAGGAAGAGGGAGAGAGGAAAAAACATCGATGTGAGAGAGAAACATCTTGCATGGCCCCCCACTGGGGATCAAGCCCAGGAACGCACCCCCTCACCACCACCCCCCGCACGTGCCCTGCCTGGAAATCAAACCTGCAATCTTTCAGTGCACAGGACGATGCCCAATGAACTGAGCCACACCATCCAGGGCCCAGTGGCACTTTTTTGCTCTGCAACTTAAGTCATAAAGTGTCACTTCCGTGGACTATCTCGTCAACATTGCAGAACAGGAAATTGCTTTATTATTATGCTAAACTGGCACGTTGTTTGGATAGGAAGAATGGTTAATGAAAATGATTGCACTGTACCATGCAAAAGATAAAGTGCTAAAAATGCTGTTATAGTCAACAGCCTACATAATTTGTGCTGTTATTAGGGACAATTTGTGACGTTTTAGAAGTTGAGTGGGTCTAAATGTCAAATGTCAAATGGAGCAAACATTAGTTAAAACATCCAGGAGTAATGAATGATTTACAGAAGAAAGAAATCCAAAGAGATTTAAATATTTCTGTTTTAATTCACTATTTTAAAATGTACACAATTTATACCCTACACTTCGTACATATCTCCTCGAACCCTCATGGCTGCCTGCCTGCTCTTTCTCCACACATGTGTCAGATGGAAGAAATGAGACTTTCTTCACAAAAATTATTTCCAAGAAAAGTGCATTCTATTCTTCCCTCCAGTCCTTTCATCCTGACCTCCCATTTGTTTTAAGCAAAATAGTGTTTGAAGACTGGGGGATGTCACAGGTGAGAAGAAAGTCTCCAGCTAGAAGTATAAGACTTAAAAATGTTGTTTGGAAACAAACATTAAGTAGGAGATGAGGGAGACATATTTGAGAACTGATTATAACATCTTCATGATTTCAAAAGAAATTCAAACTATTGAATATGGGGAGGTGCCACCTTATTGAACTTTTTTAAATTCAAAAGGTGGAGGGGGATTGGATGATTCATTCATTCATTTACTCATTGACTCAATGATGACCATCTAATATATGCCAAGCCCTAAGGATACAAAAATATGATCCCAATAAGATGTGATCCCAATCTTCTATGGTGACTTTAATGTTGCAATAATTTTTATAGTGCCCAAGGCCAAAAGAAATCCTGAAGAGTTCCATTTATTAAGTAGTAAGATCCAAACAATAAGTGTTTCTAAAACTGAGAGAAAAAATACTTTAATTTCACTTTTAAATTACCAAAACTACTTACCAATGGGATGTGAGCATCTTTTGGGCACTGAACAACCTATAACAACCTAGAATCAGATTGGGTTTGCCCATTCCCTTCTTTGACCAGCATTGACTTTGCACAGTACTTGCTTGTTAACGCAGCAACTGCTGAAAGGCCAGTTTTGCAAATATATGACATCATCAGAAGGAATGGAGTACCATCTGATATTGGAAAATCGTGCTGGTGGTTAGTTTTCAGTCTACATTCAATTCTGAGGATTGTTGCCTTTCGCTTAAAAATGTAAACTATCCCATAGTGCCCTGTGGGTTCCCCGTGGCACCCCTTGGCACCCTGGCACACACTTTGGGAACCACAGGTCTAGGCAATGCTAAACAACACATGGTCTTCAGATGCTTTGATTCCTCAAATTGCCTGTCAGTCTACAATAAGTGCGGATTGAGAAAAAACTTTAGAACCATTTTTAGTTATTTGATGTTTCTTCTGATTAGGGCTTGCATTTTGTGTTTGCTTTTTATTTTTTTCTAGTGATTTAATTTTTATATAATGTTACAATGTTGGGGTCTTCAATGGATTGGAATTAAAAAACAAACTGGTACCTCCCTACACTCAGTTTAGGAAGCACTGTTTGGGGGCTCAGCCTACTGGGAAAGCTAGACACCAAAACAGAGGCGTTTTTAAACGTGAAATTAAAAACTACGCAGCATTATTATTAAACTACCACAACTAAAAGGTAAACCCTTTCAAGGCCCAGTTAATGAGAAACTGCGAATTAGTTTTTTCTGGTCCTGGAATATTTATTTAACCATAGGATACTTTTGCAAATATGATAAAAAGTATTTTGCACCGTAAGATGAAGCATCAGTTTTACTGCACAAAATAAGGTAGTACTATTTTGCTTTTGAATATCTAAACAGAAAACCCTCCTTCCTCAGCCCTTGCCCCTCTCTGGGCCCCCCTCCTCCCCTTTCTCTCTTCCCCCATCACAGAAATACTCTGGGCAGAAAGTCAGCCCTATCCTTGAGAGCACTGAGATTCTGTGTTACCCTGTTTTAGTACTAAATGTTTATCCTCTGCTCACCCTATCCTTAAAAAATCACTTGAGTAAGAAATCACTATCATAATTATTTAATAAATATGTTTTGTTTGGAACATGGGGAAAGGACTCTTGAGTGAGTTTCAGAGTGTAAACACTGAACAGGAAAACAAAAACACTGTCCAAGGTGCTGTGGTAGAATGATTCTCTGCTCCCCCCCCAAAACTCCCCTCTCTCCCCCCCCCCCCATACACATTTGCTAATTGGAACATTATAACTAGAGAAACGGTTATAAATTAGAAACGTTCACAGAATTTAGAACCCAAAGGAATTACACAGAAGTGTAATTAATTTATCCTCCAGGTTTTTTTACTCACTTCTTATCTTGTCTCGAGTTGACTGGCGATGTGCGGTGAGGCAGAGAACTGTTGAGTAAATGCTAAATGCATTGTACTGTCGAGCGGATTCTTATAAGGTAAATGTGCCTGAATTGTTCTAAAGCTGTTTTCTGAAAGTTGTGTTGTTGGGGAGAATGGGGGAGAGAAAGCTGTGCCCCTTCCTGACCCAGGATGCAGTGGAGCCAGGGACCTCACTCTCAGAAGGGGGTGCTGTTAGCTCATGGCTCCTGCGAATCTGTGAAGACTCATCGACATTTTAAGGGGAAAAAGTATGAATATACTGTGCTCTCTCTTCTCCTCTGACTATTCTGTCTTTTTGTCAGTTTGTAGATTTTGGTCTTAAAAATAGGATGGACGATATGTATAAGGCTTAAGAGCAGCTTCTGTCTTCTCTTCAATAAGAGAGAGTTTCCACTTTTGAATTTTCAAAGTCTCTTGGTTAGGAAAAGCTTTCCAAGATGCAGGCGAGCAAACAGCTGCCATCAAAAGCTCGAGGTCCATAGCAGTTAATAATAGTCACCATTTCTAAACCTTTTTGTTCCAAGAACATCCCAGTAATGTTGCAAATATGTGATCCATTAAAAAAGTTCCAAGTATATGTTAAATAAAATTGAATCCAGCTTTGGAGTACACGGACTTCATTTAAATTCTGATTTTGTAAGTGTCATTTGATATTTAGAAAGCTTTTTATCCCTGTTTTATAAACCCCTAAAAACCAGAGCATTGAGTCTTACTGTCAATTGGAGAAATTAAGTGTGAAAGATCAAGTTCATTTCAAAACAGATTAAAACATTAGATTCTGAAGTTGGCACAATGAATTTTTTTTGCAGACTAGATAATGTGGACTGTTTCTTTTTTTTAGATTGGTGATCCTGCTTGTGTGTCTTTAAATGAAAAAAAAAAAAAGTTTGTACTACATTTCCATGGTTTTAGAATTCTTCACAGAGAGGATTCAAATTACAGTGTTCACATTTCAATCCTAAAATGAATACTTTTTTTTTTAAGGTCAGAAGGTGATTAAATAAAGCTATCATCTATAATTTTTCATATGTTGATTAATCACCAGGAGAATATTAATTTTCTGGGCCAACATAGAATTGTTGTCAGTAAAGAACAATATTAGTTATTTACACACCAAGAAGCAACTTAACCATTTAAAAGAAGAAATGTACAAGTAGGTTTGTAAATCAGAGAAGCAGAAAGTAGAAAAAACATAACTTACTAACCTGCCCGTGGTAAGTCTGGGTCTGCCATCGTTTATTTAGAACATTCTTTTTTTTTAATTTAATTTTTATTTAGAACATTCTTATTGAGAGCTTCCCATGTGCCAATTCTTGACACCATTTCTGTCTAACAAATACCTATCCATCAGGTGCAGCGTATTCAGGCACAAATGGCTACATTTGTTAGGGATTATTTGCATGTAGACCTTGGAACCCAGTCTCAGTGGCAGCTTCTCTGTTGACTTCTGTCAATTCTTTTGTTATGAGAACTTATTCATCTATTATTTTAAACTGGACAGTTCAGGGGTCTGGTCCAGGAGGGTTGTGGGGCAGCTCTGCTAGCTGTAGCAAGATACTTGGGGAGAAGATATAATAAAACCAGAATTTAAATCCAGAGGGTACCTCCAGGATTGTCTACCTCCTCATTTTACAAATGAAGAAGTTGAGGTTTAGTAGACCAATAAGTGACTCCCCAAGCCACATCACATCCTATTCTGGAGAGCGGCTACCGTGTTTGGACAGGTTATGGTCCGAACCTGTGGTCCCACATGGCTAAGTGGTACGGGCTGTGGGAGGTGCAGCAAGTAAACAAAGCTTGATCCGGTGCATGGAATTGAGTAGATTCATGAGAATGTTGTAAACATCTTGACCATGCCCTTACTTTGCCTCTTGGAATCTGGCTATAAAATAAAGACTCGGCTTGCAGGCTGTGGGGCTGCCTCTCCATCAGAGAGGGCAGCGTCCCACCCAGCCCCAGCTTTCTTCTCTTGTCTGTCTTTTCTTAATCCTTCACCGCCCTCTCTCAGTCTCACCGAACCTGGCTGTGCTGGCGTGGCACACCTATAATTTGGTCACATATTTTTCTTTAGTGGTTAAAACACGTAGACTATGTCTTACTAGTCTTTATGTATGTGTATTGTAGTAGGGTTTTCCTCCCTGAAAACTGTTACTGACTTGATGCAGAACCTTGTAATTCATAATGTCTGAAGATCACGTGAGCCATGAGAATGAAGTCCACATCTATTTTATTCACCGAAGTGTATCCAGTGCCTAGCCAAATGCTAAATAAATGCAAAAATTGGGTAAAAAATACTAACAAACTTAACTCAGCTGTATGTGTTCAAATGATAATTAATCTTGACCATGTTTGGTAAAACTCAGGAATTCAAGGGTGCTGTCACATTAGAGAATATATGAATGTAATTCATCCCATTTACAGACTAAAGAAGAATAAGTATGCAATAATTGCAATAGAGCAGGACAAGTATTTGATAATCATCAACATTTAGTAATGCCAATCTTTTCACTAACCTAGGAATAGAAAATTTTTTCCATAACCCAAGTGAAGGTCTATACCAAAGGTTTCAGTAACTATCACTATTAACAGTAGATAATTTGAAAGTGTTATTTTTTAAATCAGAGATATGTAAAGATGCCAGGTATCAACCATTTTATTAATGCTATACTTATAGTCCTACTTAGTGTGTTAACCCAAGAAAAAAAATAAAAGATTTAGGGATCCATGAAAATTATAAAAATATCACTGTCAGAATTTTAAAATGATATGATTGTCCACATTAATTCAAGTAACAAGAATGAGAAATAAGCATTTGTTTTACGCCACTGAGATTTGAGAGTTGTTTGTTTTATCCTGACTAGTCTAGAAATTGGTATCAGAAGGGAGGGACTATGATTAAAAAAATCATAAAATAGTGGTCAATGTAACAAACGTTCATCAGCTGTAACAAATGTCCTGCTCTAGGTGGGGGGGAGGGAATGTTGAGAGTTGATTGAAAGGGGTTGGGGAGCCCAGCTGGAGTGGCTTAGTTGGTTGAGCATCATCCTGTGCATCGAAAGGTTGCTGTATCAATTCCAGGTCAGGGCACATACCTGGGTGGCAGGTTTGGTCCCTGGTTGGAGAATGTACAGAGGCAAGCAATCAATGTTTCTTACATCTATGTTTCTCTCCCTCCCTCTTCCAGGATCAGAATCAGGACCTAATCAATAAATACTACTCACCCCAAGAGCAAGGGATCCAGACAACACCTGCTTATCGGTTGGTGACTTCCTTGTTCTGAATTAGCTTGTATATTGTAGCTACCTTGTCCCTGTCCTATGATTGTAGACTTGATGCATGAGAAGCAGAACACCTGCATTTTTTGAAATTACAAGTCTCTTTTCCAAGAGGAGCCTGATCTGGACCTGATGAAGAAATTGGGCATTGCTCAAAGATCCTGGACTTTGAGCTGGACACAGACAGAAAGCACCTTGGGAAGTTCCACATATAGGAAGAAGATATGCAAACATTTGGTGACCAGAAATGTGAATCGTTATAATGATTAGTGCTGTTCACCAACATATTTCCCATGTCCACCTGTGTCCATAGAATTAGGTGTAGTCACATTCCTGGCTTTAGCCAATGAAATGTGAGTGTAAGTGACACTTTTTCAGGTCAATGGGAACCTGTTTTAAATTATTAACCGCTTAGAAGATTTCTTGTTTTACAATTGGCTTTGGCACACCACCACCTACATTTTTTTTGAGATTATTAGCAGATTTGAGGAAAATCCCAATCAAGTTTCTTTCCTGTAGGAGCTGTAAGATTTTAAGAGTTCTTGTCCTGTGAAGAATCCTAACTATTCCTTGAGTTGACTATTCTCATCACCCAGTCTGTCGTCACTGTCCTCCTTGCATTAGGAATTTATTGTGATCCACACAGACATATCTACTAACCGAAGTGATGTGAGTCCTGAATGCCTTGGCTGGGTCTCAGAAACCAGTGGTCACTTGGTCCCAGCACCTGGCACAATGGAGGAGCAACCAGGTAAGAAGAGAAAGAACGACGGATTAATACATCTTTCTTTTGCAAATTGCACAAATACATGTGATCTCGTGAGCACAGGCTGCCATCCCTCCCCAGCCTTGGACCAGGACGAACTCCTGCCTCCTTCTGAATCTGTCCAGAGCAGTGTGGCTACTTTCTTTTGTCTCAGCCGAGGATCTCCCATGACCTCCTTCAGCTCACAGTAACACGTTTGGTCCACACACGTCCTACATGTAGTGCTGTGAGGAGCATGGTAGTTAACCAATGGAATGTGAAAGAGGTGATTTTCCTCTCCTGTGAGCATATCAAAAAGCAGAGGACAAAGGAGAGAGAACAGGAAACAGTTTTCAAAATAAGATGTGATGGGCTCACCCTGGCCAGCGTGGCTCAGTTGGTTGAGTGTTGTCTCATGCACTGAAAGGTCCCGGTTTCAATTTCCAGTCAGGGGAGGCAACCAATGTTTCTCTCTTCCCCTACCTCCCTCTCCCTAAAATCAATAAAATGCACATTAAAAAAATGTGATGTGCTCTGTTCTCTCTTGTCTGAGAAGGACTCCCCAACTGTTTGTCTCTGCTGAGGGCACATAAAGTGCCTTAGTTTCCTTGCACACTGACTCTCAAGGTGAAGCTTAGCTGTGCCTCTTCTGGAGAATGCCAAGCAGTTGTTACAGGAGTAACAACCAAATGGTTGGAAACTCCGAACATCTCACACATGGAAATAAATCCAGAAATAACCGCCTCATCAGCATGAGAAAGCAAGGTGAACCTAAGGCAAGTTTGTCACCCATGTTCCTCACTGACACCACACTCAACAAACCCAGTTTATTCAAGTATTCCCTGTAACTAAGCAAGGAAATAAGATGAGTTCTGCTGGCCCCACACAAAATTGAAAAGCAACAAAAGGAAGCACCACCTGTACTCTGGTGATTTGTCATGAGTGAGGTGTACGGACACGATCTAGTCAGCTCTCTTCCTTCAGGCTTAGCGTGCACGGTGCTGCCCCACGAGGTCCCGCCCTCTCTCTCTCTTTGTTCTGAGACGAGTGGGCTGCTGTCTTCACTGGGGTGACTTTCTCCAATGATTTTTCCCTCTATCAAATCCATCTAGGGCAGGGGTGGGGAACACGGGCCATATAAGGCCCTTGAAATCCTTCGGTCTGGCCCTGTCAAGGCAACCGCAGGTGGAACTCAAAATTCAATAAATCTAGGAGCTTTTTTCATAGCAACATACATTTATGTTAAGTGAATTATATTAACCGAATGATGTTATAAAGATCCAAATGGCCCTTGGCAGGAAAAGGGTTCCCCATCCCGGCTCTAAGGCCTGACAATGCCAGAAACCCCCTGGGGCTTGGCAGAAACTGGACTTTAGATTCTCCCAGTCATGTTAGTGGAGCCTACACAGTCTGTGAGAACTGGGAATTTCACACCATAGAAAACAGGGGCCTCAGAGGCCAAGGATTTCAAATGACAGAATCATTGACCTGAAATGATTCGCCAGGCCCGGGGCCTTTCCTAGCAGGCATGCTTGGGAGCCGAGCAAGCAGACGATGGCGAGAATCCACACCTGCTGCTGGCTCCCCACTGATCCGGTGTGGTTTCAATCAGCGCACAGGTGCAGTGCTGAGACTGACAGCTGCTCGGCCCTCACCCCTCCGAGTAATGACACTATCCCTCATCCAGTGCTGAATGTGACTTGACATTAGGGAATCTGAGGCACCCACTGTAACAGGAACAGTAAAAAGAGAGAGAAAGAAAGAGAGAGAGAGAGAGAGAGAGAGAGAGAGAGAGAGAGAGAGAGAGAGAGGAAGATGCAAAAAGTAATGGTTTAAATTAATTTCTCTGCAGACTCAGAGGCTTAGAATAAGAACATTTGCATCGAAAATCCTAATTCTAAGCATGAAACAATGATTAATATTGCAGTCATTGGGGAAGAAGGCATGCAAAAAATATCATGAACACTTCAGAGGACTATTTTCCTCATATGAAGCTTATTCTTATAATATTACTACATTTCAAAAAATACAATTTTAGAAAAAAAATGAACTATAGCTCTTTGCAATGATAGGCGACAGGTCAGAAAAGCATTTCAGAATAATTTTACACCTTTTAACCTTAAAAATACTTTGCTGACAATTGAGAAAGGGCCTTAAAAGAAGCGCTGATAGGCATTCTCACAGCGGGGTTGCCATGTCCCATCACCGCACCGGAGCTTCTGCATAATGTATCCTGTAATAAGGCGTGTGCAGCACATCACCGAGGCTGAAGTGCCGCTGGCGGAGAGTAAGCTCGGCGAGAGCCGCGATTAGCCATGATACTGGAAGTTTGTTACATAAACTTGGGAAGACAGAAAGGAAGTAAACTGTTGGAAATTTTGATTTGAGCCGGGAAATAACTACTTTGTCATAGGATTTTGTCTGCATTTAAATATACATTTAGCGTCCTCTGTTCTTTCAGTTCTGCTCGTGGTTGGACAGTCCTGTGAAACGAAAACCCTACACCGTTGAGTGAAACGAATGGCCCTTTCCCTGACTCTATTGCTGAAAGTGATAATTGTGAGGAAATGTTGTAACGATTACTGCTGATAATTATGAATGGGTATACGATGGCTGAGAGTTCCACGTTCCCTCCATTGCAAATCCTGTTCTGCCTTGGAGGAAACTCAACAATATCTCACAGCACCAGAAATGAAAAACCATGGATCAGAGAAAGACACAGTCCTAAGTCACTGCTTCTGCCTATTGTGCTAGGGGCGGTCCCGGTCAGGGAGAACTCAGCCTTGGGCTGGAGTGGGAAGCGAAGAACAACCCAGAGAGAGTGGATTTCTTGTGGTTTTCAACAAAAATATGACTAAAGAAAAAGAGAGGACGAGTAGGTGGGGGGAGACATGTCTCTAAGAAAGTTTTTCTTATGTTCTTTTTCTGCTGAGAGACCCAATCAGCGATGTTTTTAGTTGTCCTGGGATTTCACTTAGAATGGCAATGTTCTAGAATGGGCTCTAGTCCTTCCTTACATGAGGCCAATTGAATTGGAGTGGAACTAACCTAAGGATTTGATTTGACTAGTTGCACAGAGATGGTACCCTTTATTGTTTTAGGGCTGTTCACAGATGAAAGAAGTAATTGGCCATCCCTGAGTCCTACCTGAATCATTCTTAGCGGGATGCAGAGCAGAAGGTCGGTGGATGCCCTTTGCTTCCATTTTATTATTTTATTTCTTCAGTCCTTTCCCTTTGTCTACTTAACTTTTCTTTTCCAGTTTGGATGGCAATGTCTCTTTCAAGTCATACAGAACACATTCCAAATGTCCCTACCGGGGCTCCACAACTCACTTTCAGGGCAGCCTGCCCTGGGGAGCGCAACGCCCTCTTTGGTGCCTCTCTGGGAAAGACATTTTCCCATCCCAGGTGTTTACAAGGCAATGCAGGCACCCAAGGTGCTCATCACAGCCACTGGTTAGGCATATGCTCAAGAAGGAGCGTTTTGCTTTTCGTTGGCAACTAACTCAACTTACAAGGCCTTCTGTACATTGTGAACACAGAGGAATGAAACCCAGGGGTGGGGAGGATGCTGTCACACAGTGGGGAGAAGCAGGGACCACAAGGATTGTCCAGTGTGGGGTGGGGTTTGTGCTCATAGCTGCTGGGAGAAGGGCTTCTTAAGCCTCTTACGGTTTTGCTGCTAAGAGAGCATTGAGGAGTAAGATCTGGGATTTTTACAAAACGATAGTCAATCATTCTCTGTTATGTATGTTATAATTCAGTGAGTTATTTTATGAGCTGTTTTACAGATTCAGGCAGTTTTTTTATATTCTTAAAATGGCTCTATCTCACCAAAATATAGATTCACATGTTTGCATTTCAATAATCTCTAAAACCCAAATTCTTTATGCTTTGGTTGAACATAGAGATGTGTTTGGGATTGAGACGCAGTTAACTAAGTGACTGGTACTAGCAATTTCTCACTATGTTGGGACTCTGTGGCCACCACCCTCCCCCCCCCCCTCCCGCCCCAAATAAAGGAAGCTCCAACCAGCAAGACTAAGGACAATAACAACAGGCACGCAGATCTGCATTCCACAACCACAGTGCCTGGCCACGCCTGCTGCTGTGCTCATTTAGGAATAATTTGTCAATTTCTCTCATATTTTTAAGGAGCCCCAGATACACACACATGCACACATAGGTGCTCACATGCTCACACACAGAAACATCCCTGAGAGAAAACTCTTCTAAGGTCTATCGGAGGCTTAAATGTTACCTTTTCCTCGTGAAGCACGTTGGAGTGTGGTACATCGAGCACTTGCTGGTGTGCTGAAATGCCAGCTGCATCTCTTAGTTCTTTCCCAAGTCATTCATTTCCTGAGAAATTGTTCTCAGTACCTATTCTCTAGGGATTCCCAAAGACTGGAGAATACCAGTTTCCCCTCACAGTTTTCTTTTCTCATGAATGATGTGCACTCACATCGCCGCCCCCCCCCCCCGCCCCCCACCATGTTATCACTGAGAACACAAGAGGAAAATAGTTTGTGACCAATCCTTTCTTCTTATTATTTTTGTTGTTGTTTGTTAATCCTCACCCGAGGATATTTTTCCATTGATTTTTAGGGAGAGTGGAAGAGAGCGGGAAAGACAGAGAGAAACATCGATGTGAGACAAACACATTGATTGGTTGCCTCCTGCATGAGCCCCCACTGGGGAGGAGCCTGCAACCAAGGTATGTGCCCTTGACCAGAACTGAACCTGGTACCCTTTAGTCCACAGGCTGGTGCTCTATCCAGTGAGCCAAGCCGGCTAGGGTGTGGCCAGTCCTTTCTTAAGACTAAATGCTGAGTAAGTGGCAAACGACCAGAGAAGGAATGAGAAAATCTTCTATTTGTGACTTATTCTTCTCTTTACTCTCCATTTCCAAGGTGACTTAGAAAACTTAGCATCATCACTTTCTGCCTACCTCCTCACTGTGCAAAAAAAAAAAAAAAAATAGCAGAGATTGGCAGCACCCTTTTCTCAGTACAAAACTCAAGATTTGGGGGCATGCATACATTTTGTGAATCAGTTTTATTTGGTAACAGCATATAATTTTGACAGAATCATTTGGCTGAACAATTAACTTCAGGAGGCAAAGAGCTAACAAAAGGATAATTAATCAATGACTAATTGCATTTCCTCACTATGGGTGATTTTCAATGATTTCTCTGTCTCTCTTTCCCCTTCCTCTTGCCCTGTGATGCCTGGTGTATTGCCGGAGTTTGAACGTGGTACTATCATTTCTCTTTCATACACTTTTGTATTTTTTAAAATATTGTGAAAGGGCACCTATTACTTTTAGCTTCCCCTATTTTTAACTAAATAATAACAGAATAAAAAAAAAACACGGGATTTTCCCTAAGATCATTTGTCTTTCATATCATGGTGGATCAAAAACTTTCAATCGTTTCCATTATCTACACAATTAAGCATAAACTTCTTCACATAGCATGTTGAATGCTGCGCAGTCTGATTCTAAGCTACGTTTCCCATTGTAATTGTTGCTACTTCCTGCCCTGAAAGGCACGTACTTTCTTTTCTCTACATCTTTGCTTGCATCACCCTTCCCCACCTGGAACTCTATCTTCCCCCTCTTCCCTCCCAACTAACTTGGCTGGAATGCAAGACCCCCCGGAGGTCTCTCTGGCCACAGCCACTGCTGATGCCTCAGGGACCGAGCTCTCCACCTCTGAGTCAGTCCTCCCCACATCCGTCCGCATGTGACTACACCTTCAATCTCAGAAGGTCCGTGTCAGCCCCGTGTCGGCCTCACATACACGATTCTGCATGCCTGTGTTCCTTTCCTCACTCGGATGATCGGGACAGGGGCTCACCTTCATGCTCCCCGAAGCAGCCCCAGGAAAACGCTTTCCCAACAGAGCGGGACCTCAAAGTCCTCTCTGAAAGAAGCAACTCATCATGGTAGCCTCCACCTGAGGGTCCAGCCACACACTCAGAAAGGAGCCTTCTGCACGCCACTCACAAGGGGAGTTCACGACGTGGCTAAAGGCATCAGGAAGCCAGAGGGAGAGAAACTACGTCTCCGGGAGTGGGTGCGAGCGGCCTGGCCCTCCTCCTGGTTTCCACTCTGACTGTTCTCTGCCATCAACCTGGGAAATGGGCGACTCACGTGTTGTTTGTCTAGATTTGAATCCTGAATTCAAGAGGCCTTTCCTCTTTCCATATTTGTACTATATATATATATGTATTTGTAAATCATGATAGTTGAAGCAAGGACCCAGAATCGAACACAGCAGTTAGGTGAGGTGGTTCCGTGGCAGGGGCTGCAGTGGGGAGCGGAGATGAAAATGTTCCTTCCCTTTGTAGAACATTGTAAAAGAAATAGTGTCCCATAGGGGACTCGCTCTGCTGAGACCTGCTGCCCCTGGTTTTTCCCGTGAACAGAAACGGGTACAGAGATTAAGAAAAGCTAAGCCTCCTCTTCGGAGGCCCACACAGATGCCCAGGAAAGCCCAGTGCAAAGCCTCTGTTCTTTCTTTCTTCACCATCTACCTCTTCCCACCCTCCAGGGATCTGCACCCAACATGAGGAAGGCCAGCGCTACAACAGATGGGTAAACAAACGCATTTTCATTTCGGTTAAAGCCATTAATATTCAGGAAATTGAGTGCTCTACATCAGCTTCCTGAGGATGCCTGGGAAAAAAGGGATCAGATCTCTGTTCTGTACACATTTAATTTTGTCTTTCAACTCTTGCACCTGACTCAATTAAAATACAACTCCGCAAACGTGTGAGTCTTCCGTGAAGGGAAAGTTAAACAGCGTGGCTGCTGACGGAGAGGATTTGGGTAAAGTGTTCATGCCTTTGGTCAGGTGGGAGGGGCTCAGGGCCTGACACGCTTGAGTGGAACCACAGGCATGGAATCGCGGCTCTGCCTTGTGCACGTGTGTGAGTGACTGCGAGCCTTGGTGTCCTCGTCTGTGGGGACAGGAAGGGGGAGCTGGGGCCCAGGCTGGTGATGGCCGCACAGGTCTGAGCCTCACTCAGCTTTCCCTTCGGCTCTCAGGAGTGTGCCTTCCTCCCGTGGAGCTCAAGAGGGAAATTCCACAGGAACGGCACGTATGGATTTCCGTCCTCAGTCTCTCATGCGTCCCCATGGAACAGAGGAGGAAGTGTCTGTGGCTGTCTTCTTTTTTTTATTAAATATATTTTTATTGATTTCAGAGTGGAAGGGAGAAGGAGAGAGAGATAGAAACATTAATGATGAGAGAGAATCATTGATCAGCTGCCTCCTGCAAGCCTCACACAGGGGATGGAGCCCGCAACCTGGGCCTGTGCCTGACCGGGAATCGAACCGTGATCTCCTGGTTCATAGGTCGATGCTCAACCACTGAGCCACACCGGTCAGGCTGTGGCTTTCTTTTTATTAGAATGGAAGTACCATGAGCAGGACATGGGCTTCACCCTCAATACAAAGACAAGCAGATAAACGGGGGGGGGGGGGGGGGGGGGGGGGGGAGGAGCAGATTTTACCCCAGACAGAAAGCGGACCTCACCCCTTGTCTGAGCAGGAGGGTCTCGAAGGAGAGCCTGGCTGAGTGTCAGCCCGGTTGTCCCTTCATCCCCACAGCACGTCCCCTCTGTGACCTATGAGCCTGGGCCCCTGCAGGGCTGGGCAGGTGTGGGCTGGTGAGGTGGGCGGTGCAAGGCGTGGCAGGGGTGGGGGGATGAGAAGCGGCATCCTCTGGGGGCCATGCTGCCTGCACCTGGTGGGGAGTAGTGACTGACGCAGGGTAAGAACACTTTGTGTCAAGACCTGATCACGTCATTCATTTGCAATCATATTCTAATCAATGCTATTTACACATATCACTCACTGCTATTGAGGAATGTGTCAGCACCTTCACGCTGTGCCGCCTGGTGACGAGGGCTAATTATTGGTAGGAAAATGTCACCCTTTTCAAGCAGCAGAATGAGAGCATTTCAGGTCCCCGGATCCAAGTCCACGTGAGCTTTGTGCGAGAGAAAGAGGCTGATAGTTGGTATTGAGGACTGACTTCCACGCCAGGGCAAACTGAAGTCAAGGAACATTTATGCATAAAAAATAATTTAGATGGTGCTTCTCTGCCTGAAGACGGCTGCTAAACCCTGATGTTCAGATCCTCCTGCCTCCCTGAGCGAAGATCATAGTCCAGAGTGTGGGTGCAGGTGGGCGCTGGGGAGCAAGACCAAGTGCGCCGCCACAGGGAACGCTGTCACGGTCCGTTACTGCCCCCCAAGACTGGCTCTGAGAAGGAAATTGTTTCCTAAGCGTCAGACAAGTGTCAGATCAGGATCTCAGGCATGACATTTCCTCAGGGACTCATCCCATTCATCTTCCCTTCCCTGAACAAGAGGGGGGCAAAAACAGAGGGCCAGATGCAAAATTTCAGCTGCGCACCTTTCCCTTGCTTGCCATCCCCACGCTCTGACCAGCACAATGTAAAAAACAAGTGATTTCCAGAAAACTTCACGTTGACCTGGGGGGAGAAGACAGCAGGCATATCCCCAGGGAGGGACAGCACAGAGTAGGTGTTCCATCAATATTTATGGAAATGGAAGGAGAAGGGGGTGAAGGGGCAGACTGCGCTACTGGTCTTCTAAGTTGGTGTGTAAAGTACAGCCACCAGGCTCCTCTACGGGCTGTGAAAATGATTTCGGGGTCCACTGAATCTGTAGCTAACATAAAGCGACCTTTACTAATTTTTAATTGTAATGTTCATTCATTCCCCTCAAGCAGTCATTCATTCGGCTGAGAGAATCCATTGTGTATAATAAGCTCCACTCTTTGTGCAGGCTCAGTTCAGACGCCTGCCTCCAGACAGGATAGCTGCTAAGCACACCAGAGCCTATTCCATTCTCGGAGGTGTTTCAATACTACCGAGGCACCATTTTTAACCTAGCAGATACAAATCCAAGCACTTACCAGCATGCTCTGTTGGCGATGCTGCCTCGTCAAAATGCTCACATACATTTCCTGGAGAAAAACGGTGCACCCACTCTAGGGCAAATCAGGCACATTCTAGGAAAGTTGCACATCCTATTTCTAAGAATCTGTTCCAAAGATACCTGGGTTATTCATTGTAGCACTGTTGGTAATCGCAAAACTAAAACCAAAACCCAAAAACCCAAGTTGGAAACAACCTAGATATCCATCAGTTGGGGACTTTTTGAATAAACTAACTATATGCATTTCCACATAGATACAGAGAAGGGCTATGTAATGTCAAAACAGCTGAGGAGCGTGTACGGCCTGTTACCATTTACATAAGAAAGGGGAGGAGGTCATACCAAGATTACTCTACATACGTAGATATATTTGTATTTGCTTGTATTAAG
The DNA here is from genome assembly GCF_014108235.1 of Myotis myotis. Classification (NCBI taxonomy): domain Eukaryota; kingdom Metazoa; phylum Chordata; class Mammalia; order Chiroptera; family Vespertilionidae; genus Myotis; species Myotis myotis. The sequence continues at coordinate 27,491,310 of NW_023416335.1, forward strand.
AATACAATGGGAGAAATAAACTGTAAAATAACATTTTAAAATGATTACTTATGAGAGAGAAAATGGGTTGTGAGGTCAAAAACAGAAGTTAGACTTTTCTTAAAATCCCTTCCCCTTCAGGCAGGGCTGGGAAGTACGAGTGTAAGGAGGTGCTCAACCTGCGACCCTGCAAGGTCAAGGTCAGCGCCCATAGCAGCACCCCCTTAAATTCTGTGTCCTTGACACCTTGATTGCCAAGCCTTATAGATTTAGCTTTGGAACTGTGTAAATATTATACATAATTATGAAGCAAATTGCGTTTAAATTTTAAACATTTCTAAAAACCAAAAGCAGTGACACCAATGAACATGATTGTATCAAGATGGCAGCATAACTACAGAGAATCTCTTCCAAGTGACTTTTTAAAACTCAGTAATTTGACTGTGACATCTTTACAGGGATGTATTTCAAGGACAAAAAGAACCTTAACCTGTGTTTGTAAGGTTTCCTCTTAGAGATACAAACTACAGTATTTATGGATGATATTATATAATGTACGAGGTTGTTCTGACCAATGGAGAAATCGTGAGCAGAAGTAGGTAGGAATGTAGCTGGAACAAGAGTGGTTGTAGGTGATAATTATCGAAGTTGGGTGATGAGCAAATAGGGGTTCTTGTACTTTTCTCTCTACTTTCGTTCATGTCTGAATTTTTTCCACGATAAAAAATAACCACGTTTGCTGAGCCACTAGCTGGCCAGCACGATGTTGGCCAAGGAGGAAAGGTTTTCCTTTTGATCAGCACTGCCGTTTCCAGGCGCTCACACCAATGCTTTTCGGCTGGTGCCCATGCCCTCCACGCTGCCCTCAGAACGTCCTTTGTCAGCCCTGCTCCTGCGGCATCTTTGCTCCTTTGTGGGTCCACGCTCTCAGGTGGGCTCCCAGGGGCGGCGCAGGCCCTGAGCTGCTCACAACACTCAGCCATCACCGATGGTAGACGAACTGAGTGTCGCTTTTTCTTCATCAGACAAGTCGCTAATCGCACACTGGCTGTGGCTCTGCCACGAAGTTAGGGTTATGTCAGGACTAATTTGATATGAGAAATAGTCAAGACACCCCCCTGCACACACAACTGCAGGTAGCCTCGCTGGAGGGCGGGATCCACTAGGGAGACCCTCACTGCTGTGCAGATGCAGCTGGGTGTGTCATCGTCACCGACAGGACTGTAGCGCGGGCCTGGACACTGCGTCTATGGTGTGGTTCTAACCTCGGTTACCTCCCAATGGGAAGTACAGCTAAGCAGGCCATCCAGGGTCGGCTCTCATGCCAGACCGCCAGTCTATGTGGCCCGTTGATTGACTCCAGGAACTACCCTGTATGCCTGAATAGTCACGCAGGGTTCATGTTCAGGATGTGCTGGAGGACATTCAACTTCTTCTCTGACATTTCAGCTCAAAAGTCAGGGCTGCTCTCTAGGAGAAACGCAGAGCTGCAAGGAGCGGGGATGGATATTCCTGCTGCAGGTGCCCAGTGTGGACTCTCTCCCAGGTGCTGCTCCTGGGCGAGCCAGCCCATTCCAACCAGGCCCATTATTCAGCAATTTTCATGCTTAAAATGAGAGAGAAGATACGCATGTCAATGGGCTTCCCTCACACAGCTTCTCGGATTCTAATCCACAGCAAGGAGAAACCAGAAGGGGAGCCCGGCCCCAAGAACCTGCTTACTGTGGTCAACATCGCACTGCGGGTCGCACCGACTCTGTGAGCCTGAAATTTATCCAGAGCTACAGGCTCATCTGCTCTGCTCATGTTATATTCTAAGAGGAGCTCAGAATAATCAGCACACTTCAGAGGAGAAAAAGAGTAAACTAATTTTTATAATTTAAGGATAAGTCCAGTTGGAATTGCACATTTTGTGACTACCGAAAACTATTAAAAGAAAAACCTAAGAGCTTTAAGATAGGGAACACAAAGCAATAAACAGTTGTCCAGTGTCTCCTGGGCGCTCACTGCTGGCTTTGACCAGGACTGAGGAGCCGAGGGAGGGCTGGGCCTGCAGGAGCTGGGCCGCAGGCGTGCACGTTACTTTTGGGAGGCAGCTTTGCTTCCCGTGGTCGCACTCACAAAGTACCGCAGACCCGGGGGTTTAAAACAACAGAAAGGCACTATTTTATAACTCTGGAGGGTTCGTTCTTTCTGAGGCTGTGCGGGAGAATCTGGCCCCGGCCCCTCTCCCAGCTCGGGTGCTGCTGGTGACCCTTGGCTGCTTATAGTCTCACTCTGATCTCTGTCTCCATCGTCTCATGGGATCCTCCCCATGTCTGTGTCCCAATGACCCCCTTTTATTATAAGGGCCCCAGTCTTATTGGGTTGGGGCCCACACTACTCCAGCGTGACCCCCTCTTGACTAACTACATCTGCAAATACTTTATTCCCAAACAAAGTCACATTCCGAGGGACTTTGGGGTTAGGACTTGAACACACAAATTTTGCGAAGACAATTCAACCCATAAAAGGAGGTTATGGGTAAAAACACTGTCTGGCTGTGGTGAGAGAAACCAGGAGGGGAATGAAACATCGCAGTGGGGCATTTCTTCAAAAGAGCGCGCACCAGACCAGAGCGGATGAGCTGGCAACTTCTGATGTCAACCCCTTTTTGCAGGGACACCCCTGGGCCTAGGCTGTCCGTGGGCTCTGAGCACACAGACTCACGTTCACAGCCAGAGTTCCTTCCGAGAATTTGAACACGGCTTCCAATGTGATTCACTAATGCTTACAAACGAGGTCAACTACACATTTCCTTGAAGTGTTTCAAAATATTTTGTACCAATTTAAGACGATCCCAAATTTAACTCCATCCACTCTTGGTGACCTGAAGCCCAGAGACACAGGAAGAGCAAGGGGATTGAGGCGACCATCTCTTCAGGCGGAGGCCGGACTTCACCTGAAGTACCCAGGTGCTCCAGCCAACAGGGGGGTTCAGTGAGTCGCTGGGGTCTGTCTCTCCTTTTCCTTTTCCTTGCCCGGTGTGAACTCCCTCTCATGGGGTTTTGTCTCCTCGGTCTCCATCCATCTCTCCTGTCACTGTGACCACCTTGTGGGGAAGTGGGGAGGGTGAGTAAAACTTAGAGACATTTCCAACATGGAAAAAAAAAAAGACTTTAAAATTTCCAGTTCAGTTCATTTGAATTGAAAACACACATGTCAGCAGCTCTTGAATTATGTTATCTACTTAACTATGATGCTTCTGAAGATCTGGATGATGCTTTGAAGTCCTTAAGGGGTGATGCTGTGGAGAATTGTATTCCGATTTTATCAATGAAAAATCACTGTAAAACTGGATGAACTAGTGAGAGAACAAGGACATTAATACATTTCTTGGTATATTCTTCAGCACACTTAATTGCCCTTCAAATTATCACCTCATAGTCATTAGCCTAGAAGCAGAATCCTGGAGGCTTTCATTTATGTAGATTTCTGCTTTTTTTTTTTTTTTTTTTTAACAACCTGGCCTTCTGCACGACCAGCCTGTTCAATGGGGCCAGTCTCGAGGCTCAGCCTTGCGGTTTAACTGCATAGAAATCACGTGTGTGTGTCCCAAGGCAGAAAGGTGTGTTGCATGTGGAACCATCGGCACTTCCTTCGGGGCAGCTCCTCCTTCCCCTTGGCATTGATACCGGAGAGAAGAAAATGTGAATAATTAATAAAAGAATCTGGTTTCTTAAACATGTATTGCTGACCTTTATTTTTTGTGCATTTAAAAACTTGTTCCCCTGTGTGTAGATGATGGTTATGAAAACTAGAATTCTAATAGACTCTGGTTAGAAAGATAGTCAATAAAACAAAAAAATCCACACACAGCTTTCCAGCACCATTGTCAGGTAGGCTTAGAAGGGTGGGTTTTTAGGGTCTTCGTTCAGCATTTCCAGTCTTTTCAATAGTAAACCTAAAAAACTACTCCCTGCATTAGAGATAGCATTGATAAAATAATGACATTTGCAACTTCTCCTGTGTTTAAAATTCAATGTGGATGAATCCAATTCCTGGCAATTTTTTTTTAAGAAAGAAAAAATGTTAATGATATATTTATAAAACCTTCCAAAAAAATGAGTTTTGTTAGAGAATAATATACTCCTGTCATTTATCTTTTAAATTTTATAAAACAATGAAAAAACTTTTAAAGATTATTTTAAAGGTTCTCTGGGAAATCTGTAAGATAATTTATATTCTCCTCCATGAGACGAAACTCACCCTCTCTTTCCTTTTATAACAAATTGTAAGTAATGGAACAAAACCTCAAATACTGTCAGTGTAGATGAAGAGCGTTGGAAAAAGAACATAGACTATGGATCAGAATGCTATTCTTTGTTTAAAAACTATTTACACACAGACTTTTTATTAAAACCTTCCCTTTTTTTTCATGTACAGAATAAAAGTGTGGAAGAGGGAATCTGTCAGGCGCGCCCTGCCCTACAGCAGACATCTGGGAGAAAGCGCGTTGTCTTTGTAACTCAATTTCTCTTTAAATTGTACCTGAAAGCAGACAAGCATTATGCTGTTTATTAGCAACACAAAGAGTCCTCCGCTGAAACAGAACTTGCCAGCCCTGAAGTACAGCGGACTCTGGAAGCGAGCACTATGCATTTTTAACCATTGGCGGTAAGGGAATGCATATTAATCCCCCATTATCCCTCACACATGCACCAGGGATGCGATTCTCTTGCTCAAGAATCCTGCGCCAGGACTTGGTAACTTACAGTTAATTTTTAAAAATCCCTTTTGTTTTCAGGAGGGGAAAGGACATTTTGCTGTCAGAATACTGTGTGGCGTTTTGTTGTCTTAAAGCTCTATCCTAAATTATCTGAAGCTCCTATTAATTTATGAATGTGGCTTGTCATTGATATTGTTCTGTCTAGAGAAGGCTTTTTTAAAAAAAAAAATTAATGCCCCAAATAAATAAACTCAAACACACAAGCTAGTTATTTGGAGTTAAAACGTGCCCCGTGTTCTTAAAAAGTGGCAATGTGATGAAATGAATTTACGCTGAGCTGCAGCTTCTGTTTTCTGAAAATCAGTGTTAACAAATATTGTTTCCCTCTGGTTATTTTTGGAAATGCTTTTCCTTATTCTAAGAACTTGATGAGCCTGTCTGCCTGGGCACTTCCTCCGCAGATGGCACAGGGCAAGCTGAAGGTGCTTGGGAGCCAGCTGAGCATATCGGTGCTGAGACAGTAGGTCCCTCACTGAAAAGCGAGCCACCCTTCTTCGGAGGAGATGCACTCTTTCAGGCCGGATGGCTATTTCATTCATGGCTTTGAATATTTTCTTGAAAAATTTTCTTGTAAATCAAACGAATGTGCTGAACAAATTGACACCCCGGCGGGAAGACCCGGTACATCACTGCCTCAAAACAACAGGTCCCTCTCAACTAGCCCTGAGCTTCATCCTGAAATGATGGGCCTGTGTTTGTGCAGAGCTGCTTCCGAGAAAATTCGCCTTTCCCACCAGAGTTCCAGCCCTGATCGTCCCATTCTCAAAGCAGGGTTCACATGGCCACTTCCCCTCCACAGACACAGGAAAATAAACAAACTGGTGCTCACGGGAGAAGTACCCTGCCCTCTCTCATGCCGACTGAAATCTGGAGTAGAACCTCTTGTTTCCCTCTGTACAGCCTGAAGGAGGTAAGGAGTGGAGCCTGGTGGACGTGTGCCCAGGATGATGTAAGAATATTTGCAGCAGGAGAATGTCAGCTCTCCTCCGGCCAGGAGCGGGGCCTGCCACCCCTGTGCTCTCTCCCTCCTCCCCACATTCTCCTGGTCCGGTTCCCACAGACAGGGAGGGCGAGGGAGGTCAGAGTGGAGGAGACAAAGGAGACCCCCTGCTGTCGGGGCCTTCGCTGGGCTGTCAGCACCACTAATTCATGACTTCACCTTTCATCTCACAGATCCATTAGGGGTTAAAAAGAGACCCATTTTACAGCTGACAAGATTGAAGGGCACCGAGCTGAGGAGGGGGAGGGAGGCAAAACGCCCTAAAATGTATATTATTCAAACCACCTGCTAAAAATAGATCTGGGCAGGTTCTCTTTTCTTCATCGGTTTCATTGCTCCCCACATAATGGGATATGTATTTCAGCCACAGCATAATAAACAGGCAATTCATGGTCCCGGGGATATTTTCATATTGTGTGGTTAGCGAGCAGAGGAAGAGCTGGGGGACAGAGGAATGAATGCCAGGCAGAGCCGCTCGGCTTCTCTCAAAAGGATGCGGCGCTTCAGCCGCTCATCTGCAGGCCCTGTCATGTTTTGTGTTTCTACGGTGGCGCGTTACATTCAAGCAGAAACTAATAACTTTATGAAATTACTAATGTTGAAATAAAATATGCATTTGTGACATCAGACCCGTCAGTGTGAGTGTGTGTGTGTGTGTATGTGTGTGTGTGCAATGTTGATGGAAGGAAGAATAGCATAATAGGAGAGAGGCAGTGTACTTCTTTTAAAGAGATTCTATTTATAACAGGATTTTCCCCAGTGGCTCCTAATTTGTCTGCTCGGCAACCAGCAAATGAATTAATTTAACATACGTTTGAACTGATGATGGACATTATGTCTCCCAAAATAATTCAATCTAATTTCCTTTGAATCAATAAGGCCATCACCTTCTGTAGAAAGGACTTTCTGAGTATTTTTAGGTAGTGTTTTAAAGGATATTGGAGGAGTCTGTCTCTCAATAAAGTGACATTTGTAAAAGAAAGGGCGTGTGTGTGTGTGTGTGTGTGTGTGTGTGTGTGTGTGCCCCCACCCCCCACCGCTGTTCCCCAGCAGAGTTGGGCTTGGGCTGCAGGGTGTGTGTGTGTGTGTGGGGGGGGGTGAATACCATGAGTCTGAGGCTGATCCTGGGTGCCTTCCTGATCTTTCCTGATCCCTCCTGACAGACCCTGTGCCTTTAGCAGTTCCCTCCGTGGTTGCCTGTGGTCACCTTAAGAGAACATTCTCAAGACCTGACATCTCTATTTCTCATCAAAGGGCTCATTGATTATTGATTCAGGATTTGGTGTCTCTCTTTAAATGATTTTTCAAAGAGCAAGTTGCAGGGCCCAGACCCGTCAAAGCTCCACACCTGAGCCCCAGGCCTTCACATGTGCAAATCATTTATTTTCTGCTTGATCACTTTTTAGGTGTTTATCAGTTCTACAAAGGTTAACAATTATGCTTATTTTTTCTTGGCAGAAAGAACAGAACAAGGAGAGCCAGTGAGATCAATCCACATGTTTTTTCATCTGGGCAACAATTTCTTGCAAATATAAGCATCCTGCCCTGTCTCGATCTTTCTATACCAGGAGTCCCTACCAACAACTCCTTCTCTAATGGCTGGAGCTGGCTCATCTTGTGTAACTTAAATATCTTCTGGAAGGCCCACCGCATTGGGAGACTGAATGATTAGGGGTAGAGAGTGGGCATATAAAGATGCTCAGTCAGAAGGAAAGTTAAGGAAAAGGCAGGAATGAGAGCTGTGTGGGACAAAAGCGCTGGGGTGAATCTCACACAGGGAGCCCCAGGTCCAGGACAGGCAGGACAGGCGGGATGCACTCTTTCCTTTGTCCCTAGGCTGCCCTCCCTCCACGGAGGCAGAGGCCAGGGACATGCACCTTCCCCAGGCTGCTCCCACCCCTTTGTAATCAATACAATCCTCACTGGTTGCTTAGAGAAGGATATTTTTAGGGGTGAATGGCCAGGGCTTAGATTTGGGAGCTGGCGAAGGAAGATCAAAGAGCTCCCCCTCTGTGGGCATTTCCCATGTTGAGTCAGCAGGGCTGGCATTGTGAGTACAGCCCTCCCTCCCCACTCTCCTCGCCTTTCCAAACTCTAAAGACCACAGAGGTCCAACTGACCATAGTGCTGAGGCCAGAGGGTTTGAGGATGACCCTCAAGTAGCTGAAGGTCCCTGGGGCTGGGGGCCAGTTCCAGATGGGGACTAGATGGGCAGATTGATCCAGAACAACAATAGAGAGGCTGAGTGTCCTTCATGACAGGGAGATGTTTCAGCCCCACTACTGCAGCCTCCCCACCTGGGAACCCAACTAAGTGTGGAGAAGACGGCTGTCACACTGCGCCACCAGCTTACTGGGCAATGGCCTAAAAACGATTTTGTGCTAAACAGCAGCCCTCTGGATACTGAAGAAGTGCACACCATAAATTTGTCTTTACTTCTGCCAAGAGCACAGACTATTATGTTGACACTGGAAAAATGAGTCCTCTGTTCAACTTCTTTGAGAGCATGAACTAGTTGAGTATGCTGCCTCCTGCTCCAGTCCAGTTGAGGAGTGACAGAACTTCCTTGGTGCTCACCCGCTGAAGAAAATCTTTGTACCCAGTGCAGCCCCCTCCATTTTGTTTCTCAGACTCCTTTACAATAGGGTCTGTGACCTATGAGTGGAGTATGTTCCCAGAGAGCACATTGATGTGCTAACCACCAAATAGGGGAAAGGTTGGCCATTGGGGGTCCTGGAGAGAAGGGCTCAGGTTTTTGCAGGGGAAGAATTGTGCCCCGAGATCCCAGGCTACGGGGGCACACAGATGAGCATGGATCATTCCAGAAGTTCTCCAGGGAGGAAACATCTCATTTGCTCATGTCCCTTCTTTGGGCTATAAATCAGTGAACCACTCATTCAGGCTGGTTGGGTAATGGACTGCCCAGGGAGCAGGCTCCACACTCCCCTCTGTGAAACTCATCACAGAGGAAAGGGTCTTTTGCTCAGTGGTCAGAGCACTGTGTCAGCATCTGGAGGACTGAATTTGAAGGTCCCTGTTGTGTCTTCTTAGCTGTGTGATTTTGGACAAGTCATTCCAATAAGGGGTCTTCCATTTTCTCATTTGTACAATGGGATACTCTCATCTCCATATGGTGGTTGAGAGTTAAATAAGTTAACTCATGGGAAACCTGAAGCAAGGTGCTTGGTCCACGGCATGGGCATGCAATTAACATTCATTTTCTTCTCCTTCACTCCCCCTGGGAGAGCTTGGACAGGGACATCAACTTGGCATGACAGGTATCAGACTCTTTCCAGGTTAGAGGCAGGATAATAGAGGACACACCATGAAGGCCTGCTAGTTGGAGATGGAGAGAAAACAGAATGAAAGGTTGCTGGCCAACTGTGACATCTAATAACTCTGCCTAGGAGTGCCCTAGCACCCATGACTAACAGGTGCCCCATTTAGCACTGCAGGCAAATTACAGAACATTAATGATATCTCTTATTTGTAAGAGTTGAATGCCTTTGTTATCTCACTTTTTAAACCCATCAACAATTTTGAGATATAGGTATGGTAGGCAAGTATCTCTGTCCCCACTTTACAAATGGGCAAAGTGAGGCCAAAGGGACCATGACTTACTGTTAGGTCGCTGAAGGAGGAATGCACGAGGCCAGAATGGTGAGGGATTACAAATTTATTTGATCTGCATATCAGGAGGCTGAGCCTGGATGGTTCCAGCACCCAGTGACAGGAGTCAGCGGCTTTTAAAGGACTTTTGGAGGCCCTTTTTTTCTGGGCGGAGACTTCTTTATGCATACCTGGAGGGGAGATAATGGAATGTGGTCACCTCAAGTGGCATGTGGTCTCAGCAGAGGGAATGTCCATAGTGAAATGACCTGAAAAGCCAGTTTCCGGGGGAGGGGTATCAGTTCAATTGCTGGATCAAACCTAACACCTACTACTAGTTAATCACAGACTAGAGCTACCTTTTTCTGCTGTACCACACTATGAATCTTAATACCAGAGCCTTCCATCAACCATAAGGAAATACACATTTCTCCTAGAATGAAAAGTAGAACAATAAGTTTTTATTGAAGTATATTTAAAGTAAAATAAAGTTGAAATAACATTGAAGTAAAGTTGAGTGTGAATCAATTCTTTTAATTGAAAGGCATTTAAAACACATTGGATTTGTATAGAACTTTAAAAAAACACTGTGATGAATCTTTCTTAAAGTGGAAATCTTTTTGACATGTGAATAGACATCTTTAATATCTATTAAGCATTTTATTTTTTCCACTCAAATATCACCTTTTCCTAAAACAGGTCACACCTTTGTGAATGGTCTAGAAGAGAAAGAATGGACAGTATGGCTCTCCCTTCACTGATGAGCTTTTGCAACAATCCTATATAATAAAAGGCCAGCGACCATAACGGCGTAACGACCGGCATGATCGATCGATCAGTCGCTATGAGGTGCATTGACCACCTCTTGGTCCCTCCCCCCAGCCCACAGGGTCCGATCGCTGGATGCCAGTGGGGAACCATGGGGGAACTGGGGTGGTGGTGGGGCGGGACTGGGGACTGGTGAGCGGGCAGAAGGCAGACCTCTTGGTCCCTCCCTCGGGCCAGCAGGCTCCAATCGCTGGATGGCGAATGGGGAACTACGGGGAACTGGGGTGAGCAGCTGCAGGGCGGGACTGGGGACTGGCGAGAGGGCAGAAGATGGCCCTGATTGCAGGCTAGGCCTAGGGACCCTACCCATGCATGATTTCGTGCACTGAGCCCCTGGTTACATATAAAATAAATCATTTTTTTTTAAGTAAACTATTATAGCAGTTTCTGAAATTTTACTACTATGTCCTTTCTTGGTATTTCATAATGTCCTTGGCTTGGCCCATAGGAGTCACTAGGGTGGCATGGCACAACTAAGATCACATAGGCCAGGATGAGGAGAGGAAGGGGGATCATTGAGGTGGAGAGGATGCTACAAGACCACAGTAACCTTCAGTGATAACACTTTAGATTCATCCATCATTGACCTGAACTATATATAAGGCCTCTAGCAAGTTGTTGGCACTCACTGAATACAAAGATGAAGTGTGGTGCTTATTTTCCAGATGATCTTTTAGAATGGGACGTGAGAAAATCAGTAGATTTTTGAGAACTCTTATTTCTAATCTAGTTGGGACTTAATTTTGGTTTGATGCATTATTTGGGAATTTTCAGATACCTCTGTGTTACATATTAGTCAAAATCTTTGTGACAAACTCATTCTATAATAAAAAGTAGCATTGACAAACTGAGGGAAGGAAAGGAAGAATCATGCAAAATATTTTTTTTTCTTTTTAAGTAGTTAAGTAATGTTAAGGTCTCGAAGTTCTTCTTGGAGTCTTCTAATCTAGCTCCTTCCTTTTAAACAACATCCAACCATAGTACTTTGTTTTCTATCCTGATGGTAACTATCTATTTAGCTTGAAAGTGAGATTAATGGGGTCCTAGAATTTTGGAGGTAAAAGGGAACTTGGATCAAACACCTCACTTTACAGATGGATAAACTGAGGACTGGAGAGGTAAATGACGTCAATTTCAGAGCTACTGAATGGCAGAGAGAGGGTTAAATTAGGGCCCTCAGACTCTCAGATTCACAATGATGCTCTTCTCCCTTTGGAGAGTTTGTTCTGATGACCATTGCAACTCAGAGAGGATTTGAAAACAACCAAGCAGTAATACCCACCACAACAATAAACTCCACAGTAGCCACAACTACAAAGTTAAGAAGACATTTTAAACTTTAACCACTTGGTTCTCTTGATTTGACATGGTGCCTTGAACTATAGTATTTATGGTATTATTTTATTAGTGATATTTCCACTATAGGCATAGGTAGGTAGATGATAGATAGATAGATAGATAGATAGATAGATAGATAGATAGATAGACAGATAGATGATAGATAGATATGATAGGTAGCGAAGTATAGATATAGGTGTATAACCTCCAAGATTAGCCCAGGGATAGCCTGGTTTGGGTCCTCCTCCGTTTCTTCCTCCCAGCATGTCGAGGCCCCTTACCTCCAGTGACCCCAGGAGCTGTCTTGTTGGAAGGACATTGGAGCAGCCCCAGCATCTGATGGTGTGGGGCTCTGGAAGCAGCCTGTATGGGGAAGGGCTCTCACTATCTTTGTCATGGCTTTTGGCAAGAGTTGGGCTACCTGATCAAACTACAAACCACTTTTCCAGATCAGCTTCTGCCTAAATCCTTCACACGATCTCCATCCAGACCTTTATGGACAAAGAATGAAAAAATGTTAATGCCATGTGTGTTTTTCTACTGAAGTAAGTGTGCTAGGTTGAAGGTAGACCTCATCTTGGTATATGCAGGCCACTTCCATACTAAGATTTCTTTCTCAGAAAACCCTCACTCTTTAAAAAAGCCAGTCTCCTCCCCCCCTTCCCCCAACCCTCTGTCTTTCACCTTCACACAGGAGTATGCAAGCCACTCTGGGTGAATAAAATCCATATGCCTGGAGATATTTGAGATCAAGCACACGATGCCCTGAATATGCCTGTAAGCAGAGGGTGGTGGGGCTGAGTGACATGAGGAAGGCAGGGGAGCTGGGGTGAGTGGGGCTGTCTGGGGCCTGGGACTGCTGAGGCATGGGCTCTAAATGCCATTCTGAGCAAACCAGCATCACGTTCACTTTTCTTCCACCTAACGGGTTAACCGGAAGAAGACTAGTTATTATTGAGAAAGTGGAACCTGGAGTTTGAAATGGAAAGTAATGAAACTCTGCTCCTTGTTAGGGATTTATTTTATTTTACCTGATTGTACTCTAAAGTCTCAAGCCAGGCAGTAACACAGTAAGTTGTTCAGTTTATTGACATTTCCTTCATCACCACCCTGACAGGAAAAAGACTACTTGATTCCCATTTGTTTCCCTTGCCAAAATAATAAAGACCATGATGAATGTTTGTATTAATAGCCACCTCCCTCCTCCTTTTGGGGAAGAAAACAGCAAAGAAAAAGCAGGGATGGAGGCAGCATTAATCACCTTCATAGTAAATGGAAAAAAGGTAGGAACAAAGGTTCTGACAGTGGTATAAACTTAGGGTTCTAGGAAAGATGAAGAGGGAAGGAAGGGGGGAGGGAGGAAGCAGGAAAGGAAGAGGAGGAAGAAGGGAGGGAAGAGGGAGGAAGGAAAGGAGGGAGAGGAAAGGAATTTGGATTGAATTCATGTTGTGTGCCAGGCAGTTTCCATGCAGTGAGGAGGACAGATTGATGGGCAGAGACTGTGGTAAAGTAGAAATGAGGGAGGCCCATCATCATTTTGTTTCTAGAAAAGGGTGGAGCAGGCTGTGGAGAAGAGATGAGACCCGGAACAAATGGGGGAAAATATCAGAGAATTAGGATGGAGGAAACACTTCTAAGAAAACTCCTACCACCACTTCCTCAAGTCAAACGAAGAATAGTGGCTAAAAAGAAGATTTATATTTTAATTAATCTGTGGTATTTTTCATGTTGGGATTGAAAACGTTTGTCTTTCTGTCTTTTGAATAATTTTTATTTTTAGGGAAGAGAAATGCTTTCTTTTGAATCTTCCAGCTCCTGAGAAGCTTTTTCAGAGTTGAGTCTTTTGTCAAAGATCGTCAGTCAGGATCATCTGCATGACAATTAATAGCAGGCTCCCTAATTCTCTCCTCTGAGCAGGAAAGCACCACCTACAGCCCTATTTCCGGGACAGAAATGGAAGCAGAGAGCTGAGACCTCTTCCTGGTGCCTAAAAGCCCCGAGAAAAATCAGTGTCAGCGCGTCACGCCTCATCACGGGGTGCTGTGGGGGTGCCGTTCTGTAGGATTTTTAAAAAGCACATAACACACCCAATTCTACAGAAACCTGTTCTGATTCCCCCTGATTCCTGTTCAAGTGAGATAATATCCACTTAGGAAAAAATCTTGATGGAAAGCCAAGGACCCCCTGCTGGCTGCAAGAAGCCAGGATGTAGCTTCTTCAGTGTGCATCGGGCCCCAGACCGGAATTAGAGGGGGTCACCTCCATCTCCTGCCAGCGCCCGCAGGTGACATTGTGACAGTCACAGTGACTCCAGGGAGACAAACGCCCAGGGCATGGAGGACACTAACTCTGTTTCTTCGGCTATTTGTGTGAATCACACAGTTGAGGTATGTCCACTGAGGTGTGAAAACCCACTGAGCGATGCCACAGAATGGAGAAGAAAAGTCATTCTCCTATTGTAAATCACTTTCTTCACCCCAAAATACTTCCTATTGCAAATAAGATTGATTTAGGTTACAGCCAACTGGTATACGGCATTAGAAAAGCAGTCTTTACTCTGTGCTGCACCAGCCTTCCTGGGTTGGGAGCCACCTGCAGATGCACACGGATCTGCCTTCATCTGACTCCCACACATGCATGTGTTTCTGGTAGTCTCTCCCCAGGCCTCTCCTGGTGGTATGACAGTTATTTTCCCTTCCGGTTCATTCGGGGACGCTTCTCTCCCTACTCTTGCTGACCAGACCTATTGGGAGGAGTAGCATTTGTTCCCCAGCCATGCTCACTTCCGCCTGCAAATGCTGGTCTAAACATACTATAGTAACAAACAGTTGCTGCATGTTTAGTTTCCAAGTCCTGAACTGGACACTGGCTGCACAGGTGGCATACTATGGTGGCAAGAGTACCAGGCTAGGAGTCCAGAGTTTGGGGCTGTGGTCCCTACTCTGTCTCTGAATGTTCTTTGGTGATTACCCTTTCTATGCCTGAGTCTCTGTTGGTTTATCTGCTAAACTAGGTAGGTCATGTCAGATCAGCTTCCAGGAGTTATCATGAAATGATGGCTATGCTTATGGTTTAGACATGTAAGACTATCTTCCTGGACTTCATTTCTGGTATTGTCATGGATTAGCTTTTCAGAAACACCAGTCCCAGTATGGCACACTTAAAATGCCAGATAAATTAGAAGAAAACAGCCTGTCTTAATGAATGACGGAGTTTGAGGGAAATTAAGGCAATTCATCGGAGTCAGACACACAGTGAGCAGGAGGGATCCATGGGCACTGGCACTGGCACTGGTATTTGTCCACAGAAATTTGCCAGTCCCTGGAGGTCCTGGCCCAACTTTTACAGTACCTCACACTAGAAGAGACAGAACCTGAAGCTGGGCAGGCTGGCCAGTGCCTGCAGCCAGGACCACCAGGACAACACCCTTACCAGTGACTAAAAACCTCTGCCACAGAGGCTGACCGTAAGGATGCATGCCAGTCCCAGCCTCTGCTCCAGAAGAAACCTTCCCTGAGAATCCCTAGCCATAAGCCTATGCCCATGTGATTGAGACCCAAATGTACACCAAATATGTAATTTTTTAAAAAGAAGATGATAATTTAAAGACATATACACATATTTGTCTATAAGTATGTGTGTGCATATATGTATACATGCATGTCTATATGTATATGTATGCACACATGCACATATTGTGCATACATGTATACGTACAGGTGTCTATATATGTGCACACATTTATGTTTACTTTATGTATGTGTATACACGTATGTATATGCAAAATGTATATGTATACACACGTCTGTGTATGTACAGGTGCATATATGCATATGTACACATACATATATTTGAAATTAGAAACTCAACAGAAAGGTCAAGTAGCAAATTTTAAATAGCTGAAGAGAGAATCAGGAGCAGGAAGACAAAGTTGAAGAAATTACTCAGAATGCAGTACTAACAGGAAAATAAGAAGATCTGTCAGAGATATTGACATTAAGAATAAAGCGAGGCATTAAGAATAAAGTGAGGAAGATCAACATATATCTGACCAGAACTGCAGAACAGACACAGACTAAGAATTTTCCAAAATTGACAAAATATAGCCATCCATAAATCTAGGAAGTAATCCAAAATCCTAAACAGGATAAATAAACAGAAATTTATCACACTTCAGACACATCACACATCATTGGTAAACTATTATTATTGGTGAGTTCTCTGCTCCCAGAGTGAGACACTGAGTAGATATTTACTGGGCATTTAAATAATTGTTTAGAGCTAGTCTGGGCAGAGGACCAGAAGCTGCTGGCCCCATGCATACTCGCTTGCAACCTACCTGCTTAAAAATCAAACTCTGGGCCTAAAATTGCTGCTGTCTGCAGGTGGGAGTCTCTGGCCAGCACATTGCCACATGGGGTCATTCATTTCCTGTGGACAAGAGTCATGTCAGACAACAGACTCCCCAGTGCTCCTTCTCCAAGGAGCTGAATGGCCTAATTTGTGCCACAGAGGTGGAGGACAGCACCCTGGTCCCAGGAACAATTAGGTTAAGGCACCTCATGGTTGACTCCCAAATATACTGTGCCTGGTCATTAGAGGGAGAGAAAAGCTGATGCTGATCTTGAGTTCTCCTCTCTCCTCCCTGAATTCCCTTTTCTTTATTTCACTCCCCAATTTAGCCTCCCCTGATGAGTTTAGCAGCACCTAGAAGAGACTCTGGGTGCTCTTTTTCTGCCTTGCCACTACACAGAAAAGGAAGAAATGAAGCAGAAAACATAACTATTGGCCACTTTGGAAAAAATACACATGTCTGTTTGGACAAAAGGTGACAAGACAACTATAGCAATGTCTCCCAGAGGTGCTAGGGTGGGGCCCTGTGCATCTTTAAAACTAGAAAGGGAATGTGGTTTGTTTCTGACTGAATTAAGTTCTCCTTCATTTGTCCTTGACCCTTTTTGCTAATCCCAGGAAGCATAAACCAAAGCAACACCCTAGAACATTCAACAGCCCAAACACATCAATCTGGGTTACCTATGAAGACCATTTCTTTTGAGACTCTGACTCTTGAAAGCTTTTCAAAAATACAAATCAAGAAGAAAATGCCATTTAAACCTATCCATTCTAGTTGTTTTTGTAGGCTAGTGTTCCATTCCATTCCAGAGAAGCAGAGAGATATGAGGTTAATCGGGTGCGGAGCGCAAAAGAAGGCAGGGAGAGGCTGCAGGGCAAGTGCCAGGAGGTCACGATGTTCCAGAGGGGACAGCATCTGAGAGGTCTCTGTGACTCACTCACCCATCTGCTGTGGTCTTGGTTCCTTTCCTCAACTGGTCACACCAGTGTGCACCACAGTCCAAGAAGCCACCAGGAGTTAGAGGTTGTATAGTGACACCTCCCAGTGGCCATACAACAATCAGCCATTGAGAGAACACAAAACAAACTGATCTCCACATGAAGGATATCTACAACAGGCAAAGTCAAGAAGGCAGTGTAGTCATGCCATTTAGAAATATGGTGTAAACTTCTCTAAATACCTTCAAGTGTCTATTCCGTGGGGGTGGGATCAGGCAGAAGATTGGTTTTTATTCAGAAAAACCCTGTTGGTCCATTATTTTTAAAACTAGAGGCCAGAGGCACAATGCATGAAATTTGTGCAAGAGTAGGCCTTCCTTCTCCAGTTGCTGGCACTGGCTTCCCTCTGGCACCCGGGACCCGGGCTTCCCTCACAGCCCCGGCTTCATCAGGAAGGACGTCCAGTCTAATTAGCATATTATGCTTTTATTATTATAGATCATGTTTACTTATAACTTCATTAAAAAGAAATTTAAGTAAGCAAATGAGCTCTGTAAAAAGACCATACCACTCGCCCAATCTCTTGTAGCTTCTTTTCCAACAGAGTTTGTCAATTTGTGCCAACGCATTTAGTCAACATATAGCTATTGAACATTTACTCTATACTAGGCACTGATTCAGATGGGGTCAGGGAATAGTTATGAGCAAAAGTGCACATAAAATTTAGCTTTGTGGTGCTCATAGTCTAGTTAGGAAGACAAGCATTAGTCCAAAAACCAGACAGAGAAATATGCAATTTAAAATGTTTGCAGATCACTGATCACAGGTCTGAGGCTGAAAGATGTCTCTTCAGGCCCTGATTGGGGTGAAAGACAGCATCACCAACCACCTGCAAGTGCTACATACATGGCCAGGGCAGGGCAGGAATGAAAATAAAGTTCTATGTGACTTTAAAGATGATACTCTAAACCTTTAACCACAGCCAGCCCCTAACAAAGGTCTAACAATACAGCATTAAAATATCAAGTCAAGGGAATAAAGTAGCATTTTCACTCCAGAAGTAATACAGTGAGTGTTCACGACTGTAGCCTCTACCATTTATGATGTATGACCTTAGCTTCTCTGTGTCTCAA
Organism: Myotis myotis; assembly: GCF_014108235.1. Lineage (NCBI taxonomy): Eukaryota > Metazoa > Chordata > Mammalia > Chiroptera > Vespertilionidae > Myotis > Myotis myotis. Next base: position 27,509,257 of record NW_023416335.1, read on the forward strand.
TTTCTTCATCTATAAAATGGCTATTTAAAAATCCTATCCAGTAGGATTTTCAAGAGAATTAAATGCATTCATGCATGTAAAGTGTTTTGAAAAGGGTCTTCTAACAAAGATAAGCTATTGCTGTTATATTTTACAATGTAACCCATATAAATCCCTTGAGCCAAGGACCTGGGTCCCATGGAACTGACCTTATAGAAGAAGGACAAGGGGTATTATCAATTTGTGATACTGCTATCTCAATATTCAGCAACTGAATTATAAAGAAGACCAGGTTGAAAATCATGGCCAACCAACCCTGAGAGTCATTAATACCAGAGCAACTAACACAGCTTCCTGTTACCCATGGTTGCCTCTCCATACCCTACTGAAAGTATACAAATAACAGGCCTCCAGAGGAGCACCCCTATGTCATGAAGCAGACACTCCAGGTCGGGCCCACTTTGATTCGTCCACATCACTTCACAGTCCTGATCTCAACCCCATTTGTCAACACTCAGTTGTCATCCTGGTTACTTTTCTCCTGTTCTCCTCTCTTGCTTCCCTCCCCTCCGAAATATCCATATTTTGTTAAAGGAAGAAATAGTATAAGTAGATTGTAGATAGGGCCATGAGACAGGGAATGTAAGAATAGCTCCAATGCTAATAATATGTGAACAAACATCCTTACTCATCACCACCTCTTTTCCCTATGGATCATCTTCCACAGTATCCTAAGCCTGTGCTTTTAATTCTTGTGACTAGATTTTAAATTTATATGCAGAAATGACAATGATCAGTTATAAGGGAGACTGATGTCTGAAAGCAGAAAGTTGTAGCCAAGGCAAGTTCATCATGTGGATTGTTCAGTCTTTTCTCTTGAAGCAGCTTTCCTTTGGCTATTGGCCCAGGAAGTTATTTATAATCCAATAAAAATTAAAAGGACTTATGGGAAGGATTTACTTACAGAGTGGATTGGCTCTGGTATTCAGTCCATTGCTAATGTTAATTTCTCCTCATTCTAAAAACTCTGAATATAGAGCTTTTCTCTCTACACAAAAATTAGTTGAGACGGGGACCTTGTTTTTTATTCAGCACTGGCAATCCCAGCCCTAGCACAACGTCTAGGATATAGTAGGTGCCAGCAAACATTTATTCAGTGATAATGATACAAAAAGTAAAAAGAAACCTAAATAGGTATGACTGTCATGGTCCCAGATAAAGCAAGATTGTGCTTCAATATAAACAGAATACACTGAACTCACAGGCTTCTAGCAGAAGGAAAACTCTATAGAGTATTAGAGTTTCATAAGAGGGCCAATTGTCCTGGATTTTGTGAGGACAGCCCCTTATAGAAAATATTTTATCCTCAAATTTTCTTTAGCTTTTACTTCCTTTTACTTATTTTTCACTCATTCATACTATACTTCATATCCGAACGGATTTAGAATGCCTATAAAGCACGTCTAAAACAAGGCTGAAAAAATGTATACCAGTGAAAGTTAGGGTGTGCTGCAAATTTAAGCCTCTAAGAAGTCAATGCCAAAACTAATGCTCATAACATAAAAAACAGAGCAGTTGTTTCACACCATGCTTCCTGCCTTTTTCACACCATGATACACAAAAAATGTGAATACTTGTATGTACGACACACTAGGCTTGCAAATGAGGTTGCTCAGAGCCACTGGTAGTTCCAGTCCCTTGGAAGTACTGCAGCTGTCCCAGCCCTCCCCAACCCAGAGATGGGGGGGATCCACAGTTCTGAACACCAGTGACCCATTCCTGGTGGCCCACAGGTTGGCTCAAGAAAAGAGTCCTTCCTGTGGTACCAATATCCACCAAAGTCTTGTGGCCACTGAGGGATCTAGATAAGTACGTCCTCAACCCAATCTATGTAATGGTACAGCATAAGTTCATTATGGCTTCTTTCCCATAACATCCTTTATTGCAGAGATATTAGCATTGTGTTAGCTTCCTGGGGCTGCTGTCACCACAAGTTACCACAATCTGGGCAGCTTAAGACAACAGAAATTTGTTCTCTCAAAGTTCTGGCGGCCACAAGTCTGAAATCAAGGTGTCAGCTGGGCCGTGCTCTCTCTCTGAAGGTTCTAGGGCAGCGGTTCTCAACCTCTGGGTCGCGACCCCTTTGGGGGTCGAATGACCCTTTCACAGGGGTCGCCTAAGACCATTGGAACACACATATATAATTACATATTGTTTTGTGATTAATCACTATGCTTTAATTATGTTCAATTTGTAACAATGAAAATACATCCTGCATATCAGATATTTACATTACGATTCATAACAGTAGCAAAATTACAGTTATGAAGTAGCAACGAAAATAATTTTATGGTTGGGGATCACCACAACACGAGGAACTGTATTAAAGGGTCGCGGCATTAGGAAGGTTGAGAACCACTGTTCCAGGGGAAGCGTCTTCCTGCCTCTTCCAGAGCCTGGTAGGCTGGAAGGCATTCCTTGGCTAATGGCTGCACCACCCTAATCTCTGTCTCTTTTTTTTTTTTTAAACACACCAATCATACTGAATTAAGATCTACCCTAACAACCTCATCTTAACTTACATCTGCTATGACTATTTCTGAATAAGGTCACACTCACAGGTGCTGAGGGCTAGGACTTCAACATCTTTTTTGGGGGCAGGGGGTGCAATTCAACCCACAGCACAGACCAATGGGAAATGCAAAGGCAAAATCGGGACAGTGATTCTGTGAAGCTCAGAATCAGGTGGTCAAGATCCAGAGGTCTCTAGTGTGGGGCTTCCTCCATGAGCGTCCTCAGGCACAAACACCATTGATAAGAGCCCCAGCTGAGAACTCAAGGGCATATTCGCTGAGGTGCTGATGTTCTCCATCCATGATTGTGAGAAGGTCAGTGACGAGAAGAGAGGAAGGACATTCTTTTAGGAAAATCAGGCCTGGTCAAATGTTCTGCTCTGGGTCAGTTCCAGCTCGGTGACAAGTGGACACTTGAGCTCTACACTTCTATGCTGTTGCCAATACTGCTCACAGAAATGCAGAAGGAATTTTAATATATTAGGATCGGAGCTCTATCTCCCAAATAACGTTTCTCTCAGAAGAGACGATAGCAACAAAAACAGCATTACAATTCCTCAAATCAAACTAAGAATAGTGGCTAAAGACCCTGACCAGGACGTCTTCTACCTTTCTATGTAACCTGCATGACCCCCGCCCCCACCTCCCTGTACTGTCGGTCTAGGAGAATCATCTACTGGAACAAAGCTGGAACTCCGTAGAGCCCTTGGGACTCATCCTGCAGTTGGGGTCCTGCTCACCTTGCTTCCTGCACCCACTTCCCACAGTTCACTTTCACCCCAGGCCGTGCTCAGGCGCCTTCAAAGGCTTAGTGTCTAACAAATTTTGTTAGATTATTTGTCTGGAATTTAAAAATCAGCCCATATATTGCCTAGCTAACCTGCCTCACTTCCTTTTGTTCTTTCCTCCCACACAAATATAATGTAGTTTACATGTGACATGCAGCACTTGGTTTGATACTGCATCCACTAGTATAGATGTCTTGCCTCATATATGCCCTGCTCCTTGAGAACAGTTCCTTCTTAGAAACTTGGATCCTCCTCAGTGATCAGTGCCCTGTTCATAGAGGGAGGATTAATTGATGCTGTTGAATGAGGGGGGTGCTAGATCTGAAAGTCCTGGCCCATATACATCAGGAATCAGGCAACATGGCCAACTCCATGTATTTAGATGTCCACATTACAAAGATTTCCTGGAAATTCCTATCTTATTTCCTTGACCCTACAGATCTAGTTACTTTATTTTGCCAAGACACAGAGATAGGCTTTTAAACCGTTGGTTGATAGGTGGATTTGGATCCACTTCACCTGAATTATTCAGGGCAGCTTTTATGGCATTTTGGCAAATAATAGAGCAGTATTGGCAATGGTAGAGAGTAATGCCCGCTGACTATTTTTTCTGGAGTCCTTTCCATCATATTCTCATCATTCCTTCCCATCATCTCTTCCCCTCTAATATTTTCATCTTCTCTTGTCTTAAACTTTTCAATGTGTTTATTTGGACACCCGTTTGATATTCCTACTGGCTTGAATATCCTTTGAGGGTAGAATGAGACATGTATATGTAGAGTCTATATTGCCAAGAGTGCCTGGCTCAAAGACTCAGGGGTTATGGAGTTGTCTGGGAGGAAAATCCCCCAAACTAGACCAAAACCAAACAGAAGAAAATGGTTGTTTAGTACACACACTGTCCCAGTTTTGGCAGCCATGTTTGTAAGAACATCTTACCTCCTCACAGAAGTCATAGACACAGCAATTAATAAATATTCTCCTGGTATCTACCAAATCTGCAGCACAAGACTTGTCATGTCTTGTCTTCTCCAGTAAGAAAACTTTTAACAGCCTCATAAAATCCCAACAGTATTAGATGTATCACGCCCCCGCCCCAAAAGACAGAAATATATTTCCGTCTTAAAGAAAATGTATTCCTTGAAACATCTTATTGCTGCGATAGGAGGGTGAACTCCAGCTGTTACCATCCATTCTGAGCCCCTCTTTTCCTCTGAGTTGGTGGATGCATTTTGTGTAATTATCCTACTTGTTTTTCTGTTTTAACGATTTTCCCGGTAGCTCCTTGGATATTTTTTCTTGGTTAATTGCTTGCTTTGCATCTCACTTCGCCATGATTTCAGGGGGTGGTATGCACCCAAAAGGATCTGCTGGCACCACCCTTCACTTCAAGTCTGATCCTAATGTGATGAAGACACTGCTCAAGAGAGAAGAAAGGGCCTCGACCTGGGCGACCAGCTGATTGCTAGCTTTGCCTCTTTGAATTGGGAACATTTGAGTTCTTGGCTGCTTCCTTTCCCCAGCCCCACCCCCACTTCTACCCAGGACACAGTGTTCTCCACCATCCACTCAGGCTAAAATACCTCAGCCACCACTGACCTTGAATGAACCCTATGTAGAGGCAACGAAAATAAAGCAAAGAAGGCAAACATTAGGCAGCTTCTCGTGCTCTTATATAACTCTATCAGCTATATCTGGAGCTCTTCGTTAGTCCAAATTGCAGATTTGTGGTGCACTTTTTGGGCTCCGTGCCACCTTCTGCCCCATTCCTCTTGCCCTTCAGTTGCGTTGCTGGGTGAGCAGTTTCTTTGGCAGTCCGGGGTGAGGAGGCTGAGCACAGTCTGTCTGTGTGGTCCCCTTATTGTCCATCAGTCTGGGAAGTGATCCAACCTGCAACTTTAACCCCAGATGTCCAGCAGAGTTTAAAACATTGGCTGACTCAGTCTGGCTGAGGAAATAAACATTTTTCCCCCATAGAGCCTTACAATGGGTGCAAACAAGAGGACTGCAGACTTGATGGCTTTCTCTGATTGATATTTGGAGTAGGATTTGCAAAATACATCCTTTCTGAGGTCATGGTGGAAGGGAAACTAAAAAAATTGCTTTGCTCTTAAATAATGTAAAATTTTAGCTCCTAAAACTTCATTTCATGGCATGAATTATGTCCCACCCAAAAGGTATGTTGAGGTCCTTCATCTCTAGGACCTCAGATGTGACCTTCTTTGGAAAGAAGGTCTTTGCAGAAGTAATTAGTTAAGATGAGGTAAGACTGGAATAGGGTGGGTCCCTCAGCCAATAAAACTGATGTCCTTATAAAAAGAGGAGATTTGGACAGGGAGGCACACACAGGGAGAAGCTATGTGAAGATGAAGAAGAGAGTGGGACGGACGTCTACAAGTCAAGGAATGACCAGGGTCACCAGCAACACCGGAAGCTGGAGGAAGGCCTAGAGCAGATTCACGCTCACAGCCTTGAAAGGACCAACCTGCTGACACCCTGACCTTCGAGGCTCCAGACTGTGAGACAACAAGTTTGCATTGTTTAAGCTGCCCAGTCTGTGATGCCTTGTTCGGGCAGCCACAGGAAATGAATTCAAACAGTATCTGGCTAATCAAACAGAATGAGACAGTAAATGTTTTCATTGTATTGGGGATAAAAATAGAATTATTATTCGTTCGTTTTTCTACGAAAATATTCTCCTCCCATTAACCCAGAATTCTTTAGTGAATCCCCTTCCCAATACCTCAGCCAGCAGTCTCAGGAGCACTGGGGCCCTTTTCTCTCTCTCCTTCTAACCACGCCCCTCCAACTCGATTTCTATTTCTCTGGTTTCACAGGATTCTTTCAGGACCTCCCTGCCTCCCATCTCTCTCCTTCCCAATCACTTTCCTACTCTGCAAAGTTGCCGCCAGAAACCCTGGCCTGGCGGTCTTCTACCTTTCCATGTAACCTGCGTGACCCTCATCCACACCTCCCTGTACTGTCGGTCTAGGAGAATCCTCTTCTGGAACAAAGCTGGAACTCCGTAGGGCCCTTGGGACTCATCCTGCAGCTGGGGTCCTGCTCACCTTGCTCCCTGCCACCCACTTCTCCCAGTTTACTTTCACCCAGGCCGTGCTCAGGCGCCTTCAAAGGCTTCGTGTCTGCTCATACTGTCCCTTCAATGAACAGAAATGTTCTTCTCGCTTTGTCTGCCTGTTGAATTCCTAGCATCCTTCTGGTGCTCCGGTCAGATGCTTCTCCTCCAGAAAGATTTCCTGGGTCTCCCCTACCCAAATCAGAAATGACTGACCAGAGCCTGCCTCTGGGATTAGCACTTTCCAGAAGGAAAGCAGCACATCTGATGAATGTCTGCCAGCAAGTCAAGGACAATGCTTCCATGCCCAGGAGGCGCTATAAAGATTTGTTCTCTGGTTGAATTGTTATTTGTGACAAGTGAGCACAAAATGAACTCCAGCTGGTTTGTGAGGGGCAGCTACAAGGAGCAAGGAGCTGCACTGTGTCTCTGTTCCCAGGCCCTGAAGTAGACCTGCTACCCCACTTCCTCCCTGGCCCCCTTTCCTTCCTGACCTGTGAACACACGCTCACTTCAGACCACAGCATCACACAAGGCTGAGGTCCGCTTGCACAGACACACGTAGCTGGAAAGAAGGCAGCGGTTCACCTGCAGAAAAAGCTTGGCTCCTCCTGGCTGCTGCCATCACTGCAGAGCAAGCCAAGTTCCTTGAATTCTTTTTCTTTTATTCTCAAAGGTCATCCAAGCATCTGGGTGCACATTCGGGCCTTTTCCTTCATTCCTGTTTACCTGCCGCGGGAAAGAAAGTTGGCATATGATGAGAGCTACCCACAGCAGCTGCTCTCTGGCCTCCACCGGGAGGTTGGAATATTCTTATGAAAACTTGTGATAAAATTCTGATGAAGACACAACAATAACAAGGTTTTGGCACACCTGTCTTGATAATTGATAAGACAGGTCCCTCATCCATTTCCTCTTTGTGCCTGACTTCCCACATTCTTGGGCACAAATTCATTTTACCAAATGGCAGGAGTGGCTGGAAAGATTTACCATAAAAAAATATGGAGATGAAAAAGAAGATAAAGAAAAGTAAAACTCACTGCTCCCTGAAGTTGGTTGGTGGAAAAATCTCAGGGCACATGATGTCAGATGCTCAAGGTTGTGATGGACAGAGATTTGCCCAAATTCTGTCAGGTTGTGAGTTGGGGGTTGTTGCCATTGGGCCCAGGGTGCCCAGGAGTCCAGGGCAGACCAGGAACAGAGGCTGAGGCAGGGACCCAGTCAGGCCAGCATTTCCACGTCTGTGAGGGGACGATTGCAGCACCCCTCCAGCAGGTGTTTGCCCAGTGCGCAGGCTCATGCTTGGAAGACTCAGCCCTGTACCTGGCTGGAGGCAGCGGCCACGGACCCTGTACATCATTCTCAGTTTGCCTGAGGCCTCTCCGCGGCCTGCTGGCTCCTTCTGTTCTGTAACTTTCTACGTCTTAGCTTCTCTCTCGGCCAGGTTCTGTCTCTCACAGCTGGTTTATGCAGATCCAGAGACGGCCTCTTCTCATCCTTCCAGCCTCCCTTCCTCCTTACTGCCCTCATCCTCTGGGAATTTCACAGGGAAATCCCTGAGAGGAGGGATTTCATTAGCAAGACAATTTTTCAAGGTGACCATTTCATGGGAAACTGTCCAGGCAGGGGGGGGACCCCCCCCCCTCGCCCCCCCAGGAGGCGCTGCTGCAAAAGTAAGGACCACATGGTAAGGAGCAGGGACATTCCTCCAGGGGGATGGGAGAGGGCCCGACAAAGCATTGTGACTATTAAACTGAAGACATTTAAATGTGGTCGACTAAAAAACAAATTGGGTGAATGCTATCCAAGTGAGTACCCCACTTTTAAATTAATGCCTTGTACATTTGGGGTAATAGAATTAAACTTCTATGCTAGTACAACTTTTCCAGCAAAAGTGATGAACAGAGAGGGAGCTACAAACCAAACAAAGGAAAAGAAAAGCAAGAATGAATTTTTAATCGGGTGATTAGTGCTTGTGGAGACGTAAAGAAACAGCTAATAAAAATGAATTGAATAGGAACTTTGTTTTCTATAATGTTGTACTCCAAGAACCTGGCATAGTCTCTAAAATCTGCCAGACAATAAAACATTTGAATTAATTATTAATGTAAGTAAATTCATGAGGATAGAATAAGGGAAAGAAATGAACAGATGTACCTCTGACTTTCTGTTATTTACTGATAGAGGTCAAAGTCTCTCAGATATAAAAATACTGAGCCATTTTCAGATGGATTCTGGTGTGGGCATTTTAATATTCCTATTTACTGGGGGGGGGGGGGGGAGAATGGAAAGAAAATGATAAATATTACCAAGAGAGAAAGCACTGAGATTTAGAGATACTCAGTAAATGCTTTTTCCGTTTATGGATCTTTGAGGACTAATTTTAAATAATTATACAAACAGCTCCCTCTTCACCTGGCAACTAAAAGAGATTTCTCTTCTCACTCAATGAACTTTCAATGAACTTTTCATGTATTAATTATGGAGTAGGATGCTCTTGTGTGTTTTCTAGATCCACAAGGTTTTGAAGAGGACACTTGTCCTTAGGTGAATTTTTAAAATATCTTGCTTCATGTGTGGTTCTGTGAATACAATGGCAAATCCAACTGTTGAAGATAGAGTTATGCAGGTCTGCACAATATACCAGGCCAGAACCCCAAAGTGGCTGGATACCCTCAGAGCTACAGCTCTTCAGATCTGAATTCTCCAAGAAATTCCGTACAAAAGAAGACAGCCTTGTTCACGTGACTTAATTCTCCAAGACTTGGTGTCCTCATTTATAAAATGGGGTTACCAGCCATGCCAGCCTCCCAGGGCTGGTGGGACGATAAGATGAGATCACTCATGTGAAGTCACAACAGCATGCTGGGCACACTCAGGTCCTCAGTAAATGTTGGCTACCATTATTCATTATCCCCACAGTAGGGCTTGCTACTGAAGCAGATGCTTTGCAGCGGTTCTCAACCTGTGGGTCGCGACCCCTTTGGCGGTCGAACGACCCTTTCACAGGGGTCGCCTAAGACCATCCTGCATATCAGATATTTACATTACGATTCATAACAGTAGCAACATTACAGTAATGAAGTAGCAACGAAAATAATTTTATGGTTGGGTCACAACATGAGGAACTGCATTTAAAGGGCCAGAAGGTTGAGAACCACTGCTTTAGAGAAAGAAAATCTATCTAAGAATAAAAACTGAGTTAGACTTCAACCAGGCTTTTAGAAAGACCAAAAGGAGGAGAAGCAGAGACAGAGGCGAGAGCCACACCTGGAGAGGTCAGAGGTTTTCATTCGACATCTCAATCCCTCAGAGATGCCTGCACTTCCAGGGGATTTTATAGCCAATGTTCAGGTCTGTACTCATAATCTCTGAAGACCTTTTTCCATCAAATGAACTAGTGACACAAAACCTAATTCAAGAGCAATTGATATATTTGTAGTTTTCATGTTGTATTCGAACACTGGCCAGTCTGCAAGTTGAATTGTTAGCTGCAGTTTGCATTAACGTCTCCTTCATTTGGGGGCATGTGACTAATTCTTGTAATCGTCTTCTGTTGATATGCATGCCTGGCCCTTTGCGTCACGCGAATGTGTTATCAAGATAACATGAAGAAGTATCAGGGAAATCAAGTGACAGACGAAAGACTAACGATGGTGAACATGTTTTATTTTGAACATAAAAGACAATTGTTGATACAATTGCATGTTTTGGCCCTGAAATCTGTTTTACCCTAAGAAAATTTCCTAGGCAAGTGTGGGGTAGAAGAGGTCATTGGGCGGGGGGGGGGGGGGGGGGGGGGGGCGCGAGGAGGGCATCTGTAATACTTTCAACAATAAAGATACATTTTAAAAATGAAAAGAGAAAGAAATGGTTGATTCTGAGCATGTTCTATAAATAAGTGCTTTGGCCAGATGAAGATGCAGCCAATGGTGGACAGCTTTTCCCTCTTCTTAGTGGCCATTCCACTGTGAAAATGTAGGTTGTTTTCAGTTCCTTCATAGGGAGTCCTTTTCTTGTCTTAGGAAGCTACTTTAGTCTATTTTTTTTTAATGTGTGGCCATTTTTCAAAATAAAAACTATCATTCATTATACTGTGCTAAGCTCTGCACAGGCATTATTTAGGATATTTCCTACCTGGAATGAAAACACTAATGTTATTCACACTTTACAGATAATAAAACTGAATTAGTAAACACACAGAAGAGAAAAATATCAGGATTTTAATGTAGTCTACATCTTTAATCTTGGTCATTTCTTCTTCTTTTATTTTTTCTCATAACTCTTTCTAAAATTTGAAGGAGGTTTTTCTAGGAATGAGAACGAGAAAAGGGTGCATTGGTCTCCCTATCTGGTCTGTGTTTAATTGGCTTGTGTTTTGATGTTGAAACCCGTGGCTCGTGTTTAGAAACCTGAAAGTCGTAGGCCGCAAACGGCCACACTCAGTGACCAGGAATGCTTCTGGGGCCACTTTAGATGAGTCTTTGTTCCCTATGTCTTGAGAGGTCAGGGGACTTGCCTTTGCTCCCTATGTTTCCTGCCCTGCTGCTTTCTAAAGCTATCTTCCCTCAATTTGAGGACGGGGGCTCTTGTTTTGCTTTGGTTAAAAATGATGCCCAGCCATGGCCAGTGTGGCTCAGTTGGTTGGGCATAGTCCTGTGCACCAGAAGGTTGCTGGTTTGATGGTTTGATTCTTGATCAGGGCACATGTCTAGGTTGCAGGCTTGATCTCTGGTGGGGTCAGGGGGCGTGCTGATTGATGTTGTGCTCTCACAACGATGTTTCTCTCTCTCTCTTTCCCACTCCCTTCCTCTCTCTAATAATATTTTTTTTTAAAAAAAGAAGAGGATGCCAGAGCAGTGCTGGCTGTCTGGCTGGCTGTACACTTAACAATAGACTCTGAAAAAGCCAGCCCAGAACTTAGAAAAGCGAGAATTTAGCAAAATGACACTTGTTTTAAAAGATTCATGCATCATCCCAAGACAACTTATTTTTCCCAGTGTGTGCTCATAATCGTTCATCAGTCAGATGTAATTTTTGAAATAATTTCATAATAAAAGTATTTAGCACCTCAGTTCCCTTAATAAGTTAAAACCACACACTTCTGGTCTATTCTTACATAGCAGGCTACTTTCTTCCTGGTACAACGTAAGTTTCCTTGCACTTACATCATCCTGTATAAGTATAAAACCTTTCCCTCCTTAAGAATCCTGAGGACCCCTAAAAGTTCATCAGCTAAAAGATCCTTTCCCCTGCTAAAGCGTCAATCCCTGCTAGTGTACAGAGAAATGGCCCCATGTAGCCTTCTAACTGTGCAGTGTTCCCATCCTGGTTTGGTTGGAAATGTCACCCTGCCTGTGCTGTGTATATTTCCATTGGCTTGGTTTAGTCCTTCCCTGTTGGACTGGCCAGAACTTTCGGCTGCTCTCTGTCATCTGCCCTGGGTGGCATAGGTAAGGTCAGACCCTCCACATTCCAAACTACAGGAGCCCAACCCCCTCCAGGCAGGTGACCCTTATCAAGTTTGGTGCAGCCAAGAGGCCATGTAATGGAGAAACTGAGCTAATCAGCATCATTTGCGTCCTTTTTCATCCTTTATACATAGGAGAGACTCTGGCATTCAAGAAATCATACGCTTCAAATTTGTCTTAATAGTGTGACAATTAGAAGCAGTGAGAAGAGAACTTTTAGAGGTAGGCTCCTAAAATTTAGCTGTGTGGTCATTCCCATATGGCAATCCAAGTTGTGCTGCTAGAGCCAGTCTTTAAAGAGCTGGCCTGTGAAGGCGCCCTCAGAACCCTTTATTGCAAGCATGTCCCTGTGCTCTGCTGTCAGCAATATCTTTTCTAACAGGTACTGTTCTGCTGATATGCTCTTGGAAGCAAAGATGTATGCAAAAGATTCTACTGCGACAAATGGGGCCAAGATGGCAAGAGCTCAATAATGGGTATCAGGAAAGAATCACTAGTCCAGCTCAGCCTTAAATCAGTGGTTGTGATTTAAGTTTAGCAAAATAATAATAAGGGGTGGGGTGGGGAGGAGGAGGAAAAGGAGGAAGTGGTACTCCCAGCATGCACTGGGAAAAGGATGCAGGAGATGGGCTTCTGGTTCTCAGTTTGTTCCTGTCTCCATGACCTTGGGCACATCACTTAACCTCTCTGAGCCTTAGTTTTTTTCATCTGTGAAAGATGAAGGGTTCGGACAGGGAGACTTAGTATTCTTAGCGCTAAAATTTCATAATTTGAACTTTTAAATAGTACCAGTAGCCCAACTCAGACCACAGCCGATGGATCCCTTACTTGAAGGTCTGATCTGAGATTCTAAAGCAACATAATCCTTTAACTTGAGAAGGTGGTATTTCCTTATCCATTGCCTGTTCACTCATCTTTTGTTGCAAAAAATTCAACATCTCATTTGCTCTAATTTTCTTTCTTTATATCTTTGTATCTGAGCTTACCCCAACCCATTCACGTTCCTTGCTAATTAGAAGTTCTTTCAGAGAACGTTCTCCTTGACATTTGGTCTCTTGATTATTTTGTTTTCCCCTTTTAAAAAAAAAAAAAAATAGAGAAGTTTTAGATTCAAATAAGAGTTAAACTTTTCTCAAAAAAAGCACCCTAAATGTATTGACACACAAAACTGAATATTTTAAAAATAATATTTTTGTTATCCAAAGAATGGTTATTTTTTAAAAATAAATAAGGTGACTATTAGTATTAAGGGGAAATGCCTTAGAGTATAAATGCAAAACTCTTCCAAATCCTTTTTTGGGGAACAAAAATCATGAAAGCCTTAAATAAGCAAGTGAAAACATAGCGTCCAGTGATACTGTTTCCTAAATGTGCCTGAAACCTGTCATAATCTGTTTTCCTGGAACAATAAAGAAGTGGTTGCAAGGCCCACATCGCTATCGTTTTCCAGACAAAGGTTATCTGTGCATTATATTCAATATAGAATTTTCAAATTTTGAAACATTTTATTATTACAGTAATGGCTATTGCCGTTTCTAACAGACACCCTGTCAGAAGGTTTAAAAAATGTATGCCTCGGTTCATGCAAAAAAACACAAAGGTCAAAACTTTTAAAATGTCACTTCTTCTGCAGTTTTGCATAGAAAATACATTGGATCAGTGGGAGGGCTCCTGGCCCATAGAAACAGGCTGGAAGGGAAGAATGTAACCCTGCTGCTGAATTTCCACTTTCGCTGCAGCTGCGGGCTGAGCAGAAAGGCACTGTGGGAGCCTATTGTTACCCCAGCTGGGTAATAGTTTTCTTATTTTACAGTCAGCAACCAAGGGGGGTTAGGGTGTCTCCGTAAAGTGCCTGAAAAAAATACATAACTCCTGCAAATAGATCACTTTCTCCCTCCTCGGTGAGAAATGGGCATCTATCAATTGTGTACTTCGTTTGGCCCTATGGGTGTAATTAAATAGCACAAACAAAAGCTACCTCCACCAGGATGGGACTTGCAAATCCAACGTAGCTCCCTAACAAACCAGGCCTTGAGGGAAACACAGGGGCTGGGTACCAGATTGTTTCCTCCATCTACCATCAGCCAATTATTCTTTCTTTTTCACTTTCTTTGAAAGTCCCCTGCCATACAGTGGAAGGACCAAGGCGTGAAACTAAAATTTTAATTTCAAGTGTTTTCAGCAAGGCAGCATAGCAGGCATGCAAGCTCTACTGAGCTTCCGAAGCCGCTGCTGTTTACTACACAGGTTGCTGGGTTTGTGTAAAAGATGGTTTGGCGGTGGCGTCAGTCTTCGTGGCTGAAGTTAGAGCAGTGCCTGGACTTCAGGCTTGTTTTGTTTTTTAACTGGGAATTGCCCACTGAGTTTGTGTTACTATGGAAACTTGTTTTTTAAAGGTGAAAAGTCACCGGCCTCTTACTGTTTTCACTGCAGGAATTAATATTCTAGCAACTTAGCAGGAAAGAGCATCTTGCATGCAGGTGAGGCTGCTTTTAGCGATGGCCCCACAGTGAACTATTGAAGTTCCAGCCTCAAAGTCGCAAGGGGACTACGTTTACACATCTCCTAAAGCCAAATGACCTTCAAACCCGATGTTTCAAAGATAAGGAGACTATTTTGTGCAGAGACAAAAAGGAAACTACGATGGGTTGGAACTACTTTGATTTTTTTTTCCAGAGCAACCAAAGGGCCAGCTTTCTCATTTCTTAGGAAGTTGCCATTACTGACATTTGAAATGTCCACTTTGATTACTTGGATCTCTGGGAATCCAACAAGTACATATGTTTAAATAGAAACAAATAGTGAATAATCCTAGAGTGTGCCAGTGCATTAAAACCAGCTTTGTGACTGCCTGGAAATTCAGAAAGCTGAGGAGAAACCTGACGGATTTTTGTTTTGAAAGTACTAAATAAATGAGATCTGGTCTCTATTCTTTTCATTGGTCTGAGGAAAACTTAAGTTTCAGGCATTGTTCTTGGAAAGGAAGAGAAAGCCTCCGCTTTATGTCACTGAGTGTAAAAACAGCTCAGAGCACAGACAGTGACAGGAGCATAGTAAATGCTCAATAAACACTTTTCCATTGGCCATACTCGCTGCTTAGGAAAGTGTTAGTTCATTTTGGCAAGACTGACAAATGAGTCAAGAAATGTGTGTATATCAGACTGCATGTGCTTTTCATTCCTAGGGGTTGGTTTTATGATCATGTGATGGTTTCCCTTTAAGAATGGGATTCTGGACATTTGAGCCCTTGGATATGAGCAAACTGCAGCTGCAAAATGCCAAGATAAGAGCCCAGCTGGGCTGGTTCACCAGTTGAGCATTGACTCAGAAGCCAAGAGTTCACCGGTTCAATTCCCAGTCAGGGCATATGCCCAGGTTTCGGGTTCAATCCCAGGGGCTCAATCCCTGGTGGCAGCTGATCAATGGTGTTTCTCTCTTATCAATGTTTCTGTGGCCAAGATAAAAGCAAGTGAGGTTTTAATTCTTTGCTATGTGTATGGGTAAGAACAAAATGCCAGAAATCGCCAGGTAGGTGCAGGTGATGAAAGGATTGGGGTCATGTCAGGAGCCAATGGAGCCTTTTGGCAGACGTTATCTCCAAGATGGACAGCTTTCACCAGAGACCCAGGATGCAAGGATGCCGAGACATGTGAAGAGCGCAGTGCCTGCAATTCTTCTCATCTCCCGGGATGACAGTGTGGATGAAGCCTAACATACTTCTCCATTAATCTTTGACCTAAATTTCTGTACTCTGCTTGAGAACCTTTCTTTGAGGCTGGTATGCAAAACAAGCCTAGACAGGGATAGCTAGGCAACCTGCTGCAAGCTGGGCTCCAGAGCCAGGAGAGCAGCTGAGTTCAGGCCTCAGCCTCCCAACACTGTGTCAGGGCAAAGGGGCCCTGTCTTCTGCTTTGGGGAGCTGAGAGGAGGTGAGGCCATTTTGAGTGCCAAGTCTGCAAATGGCAGCTCTTTTGGAAAGAGCACATACCACAGTGTGTTGTGAGTTTTCTTGTCTGTCTTTCCCATCAGGCTATGAGCTTCTCCATGGCAAGAATGAGTTCATTGAATTCCTCCTCCTACCCCAGTTCAGAAATGTCTATTGAATGAATGATGAATGAATGAAATCACAACATATTGCAACATTCTGGGGGCAAATGAAAGACCGAAGGAAAGGAAACCCTAGAGAACTTTTTACTGTCCTACCTCACCACTTTTTGCCCCACCCCCCACCCCCCGCCACACCTATTCATTCTCCAGCAATTGCCAGTGTAAAACACAAAGTCAAGATAAAACAAGTCTCCATTCTGAAGAGGAAGTAAAAAAACTGTGATGCAAGAAAAGAAATTATTTTAAAGAAAAAGAATGTTCTGTCTATTTTGTCTTTTTATATAAGTTTCACTAAAGTAGATTTCTACACTTCAATGATCCCATTGGGACAGTGGCCTATTTTACTTAAAATGCTTTTATTGAGATCCTGGCATTTTCCCTTAATATATTAACACCCTCAGAGATGACTTCTGGCAAATTGAGAAACTCCTCTTGGCATTTTAGGGAGACAAAGCATTTGGGGGGTGGGGTGGGTAAAATCATCAGACATGATTGTGTTTTAATTTTCTCATCAGTGAAACAGGGATAATAATATCTACTTTTCCTAGTCGACCGAGTCATGTGGATGATCAATACATAATGGTAGTGAATGCTTTGGAAAGATTCAAGTGAAAAGAAGAGTGGATTTTCAAAACAAACTCGAGTGTCAATCTTCTATCTGTGGCCAACTTGAAGAAAGGAGAAGATAAGTAAGAGAAGAAATACTGGGTGACAATGAACTTTGAAGCCTTTACAAATTCCAAAGTAATGATAATAAAGATTAAAAATTTATAATAAAGGGGAGGTTATGTTGTTTTAAGAGAGAAAAGGCATGCTTCAAGGGAAAACCTAATAATATTCTTGCACTGAAAATGTTAAACTATCTTAGTGAAAATGAGGAGTTACAAGGAGGGAACAGATAGAAGATTACAATTATTTTATTTTAATTGCTTTGTGTGAAGGGAAGAGTGAGGAAATAGAATAATTTGGGTTTGGTTTTGATCTAATAGTTGAAAATGTGAGTAGATAATACTAGCGAAATAAAAAAGTACAGAAATGAAAAATTACCAGAAGGAAAAATTAGAATGTCAAGTAAATCAAACCATCCAAAATGAGGAAAAGGAAAAAGAAGATAGATAGGGTAAAGTATAACAAAATAATAATCATAAAGTAAAACTCTGAAATAACATATCCAGTATTACACTAAATGTGAATGAGATAAATTGCTCTATTAAAATCAGTCTGTCAAACTGTGTTTTAATTAAAAAAACTCTGCTGTATGTTGTTTCAAAAAATTCTTCTAACAAAATGGTAAGGAAAAGTTGAAAATAAAGAACAAGCAAACAGACATTAGCATATACAAACAGAAAGAAGTGATGCTATTAGTAGCAGATGAGGCTGAAGCTCAGCAGTTGAGCTTTGACCCAGGAACCAAGAAGTCTCAGGTTCAATTCCTGGTCAGGACACATACCCAGGTTGCAGGCTTGATCCCCAGTAGGGGGCGTGCAGGAGGCAGCCAAAAGACGATGTTTCTATCTCCCTTCCCTTCTCCCTTACTCTCTAAAAATCAATAAAAACATATTTTTTTAAAAAACAACCTCTGACCATCTAGTTATCAAATCAAAGGTCCTATAATTTCTATCTCCTTTAAAAAATAGCAGATGATGAAGAATTTAGGACTAATGGCTCTAAAAGGCAAAAGAAGTCATTGTGTAGTAATAAAATCCACAATTTGTTAAGATAACCATTAACTTAAATGTGCCAAACAATGCAGTAACTATAGATAGGCAACAACAACAAAATAAATGAAATAAACTAACATAACAGTTTCCATTATAATGGAACTAAAACATCCCAAGATAAATCAACATGATCTGTAAATGTTAATGAGAGCCTTCATATGCCTTCAATGGCTAGTAAGTAATTAGAACTTTTAAAAGGCAAATCCCACCTGCATTCTTAATTTAGATCATAGCACTCAATATAAGAACCAATAAATCTCAAGAATTATCTTGGGCTTGTTAGGTACTCAAACAGTCCCTAATATTAATTGGTGTTCAAAACAAGTAAGTGGGCAATTAGTTGGCTGACTTGCTCAATGTTAAAGACTTGGGGTGGTTCTCTGTGGAAACCCTCTAATTACATGCCTTAAGTGTACCTAAAACTTACAGAATGATTTTGCTTCTGTAGGAGAACTAGAACCATCTCCAACATATTCCCAAATAAGTGCATTTTTTCCTTGCTTTTTGCATAGACATGTTTGTAAGAAGTTTTATGTAAATCAAATCACACTTTCCAGTTCACTAACCTACCATTTCAAATTTGTTTTCTTTCTTGATTGATTTTCAATTGACAGTGGTGCTTACATTTTAGCTTTAAGTTTTTCTTCCCTGAGTTATTCTACTGAAGCATTAATAATCACTAAACAAGTGATTAACTCCATTTAGAGACAACTGTTTAAAAGAAACCTTCAGTGAATCCTTCTGTATAGCACCCTTTTGTTAAGTGAAGGCTCCTCTGTAATATGAATAGTAACCCATAATTTACCTGTTTGGAAAGTGTAGTGGATACCTCCTTTTGTTCTGTAGCATCTGTAGCTCTCCTTTGGTAACTATACCTTTGGTAGTAAAAGCTCTGTGAAATCACCCATTCTCGGTCCATGTGGTCACGGCACAGGATCCCATTCCAAACTCCAAGGATGGAGGATATAGCCTAGGCCCAACTAGTGAGAGCAATGCATTTACCACCCTCGGTGGCTCGTTCATGATGGGCTCCTTGCTCAACTGCAGCCAAAGAGATGCAATGACATGTTTGGCGATGACTTCTAGAAGAGAGAAACTTGTTTGCCATTGGAGCTGAAGCCCATGGAGACGTTGGAAATGGATCTATTGGCTCTATCTTGTTAATGCATAAGAATTAAGAATAAAGCTCACTGTGTTAGTTTCCTCAGGCTACTGTTACAACTGGGTGGCTGAAAACACAGAAACTGATTCTCTCACAGTTTGAGAGGCCAGAAGTCTATGATTAAGGTGTCAACAGGGCAGTGCTCCCTCCAAAAGCAGTAGGGGAGGATCCCTCCTACCTCTTCCAGTGTCTGGTGTTTGCTAGTTATTCCTAGAGTTCCTGGCTTCCAGCTGCCACACTGCACCTTCTACCTGCATGTGTCTCTCTCCTTTTCTTATGAAGACACTTTCCGGGAGCCGGTCCATCCTTGCTGTTTCAAGGGACCTGGCATATATGGTATACTGTTCTTAAGGTTTTTGCTCACCTTCTTGGCACTATGTGTTTTAACCAAGGTCACCTCTCTGAGAAAGGTTGTTTCCCCAGGTAGGGATTTTCCCCTGAAGTTAGGGAGGGAATAAAACCCCTTAACTAAGTGCCAGGCGGGTAATTAATCACTTTAACTACAAACAATCATGCTTAAGCTACATAATCTTTACTCCCTGGAATAGAGATAAAAAACGCCCTAACCTTTGGAATAGAGATTGATAGGATTGGAATCAACTGGTATAAATACAGATGTAACAAGACAACAGGACACAGAACCTAGACACAGAACCTAGACAGAACCTAGACACAGAACCTACACAGAACCTAGAGACAGAACCTAGGGAGAGAACATGGCAAAAGATCCTGGACAGAACCTGGCTACAGAACTTGGTTGGAGAACCTAGACAGAACCTGGCTGAAGAACCCGGCTACAGAACCTGGCAACCGAAACTGGCTGGAGAACCTAGCGAGGGAACATGGCTACAGAACCTGGCTGGAGAACCTGGAAAACCTGGCTGGAGAACCTAGCAAGAGAACATGGACACAGAACCTGGCTGGAGATCCTGAACAGAACTTCACTGGAGATCCTGAACAGAACTTGGCTGGAAATCCTGGCTAGAGATCCTGGCTAGGCTGCTGATCAACTGAACACTGTCTCTGTGTCATTCCTTCTTCGCCGACTCCGTCCACACCTTTGGGGACCCCCTCCCCGGACCTGCTGGGTCGGACCCCAGCAGACACTAGCCATCTTGGGTTTCAGTCCCATCCCATATGACCTCATCTTAATTAATTACATCTGCAATGACCTCATTTCCAAGTAAGGGTTCATTCTGAGCTATTTTGGCTTGTGACCTCAACATATTTTTTTTCGGGAGACAGAACACAAGAAGCTCAATATTTCACTATGAGTAGTAGCATAACTGGACTTACCACTCAAGTTTCGTGGTGGAATTTATTTCATTTGCTTTAAATTGTTTTGTTTTCTAGTCACCTTGACCAAAAAGATCATTCTGAGCATGGAATATTGGGCAGATTACTTCAACTGCTCCATACCAGGCTGGTGTTCTCTGTACACGGGCTTGTGACACCACCTCCATTGAGGACACTGTAAGGTGAACTGGCATTTGGCCCTACCCCACCTTCTTCGGGTTCTTAGGGAATGTGGATATAACCATTGCCCAGAGGAGGAAACGACATTTGGAAATTGTTCTGAGGAATTTTAGAACCAGAAGCACTTATAGCAAAAAACTGGAGCTGAAGGACTTAACGTTTTTGTCCTCTGAGAGCCATTGAGCCAACTCTCAGAGACTAGATGGACAGGGCAGTGCCTGTGGGAGAGAGGCAGACCCTTGAGTTCTATTTCTAGCTTTCCATTACCTTGATGCCTGACCTTGAAAAAGCTTCTTTTATTTTTTTAAATCTCTGTAGCTGATTTCTGCATCTTTAAAGCACAGGTGGTAATCATGAATATTTGTTTTCTGCAGGTTTGGTTTGGCAAACCTTTTCTCAGATAAAAAGTATCATGCAGCTGTGGAGTATTGTTCTTATTAATAACCTCATTTTGGCATAAACTCACCCACTTCTCATACTCCATATTAATATTCTACTGCAGAAAATATGCTACAATAACAACCTTTATGATTTCCTCTGTCTTCTCATTTTGAAACTGATCTATACACAAAATGGTTAAATTGTCCTAAAGCCAAATGAATATTTTTTCTCTTTTCATGTCAGTTCTAAACATGGCTATGTCTTCTATAAAGAAACAGTTTGATACTCTTGGTTTAGCTCTAAGTTGCCAGTTGTATTAGTCAGCTTGGGCTACTATAACAAAACTAGAGGCCCAGTGCATGAATTTCGTGCACAGGGGTGGGGGGTCCCTCAGCCCGGCCTGCACTCTCTCCAATCCGGAACCCCTCAGGAGTGTTTGACTGTTGGTTTAGGCCCAGTCTCACAGGGGTTGGGCCTAAACCATCAGTCGAACCTCCCTCTCAAAATCCGGGACCGCTGGCTCCTAACCGCTCACCTGCCTGCCTGCCTGCCTGATCACCCCTAACTGCTCCTCTGCCTGCCTGGTTACCCCTAACCACCTCTGCCTTAGCCCCCGCCACCATGGCTTTGTCTGGAAGGACGTCAGGATGGATGTCTAGAAGACATCTGGTCTAATTAGCATATTACCCTTTTATTAGTATAGATACTGTAGATGGGGTGACTTAAACAACAGAAATTTATTTCCTACAGTTCCAGAGGCTGGGAAGTCCATGGTCAAGTTTCTGGTTAATTTGGCTCCTGGTGAGAGCACACTTCCTTGTTTGTAGATAGCTGTGCCCACACATGGTAGGAAAAAAGGTGGAGGGGAATCATGAGAACCCCACCCTCATGACCTCATCTAACCCTAATTTACTGCCCAAGGCTCCCATCTCCAAACACTATCCCTTTGGGAATTAGGGCTTCTAGATATGAGTTTAGAGCAGCAGCGACAAAATTCGTCTGTAGTCCCAGTGATCAACTATTCACACACAGGATTGTTTTGTTGATCTGCTCAAGATTCCTGATAGTCAGTACTGGCGGTTTGTTTCCAGTCTTTTAAGTTGATCTAGACATATCATGATAATTGGTTCCCTATGCTACTGTGCCGTTGTCACCACCTCTGTCCCCTTACAACTCCAAGGATTGATCCATGGTCAGAGTTGACTCCAGGACACCTCTGTGTGGGCATGAGTGAAGAGTTACCAGAGCTTTGTTGTAGGCACAGAGGGGACCCTACTCTATGTGAAGCAAGAAATTGAAAGCCTCAGCCTTGTCTAGGTCCAGGTGGTAGGACTCACTGAATAGCAGAGTCCTGAACCTTTTAGTATCCTGGCTGGATGTAGAAAAAGCTTTAAAAAGCTCTGGACTCCTTGCCTTAGAGGGCATCTCATTCTCCTTTGTCTGATGACAACCCCAAATGTGGTGCAAGTGTCTAGAAGACAGAGAGGGCAACCCAGAGCTGTGTCTGCCCACCAGCATCCTTCTCTCACTGACAGCCTTTGCATAACCTCCTTTCAGGTTTGGAATAAAGTGAAGGTGATTTTGAATCAAATTCAAGATCATTCACAGCATCCTTGAGCCTGGCCAGGACCTGTGTTCTCTGATGAGCACAGAAAGCTCAGACCTGATGCCCAGTGGCACTTCCTTTACAACCCACCGTGGTGCTCCTACTGGAAGCATCCTAGGGGTTCGAGTTGGACACTGTCCTGGCTTCCGCTCTTGCAAAAATGAAAACCAAAGTTCCTCAGAAGCTCAGAGTTGCCAGAGGTTTTTCAAGCCACACACTTCCCACTTTTTCAATAAGTTGAAAACCCTCAGAAATGTAGACTCATACCCACACACTGGAACTCTTTCAAAAGATAAAGGAGCAAAAAATCTAAGTGTCACATGTTTGTGGGTGTCAAGTTTTATAGACCTCCATTCACGCTTGTTTTTCCTAGGGAGTTTGTCCACACCCTCGATTGTGAAGAAAGTTGTGGTCATTCTCTCCAAGCCTTTGTCTTTCAATTTGTGAAGTCTGACAGCATTTTGTTTTTAGAATCAAACATTTTTGGGCAAGATTGACCCATCTTTCGGGGCAGGATGACAGAGCTGCATCAAAACCACGCATCTCAGGAAATCTTTTTGCCTGATGAGTCACGTTGCTAATAGATGTGTTTTTCCAAAAAGTGCAATTAATAATTCATCCAGCCTTTGTCAAACTTGCCTCTATTGTCTTTGAACAGAATGTGAAATACCCACAAGTGTTTGGTGCCATCATCTTCCAGATTAGGAAAGTAACCAAAACAGAAGGACTCTCCTCAGGCTCTCACTGTCAGCCTTTGTGTTGATGAAAAGGACACAAAACAACCCTAAAAAGGCTGGTCACCGAGGGAGAGAGCCAGGAAGCCTGCTTACAAGTTCCTTCTCTAGCACCATGTTGACAATGATTGAAAAGTAAATTGCTTTTTAATAAGTGTGGTATTCTCGAGGGGACAGGGCTAAAGGGTTAATTTAATGCTTGAACCATTAAAACATCTGACTGCATCGAGAAGCTTGCAGGCTGATCAGATGATTATTCCTGCAGGAGAAGTGGTTGAAAACTGAGCCTCACCCTGCCAGGTAATCAAGGGAAATCGGCATCAAGGAGGAGAGGTGGCCGGGGAATGCCAGAATGGCTACCTGAGATTCTATTACTTGTCGTCTTTCAAGCATAATAATGAGATTATAGTAACCCTAAACTGGCAGAAATCTGGCTGTCTGTCAAGTTCATTGTGTCGAGTTTTACAACAACCCAGGTCTGGTTCCCCTGAACATGCAATGATTACACTGGGAAGAGGCCACAAAGAAATCCTGGTCAACCTTCAGGCTTGCTCGGATTTTGGCTTCTGACCAAGGCACTGTTGTTTAGTGCATGAAAAACTTGCTAATTTTTTCTCCTCCATGTGATTAAAAAACTAATAATATGATATTGCCACCAGCCTTTCCTTCCCATGTGAGTCACAGGTTGTCTGCCAGCCCTGAAAGGGGGTTAGGATCCGTGAGCCCCTGGTCCCAGCCACACCTGCACTCTCTGAGTTCACCTCCACCCCCATCAGACACCCTGGAATTACCTTCTGTCCACCTTAACCCCACCTTCACAGAGAGGAAGTGAGGGGAAATTAGGGCCTGAAATAAAGAGGCAGGACCCTCCTTCATTCTTGAGGAAAATGATTTGCCGTATAGGAAGCTGTCTTGTGTCTCCGTCAATGGAAGGCCAGCCAGGTCCCTGTGTGGATGGCCATTACATACTGTTGAAACGCTGTGGGCAGCCCCCTCCATCACAGTGACAGTTAACACCTCCTGAGCACTCCCTGTGACCAGGTACCGTCCCAGTCGTCTTGCATATCCCATCTCTCTCAGTCCATACCAGCCTCTCTGTTGGAGGTGCTACCATCTGTGTCATTTCCTAGGTTGAGGCACAAGGAGTTAAATAATTTTCCTGAGTTCCCATAACCAGCAGAAGCACCAGAATTCAATGCCAGAGTCTGCAGGGCTGTCTTCCTCCCTTTGCCACCACCAGCCTTGAGTCACCTGAGAACTTTCGGTTCTGCTGGACCAGCCAGGGCTCTGGTAAGTTCTCCCCTCCCTACACAGGGGCATAGACCTGTGAAGAGTGGTCTTCACAGCACCAGCCCTGAGGTCAGCAGAACAGCCTGCCCCTTTAATAGTATCCTATACATGAACCTGTCACTACTAACAATGACAACAATTGTAATAGCCTGTTTTCTGTGCCTCTCATTTCTAGTAAGAGTTAGAGAACAAAGTGGTTCCTTAGCATTCTCCCATAAGGGGCCCAGGACAAATTATACATATAACTATCACAATAATCCAGTGTCAGTGAGCTCCCAGCCATGGAGCGTTCCTTTACCTTCATCTGATTGGCTTCTAAGGGCAGGTCAGAGGTTAGTTGACCAGGGTTTTTTACTCCCATTTTATGGACTCGTACTTCCCCAAGTCAAATGCTATGGATTAGATGCAGGGCTCTTTGCCAACCCTAAGGACCAGTAGAACCCTGAGAGGGCCTCTGTCATAGCTGGTCACAGTCCTATCCTCCCATGGCTATCCCCATGTGAAATGAGCCATGTGAACAGGGAGGAGGAGTGATCACTTCTGGATTTGTGGGAAGGATATTATTTGAGAAAAGACTGTGGAAGAGGGTATGGACAGGTGTAGATGTGGAAAGTACATTCCAGGTGTAGCGGGGAGTTTGGACAGGGCCACGATGCAGCAAGTGGCTTAGGGTGCAAGTACAGCTTCATTCGCCTGAAGAACAGAGCAGACCCCTGTAGGAGCAAGGCTGAAGGGGAGTTGGGAGCATTGCTGGAATGTCTAAGTGAAGATGGTGGATTGCATCCAACACACATGGGAGCCCCCACATTTGAACATGGGACCAGAATGTGCACAGGGAGGACAGAACTGGGACCATGCGCTGGAGAAATGGGGAGCTGCAGATGGCAGTTATGCAGGTTGACTTGTGCTTCCCACTTTCTCTCCTTCCTCTCCCTCCATCCGCTCTGCCTGACTCACATGTTTGCAGTCATCCGTCCAAAAGTAGCATCTACCAACGGTTCATGAGTCAGATGCAGAACCATCTGGGACCTCTCCGTGCAGAGGGCTAGGCTACTCTGCTGTGCTTTTCCTTCAGGTGAACTCTGCTCACTGTGGTGTGAAAATGTTTGCTCCCCTGACCGCATGATTTGTGAGGTATAGCAGAATCCTGTGCACTTAGGAGAGAAAGGAAAGTGTAGTTCATGAAGTTCCATATAATTAATCTTTTGAAAAGGTTTTGGGAGACCTAAGATTATGACTCACCTCTTGTACTTACCATTTCGATTATTATAATCCTATGGCCATATCTTGAAATAGAAATGTCTATGATACATCAGATTAAAGTATTTAATGGCTTACCCAGTGCAGCTGATCATAGCATCTATGTCATGAATCGTGAAAAAATGAACTATTCAGATGGGGAATAAACCTTAATGTGGTGGATTTGGTAACAGTTTTAGGATACTGTTTTGTGACTGTTTTTCACTAAAGATTTACATGATAAATATTGGAGGCAGTCCAGATATAAGAAGGAAACTATATGTGTATTCACAGGAATGTATGTGTATAAATCCAAGTGCCAACATTATAGTCTTGAAATATAACTTCTCACTAAAAAGAACCAGAGTTCCTTGGAGGAAAAGCTGATCTGGGCCTGGAAAGATACAAGATGAATGTAGGACACTTGGTCATACCATATGGAGTCAGTGTAAGGAGGCTTCTAATGACCAAAGGTGGGAAAATGTGATCATCAAAGTATAATAACTGCAATGGATTGAAGCACAACACATGTTTAAATCCATGAGATTTTAATGAAACTTTAAAAATAAATAAATAAGTGGTACCACTAGAGGCTGCTAATGAATAATTCATTGTTTTGAAAACTAGTAAACAAAGGGAGGGTATCAAATATTTATCCTGCCTATCCAATATAAACTACACAACTGGGCAACCAGATAGAATACGGGGAGATTTTTCTCTTTATAGAAGTGTTCCAGCTTATTAATAGGGGGGAGGAGAAGTGACAGTTCGAATAGGACCATGTTCCAACCCTAAATGTATCCGTGTGTCTCAACATGGCAGCAGCAGCCAATAACATTAAAAAGAAGGAGACAGCCAAGCATTCCCCCCTTGTGATAAGACACAGAACCACCTCGGGAATGGAACTGCTTCTTCCCCGCACCCCATCCCCCCACCCCCCGCCCCGTGAAACCAGAATCTGATCAAACCCCCAGATCAAAATACAGAGGATCCGGTTAGACTAACCCACAGGGATGCAACTGGGAAAACCCCAAAGTGGGAAACCCTAAAGATCAATGACTGTTTCCTGCAACAAACAAATTGTAAGAGAAGATGGAGGAGGAGGAGGAGGAGGAGGAGGAGGAGGAGGAGGAGGAGGAGGAGGAGGAGGAGGAGAGGAGAATCGGCAGTGAGACCTCCCGATTGAAAAAGACTTAAGCATTTCAACCAAGCACAATGTAGGATCCCTTATTTGGATCCTGGCTCAAGTAAAAAGGTTTTTTAAACAGAAAAAAAAATACATTTATGGCATTCTTAATTTAGATATATGGAATTAAGTGAAACAATTAGAAAATTTAAACACTGACTAGATATTTCATCATATTAAGAACTACTGTTAGTTTTTCAGGAGTGACTATGTATGTAATCATGATTTATAAAGAAATGATTCCTTATTTATTTTTACTGTTGGTGCTATTACAGATGTCTCCCATTTCCCCCACTTTGCCCACCTCCACCCAGCCCCCAACTCCCAATGATTCCTTATTTTTAAAAGATCCACAGATGGGATGAAGAGAACAAAATCGCTATGAATTGGCAATTGTTGGAATTGGGTTATGGCATCTTGAGGGTTCATCACACTACTCTCTCCACTTTTACACGTTTGACATAATTTTAAAAGTCAAGCATATATACATATATGTATAGTCTCCAGTTCTTAGAAAATAAAGTCATTACTATTGCTGGAAAACTAAAGCTTTTCTGCTCCTACTTGCAGTGTTCCCATGTGTACAAATGCACATACACATCAACATGTACTAGTATGTAACTATATACTCCTGCCAATGTCCTTGAGTGTATATATTCACATATAACTACGCATAGGTTCTAATTGTTTCCCTGGTGAACAAGAGAATGCATTCTGGAGCCACTGATTAAGAACATGAGGTGTAAAATTATGCTGCAAAGTTTAGAAAACTTTCAGAGGTTACATTTTGACATACCGAGAGATTGCCTTTAACAATGACAGAAAGCCCCGCAAAAATACCGCGTTTCATCTGGTGTGGGCCTTTATCTTATCTTGACAGATTATTGCTGGTTAAATTGTAGTGCTGACTTAAAGGCAGGACTCTTCAAGGGAGTCAGAAATTAAGGCTTCACCAAATGGTAATAAAGCTATTAAAAATGCAAACAGCAAACAGCTACACTGTACAGGTTAGACAGCTAATCCAAACTAGCAGTTTAAAAAGCAGAGCAATTACACTTTTATTTAAATGCAAGGAATATGAGCAAGAATAGAATGAGGAGCCTTGTTTAAATGCATTCTTTTGAATATTTATTAGAAATAATACATGTAGTTAAGCCACTTATCTGATTTCAGTGAATAAGTAAAATGCAAAAGATCAATTTTCATAATTATACCAAAGAAGTCTGTCTTTCATAAAAATCTCATTAATAACACCATTATTACTGAAAAAAATATCTCGGTATTATTATTGTTATTCTAATTATCAGCAAAATGCTACTGATAATGTTGTCATAAAATTCCCTTTTAGGATCCTATTAAGAGAGATAGACTAAGTAGTGGTTTAAGTTAAATCTAGACCCTAAGTGGCATTATAAAAATCGTCTTTGCGTATTTGGTTAAAATGCATTATGTGTATGATTACATAAATTACTATGAGTTTGGCAAACAGAACTTTATAAAGTGCACATATGTCTTGTATATTGCATATCATCACTAAGCAGGTGCAGATCTACTCATCCACACACAGGTCACCAGATGCTCCAGACTGACAGTGAGATGAGGACATGCCCTGGGCCATGCCCCAGTCATGCCCTTGGCCATCTTAAAGGGAAATATTCTTGCTTATTAACCAAGATTAGCCACTGCTTTTAAGAGTTTCTATATATTTATTTATTTGTACTTTTCCTCCCTAATAACAATTTCCCTGTACTCACTGAAGTTACTTTCCTGAGTGTGATAATCCATTGCAACTTCTGCCTGGATATGGGGAAAATTACTTCACTTCCCTGGGTCTCAGTTTCCCATCCCAGAAACAATATGCTCAGATGAGAAGGGCCTCAATAACCATTTGATTCCTGATTGTTTGACTCAAAGCAAAACCTTGGATTGCCTGAGTCTTTGGCAAATATTGCTGCATTGAAACAAGACAAAAAGCATTTTGAGACTTCTCTTTGTGTAATAAGCTCTATTAGGAAAAAGAGAATTTGAAGCAAAATTAAGTATGCAGTTATTGTTGGGACTTTGTTCCTAGTTCTAATAATAATAATAATAATAATAATAATAATAAAGATTTGGCAAATTCAAGTGTCTTTGTTTAAGCAGCATGCTTTCTTGCTAACCCACTCAACCCAACAATGTGCCCTCAAATTCGCAGAACTGCCTGTGTGATAGAAGTTACATTTCTCTTCTTGTGAGATCTACAGAGAAGTGAGCAGGATTTCTTTTACTCTGCATTTGAAAATGACACAGATGACTGAATAAACAAACAAAAATAAATAAACGCACTTATTTTAATACCTGTTTGTGAGTATATCTGAATATCAATCTGCAGGTCTGAATAAAGACTTATGAATACTCAAAGCATTAAACTCAAAACATTAAGCCTCATTTAGTGAATTAATGATAAAATAGCTCATTGAATTGGAAGAAGTAATCATTTTTAAACAATGTAAATGAGTGGAAGAAGCCACAATAAAGTAAAAGGCTTATTTTTACTTCCAGCTCAAAGCTGAAAACAAAGAATTTTGGAATATGAAAGGACAAGGCCAATGCAGGCATCCACCTCAGCCCTTTATGATTATCCCAAGAAATAAACCGGGAGGGATATGCCCTTCAAAAAGTGCTCTCTCAGCTAAGGGCTGCAAACTGCTGCTGTCTGCCTCGGGCCACCTACCAGATGGATCCCAGGACCATCCTTGGGGCATAAGAAACCTCAGGAGATGAAGCAAAGGATTCTCTTAGAATTTCAGACCATGGAGCTCAACCTTCCATCCAAATAGCACCTCCCTTTACAGCATCACTGAAAATGGATCTGGCCTGAACACCTCCAAGACAGACTTGCTGAATTCACTCCATTGCTAGATGATTGGGGCAGAACATTCTATCCTAAACCATTGCATCTTAACTTGTACCTAGGAATCCTAGCTCAGCCCGTTGGAGACATGAAAAGCCAACCTTTGAGGTTATGAGGGACATCATAACCTCTGATGATGGTTATTATGATGCTCTAATAACTATTTCTTGTGCTAAACTCCTAGAGTTATATCTCCTATCTTTGATGTGGTATGGTCTGAAGCTCCCTTCCTGCCAGTATTCATCAGCTCTTCCAAGATGAGCAGGTGGGACCAGCTAAAGGGAAGAGGAGTCTGATAATCCAGAAGGAGGAGAGAAGGCAGAGGAGCCACAGTCCTGGGATGTTCCCTCCTGCTCTGGCTGATGGAAAGCAGGCAAAGCTGTCAACCAAAGCAGGGCAGGTGGCCCAGCCAGGTGACACAGCCAGGCTGAACTTTGGCTCCTAGGGTGCCCATGAAGGTGGTAAGGCAGGAAGGCCATGGAGAGTTATTTCAGAAGCATCACTCTGACTGCAGCATGAAAAATAATTTGGCACCCCACCTGGCGTGGCTCAGTGGTTGAGTGTTGACCTATGAACGAGGAGGTCACAGTTTGATTCCGGTCAGGGCATATGCCCAGGTTGCGGGCTTGATTCCCATTGTGGGGCATGCAGGAGGCAACCGATCAATGATTCTCTCTCACCATTGATGTTTCTGTCTCTCTCTCTCTTTCCCTTCCACTCTGAAGTCTATTTAAAAAAAGAAAAAAAAAAGATAGTAATTTGGTGTGAGCAAGTCTAAAGGCAGAAAACAGTGAGAAGGTTGCAGCAGAGGGATGAAGAGATGTTGTCAAGCTTAAGAGATATTTAGAATAATGTTCTTAAACTATTTCTTTAAAACTTTAGCTCTATTGTGGGTTAAATGGGCTTTAATAGGCTTATGTAAGAACCTAATTTCAATTTTTAACATCATTTCCATGAAAACATGTTCTAAGTTCCTAACGACTAGTGTATCATTGAACTTGGGCTATAACCTTTCTGTAAATTGAACGCTGCTTGCACGGTCACTCCGGCAGTACTCAGAGATGGGAGGGCGCGGCTTCCCAGCGGCTCTTGGCACGAGCCGGTCTCTCCTGGACCCTGTCCAAGAGCAGATCATGTCCCCAACTGGCCCAGAGCCTGTGGGGCAGCTCCCCAGCCGGCAGCCTCAGGACAGAGTTCAGGAAGGCTGCACAGGGGCCATTTGTGAAAAAACCTGAGCTGGTTTCCATGACTCTCTTTTACCCAACAAGAAGAACAGAAAAGCTAATGCTTAGAGATGGTTTCAAAAAAAAAAAATAGCTTAAAAAGTAAGCCATCAAATCAATCCCTCTGGGAAGGTAAGTCTTCGCTAGGCAGTGCTGTCGTCTCATCTTAAGGAGGCACTTGTGGGTCCTGTCTGTGACTGAGACCGCCAACCCCACAGTGAAGGACTGATATTTCATTTAAATTTCCAGCCGTTCATGGAATGATAGTTTTGTCAAACGTAAGAAAGATAAATTACTTTAAAAATGAAATAAAAATAACCAACGAAATACCAGCCAATTTTTTTATTATGAGATTCAACAGACATAGCATTATGTTTTGATATTGTTACAAAAGTTTCTGAATCCTGACTTTGCAAGTCTTCCCTTTCTTCCTCGCAGAGGTGCTGGTCAGTTTGTGGGTGAGACTCATGGGCAGACTGGAGTCAGTGGGGGGTGGATTCCTGTCTGCCCATATAACTAACTGGGCCAACAACCTGACGAGCGCTCAGCACAGTACGGGGAAGGAGCCTTCGCTTTTCTTCCTTTTTGACATGGCATCCTAGA
Source organism: Myotis myotis (assembly GCF_014108235.1). Lineage (NCBI taxonomy): Eukaryota > Metazoa > Chordata > Mammalia > Chiroptera > Vespertilionidae > Myotis > Myotis myotis. The sequence goes on from NW_023416335.1 coordinate 27,540,765, forward strand.
ATGCATGTGTGGTTATGGTCCTTTCATAACCCCCAAACCAAGGCTGCGGCGCTCCTCTTAAGGGCATACCTTGTTATTCCTGCAAAACAAAAAGTTACCAGGACGTTCAAGAAAAACGGAGAAAAGGATTGTTTCTTAAATGGAAGAGTGGTCGTCTGGGTGATGAAGTCTCCCAACCCTTGGCCAGTGGGCGTGAGCCTCCCCCACCATCCACCCCGAGATGAAGTTACGATTTCATTAGTCATGGAGATGTCATCGTTGTTTTCACATCACACCAGTTCATTTCAACCCAATTTTTAAAGATTTTGATGAATCATTGGGCTCGTCTATCCCTGTTTAATTAGGCTTTGCATTGTTTCCTCTGTGTTTGTCCACAGACACCTACCAAGCCGTGCCTGCATCTCAGCAGAATCCTGAGGATAGGTTCAGTGATAAAATCATTAACAGATCATAGGTTTCAAGAGTCAAGAGTAATCTGTGGAATCATTTTGTTGACCTCTGGGCCTGGCGACACCTACACTCCCGGCTAAGGAAGTTCAGCTGATGTCACCTCGATAATCGTGGGCTACTAACTCACAGTCTCACCCTTCTCTTTCCTGCAGTATCCTTCTTTGTGAAGGTATGTGCATAATCAATTGGCTTTTATTTTCAAAGAAAGGACCTATTAAAAGAAAGGAACCTAGTGAATGTCATTAAAGGGGAAGTGCTGGGTTCCCCCCAGCTACTGACTTGGCCCTGCCTGGCCAGGAGAAGCCCCATGCTGTAAACAGTCCGGTGTGGCCATGGCAACAAGCAGTTCCACATTTAACTTTTCAGTGTATGAAGGAGGTAATTACTTTCTTCTTTACGTTTGTATAGTTTATAATAGCAATAATGTGGCCCCCACCCCCCAGGTCAGACAGCTCCTGGTGATTAATGAGCAGCTGGACATTTTCATTTATTTTTTCCCCTCTTAAGGGCCTTTGAGTTCCCTCCAGGTTTTTAAACTCCTCCGGTCACTCACTAACTGCCAGAAAATGTCCTTCTTCTGGGTCACCACCACCCTTCCCACACCCTCTTGGTTTCAAAGCAAAGGCAAGTCTACCAGCATCTCTTGCTGTGTGGCCCTGGGCCAGTCTGTTAGCAGCACTGTTTTACTCCCACTCTGTGTGTGTGTTCATGCGAATGGTTTGTGCATTTGAAGAGCTATGCAAAAGGATCCTTGGATACAACAAGTAACATACTGGACAACGGATGTGATTCTACAGACATATTCCGTGCAATACCCCAGACTAAGGCATTGCAACTGAGCACAATTCTCTGTGTTTTATAAATAAAAACAGTGATATCTTCCTCACGCTTCATCCATTCATCCACACGTACATGCAGGAGATCAGCTTTATTTATAACAAGAAACACTATCAATCACCATTAGGCATGTGTATACTGGATGATGTAGGATTACAGATGCATTTTCATCCTTAAGTGGAAATGCATTGAGCATTTTCTGTGTATAAACTTCTTTGCTAGACTTGGGCTGTGCACCTGATATGCTTGTAATCTGTTGAAAGAGACAGATGTACATGGTGAGTAATACCACAAAGCACACAGACTAAGCATCAGGAAGGCACAGTCATCTTGAGAGTATCGAGGTACGCTAGCGTCATTGTCATCTACAACCACAGCATGGGCAGCGAGAAGACAGTGCTGCTCAACAAACACCTGACTGCATGGGACACTTCCTCAGGTGCTGATTAAGCATTTAAATTGGCAGGGGTGTTTTCCCGCTCACAGGGCAAACCTCATGCTGGTTCACAGAGACAATGAATCCTTGGCATACGTACGAGGGCGCTGAATACAGGAGAGCATCACAATTCCCTATTGTGTGTGGACATGGGGTTTAGTGTAGCTGGTAGTTTAGAAAATACATTTCTGCTGTGGCTTTTGAGAGAAAAGTCTTCTTCGATGACCAGAACCTGTGTCTGAACATATTTGGTGAACTGGGTGGGTTTGTGTAGCAATTGCTTAGTAGTGGAGGACCTCAGATGATAAGCTCCTGCCTGTAGTTGGTGCCTAAAGATGTTTAATTCATTCAGTATAACCCTTTCTTTGGTTGTAATACTCCTGAGAATCCAATAGAGTTATGTATACCTGAGGTAAGAGTCAGATGATTAGGATTGTTGCTTTTAGCTCTTACCTTATTCAGTATGTATTGTGTACTGTGTGTACGCTTTTTAAATGGCAATCTTAAAATCTCTAAATGACAAACATCAGCCTCCATGGCCAGCTGTTTGGGCAGTGTGTATTGATGGCATTCGTCTGGAAGGCACGACTCATAACCTCTTTGTGAATCTGTGGCCAACAGCAGGGGAAAGGCCTGGTCTGAGCGAGACTGGCCAGGTGGTGAGCGAGCAAACTGCTTTGGCTCCTTCACTTATCAAGTGTCGTGACTCAAAGGAAGAAAGAGGAAAACCACTCTAACCTTCAGGTTTATCCCCAAGCTGGTGTTGTTACTTCAGATCCAACTAAAACTGAACCCTCACCTCTTGTAAGGCAGGTGCTCTGAGGCTGTCACAGCCATCCTGCCAGCTCTCACTGCGTTGCTTTACCACTTGCCTCCAGTCATGCTCTTTGCTTGAGGTTCAGCGGGGGTGAATCTTGGTGTCTTTTCTCCTCCTGAAGTGATGATCACCAGGCACCTCCCCATGATGTAGCTGCTCAATGTCTGTCTGTCTGTTGTCCCACCTCCCTAAGCACATGACAACCTTCAAGGGCTGAACTACCTACATATGCATGAAAGCCAGTATAGCAAGCCCTCGTCTCTCTTGGGCTCCTCCACTTCACAAGCAGCTGTGTTTTGCTTATTCAATGGACGTACCTTTTCAGGCACCTGTGACATGCCAGGCATGGTGCCAGGCACGCGATCCAATCGTGAGTGATCCAGAGGCATCTTGTTCACAGGAGAGCTCAGACTGCAGTGGGGTCCTCAGCAAACGACATTAGGGAGCCCTGATAGAACTCCAAGGGTGTGTCCCGCACTAGGTGGCTTCTGCGGAGGTGACATCTAAGCAGAATCCTAGTTGTGGGAAGAGGGCCAAGGGAACAGCAAATGCAGAAACCCTGAGGGGGGCACAACTCTGCGTACAGAGGGCCTATGTCTAAGCCAGAGGGAGCTGGGCTGACCGGTGCAGGGTGATCTGGGGCAGGGCCCTGAAGACCGTGATCTGGGATTTGATCTCCTTCTGTACGTGAAGGGAAGCCACAGAAGGGTTTCAAACAAAGCAGTCTTGTGATCTGAATGATCATCTTAAAGGTTTTCTCCCCTGCTCTGTGGGGAACAGACTGGAAGCAGGCAAGAGGGAGGTAGGAGACCGTCCCAGAGACTGCTGTGTAGGCAGGTGAGATATGACAGCTGTCTGGCCTAGAGTGGTGGGAATAGGTGAAGTGAAGCAGGGAGTTGTTGATATGTTTGGGGCGTGGTTCTGAGGGAAAGGGAGGCATCATGTGCGACCCCCAGGCTTCCGACCATAGCAATGAGCCGATGGCCACGCATTGGCTGAGCAGCGAGGTTCAAGATGGCTTGGCACCCGGTGGGGTAGCCAGGCAGGTTGAGATTCCCGGCTCTCAAAGAAATGGGCTGCACTGTGCTTAACAATAGAAGAACATTGCGCTTGATTTAATTTGGGGTGGTTTAAAGGACTCCTCGTGACTTTGCAGTGTTCGGGATCATTATTTTGAACATCGGATATCACTCTCCTGTAGAGATAACAGGCGGCAGTTAAAATTCAGTTTGTTACAGTGACTCCAAAACTAGTTTTCACCCCAATATCAACTTAACTGCGAATATAGACTTTGGAAATGCATGTTTAGGAAATCATGATCAGACTGGGGGTCATTATAGTTTGAACAAGAATCACACCCCTCCCACCTCCAACTCCTCTTCCTTCTGCACTAGGGGTCTCTGGGGGCTGAAGTTCCAGCAGTCACCTTTCAATTCTCCTTTGACACATTCAAAGGTGTCCTTGTAAATTCCTAGCAGCCCAAGTTCCAGGAACTTAATGAACCTAGTTCCCTCTGGCAGAATGAACCAAATGGAAGGAATGGCTTTTATCTCAGCCCGAACTGTAGGTGAACAATGTCACTGCAACAGATTATTTTAGCTAATACCATCCAGGAATTTCTGGTGAGTTTTTGTATTATTGGTGTGTCATCGGGATCACGCTGGTCTTTTTATTTGGTTTCTGAACATTACTCACCTTTTTTGAATCTCTTATTTTGCATGTTTCCCACCCCAGCTTCTCCACATGGTGTTCCTGCCACGCCAACACTTCTCTGCATGTAATTTTCTGTTGACTGGTAGCTGCCATTGACATACATCACACCCAAAAGCTTATACCTGCAGCTTGACACCCTGTTCCCTCCTCTAGATAACAGAAGGGCATTTGTGAACTTTACATCTATTCAGAGCATTATTTCGATTTCTGAAGTCTGTTTTTAGGGTTGGAGAGCATGTTTTGTTATTTCAAAGAAAAAGGTAGCAAATAATTAAACAGAAAGAGTCTATATTAGGCAGTTTTATGGCAGAGCAATGGGGACAATGAATAGATTTGGAGAAAAGGAAAAGAGGAGGGAGAAGAAAGAAAGGAGGGAAGTCAGAAAAAGCAGAGAAGAGAAGTAGAAATTGATGATGGAGGAAAGCTAAAAGCCCCGGCCCCTAGAGGCTATTCAGTTACCTGGTGAGGTGACCAAGAACAAAAGAGTCTATCTCCTCTCCATCCAGCTTCTAGAGAAAGACCCTGGGTCTGGCTCAGTGTAGACCATTAATTAAAGACCACATCCCCAGCAGCAGCAAGAGCATTTACTGTTAAGACAACTGGAAAGAAAACAGAGGGAGTGAAAATGGTAGGAAAGATTCTGATTGCTTGAAAGCTCTGTGCTCTGCCCTGTCACCCGGGTCTCTTCATCCAGGACTCCACTTGGGGCTCAGAGACCAAGGGAGCCCTTTGGTCAGACTGGGTCCTGGCCAGAAATCCAGGAACACTCCCATCACATCAATCCTTTGGCAACACACACCACCAACATTCACCGAGTTTCCCTAGTGCATCTCAGGGCCACACCCATCATGAGCATTTGATGATACTTTCCCATATGCTAGGAGGAGACCATTGACATGGTACCTGTTTAGGGTGGCTTTAAATGGGAAAATAGCCATATATATATTAGAGGCCAGGTGCCTAAAATTTGTGCATGAGGGGGGGTCCCTCAGCTTGGCCTGCACCCTCTCCAATCTGGGACCCCTCGGGCAATGTCCCCCACAGGGATCAGGCCTAAACTGGCAGTCGGACATCCTTCTCGCAATCCAGGACCACTGGTTCCTAACTACTCACCTGCCTGTCTGCCTGATCGCCCCTAACTGCCTCTGCCTGCCAGCCTGATCACCCCCTAACAGCTCCCCTGCCAGCTTGATTGCCCCCAAACAGCTACCCTGCTGGCCTGATCACCCTCTAACTGCTCTCCCTGGCTGCTCTGATTGCCCCTAACTGCTCTGCCCTGCCAGCCTGATTGCCCCCTGACTTCTCTCCCCGGCTGGCCTAATCGCCCCTAACCACCTCTGCCTTGGCCCCAGCCACTGTGGCTTTGTCCGGAAGGACATCCGGAAGATGTCCAGCTAATTAGCATATTACCCTTTTATTAGTATAGAATATAAATACATGGCACAAGACTTAGTGTATTTCTTCTGGGGAAAATCAACAAAGGAAATTAATAAGATGAGGTGGGAGGGGCCAACAGGTGGACAGAGAAGGGCCAATGATTGCCTCTGAGTTTTGTATTTTTCTACCCATGATAGAGAAAGAAGAGAGGAAGCCAGAGGCTCCAACTGGGAGAGAATAAAATAGAGGGGTGCTGTGGACAGGTGGTTTTCTATCATAACGATGAGGAGTTGCATTCTGCTAGTCCAGGCCTCTTGTCAGGGTGGTACACAGAGCCAGTCAAGGCTGTCCAGGTCCAGGTACAGCCTGGCATCTTAGAGCATCAGGGGTGCCTTTCCACACCACACAGAACACATCCGATGACATTTCAGCCTCAGTGAATTGGCATGGAATAAGCTCTAGGGTATGCTGCTAAGTGAAAAAACGAGGTGCAAAAGAGTATACATAGTATGTTAACATGTTCTCTAAGAAAGAAGTGGAAATAACACCTACACAAATGCACCCCGCCCTCCCCCCCCATATTTTGCAAAAAAGAAATCCAGGCTGGATAAACCTAAAATAAGCAAAAACACTTGCCTATAGGGACCAGTGGAAATTGTATGGAAAGCATAAGAATGAGAGTGAAACTGAGTACCTTTGTGTATATATATTTTATAAACTTTAAACCATGTGAAACAAAATTAATTTCCAAGAAATCCTGAACTTTGTATTGATGTACTGATTCTGAATCTATATTGCATATGTTGGAGGTTAGAGCACATGAGTAAATATTTTGAAATTCTTGAGAGCCAGGGGTATAGCTGCAGGAAAAGGAGAAGCCAGCATAGAATGGGGAAAGGGCAGGAAGAACTCGGCGCTTCTCACTACAAGAAGCATTGTACACTAGCTTTAAGCACCCTATCACGCAGATCTGCATTTTTAATTCTTCGATCAAAGGAAGCAAGACTCTTGGAGACAAGCCGAGTTTAGGTCTTGAACTTGGACTACCTTGTGTCAGAAAGCAAGAATTAGCTAAAAGTGAATGGGGCTTCAGGGGCCGGCCAAGAGAGTGCAAGCCCACTATTGCCTGTGGCTCCCACTGAATAAACTAAAATCTCTGGACAAATCACAAAAAGTTAACTGCCTTGATGCCATTGAAAGTAAACAAGGGAAGAAAGGTTTGGTGGGAAACGTCAAAACCTGAAGAACAAGCAATAAGTTAGTGGTGAGTTTTCTGGTATTTCTTTTCCTCTTTGTATCTGCCAGCTTGGACCCAAGGGCATGCTCACCTGGGACCTCCTTGCCCACCAGGCATGTGCATAGAGTCTGAAATGAAATTCTACCCCATTTTCTTGGTTTAAGCACAGTGCACATGTATAAGGCAGCACACTCTGTTTTGCTGGAGAAATAGCCATACACATTGGAGCAGGGCTTCTCTTGATTACACTGGGATTGCCAGTGGCAAAGCCCCGTGCCTATCCTCAGAGGTGGCAAGAATTTGAAGACCTGTTGGCTCCTTCCTGTAAGTGCCACCTTGGAACATATAGTCTTAGAATACGTTTCTTTCTCTCCCTCCTCCTCCCATGTAATGCTGCCTTCTTAGAGAAAGATACTCTTGATTTCAACACACACCACACACACACACACACACACACACACAGACAGACACACACACGCCTCAGTAGAAAAAAGCTTGTATTTTGCAATCTGTACCAAAAAAAAGTAGTCATTCATTATATTAGTCATTTCTTTCTGCTATTTCCCAAAATAGCTGCAAAATGAGTTTGGTACTTCTTAATTCAAATAACCAAAAGCCGCAGTAATTATACTGTATTTCCATGTACCTTGATAAATTGAGCATGATCACAAAGCAGTTTTGTGGCCGTTTTCTCTTAAACAACTGTTTTCATGAAATCCAAAAATGACTATAATTAATCTTTGTATTAGGAAATTTCTGGAACATCCCTAAGTAATTGTCTCCAACACCACTTCTCTGAGAACAGAATGACGGCTCAGTTTCTAAACACAAACTGATCTCAGAGAAGCTAATGCTACTTAACTCCCAGAGAAGCAAGATATCACACGAGCGTCTCAAAATCACTGGCTTCATTACATCACACAAATTCATCCTGTGAATACCCCAGCCCGCCCCACCCCGCAGACTTTGTAAAGCTAGAATTGTTCGTAGCTGGATCTATGCTCTTTCACCCCGAGAGCCAGACATCACATTTACCTCGGGGCTCTTTGCACCCAAATTTAGAGCTTTGTAGCTCAAGACTTTGAATTGGAGATGCTACAGCGCTTGGCATCGGCTTGTTCCACTGCAGGCTAGGTGCTGACAAGTTTATATAAATAAAAAGGCAAAGATCCATGTGCTTTGTATTAAAGCCAAAGTACAGGTCTCGCCTTTTGAAAGCACTGACAAGTCCTAAAACAACTTGCAACGTTGCCAAGTTCCCCTGGCAGTGCTTCTCAGGTGTCATGCAGCCCGTCTGTTTGTGCACTACAGTCATCGTTATATTTAAAACATGAGCCCAGCTGGTGGTTGAGCATTGACCCAAGAACCAAGAGGTCATGGTTTGATTCCGAGTCAGGGCACAGCCTGAGTTGCAGGCTCAGTCTCCAGTAGTGGGTGTGCAGGAGGCAGCAGATTGATGATTCTCTTTCATTGATGTTTCTATCTCTCTCTCCCGCTCCCTTCCTCCCTCTGAAATCAATAAAAGCATATTTAAAACAAAACATGACCAGAGGCTCCTGGAGAATTTGAGCCACCCCATATAACCAGGATACCCGCTTCACACTGTTCCCAGTTTTTACTTATTGCCAGTCCTCAACCAGTCATAAAAGAATGTCACTCCCCCCCACCCCCGCCTCCGACCCAGAGAATGAAATTAAAAGACGGTAAAAATAATAAATAAAACTTTTCACAAGTCTTGCCAGCCTATCCCTAGAACAGCCCTTGACCATCAAAGGGGGGAGGCTGGTCCTGCCTGTGTCCAGGTGGAAGCCGAGACACTGGAAAGCAGTGAGTGATGAGGAAGCCCCACGCCAGCCGCACCCCTCCCAGGGCTCCCTACCTAATGCCTATGGCTCATTAAGGACCCTGAGGTTGTCCTAGAAAGAGCCAGAGCTCTCTCACCATTGCCCATGAGGAAAGCTAAGGACACTGTTGTAGTTGCTGGCTTTTACCTCTTTCCTGCTTTACTCCTCCCTCCCACAGCAGGCCGGTGCTGAAGAGAGAAGGCAAACCGAAGCAGGGCTCCTGTCCCAAAGAAGTAAGAGGCACAGGAAAATAAGTTCCAGCTGAGAAAAAATCCACGCGGTGCTTAGAGAGTCTCTGAATGGCATGGGGCCGGAGGGGAGGGCAGCTGTGTGCAGAGCAGCACCGTGTCCGGGTGGAAGTGCGCTTGGGTCGGCAGGATAAGGATGGGGGTTCGGGGATTTGGTGAGGATCTTGTGACCAGCCCACTGAACATGCTGGCACTGCTCCCAAAGCCACAGAGAGCATTTGCGTTTTAATGTCCAAATGGCCCGTTTTGAAATGTGTCTACGTGAATCTACTTAAAGTCCTGTCTCCCGTGCAGTGGTGCGTTTGAAATATGAGGAGTTTTGATTTCACTTCTCATTTATTAGTCTTCATATTCAAATTCAGAATGTGTGACTTCACCCAGGGCGTTCTGAGGAGGACTGGGGGTAACAGGGGATAGCCTCTCATCTCCCGGAGGGGCTGCCATCTGGGCTGGCACAGCCGGGCTCACTTCTGAGCTCACTCAGGGGCCAGGCCACATGGCTGGGCCGCTGCTGGTCACACAGCTGGTGCCTGCTCATAGGAATGAGCATCTTGTCACGTCAGCCGTGTGCCCGCCTATCCTGGGGTCTCCAGTGGAAGCCCCTGGCTGCTGAGCTCATTAGGGACCCTGAGGTTGTCCCAGCTTCCTGCGCAATCTCCTGAAAGGACAGCATCAGGGTCCCCCTCTGACAGCCCCCTGATTGGAGCTCGATGGCCCAGCAGGGCTCCGGGAGTGGGATGAAAACATGCCTGAGCCTCTCTGCAGCCCCAGGGGTATCATAGGCTCCAGGACCTGAGTGGCAGGCACCAGCGAGGCCTTAGCTTAGAATAATTCCAAGGTGGGACCCAGCCACGTGAATGCAGCTTTGAATCTAATCTCTCCTGAACTGATTGGCAATTAGGCTGCCATGCGAGGTGCAATCAGATCGGAAATCATCTCCGCCCCAACTGTTGCTGGCACCAAGGCCTCTCCTCCACGCAGCCTGATGCAGCCTCCTGCCATGCTGAAGAAGTCGGGACGTTAAAACAGGCTACACACTCAGCCCAGCTTATTCCAAAGGCCCCTGGGCAGGGCACAGTTGAAAAACAACCAGAGGTCTTTGAGCAAAGAGCTGACATGGAACGGGAAGTGAGGCATCTGTAAGGAGAGGAAACAGCCCCACTGAGGCCCAAGTAGGAAGGAGATCACTGTGGCCAAAATGGACTGATCAGAGGAGAGTGTTAATTAATGACGTGAGAGGGAACATGGGCCAAGCACACCCAGAAAGGGGCAGCCTATTGTTTCAAGAACCCTGAGGTTGGCCACTCAGCACCTGTAACACTCTCTCTCTCTCTCTCTCTCTCTCTCTCTCTCTCTCTCTCTCTCTCTCTCTCTCTCTCCTTCTCCCTCTCTTTTGCTCTCTCTCTCTTCAGGTGCTCTCAGATTCTTGTTAAGGAGAACTCTCATGGACCAAGGAGCAAACCATTTACATCAACCCTAGCAGTGAGATATCCCACACACAGCTCCACATCCAAGATGTAGCAAACCTCACCCATCTTTCTTGCTCTAAATCATTCACTGCATCTTCATCGCCCAAAGAATCAGATCTACATTTGTCATCTGCCATCAAGGCCCTTCACTGCTCCTTCCCCAGCATTATCGCCCTCTCTTTACATCTCAAAGTCTTCTCCTCCAACCAACCCCGAGGATGTCCCGCCCCAAGTACACTGCAGACACCTCACCTCTTTCTGTTCCTTCTGCTGAGAGGTGTCTTTCCACTCAGGCTCTTGAGGTCTGCTCTTTAAGGCCTAAAGCAAATTTCATCTCCCTTTGGGAAACTTTCCCTGAGTGCCCCAGCCCCAAATCACTCCTTTCTGCACAGAATTATTAAAGCCTTCATTCCTGTAAATGGGTCCCTTTGGTATAGGCAGCTTGCATTTTCCTGACAACATTCCTCTTTCATGCCTCTGCACTTTGTAAATGCTGTTCCCTGCCTACAATTCCTTTCCCTTCCCCTCTTTATCCAAGACCGAGATCTGTGGATTCTGGCTGTGATCACACTGGGCACAGATGCCCATAACCTCCTAGCACCCCCAGGGAATGACCGGCTACTGCATCGCCAAACTGTGTGCTATTCAAGCATTTACTCTCTTTCTTCCCCATAGGGCTGAGAATTTCTTGAGAGCATGAATTATAACCAATATCTCTGTACTTTGTATCCTGCACTTTGTAGAGTACCAGGATATAATAGATATTTATCTATTGAACTGAACGCTTACCTTCCCATCTTCTCCTTTCTTATCAAAAGGAATATAAGTTACTACTGCAGCTTAACAATAAAGCCCAGTGAAGGTATCTGCTAATTTTTGCAGACCTGAAATCAAAGGCCCGGCTATAGATCTTCAGAAACATCCTTCCGTGTAATGAGCTTTGAGAGTCCTTTCCTCCCTTTGTTCCATCTTTCCTCCTTGACAGAGAAGCACATGAAATATAAGTTTTTAAAAGCCATAAACCCTGGGCCCACTCAGATCAAGGAGGAAGGAGGTATGATTGGGAGTTTGGCTCATGAATGGAAAGGATGCTCCTTTATCCCCACTTCTCAAAAAATGTACTCTCTGGGGCAGCAGGAAAGAGAAGAGATTCCTTTTCTTCCAGAGCTGACAGGGGCTGCACTAAAGAGCTGAAGGGCTTGGGGAGAGGCGTGGGTGCTGCTCCTGCTCCTCACACAGGACCCTGTGGTTGGAGTACATCGGGGTGTTGTTGGAAATAGTCAGAATGCCTGTGAGAGGCCAGACCAAACAAAGTGCCAAAGGACAGCAAACCCTTCAACCAAAAGCTGTACCTGTGATGTAAACAACAGGCATATTGTGAACCAATGCCCCAGACTCTGAGGTCCAACCATGCAGGTGCAATGGGAGTTTCTGAGACTCTGGCAAAGAGGGGTTGCTGCTGACTTCTGTCTTCCTAGGGATGCCAGTGGCTCTTGCAAGCCTGCCCGAGAAGGACATAGCAGCCGCAGTGCCCTGGTGGCTGAAGCTGGCTAAAAAGACCCTGGGGCCCTGGCTAGTGTTGCTCAGTGGGTTGAATGTCATCTCTCATACACCAAAAGGTTACCAGTTTGATTCTCGGTCGGGGCAGATACCCAGGTTGTGGGTTCAATCCCCAGTCGGAAGGCAACCTTTCTATATTTCTCACATCAATGTTTCTCTCTCTCTCTCCCTCTCCTTTTCTCTCTCTAGAATCATTATATATGGCCCTGGGGACCAGAACACATCTGAGGGGGATGGGGAACATCAGTTGGCCCCTGATGTCCACAGCAGACCTGAGAGCAGAGCTAGGCGACATTCACCCCTCGTTTTCACGTGAAATTTAGTTTTTTAAATTTTAAAAATTCTTTATTCCAGACCTCAAACTTCGATTTATTTTGCTTTTCTATTGTCTTGGCAGCTGTTTTTCCAGAGTTTCTATCTCTGCACAGCTGTTGCTCCCTGTAATATTTGAACTAGTACAATAGTTTTCTGCAAAGCGCTCACTTTCCTATAAGAATGCAATCAGGAATGTTCCGTTCCATTTTCTTCGTAGTTTTATTTCACTACAGTTTATTGCAGGCGTGAGTCAGCATGTTTATGCGAGAAATGCATTCAAACCTGAAGATAAAGGTTATCCCAGTTATTCTTTTTGTTTGTTTTTTGTTGTTAATCCTCACCCGAGGATATTTTTCTCCACTGATGTTTTAGAGAGAGTGGGAGGAGGAGAGATAGAGAAAGAAACATCAATGTGAGAGAGACACATTGATGGGTTGCCTCCCGAAAGCACCCCAGCTAGGGCCAGAGATAGAACCTGCAAATGAGGTCCATGCCTTTGACAGAAAATTGAACCTCAACCCTTAGGTTCTCAGGCAGATGCTCTAACCACTGAGCACCAGCTAGGGCATGGCTATCCCAGTTATTGCCCGTCAGAAATATGTTCTAAATCTAGTAATTTAAAATGGGATGGCATCCTCTAGTTGCTGAATTAGCCTCTGTCTATTTTTGAAATATATTTCCTAACAGCCATTCTATTAATTATTTCAAATTGCCAACTTATTAAATATCGTTTGTGATAATAAGTAGATAACAATGGTAATGGGAAAACAATTCAGTGAACATTGATAAGAGGATGATGATCACAAGGGCAGACAAATGGGACATTTATTTGCTCACCTATGAAAAGGCGATGGAGGCTAGCTAGTGAAAGTAAACTGAGTTATGCTGACTTCAGCAAATATATAAATGTCTCAAGTACCATCTTTTTGAACCCCTGATGTTTTGGTCCTGTTATAAGGAATTTCGTCAGTATTAATAGCAGTTTTCAGGAAGAAAGAAAGAATCATGAAGTTATATAGAAACGGCATATGGATAAGCAGGAAGGTGCCCTCACACAATAGTATTCAAGCATCGGGCTGTTGGGATCTATCCATCCTAGAATGCGTTAAACAGTCCAGACATTGTACCCTGCATTCAATACTATTTCATCCATTCTATGAAATGTATCTTGAGGAAAAGCACGAAGACCCCCACCATCAATAGATGGATAAAGAAACTATAGTGACTGGCTTAGAATTCTAGAAACTTTAGAAACATCTGCTTTCCCATACAAGTGGTCTAACTTGCAAAAACATTTACAAATTTGCTTACAGACATATTAAAATCTAGATAAGATTCCTCATTTACCAGAGGGCTTCTTTGCTTTCTTATCTGTTTTTGAGAAATCTTGCAATAACACTTTTTTTTTTGGTCTATAGTGCTTTTTCAATCAATGTAGCTGACACCAGATAATGTCACCACAAGGGAAATATCTCACTGGCCCAGTATGAACATTGACCTAATTTAGTTAATCTTAGATTATTTATCCAGAATATCTGGTCTGTGAATATTTGAAAGTATGTGACCATTATAGTCTCTCAGGAAAAATAGAAAAACAGAAAGCAAATGAGTGTCTCTCTAATTTTACAACATGATAAAGCCAATGAGGCCATATATTAAATATGCCCAAGAACAACTTAACTGGGAACTTTGCTGGGATGTAGCGTGTCCATACTGCTAGTCTGGGTGCTATGTGCTAGGTTTCCTCTTCTCTATGACTTTTTACCATTTTTGTTGCCGTTGTTCTTTTACTCCAAGATGATTATTGAAAAGTAAAAGAGCAGAATTGACAGTAAGTGGCTAAATTCTTGCAGTGTTTTTTCCTTTAGTTATCTCAGTAAGTTGTATAAGAGCAGCATGAGTCATCACAAAAATAAATAACCTCGTCATGCTACTAAATATGCCATCCTGTTCACCCAAAGTGAGATTACTTGAGTTTCTAACGATATACAAATGACTCTTCAGCAAGATATATGTTGATTTTTTTGTTTTGTTATTCCCTTGGAAACTCTTAAAAAACTAGGTAGTTTGATTAAAGTATAAAATATTTTTTATTATTTTTTTTTATTAATTGAGCAGAAGCTTCTCATGACAACCGTGATGTTTTCTAAGGAGTTACTACAAAGAATAAAACATTTGAATTAGCTTACCCACAAAACCTTGATCATTCCTCTTATTCTATAATATTTTCTTTTTCCCTTAAATTTAATTTAGTCAAAAATTGAACCATAAATGGACATACTAGTAATGAGCAACAGATTTTCTTTTATGACAGAAATAATTTTTTAATTTTATCAAAAGTATGTGTGAGATACTTCCAATTTATTGACAAAACAGACTTACCTCACATTTTTGCTGAATTTTTTCATTAATTATATAACCCTTCAACATACATATATAAAAATTCAAGGTGTATTTGTCAAGTACATGTGCATGCAGAATTTTTATGTTGCAGCTATACTGAATTTATTAAAAACAATATTCTTAGAGTGATCTTTCCTTACTTGCTATCATCAAAAATGAAATATAATTTATAAGTTTTATAATTTTACTGCTAGAAATCTTATCTCTAAAATGTTACTGTAGACTACTTTTAAATATCTTTATTTAAACACAAAACGGTTACAACTGTTTTATTGTAATCTCCTTGATCAAGATATGACTTCATAGGTTTCTAAAATTATGAATCAATTATAGGGGAAAATATGGAAGAAATTCCATTCTTGCTTAGTAGGAAGCATTTTCACAGTATATAAATTCTTCCTCAAGCTTTTCATTTTGTTTTGTTTAGGGTTGTAGTGGTGGTGGTGAGCAGTGTTGGTAATACCTTGCAGGAGAAAAAAATAAAGCAGAAAATTACCAAAATGCTGACCTGAAATTTGAAAATAACAGGAAAGGGGTTGCTTCAGCCCTGTGTAGAGATTATACAATAACCTGTAGTAATTTACATCTCATCATTATCCAACATTTGTAGCAAGATTCTTCAAAAGTTACTTGAGAGTTCATTTAAGATTGCTGACTGAGATCACAATACAGTAATTAGATGAAATTAAAGTTAAAATGAAAAGAAAATGAATCAAGCAATAAAGTACGATGTGTGATGCCCTCCACCCACCACCATGCATTCTCATGAAAGAAAAGAAGCTTTGATAATATAGTATGTTACAAGAGCAACTTTAACACGGGCTGGGTCTGTATCCCCTCCTGCTAAAACACGAACTCAGCATTTTCCACATTTTTGCTTTTCCCCTTCCATTTCCTGGAGGATCAGTGGGCCACATAGTCACTTTAAATTCCCAATAGATGCAGTTTTAAAACATAAAAAGAAGCAAGTGAAATTCATTTCAAGAGTGTATTTTGTTGTATCCAATATATCAAAAATGCAATCCTTTCAACCTGAAATCAATATTTAAAAATGATGAGCCGGGTATTTTACATGCTTTCCTGCACACGGCATCTTTGAAATCCGGTGTGTGTTGTGTACACTCATGCAGCACTTCTCCTTTCTGACTGGCTGGATTGTAGGTGCTCAGTAGCCCCACATGGCTAGTGGCTGCCACAGTGGATAACAGAAGTCTAAGTGGGGAGCCAAGGAAACTATCCTGGGAGAAAGTAGGAACCTGGACATGTTGGATACAATGTGATAATTCAATCCACTGGCAATCTCACTCTTTGAGAGCTCAGAAGAAAAGGGTTCAGAGATAAACTGCCCTTGTCCTTCATCAACATCACCTTTTTGTTGTATTTGTTGAATTCCTGTAAGGATGTGTGCACTCATCCCTGTGTGTACCTAACAGAGTATTCTTTCCAGCCTTTTGATTTCTCCTCCCATGAGGACCAGGGGCTCAGGCATAAGCCAATCCCAGTACTCAGCCAGCCAGTGACTTCAGGACCCCAGAGGAGAGAGAGAGAGAGAGTGTGTGTGTGTGTGTGTGTGTGTGTGTGTGTGTGTGTAAAGCATGTGCGAGAGTGAACTTGTGTGGCTCTATGTGGCATGTGTCTGTGTGTGAGAGATTCCAGGAATTTGTATGTATGAGTGTATAGTGCCTGCGTTTTGTGGGTGTGTGAGTGTATAGTGCCTGCGTTTAGTGGGTGTATGAGTGTATAGTGCCTGCGTTTTGTGGGTGTATGAGTGCGTAAGAATGTGTGGTATGTGTGAGAATGAATGTGTGTGAGAAGAGGAGAGAGGCAAGGGCAAGACTGGGCTCACCAGATCCCGTTATCCACCAGGCAGGGCCCTGGCCCAACCTGAGTGGGCCCCCTTGAGCCACCTCTGAAAGGAAGGCCCACCTTGGCCATGAAGACTTTCCCACAGCCACCAGCCCTACTCTCTTCAGTGCTTCAGCACATTTTGAAAACCCACAATGAAGTAGGCGCTAGAGAGACACAGGCGATCCAACCCGCAAAACTCCATCTCCCTGAAACTCACATCATCCTTCGGGCCTCCCCACAGCCAGGACCTCCAGAAAGCTCGCCTCTGCCTTCAGACCTGCGCCAACCACCAGTGGCTTTGCCTGAGCAGGAAGTGGGCGGGCAGGGCAAAGGCACCTGGAGGGGCTCTGGGCCCCCTGCCCAGCCTGGAGGGTCATAGACACACAGAGACTTCCAAGAGCAACCACAGGGTCTGACCTGTGAGTCTCTGGAGCTTTGAGGCCCAAATCATACAATTTTCCAGGGAATGTGCGAGTTCACTTCCTCCAAAGGTGTCCATATTTACAAAGAGCTTTACCTCACCCCCACCAAGCAAGACATACCCAGCAGGGCCTCTTATCCAAGTATTTCCCTGGTCTCCAGGTGGAATCTACAAAACATTATTTGGTTGCACTCCTCTTCCAAGTCCCACCCCAGTTTAAGGGGCCTTAGGGCATCTTGGGGGGGGGGGGGCAGTGGAGAGAGGTCATGTGCGTGGCTGGAAGGGGAGGACCCAGCTGTTTGCTGCCTTCAACCTCGATGTTTATTTTTCATCTCCGGGCTAGAAATTGGCTTGGTGGCTTTCTCCGTGTTGACTACCTCTTCCTGGAAAAACCTCCGGCCCAGGGATGAGGTAGGGATAGAATAGAGTACACGGACCCTGTAAAGAAGCAGAGGAAGGGCTCGTTAACTCAGATCGGTGGGCCTGGGGGGACAAACAAGCTTGATAGGAAGGGAAAGCTGCCTTCTCTGGAGCCCTGGGGCTCCCTGAAGTCTGGAAATCGAAGCTCCTCCCGGCCTCGGGCCCCTCGGACCTTATGGGGCCACGGGGTCCAGCGTCCCCACGCATTCCCCACCCGCTCCCCGGCGTTTAGCACCCACCTCATGGGCCACCGCCGCCAGCACCTAACAGATCCCTCCTGCTTCTTGTTTCTAGAAAAAAACGAGATCACCCTGGCAGCTGGGGGTGGGGCGGGCGATGGAGAGGGAGAAGAGCCATAATGTCAGCAATGCGGAGAACAGTTACATAATCACTAAGACGCGTGTCGCGGTGGGCACTCGAAGTTGGCGAGGCGTTTGCAACAGCGCCGCTGGGGAACGTCGTTGTCCGTGTGACTAACCTGATTGCTTTTTAGCGCACAATTGCTCTAACATGGATTGTTTTGAGTTCAATCTAAAGAAAATACTTTCAAAATATCTCACTGGCATTATTATAAAAGCAGAAGATGGTGTCTCTGTTAAACTCACTCGCTTGTTACCTTAGCTGCTCTCGGTGGATTTAAACTTGCAAGCAACACAAGAGAACACGCGAAAACATCAAAATTTCAGCGATGCTTAAGTCAGGACGGGTCTTAAAGGGTCTGAAATCCGCCAGAAAGAGGAAATCATGGCTCATCAGCGGTTGTCACTTGCAAAATTCGCCTCCCTCCCTTTCGCCCTCTCAGCAGAAAGGGATCTGAAGTTTGAAACTTGTCACGGAAGAAGAGAAACCTTGGCCCAGGGGCGGCTAATGAATTCGGATTGTATAGTTTTCAAAATCTGATGTTTTGCAATGATGACATTCGTGTGGCAACCGAGGGTCCAAGGCGACAAGTCTGCGCAGCTGCTCCGCGCTTTGAAGCGCCCAAGACAATGGGCGCCAGTGTTCCGGGCGCTTCGCCTCTCCACTCCATTTGCATCGCCTGTTCTGCCTGACTGGCCAGCGGGCCTGTCGCGGGGACGGCATTGTTCGCAGATCACTTCAAGATGGCCGAGGTGACAAGATTCAGGTGAGAGATGAAGTGGGATGATTCCAGAACGCCACAACAAAAAGCAGCCCTGGGAAACGCGGCGAGGGCCGAGGGCCCGGGCAAGCTGACTTCCGAGGGTGGATTTCCTCGGTCGCTTTTGAAGACCTCATCAAGTTGCTGGAGGGGAAAATGGAAGACTTAGAGATTTTAACAGGAATTTGCAATGCCCTCCTTGGGGGGTAATTTGGGTCCTGCTTTATGTAAAAATCCAGTCATTTCGTGTTGTTTTGTGTCACTGTATTCTTTCACTCTTGGAAGTTTGAGTTACACTGCCAAAGGGGGGACACAAATAGCTCCCTTCTCCCGGGCCAAGAGCTGTCACGAATTGAGACTGGATTTGCTGTTTTTCAGAAACTTTGAAAAGTTGTGGTGGTGGTCCCTTGGCTGGCAAACCTGCGTTGCAGAAGTAAATGGACTCTAATGGTTAAGTTCCAAGTGACCGGCCACACGTAGCACTTGGCTCCGGGAGTCAGTCGCTTCATGCCTCGCTGCGCACAGCGAAGGCACAGGCGCAGAGGCCCTCCACCCACCACCACGCGGATTTTCACTTCACACTCATGTTTTGACTTCAGCTCAGAAAAGGCAAAATCTTTGCCATACAAGTGCCTTTCCCCCCAGAGGCCTCAATTCCATCTGCCATCGCTCCTGTTCTACCCCTAACACTGGAGCACCGGGGGAATTGCGGCACTGGGACATGTTCCCACACCCAAGGCTTGCTCTCTTGGGGATTGCCATCACCGGGAGGGTAAATACTGCCAATGATTTGCTGAGATGGGAGTCCTGGCAATGGGAATCTTGGGGGAGGGGCCTAAGGCGGGAACCGGTGGGTGGGGCGGGGTTTGAAGCTAGAGGAACCCAGCCTAGGAAAGAGAGCACCTTTCCTGCAGGGGGGTGGGGATGGGGGGGGGGGCGGGGAGGGCATCCTTTCTCCCAGGTCAAAAGACTGGATTCTGACACTGACTGGTCCTGGCTGGGCGGACCCGGAGGAGGAGGCGGCATCGCCGTGAGCTGAAGGCCTGCTCAGGCCCAGCTAGAGTGGGCTGCGCACGGCCCTCCTCATCCTCCAGGCTATTTCTTCTTCATCCAGCCTCATCTCCCCCTCTTCCTCTCACCCCCTCCACCCCTACAACACGCACCCAAACAAAGGCCAGTCCTGGAGAAGGCTCCCTACAACCCTGCACGCATGCACCAAACCCTGGACACACCGGGTGCCGGGCAATAACCAGGCAGGTCTGCAACCAGCCCCACAAGCGCGGGGGAGGCGTTTCCATGTCCCCACACGCGTTCACTGAGAATTACAGTGACGCACATCTCGGGAATATAACGATTAATCCAGCCGCAGGTTTCCAGATAAGTGATTGTGATGGAGATTGTTGGCGAGAAAATAGACAATTATCCGCTGTTAGCTTTACATAAAGATCGCATTAACTCAAATTAGTTATCAGACAAAAGAGCGTCGGCGTGCACGCCCGGCCCGCCCGCGCCCTGCCCGCCAGGACCCCCGGGAGCAGCCGGGCCGAGAGCGCGGCCGGCGGGGCCAGGGGCCAGGGAGCGCGCACCAGCGAGCCCCAGGCCCTGCCCCACGCAGGGACTCGAGTGCTGCGCTGGTCTGGAGGCGGCGCGGGGCTCCCCTAGCGGACTCCGGGCGCCCTAGGGGACCCCCTGCGCGCCAGCTCCGCCCCACCCCGCCCAACATCCTTCCGAGCCCCGCACCCTCCTTTCCCGCGCACGCCCCGCAGCGCTGCCCTTCTCTCTCTGCCGCCCACAGCCCCGGGTTTTCGGTCTTGAGCCCGAGCAGGAGACGTCCTTCATTCTCTCGTCGTGGACGGGCCCTCCTCCTCGCCGCGGAATGAGACTCACGGCGACGGAGTCATCGGCCACGCCGAGCGCGCTTCGACGGGGCGGCCCTGTGACCCGCCGCCCCGGATCCCCGCACGTGGTCACTGTAGCTCCAACGCACTGCGCCCGGTCGCCCTCCGCGGGGACCCCGTTGCCGCGAGGACGGATGGGAAAGGCAGGCTGGGGGAGGAAAGGCACTGAGGGACTCAGAGCTGAGTGTCTGTCAGTGGCCTGGGAACCAAAGGGGACCTGCAGCTTCAGGCTGGAGAGGAGCAGGGCAGTGCCGTCTGGACTCGGGATGAACACACGTGGCGCACTGTCCACGCACGGGGTGACCTCCTGCGCGCTCCTTTCTCCCGTGTCCCTACTAGGG
The DNA here is from genome assembly GCF_014108235.1 of Myotis myotis. Classification (NCBI taxonomy): domain Eukaryota; kingdom Metazoa; phylum Chordata; class Mammalia; order Chiroptera; family Vespertilionidae; genus Myotis; species Myotis myotis. Next base: position 27,561,519 of record NW_023416335.1, read on the forward strand.
TTCACGTGGTCCGTCGGAGCACGGATTTCCCTGGCGCTGTCGGTGCGAACGCACAAACCGCCGTCCACCGCCCCAGCCTGGCTGCAGGGCCCCGGGAGGTCTCCACTCCCACAGATGAGCGCTGGCGCTCCCACGCGGGCCGGCCTCCCGGGGCCCTAGGGTCCCCGAGCCCCGCTGAATAGGGCGGATAATGACCCCCGGTTCCCAAGGCAGGCTTTCTGCTGCCTGGTGAGCTTGGATTTGTGTGGTCCAAGCCTTTCCCAGCTTGTCCCATTCTGTCACCGGGATAAGGGGCTCCCTCGGCTCGTTTGCACCTGCGTCGCTTTTGGCTCCTTCAGGAATGCGCTGAAGCTTGTAATCAGCTTTGTGAAGCCATTGAGTGCACGGCTGAGTGAAACTTCCAAAGCTCGAGGAAAACTGGCCGGCTGAATAGGAGCCAGCATGGGGCTGCTCTCCAAGCCTCCGCGCTGCCAAATTCCAGCAGAGCCCCTCACAATCGCTCCGCGCGGGCTCCACCGCTTCCCCACACTGAGAAAAGTGAGAAAAGAAAGGCGAAAATACCAGTCACCGAGGTTAGTCGTTTGTTCCCAGATTAATGGCAAACAGCTCCCTCTCACTGTTCCCCCCATCCAAACGTAGCTCACTAATTTAGGAAATATGACCTAGAGGAGGGAAGGACGGTTATCAATAACCCCTCATCTGTTTTCCATTTTCAGCGTGAGGTCCTTCCATCTCAAGAAGCTGATTTCCAAGTCCCCCGGGAAGACTCCTGCCGGGAGACTTCCTGCCGGTCTCCAGTTGTGCACCTTAGTTGCGTGGGGGAGTCAGATGAAGCCAAACCTAAAAACCCACCAAATTAGCACCAGAAAGCCCCCAGAACATTTCCTCGAGGAAACAAACAATAAGCCAGTTCTATCCCTTCTCTAGGTTACCCTCACCCCATTCAACATGACCCATGTTCCCAATAACAGGTGCCTTGGATTTCAGTGGCTTTGAAGGAGAGGAGGATGCAGGGAGTGTAGGTAGAACTGCTAAAACATGTAAGATGATTTGTTATTTTCCGGACAGATGACTCTAGAACCTGAGAAGGTTTGGAACTGTGGCTGCCCCTCCCTGTGGCATGTGCTGCTGACCACAGTTCTAGGAACACAGGTGTGCTCTGAGCCACTACTTGCCCAGGTAGCATCTAGGTCCCTCAGACAAGTCCCTCCCTGAGCTTCCTTACAGGCTCCTTGATCCGATCCCTCTCACCCTATCAAGGTAAATGGAGGGAAGGAAGTTCCAGGATAAGGAAATCTCTTGCAGCCAATAGATCAGCCAGCTTACAAAAGGCAAACTCATACTCAGCAACATTAGTCAAGACATATCAGCATCCCGTAACTGTCAGCTCATTCAGGGAGGGGCTCTTTCTTTGTGTTGGTACACCCCACCGTTTCAGAACGGTGCCTGGCACATGGGAGACCCTCAATACAGATTTGTTGAATGAATGTTGTCCAGTTGTTTCTCTGAACACAGAGCCAGGAAGCAGATCTGAAATGTAGAATCCTTCCTCCTGATTGCACATAGGCTCTCTCTTCTGTGACTCCTAGTTAGACATGACTTGGAGAAAAGAAAGTGAAGGCGGCATCATGATCTATGCATAAAAGCTCTCTTTACAATTGCTGTGAATTTCTTTAGCTAATTAATTCTTCCCACCGTGAATTGGAAGCCTTTGCTCTTCTGAGAGCACAAACATATCCTTTTTAAGATTTGATCTGGATTTCCATTCCTTCCAGTAAACATCACCTCCGTTCTGCAGGGCTTTCTCCTGCCCCAGCACCTTGCTTTTGTGGGTGCAACATAATGCCTGACTGCTGCTCTGGGCTAAAAATAGTCCCCTGGTGGATGGAAGGCTTAATAGGCCTCCTTAAATACCTAACTTATTATAAAGCCCTGGGGAGAGTAACATTAGCAGACAAAGGAAGGAGAGGAGAGCTCCCCCTGTGGATGCCCTATTACAGTGTTTTATGGAGACCAGGAGCAGGCAAGAGTTCTGTTGATACAAGAAGCTATAACTGTATTCAAAGAGGTCAAGCGATATCGCCAGGAAGTACTCAGGGGCACCATGACTGTTGTCAGTAATAGTAATAAAAAATAATTGAATAGTTTGTGCTGTTTTAAAACACATCAGATAGTTCTGTTTAAGAGCAAGGTAATTCTCCCCTTCGTACACTTCTGGACCCCCAAAAGTGGCAAATGAGAGCATCTCGTGCCCAAAGAAATGTTAAATATCTCTCTATGCCAGGGTTGTGTGCATTTATTCATAGATGCTAAAATGCTTTAAACATCCCAGATTCACACCACCCATTTTGACATTTAAAGTTTAATTTTTTATTATAAAGTTTGATGTGTTGTTTTCAGCAGGGTTTCTCCTTCCAACTACTCTCTCAGTAACAAGTCAGGAGGATATGCAGTAATTCAGAAATTAGTGAAATTTTCTTCTTGGTGGGGGCATTGGATTAAGAGGCTGGGAGAGTGTGAAACAAATCAACGTGTAATTGTATGATAAGGCTCTCACGAGGAATTTATTGGCCAAGTTGCTATTTCTATTCCTTCCTAATCTCGTTTAGCACATTCATTCTCTGCAATCTGTCTCCATAATCTTCTGTGGCAGAATGGCAGCCAATAGAAGCATGCGTGTTTGGAGAGAAGGGAAAATATGCAGAAGCGTGATAAACTGATGCTAATTATCCATATTTAGGACACCGAGTGCAGAAGATCAAGGTTTACAAATAACAAACCAGAGCCAATGATGATGGCTTCCTCGTGTGGAATATGTTGGAGGGGACCAGATAAGGGTTTCACGGGAAGGAGAGATTTACTGGTCAAAGGGTTCACCTTCCACTCTTCCACTTTTATATAGCAGTAAATTATTTAGGCTAAATTCACCAGAACATTACTCTTTTATTTGGCTATGTGCCATGACTTGCTCTTTCTTTGTGTCCTTTCAATGCAAATCCGTGTAGTGTAACATCAGTTGATAAGGGACAAATAATTGAAGTAATAGGTAATTCCCTTTAAATTGTACATATAGGATGGTGAGGTAATGCTCCCAGGAAGAATGAGATGAGGTAAAGAGCAGAGGGCTGAAAGTGAAGCAATATCAACCTCAGCTGTTAAATGATTTCTTGGCCAGAAAAAGAAAGAATATAGATATTTGCTATATATGTGTGTTCATATGTTTCTGTGTATTCCACAAGTCAGCAAGCTTGTGGTAAGAGGCAGGAGTTTGTTGGAGCATTGAGCCAATATGTCTTTTTATTCCTGTCTGAAAACCATATTATTAATTTTTTAAATCTAAACATATTATTTCTCTTCTGTCTACTGTCCCTATATCACCTCAAACTGACCTAATATTGGGCTCACAATATTCTCCCAGATTTCTGGCTATGAGGATAGACATAAAAAGAATTCAGGCTGAAATACGGTGTGTCATGGTTGAGGGGTCTGTGGTAGAGATTTTTCTACATTACAATAATTGCCTTGTCGAGTTTCCAGGAAACAAGTACAAATATAGCTTAGTACTTTGTTGCACATTTGCATGCTCATCTTGAAATTTAAAATATTGACTAAATCCCATTTATTAGTACTAACTCTGATTTTGGGGTTTCTTTTTTTACTCGTCATCAGCTTTAGTACTAACTGGAAAACTGGTCTCCTTGCTTCATTCTTTGAGTCGTCTAGAGTTTTCATTTGTAACTTTTCAGTTGATGATGGACAAAGCAATAGGTACCCTCTGTCAAATACACATTGCAATCTAGTGTGAAGCACTTATTATAAATACAAGATGTTTTAGAATAAAAAGAGCCATGCTGAAGTTTGGGGATACAATTTATAATTCCTACATAAAGAAGTATTAGGGAAGAATAGGTGATCCTTGGCACATTTTTTTTTTCTACCCTAGACTATATCAGGGAATTATCCATAGGTTACTACCACACATATACACTTTTTTTCCCCAACAAGCCTAATATGCCATTATTGGCACTATAAAAGAACTCTGCCAATTATAATTATAAGTCGTCACTAATGACAATGGTGTATTTAGATTCCAGAGATGATAAAACTAAAAATGTGTCTTAGAACCAAGGTAATACAGTATGAACAGTTGTGTTACTGAATAATGAATTTGTAACATTTTGCCCAAAATATTTTCAAAATTACCCATTATTCTATAGAAATAAACTTTGCTTAAAATTAACAGATGTAAGATACAGTCATGCACAGCATGATGATGTTTTGGTAAATGACAGAGTGCATATATGATTTAAAATTTTGATGGTCCCTTAAAATTATAATGGAGCTGAAAAAGTCCTATTGCCTAATGATTTCATAGCTGTTTTAACCAATGCATACTATGTGTTTGTGGTGATGCTGGTATAAACAAACCTACTGCACTGCCAGTTGTATAAAAGTTTAGCACATACAATTACAACAGTAGACTAGACCATCTAGGTTTGTGTAAGTACAGTCAATGATGTTCATACAAGCATCACATGACTGTAATCTATAGTCAACACATACAATACATACTATACACTTATACATAGTTTAAAAGCATAGAACTGAAACAATTATCCATTCAATTCATAAAAAAAGAAAAAAAAATTTTTCATCAGTAATAATCTAGCAATTGAGGCTAAAATTGTAGGCTGCTGACATTTCTAGAAATTGCCTAGGCCAGGGGTGGGAAAACTTTTTGACTCGAGGGCCACAATGGGTTCTTAAACTGGACCGGAGGGCCGGAACAAAAGCATGGATGGAGTGTTTGTGTGAACTAATATAAATTCAAAGTAAACATCATTACATAAAAGGGTACGGTCTTTTTTTTTTTTTTAGTTTTATTCATTTCAAACGGGCCGGATCCGGCCCCTGGGCCGTAGTTTGCCCACGGCTGGCCTAGGCTATCCCAACACAGATTTCAAAAAATCAATGTGCAACACAGACATCTTTGGTGTCTGCCAAAGTAAAATGCATAATATGGACTTGTTTTGGTGTGGTTTGGTATGGATACTCCAGACTGGAGGTTGTTGATTTGGATAATTTGGTTCCCAGAATCAACTTTTCTTTCTGAATTAAAGAATTTTTACCCAAGTGAACAGTGCCTAAACTCTTTACCTATATACACTCTCTTTTCACTAAACCCCTCTTCCCTCACAGACAACCACTAACCAATCTATGGAAACTAGCCATCATTGTGAAAACACTAGAGGCCTGATGCATGAAATTCATGCAATGGGCTTGGCCCTCGCAGCCCTGGCTGCCTTGTGGCCCCGCCCACTGGTTGTTCCAGAAGGTCATTCAGCCGTCTGGCCTAATTAGCATATTAGCTCTTCATTATATATGACTATCGGCCCAGCACACAAAATTCGTGCAGGGGGAGGGGAGTTGTCCCTCAGCCCAGCCTGTACCCTCTCCAATCTGGGACCCCTCAAGGGATGTCTGACTGCCTGTTTAATGGGCAGTCGGACATCCCTCTCACAATCCAGGACTCCTGGCTCCCAACCACTTTCCTGCCTGCTTGCCTGATTGCCCCTAACCGCTTCTGCCTGCCAGCCTGATCACCCCTTAACCACTTCTCTGCCAGCCTGATTGACGCTTAACTGCTCCCCTGCCGGCCTGATTGCCCCTAACTGCCCTCCCCTGCTGGCCTGGTTGCCCCCAACTGCCCTTCCCTGCCGGCCATCCTGTGGCGGCTATCTTGTGTCACATGGGGCGGCCATCTTGTGTGTTGGAATGATGGTCGATTTGCATATTACCTCTTTATTATATAGGATGATTAAGTCCAAAGAAAGATCAATAACTTCTGTTAAAGTAAGCAGTTAAATTCAAGGAACCAGTGACTGCTTTCCAGTTGAAGCTAATTTTTAAATTTTAACTTCTTTTAAGGGTTACATTCTGTGCTTTCTTTGAAAATTAGTTTGAGTTCATATATTTAGGCAAAAGCAGAGTCTCAACCCACTACAAGTGTACCTTGGCAGAATGTGGAAAAGCAAGCAGGTGGGAAAAGTTACCCAACCAACAGACCTTGGGATTCTAAATGTGGGTGCTGTATAGCCATGCCCTTCTAATTGTGGTGTGTGTGTGAGTGTGTGTGTGTGTGTGCCTGCACATGTGAATGTATGTGTGTGTCCAAACCTGTGCTCACACTCATGGGTGGTGTCCACATTGTAGCATGTCACAGCAGCCCAGCACTTCTTTTTCCTGGCAGAGCTAAGCATTGGTTGAGTTGGGTTGGGGAGAACACAGGGAGGTGTAGAGATGCCAGGGAGAAGATTAAAGGAAAGTGAATATAGTGCAACTCTGAGTTAATGTCTTTCTGGAGACCAACTTGTCCTTTCTTGTAGCTCATGATGCCAACACTATGTAAATGTGAGCTCTATACTCAATTCCCACTCTTGGGACTTTTTCTCACATAAAGTAAGTGGTTAGTTTGGTGTGTGACTATGTTCTTTGCTCCTTCTTCTTCTCTTCAGAACCCTCCAACCCCGCATCAATTAACATCAAATATTTATTCAGTGCACACTTCTTTAAGCATTTCTGTCATAAATACCTAGGTTCAAACTGAATCTTCAAATAATGCAGATAGCTTTGTGTGTTCATCTGCCAGGGCCGCACTCCTGGAACACTTTCATGGAGGCGTTTCAGCCTCTCTAACAATGTCTCCGAGCTGGATTTCTTATCAGAGGCCAGTATATATTGAGGAATCTGAAATAAACACAGAACTCCAATTATTGTTGCCCGTGAACTGGTTAGCAAGATGATTACAAGATATGGTAAATACGCTTGGCATGTTGAAATGTTCTTTCAGCTCCAATGACTTCAAATAGCTTCTAAGTAAAACAAATAAACAGAATAATTGTGGGATTTATTTGGAATTATTCATTATGAGACTACCCAAGGCATGACATTTCCAATCACGTCTTAATTTTCTTTATAAGAGCAGAAAGGGTTTTCATATCTTAACATATTCATCATCCTGGGCCTGAGACAGTTATCTCTCTTGCTCATTCTACGGCTCCGAGAGCTGACGGCACACTGTGGGGTCTTTTGTGGATCATGCATGGTTTGCCCTGACTTCTGCACATTAAAAGTGAAATAAATACCCAGGCTGACTGTCCTAGATTATGATCTATGAGTTGATTTGTTAAATGAGCCCGTTGCTTTAAAGGTTATAAATGACAAGATTTTTACCATTACAAGTAATTTATAGCTATTTCCTGTTTGACATGACAGATCCTCTTGAGAAGTCCAAATTTGTCTGCTTGACATACCTTTATTTTAACACTTCCCCCTTCTCCAAATTCTAGCGCGTATTAACTACTGTTTTCCTAGGTGTCAATTTGCACCTGTGGGGTTTACCTCTTGAGGCTTCAATGAGGTCCCCTGGCCTCTACTCCAGATGGCTGCCTGCATTTTAGCAGCTAATGTGGGTGATTACTGGCATATTTACTGCAATTTATAAAAATCACAGGAAATGACATTTTTATTAGTCACTGACTCCACCGTCACTAACTGCAATGAATGTTATGCATACAAATCCATTTTAAAAACTTGTTCTTCTGAAATCAGAAGCTCTATCCAGTCTCTAATTCTGTAAAATGATCATGTTTCACTTTTGCTTGCCATGAATGGGATCACAAAGGAGCTCAGATCTGAGCTGATTTCTTAAGGCCTGGGATTCTTCTTATGGGGACAAGAAAATGCCCTCTAAGACTGAGAGAAAAATCCAGAAATGTCCAGACCTCAGTTTGAGGGGCAGTGCATGGGGCTGTTAGGAGCATGACCTCTAGACTCAGGCTGTAGGGCGCAGAATCACTTCAGGCCCATAGTGAGGGTTATGTACGTGGTTGTTGCCATTATCACAGTGGTGTGTGCCAGTATTTGTACACCTGTTCCAGTGACAGACTCTGGAACTGTCTGCCAGAGCTGGTTTCTGCAGAAGAGAAAAGAGGAGGAGGAAGAAGAGGAGGAGGAGGAGGAGGAGGAGGAGGAGGAGGAGGAGGAGGAGGAGGAGGAGGAGGAAAAGGGGAAGGAGAAGGGGAAAGGGAAGGAGAAGGGGAAAGGGAAGGGGAAGGGGAAAAGGAAGGAGGAGGAGAAGGAGGAGGAGGAGGAGGAGGAGGAAGAAAAGGGGAAGGAGAAGGGGAAAGGGAAGGAGAAGAGGAAAGGGAAGGGGAAGGGGAAAGGGAAGGGGAAGGGGAAAAGGAAGGAGGAGGAGGAGGAGGAGGAGGAGGAGGAGGAGGAGGAGGAGGAGACGGAGAAGGAGAAGGAGGAGAAGGAGGGGGAGGGAAGGGAAAAAAGAGGAAGAGAAAGAAACAGGAGGGAGGGAGAAAAGGAAAGAGAGAGAGAGTTGAAGAGGGTGGGGATGTGTTATGACAGGGCCCTAAATCATGGGTATCTCAGAGTACAATAGCACTTTTTTTTTCTACTATGATCAGCACGAAAGATCTAATTAACAAGTCCTCTGCTTTTGGGAAACCATTAGATTTAACATATATTTGTTGAGGACCAATAATGTCTCAATCTTTTAAGAATGTTCCCCTCTTTAGTTCTTAGAACAATTCTTCAAGTTAGGAATCATTTTCCCTGTGAAGAAACTGAAGTTCAAAAAAGGAAAGAATTTGCCTTTGTTTGCACAACTAGTAAGTAGCATGGGCAGTGTTTGAATTAGACCATCTGACTTCAAATTAGTGCTCTCTCTATACCACAGGTAGTACTATAGGGTGTACATACATGTATCTTTCAAATACAACATAAGGTGGCATTGCATCAAGCACCAAAATGCATGAGATGAAAATTAAGTGCTGTGGGAGATGAGGAAACTGGCAATCGCAGTGGTTGGAATGTCTCCAGGGAAGTGCTCACATTAACCTCTTTTGGAATAGTCTATAGTAGGAGTTTTGGGGTTTGTTTTTTTTTAATATGTTTTTTATTGATTTCAGAGAGAGGAAGAGAGAGGGAGAGAAACATCAATGATGAGAGAGAATCATTGATCAGCTGCCTCCTGCATGCCCCTTACTGAGAATCGAGCCTGCAATTGGTGCATGTGCCCTGACTGGAAATCGGACCCTGAACTCCTGGTTCACAGGTTGACACTCAACCACTGAGCAACACTGGCCGGGCAAAAGTAGTTCTTAACTGTTTTGTGACGTTAACCCATTTGACAGTCTGGTGAAGCCCATGAACCCCTTTTCAGGATAATGTTTCTAAATGTATAAAGTAAGCCCAGCTGGCGTAGCTTCGTGGTTGAGCATTGACCTATGAACCAGGAGGTCAGGGTTCGATTCTCAGTAAGGGCACATTCCTAGGTTTCGGACTTGATCCCCAATGTGGGGCATGCAGGAGGCAGCTAATCAATGATTCTCTCTCATCATTAATGTTTCTATCTCTCTCTCCCTCTCCCTTGCTCTCTGAAATCAGTAAAAATATATTTAAAATAAATTTTAAAATGTGTCAAATAAAATGCATAAAAGGAACCAACTCATTATTTGGAAAATTGCTAAATAAAAGGAAGAAAGCCAAGTCAGTGTATTCTGACTAATTTTGCACTGGGGAAGCACATAGTTGGTGAGACATATTTTTCCTTGTAGAAACAATTCAAATGATCCTATCTAATAAAAGAGAAACATGGTAATTAGTGTATGACCGCTACCCTTCCCATTGGCTAATCAGGGCAATATGCAAATTAACTGCCAGCCAAGATGGCGGCCGGCAGCCAGGCAGCTTAAAGTGAACATGAGGCTTGCTTGCTTCAATGACGGAGGACTCCAACGTTCCCCACCTGCTGCTGCTGGCCTCTGAGCTGCAACTCTAAGCAACTATGTTACAAATATAGAAGCTAAACAAAACCCCAGAAACCTGCTTTAATCTGTCGGGCTTCAGCCAGCAGGATTGCAACATTGTTTCAAATACAGAAGGTTAAACAAAGGCCAGAAACCTGCTTTCAGCAGCGGAGGCCTAAGAGCTAGAGCCAAGCCTCAAAGCTAAAGCTGGCCCAGAATAAAAAAGAAAGAAAAAAAGGAGTGGTTGGGAGCTTCAGTCACCCGCCAGCCTGAAAACAGCCCTCAGCCCCTCACCCAGACTGGCCAAGCACCCCAGTGGGGACCCCCACCCTGAAGGGTGTGTGACCAGCTGCAAAGAGCCATCATCCCCTCACCCAGGCTGGCCAGGCACCCCAGTGGGGACCCCCACCCTGATCCAGGACACCCTTCAGGGCAAACCAGCCGGCCCCCACCCGTGGACCAGGCCTCCATCCTATTTAGTAAAAGGGTAATATGCCTCCCAGCACCGGGATCAGTGTGACGGGGGCAGCGCCCAAACCCCCTGATCGCCCTGTGGCTCTGTGTGTGACAGGGGACGGGGCCACAACCTCCCTATCCACCCTGCTCTGTTTGTGACAGGGGAAGGCGCCCCAACCCCCTGATCAGCCCTGCTCTGTGCCTGATACGGGGAGCTCCCCAACCCCATGATTGCCCTGTGACTCTGTGTGTGACAGGGTGAGGCACCCCAGCCCCCTGGTCGGCCCTGCTCTGTGTGTGACGGGGTAGAGCCATAACCTCCCCATTGGCCCTGCCCTGAGTGTGACAGTGGTGGTGCCCCAACCCCCTGATCCGCCCTGCTCTCTGTGTGACAGGGGGCGGTGCCCCAATTCCCCTATCGGCCCTACTCTGTGAGTGACAGGGGGGAGCTCCTCAACCCCCTGATGGGCCCTGCTCTGTGCATGACAGGGGGCAGTGCCCCAACCCCCTGATTGGCCCTGCTCTGTGCGTGACAGGGGGTGGCGCTGCAACCTCCCCATCGACCCTGCCTTGAGTGTGACAGGGGGCGGTGCCCCAACCCCCCAATCGGCCCTACCCTGAGCGTGACTGAGGGTGGCATCACAACCTCCCAATCTGCCCTGTTCTGTGCATGACAGGGGTGGCGCCCCAACTCCCCAATCAGCCCTGCTCTGAGCCCGACCAGAGGTTGCACCTAGGGATTGGGCCTGCCCTCTGCCACCTGGGAGCAGGCCTAAGCCAGCAGGTCGTTATCTTCCGAGGGGTCCCAGACTGCGAGAGGGCACAGGCCGGGCTGAGGGACCCCTCCCCCGCCCCCCTGATTGCACAAATTTTTGTGCTCCGGGCCTCTAGTAGATTATAAGGAATGATAGAATTAAAAGAATCTATTTTGTGACCTCTGATTAACTAGTGGGTCTAAACTCTGAAAATCAATGGCTTCTAAACATTGGCAAACAGAATTAATTTAACCACTTATTCTGTTCCCTCCCCCCCCCCCCCCCAATCTGATGGCATCAACCCTCTAGATCCCACTGAGTTTACAGGAGACACAGAGGAAAGAGGAACATGGTAAACTACACCATAGGGGAGGTATCCACAACCTAGGCTGTGGGAAATGCTACAGGATTTCCTTTTTATTTCAAGAGATAAATTGCAAGAAAAGAGAGAGAATAAATGAAGGCAGAGTCTATAAATTAAGAGACTTATAAGACATATCAACCAATTGAAAGTGTGAACATACTTGAATTCTTATTTTTTTAAAGCTAAAAAATTATAACACTTATGGATACTTGAAAACTTGAACACTGTTGGGGTATTTGATGAGATCTAAGGAACTTTCAATTTTTTTAAGTCTGAGAATGGTATTATGATTGTACTTCAAGAAAAAGAACTTTCATTTTCGAGGTATGTACTGAAATATTTACAGGTGAAATTATATAATGTCTAGAGTTAACTACAAGATAATGCAACACTAAAAGAATGTGGGGCTATAGTTAGGTAATGAATATGTGAGATTCTATTTATCATTGAACTTACGTTTATGTATGTTCCAACTTCTCCACAATGACAAATTAAACTAATATTTAAGATTACTAAGGAAACAACTAATTGAAATGTAAATATAAAAATATTTTCAAATATTTTTTGATATAGTAGTAATTTACCTCAATAATGTATTAAGAAACAAGATCTGTGGCAGGTCTAAAATCTAATGCAATTTCAAAGTAGTTGTAAGTATAAGTATTTTGTAAGTATTTTGAAATATTTTCAACAACTGTACTGTGATATGAAAATACAGATTATTTTATGACTTTGTCACCAGGTAATGCTAATACTCCTTTAATTTGTTGATTACATTCATAGCTGAAAAAAATGCTAAACTTCAGCTAAAGGTTATAAAAATAAAGATGAATACTTTTATTTTTTATTTATTTTTTTATTTTTGTAAGGGTTTGAACCAGACTTTAAGATGAATATTTTTATGTCCAGGTCCAATGGACATTCTGAATGTTATGCATGGAATTCTTCCATCATGGGTTTTTTTTCGGTAACCCCTCTTCTAAAGGTGGAGAGTTCTAGAGTGAATACAGTGTTTTTAATTTATGCTAGTGCCATCCATGTTGATATGGGTTTTTGAACTAATTTAAAAATTATGGTTCTTATCTGCTTGAAACATCATGGATCTCTGTCTATGATCCCTGCCTTTGGAGCCCTAGGGATTCTTGTTTCAGAGACAACTTGGGAATCTTAGCATTTCTTCTTAGCTCTCTCTGATTTCAGAAATGATACCCTTAACATACCACATTTATCATATCACTTAGGAACCACTTCTAGTAATATAGAACTACAGATTTTTAAAGCATTAGAATAAAAATATACCTTAAAGACAATTTAATGCAACTCCCGCATTGTGCAGATGGGAACAGTGATGTTCAGACCAATTAACTCTCTAGTGCAGAAGTTCCCAAATTTTCTCAGTTCATGGCACCCTTAGGGTCTCAGCAATTTTGTTACAGGATCCTCATCTACTTCCCACCCCCTCCCCCCCCAAAAAAACCCCTACTACTTTTGTTTATTAAGTAGTTAGATTCAACTTAAAACATTCTTATATGCTAACAACTCTAATTACATTTGAAAAACGTAAATTGAAGGGAGAACATGATATTTTAATTACATTCTTAAATAATCATAATTTCTTACTAATGGCATGTGTGTCTGCCATTGGATTTGGCCACCACCACTTTCATTTGGTGATCTCCGTTGATTTTCGTGTGCTACTTGATTTTTATTTTAGCAACTGCCCCAAAGCCAACTTCACAAAGATAATGATGATGTCGTAAGAAATGTGGCACAACCTAGTGTAAAACTGTGAACTACAGCAGGCTGGTAGTTGATGCAGTGTCCACCATATGACAGTATCACTGTGTCTCCCTGGAAAGGTGAAATATCTTATCTGCTTGATAAGTGGTTTCTAAGTGATATGATAAATGTGGTATGTTAACGGTATCATTTCTGAAATCAGAGAGAACACATCTGTGAGTGTGCTGTCATGTCCCAGGTAACCTTGGCACACAGTTAGGGAACCAAGGTTATACCAGCAGGTGCCGTGGATCCAGAAGAACCAAAATATCTTGCTCTCTAGTCCAAAACAGAACTTGATGAAACTATGTGACAAATTATTGGTCTGTTAAATGCTGAAAATTTTCTCTATCTAAGTATTCTAACTTATCTGGACATTTTTCTTCGGGCAAGTTTATTTGATTAGTGGAAAGTTCACTGTTTAAATGTTTTAAAGTTCTGGAAGTTCTTTCAGCTATATTTGACAGTTAAGTTCAATTTTTACTTCTACTTCTGGCCATTATGGAAAACTGGTATCAAACTAGACCTTCTACTGTTAAGAAACGATAAAAATGGATGAAATATATGACACAACTAATTCTCAAATGTTGGACAATGAGCAGTGCAGGACTGTGATCCCTATGAGAATGGAAACAAATGAGGTGAACCCCAAGATCACCCAGCTTTCTGCCTAGAGGCACTCCCAAAACCATGATGCAAGGATGGGGTGCCCATGCAGAATAAGGCAGTCCTGCTGAGCTGAGGAGTCGAAGAGTAGAGAGTAGGACCAAAGAGAGAGCTGGAGGGCAGGATACAAGAAATGCACAGAGAAAGAGCTCCAGATATCTTGCATAGATATCCTTTTGAGCCTCTGACTGAATAGTTGGCTCTGCATGCTACAGGCAAGGCTTTGACGTAGCAGGCAAAGATCAACTGCCAAGAACTGAAAATCCTGAGTGGAAATCCCAGAACTTACATGGTGCTGAGAAACAATGAAGTACCAATCAACCAAGCACTCAGTCGATATACCAGAAGGGACATGGCTTAAGAATAGGGCTACTTAGAATAAAGACAACTCCAGATGTGTTCTAACAAAGCTTAAAAACAAGCCTTAAAAGATCAAGTTCATCTGCAAGTAAATTAACTGCCTCCAAATTAAACTCAACATTCTTAAAATGAAGAAATAATATTTGGACATTCAGCAATGTTGCATCCACTAGGACCAACGTACAATAAAAAATCACTAATCATATAAAGATACAAGCAAATGTGAGAAAAAAATGTGAGCAGGAGAAAAATCAGTTAAAAGAAACAGACCAATGACAGAAACAATGAACTTTAATACAACTATTATAAACTAAAGGCCCAGTGCACGAATTCATGCACCTTGAAAGGAACTGTGTGCCACGAGGCTGTGGTAGGCACAGGGGCAGGTCTCAGCCCTTCCTCCATGCCCCTGCCCAGGCCCTCCTGTTGCGTGCCACCCCCCTACCCCCCCATTTCTGCCCCACTCCTCCAGCCGCTGCTCCCATGTGCTGATGGCACTGTCCCTGCTTGCACCCATTGAAGGCGCGGAGCAATTGAGGCCGGCACCAGAAGCAGGTGGGAGCAGGGCCATTGCTGGCAGCGGGTGTGAGAGTCGACTGCTGGCTCCAATCTCCCCTCAGGAGCAGGGGGAGGTGGAGAAGTCCTGAGGGGCAATTGGGGCCAGCAGACGCCACTCGCACCCACTGCCAGCACTGAGTGATCAGGGCCAGTGCTGGGCACCAGCAGTGGGTGCGAGCAGTGGCTCGGGTGCTGGCAGTGGGTGTGAGCAGGGCTGGTGCCGGCAGCAGGTGCAAGTGCTGGGTGGGACCCTGGCGGGCAGGAGCAAAGAATTTTCAGTAACCACTAGAGGCTCACCCTGATGACAGCAACCAGCACCCCGCCTTGGTCTGGCTCCCCCACTCACCTACTCCACCATCCCATCACGGCTAGCTCTCACCATGTTGTGCACACGCCCCCTGGTGGTCAGCACACGTCATAGTAACTGGTTGTTCAGTTGTTCCGCCGTTCAGTCTATTTGTATATTAGCCTTTTATTATATAGGATAGATTAAAAGATTTAAATAAAAAATATGGACAAATAAAAATTGTGGGGACAAATGGGGAATATCAATAGAGAAGTAAAAATTCTTTAAAAAGAACACCCAGATATTGTAGAACTGAAACATACAACCTAAAGGGAAATATTTCTATTCATCTGTAAACTTTCCCATCACAAATATAAGGCAATATACAAAA
Organism: Myotis myotis; assembly: GCF_014108235.1. Lineage (NCBI taxonomy): Eukaryota > Metazoa > Chordata > Mammalia > Chiroptera > Vespertilionidae > Myotis > Myotis myotis. Next base: position 27,576,955 of record NW_023416335.1, read on the forward strand.
TATATTTTCTCCATAAATAAAATACATTATACAACTAGTAATACTGTTTACTCTAGCAGCTCTCCTGCAAGGAAACCAAAGAACTTCATGAACACATCCAGTAATCAATCTCAATCTCAAAATCAATTGAGCACCACTGGATGCGTTTATTTACTCTGGACGATAGTTTAATTGAACCTTCTGTGATTATGGAATTAGTGAACATCTGCATTGTCCCGTATGGTAGCCACTAGCCACATGTAGCTACATAAGTTTATTTTAATTAAAAGCACAGTTCCTCAGTCATAGTATTCAAAGTCTAAGTGATCATAGCACAGTTCTAAGGAATTAATGGGTACTTATGGCCTTAACATCAATTTTGTTAAAACCTAATTTTTATATTGAAAGAATTAATTCAACTTCCAAAGGTTAGAATAACTCAATGACTCCATAAGGAATAGTTTTGCCCTAGAAAAATTCAAGTGGAATCCTTTTTTCATTTTATTGGTTAATATGTTCACAAAGAAGTGAAGGCCTTGTCTGACGCAATGGTTCTCACTGTTTCATGGATAAAATAGTTAGAAAGTTTGTTAGAAATGAAGATTTCTGCTCGGCCAGAGCGCCTCCGTTGGCTGAGCATCATCCTGTGCACGGAAAGGTCCTGGTTCAGTTCCTGGTCAGGGCACGTAGCTGGGTTGTGGGTTCAATCCCTGGTCGGGGCTTGTATGGAAAGCAGCTGATCCGTCTCTCTCTCTCTCTCTCTCTCTCTCTCTCTCTCTCTCTCTCTCTCTCTCCCTCTCCCTCTCCCTCTCCCTCTCCCTCTCCCTCTCCCTCTCCTCTCCTCTCCTCTCTCTCTCTCTCTCTCTCTCTCTCTCTCTCTCTCTCTCTCTCTCTCCCCCTTCCACTCTCTAAGCATGTCCTCAGATGAGGATTTAAAAAGAAAGAGGTCAACCGTGGGTGTGTAGGGGGTGGATATCTGCAATACTTTCAACAATAAAGATAAAAAATAAATAAAATTTTTAAAAAATAAAGAATAAATGAAGATTTCTGAGACATACCCACCCTCATTTTAAGGTATATTTAATCTGAGTATCTGTTTCTTGATGGGATTTAGAAACCATATTTCTAAGAAGTACCCCAGGTAATTCTGGTATGTGATTAGTCTTTAGGAAATGCTATAAAAATATACTAATATCCAAACCAAATATTGACACTTTAATCAGCATAATTTTATATGCATGATATAGACACATTTAATTTTGCTTTTGTAACTCGCTAGTATCCATCAGCTATGCTCTTCTTAAATGTAGGAAAATATTTTTCCCATTTTCACTTAATTCTACTGAAAGCAAACTATATCTTTGAGGTGGTTTTAAAGGACATGTTTTTATACTAGTATGTTAGAACAGGGCACACACTAGGTGCTGTTTCTTGAATGACTGAATCTAGATGATAGGTGTCTTATAGATGCCATCTCTGAAAACACTTGCTCCACAAACACTAATAAACTAATGATGTAAGAACAAAGATACTTGATCCTAGCTTAGTACTTTCCCCTTTTATATTGGCAGAATGCATTTCACAAGTAAATTTGTTATTAGAGTTCTGGATCATTCATCATTTTCCCCCTTATAGGTAATTTATAATAAGAATTATATTCACAGACTTTCTAAAACATGCTTTTTCCTTTGGAGATGATTGCAAATTCTCTCACACAATAATATAGAATAAATACATATTTGACTTACAGAGTTCATTTTTTGAAAATTGGGCTTGGGGGTATTCAAGAAGGAAATCAAAGAGGAGTGTTTGATTTCAGAAACTTTGTTTAATCTATTTCCTCAGCACTGAAGTAGAAAACTGCACAAGTCTTCTCTAGAGAAGCAAAAGGATTCCAGAGCAGGGAAAACTATAGATAACTGACATTTGGACATTCCCACAATGAATCATTCAAGTTTCAGGATACAATAAAGCCCTGCTGGGTAGCACGTAGCCCGTTCCCAAAGCTTCCAATCAGCTTTTTGATGCCTCATTTTTAAATATTAGCACGTGAAAAGTGTGACTAGAATTTGTAGAACATCCAATAAGAAAGACAGGGTTCAAAACTAACAGGCCAGGCAAAGGGATTCAGAAAGAACAGAAGCAATCCAAGGTAAGTAGAAAGCATTTTTTTAAAACTCAAAAGGTGTTAAATCCATGAAATAAAATCATCATGATATTTAACACAACACAAAGCAAACAAATACACACACACACTCAGAGGACAAAATAAGTCATGGAATACAAAACCAATTGCTGAAAAAAATAATCAATAGAATAAGTGAAAGATAGATGAGAAAAACTCTCTAAGAAAGGAGAATCAAAAGAGAGGGGGTAGAGAATAGAATAGAAGAGAAAAATTATGAAAATCAGAGGATGAAAGGGATAATTTAGCTTCTAACTATTAAGAATTCCAGAAAAAGAGAACAGAGAAAAGTACAGAGAAACTATAAATAAATAATTCATGAAATTTTACAGACTTGAAGGATATGACCTTCTATATTGAAAGAGTACACCAAATTCCTGGCACAATAAATGAAAAATGATTCACGTCAATGCACATCACCACTCAATTTCAAAATCAGGAATAAAGAGAGGGGGTAAAAGCAAACAAAAGGCAATGCAACTCACATAGAAAGACTATAGAACAAGTTTTTTAAAAAGCAAGCAAACAAAAATAAGTCAAATATAAAGGATCAGGAATCAAAGAGCATGGTCTACAGCTAACATCATACTTAATGGTGAAATATTGAAAACTTCCCCCTAAGGTCAATAATAGGACAAGAATGTCTGCTCTCACCACATGTCTTTATCACTGTACTGGAAGCTCTAGTTAGCGCAATAAGGTAAGAAAAAAAGGATATCCTGATTAGAAAGGAAGAAATTAAAATGTCTTTATTTGTTAATGATAGGATTGTCTTTGTCAAAATCTTACAGAATTTACCAAAACAAAAAAAACAAAACCCAACCTATTAGAACTTAGAAAAAATTTTGCAAGGTTACAAGATACAAGATCAAAACTCAAAACTCATGTATTTTTATATTAACAAAGAACAATCAAAAAACTAAAATTCAAAAACAGCATCACTTACAATAGCATAACCAAATACTAAATAGTTAGAAATAAATATGACAGAAGATGTACAAGATCTGTGCACTGAAAATTATAAAACATTGCTAAGAGAAATTAAAGAAGATTTAAATAAACAGAGAAATATAATAGGAAGATTTAATATTGTTAAGATATAAATTCATCTATATATTCCATAACATCCTACTTAAAATTGCAGAAGGCTTTTTTTTTTAGAAATTTACAAGTTTATTCTAAAATTTACATGAAAATGCAAAGGGCATATACAACCAAAAACCATTTTGAAAAGGATGAAAAAATTTCAAGACTTTCTACTACCTGTTTTCAAGAGTGATTGTAAAAATGTATAGAATTGGCATGAAGATAGAACAATAGATCAATGTAACAGAATAAAAAGTCCAAAAGCAGACCTACACATATATGATTAATTGATTTTTAACAAAGGTGCCAAAGCTTGATTGGGAAAGAATATTTTTTTAAAAAAATGATACTAGAGCAATTGTGTACCTGTATGCAAAATATATTAACACTTAACCTCAAACCACATACAAAACTTAAACTCAAAATGCATCATAGGCCGAAACCGATTTGGCTCAGTGGATAGAGCGTCGGCCTGCGGACTGAGAGGTCCCAGGTTCGATTCCGGTAAAGGGCATGTACCTGGGTAGCGGGCATATCCCCAGTAGGGGATGTGCAGGAGGCAGCTGATCGATGATTCTCTCTCATCGATGTTTCTGACTCTCTATCTCTCTCCCTTCCTCTCTGTAAAAAATCTATAAAATATATTTTAAAAAAATGCATCATAGACCAAAATGTGAGAGCTAAAATTGGAATGTGAGAGCACTGTCCATAGAACTTTCTGTGATTACAGAAATATTCTTTATAGATCACTCAAAAGCAACATAGTAAGTTAGAAGACAAAAATCTCAAAGATAGGTTATTTTTTACCTAGAATCCTATACCTAGCTAAACTACCATGCTAGTGTTGTATAGCCTACTAGAAGATATAACTTACCAAAACAAGAGAGTAAGTCAAGCAAGAGAGAAAACATGAGGTCCAGAAAATGGGAGAATTAGATGGAAGAAGGGGAAAGTGAAGAGTAATAATGACCATTATGTGGACATCTTCAGAGAAGTCCATCCAGCTTGGAGCATGTGGACAGAGGGTTCTGGTAGGATATGGCTCCATGAAGCTATTGAACTCACAAATTACTGGTGTGTTTCATCTTTCAGGAAATAGTATCAAAGGTGTTTACAATTTTGATGTAAACTATGGAAGTATTTGTTATAGGAGCAAAGAAACCTAAGTAAATGAACCACAACTCTCACAAAACAAGACCATTAATAACTTGGGAGAAAACAAAGTTTATAGAATATATATTCATAGTTACCACTGGGCTCAGCCACAAACAGTACTGCCATGTTCAGACAAAGGTGTACCCTGAATATTGATTTAACAAAGAACAATGATACATCTACTTTGGGAAAAAGGGAGCTTGGAAGAATATAAAAGAACATAAAAGCTTTACAGTCTCTGATGAATAAGACCCAAATGTCTAAAATGAACAAATCAAGAATAAGCAATATGAACTTTTCATTCAGAAATGTGGAAAGAAATAATGAGGAAAATAGCCAAAGGGTTATAACAAGTTGCTGATGGGGAACGGGACTGAGAGGTAAGGATGGGTGAAACCAGGGGTGGCTATTTTCCTTAGAAATCTTAAATACTGTTTACCTTAAGAAAATATTCAGCAAAACTGTAGAGATAGTAAACAGGTCAATGGTTTCTAGGAGCTAGGGAAGGAGGGAGGATGAATAGGTGGAACACAAGGTATTTTTAGGGCAATGAAACTACTCTATAAGATACTATAATGAATACATGTCATTATACATTTGTCCAAACTCATAGAATATATAACACCAAGAGTGAACCTTGATGTAAACTATGGACTCTGGGTGAAAATAATGTGTCACTACAGGTTTATCAATTGCTACAAATGTCCCACTCTGGAGGGGATGTTGATAGTGAGGGAGTCTGTCGGGGAATAGAGGGGGGGGGGAAGAGGTATATGGGAAATCCCTGTGCTTTCTACTCAATAGTGCTATGAACATAAAATTGTTCATATAAAATATATGAAAATATTCATATGCATTACATCTATAATAATAAAAGTGTAATGTGCTAATTAGACTGGACATCCTTCCAGATGACCTTCTGGATGAAGCCAGGGCTGCGAGGGAAGCCCGTGTCCCGGGTGCCAGAGGGAAGCTGGTGCCAGCAGCCAGGGGAAGGGAGGCCTACTCTTGCATGAATTTTGTGCATCAGGCCTCTAGTTAATTATAAGTATTAGAAGCTGTCAGTTCTAGATTTTAATCCTGAGTTTTTCACTCATTAATGATAGGTCCTTTGTATATTACTTAACCTCTCAGTTTCTTCATCTATAAAAAGTGGGTATTAATTATGGTTACACTTTGGATGTGCAGTGAGGATTAAATGAGGTTGCATATGTAAACTGTAATAGTGATCAATCTCTTTATATGTCATAGTCTTCCCAACAAGATAAAGGTGAATTATAAAAATGCACTTTATATAGCAAAATAAGTTGAATTAAAAAGTAAGTAAGATTGGGGTAGTGAACACACAATAGAGTGTACAGACAATGTGTTTAGGATTATGCTTTTGAAACCTGTATAATTTTGTTAACAGTGTCACCCCAATAAATTCAATAAAAAGGAAAAATAAATCAATAATAAAAATAAGGCCAAGTCTGGGGTCTTCAGTTTTCTTTTTCCTGTGATTAAAGCAAGATATTCAGGATAAATTTCATGAGTCATGTGCTCACTGTGCTGCCTTAATGTTACTACAGTGAGTCTTCTCTGTTTTCCTGCAGCTTCTACTATACTGTGATACAGATAATTAGTTCAAGGTAGACTCCAAGCCAGTCTAAGGGTCCTGAATAGTTTTATTAAAAGGTCCTTTTTACAAATTGGATCAGGGCATAATTGCATATAAAATATTTGAAAACCCACAAAAACTAAACCATTCATTTTCTAATAGGGTCCTCAGAATGGGCAGAATGAGCAATTTGCATATTACACTTTTATATATAAAGAGTCTTTGTAAACAATAAAGTTAAGATGAGGGCAATAGAGTGGACCCTAATGCAATATGACTGGTGTTCATAACAAAGGGGAAATTGGACATAGACACACACAGGGAGCACACCGTATGAAGACCCTACTGGAACATACATTATGTTTATTACTAGGCAAAAAAAAATGTACTAGTGTCATATTGAAAAAAGTGAATGTTAAGGCTTGAAGTGTGTTCCCTAAGAAGATGTTGAAGTCCTAACCCCATTGTGTGATTTTATTTGGAAACTGTAGGCCTCGTGAATGAAAGTCATGCATGGGTAGGGTCCTTAGGCCTGGCCAGCAATCAGAGCCAATCTATGGGGGGCCCACTGCTAGCACCCGCCTTAGCAGGCCTGGCGCTGCCCACTTGCCAGCCCTGCCCCCCCGCCACCACCACCACCAGTCGCTTCCATCTGTGGGGCGACCGGCGGGACAATTTAGGGGCCCCTGCCCGCACCTACCTTGGCTGGCCTGAGGGCTGGAGGCAGCTCCTGCGCTGAGCGTCTGCCCCTGGTGGTCAGTGTGCATCATAGTGACCAGTTGTTCGGCTGGTCGTTCTGCCATTCAGTCAATTTGAATATTAGGCTTTTATTGTATAGGACTAGAGGCCCGGTGCACGAAATGTGTGCATGGGTAGGGTCCCTAGGCCTGGCCTGAGATCAGGGCTGATCTTCCCCTGCCCTCCCGTTGCTGACGCCAGTCGCCTTCTGTGTGCAGGGTTGACTGGTAGGGCAATTGGGGCCCTGCTTGCTCACACCCACCTTGGCCTGGCGCCGCCAACATCCACTCTTACCCACCCCTGGTTCCCCATTCCCCATCAGGCGATTGGAGCCTGCTGGCCTGGAGGAGGGACCAAGAGGTTGGCCGGCAGGCCCCAATCAGGCGATCAGGGCCTGTGGGCTGGGGGCAGCTCCTATGTTGAGCGTTTGCCCCCTGGTGGTCAATGCGCATCTTAGCGACCGGTCATTCTGCCATCTGGTCGATTTGCATATTATACTTTTATATAGAGAGAGTCTTTGCAAACAATAAAGTTAAGATGAGGGAAATAGAGTGGACCTTAATGCACTATGACTGGTGTCCATAACAAAGGGGAAATTGGGCATAGACACCCACAGGGAGTACACCATATGAAGATGAAGGCAGAAATTGGGTGATGTTTCTACAAGCCAAGGAACAGCGCGTGTGTACAAACCACCAAAACCTGAGGGAAAGGCCTGGAACAGATTCTCCCTCACAGCCTCAGAGGGAACGAGTCCTGCCAACACCTTGATCTCAGACTTCTGGGATCCAGACTGTGAGACAATGAATTTATCTTGTTTTAAGCCACCCAGTCTGTGGCATTTTGTTATGGCAGCTCCAGGAAATGACTACAATAAGGAACTATTTAGCATACACAGGCAGATTAGAAGGCCTCCTTACTTTAAAGAATCCTATGCAAGCTTAGGTAGAGGATGTGATCCTTCACATTTGTTCCCAATCTTTGACCCAGCTCCTTCACTTTGCAACAATACATAATACACAACACCTCTCAGAAGCAGGGTGGCCTCCCCCCAAACTCTTTTTGTCTTTCTAATATTTTGGTCTTCCCAATGTGACCCATTTCTGACCCCCAGAAATGGAAGCTTTGTATCCACTTCTAGCTTCTGAGTAACCTCTCGTTCCTAATCATTTTATTAATGTTCCATTTGCTGGCCTGGATTATGTTTTCTACTTGTTCCTATGTTGAATATATCCAACCAAAATATTTCAATCATATCTAGTTCAAACACAATTGTGTATTTACAACAGAGTCCTGGCTTTAATGCAAGAGGTTTTTTTAAGAGTATTTTTTACAGTGAACATCAAAACCATCTTGTATATTTCCCTGGGGCTGGGTTAAAACAGGCAATGACGCCTTAGCTGGTTTGGCTCAGTGGATAGAGTGTTGGCCTGTGGACTGAAGAGCCCTGAGTTCAATTCTGGTCAAGGGCACATGCCCGGGTTGCAGGCTCAGTCCCCAGTGGGGGCACGCAGGAGGTAGCCAATCGATGATTCTCTTTCATCATTGATGTTTCTATTTCTCCCTCCCTCTCTGAAATCAATAAAAATATATTTTTAAAAAAAGTTTTTTAAGAAAGTAACTTACTTATGCATAATTTTCTCTTTCAAAGGGAGCATTTTCTCCTACTTATATACAAACTAGTGGCCCGGTGCATGAAATTCGTGCGGGGGGGGGGGGGAGGGAGGTATCTCTCAGCCTGGCCTGCACCCTCTCCAATCTGGGATCCCTCGGGGGATGTCCGACTGCCGGTTTAGGGATGTCCGACCCCTGTGGGATCGGGCCTAAACTGGCAGTCAGACATCCCTCTCACAATCTGGGACTGCTGGTTCCTAACCACTCACTTGCCTGCCTGCTGACCTGATCGTCCCCAACTGCACCCCTCCCACTGGCCTGCTCGCCCCCAACTGCCCCCCCACCAGCCTGATCGCCCCCAACTGTCCCTCTCTGCCAGTCTGCTCGCCCCCAACTGTACCCCCAGCTGGCCTGATCAACCCCAACTGCCCTCCCCTCCTGGCCTGATCGGCCCAACCACCTCTGCCTTGGTCCTGCCGCCATGGCTTTGTCTGGAAGGATACCTGGAAGGTCTCCTGGTCTAATTAGCATATTATCCTTTTATTAGTATAGATGATACTCCTATAAGATAAAAATAATTATTTGAAAAAATGAAAATGTTAATTAAATATTTTGATGTCAGAGTAACAGTTATAACTCATATTGACCCCTTCTACCATTTGAACTGCCACCTTCATGTATTGAATTGATTGGTTATTTCCATCATTATTACATATTATGAATACCATTGCTGCTATTATTTATTATCACATGCATGTTCCTTGTATATTGTCCACAACATCCAAAAATAAGAAAACCCTGTCTTTTGCCATCTCCAATTCATGCATTTATATTTCATTATGTTAGTCTGAGTAAGATATTAATGTAAAAACTTTCTTCTCATTGAAAATAAGGCATGTATATTAGCCTTTCAAAATGAGAATACTACTAGAAGTATATTCTGTTTTTTAAAAAATGTGAAATTTGAATAAGCTAAATTAGCCACTTACTAAGGGAAATTATATAAAACTCTTAAAATAATTAAACCAATACCTTATCACTCAAAATGAACACATCATCTATAGTAACTATTTGCAGAAAAATAAAATTATATTTAAAGTCACAGGTTAAGTTAAATTAGGCCATTGTTGACCTAAACAAATCAGATTATTTTAAATCAACCTATAAGCTACAAGTTCAATATGAATTTACCATACCCTAAGTGTCCCAGTACATTTTTTATAGTGCTCCAGTTCAAAATATCTAACAGTTCTGTTTGCTAAGTAGCTAAATCTAAACCACTTAATATATATTTATGTTCTAATAACTGAGTAGAGATTTAGAAAAATTACACAAATTGAATGAGAAAATAATTCTTTCACTTCATTCCCTGACCAACACAAATGACGAATTAATCGCTGCCTGCAGTGTTGGGCACTGCGCAGCTTCCCCAGCCTTGGGATCAAGCGGAACCCCAACACCTCATTTCCTGATCCACATCACTCTTCCCATGGGAACTGTGACACAGCAACTGCCCAAAACACAGTTTTGCGAAGACATATGTCATCAAGAGGGATTTAGCAACCAGGGAATGTTGAGATTTCAGACTACCTTAAGGTATAGCTCACATGGCATCTGACCAGATGTCCAGCATTATGTTTCCCTAGGAATTTAAAAATAGCCTAAGCTATCCCTCTGAGTTCTGTGGGGCCCCTGGGGTGCCTCAGCTCACAGTTTGGGAAAGTATAGGAATAGGGGACAAAATTGGGACAGTTCATTTGGCACTGCCCTGCTACCCACAGTAGGTGCCCATTTGCTTTACTTTGCACTGTTCTCACACCCAGCATTCTAATTATAGAAATAAATTTTCAGTTTGGTACATTTTAAACATACAAGCAAGTTACACAGTTGAATTCATACACAACAAAGAGTATTACAAAGAAGGATAATAAGGTAGGCATCTGAAGACAGATCTGGCTGGGACTAGTTGTCCACCTATTTCCACCTCAAGGGAGTTCTTCATTCTTATAGAACTTCTGGTATCCAAGTGTCAAGCCACAGAACTGGAGTTTGCTTTCTGTATCTCCTTAATAACAAGGACAACAGCTGCGAAGCACTACTGCTCCCAGTATCCAGGCACTGTGCTAAGTCGCTGAGGTGCCTTCTCATCTTTGCACCATTAGGTGACCTTGGCCAGGAAGGGAGGGAGGGGCTATTCTGCTCCTGGGAGTGTAGGCGGGGCCTCCTGGGGTGAAGCAGGTAACCCTTCTCAGTACTGGTTCCTTACCAGAAGGCTAAACTCCCTGCTAGGCCCTGCTCTGCTGATGGAGTTCAATAAGTAGTTGTTGTCCCTCCACAGTGTGTCTGGAACTGTGTTGATGCTTGAAATAAGCATTTTAAAAAGAGAAAAAAATCAAGCCAGGCAGAATTTCTGTTCTCCAGGAGGCTTGGTTGAGTGTGTTAGTTTGCATGTGGTTTCTGCCCAGAGGCACATCTGAGCCCTCAGAATATTATTTTAACAAGGGAAAGCGTTCACCTCCATGAAACTGAGAGTGGTCAAGGTTCCTGGCAGGCTGACACTTTTTTGGTTAATTTTTTTTTTTTTTTATCCTAAAGTGAAGACTTCACCTTATAAATGTTCTTATAAATGCTCTGTTTTCCTCAAACCTAATTTAAAGAATCATAACTGCTTCAAATTCAGTTGACACTTAAGCTGTTCAAATTAGATTGAACTTGTAACTTATAGATTGATTTAAAATGGCCTATTTTTAATGCAAATGCATGATTAAATTTGAGTTGTGACTTTAAATACAATCTTAGTTTTCTGTAAATAGTTACTACAGGTTACATATTCATTTTGGATAATAAAGTATGGTTTAATTATTTTAAGCCTTTTATATAATTTCCCTTAGCAAGTGCATAATTTAGTTTGTTATCCAAATTTTATAGTCAGTATTTTAAAATTGAGAATACATTTCTGGTAGCATTCTCAGTTTGAAAGATTAATATAAATGATTTATTTTTTAAAATCAACAGGAAATGTTTTACATTAACATCTTACTCTGATTAACATAATCAGATTTAAATCCATGCAACTCAGAGTGAATTAGAGATGGTAAAATACTAACATGTACACTCATGTGCCAATGCATTGCTAAAATATGTTCAGCAGCTTTTTGTCTATTTTCATTGTAAACACTTCCAGCACCAGGATTTCTACCAACTTTCCACAAAGATGCTTTGTCTACTGGTTTTGCCCATGAGTGAGACAGCGTTAAGAATCAGCCTAAATTTTATTTCTCTTTCATTTCATTAACTCTGTTCTAAACAACTCTGTTCCAGTACATTCTTTCTTTGTTTCTGAGGACAGGATTTTATTTTCTCTATGTAAACCATGTGGTGACAAATGTCTATAGTTCTGGATGTGGTGGGGAATATACAAGGAACATGCATGCGATAATTATGATAGCAGCAACGGTATTCATAAAATGTGATAATAATCAAAATGAGAGTTTCAGAAACTCTGCCTTCCCCACTATTCATGGTACCTGATTATTTGGATTGACATTCTTATCCATTAAAACGATGAGTGATTTAGTCAACAAAGACAATGTCATTTTCTCCAAAAAGCTTTAGTTAAAATGCATAGGTTATCTGATGTCTTGAATGATGCCTTGTGTCCTGAAATTAGCTAAAATCCATATTGGAATTCTTATATTATCAGCATAGTTTTGATTGTTTATATAGAACATTTTCTCTTATTATATCCCATTTAAAAATTATCTTCTCACATGCTACTCAAAGAGATTCTGACATCTTCCATGACCACACCTTAACCTAGATTTGTATCTATAAATATAATGAATGTTGTCTTTATTATGATCAGCATAAAAGTAATATCCATAATACAGAATTGCATGCTTTCTAGATAGAATACTGCTGATACATATTAGTTTATTTTGTTTAAAATGGTAGCCCCCTCTATTTGTACACCCTCTTCCTCTCAAAGACATTTAAAGTACTTAGTGCATTGAGGTGTTTTTTTTTTTTCCCAAGATACTCCCATTTTACAGATTACAATATTGAGAAACTTGATAGTTAAATAATATAGTATTCTGATTATAAATATAATCTAGCTGACTAAACCAATTTATTCCATCTCATGTGCACTGTTAAATGCCCTCCTACTTTTCCAATGCCATTAAATTAACTCTCAATGAATTGATGTGAATGTTTTGGCCCATATTGTGTTCATAAGGGCTCTACAGACCTATATAAACACAAATTAGCTTGGTAAAATTAGAAATTGATAAGATACAAAATGGGACATTGTTTAGTCCCTTTAATTGTCCATTATTTAAAGCAAATCAGTAAATCAGTCAGTCTTTACTATTTACAAGATTCTAATAATCCAGTTTAAATTTAAATATATATGTACATATATATATGTGTGTGTATATATATATATATATATATATATATATATATATATATTTATTGATTTCTAGAGAGAGAGGAATGGAGAAGGAGAGAGAGAAACATTAATGTGACAGTGAAACATGGATTGGCTGCCTCCTGCATGTCCCCTACTAAGGGTCAAGCCCACCACCAACCCCGCATGTGCCCTGACTGGGAATTGAACTGGCAACCTTTCCATGCATGAGATAATGCCCAACCAACTAAGCCACACCAGCCAGGGTACCAGCTTAAAATTTTTTTCTTCTTCCACTAATTTAATTTTTTTTCCCAAAATCATGTACTGAACAATTAAATGAGAGCATTTTATATGTACTAAACTGTTCGTTTTTAAATGCTTTAGATACAGTCTTAGCATCTATTGGGCCTATCTCCTAATGTGGGTTTTCCCGGTGTCATCCAGGACCTGCCTCAGCATTTCTGAGAAAGAATCTGCCTAAGAAGGTGCAGATTCTTGAGTCCCACTGGAACCCCAGACTCAGCATATCAGGGGCACTGGGTCTGAGAAATGGATTTGTCACAATCTCCTCTGGTGTCCTGTGGACCTTGAAGGTGAAAGACCACTGTCCTAGTGAATCTCTAAGTCTAAATCTTTGACAATTCCAAACCAACCTGGCCCAGCCATTCACTGAAAAACAAAGCAGTTATCAGATGTACTCTGTTCAAAGTTATATTGCAGTCTTCACCGGTGCTTAAAATAATAGTGTGCACACCTCATGAGAAGATCCTTCCTAGGGAGTGTTAGAGCAGGACTAGGCTGTCTCAGCTTCCAGCCTAGCTTTCACTTTCTCTGAGAAGCCTTCTCTGACTCCTCCATATTGGGCACACATGATCAGGTAGCATTTGGCATGTACTTCCGTCCCACAACTGTAGCCCTTGCCTATGTGACAATCAGTCTCACCCACTGGGCAGTGAGCCCCTTCGGGTTGACCTTTGCATTCTCGGTATCTGGTAAAAGGCTACACTCATAACACATGCTCCTATAATAACCTGAACAGACAATGCACTGGTAACAAATGTTTGTTGAACAGATGAAGGAAAGAATATGATGATTGTCAGGTAACGCTAAAGAGAAATTATTCTTAGTATGAGTGAATGGGAATATTGGTTTGTACAATTACCATTGTTTCCCACCTAGGTCAAATTTGGCACTTAAGGCCTCAATTCTCCTCTTTACCCCTGCCTGAGCTCACACAGTCAAATGACCATTTATCGAGGGTTTACTATGTACTAGACACAGCATACACCTTAGATCCTTAATCCTGACTATATTCTTATGAAGTTGGTTTTATTTCTGTTTTGCATATGAAAACAATGAACTCGGAGTTAAGGACATTTGACCAAGGACCTGGAGCCGATCTGTGACAAGCCATGCTTTTACTGCAGTTGTCTTATTCCAATTCTTCTTTCTTTCCCATGTGGCTGTATTACCATTCAACAAAGATTAGAAATACTATCAGTACCATATTGACTAACTTTTCACATTGATCCTTCCTTTTCTTTGAACGCAGATATGTCATTTCTCGGTAAAAATGCAAATGGCCACATTTTTTCAAGGATAAACATCACTCTTCAGTTCAATTTCGAACACAAAGAACAAAGCTCCTGCTTCTCCATCTACGTGGATGTTCATGTTAAATTTACTGCTCAAGTTTGGGTTTTCCCATGTACTGAGATTTCCCCCTAAGAGTTTGGATTAACTAAAAGCGTGAGGTTTCTAAACCCTTTAAAACATGCTCACCGGGATTTTCACCTCTTCCGTTGCTTAGAAATAAAAAATATAAGTTGGCCTCTGCTTTGAATTTCTCTTGACACTGCTACTACACGGTGTATAGGTTTTATATTGCCATGAGGCACTTTGCCCTATCAATTGCAGTATTCGTCATGTGAAATCCTGGGTCAATTCTTTAGATGTCTAAGACTCTTGTTTTCATATCTTATAAGTGTGTAGGACAAACATAGAGTGTTATTGCTGCCACTAGATATCATCTCTAGTTAGCATTTCGGGGGTGCTGGGAGAGAAAACAATGTCTGGGTGATAACTCTTGTCAGTTTCCCCATTGTCAAACCCAATCTTACATTCCTCCACACTCTCACAATATTTCCCCATTGGGAACATGCCTGACATTGCAATTTCTCAAAACTGCAGCTCTGCAGTGAATGCCTAATTCCTGAAACGGCAAAATCTAACAAAAGCGGATTTTTTTTCCACTGATTTGACTGGCTGACTATTTCGAGGCTTTGCATGTGATGACCTGCTGTTCCTCACAAACAACATCTTTAATGTAGCCACACGGTTGTTCTGAAGTGGCGGGGCAATTAAATCCTCGGAGGGGAGCTGCCTGCGGGGCACTCAGAATTACTCCCCATGTCCAGAGTTTCTGCCACAGGCAAATTTTCCCCATAGGTTGCAGTTAGCAACTTACCAAGTAACAATCTGTTACTTGCTTTGGAACCCCAAACCCATTCAGCACCCCAGCGTACCCAGGCTAGGCTGTGGGTATGTGTCAGTTCTCTTGGAGTTATTTGTTTTGTGTTGTTTTAAAAATTGCTTCTCTCTCTCTCTCTCTCTCTCTCTCTCCTCTTGTTGATGTTTTTATATTTAAACATGAAAAGCCACTTTAGAGGAAAACCTGGCAATCCTGTTTTTTTATTACCAAAATAGATGACCTCTTTCTATCTTTGGACACATCACTTGTTTGGGTTCTTTATCTGTGTTTCATGTTTGTTAAAACTCTTGATGGAGTTATTTCAGCACAAATTCCCAACGTGACTGCTAAGGAAGATACACGTATTTACTTGCTTCTTCCCTGACACCACCCCCACCCCCACCCCCCACCCTCCACCTCAAACTCATTTTTATTACTTTTCAGGTGAGCCCCGAAGATTTCCCTCCTGATGAACCATGTCATGCTTCATTCCTCCACCTTGACGGAGAATGCGGTTTTAGAGACAGCTTTAATACAGTTATTTCATTCCCCTCTTCCCAATACTGCCACACACGCACACCAAGGTTTGCAAAGACCTAAGTAAGGCAACGATTGCTGGAGAGCCTGTCAGAACGCAAAAGGCAGAGCGACCGAGGATCCAGTCTTTTGGTTTTGGTTTCTCATGGAAATGAGATGGCTTTTATAAGACAGAGCCCAGCGAGCATTCTCCCCAGGCTGGGTCCGAGGAGCAGAAGGAAGACGGCTCAGGAAATGGGAGATGCGGGCATTCTAAAAGAACTCTGATGGGCCAACTGCTCCCGCCCCGTGAAGCTCCAACCCGCGCCGCGCTGATTCCCGCCACCGGCGCCCCTACTGCGAGGGCTGTGGCCCGGGATGCGGGTGTGTCCCTCTTCCTGCCGCCCTCCACTTGCTGAGCCCCGGGGTGCCGATCTCCCTAGTCCCGGTCTCCGCCATCCCTCCCCTGCCCCCCTACCCCCCAGCCCCCCGCTCCTCCGCCCTGCCTCCCCTCCCCCTCCTTTCTCCCACTTGTTGCGGCCAGTCCCGGAGACCTGCTTGTTTCGCTGGCTGATTGTAAAAGGGTTTGACTTGCAGCTGACCTCGGGTCAGGACTTTCTCTCCACTAATCCTGGCCTCTTTAAACACAAAAACACTTTGCCCTCTTCCCTTGCATCAGTCATCTTAATCCCCCCGGCGGCTGACACCCCGCCCGGTCTCTGAGCCCAGGCTGCACCCAAGTGAGTTGGGGGCGGACGCCCAGGCCGCAGGCTCCAAGCAGGTACCTGGGACCCCCAGCCCCTCCCGCTCCGAGCCCGTGGGGACGCAGCCGAGGGAAGGTTGGGGACCGGCAGCTCCCAGGCACCTGCCGACCTTGACCCCAGATTCAGAGGGAGCGTCCTGGGACCTCCGCCGGGACGACCAGGGGCCAAGCCTTGGAGGATCCAGGAGGCGGCGAGGAGAGACAAAGAGAAGGCCGGAGAGAAGGGAAGGGGGGATGCTGGAGGCAGCGAGGAGAGGAAGGGAGAGGCGAAGGGGAAATAAAGAAGTGATGGACAACGCGACTGGAAGGGGATTCTGAAAGGTGGAGAGGAAAAGAACTGAGCAGGATGAGGAGCGAAGGCCTGGAAGTCGCCCACTGCTCAGGGCTCAATTGTGAACCGAGCCAGAGAAGGGCGACCTCGGGAAGGCGGGGTTGGGGGTGGGGTTGTTGCCCCCGTCGGGAGGGGACCCAGGACCCGGATCCTGGGCGCAGGGCGCCGCCCGCCGCGTCGGTTGGGTTCCCGGGGGTGGGCGCAGCGGGGGCCGAGCGGGCGCGCAGCTGGAGAGGAAGGGCCCCGGGGATGGAGGGAGGGAGAGTGGGAGGAGCAGGAAGGGAGGCCGGGGAGAGAAGTGGGGGCAGGGAAGAGCTCGGCGGCACCCCGTCGGGCTGGGAAACGCAGGCCCGGGGCCGGGAGCAGAGGGCGAAGGTGAAGGTCCCTGCCTGCCCACTTCCCCGCCCCGGCGTCCCGGCCGGCACTCCCGATCCTGCAGGACTGGGGGGCCAGAACCGGGGCCCACTTTCCTGCGCTCCGCGCCTCGGGGAGCCCGCGCCCCCTCCCGCCTTCCTTCCTGGCCCGGCCTTTCAATCCCGCCAAAGAGTCACGCTGGAAAAAGAGCTGCGCCAAGGCCAAGTCTGCTTTTCACTCGAAGTTTCCAAGGAATCAAACCTATGATTACATTTCACCGCCGACGTATCTGGAGCCTCTGTCTCGCGGGCCAGGCTGCGGAAGCGGGGGTGGCAGCGCGGGGGCCGCGGGCGGCGGGTGCGGGAGCCCAGGTCGCCCTGGAGCGCGCCTTCCAGGGGCCTGCCACCCGCGACGAGTTTCTCGAATTAACCAGAATTTCCCGGAGACAGAAATCTGCGTGGCCCAGTCTTTGTCGGGAAGATGAAATGCGTGAATATGCGCGCTATTCTTCTCCCACAGGCATGATTTTAATAGACCTATCAGTCACGCTACCCGACACGCATCTGCAGAGCAGGCGCGCAGTACCCGCTACTGGTTTTAAGATTAATTCATTTCTAGCTACTGGTGGGTTTCTTTGGCGGGAGGTGATTCAAAGTCCTAACAACAATTACAGGGGCCAAATGGGTGGGTTTTTTTGTTTGTTTGTTTTTAAGATGAGGTGGTGTAGAGGGGGTTAAGAGACAGGCGGAAAAACCCTCCAGCAAAGCCTTGCTACCCTCAGCTAAGAGAGCCCGGCTGCGCGCAAAGGCCTGCCTACGAAGAATTCCCGCGGTTGTCCTCGCTGGAAGTTATGCAAACTTCGTAAAGGCCCCCAAATAGTCCGGTCCGCGCTCTCCACACGGGTTTCAAACAAAATAGAAATACCATCTCACGATTTAGGAAGCGACTGAAGCCATCATATAACAATTACCATCAGATAATATTTCATGAATATGATGGGGAGCACCTTGGCAAGAACTGAATTCACAGTTTGGTTCTGTAGTGGAATAAATCCGTGAATTTAAATGGGAGAAACAATGCGGGCCTGATGGGATCTCTTCCTGAGAGAGGAATCCTAGCCAATCTCTCTCCTCCCCCACCCAACCCCCATCCCATATTGTTTTTAAATGAAGTCATTAAAGAATTTGTTTTTCTCCTTGTCCTTCTAGCCAACCAAACAAATTCGCTGCAGTTTAGGGATTCTTATTTTAAGTCCTTTCTGGGTTTTTTAACAAGTGGCTTGGGGTACCTGGCATTGAATGTTTCAGCTGACTATGTATGAGGCACATACAGAAAAACGCCAAACTCTAAATCCATCTTCTGGGAAACCAACAGACAGGTCTGCCTGGAGTCCCCAGCAGACTGCGCAGCCTTCATAGTCTCAAACATTTCAAGTGTGACCCACATTACTAATAGGTGTGATGAGCTAAGACTTAGATGCCAAGAGTTGAGAATAGATATAAACTTGGGCATACACTTATGTGAGCACGGCCACACATCTGTCTGCCACTTTAGTAAGTGCAGGGAGAGGTTTCTAGCTTGGGAGTTAGCAAAAGAACTGGGGAGTCCATTTAACTCTGCGAATATCAGAGTAAATGAGGTCTGGCCCTTATGTGGGCTGGTGAGTTAACAGAGCATTACAGAATTTCCCAAAGCTTCTCTCCCAGAGGGGACTGTGTGTGGCATTTATTCCCAGATCTCATGATGCTGTTCTGCTTAGCAACCCACATATATCCAAACACTTTTAGGAGCCACTGTTTCACAAAGGATCAGATTTTTTTCCTGCTAAAGCAGGAAAAAAAAAAAAAAGAAAAAAAAAGAAAAGAAAGGAGGGGCGCTTTATTATCTTGTTTGGAAGAAGCAGTCGACATTTTTTTTTTTTTTTTGGAAATTTTTGCAGTCACTTTAAGAAATGGGTGGTTTAAGTAAAAGTATCAAAATGACTCCAAAAAAATTACACATCAATTGTCAGGTTAGCATTTTACTTAAAGCTATTCTTTAATGCAGGTTGAATGTGATTCTCATTAACTCACCAAGATAGGCCCATTTTTGGAAGGATAGTCTACTCATTCCAGGATAAGAAAAGATTTTGAGAAAATGAGGGGGTTGAAGAAATCAACATATTTTGATCTGGGTTAAAGGTTTCTTTTTTCAAAAATATAATTTCACTTTTATGTTGTGACTAATTTCAGAACGTATTTGCTACAGTATAACTTTAAAATTCAATATTTAATGCTGTCAGATTACTTGAAGACAAAGTTTTACAGAAAACTTTAAATTCCAGAAAAAAAAAACTTCACTGTACCAATAAACACCTAGAAAAAAATATAACTAAAAATTTTAAAGCGTTAACCAACCTTGGATATGGTCAGGAATAATAAACACCGCATTTTGCATTCACATCGGTTAGCAACTTGTATCCCAGTTCACTGGGGCTGGGGGTGGGGGAGAGGGGGGAGAGAGTGGCCAATTTTGTGTCTGTGTGCGAAAATCCAACAAAATTATTCAGCTCTTTCTCAAGGAGAAAGAAGCCAGAGGGAGGGATGGAGGGGGCTTGGTTACAGTACATTTTGGTTCAGAGATTGTGTTTCCTTGAGCCCAATCTAGATAAATTCCACCTGCAATCTTGTTAATTGCGGGGAAATTGGGGCCCTCATGCCCTGCAGTGGTCTTTTGTCATCCAACCTTGGCCTGGTCCCGCCATTGGGCTCTTCTCTCCTGGGGGCACGGATCTGGGGCCGGCCAGAGGATGCAAAGCCCACAGGAAGGAATCAAAAAATCCCGCAGTGCCGGCCCAAAGATACAAACACACCGAAGGGCCGGAGTACACAACGACTTTTTTTCTTGTAATTATTTCCCATTCTGTATTAACACTGTAAACTCTACAAAACAATCCATTGGTTTTAACTTCCTTCCCTTCCACTGAACTCAGCTCCGTAAAAATCGTACCCTCTCCCCTGGGTTTCCCTCCCCTCTTAAACCATGCTGATAATTTCTCCTTCGTCAGACTTACTAATTGTATTTGGAGCCCGTAAAACATGCATATACAATTAGCACGTTTCAAATTTATGGGAAGAACCGAGTTTTTTTCCTCTCTTAAATTTATTGACTCGATGCGTTTTTAAAGAGGGGTTATCTTTTTCGTTTTTTACTAGAAAGGCTTTTTAGGAAACTATGTACATAATCTGAATACCCCTCCCCACGCTGAAACGCCAAAATTAAAATTTCACAATGCATTTACAAGAAATAATTACAAAACAAAAAAAAAATGGAAAAGCTCAGATACAGAAAAGTTTTACAAAAACTCAGAATATAACGCTGCCATCAGAAAGGGGGTGGGGGCATCTCTTTGTATAAATTAACAAACCAACCCAAGAGTGGTAACAACTACGAAAAACCTGTGTTTGGATCTGCCTTATTACACCGATAACAGATGCGAACAGCTCCCGGGCGACCACACGCCAGCAGGAAGCGAGGCAGGACGGGCGCGAGCGCGCCGGCGGGATAGAAAAGTTGGGGTCGCCTCTTGCTTGGCTTGGTCTTTGTGTCCCCTCCAGCAAAGAAACGCTTCCAGCCTCTGTGGATGATAAATACTGTACAAAAAGTCTCAAGAAAACACCAAGTTCAGTCTAAAACGCACGACTGTGTCCGCGCCTAGCCGTTCCCAGAAGCTCCCAGGCAGGCGAGCGGGGGCCAGGGGGTGGTGTCACCTAGTGTTCGTCGCCAGTGTTTCCCTGGAAGGAAAGAAGGTGGAAACGTCTGCACAAAAGCCAGGCCGCGCGGGGCCGGGCCGGGCACCTGGGTCTGGCCGCACGTTCCTTCTCGCGCGTCGCCGGCGCGGGCCGCAGTCCCCCTCGCGTCCCTAGATGTGCGTCAGGGGCACCGTGCCGTTGACGCCCGCGCCCGCGCCCTGGTAGTGCTGCGGCAGCGAGTGCAGCCGGCTCTGCGCCGCCGCGGCCGCCGCCGCCGCCGGGTCGCCGCCCTCGCCGGCCGGCAAGTACATGCTGATCATCTCACGCAGGTCCCCGGGGCATGGCGCCCGCGAGTGCGCCGGGGCCGGCGGGCTGCCGCTGGGCTCCGACTTGACTAGAGAGCCGAGAGCGCCCAGGGCACCCGACGAGGCGGCCGCCGCCGCCGCCGCCGCCGCCACGGCCGAGTTCTGGTGCGCGCCACCCGCGGCGGCGGCGGCGGCCGCCGCGGCGCCGTAGGGGAGGCCGCCGTAGCCCGAGGGCGAGGCGCTCATGTAGCCCTGCGAGTTGGAGATGGGGCTGTACTGCAGCGCTCCCATGTCGTAGCGGTGCATAGGCTGCGGGTTGTGCGGGTGCGCGTGCGGATGGTGCGGGTGAGGATGCGCCGGGTGCGCGTGCGGGTGCGCGCCGCCGGCGCCCGGGTGCTGCCCGTAAGCCAGCTGCGCCTCCTGCATCATGGCCGCGGCCGCGGCCGCCGCCGCCACAGAGCCGGGGTAGGCGCCGTTGGCCCAGCCGTTGACGTGCGCATAGCCGCCGCCCGCCGCGCCGCCGGGGCTCTCGAGTCGCTGGCCTACGGCCGCCGCGCCCACACCCACGCCCATGGCCACGGCGGCGCCTCCGCCGCCTGCGCCGGCCGCCAGCAGCCCGCCGGCCAGCGAGTACTTGTCCTTCTTGAGCAGCGTCTTGGTCTTGCGGCGCGGCCGGTACTTGTAATCCGGGTGCTCCTTCATGTGCAGGGCGCGCAGCCGCTTCGCCTCGTCGATGAACGGCCTCTTTTCGGCCTCGGACATAACCTTCCACTCGGCGCCCAGGCGCTTGCTGATTTCCGAGTTGTGCATCTTGGGGTTCTCCTGGGCCATCTTGCGCCGCTGCCCTCGGGACCACACCATGAAGGCGTTCATGGGCCGCTTGACCCGGTCCTGGTTGGCCTTGGCGCCCCCGCCGCCTCCGCCGCCGCCTCCCCCACCGCCGCCCACTCCGGCCGGGCCTGACAAGTTCGTGGGGGCCTGGGCGCCGCCAGGCGAGTGCAGGTCGGTCTCCATCATCATGCTGTACATTGGGGCGGCTCACGGGTTCACCGGCACCACGCAGAGAGGGCCTGGAGCATAGACGGCCAGGGGGCTGGGAGATGGAGAGGGACTCAAACAGAGCGATACTTGGGGGTGGGTGTGTGGGGAGAGGTCTTAGCGGAGAGAAGAAGGGGGGAGGTGGAGGCAAAAACAACAAAAAAGAAGCAAAAAACACACGCACTCAGCGCCGGTCCGCTCACAGGTGGAAAGTTTCTCCTCGTGCACAAACCACTTGCCAAAGAGGGTGATGACCGGGGTCGCTGTCCTCGCCGCCGCAGCAGCTGCAGGGTCGCTCTCGGCTGAGCAGTGCAAACAGGTGCAATCGTGGCCAAGTTGCAGCTCCACTTTGGGGGACGAGAATGATGCGCGGGCCCCGATCCGGGACTCTCGTCTCCTCCTCGTCGGCCGCTGTCGCCCGGCGCTGTCTCCTTCCTGCTGCACTCGGTCCTCAGCGGCCTCCAACTCCGGGGATGCAACTTCTAGCTGGGCGGCGCGCCGCGTGCGCTGGGCATGTGCGGGTCCCAGGTGCCTAGGGGGGAGCGAGGCGCCGAGGGGGGAAGGGAGGGGGGCTGAGGGGATTACAGTGCAGCTGGGGAGGGGGGCCGGGGGCAGCCAAGGGAGCGCAGGCGCGCAGAGAAGTCCAGGAAGCCGGGGCCGCCGAGCCCGGGCTGCCCGCTGCCTGCCCGGGGCCCTGCGCTGGGAGTGGAGGCGCACACGGGGCCGGCGGCGCGCGGGGCCCAGCAGCCATACGCCCGGCCCGGGCTGCCATTAAATGCGCGCGCCGCGGCCAATGGGAGCTGGCGGCGGCGGTGATTTGCATGGCGCGCTGGCGAGTGACGTGAGGAGGGAGTAGATACACTGGGCGCGGGCGGCGGAGCGGGGAGGAGGGGAGAAAGGAAGGGGGAGCAGGGGCAGGAAGGAGGTAGAGGGGGGGGCGGGGGGAGGCCCGGGAGGGGGTCACCGCCGAGCTGCTTCCTGAGAGCGCGCGGCGGTGGCGAACTCCGAGCTCACCCTCGCCTCTCCCAGCCCGCGCGCTCCACGTGATTAACGCCTGGATTTAAAAGCTAGACGGAGACAGAATCGTTCGGGGAGGGGGGGGGGGTCAGGAATACAGCCCCCGGCCACGTTTAACCGGGCGCATCCTTGACCCAGCTCCTCCTCGGCCCACCGCCCGCCAACTCTGCGCCAGCTGGGAAGGGGGAAAGTTGGCAACCGTGGCAGGAACCCGCACTCATCGCCGCCCCAGGGCTGGAAAGGAGGGGCGCGACCTCAGGCGCGGGAAGTACTGGCCGCCGCTGTAAAGCCCCCCTCGGGATCTCCTGCGAGGCTTGGGCAACTCAGTCCCCTTCGCCCTCCCAGGGATTTGTGCTCCACTGCAGCGTGTTCTGAAGTTCTCCAGTGCCCCCTCTCGTAGGCAAGGCCTTCACAATCCAGGCCCCAGTAATCCCCGTAACGGGGGAGCATTTGTGTCGGGCTTGGCTGCACAGCTTCCTTTTAGCATTAGCCCTGAACTTTTTTTTTTTTTT
Source organism: Myotis myotis (assembly GCF_014108235.1). Taxonomy (NCBI): domain Eukaryota; kingdom Metazoa; phylum Chordata; class Mammalia; order Chiroptera; family Vespertilionidae; genus Myotis; species Myotis myotis. The sequence goes on from NW_023416335.1 coordinate 27,600,763, forward strand.
TTTAAGGATCTCTTTTAATAAGCCTGGCTGTTACAGTCACACACTCTCCCCAGCTTGGCGCTTCTTCCTCCTAAAATGGAATTTCTAGTAAGCTCGAAAACAAGAGCTATCTGGAATCTAGTTACTTAACAACAGTTGAAAAAGTTTAAAATCGCACAAGAATGAGGTAGCCCACGCTCTTCTGGAGAGCATCTTCCACAAACTGTTTGCTTAAGAATTTCCCAAACTGCGTGAACGGAGCAAGGCCTCCAGGAAGCGAGTCGGAAAAGTGGGGTTTGGGGACCAAGAGACAGATACCGCTTTCTTGCATTATGCAAATGAAAGGTTCGGTTCCGGAAGTGGCTGAAACATCCACCCGCGGTTATAACTCATAAACCTCACAGTATCTAACATAACACCATTGCACTCGGGGTACCTTTTCCATCCGGGTGATGGATGATAGGAAAGAGCCCAAAGACTTCTGACGGAACATCGTGGAGAGACGATGCACCCCTCCTGCGCCCTCAGGGAGTAACGGGCGTCTCCATGAGCACCAGAGTGGGAGGTGCTTGGGAGATGGCTGGTGGGTGAAGTGGAGCCTAACCGAGGCGGGGAGACTGACCTTCTTGAAAGAGAAGTAAACACACATACGATCATGATCACTAGGGTAGTAATAAGGCTGTTTAAATATGTTGGGCAGTGAATACGTGACACCTCTACTCCCCCCCCCCCAACTCTCTGTCCCCAATTAAAGAAGAAATCTGAGGTTGTGAATTTCCTGACCCTATTGCTTGTCCACAGTACAGGGATAATGCCTTTTTTCCTGTCAATTACTATGATTATTACTGTAGCTTTTTATTATTATTGTAAGGTTGCTATAGTATGCAATGCAACAGTAAATTGGTCTCTGCAGATTAAACTGATTTCATTTCAGGCTATTCAGCATTTAATAGTGAACTCATTGAAAAATATATAATTATATTAGAAAGGAAATGTCATTTCATATTTATCTTTCACTAAATATCTAGGTTATAAACTTGGTTTTCATCCAGCTTCTTATTTCACCCATCGAGTTTGTTAAATCTTTTTATTTGTTTCATGTACTACCTCCAAATATCAGTTACATTGTGAATGAACAAACAAAAAAAAAGAACAAGAATATTGTTTAAGAATACTATAGATCCGTTTTTCCTTTGATAATTTAAGAGGTGATGGGTGTGCAGTGAGATCCAGTGTGTTATGGAAAGTCAGCAAGACTGAAATAAAGGAAATGGTTTACAAATTATAAACTATATTATCCACTTAGCCATTGAAAGATTTCTTTCCTCTGCTTTTCAATTTAGATTTTAAACCAAATAGCCTAAGACCCCCTGAAAATACTTTGTATGAATCAGGCTTGGCACATTATTTTCCATATCAATGGAGCAATTTATTGTATAACCACCCCGCACTCCAGTGTGCATTGCAGGAATGCTTTATGTTTTTGGGAACTTGGATCGCTGACTTTGAAATGGTCTAGTTTCTTTCTACATAGTCCTGAAAATTGTTTCCAAATATGACATTACCCTTGTTTTCCAGAGCACCTAAATGGGAAGTAAATGGTTTAGCCTTTTATGAGATCGCACTAGTGCTTAGCATTTGGGGCGCTCTCCATAAGTCCTTTTTAGTGAGGAGATGTTCCCTGGGCCCAAGCGGGCACACACTATGGGTGCCCATGTGCATAAGTATTAACTGAAGCTGCAGGTATAACTTGTTGCCAAGCGATAGATGATTGGCAGCTGCTGCCAGTGCCAATTAGGCAGTGGCGGGGCACTGCGTGCCAGACCTCTCAGTGCCTTGAATCCTGGCACAAAGATTGGAGAGCGTCATATCAACTCCCGCTGGTAATGGCTTTTGGGAGCCTCAATTTCTTGCTCCTTCTGACCCTTCTCCCCAGTAACTCTTTAAAAATAGAGAAAACAGTCCAAAATCAGTTTGAAAAACACGTCTTCTCCCTATTCTGTTTCTCTCCCCCTCCTCCCCACCCCCTGTTTGGCAGGAACCTCCTTCAAACCCAGAACTTTCTCAAAGGCCAGGCGCTGGAGGGTTTGAAGACAGACTGCACTATTTACCAGAAGCGCCAGAACCCAGACCACTATCGAAGGATTACTTCACTGTTGATTGACCAAATTTGCTCTCTTGGCAATTTAGAAACTTCATTGTGCCTCTGTGCTCAAAATGCCAAAGGGAAGATCCACTTAGAATGCAGATAAGTAAAGATGCTGGTTTTTTTTTTTAATTTCACTTATGGAAATGATCCTTAAAGAAAATTCAAATCAAAGCCATCATTAGAAGAAATTACATAGATGTATATGTATATGTACATGCATATACACAATATTTTCATACATATACAGTATGTGTACCCACAGGATATATGCACACAAGTGTATATACATAGAATGTATGCATACATATATACATCTATATACATAGAGGGTATATGTATAGAAAATGTGCAAGTGAATATATACACATGTATATACGTGTGTGCATATGCACACCCATATATACAGTATATGCATGTTTACATGCATGTGTACACACACAATACACATGCATACATATGTATGTGATGTATTTAGGAAATATACACGAGTCCTTGACTTTCAAACAGATTGAGTTCTAGACTTTAAATCTAACACCATTAGCTTAAATTGCCTAAATAGAGTAACGCAAACTTAGATTTTGCTTTGCCCACCTCTATGTTGTGTTCAGGAGAAATCTGGGAAGTAGCCAGATCACTGGACAGAATCCCCGCCCTGCCCCTAGCAATCTCTAATGAAAGCGAGTTTTCAGGCACCTAGAGGTTACTCTCTGTACCAGCGCCAGACTCAAGCTCCCAGCAAGCAGAGAGATGGACAGGTTAGGAGTTCTGGGGAGACAAAGATCACAGGGAAGAAAACGACACACTCTTCCTGTCTCCCTTCGCCTTGCCTGTCCTGGTGACACCCTCCGGGGAGATGTCCATCTATGTCCGCTGCACTCACACCATCTAGCTCCAGGGGCTTCCGAGACCCCTTAAGGACTCAGGCCGCGTGTCGGCGCCTCTGTGGACTGCCCAGGGCGCAGTCTTTCCAGACTCTGGTGTTGCCCCAAAGGGCTGAGACCAAAGTTCTAGGGAGGCAAATCACGAGAAAGCCGCCAATTCCTAGGCAGGACTTTTGGAGAGAAAAGGGCGATCTGAGTGAGGAAGAGGAGAAGGCGGCACAGGAGAAAGACAGAGGAAGACAGTTTAATTAGAAGAGCCTTTCGAGGTCATCTAGGCTAACTGGAGGGCCTCCAACAGGAGGCGCAGGCCGAGAAGAGACCCGAAAGCGCGCGCGTGGGAGGGGACCGCGGGTCGGGCTGGATGCGGGCTGGAGAGGAACACCTAGCAGGCGAGCCGGCGGGGTGGAGGCTGGCTCCACTCCCCACCCCCCACTGCCTGGAGCCCCGGGAGGCGCGGGGTTAGCTCGCGGGGTGGCGGAGCCTCCTCCCAGGCCCCGCGTGGGTCTGCCCTGACCCAGCCAACAAACGGGCCGCGATCGCCGTCTGCTGGCCGCTGCCGCCCTCGCCGGCCTCGGGGAGCTACTGGGCCTGAGGCCCGGGCTCTTCACCGCCCGCCCCTCTCCGGCTCCTGCACGCCCCGCCTCCAGCTCTGGGTTCCTGGGCTCATCCCACGATTTGCGCGCCAGGGCGCGCAGGTGACGGGCCGGGAGTCGTGGGGGTGCTGGTCTCTCCCGGTCCCCGGGTGCGCTTGAGTACCCCTCCCCCCATCCCACCTCACCCCACCACTGAGCCCTAGTCGGGCTCCCTGGGCTTCGCTGTTCCCAAAAGACAAAGGCATCAAAGTAGCGCAAAAGTTTTTTTTGTTGTTGTTTTGTCTTTAGAGAAAAAAAATAGGGAAAAAAGGGGAAGTGAGGAAGGAGAAGGAATAAAGAATCGCGTTCCAGTACGGAACTTGGAGCGACATCTGTGCCACTAGGGACAGCAACAGAGCAGATCTTTGTAGCCTCCCTGAGTACACAAGTCCACCGTCCTTTCTCCACTGAAAGCGTCGGGACTTGGAGGCTGTTCCGGGAGCGTCCACGGGGAAAGGGGAATAAAGCCCTTCCCCTCGAAAGTCAGTAAAGCTTCCTCTCCAGCGATCGGTGTGGAGATCCCTAAAACCGCAGTGAATAGCAAACAACCCAGTGTGTGTGCGCGCGCGCGCGTGTGCGTGTGTATGTGTGTGTGCGTGTGCGTGTGCGTGTGTATGTGTGTGTGTGTTGTGCCTCCTCGCTCCCTGGGTGAACGCATTTGGAGAATCTCTGGGAGCGTTCGAGTAGGGGCTCACCCTGTGAGCAGTACTCACACATATAATTCAAATTTCACAGCTGACCTGCTCTGAAAACCTCAATCAGCTTCTAATTGAAGGGAAAACAAAATATTGCTTCCCTACAGCAGAGCTAACGATTTAATCATTATATCAGACATTATAGCTTTTAATTAGGCTAATGCTGATACTGTATGGAAAGAGATAATTCAACACAGTTCTTGATGAATTCTGTAATTGGGTTAACGGCGGAGCCGTTGGGGGAGAGACGTCAATATTCAAGCTGCGTCTGTAGCCACCAGGTTTATGAATGAGAGAGAGAAGACAAGGGAGGAAAATACTGGGACCGGAGGGGAGCATCGCGCCCTCCGCGGCGGCGGAGCTGCGGGCGCTCTGCAGGGAGGGCAACCCGGCCGGGAGCGAAGCTGGGCGGTCGCTGCGTGCCAGGCTGCCCAGGCCTCGCAGCCACCTCCAGCTCCTCCCGCCGCTCCGCTTGCCAGGCCTCCTTTTGCGGGGAACTTTGCGAGAAGAATCTGACAGGCTACCTGCCCGGTAAATCTGGGCGCTGGGTGCCCAACTAGCCCAAACCACTTGGGGCAGAGGACGGGGCTGCCTGCAGCTTCAGCGCGCAGTTCTCCAGGGTGGTCTTTAAAAACACGATCTCTTCCAGGGCTCCCACCCCTCGCCTTGCCCGAGTGCCAGCCCGGAGGACGCAGCGTTCCCCCAGACAAGAGCAGTCCTCGCCTGCCCCTGACTCTGGGGGTGCGGTGGGCGCGCGGCGCGCGAGGCACCTGTGGGCACAGCAGGCTGCCCGCATTCTCGGGTCCACACCGGTGACTCGGGGCTCGGGAGGAAAGTGGCTGGAGTGGGGACGCAGGCTATTTCCCAGTAGCCTGGCCTAGCTGGCCTTCGCGAACCCGCTGCCCGACTTTGGGGCGGCAAAGATTGGCCAACTAAGAAGGGCTTAAGTCACTAAAAGTCCTACGAGGGAGCGGGTAGGGAAAAGAGCTGTCAAATTCGTCTGCATAAAGTGAATTTGTCCAGGGGGCGTCCGGTGAACCCACTCTACCTACTCCCCATTCAACCTCGCCAACTACGGCCTGGCCTGGCCTTGGGTTTGGGGATCCTCAGGGATCCCTCTCGCCCCCTGCGAGGGACAAGCCCCTCCTCCCCCTGGGCGCGGGGCGGCCCAGAGCTGAGGCCGGGCTGGAAGAGCGGTCCCCGCCCTCTTCTGCCTCCCAGATTTCTAGGAACCGCAGAAGTTGCGTACAAGTCGATACACCGCGTAGCTGAGACTTGGCCGTGCCAGAGGAGACGGTCCGAATGCCTTAAATTTGGAGGAGAAAATACCCGCGCTTCCAAAATTTGGATGGGCTTGAGAAAGCCACCTGAGCCGCGCCCTCTTCGGGTTTAACCCTAAATGTTATGTACACTTTATATTTCTGCAGCCCCCTCCCGCCCTTTTTTTTTTTTTTTTTTTTTTTTTTTTACTCTTTGGCTTAACTACCGAAGTGCAATATTCTCCTTCAAGACAAATATACTGTATTGTGATTCATCCTTGTCTTATTTTGTCAGTAATTACCACAAAATTAAACGGGTCACTGCTAAAGTTTCACTTACACAAACCCCGGTAATTAACCGTTTGAATACACCTTTTTGTGTTGTATAAAAGTTGTAATTTTCTAACGCGTGCCGTTTTTTATTGGTGAAGAATGCTTGAGTTCAATGTGATAATAATACAAAGCACCTCATCTGAGCAGGAGGTGTGTCGGTTTCTTTCTGAGACAGTGTAAAGACTCAGCACGGATCAAGATTTTTGGAATTGGGGAGGGGGGGGCTCCCTAACTATTCAAATGAAAATTTGCAGAACATTAAGGTCTGAGAATATAGGGCATCTGTTTACTCTAACTTCTAAAGTCAAAATCCTTGGGAGAAACTGAACCAGACCCTGCAGTTAAACAGACCAGCCCAGCAGGCCCTGTACCCCAGTGCAGGGAGAAGGTGGAGTTTGATACAGGAGGCTGCGGTGATTGATGTTCACCCCACAGAAATAAAAAAAACAACAGTGTTTTGAGCACATGCAGTGTCCCAGTCAAGTCCAGGTGAGCCCCGGGCCAGCGGGTGTACGCTGGAGAGAGCACTGGTTACTAGTAAACATTGCCTTTTTCATGTTTTCTCTCATTAGCCCCCTAATAGAAAAGGCATCAGTCACAAGAGGAGACAAGTCATAAGGAATTTCTATATGAAAAGAAATACAGTGAAATCAGAGATGCTTTTTTCTTACAGGCCATCCCTGTTATTGCAAATTAGATTAGCTACACAGGCTTCAATATAAACGTGACATGAGGTTCACATGAGTGAAAGGACGATCCACTCCAATCTCTCCTTTCATCGAAGCGTCTCACATAAATTACATCTTGTCCTTTAATACACTTTTCAATGAGATTAAAACATCACTGTGACACCATTTCAAGCCTTTTCAGTCGCATGTGTTGCTTACTTCAGAAAACAGCAAACAGGAAGTGGGTCCCTGGAAATCTTCAGGCAGCGGGATTGGACCACCGCCCTGTGCTCTACTCTAAGCTAAGAGAGGTGCCCCTTAGCTCCGTGTGAATACCTTGTATCTTACCTCACAGAGGCAGAAGCCATCTGTCCTGCCAGGGGAAATCAGATCATTCGTCAATATTTGCCGTGGCAGTCTTTCCACAGCAGGGATGGGGAAGGACCTGCAGCCCCCCCCCCCAAAGCATCCCCCCACATTAACCATTTTAGGGGACCAAGCACCATGAATATGAGATGGAGGGAGGTTGGGTAGATCATAAAAAAGAGCCAAGTTTTAGATAGCCTTTAAAACTTACATCTTAACTGAGGGGCAGTGAGGAAAAAGTGGGTGAACAGTGGCGTTTTCTACAAAATTGGCTAAAGGGAAATTTCCAGCTCTCTATGTGGCTGCTGGGTGCCATCTCTCCCTTTATGGACGGACTGCTCTTAGACTAGCACCCACGGCTTTGGGGAGTGGCCCCAGAAGGACAGAAGGCCCCATCAGGCGGCAGAGGAGGGGGGTTGGGGTCTCAGGGTAGAAACTCTGCATTTTCTTTGTTTTAGCTACCTGAAATTGTGCTCAGCACTCAGAACACGTAGCCCAGTTTGCTCCTGAAGAGGGGCTGACTACCACCCTTCTTTGCAGCTGGTTGTACCCTCTGCCTTTGCACCTATAGGCTGGCCACCTGGAGCACAGGCGGAGAGGGGTCCCAGTGGCCTCCTCCTACTTGTGAGCAGAGATCAGGCACAGCTAGTCTAGCGGCCCTGCCCCAGGGTTGGGCAGGTTCCTCTGAGGGATGACCCCTTCTTTCTATTCCAATCCTGTGCCCCCTCCCCCGCCCCCAACACCAGCTGCTGACACCCACATCCGGATTGGCCTTTTGCTCCATCCTTCCCCGTGACAACCAGGACCCAAATACCAGGCCACCTGGAAGTTTTCTGTCATATTCAGAGAGCACACCTGGCATTCTCTACGGGCACAGGGCATCAGGGAGAAAGGCTGCTCGGTGGGAGCGCTGAGAAGTGGGGGGAGGGGTGGAATTCCTTTCTGCGTGGGTCTTGTCTGCATCCACAGCTGAGCGCCTCAGAGGGCCCTGGCCAGGACATTACCCCTTCTGCCCAGGCCTCGGGACCCACCCGGCCCTCGCTGTGGAGTAACACCGCGGTCCCAATTCCAGCAGAGACAACCCCCTACCCTTAGGCCAGGGCTTCTCGGGGGGTCCTCTGTGCCAACTGGGGAGCCATCAGTGCTGGCTCCCCTCCCTCGCCCTTCACAAAAGAGCTTCCAGAACTCCGTCCCCTCCGCGCTCCTGGAAATCGATGGAGTAAAGCGGGCTTTTCATGGGTTAATTGACTGGCTGCCGCTATCGTGTTCGAGCACCTGTTTCTGGCGAGGAGGCAGCCAGCCTCGTCTTGTTCCTGGTCGATGGCTGTCGGCCTCGCCCCGACCCGTCGACTTCAGCACCAGCCACCACCGAACACCCATTTCACCTTGGAAACTTGGGGGTTTTCCTCTCCGCGGGCGGCTCGAGCCCGGAAAACAGGGGCGGAGGCGGGCGCGGGTGGATACAGTGTTGCCGAGCGGGTGCGATTTCGCAGGAGGAGGGAGGGCGCGCTGTGGGGACTTGGTGCCCGCGTGGGGGTCACCCCCTATCTAGGCGGCCCATTCAGCAGGCAGAAGCTTGGGGCACACCAGTCCCCACTTTGCAGCGCCCTCGTAGCCAGCGGGATTGAAGTGCTGGCGGCGCCCGCGGGGTTCCCGGCCAGGCGCCGGCTCCAGCGTCACTCGCAGTGTCAGGACTCGCTGCTCATTGATTCGCGTGTGTGGCAGCATTAACACAGTCAAGACCGCCGGTCAGTCAAAGTTAAATTGATTCTTTGCCCCAAACGCCGCTCATTAAATGGCACACGCTCAACATGTTAATTTTTGAAACGTAATTTCAACCCTCGGATTTCGTTCTCAGCGCTGCCTCGTGCCCACGGCGGAGCGCAGGAGCCGGCGCGGCCCAGGGCAGGGGCGCAGGGCGCTCTCTGGCCTTCGTGGAGGGGGCAGGAGCGGCACTGGCCCCGGGAAAACGGGAAATGCAGCGAATCTGACTCTCTCGCTGAAATGGAGAGGTTCGACCTCCCTCCTCCTCCCCGAAAGTGCGACCCAGAGAGAAACAGAGGCTCGGTCCGCTGGGCGGCGGCCAATCTACAACGCCCGGGAGGAGGAGGGGAGGAGTGAACCTGCAGAGAAGAAAATGACAAATGGACCCCGCGCGCGAGTACGCCTGCGGCGGCCGCCCCAGCTGCCCACCTGTTCTCCGCGGCCGACGGAAGCTGCGGGGACAATCCTTGACCGAGAGCCGCGGGCCACACCGCGCCCGCTCCCCCGGCCGCTCCGCCCCCCCCCCCTCCCAGCTCCCGCACCCGGAAGCCCCCGCGCCAGTTCAGGACACACTTACAGTTAGTTCCTCCTCCAGCTCCCGCGGCCCCCGGAGCCGGTCCGGCGCGGCCGCGCCCCCAGCCCAGGCTCCCCGGGACCGGCCGGCCCGCTCTGTGCGGGGAGCGCGCCGCGGCCCTGGGACCCCAGCCGGGTCGGCTCCCGGCGGCGCCTGCACCGCAGACCCGGCGCCGGCGCCACGCGCACCCTCACACGCGCACCCTCACACGCGCACCCTCACACGCGCACCCCCGCTCGCACACTCGCTGCACACGCACATGCTCCCCTCTCGCGCCGCGCGCACACCCTCCCAGACACACACGCTGCAGGCGAGAGAGACAAGAAAATGAAATTTATTATCGATAGAAAAGACTTTAAAGACAATTTCAAGTTATTGTTTCTCTCTGGGAAAAGGGGGAATCCCTCCACATAATGAAGCGCCTTTTGTGTGGCGCCGAACAATACCAAACAAGTATTCTAATAAATAGCCACTTTTTTGTTCCTCCTCGACAGTGAATAGAATGGAGCAGTTGGTTCTGGAGCAGCTGCGACGCCGTTTTGAGCTGGGAGGTGGAGCCGCGTCTCCTCGCCCGCGCTCCCCGCGCCGCCCCAGCCCCTTACCCCCCGGCCCCCCCCCCCCCCACCAGTCGCCCTCCTCCTCTTCCCTCCGGCCGCCCAGCCGCCGCCCGCTCGCTCCCCACTTTCCTGGCCCCTGGTCCCTCGTCACCCCACCCCCATCCCCACCCTCACCCCCGACCCGCCCTGGCCTCAGAGATTCGGGCTCAGTACAACTGCAGTGACCTGAAGACCATACCCCCCCTTGCCTCCTGCACCTCCACCCCATAAAAAACTGTCACTTCTACCAACACACAGGCTACCCATGGGCGCCTCCAACAGCTCGTCGGGTCCTTTCCCAACCTCGGGACGGGAGGACGTCAGTCGCCCCACCCGCAGTCCGGAGTCCCAGCGGTGCTTCGGTCGTTTCCTGGGGTTATCAGCCCTACCCCCTGCCCCCCCCCCAGCCCCCTCCCCAGCCCCCCCCCCACACACACACACCCGCCTCCTCCAGTCCTCACTCTAGGCTCCCTCCTCTCGGGGATGTATAGCTTCAGCTTTGTTCTCCCGTTCAGAGGACAGACAATTTGGCCTAGCGCCCCCCTCCTCCCCCCACCCCGCCCAACCTCTGCTTCGCGGTTTTAAACACTCCCCCCCGCCCCCGCTTCCTCCCTTGCCTTTGCGCCTAACGGCAGCTGCTGAACGAAAGACGGTGTCTAACTGAAGATTAGTATTGTGGACACAAAACAACAGGTAAAAAGTCGCCCCGGCCGTGCGGCCTCAGGTTCCCCGGGCGCACGGTTGGGTTGGTGGGGAGCCCTGCTGTGCTGTGCCACCACCCCGCCTCCGGACGCGGACCCTCCCTGCGCCCTAAATGACTGTGCGGGCAAGCCCCGGGGCTCCTTCGAAGGACAGTGCTGCCCTCTCCACCCGGCCCGCCAGCCAGCGGGCAGAGGAGAGCATCTATAGCAAAGAGATGGCAGCCAGGCAGCCGGAGCTGGCTCTCTCTCTCCTCTCACCTCCCTCTGTCTCTGCCTCTTCAATTGTGTAAAGTTGTCAGCACTTCGTACTTAACACTAGCACCCTCTGATCCTCTCCGAAGATGTGTCAAAAGCAACTGTCTTTCTAAAATTGATGACCCCGTGTTTTACCCAGAGGACTTATGTCCCCCTCCCACCAGAAAGAAAGATATTCACCAACATGAACAAAATAAAGAAGTGCAAGTGCGGTAGACGTGCTTGTCCGGCCCTGGGTGTTTCAGGGCGTAGGGTGTGTACTCATGGATGCATCTTACACAGACGGGAGCGCGGTTGCTTTCATTGCTGGCAGCTGCATTTTTCTGGAGGTCCTTGTCTGTCTAGCTCTAATTGTGGCGACAAAAGACCAGCATGACTTTTACTCAATGGACCTTAATCCAGAGAAACACTGTCATTTGCAAATTATTTCTCAATCGGACTAAGTATTTAGGAGTGCAAAGAGAGGAGGGAGTGTTTTGGAAATCGGCAAAGAACTCCGATATTAACCAGCAGCTCACTTCCCCCAAAGTGTAACCTTAGAACGCCAAGTAAAGCAGGTACGTTCCCATTACTTGGGAATTATTTTGTTTTGAAAGCTACTTTTGCGAAACCGTATTCCCATGGAGGTTAAGGTAATTCGGTTCTGTCATATAAGATGCTGGTGACAACGGGAAGAGAGACTTTGGTCCTTGACATTTAAAAAAAAAACAACGGGTTTGTGCAGGAATCTTGGGATGGGAAACGGGAGGTACGTTGGCGTTGGACCGGTTCCAGCAGGCATCGGAAAGCTTTTCCCTTTTGTATGGAAAATGGAAACCTTTTGGAATCCAGATTTAAAACTCTGACTTACATTTTACATGTTAAATCGCTGAAAGATTGGGTACAACACTGCCGAAAGCTTCAAAACCTGCAAATATTTGAATGGTTCTTGTACGCGGAGCAGCTGCCAGTCAGCTGGCTTTGACAGGCTGCCACGATTTTGTCACTTAATGGTGGGTGTTAGGCTAAGTGCAAAACACTCTGGCAAACAGATGTCAAACTCACATCTCGTATCAGTGGGGGTTGTGAAGTGGAATTTCAACCCACAGCTAGGTCGTGCGCACAGGAGCACAGGTGTACAGCAGCCCAGCCCCGGGCGCTGGGAAGCGACCTTGGACTTCTGTAGAAGCCAGGACGCGCCCCTCTCCCGGCCCTTGCAGAGGAGGAGTTGGGGGGCGGGGTGCGTAGTGCAGGTCTGGGGGGAGGACCTTTGTAAGCGCCCCTCTCTCTACCCCTCCCCCACCACTCCCTCCTCCCTTCGACCCCCTTTCCTCCCGGACTGTGGCAGTTTTGCAGATCCTGGCGCCAGGAGGCGGACTGAGAGCAGAATCCCGACTTCCCTTCTCTGGTTTCGCTTTGGGCGCTCCCCAGGCACCCAGGCCTCTGCCCAGCGAATTCGGCCCCTGGCAGCAAACCTTTCCCGGGGCCTCGGTAGTGACACTGGTGGCAGCTACCGATGAAAAGACCCGATGTCACAGCTATCACAGAAGAGCCAGCCGGCCCAGTCAAGGTCAGCCACGCCGGATCTCAGGGATGCGCAGAGACACCAACAGAGCGCCCAGGGCATCAGCCACTTTATTCCCATGGGCCTCACTGACGTGGGGAGTCTCGGTCGGAACTGGATTTTCCTTTTAGTTGTTGTTGTTGGTGGTGGTGGGGATTTGGCCAAAAGACGCTCTGAGAAGCGGAGCCTATAGGCTCCCAAAACATCGCCTTTGTTGCGGCTCCCCAGAGATGGGACTGGGACTCCTCTCCCTCTCCCTCTCCCAAGCAGGCTCTCCTCCCCAAAGGTCTGAATTGCCCCTTTAATCCAAGGGGCCCTAACTCCTAAAGAAATGCGACCCCTTTGGGGTCGCTCAAAGGAACCCTTTGTATTTCTGGTCCCCGAGCACTAGGAATACTTGGTGCGGTTGTGAGCACAGTGTCCTGTACATGCTGTTCTCCCTGAAAATCAGTGCGAATATTTCCCTCTACTCACTCAGAGCCGTAGTCCTCCTTGGAATGTCTCCCCAGATTTTGACCTCTTGGTGATGCCTTGCTCATACACAAAATGCCGCTACTGACAGGACCACACCCATAACCTAATGTTATAAGGTAATGCCTGTATCACTACAGGTTATTAATTGTTGCTATATTTTTTTTTATAATATGAACATCATTTGACTTACTGCTTCACCCACATTTCTCCTTTCCTTTGTATAACCATCCTGCCAAATGCTTCATTTTTAGAACTTATTCTTGAAGCTGGAAGGTCAAAATAGGAACTTCTGATTATACTACAAAATGCGATGAAAGGCAAATGCATCAGGATGAAGATTAAAATAAAATTCTCAGGCCTTTCCCTTGAAGAAGGAAAGCTATGCATATTTCCTTATGACAGGCATTTAGAAAACGACTAAGAATCTTGAGGCTACTATCTAATTTTTAATACGTTGAGATCAAAACACTAATTTTAAGTTGCTTTACTTTAAGATCAGCCTGAGACCTATTCTTATTTTCCATGAATGCATACACACGAAAAAGTGCTTGAAATAAGACCTTAAGTTGTTTCTCATATTCTCATTGATGAAATAGAACCAAAATGCAATTTATGCCTCTCCCTCCAAACCCTCTTAAAACACACAGAGCAAATATTCTACCCAGGTGGAACTTTTAGGATAACCAAAGCTTCCCTGGGCCCATCGATTTAAATTATATTTTAATGGAAAACCAGGTATGTTAAGTTTCTAAAATTAGTTTTCACAGGAATATAGAGTCAATTATAAATGTACAAAAATGAAAATGTGAGCATTTTCACTTTCTGACTAGAGTGCATTCTTTTCACATGTAAAAGTATCTGACATACCTGGGAAAATGATAGTAAGTATAAATAGCTCACATTGGAGCCATTGCAATGTCCAGGCCCCATCCCAGACCAGCTGACTCAACTCTTGAAACTTACATTTTCAAAAAGGGCCCAAAGGGATTCTGATTAGAATTTAGAGTTGAAAATCCCTGGCTTAGAACAGTACTTCTAAGAAATTACTTGAAAAAGCTGAAGAAAGCACATTGTATTGTAATTATAAGTTGTTTTCCAATTTTATGAAAGAATTAGAATGTAAAAACATGTACTACCCATGTGGCTGTGGCTGTGTAATTCCAACATGCTGACACGGAATATGTGTGCATGCATGTTCCCATTTATGCCTGATGTGCCATGATTGAGCTTCTCACAATTACTCAACAGAACCCTGGTTGATCCTCTGAAGTTCACATGCTTGCTGGAAAGATGGGTGTGGTGGGGGAGGGTAAAGTGAATGGACAGGTGTCACCTCCAGCAGGCAGCCCTGCCTCAGCACTCTGGATATCTGACTTTGAGCAGTAAAGTAGGATGGGGCAAGAAGCAGGTCCTTATTAAGAAGAATTATAAGATATAAAGGGTTTGCATTTTTTTTGAGGGAAGAGCAAGTTACACTTGCTAAATGTAACAGATGTGCAATAAGTATGTGATGAAAGAACTACACAGCTTCTGTGTGAAATTGTGTGGTGCAGCTGGTACCCATCGGAAGGAGTTCAGATTGAAAAAGGTTCAAGGAGGGGTCAGAACACTGGGAAAGGGGTTTGAAGGCTGGAGATGGTTCAGGTAGAAGGTGGGAGAAAGGAAGGCTTCATTCAGAAGGATGGCAGCATCATGATGGGTGGGATTCTAGGAGGTGAGATAACTTTCTTTTTTAAAATTAATTAAGTAATTAATTAATTTTATTTTTTTAAAAATGTATTTTTTATTTATTTGAGAGAGGAAGGGAGAGGGAGAGAGAGATAGAAACATCAATGATGAGAGAGAATTATTGATCGGTTGCCTCCTGCATACCCCCTACTGGGGATTGAGCCCACAACCTGGGCATATGCCCTGACCGGGAATCATGACCTCCTGGTTCATAGGTTGACACTCAACTACTTAGCCAGGCCAGCTGAGCCTAAAATCATTGTTAGCAGTGATTTTGACACTATTAGAATTCACCCTCTGGAAACATATCTTTTAAATGTAAGTCCTACCTACCCATTTTTAGTTAAAGTTAATAATTTCATTTTCATGGTAGTATTTATCTTTGCCATTTATCCAAGGGTTACATTGAACTAACTGGTGAGTGATAAAATAATGAATTTTGCTGATTTGTTGAATTTCCAAATTCATGTTTAACTGGACATAAGCTTCCCCGTCCCATTCTTTCCCAATAGTCAACTCTCACAGTTAACCTGATACAATCAGAACTGAATCCACAAGTTGTTGAATAAGAAGACAATGGGAATATAAAATATTTTCTGAATCAGAGCTGAGAAGGCCTATATTTTATTTTGTTCCAGTCCTTTAAAATAGAAGCCCAGTTATAATTATTGGAACACTTCAAAAAAGGATTAAATATTGTTAGGGGAGAACTTGAATAATTGTCATTAAAAGGAGAAGCATGCTGATCTATCTATCTATCTATACCTATCTATCTATTTGTACACACACACACACACACACACACACACGAATAAAGAACTTTCTCGCTATGAATAAATATGCAAACATATGAATAAAGGAAATTCAAAGTCATTAATTAATTCACAATCTAAAATTTCTTTTGAGGATAATATAACTTCGTAAAGTTTCTAATACTTAAAGTCTATGCCTGCTTCATACTAGTAAGTGATGTGCACATGAGCAGTCTAGAGAAGATTTTTAGCCTCTGTGTATTGGTGTTGGGGGATGGAAAGGAGGTCACAGCTTTGTGGGTGGCAGCTCTCAGTAAGAGTGGTGGGTCCATCGTAGGCATGGAGATGTTTTTTTAACAATGAAGTGATTTTGACATGGGCGGTAACTCCAGCCTGCCTCTGCTGGAGCCTGGCTTTGTTTTGCTATTTGGTCCTGTGCAAACTTGAACAAGTTAGTTAACTTATCCAGTCCTGTTTCCTAATCAGCAGAGTATAGATATTAATTCCTACATTATAGGGTTGTTGTGACAACTAAATTATGTAATCAATGTAGAAGTACCTGAGCCCTAAGCTCTCAAAAAACAAAAAAAATCACCATATTATTTAAAGTCCTTTCATCTGGTCTTCTTGGCAGACCTACTCACCTGGATTTCCCTGGCAAAGGGGGAGGGTGGATAGAGTGAAATCAGGCCACGAAACATCTTACTTCTCCAGGGAAAACTGCACCAGTCTGACCAGTGCCGCCCAGTCTAGGTGTGTCCCTTGTCTCCAGGGCAGAGGTGTTTGTTTTTAGGAAGCTGGGACTCTGTTTATGGGGACATTTCAGTGTTTTCATTTGAAAACTGTAGATGAACTCTCTTTTCTCAGGAGGTTTTTAACACCTACAGTCTATTATAACACTTTGGTACTCTGTCACATGCTGTCTTGTAATCAAATTGTCATTTTTTAAAAAAACAGTGACCAAATCTCCAAATCTTATTACTTCCACTGAGAAAAGTGTGTTTATTGACTTGAATTAAAACTTAGTATACTCAGGGAAACTTTATGAAACATAAAGTATAGGCTTTGAAGATCTTACTCCTTCTTTGTTTGGGGAGTTTTTTTGTTTCTGAAATTCATTCATTCATTTCCCAAATATTTACTGGTCAACTACAATGTGTCAGGCACCATCTTGGCCGTAAAGATGGGAGGGCGAATTGAAGCAGGCTGGGTCGTGTCCTCGGGGGTGTGCAGTCCTCCTGCAGAGAGCTGGCTTGCAGTCGGATGTGGGGAGACTCTGGCCATTTTTCTGGAAGAGCCCGCTCAGTCTTTCTCTGAAGTTCCTCCCTTGCATCTGGTATTCACTTCTTAAAGCTTTTCTTTTTGCTCTTGTTTTAGTTTTTGTTTCTGCTGATGAATTTCTTTTCCTCTTTCCTTTTTCGGACTTCTTGGAAAAAAAGTTGATAGGACTTTTCTCTGGTTTTGCATCTATATCAGCGGTTCTCAACCTGCGGGTCGTGACCCCTTTAGCGGTCAAACGACCCTTTCACAGGGGTCACCTAAGACCATCCTCCATATCAGATATTTACATTATGATTCATAACAGTAGCAACATTACAGTTATGAAGTAGCAACAAAAATAATTTTATGGTTGGGTCACAACATGAGGAACTGTATTGAAAGGGCCTGAAGGTTGAGAACCACTGATCTATATGATGCCGAAGCCTCTGAACATTTCAGTCTAAATCTCCATTCAGTTGTTGCTTGTCAGCTCAATGCAGTTAAATGGCTATGATGCGAAGCAATTACTCCACCTCTTGGAGACCTCAGTTTTCTAAGCTTAAATGTGAGGCAGCAAGACTCAAGAGTGTTTGAATCTCTGTTCTAGAGCTAATGCTTTATGATTCTAGAATGAAATAATGGACTATTTTTGTCATGGTTTAGACTTCTAGGGCTTAATTTCTTGATCTGAGAAGTGGGTTCAAAATGTACTAGCCTCGCAGGACCATTGAGTGTTCAAGAAGGAATTCAAAATCTTCTAAAGATGTCAACTGCTTATTATTCCAGAGAATTTCCACTCTTGCCCTGTGTTGGTGGGGCAGTCTGGTGGGCAGATGAGGAGGGAGCGGTAACAGCCCTCTTCCTGCTATTTGAATCTTGCAGCTCTGGCAGAGGACTGAGTATTAGAAACTCGAAGAGTGATTTCATAAAGAAAAAAGTGTAGTTTATACCAAAATGGAATAAACCCCCTTTTGAGTAACAACAATCTGCATAAATGCTTTAAGAAAGCCTATAATTATGATAAAAATGTTGCTCAAAGTTAAAATTATGAAGCAATCAAGATTTATAAACAGTCTCTCATCGACTTTTAATCATTCTTTCTTTTTCATATACAAACTGTACACAATATATGGTTGCAATATATCATACCATACATTTTATTTTCAGTAATTTAGCTGAGCAAAATATATGTGAGGTGACATTGGGAAACTTGGTTATATATGCACATGATTATGGGCACATAGCAGCCTACAGTGCACACATGTGCTCGTGCGTGCTTGAGCGCGCGCGCGCACACACACACACACACACACACACACACACACACACTGAGATAGTTATGCATCTTTTTGGCTAGTATCATACAAGGAAAAGAGGCATGCTTTGCTATATCGGAATAACTTTACAATTTTAATGAGCAGAGCTCCTTTTGCACCTGTTTGGAAAAGTATGACATACATATAAGTATCCATTCCTTTTTGCTGAAAAGAATATATTTTAATCTCCAGATGATTATGGCAAAACTTGACCAGAGTGACCAATATTTGTTTATATTGGGAAAAATTATCTAGTTTGAGTGGATGGAAATAACTTGCAATTTGGTACCATGTGAAGGCTGATCTAAACATATGAGTTTATAGATGCTATGTTTGAAACTTTCTCTATAATGATTTAAAAATGTTGAATCTTAAATTGAAGAGTGAACCATAGGATAATCTTGATAGTAATAGACATTTATTCATCACTCATTAAAGAGTCATTCTCCCCAATTCTAAATTAAGATACTCTGTTATATTTTAAACACGTAACACCTATCTTTATGTCACAGATCCAAAGAAGATTCTGGAAATATTTCCAGTAATTGTATGCGAGTGATTTTCCTGTGAGCCATCCTTATCCCCTTTGACTATTCTTTAAAAAAATTTTTTTTATTGATGTCCGAGAGGAAGAGAGAGGAAAAGAGAAATAGAAACATCAACCAATAAGAAAGAATCATTGATCTGCCTCCTCCTGCATGCCCCACACTGGGGATCCAGCCTGCAACTCTGACATGTGCCCTGACCAGGAATTGAATCATGACCTCCAGGTTCATAGGTTGACGCTTTACCACTGAGCCATGCCAGCTGGGCTCTCCTTTGACTATTCTAAATCTCTAATATCGACTTCACCTTTGTTTTAACAATTACCTCCTAACAGGGGTGGGCAAACTTTTTGACTCGAGAGCCACAATGGGTTCTTAAACTGGACCGGAGGGCCGGAACAAAAGCATGGATGGAGTGTTTGTGTGAACTAATATAAATTCAAAGTAAACATCATTACATAAAAGGGTACGGTCTTTTTTTTTTTTATTATTTCAATAGAACAGCCGAATGGGCCGGATCCGGCCCGTGGGCCATAGTTTGCCCACGGCTGCCCTGGAGTACTAGCCTGATCCACTTAATTCTAGTTTTTTCACTCAGGTGGTCCTAGCTACATCAAACTAAACCTGTTAGGGTGCAAGGAACTAATATAAAAATGTAAAAGGACTTTTTAGGCAGGATTTCACCATCTGAAGGTTGGAAAGAGAAGGATTAACTATGGAGGATTTGTCATCTCAATAAACACTGACCTACAGCACATTGCTTCTTCTAAGGTAACATCCTCAGCCGGTCTTTATGTTCTCTAAAAGGTATATTTGCTCTTGCTCTCTTGGAAGACTCAGCCACGACAGATGTATTATTATTACCCAGAAGGATTTTGTTAACCCACATTTAACATTTCTGAAGCTGATCTTGCTCCAATATTTCAGTGGTGCTCCATTTCTCTGAATATATAATCTCATATAGTTAACAAGGCCCCTGCCTACCTTTGTGGTGTCATCTTGGATTGCTGTCCCAGACACCAGTGTCCAGTCCCAGGAAACTTCTGTTCCTTCCATGGAGGCCTCCTCTTACAATCCTTTCTTGGTTCTCTTGTGCTTTTAAAAAATCTTTTATACACCTTTCAAATTGTTGTCTGGCCTACTCATCACTCAAGTTACTTGCTTAAAGAATCATTCTCCCCCAATGTAAATTAAGGCACTCTGTTATATTTTAAACACATAATAGCTTTCACAGTTTTAGCTACAGATTTATTTTTATAGTTATTTGTTCAATATCCATTTCCCTCCATAAATTATAAACTTCATGAGGGCAAAATTCATGTTATTTGTTCAACACTGTAATTCTAATGTCTAGCACATTATAGACACTCAATATTTGTTAGATAGGCAAGTATAAATATGTATAAAATGGACAGACTGGTATTGGATTGTCCTCCAGGAGACAAATAACTGTAAAATCTAACAAAATATATGAGCATGTGTTTTCCTGCAGCAGACAACAGTCATAAGAAGCTAATGATCTTAGACAATAGGAAACTCATTAGATGAGCCCCATACCCTGGCTGTCTGCCTGGGGCCAATTTCCTGGCCATGATGCAGAGGGCTGGACCCCAAGGAGAGCATGGTGGTCTTTCCTAGTTGAGAAAGCAGAAATCAGAGTTCTGGGTACACAAAACAGCTGGAATCTGTGGGGTAGAACTGCAGAAAGGTTAGAGCCATGTAAGGAGAGGACTCCAGAAATCTTTGTGGGGGGTACCCTGTCAGTGTGAGGCTGAAGGCCTGGCTGTCCCTGCACAAGGCTTATCAGATAAAAGCTGGTAGGAGATTGAGAGTTCAACCAGAAACTAGAAGGTGAGAAGTACAGACACTATCATAATTCTACTCTGCCAGGTGGCAGAGATCTTGTTAAAACCACTTTAACACCTGAGGCATCCAGGCGAGACACCAGTAAGACTGCCTTAGGAGTTAGGATCAGATGCTTTGCAAGATTTGCTCTAGACCAGCCCTAACAAAACCTAATTCTAAGCCCTGTAAAGATCCACAAGGGCAACAAAATTAGGTTGAAGGTTAAGTCTGGCCAAGTTAAAGGAGCTTGGTAAGCACTTTGGACTTATACAGATGTGCACTAACAAAGCATGAAAAACACAGAGGAAAAATACTGAAGAAAAATAAACAGAGCCTCAGAGACCTTACGGACAATATCAAATGGCCTAACATACATGTAATTGGAGGCCAGAAAGAGAAGCAGGTGATATTAATACCTGCCAGACACCTGCCTAATTTTATGAAAAACATGACTTAATAGAGCCCAGAAGCTCACCAAACTCCAAGCAAGATAAATAGAAAAACAACCATACCTAGGCACTTTATAGTCAAACTGCTAAAAAAACAATGCAAAAGGGAAAATCTTGAAATTAGCTGGAGGAACAAAGATACAGGATATAAGCTGATTCCCCATGAATACAATAGAGACCAGAAAACAAAGGAAAATATCTTTAAAATGATGAAAGAAAAAAATCTACAAAACTGTCATCCACAGCAATGTCATATGAAGCAAAATTATCTTTCAAAAAAACTGAAAGAGACATTTTTGTGTCAGTGAAAGCTGATTATATTTACAGCCAACAAACCTGCACTACAAAAAATGATAAAATATACCTTTTAGGATGAAAGGCCATGGTACCAGGTGGAAACTAACATCTACATAAAGAAATGAACAGAAAAAGACACATGGAGTAAGACTATATTTTCTTCTCATAACTTACTTAAAAGATAATCAAGTGTTTAAAAAGTAAGTCTGGCCCTGGCTGGTATGGCTCAGTTGGTTGATCATCATCCCATGCCTGGAGAGGTCACTGGTTCAATTCCCAGTCAGGGCATATACCCAGGGTTTTGGTCTCCATCCCTAGTATGGGGTGTGCCAGAGGCAGCCAATTGATGTTTCTCTCATAGATGTTTCTGTCTCTCTTTCCCTCTCATTTCCTCTCTCTCTCAAATCAATAAAATACACACACACACACACACACACACACACACACACACACTAGAGGCCTGGTGCACAAAAATTTGTGCACTTGGGAAGGTCCCTCAGCCCGGCCTGTGCCCTCTCGAAGTCTGGGATCCCTCAGGGAATGACCACCTGCTGGCTTAGGCCCGCTCCCGGGGGGATTGGGCCTAAGCTGGCAGACATCCCTCTGGCAGCCCGGGAGCCCTCGAGGGATGTCCACTTGCCAGAGGGGAGCAAGCGTAGCTGCAGTTGGACATCCTTAGCGCTGCTGAGGAGGCTCCCACCATCACCGCTGTACTGGCAGCCATCAGCCTGGCTTGTGGCTGAGCAGAGCTCCCCCTGTGGAAGCACACTGACCACCAGGGGGCAGCTCCTTCATTGAGCGTCTGCCCCCTGGTGGTCAGTGTGTATCATAGTGACCAGTGATTCCCAGTTGCTCTGCTATTAGCGTCAATTTGCATATTACCCTTTTATTATATAATATATATATTAGAGGCCCAGTGAACAAAAATTTGTGCACTCGGTGGGGGGGAGGGTCCCTCAGCCCGGCCTGTGCTCTCTCGCAGTCTGGGACCCCTCGGGGGATGTCCACCTGCTGGCTTAGGCTTGCTCCTGGGTGATCGGGCCTAAGCTGGCAGTAAGACATCCCTCTGGCAGCCCGGGAGCCCTCGGGGGATGTCCACTTGCCAGTGGGGAGCAGGCCTAAGCTGCAGTTGGACATCCTTAGTGCTGCTGAGGAGGCGGGAGAGGCTCCCACCACCACAGCTGTACTGGCAGCCATCAGCCTGGCTTGTGGCTGAGCAGAGCTCCCCCTGTGGGGAGCACACTGACCACCAGGGGGCAGCTCCTGCATTGAGCGTCTGCCCCGTGGTGGTCAGTGTGTGTCATAGTGACCAGTCATTCCCAGTGGTTCTGCTGTTAGGGTAAATTTGCATATTACCCTTTTATTATATAGGATAGAGTCCTGGTGCATGGGTGGGGACCGGCTGATTTGCCCTGAAGGGTGTCCCGGATCAGGGTAGGGTCCCGCTGAGATGCCTGGCCAGCCTGGGTGAGGGGCTGAGGGCCATTTTCAGACTGGCCACACCCCCTTCTGGGAGGAGGGGAGCTGCTGGGGTGCCTGGCCAGCCTGGGTGAGTGGCTGATGGCTGTTTGCAGGCTGGCCACAGCCCCTTCAGGGTGGGGGTCCCCGCTGGGGTGCCTGGCCAGCCTGGGTGAGGGGCTGATGGCTGTTTGCAGGCTGGCCAAGCCCCCCAGCAGGGACCCTCACTCCATGCGGGTGTGGCCAGCCTGGGTGAGGGGCTGATGGCTGTTTTCAGGCTGGCCACACCCCCTTCAGGGTGTGGGGACCTGCTGGGGTGCCTGGCCAGTCTGGGTGAGGGGCTGATGGCTGTTTGCAGGCTGGCCACAGCCCCCAGCCACCCAAGCTCCCAGTAGAGGCTGGCTGGAAGCAGGTATATGGGATTTATTTATCTTCTATAATTGAAACTTTGTTGCCTTGAGCGGAGGCCACAGCCAGCCAGGGCAGACAGGAAGCTTGGCTTCCTCCATCACTGTGGCAACCAAGCCTCCTGCTTGCTCTAGCTCCGTGGCTGCTGGCTGCCATCTTGGTTGGGTTAATTTGCATATAGTTGCTCTGATTGGCTGGTGGACATGGCTTGGGGCGTAGCGGAGGTGCAGTCAATTTGCATGTTTCTCTTTTATTAGATTTTACACACACACACACACACACACACACACACACACACACACACACACTACAGGCCTGGTGCATGGATTCGTGCATCAGAGGGGTCCCTTGACCTGGCCTATGCCCTCTTGCAATCTGGGACCCCTTGGGGGATATTGAACTGCCAGTTTCAGCCTGATCCCCGCAGACCAGGCTGAAGGATGCCACCGGTGCAAAAATCCATGCACCAGGTCTCTAGTATGCATATAAGATCTTTGGTTAATCTCTTCCCGCCCTCCCCCCTACTCCCTTCCCTCTGAGATTCATCAGTCTGTTCCACATTTCCATGCCTATGTGTTGAGTGTCTGCCCCCTGGTGGTCAGTGTGCGTCATAGCTACCAGTCAAATGGTTGCTTAGGCATATATATATATATATATATGGTAAGTATGCATCCTAGCCAGTTTGGCCTAGTGGATAGAGTATCGGCCCATAGACTGAAGGGTCCCTGGTTTAATTCCAGTCTAGGGCAGGTACCTGGTTGGGCCTGTGGGAGGCAACTAATCGATGTGTCTCCTTCACATCAATGTTTCTCTCTCTCAGTCTCTCTCCCTCCCTTACACTCTCTGTAAAAATCAATGGAAAAATATCCTCAGGTGAGTATTAACAAAAATAAAATAAAATAAAATAAAGCAAAGCAAAATAAAATAAGTAAGTCTGCAACTTTAGAATCTATACTAATAAAAGGGTAGTATGCTAATTAGACCAGATGTCCTTCTGGACGTCCTTCCAGATGAAGCCAGGGCCAGAGGGAAGCCACCCGGGTCCCAGGTGCCAGCCGGTGGCTGGAGGGAAGCCGGTGCCAGCAGCCAGGTGAAGGAAGGCCTACCCTTGCATGAATTTTCGTGCATTGGGCCTCTAGTTAGTATATAATTAATACATTCTTATGGAGATTGAACCCATATCCTTGGCTCTACTAATTCCAACAATTCAATTTTTAATTACACACAAAGCAAAAATGAAAGAGAGAAAAGAAAACAATACAATGTTGAGAATGATGGTTGATCACAAAGTGAATTAGAAGTATTGGGAGTTAGTGGGTTTTCAGAATATTTTGCCAACAGTAAGTTTTAAACCCAATCTTATCAAATTTCTTAAAGATGAAATATGTATTATCCTCCAGTCAGAAACTAGGCTATGTTGATAAATTTTTATTTTTTTTATTTTTTATTCTACCACCATTGTATCATTAGCTTGTTTTTCTACATGTTTCTCGATCTCCTCAAGAATTCTTGTTTCATTAAAGACCAGGGACAGAAATGCTGAGTGAGAAATCTGGCCCATTTTTACAAGCTAAAATTTATTTGCAATATAAATTGAGTATTATCTTTCATATTGTTGCTCAAGAGCATTTGGAATCATTTCCCCTCATAAGAGGTCCATGGGGAGACGTTAGGGCTGAATAGTTACTTGACTGTGGATCTCAGTGTAATGATAACATTAAGAGGACGTTTTGGGGGGAGAGGATAAAAAAAGTAATAGCCAAACATCCAGTATAAGACTTGTAATTTTGTTTTCTTTCTTTCTCTCTTTCTCGCTCTCTCATTGGATATTGGCCAGGCATTTCCCCCCCCTGTAATAGTAGTGGATAATCTTCTATTTTGGATTATGAGTCCTCTATTTTAAATGAAATACAATCTGGAATAAAAAAAGCATGCTGTATCACATTGAACTTAGTACTTGGAAAGAAGAAATACTTTCATTCATTAGGATAAATAGAGTATTGCTATGAGGACATCTTATTTTTCAGAATTATATATATATATTTTAAAAATATGTTTTTATTGATTTCAGAGAGTGAGAGAGAACTAGAAACATTAATGATGAGAGAGAATCATTGATCTGCTGCCTCCTGAATGCTCCCTTCTAGGGAATTGAGCCCGAAACCCTGGCATGTGCCCTGTCCGAGAATGGAACCATGATTCTTGGGTTGAAGCTTAACCACTGAGCAAAACTAGCTGGACTCTAGTTTATATTTTTTCTCTACTTTTTTTTTGCACCTTGACATAAAAACACATTTTTGCTTTACTGTCTGTATAGGCTTGAAGGTACAACACACACACATACACACACACGCACACACACGGCTCTCTCCCCCTCTCCTGATGAAATATACACTTACCAAGGTCTTTTTTCTTTGAGTTTGTTTATCCTCTACCCTTCTTCCAGCCCTTCATGGGATGCTATCTCAAAAACTGCTAAAGTCCTGCCTATCAATAAAAAAAAATCTAAAAAATGCCAGCTTGACAGTCATTTGCAGTGGTAGAAAATAATATTAAAAGAGCAGTGCTAAGCTAAAAGTCTTTTCTAACTTATGTAGACAAGTTGATGTATGTTTAAACATAATCACAATGTCACTGAACATGTTTTATGGGTACAATTACTGGATTTTCCTTACACCTCCTCTCTGTTATTCATGAACTACCTTTCTCAATTTTGTGCCTTGAAATGAAATACCATGACCAGCAGCATAGCGTCATCTGAAAGCCTGCCTGAGGATCTGCATTTTAAAAGGGTCCCAGGAAGTGGCCCTCTGCAGCATGGATTTCGGATTTGCCCATTAGATGATTGCTAGAATAGTTCCAGGGAAAAACAAGGTGTACATGTTTGAGGTAGCCTCATGCAATCAATTCCCAAACAGAAGTTAATAAGAATTATAAATTATTGTTTTTAATACTGTCCTGGAACTTGTGTTTATACTCAGTGTTTTACTCAAAACAATTAATTGTGTTATATTTAAAAATAATAATAAAAATGAATTACCATGTTCCTTTAAGACAGTGGTTTTCAACCTTCCTAATGCCGCGACCCTTTAATACAGCTCCGCATGTTCCAATTTCATTGTTACATATTGAACATAATTAAAGCATAGTGATTAATCACAAAAACAATATGTAATTATATATGTGTTTTCCGATGGTCTTAGGAGACCCCTGTGAAAGGGTCGTTTGACCTCCAAAGGGGTCGCGACCCACAGGTTGAGAGCTGCTGCTTTAAGACAACTCACAAGTTATCCTGAAGTTAGATTACTGTAAGTCTTATTTTAGCATCTAAGTACTTAATTA
This sequence comes from Myotis myotis, assembly GCF_014108235.1. Lineage (NCBI taxonomy): Eukaryota > Metazoa > Chordata > Mammalia > Chiroptera > Vespertilionidae > Myotis > Myotis myotis. The sequence goes on from NW_023416335.1 coordinate 27,627,032, forward strand.
TTTCATGTTTAGTTACTTATTTTCACCCCATGCTGCTTTGTTCTTGCTAAAATATAAACTAGTTTCAATGATTTGAAAAATGTAGACTCGCTTTCAACCCATATACTTCCTAAAATAAATGTACATTTGTGTTATAACTCCTCCATCATTTAGACACGGAGAGAGAATGAAGGAGAATTAAAGTAAATATCCATGAAATGCCATTATGGGTTGGAAAGCAGAGAACTGGGGGTTATAGCTAAAGACTAGGGACAATCAGCCTCTAAATTAATTTTACCTCTCTTCTTTGTGGATTTCTTAAGCCATTATTTACAAGCTGTCAAATTTTATGGTTGAAGTAATTTGTATAAAATATGCAGTGAAAGCATATTTTATCCATTGATTTCTTGACTGTTCATGGTTGCCACTCATCTCCCGAAGAACTCTTTTCTGCTTGCACAAAACATAGATTAAAATATCAGTTTTCAGTCCTGTCTCTAATGCAGAGATAAAGAAAATGGGCGATGAAGTTAGCCAGGCCTGGGTTTAAATCATAGCTTTGCACGTTACTAATTGTGTATAATTTGGTCAAGTTATCCCATGTCTCTGGCCCACATTTTCTTCATTTTAAAACGTGGATAATAATAGTATAGAATTTGAGATCATTTCAGTGAGCACTAAATGAGTTAATACATGGAAAGCTCTATCACTTGGAAATTTTTAAAAGGACTTTAAGAGGATTTTTTTGATGACAATTTTTATAAGTACAGCTTTATCTATACTTGAGGTTTTTTATTAAAAATTGAGGGAACTGCCACTTCGAGTAACAGCAGATTAGATAATTTGCTATAGCTCTTCCACAAAGGATAACCCCCAAATCTAGGCAAAATGTAATATAAATAAAATCAGTTTTTTTAAGGCATGAAAGAGTGAATGAGATAGTGAGAAATCTGGGAGAAGACCAGAACCCACAGACAGGCCCTGGCATACAGGGTCTCTTTGGATCTTATAGGCATTGACTGAATGGAAAGAGATGCATGAAACCCGAACTGTGCTTTCAGTGTCCTCACACAACCAAGGGGGAAAAATTCAAATTTGAGGCCCATCAAATTGGAGACTTGGATAAAATTACCCCCACTATGGGCTGACATCCCTGAAGGGCTTCACCACAGGAGTAAGGACAAAGTTCTGCAGCCCTCAAGAAAACCTCAAGACTTGAACTTGGCTTGAGGTGGTCCCAGACTGCTACTCCCCCCCTTCCCCCCCACCCCGTGAGCTACAGAAGCAAATAAAAATATTCCCTAAAGGAAGGCAACATCATCTTAGGCCTAAAATAATTTTATCACATACTTAAAAAAGTAATGTGGCCCATGCACAAAGATAACCAGATACGAGATGATAACTCACCATGAGTGAGAATGAGCAGAAACAAGAGACACCAAATCGGAAGTATACAAACTGCAGATAATAAAATTATTAGATGTGGTATATATGGTAACACTATATTGTAAGAGATAAAAACCAGGCTTTAAAAAATGGATCGGGAATTGAAAAAAAGCGAAATAGAATTTTAAAAAAAATTCATGACAAAAAAGATGCAATAATTCAATTAAGAACTCACTGGGTAGATTAAAGACTAAATTAGATGGAGCTTAAGAGTGGATTAGTGAACTGAAAGATAGTTTAGAAGTATATCCAAAAATCACCATGGATAGACAAAAAATGAAAAATACAGAGTAAAGGGAAAAGGCAGAGAGCATACAGTGTAAAAGTTTAATATATCTTTAATGAGAGCCCTAAAAAGAGAGGAATGAGAGGGTGAAGACAAAACAGTTGAAAAGATAATGGCTGATAATTTTCCATAACTAACAAATGACACCAAACCACAGATTCAAAAAACCAATATATTCCAAGCAAGGTAAATAAAAGGAAATCCATAGCTAAGCACATCATAGCAAAACTGCAGAAAAACCACAGATAGACAAAACCACAAAACAGCCAGTGAAAGAAGACAGACTCCCTTCAAAGGACCATCACATGTGTTGACCTACATCTCACAATCACAGAAGATGCAAAAAGATAGTGAAATGGTGCTTTCAGTCAGGGCTGGGCCTAGAGTGACAGGGATGAGGCACTTGCTCCAGCACACAATTCATTATTATCAGAATAAATAATAGCTATTTTTTTAAAAAAAATATTTTTATTGATTTCAGATAGGAAGGGAGAGGGAGAGAGAGATAGAAACATCAATGATGAGGGAGAATCACTGATTGGCTGCTTACTGCATGCCCCCTACTAGAGACTGATCCCACAACCTGTGCATGTGCCCTTGACTGGAATTGAACCCAGGACCCTTCTGTCCGCAGGTCAGCACTCTATCCACTGAGCCAAACTGGCTAGGGCTAAATAATAGCTCTTGACTGGACCGAGGGAGCCTACAGATTTGGCCTTCACCAGCAATGTCAATAGAAATGGGCACTTCTGGGGTGTTCAGGCAATAATATGGTTAATAAAATCTGAAAATCCAATTAGCTTAGGAAATTTTTTTATTAGCCTTAACAATATTTTAAGTGCTATAACAATATTTCATAAAATTGGAGGATTAGAGAAAAGAAACCAGAATCTTCATTTCACCACTCTAAATTATCATCTTTATATGCTCCCTTCTAATCTGTTCACAAACCACATACATGGTTTTACATGATTGTCAGAACAGAACTTGAAATCACTGTCGGTGTGTTCATAGCAATCTGGGATATTGCTTCTGGGATAGCATCTCCCCCCCATCTCCCCTTGCTGGGAGGGCTAAGATAGGACAGTGTATCATGTCCTGGGAGGCCCTAACAAAGTACCACAAACTGGATGACTGAGAACAATAGACATTTATTCTCTCATAGTTCTGGAGGCCAGAGGCGCAAAATCAAGGTGTCAACAGTGTTGAGCTTGTTCTGACTCTAGGCAGAATCTTTTCCTGGCCTCTTCCAGCTTCTGGTGGTAGCTGGCAATTCTTGGCATCCTTGGCTTGCAGCTGCATCCCTACTGCCCGCGTTTCCAATGACACATGGTGTTCTCTCTGTGTCTGCCTTTGTATCTTGTCCTTTTCTAATAAGGACACCAAGACACATTGGATCAAGGCCCTTTCTACTCCAGTGTGACCTCATCTCCACTAATTATAGCTTCAAAGGCCCCATTTTCGAATAAAGTCACATTCTGAGGTATTGGGGGTTAGATAGATTTCAACATGACTTTTTTAATGGAACATGATTCAACCAATAACAGAGGCAAAACCAGAAAAAGCAGCAGTAACAGAGACAGGGAGGTGATAGCACTGGTGTGACAGGCCACGGGGACAGGATAGTTGGCCCTTGGTCTTCTTCTCTGACCTTCCTTTACAAACTTCAAGTGTGACCACTTGGGAAGTCTTTCTCTACTCACTTAAAATCTCTTGTTGAACTAGAGAATTGGTCAACTTCTCAGGAAATAAAAAAGTGTGCTGATTTCACATATTTTTGTCCAATCCCATTGTTTTCCCAATAGCAAGTATTTCCTCCTCTGGCATCAGCCTAAATCAACCACATCATTTTGTGTTAATATTCTCAGGACCCAGTTGGACTTTGGTTGGGATTCAACACATACTCAGTTGAATCCCACACACTTTTCTGAAAACCAACTGGGAAAATCAGTAGTTTAACTGGTCTTAATAAGACAGTGATTTGTTCCTTCTTAAAAGGTTAAAGGTATTAACACAGCAAAAGATAAAATGTCTTTCCAACAAATAGTAGTGCATTTTAGCCAAAGGAAGTATGCTGTATGTTTCCATGCACATTCTATAGGTTTTTGTCTTGAGATTTACATTTCCTTTTGCATGCAAAAGTGAGCACTTGTCAATTACCCACTGAGGGGGAGCTGTGATAGAGAGATTATTTCTCAATAAGCACCTGAATAAAAACCACTTATGCAAAATGCCGTTTCTGATGCATGTGTACAAAGCAGGTAGCACGCTTGGCAAGGAGCGCTGACTGGAGGCAGCGTCTCCCCTATTCTCATGCTCTTAGCCTTCTGCTTAGTGGGATTAGGTTTGGATCAGGATAATTTCAGTTGCATATAAAGTCATTTAGGTGCAATAGATGAAGTTTCTTTCCAGGGAACATAAAGCCTTTGGAATTAATGAACCTAGCCAACATTCCGGAAGACAAACCAGAGGTGAGGGATCCAAGCCTAAAAAGTACCCTGTTTCAGGTTCCAAAATCTGAGTTCATAGTGCAGTGGCAAAAGGGAGCTGGTAACTTCCTTTCTCAGAGTCCCAATGCTGTGTTGGCCCAAGGATTACCTTGTAGGCATGGCGCATTTCCTCTTTTTAAAATGAAATCTGAATAAAAGTTAGTGCTAGTTTGAAATCATTTTGGAGAGAGTCATAGGACTCCTGGTTTTCAGCAAAGCTTTTTAATAGATATTATTATTATCCAATAATCATTCAACAGAAGTATTAAAGGCCCTGTATATGTTAGATACTGAGTATATTCATACAATGGTATACAGCCAAAAGTTGGAATGAATTGCTACTATGCTCATCCACATGAATGAATTTCTTAAGTATCATATTTTTTTTTTTTTAGCAAAACAAGCCAATACAAAAGAATACATACTGCAGGTCCCACTTTCATTTTTGTATTTTTAAAATGTATCTTTATTGAGAGTATTACAGATGCTCCCCTTTTTTCCCCTACGGACCTCCTCCACCATGCCCCTGTCCTGCCCCAGGCCTTCACCACCCTACTGTCTGTGTTCATGGGCAATGCATATATGCATACACATTCTTTGGTTAATCTCTTCCTGCCACACCCCCTCTCCCCTTCAGGCAAACTAGTCCATGGCATCTGTATCAGGCTAGCTGGGGGCCGTGGAGTTTGGAGGACTTCTGGGATGAAGGTAATGCTCTGGTTCTTAGACTGGGTGCTGGATATATGGGGATTTTACTTTGTGAAAATCCAACAAGCCATACCCTGTTACTCTGGCCCATTTCTGCATGTATGTTAGACTCCAATAAAAGAACTCCTTATAAAACTATGGAGGGTATTGAAGCAGTGATATGACCAGGTGCAAGTATTATAAAGAGTTTCTTGTGCTGTGAAAAATAGATTAGAGGAAGACACAGAGAGCGCAGAGAAACCAGCGAGGGGCTACTGCATTTGTCCCAGTGAGAGATAGGGTGACTCGGCCTAGGGTGGTGACAGTTGAGACAAAGAGGATAGACAGGCTGAAATGTAATTAGGGGAAGAAATGCCAGGGCCTCCTGGGGGCCTGGCTGAGGGCAGGAAGAGAAAGGAGTCTCAGGCTGGTGAACAGTAGTGACGTTCACTGAGAGGAGAAAAATTGGAAGTAGAATTGATTTATTCTTTCATTATTTCACACCTAACGTCTCCTAGAGTCAAAAGCAAATCATAGCATGTGTATCTCAGACAAGGCGAGGCTGTGATACATGCAGGTTAGCACTTTTTAACTTTATTTAGCATTTCTTCCCGAAGGTATTCAAATCCATATTTACTTGCATTGTTTTCGCAGGGATACAAGTGTAGTGGGGAATTATCAGCTCTACTTTGTAGTTGAAGAGGAACAGGGCTGAGAAGTGACTGGGGCAAGGTCACAGGCTCGAGTTCCCAGCTTGTGGTCCAGTGGTGACCATGGAATAAGAGGGGATCCTTCTCCAAGATGTGAGAATCAGGGAATCAAAGGTTCCCACACATTTTTAGATTAAAGAAAAAAAAAAGCACACACATGCCAAAAGTACCTTTGGCAGCTCCGTTCCACATTGTAACTCTTTTATGATTACAGGGCACACCAAAACAAAATCATGGTTATGTCTTGGCACCAGCAGGAGCTAATTTCCTGTGTTAAATACGATTACAGTTTTGCACCGTTGTCCGCAGTGGGGAAAATAGGGTCTGTGGCACCAAGCATTAGGAGAACGATTTAATGTTCACTCCACATGTTGATGCTCAGATCCATCTTACACAGTTTTATTACCCTGTGTCTTTTCCATGTCCAGGCCCATGAGGAATCTTGCCAGATGGTAGGATGGCTTATTGAAATATTTTTATGAATCTGCTCATTTTTGTTACCATATATAGTATTTAAACAGGATAAATTATTATTTTTTCTTTCTGCATTCAATAACCTCAATATATTCCCCCAAACTGGAGACAGAGAATAATGTTAGGTAATCCAGGGCTTAGGCCTATGCTTTCAGATGAATTTTCTGTGGTGGTGGCAATGTCCATACCCGATTGTCAATTGCTGTAGCCCAGGGGTCCTCGAACTACGGCCTGTGGGCCACATGCAAATACAAATATTGTATTTGTTCCCGTTTTGTTTTTTTACTTTAAAATAAGATATGTGCAGTGTGCATAGGAATTTGTTCATAGTTTTTTTTAAACTATAGTCTGGCCCTCCAATGGTCTGAGGGACAGTGAACTGGCCCCCTGTTTAAAAAGTTTGAGGACCCCTGCTGTAGCCACTAAACATATGTGGCCATTGAGCACTTGGCACGTGGCAAATGCAACTGAGCTACTAAGTTTTATTTTTATTCAACTTAAATTTATTTATTTATTTATTTATTTTTTAAAAATATATTTTATTGATTTTTTACAGAGAGGAAGGGAGAGAGATAGAGAGTTAGAAACATCGATCAGCTGCCTCTTGCACATCTCCCACTGGGGATATGCCCGCAACCCAGGTACATGCCCTTGACCGGAATCGAACCTGGGACCTTTCAGTCCCCAAGCCGACGCTCTATCCACTGAGCCAAACCGGTTTCGGCTCAACTTAAATTTAAAGAGCCACATAGAGCTGTCACGTTGATCTGCACAGGTGCAGACACACCGAGGCTGGTATGATTCATCATCATCTTCCCCCATCCCAGTTAACTGTCCTTTAATCCAATCACAACAGAACTCCTTAGCAGAGAAAAGATATATTTTACATTCCCTCCAAAGCAATACTTGAGACACTTCTAATAATCATAATTCTGATGAAGGAAAAATATGCATTTGTAGTAGTGAGGAGCAATACTTTACAACGGAAATAAGTAGAAAATGGATTTAAGTGATTGGCTTAGGATCTAGGACCGTGGTCGGCAAACTGCGGCTTGCAAGCCACAAGCGGCCCTTTGGCCCCTTGAGTGTGGCTCTTCCTAAGCCTTAGGAGTACCCTAATTAAGTTAGTAACAATGTACCTACCTATATAGTTTAAGTTTAAAAAATTTGGCTCTCAAAAGAAATTTCAATCGTACTGTTGATATTTGGCTGTGTTAACTAATGAGTTTGCCGACCACTGACTAGGAGATTTAATTGATAGTTATAAGAGAAAACGAACTCAATTTTTCATTCATTTAGCACATATTTATTAAGAGTTGTCTGCTAATCAGTCATCTAGGTTCTAGAGATAGAGCTATGAACCAATTGAAGTTTCACCCTCCAGGAGCCTGCACTCTAGTTGGCGAAACAGACAGTAAACGAACAGATATGAGCATCAGATGCTGATGTTAAATGGTGATCCATGCTTTGGAGGCCAATAAAGCAAGGTTAAGGGGAGAGGAAATATGGTGAGTCAGGAAAGATAACATCTGAGCAGAGCTGTCCAGGCAGACTGAGCATCGTGAACGGAAGCGGAGGGTAGGAGAAAACTTGGAGTATTCAAGAAACTCCAAGGAACCCGTTTTCTGGAGCAGATGAGAGAAGGGGAAAATGGTCAGGCCAGTGAGGTGAGGTGGAGGGGGCGATCTCAGAGAACTCTTTGAAAGCTTTTGCTCAAATTTTGAGTGAGTTGGAAGGCAATGGGAGGATTCTGAGCAGGTAAGTGGTGAGACTGGTAAATTTTCAAAGATCATGCTAGCTGCTGGGTAGAGGGTAGACTATGGGGGCCAGGTGGAAGCAGGGGGTCCAAGAGGAGGCCACCATCCAGCAGGAGCCCCCCATCCTGCAGATCACTGTGTGTGACCCAGAGGGAACAGTGTAGGTGGGTAGCAGTGGAAATGCTGAGATGGGCAAAGGTTGCTATGCATTTGCTGATGGGCTGGGTATGAGCTGTGAGAGAAGACATTCAAGGACACCCAGATTTTGGACTGAGAAATACCCCAAATTGGCTGAGAAAATCTGGAACTCACTGAGATTGCTTTCAGCTACACGGTGGACTGGAAGATTGAGATAAAACAGGGTTCAGTCACAGAAAAATAAAGATTAGCTTTTGCATTTTCATGGTTTGTGATTTTATGACTCCCGTGCTTTGCACAGATAAAGACTGTGTCCCCTCTTCTAAGGACAATGTCATGTCAGGTTAGGGCCAATCTAATGACCTCAGTTCATTTGATCACCTCTGTAAATATTTTTCTACAAATAAGGTCACATTTTGGGATAGAGGGAATTATTAATTCTGAGGTGACATGATTCAACCTATATCACCCCTTTTAAAAAGTTGTTGAAGTGTGTACTGGATATTGGGCAGAGTCCAGGATGCCCTGGGGGTTCCTCTAGTTCAGTCGTGGGCACTATGGCCTGTGGGCCGGATCCAGCCCGTTTGAAATGAATAAAACTAAAAAAAAAAAAAGACCATACCCTTTTATGTAATGATGTTTACTTTGAATTTATATTAGTTCACACAAACACTCCATCCATGCTTTTGTTCCGGCCCTCCGGTCCAGTTTAAGAACCCGTTGTGGCCCTCGAGTCAAAAAGTTTGCCCACCCCTGCATCCCTTTCCTGACCTTGAACTCTCATTTGCCCAAGTTAAGAGAACCCTCCTCCTGTGTCTGCAGTGGTACACATGGTGGAGTCCATTTCCAAGGCAAGAGAGGCAGGGTGACCACCAGGACACCCACCTTGGGAATGTCTATCACTATGTGCTGGGCTGGCTTTCAGCAAGGATGCTGGGAGCCTCAACACGCCAGCCGTAGGTCTCTACCACTTGGAATTGGGTGACCTGAGGCAAGTTACTTCTTAGCTTTAATTTTCTCAACTGAATAAATAAACAATCCCCTTCTTGTGAGAGTTGGCACAGGCTCTCATACATACTATGCATCAATAAGTAGCACACATTTTGTTATTGTTTTAATAGAAGTAAGTCTGTCTTCCAAGAGTAAATGCGGAGATTAAAGTGATGTTTGATGAGGATGAGCCTGGCATCACTGATCTGATAGTAACTAGATTTTTGGCCTTGGGAAACTCTGGTTTTCAGGACTTTTGTCCGTGGAATAAGGCACTTGGACAAGACCAGAGGAGCTGTAAGTTCTGCTTTAGACACTCTGTGCCTTAGAGGGAAGGACCCTGGGGACAACTCGGTCAGAGAACACGGGAGCATGTCAACTTTAGGTCCCTTGAGACAAGTGAGTACCATCTGGACATGAAGGAGATGGGAGATGTAATGGAAAAGGTGAGTCCCAAATGTGAAGACTTTGAAATGGGTCAGGAAGGGGAATCTGCATGTATAAAGTTTGATAAGGACTAGTTCACAGTTCTGGTTGTGGTGCCAGCAGCAGGTTCTCCCTCTATGTGAGTAGGGCTCTCCACAAAACTCAGGTGCTGATAAATAGGTAAACACAGGCATAGTTTAATGCTGCCTCTGTTCTCCTTGGAACCCAAGGGGGAGGAAAGTGCTGGACCCCTAATTAAAATGGGGTAGTGCCCCTGCTTTCTGCCTCTCCAGGCAGTTTCCCCAAGGGTGGATGGTGTAATTCTGAGAGCCTGTGGGTCCCCAGGAAACCAAATCTCCCGCCACAGGAGGATGGTTTCATTAGTGGGAGTTGTAGGACCACAGTGGCATCATGGGCCTGTCTTGTGGCCTTGGGCTGTCTGGCAGATGACCACAGATGGTCCTGCTTTATCACCAGTAACCATCAGAGACCAGAAGCCAAGGTAAAAACCACCAACTCACCAATTCCCCAAAATATATACAGCTGAAAGGTAGTCACTGCTTAGATTTCAAATACAACATTAAGGCCTGGACTAAAAGAGCTCTACCCAGCTACACTCAGGTTTCTATGGAAGGTCACCAGACTTCTTTACGGAGGTGGATAAAAAAAGCAAAAAATATTGCTCAGAGCCTCAGGCCCCACAAGAAAATTGTCCAGGGGAACTCCTTGAAGTCAATTGGATAAATCAATGAGTTTGGGTTTGGGTTTTTTGGGCTTGGAGAAAGCCCTACTGTAATGAGGGGTCAGATTTTGTTCCAGAGGCTGCTCTCAAGCAGAAATCTTAACTTGTGATGCCAAATTTTGTTTGTGCAAATGCAGGTGGGATTCCCATGGACGTTAGAGAGAAAACAGGCATGAGGTAGGGGCAGAGATTAGTATGTTCTCTGCACCAACTTGGTTTCCTTTGAGCAGGCCACATTGAATGTGCACTAGCTGGCCTATCTCCATTTGGAATCGGATCATCAGAAGTCATGCCTGGTCTTGCTTTTTATTTTAATGAGTCATGAGGAGAATCCAGGAAAGAGAACACAGTACAAGTGTTTGAAGGGAGAGGGGGTTGTTACATGGATTCTGGCTATTCCACTAATGAATCATGAAATGAGATAGAGACCCAAGTGTGGGGATATGTATATTTCTAAGTGATGTTGGTAGGTTTTGAGATTCTTATTGTTGCCTCAACAGGAACTAATATCCACAGGAATTTGTGCCTTATTTCTTTGCTAATGTTGGTAAAGAATTCAGATGGAGTGTCAGGAAGCAGCAAGTCTCCTTGTGTTTGCGACATTTCAGATCCAGCTACACAAAGACTCTCTCTGCTCACTAGGCCATGGGCTGTCTGGCAGATGACCACCTGTGGGCCCACACCAATGTGACACATACTGGCTTGGATTCCCCTTTTCATTCAGCATTCATTCCTTCCCCTTCTTCTACTATGGAGGCTGGAGAGCTCACAGAACATATTTCTTGACTCCTTTGCAGCTAGGATTCTGAATGTCAATTACAGTTCCCCACTAAGGATTTCTTACCGGGGGAAGATTTCACGGTGAAAGTGAATGCCAACTTCTTGCTGTGTGTGACCATTTCCTGCTTCCAGAAAGGTGGTGCCAGGGAGACTGTCCAGAGAAGTGCTCTTGTGTCCACAGCTCTGTGGAGTGGCTTTTGTGATGGAGGCCACAGTTTTATGTTGATTCGCCAGCTTTGCAGGACTGAGAGGCATTCTTAGGATGGTAGGGCAGGCAGCAGTCCTGGCAGTATATCCTTGAACTCAGTGGTTTCAGTGGCACCTGACCCCCATTTTTGTGATTGTGACATAGGTAACCATGGGTCACTTCTTCAGAAGTCCAAGGCTCCTTCCTGGAGGTCAAGCCTGGAGCCTTTTGGCCAGTCCTGCCACCCAAGGTTCTCCATTCTCAGATGGGGCCTCTATAGCAGTTTCTGTTTCTTTTGCTAACCCATCATCGATGTATCTCATTGCTTCATGGTACAGTTTTGTCCATTCCTTCACTCATTCATTCACTCATTTATTCATTCATCTTCTCATTTTCTCTTTTATTTAACAAACACTAACACTCAACACCTAGAATTTGTAGGCATTCTCCTAATCTCTGGGGATATAAAATAAATAAGACTTGATCTGGAGAAACTAAGATGGCGGCATAGGTAAACACCAGGAAATTGCCGCCTCTCACAACAATTGAAAATTATCGCAAAGGACAGAGCAAACATCATCCAGAACAACAGGAAGGCTTGCTGAGTGTGAATTCTACAACTAGAAGGAAAGAAAAGCATGCTGAGAGCCAGAGGCGCTGCGGAGGTGAAGTGCAGAGGTACGGTGGCTCGCGCGCGCGGGCGGAAAGGGGGTGGCACCTGAGGATGCGGCTGTCTTTTTGAATCACAAGTTCCCGACTGCTCTGAACTCCGGTTCCGGGAAGTCTCTGGGGATCCAGGACTCATACGGGGAGAAGCTGGTCTGTCTGGCAGCGGGCGAACTTGAAGGCGGCTTTCCCTCAGAGGTGCTTGCAGCAATTAGCAGGTCACTGAGACCCGCGACTCCGGGCGGAGAATCAGCCATAGCTCCTTGATCCGCCCTTGGATTCCCTGAGACCCCGCCCCACCCAGGCTGCGGCAGAGGCTTTTGCATGTGAATGTACCTATCTGCAGCCAAGCCAGGCAGACCCGGAACTTCCAAGAGAAGGCCCAAGGCCCCGCAGCAGCTTGCATTGCTTCACAGCTGAGCCTCTTCATGGCTCCTGCTGTGTGGCCTCAGGCAGAGGCTGAATTAGCACCTCCTTAGATCCAGGAGCCACTGTACCCAGTGGTCAGAGGGGGACCATCCAGATTGCAACTCCTCAGAGCCATAAGGGACACACTCAGGGAGCAGACTCAGTGAGCACCAAAGCCCCACTGAAGCAAGTCTTGCCCCAGAGGGGTGTCTTCAGCACAGAAATTCTCCCACTTTAGACACAGCTGATTCTCACAGCCAATTGGCCTGGAGTTCAATTCCTCCCAGTGATCCTACAACAACCAAGGCACCAAGAGTGCACCAAGAGTGTCCACCCCAGGTAACTGGGGAGGCTGAGCTACTGGGCCCTACAGGACACCTGGCACGCAGGGCCACTCTATCAACACAGGGAAGCTGCCAAAATGCGGAGACAAAGAAACAGGTCACAAATGGCAGAAATGGAGGAAAGCAAACGACTGGATATAGAGTTCAAGGCCACGTTTATAAGGTTTTTCAAGAATTTTATGGACACCGCCAATAAATTTAATGAATCCCTCAATAAGTATAGTGAGACCATGGAGGACATGAAAAAGGACCAACTAGAAATTAAGCATACACTGACTGAAATAAAGAATAATTTACAGAGATCCAACAGCAGACAAGAGGATCCCAAGAATCAAGTCAAAGATTTGAAATACAAAGAAACAAAAAATACCCAACCGAAAAAGAAAAAAGAAAAGAGATTCCAAAAAAAGGAAGATAGTGTAAGGAACCTCTGGGACAACTTCAAGCGTACCAACATCAGAATTATAGGGGTACCAGAAGGAGAGAGAGGGCAAGATATTGAAAACCTTTTTGAAGAAATAATGACAGAAAACTTCCCCTACCTGGTGAAAGAAATGGACTTACAAGTCCAGGAAGCGCAGAGAACCCCAAACAAAAGGAATCCAAAGAGGACCACACCAAGACACATCATAATTAAAATGCCAAGAGCAAAAGATAAAGAGAGAATCTTAAAAGCAGCAAGAGAAAGACAGTCAGTTACCTACAAGGGAGTACCCATACGACTGTCAGCTGATTTCTCAACAGAAACCATGCAGGCCAGAAGAGAGTGGCAAGAAATATTCAAAGTGATGAATAGCAAGAACCTGCAACCAAGATTACTTTATCCAGCAAAGCTATCATTCAGAATAGAAGGTCAGATAAAGAGCTTCACGGATAAGAAAAAGCTAAAGGAGTTCATCACCACCAAACCAGCATTATATGAAATGCTGAAAGGTATTCTTTAAGAAGAGGAAGAAGAAAAAGGAACTCTTACCATTTGCCACAGCATGGATGGAACTGGAGAGCGGATAAATACCACAGGATCTCACTCATTTGTGGAATATAATGAACAACATAAACTGATGAACAAGGACTGATCCAGAGACGGAGAGGCATTGATTGGACTGTCGGGCCTTGGAGGGAAGGTAGGGGAGGGTGGGGGTAAGGGGGAAAGATCAACCAAAGGACTTGTATGCAAGCATATAGGCCTAATCAATGGACATGGACAACGGGGGCGGGGGGGTGAGGGCATGAGCGGGGGGGTGGGGGTGGGGGGGTAGAGGGTAACGTGGGGACAAGGACACATATGTAATATCTTGATCAATAAAAAATATATTAAAAAAAAAAAGAATCAACCAATGAATGCATAAGTAAGTGGAACAACAACAACAACAACAAAAAAAAAATAAAGACTTGATCTTTGAGGAGATGACAATTTGGGGGAGACCGATGGGCAGATAGACTACTATAGTAATGCATGTCACAGGCAATGATAGAAGCGTGGAGGGTAGAGCTCCACATCCTACTGATGTGTGGGCAGAAGGTGGGCTGCCAGATGAAGGGTCTGGAACCATCACAGGAGAAAAACAAAAAACACAATCCCTGACCTCAGGAGTTTATAAGGTAAAATGATCCAGGAAAGAATGCCTCGCTTGTGACTGTCTTGCGTGCTCTGACTCTGGGCCGTGATGCCTGCTCTGGAAGGACAGGCCCTGCGTTTTCCATCATGATTCCATCAGAACCCTCTGTGGCATGTCATGTGCACAGCATGTGGGATGACCAGTTGCAGTAATGGCTCAGCAAGGGCCACTTGGCTACTCAGTGATACCACAGACACTTACTGAGGAACCACCATGGGCAGAGAGTGAGATAATCAAGGTTTCAGTCTGCAGACCAGATATTTACCTCAGAAACAACTGCATAAAAATAAATGAGAAATTTCTTCCCTGCAAGAAAGAGTCAGTCTGGTACAGTAAGTAGGAAGATAAACAGATAATGAAATTCAAGGTGGCCAGGGCTGGCATAGGGGTACCTACCAGATATGATCAAAGACAGACAAGGGGCATCTAATACCATGAGCAGGGGGAGTAGAGCTAACATGAAGTTAGCTGCCATTGAGTAAAGCTCTGAGGGCTTTCTCCGAGCTGATGCTCACAGGAGGTAGTTCTCATTGCACCTCAGACAAGAAGCAGGAACAGAGTTTAGGGACTTAGCTCAAGCTTGTGCCCTCAGGGAGCTAAAAAGCAAGGATTCAACCAAGGCAGCCTGTGTTCTGAACCATGTTCTGGAGCATGGAGAGGAGCTCACCAGTGGGCAGCAGGAAAGGGGGAAGGAACCTCAGTGCAAAGGCTAGGAGGTAGAGCAGGCATGCAGCCGGCACTCTAATAAGCAGACTTGATTTGACAACCCTAACTTTCCTCTGCTCCTTCTGAGAGGAGCTGTGGAAACCAGGAAGGGCAAAGGTGCCGATTTTGCCAGACTTGTTCAAATGGTCGCTTTGCCACTTTCAGTGTTGAGACCTCAGGCAAAACTTAACACCTGAGCCTCCGTTTCCCCAGCTACACGTTTAGAATGCTATATGTACTTATCGGTGCTGTTTTGAGTATTGGAGATAATATATATACAGCTTTTAGCAGCAGGTGCTCAACAAATGGGCACTATTAACGTTCCCTCACTCAAAACACAGCTTCCCGGAGCCTCACCGATGAGTATGGCTGAGGCCTAATGGACTCTCTCGTTGCCTTCAGATACCTGGAGCATCAGCCCCAGCGGCCCAGACCTGAAGTCAGCAGCGACCTGGGAGTGTCGGCTCTTCTGCAGGGACTCGCTCGTTTCCTCACTGCTTGTCTCCCAGGGAATGCTGGCAACAGCCCCCATGAGAGCAGCCAGAGAAGCCCTCCAATGCAACAGCGAGCCAACCTGCTGGACAGGATTGCAGCAGACCCTGCCTGCCCCACTGCAGGGCAAGCTGTCCCAGGGCTGGGTGCGGTTTTAGACAAACACCTCTCCCATTGTCTATTTTAGTCTTGGTACCTTACGTCTTTCTCAAAAGTGACAGTGCTATTTGTCATGAATCATTGACTATCAGAATTGTCAAGCATCTCACTAAGTCTTTTAGTGATGCAACAAAATAACAAAATTTACCAAACCACGGGTCTCTTTTTCCCCTACTGGTTCACCCGCCTTGGGTGGAACTCTTTGAGGAATTAGAGACATGAGAGTACCCTGTTGCCTGAGCCCTGTAAACCTTTACTTAATGGGAAACCATAAGAACTTCTTGCAAATCCTTAGGCAGAGGCTGTATCAAGATAGAAGACAGAAAAATGGTCTTGTATTGATTCTGTGTACGGTCCAGCAGGTAGAGGAGGAGTGACAACTGGAAGGTGCAGATGACATTCCTCTGGGAGAGCCAGTAACTCAGACTGACTGTTGGGGACACTTAAGAAGTACCCTCCCATGGCGCTGCAAAAGCAAATCACGCAGAACTGCACCGGAGCCTCTCATTGATTTCCGCTCCTGTGTGTCGGCGACTGTGGCCTTTTGCTTGGACTTTGGCTTCATCTGAAACTCTGTGGGTGTGAAAATATGTCAATCAGGTTGTCTTCTGGAGAGTGAGGCCTTTGCTGACAGGCATAGAAATCAGGCCTGCATGATAAAATATAATATTTTCCACCAGACAGGTGGGCGAACTTGGAATCCTTAGGAGGTCTGGGGAAAGTCCAGCGGTGTTGGACTGTGAGAAGGTAGCTCTGGCAGCCAGAAGACAGAAAACAGTTGAACATTGACCTCCATCCTTTCTTTTCACCTGCTCCAGGTTGGGGGCAAGAGGCAGGGGTCCTTCGTGTGACAGAGGGGAGGCTTCCAGAAGGTGGCGTCCATCTTCACTCTTTGCCTACTCTTTGGCCCTCTGCAGCCTCTGGACACGCTTCCAGGTGAGGGCACCTGGTCTCCAGACCCATTCTCCAGGAACCTGGCCTCTCAGGGGTGAGTTGTCAAGAGTCAGATTCTTGGAATTCATCTGCTCTTTTAAACAATATCCGATTAACAAAAATTTGAGCAGAGCCCTCGTCCTTGTAGAGGATGGCTTGGGCAGGCCTCCGGGTGTGACCTCAGGTCCCCAGGGCTTTCTTCAGGTTCCTATCAGGATGGCATCTTTGGCTTCTGTGTTCTAGGGACACAAAGGCATGGTGAAGGGAGAAGCTGAGTACTATGACAGGGCTGAGGAAAGAACTGCGGGACACACCGTGCAAAGATGCTCTGGGGTTTGTGGGGAGAAATGCTGTGGAATAAAGGTTTCAAATATAAGGGACATTATTTTTCAAGTCCGCCCCTCCCTGTGATGACACCAGCAAGTCCGTTTAGGCGCAGACACCCTCTGGATCTGAAGTAGCTTATGCAATTTGGTGTTTCACATTTTCCTCCTAAATTGTCCTATTTCTTCAAAAGTACAATGATACTCTTGTTGTTTATCTGACAAAGTCACAGCTAAAAGCACCCGTTTCTTCCTGTGTTTTTGAGAGCGGAGCTCCCAGCAGTCTGGGGTAAGTGGTAGATAAGATCATGCCAAGGAAGGCTTGGGTGGTTGTTTCTCAGATATCGGTGGTTGATTTTTCAAGGCAGTGTGAGCCTTTCTGGATGAAATTTGGGGTGTTCAGCCAGTTTTACTCCAAAAGGAGCAGCATTCACTGGTGTTTGCAGGCCTTTGTCTACCCTCTGGGTTAGGCCCCTCACTGCTTCCTAAACTCTGATCACGCTGACCTGCATTTTCCTCCACAATGATGCTGGTTCTCTGGACACGGCTCAGAAACTCCGCAGGTCTTTCTTTACCTCGCTGACTCAACTTCAGGCCTCCTCCCAGCACCCGTTCCGAACCCGGCCTTTGTCCGGTGCACTGAGTGGCCTGGGAGACGCCTACTGCAGGATCTACAGAGGAGAGCGCTGGGCTCCTGTCCACATGAGACCCAAACATCTGGCCATTACTCAGCTAGTGAAAATAATGTAGATACCTCCCTGGAGACAGGAAGAATAAATCAGCACACAAAACTAATTAATTTTACCATATAAGTAATGCTGTGAGTTTTAGGGGGTAATGAATCTTACATTCAGAGTAACTTGAGAGGTCTGTGTCTTTCTTCATGCCATTTACCTCTCCTGAAATGCTTCCTCTTTTTTAAGAACCTACCGACTCTTCCAAGCCCTCTGGAGTTTCTCTCCCCCACCCCCCCCCAACCCCCCCTGCAGCCAGCCAGCTAGACTGAGAAGTCTGTGGAGATGGAGGCAGGAGCTCTAAGCACGTGGCAGGTGCAGAGGCACTGGGCATCCCTGACCATGAAGGTTGTGACAACTCACACCACAACAGCCCTTGATAAAACTCCAGTGTCTATGCCTCTGTCAATCCTATCATTAGCATCTTTCCTACGTGTGGGTCTGGTATCAGGGTCAGTCTGTCATGGTGTCTTCCTGGAGCTCTGGGAGAGCCCCATGACCTCTCGGTGTGTAACACATTCCCCTGGCCCTGCAGCACGGGACCGTGTTCGCTTGCTTTGTTTTCAGTTGTGCAGTTTTCACACTCTCATCCTGGTTCCTAATCCACCTCCTTCCCATATGTGCAGCATGGCTTTTCCAAGTGCCTCTAGGAAATCCACGCCCACTCTCATCACACTCACTTTGCACCCACCACTCCTTCCCACGCGGTGATCAGCTGGATGTCTCCGCTCTGGGTCTGATGCCTTTGTAACATATATTCTTCACGTTTAAGGTAGAGAAACATGCCCACTGGTATTTTGTGAAAATGGTGCCTCTGAGTCCAGGATCATGTCAGAGTTTCTTCTGGACACAGTTCCTTCCCAGGGCTGCTGGCCATCAGTTGACCCATCTGACGGCCAGATCCTAAACCCACTCCCTTCCTGCATATTCTAGTTTCTTCCTCGTTCTCCGCTTGTGATCTTGAAAAGTCTTCTTTGCAGAAAAGCCTGGTTAAGGCAAGCGCTTCCCTGTCCATTCACTGCCTCTCCCTCCCCTTCACCGCCTGCCTCTCTAAATGGCACTCCAGCCCCAATGGGAATCTCAAGGTCAATGGCCTCCATCCTTCTGTCCCTCAGCCCCATGTCCAGTCATGGCCCAGACTGGCAGCCTCCTTTACTGACCTCCCACTGCTCCACTACCCAGACACTTCCTTCATCGCTTGGGTTAAATCAGTGGTCGGCAAACTGCAGCTTGCGAGCCACATGTGGCTCTTTGGCCCCTTGAGTGTGGCCACGAAGTTTCAATCGCACTGTATGTGCGTGCCCGCACGTGGTACTTTGTGGAAGAGCCACACTCAAGGGGCCGCAGTTTGCTGACCACTGGGTTAAATCCTGCTGCCCAGGGCCCCAGTCAGGTTCCCCTCCAACCCATGTTTCAGATTGTTTCTAGAATGATCTTTGTAAAGTGAAGATATAATCGGAGCAGACCCCAGCTAAAAGCTTTTCAGTGGCCCCCTATTTCCCCAAAATAAAACTCAGGCAGCACAGCTTCCTGGACCCCCTTCAATCAGGCCCCTCCTACTTTGTTTCTTTTCCCATGACTACACTGCCCCTTTGTAAGCAGGGGAATAAGTGGGTCCACCGCTCCTCACATCTCTGCCTTCCTCTGCCCTTTGTCCATCCTTCCTTCCATCTGGCAAGCAGCTCCGAGTTACGATGCATCTCCAACATCAGCCTTCAGGTGCCGTCCTGATTCTTGGCCATGCACGCATGTCCCCCTTTTCCTGTCAGATCCTCCAACGTGGCTGTGTCTTCTCTCTCGCAGACTGTGAGCTGCTTGGGGACACATGCCGTGCCTTATCTGTAGCCCCTTACCTCAAACCAAGTCCTAGGGGCTCCATAGGGACAGCCAGAGGCCTTACTCTGTCACTTTGCAGCCTGGGGAACCTGCTTTGATGGTGGAGCCTTCGAGGGGGTGGGGGCTGCACTGTTCTCCTGGCCTACTGTGCCGGAGGAGCTGGGAGGACGCCTAGGAGCAGGAGGGGGTCACTGGAGAAGGAGGACCAGGAGAGGCCCCAGGCACCAGAGAGCCACAAGGCTTCCCGTAGGGCCCACTTTAGATGCCTGCCCTCTGTGTGGGCCAGGGAGGTCTGTGCCGCCTTCACATCCCCCCCCCTCTGTGGTGCCTGGAGGAGCCCAGGACAGATGGAAGACAAAGGGGAGAGACCAGCCACACTCCACCTACTGAGAGCTTCAGCTGCAGGCCCAGGCTGGGGGTGCTGGGGTGCAGTGGAAGAGAATCTTTAATAGTAAATGCATTTTGGAAGGTAGTGGCTCAGGACATGTTAAGTACAGAAATAAAGCTATTCTTGTGGCTGAGGGGGCGGGGGGGACCCAGAGGATTTTGCATCATCTGCGAGGGCTGAGATCAGCCTTGAGGTTATACTCACCTCAGGAACTCAAGAGAGCAGGGAGTGGGAGACACATAGGATGTTTTAAAACCCCTGTCTTCTACCTAGGACTCTGGTCCTCCCCAGGATGTGAACCAACAAAATAATCATTGCTACAGACATACTACATGCCAAGCATTTACATAGATTCTTTCCTTTTGTCCCAGCTTTTTATTAAAAAAAAAAAATCAAACTTACAGAAAAGCTGAAAGGATAATGCAATGAACACTTTATATTAACCATTGTTAACATTTTTCCAAGTTTACATCTCTCTCTGTGTGTGTGCGTGTGTGAATTGTGTGTGTAATTTGGCCTGTTCTTATTGGATGCTAAACCATTTGGAAGTAAATTGCAGACTGGCGGTCCAACACTCTGGCATTGACTAAGAACAAGGATGTTCTCCTACAAAACCACAGCACCCAGTATGGTGACTGCCAGAGGGAAGGGGAGGGTCTGGGGAGGTAGAAAGTAAAGGGGGGATAAATGGTGATGGAAGGAGACTTGACTTGGGCTGGTGAACACATAATACAATATACAGATGATGTATTGTAGAATTATAGAATTATACACCTGAAACCTATATATTAACCAATGTCACCTCAATAAATTCAATAAAGTGCTAAAAACACTACAAAACACCAGCTCAACAACTTACCCTGATTCAGTACTGACATCTAGTTATACAGTCCATAAGCAAATTTTCCCAATTGTCCCCATAATCATCTTTCTAGGTTTGAAAAAATACAGATGCAAGCAAGCATCACACATTGCATGCACTCATCGTTTCTCAGTCTCCTTTAATTTGAATGATCCTCCCATCTGTTTTATTTTTGACCTTTGTTTTTCAGCTTTCATGGTATTATCACTTTTGAAGGGTTCAGTTTATATATATATATACTAGAGGCCTGGTGCATGAAATTCGTTCACGTGTGTGTGTGTGTGTGTGTGTGTGTGTGTGTGTGTCCCTCAGCCCAGCCTGCACCCTCTCCAATCTGGGACTCCTGGAGGGATGTCCAACTACCTGTTTAGGCCTGTGGGATTGGGCAAAAACGCACAGTCGGACATCCCTCTCACAATCCAGGACTGCTGGCTCCCAAGCACTTGCCTGCCTGCCTGCCTGATTGCCCCTAACTGCTTCTGCTTCCAGCCTGATCACCCCCTAACCACTCCCCTGCCAGCCTGATCTATGCCTAACTGCTCCCCTGCTGGCCCGATTGCCCCTAATTGCCCTCCCCTGCCAGCCTGGTCAACCCCAACTGCCCTCCCCTACAGGCCTGGTCACCCCCCTGCAGGCCTAGTCTCCCCCAACTGTCCTCCCCTGCCGGCCTGGTCCCCCCCAACTGCCCTCCCCTGCAGGCCTGGTCGCCCCCCTGCAGGCCTGGTCACCCCCAACTGTCCTCCCCTGCAGGCCTGGTCCCCCCCAACTGCCCTCCCCTGCAGGCCTGGTTGCCCCCAACTGCCCTCCCCTGCAGGCTTGGTCCTCCCACAACTGTCCTCCCCTATTGGTCTGGTCACCCCTAACTGCCCTCCCCTGCAGGCCTGGTTCCTCCCAACTGCCCTCCCCTGCTGGCTATCTTGTGGTGGCCATCTTTGACCACATGGGGGCGGCCATCTTGTGTTAGAGTGATGGTCAATTTGAATATTACTCTTTTTTAGATAGGATATATATATCATGCATGTATATATATATATGCATATATAGAAATAAAACATATATTAAAATCAATATACACTATAGATACCAAAAAAAGTTAGAATGTAAAATAAAAGACAGGCCCCATTTACACAACACACACAGAAAAAGAATAACAGCATCATCACTATCCCTGACAGTAATGCAAACTAGAAATAAACTCAAGAAATCTGAATCATGTCCGTCAGGAAAGCTTTCAAACAGTTAAAGTACACAAAGACTTGAGCAAAGGAAAAGATACAGTTTTCTTGAATAATTCTCAACACCAGAAAGACAAAAATCCTTTAAAATGATCATATAAATGCAATATGATTCCAACAAAATTATGTGTACTATGTAGTTAGGCCTATGATGGTTGCATCTGTAATGAACATGTACAGACTTATTTTTCTTGTCATTATTCCCTAAACAATACAATGTAACAACTACTTACATAGCATTTACATTATATTAAGTATTATAACAATGACTTAAAGTGTATGGGAGGATGTACACAGGTTATCGGCAAATACTATGCCATTTGATATAAGGGAGTTGAGCATCCAGGGTTTTGGTATCCGAGGGGTTCCTGAAACCAATCCCTTGCAGATACCAAGGGACAACTGTATTTGATAAAGATAATATCTCAAGTCAAGGAAAAATATATATTTTCAATAAACAGTGTTAGGCTAACTGCAGAGCCAAATGAAAAAAATAAATTTGGGTTTACATAGAACACCATACACTAGAATAGATTCCAAATGGATCAAAAGATTAAATGTAAACAAAAGAAACCATACACATACTAGAATAAATTATTTACCAATCAATTTTTGTAACCTAGATTGCGGGAAAGTAATTATGACATAATTTCAACTGTAGATATTTCAAGAATGTTATATAGATGTAAACATACAGTACATAACATTTTAAGACTGCCTCCCCCCCATACTAATTCCCTTCAGGTTCATAAGTAGTTTATTACTTTTTAATGCTAGGTAGTATTCCAAGGTATGGATGAACCACGGTTTGTTTAACCCAGTGGTTCTCAGCCTTCATAATGCTGCGACCCTTTAATACAGTTCCTCATGTTGTGGTGACCCCTAACCATAAAATTATTTTCATTGCTACTTCATAACTGTAATTTTGCTACTGTTGTGAATCGTAATATAAATATCTGATATGCAGGATGTATTTTCATTGTTACAAATTGAACATAATTAAAGCATAGTGATTAATCACAAAAACAATATGTAATTATATATTCAATGTGTGTTTTCCGATGGTCTTAGGCGACCCCTGTGAAAGGGTCGTTCGACCCCCAAAGGGGTCGCGACCCACAGGTTGAGAACAGCTGGGCTATTGTGAATCAGCTGCTACAAATATGTGTGTACAAGATTCTATGTGCATGCAGGTCTTCCTTTCTCTGGGGTAAATGCCCAAGGGTGGGCCATGTGGCAAGTCTGTTTCTAGTATGTTTGCGCCATTATGCATATTTGGATCTATAGGAATTAGAGGAGTCCACAGGCTCACATTGCATAGGTACCCATGGTATTTTGCTCAAGCTGCTGGGGGGTGGGAAGGCTTGTGACATGCATGATGGTGGGCTGGGTATCTGTTATCCCTACTGGGTGGTGAGCACCTAAAGGGAGGACACCTTTGCCTGTGGACCTAAGTGTTCCTCAAGCTGAATATAGCGTGTGACATTTAGGAACTGCTGTGGTACTAAGTAGGGGTCAGAGAACTGTCTCTCCCAGGTTAAGCCAACAACCAAGAGAAATTGATTGGAATGCTTAAATGCAGGTGCTTTGCTAGCATTGATTATCTCTTTTGTAAAGACTCTGCTTCTAAATATAGTCACATTCTCAGGTACTGGGGATTGAAATTTCAACATATGAATTTTTGGGAGCCATAAATCAATCTATAACACCTTGGCCTCCTCCTCCTACCACAGGGACAGCTGTGGTTGTCAGGCCTAAATTCTTATATGCTGACCCCCATTCCTCACACAAAGGTGGTAATGACTCTGCTTTGTGGCCCTGCTGTGCCATCGACCCCCCTGTGGACCTACTGGACAAGGAAGCATTTTTCTTTGATGGGGCCAGTTGAGCTAGTTGCCTCTGGATGGGGCCTTTCCTTCTTTCTTTTTTTAATAGAAAAACATTTATTACTTTTAAGTGATGTAGGACTGTCAAGAATCTGAATAATATAGAAAAGTAAGAAAGAGAAGAATCACTTTCATCTACTGCTACTAACACATAGAATTTTCTTCCAGTATATGTATTGGGTTGTATTTTATTTCTACCATTATTATTATACTATGATTTGTACTTTTAAAAATACTACAACATTCATGTCAGCAGAATTAGTTGTGAATTAGCCCCACTTCTTAGTCTTATAGAAAGATCTGGATCATCTCAAATGCCCAATAAATACAGAATAAGCCACATAGTTTCTACCTAGCTATGTACAAAATACCGTAAAAAGGAGGCTTTTATTTTCACTAATGACTCTGACTCAGTCTTCAGCGGATGTCGTTACCGTGACTCAGCCATTACCTATTTTGCAGCAGTACATTCCCTCCATTTAATAGATGAAAACACCAAAGTTGGGAGGCATAGGTGACTTGTTCAAGGTCACACAGTTAGGACAGCACGGGACAGGGGTCTTAACATACTTCTGAGGCACTGCAAAGCCAAATTCCCCCCACTGCTCACTGTCACCGCCCACGACAAGTAGGGCCGCTGCTTGTCTTTCTGACCATACTCAGTGAGAGAGAAAAGTAATGCTAAACCATTTTGCATTTTTCGCCAAACATCAAGTCACTGAGGAGAAGGTTGGGAGCCTTCACACGCAACCCATCTGTTTCTGATGCTCCGCACATCTGGGCATATGCTCAGTGGAGGTGCAGAGCAATGCGTGGCTCACGCACACACGCCTAGGACCTGTAACCAGGGCATAGCAGCCAACCTCCATGGCACATGGCGGTAGCTAGTTCTTTTCATTATTGTGAGTTCACTCATTTAAAACAAAGCAAAATGACTGGAAAATAAAATAAAATCAATCCATTTATGCCTACTTAAAAACAAACAAACAAACAACAAAAAAACAACCTGAGGAGTTGATTTTTTTTTTCTTTCCAACAGAACAGATGGCTGGTGACAATGGAATTAGTATTAACATATATCAGAATTTCTGTCCAACAGTAGTAGGTAGGGAAAATGGATAGATGCATGGGGAAACATAGAAGGGGTATTTTAAGAAATTAATATATTCCTGAATTTAAGTTTCCTCAGGAGATTGATATAAAATTAGGAAAAGACAAGAAGATAGTGGTTTTGTCTACAAGCTATAGAAGATAAAAATTTGGGGGAAGAAACTGGGGAGGACAACAATGGCTAAAGCTGAGGTGTTTTTTTTTTAAAATAATATATTTTTATTGATTTCAGAGAGGAAGGGAGAGGGAGAGAGAGATAGAAACATCAAGGATGAGAGAGAATCAATGATAGGCTGCCTTCTGCATGCCCCACACTGGGGATCAAGCCTGCAACCTGGGCATGTGCCCTTGACTGGAATCAAACCCAGGACCCTTCAGTCTGTAGGCTGACGCTCTATCCACTGAGCAAAACCAGCTAGGGCAGGGTGAGGGTTTTTATAAAAAATATATTTTATTGATTTTTTTAGAGAGGTAAAGGGAGAGGGATAGAGAGTTAGAAACATCGATGAGAGAGAAACATTAATCAGCTGCCTCCTGCACACTCCCTACTGGGGATGTGCCCGCAACCAAGGTACATGCCCTTGACCAGAATCGAACCTGGAACCCTTCAGTCCGCAGGCCGACGCTCTATCCACTGAGCAAAACCAGTTAGGGCAGGGTGAGGGTTTTTATTAAGATGACTGGTTTGTTGCTGTCTCAAGGACTTGGCTGTGTGGCTGGGTGAATTAATAACCTCCTGTATCTCTGCCTCTTTACTGGGGAAGTGGAGCCAATCCTGACAGATACCAGAAGGTCTGTGAGCAGGAACAATCCACGTACAAGACCAGAAAGGGCCTTTCCATTGTAGGTGCCCAGAATCGACCAACTCAGCGCCAGCTCAGTGCACTGGTGTTGGTGTCTATGGCAGATCCGTGTTCACTTGAGGAAATATCTCATCAAAGTGCTTCTTGGGCCTAGATGGTGTGGCTTAGCAGCTGAGCATCGACCTATAAACCAGAAGGTGACAGTTTGGTTCCTGATCAGGGCACATGCCCAGGTTGCAGGCTTGATCCCCAGTGGGGAGGCGTGCAGGAAGCAGCCGATCAATGATTCTCTCTCATCGTTGATGTTTCTCTTTCTCCCTCTCTGAAATCAATAAAAATATATTTTAAAAAATGCTTCTTAGACACACACACACAAAGAGCTTGGATCTGATCAAGTCTCTAGCACTGTGTTGCCCTACATCTGGCTTTTTAAAAGTATTTAAAATTAAATTACTTAAAACTAATGTTTAGTTCCTCAGTGGGTACAGACACATTTCAAATGCTCAGAAAACCATATGTAGCTAGCGAGTGACTGCGTATGAAACAGTGCTGGTGTAGAACATTCCCATCATGGTAGGAAGTTCAGTTGGACAGCATTGTTCTAGAAAAAAATAATTAACAGAAAATCCAGGGGACAGAAAATTGTATGAATACAATCCACAGATGGAAAATACAGGAACTTTCACAGGACAAGTGATTAGTTTCTTCAGTAAATAGGATTCACACAGTATGCTTTCAAAGGCAGCAACAAGAACAATTACGACCATTTATTGAGCAATTATTATTTACCAGGCCTAGTTCATGGACCACTTCATTTAATTCATTTTCACAAGAACCCTATGAGGTAGATGCTATCATTATGCTCATTGTACAGAACTGGATACAAAGGCTCAGAGGAGTAAGTAATTTCTGCAAGATTACACAACTAGTAAGCAAAGCTGAGATTCAAATCCAGGTTGCTTTGTTTCTTCCTAACCTTAGAAATCTATATAGTGAATCATCATCTTGCATTCACTTGGTTCTTTTAAAATATTTTTTTTTATTAGTTTTAGAGAGAGAGGAAGATAGAGGGAGAGAGAAACTTCAATAAAAAAGAGAAACATCGATCAGCTGCCACCTGCATGCCTCCTACTGGGGACTGAACCCACAACCCGGGCATGTGCCCTGGCCAGGAATCAAGCTGCCAACCTCTCAGTGCACAGGTTGACGCTCAACCAACTGAGCCACATGGGCCAGGGATGTATTTACTTAGTTTTTAAAGGCAATTTGAATCCTTAAATTTTTAGATATAAAAATATACACTCTTATAGAGGCTTTTGGGGGTTTTCCTGTCTAAAGTTTTCAATTCTTCTCTCATATTTCTCAAGTTAATATTGTTAATTCATATCACACACATTATCAAATACACTAGAGGCCCGATGCATGAAATTTATGAAGAGTAGGCCTTCCTTCCCCCAGCCGCCAGCTCCGGCTTCGCTCTGACACCCAGGACCCGGGCTTCCCTTGCAGCCCCAGCTTCATCAGGAAGGCCGTCTGGAAGGACATCTGGTCTAATTAGCATATTACACTTTTATTATTATAGATATGTGATTACCCAGACCAGTCTTCCTCGATGTATCACACTAAAAAGATCACTTCAAGAAGCCTGTTAAGACCCCTGGGGATTGCAAAAATTAGAACCTGTCGGTCTGTCAGACCACACATGAGCATGGCTGATGCATCAGTGCACCAAAACATGATAGGATACTAGCTCCAATGGCAGAAAGTATGTGGATTTTCTCACCAGCAACCTCCCAGAAAGGAAAAAACTCCTTTTTAATGTGAACCTGCCACCCAGTTCTTGTAGTTGAACCCAGTAGTGGAACACAGCTCAATGTCTATTCTGCAGCAAAAAGAATGAAATCAGGCAACATGTGGTCAGGTGGGTGGAGCTTCGTGTTGGTGGCTGGTTTTCTTGGCTACATATACACACTTATAAAATAACTCTTATGGATAAAATGTGAAACCACCATACATACAATTTACCATGCATCAATGACATAAAAAAAACCACATGGTAAATACATTATAATTATGGTTAAGACAAAGCAGAGACAGTTCTCTCTAAGTGCTCATTTCATTGTGAAAGGTTTAATAAACAATTGCATTGAAGTTATGTAGTCTCCTTAGTGGCTTATTAAGCAATAATAAAGTGATCAAACAACTGGTCCAAACAAGACTTAAAAACACCTTGCAAATACTTTGTAATGTATTTTCCGTGTAAACTAGTTATGAAATACCAATATTCTTAAAACATCAATACACATTAGCAATGCATTTACTTTCTGTTTTTAGACCTATCCTATTCAATTCCCCCCAAAAGCTTGTTAAATACTCTTCTAATCAGATGCACAACCTTTAAAACAAATGAGCTGAGAGTTGCTGTCATTGGCATCAATCTGAAAGTCTCATAATAGGGTACATTTTCAGCCTTGTTTTGCTTTTGCCTGAATTGAAGCCAAAAAGCTTTAAAAAACATGCATTCACCAACAACAGAGTAAACTGCCAAGGCATAAATTGAATTCTAAAGATTATCTGCAGCGCTAGCCATTATTAGCTTTTATTGTCTTTGTTTGCTTAAAAAGTGGATTTATGGTCTGAACTGTGGATTGCCCTATACTAGCATTTTTACAATTTTTACCCACTTATACTTTTCTTATTTTCTGAGATTTTAAAAAATTAAATTATGTAGTTTTCTTAGGATACCAGTCACATTCCTATTTTTAAAAAATGAATATTGTCTTTTGTTAAAAATCACCAGCAAATCCAATTATACCAAGATTCATATACTATTTCCTAGCTCACCGTCAGTGGGGCCAAGGAATGGAAGTAAGAGGTGCGTGTTCAGCCCTTTCCTAGAAAAGCACACTAACCGGCGACACACATTGTTAGTCTAGCCCAGCCGGGGGCAAACTGCGGCCCGCGGGCCGGATCCGCCCGTCTGAAATGAATGAAACTAAAAAAAAAAAAGACCGTACCCTCTTATGTCATGATGTTTACTTTGAATTTATATTAGTTCACACAAACACTCCATCCATGCTTTTGTTCCGGCCCTCCGGTCCAGTTTAAGAACCCGTTGTGGCCCTCGAGTCAAAAAGTTTGCCCACCCCTGGCTAGACCTTGAATTCCTATTCATTCTTCATTTGTAGTTTGGTGGATACAGTCTCTCACATTGCAGATGCTCTATAAGTTAATATATCAGTTTTTTCTAGGCAAAACTCTTCAAAGTATATCATACATTTTGGCCACTTTAATAGAGACCGTCCCACCCCCAACTGGGGCCTGTGCTTGAGTTATTTTTATGGGTTCCTGGAGTTCCCATAGATTTCTAGGAAAACAACTGCCTTTTAAAAAAACATTTAACCATCATCTAATTTAATAATTTTAAAAATACAGAACACAGCCACCCGTGTAATCCCAAAACCTATATAAAGGGTTCCAAGATCCAAACTATATCCATGATTATACCAAGATGTTACTTGTCCTTTTCACTGTCCTGACATTTGACATTGGTTGATGGTGCAGAATGAATGGTGAGTAAGCTGCTGGGGTCTGGGCCCAAATCCAAGCAGTGGAGCCAAGCGGTGCTAGTAGTCATGGTATGCTTCACTGCCTGGTGTTCACAGGAAAAAACAGTAATCATTGTATTTGTCACCCATGTGTTCATGGGAAATGATAGTCATAAGACCAGTTGTACTTAAGAGTTACCTTGACAATGCTGTAAAAAGGATTAATTTTATTAATTCTGGACCCTTGAGAATTTGTCTTTTTAGTGTTCTATATGATGAAGTGGAAAGAATGCACATTCAAGTGCAATGGTTCTCTTGGCAAAGTCACTGTGAAAATGAGTTGCAAGCTAAACTAGCCACTTTTTTCTTTTCTTTTTTTAAAAAATATATTTTTATTGATTTCAGAGAGGAAGGGAGAGAGATAGAAACATCAATGATGAGAGAGAATCATAGATCAGCTGCCTCCTGCATGCCCCACATTGGGGATCAAGCTCGCAACCCGGGCATGTGCCCTGACCGGGAATTGAATCAGGACCTCCTGGTTCATAGGTTGATGCTCACGCCGGCTGGGCTAGCCACTT
Organism: Myotis myotis; assembly: GCF_014108235.1. NCBI lineage: Eukaryota > Metazoa > Chordata > Mammalia > Chiroptera > Vespertilionidae > Myotis > Myotis myotis. The sequence continues at coordinate 27,656,755 of NW_023416335.1, forward strand.
TTTTTCTGGATGGAATGCCATTTTTACTTGAAAGAACACCGAACAAACTATGGATATCTAGACTTAAATATTTGGTGAAAGTGAATGAAGGAGCCTGTCAATTCAAGAAAAATAATTGAAAATATTTGTTGCCAATATTAACTTTTGATTTTTGAAATAAAAATTCAATGTTTTGAAAACTTGTATCTGCTACTATGAGCTTCATATTATCCCAATTCTTAAAGGCTTTTCTGATGAGATTGGTAGTGATTTTAATATATGCAATTTTTGGATAAAATATAATAAAATGTGTCAACTGCATGACTCAGTGACCAATATTTTCCAAATGACCAATGCACGATGTCAAAAAATCATGAATTGGTAAAAGATTCATTCAAAGTGCAAGATAAACCAATGGATTTAAATGTAAAATACTACAAAATGTTCATTGACATATTTTCAGATTCCACAGTGTAATTAACCTATAGCAGTGATTTTCAACCCTTTTCATCTCATGGCACACATAAACTAATTATTAAAGTCCTGCCACACATCACAAACTATATTTTTTGCCAGTCTGATAAAAAATAGGTATAATTTTGAATCATTCATACTGGATGACTATATTGCGTTGGCTGTTGTCATTTTTTAACTTGACAATCTACTACTAAAGCAAGGGTGGGGATTGTCTGGCTGGAGGGCTGTATAGAGCTGGAGAAATCATTTGTTCTGATCCTGCCAAAGCATTAGGGTTGAGTTAATTAAAAGTTTGATCAAGTACAGCAGGCTAATTTTAAGTTGATAATTTTGTATGGCCCGTGAATGATGTCATAAATATCCAAATGGCCCTTGGCAGAAAAAAGATTCCCCACCCCTGATCTAAGGGAAAAGAGGTCAGTGCCCGCTAAATAGGTATTGCATGTTTTAAAACTCCTTGCAGCACACCGGTTGAAAATCGCTGACCTATAGATACTAACATGCTATGTTTTGGTGCAGTAACAAAGAATATCCACAATTATTTAAAAGGGCTGTTGAAATATTCTTCTCATTTCTGCCTACATATCTGTGTAAGGCCCTATTTTTTTTCATGTGCTTTAACAAAAATAACATGGCACTAGATTGAATACTAAAGCAAATATGAGAATCTAGCAGTCTTCTATTGAATCAGATTTAAAACAATGCCTGTTCTCACTAAATTGTGTCTCCTTTCTTGAAAACATAGTCTTTTTTATAGTAATAGTTTAAAAAATAATACTTATTTACTTATTAATCATTGTTATTTTATACATTATTTTCATTTTAAAATAAGTAATAAATATTCTGAAATTTAGCAGTGCTAATTTTTAATATGGTAAATATTTATAGGTATAACTCACATAGACAAAAGCTATTTAGGTTTTCTATATTTTCCATACATCTGTTTTGGCCTAGAGACCAAACATTTACGAATTGCTGTTCAGAAACTATTGACTATGGCCATGCAAATGTAATATGGTTGCAAGTGCATTTTACTTTCCTGATATTAAATTCAAGAAGAAATTAAATTAATCAGGAGCCAACTTCAACTTCCTTATTTCCAGCTCCAAAAAAAAAAAAAGTGTTTAAGAAACACTGTATTTTGTCATGTCATAAAATAATCATTGGAATGATGGCAGCTTAATTTTAATCTTAGGTTGGCCACTAAGAATATTGTCCTCATTGGATGAAATTAAAACTAGCTTTAATGAAAGATTACAATAACATTTCATTAAAATTAGTTGGGAGAGTGGGAGATATTGATATTAGAAATCAAATTCAGGAGTCAATTGTTGGCAATGTGTGGAGAAATGGCACCTTTGTGGGGTTCCTGTCTCTTTGAACTGTAAGCACATTGAAAAGAAATGACCCTCTGGAAAAGGGAATCTCTTCCTACTCTGTCTTTGCATACGCATCAGGTCTGCAGAGCTGGCCACTGGTGCCTGGATCATCTATCTCCTGATGCCAGATAAGCAGACTATCTATGAATCTGAGCTACCTATACCATTGTCTTGACTTCATTTACAGAAAAATCTAAATGTTGCCTCTGTGAACACGAACTCATTGAAACAATGAGATCCTCGAAACTCTCAAATCTTAATAAAACAACCATCTACAACAACCAAAAACTATTTGTTGTGGTGGAAGACACAACTCCTTGAATTAAATTATTATTCTGTTGTGCATACAGGCATACACATATCAGACATGCATATTCATAAACACATACACTTGAAACATACAGGAAATGTAAGAGTATCACAGAAGTATATAATTTTGTAAGACTTTAGTTTTTCCATAGTAAATATTGAAATCAATACTTACTAGCAAAAAGAAAAAAAAACCCTATCAAAATAGGTGAAAAAAAATCTTTTGAGGGCAAATTCATTCAATTTGAATTCTGTTCACTGTGTGGGTTTCGAGTTCTGCACGTTTTCAGGGTGTTTCTGATAGAATGCTCTTAAAAATGAAAAAGTTTTAGTGTTCCTGCCGAGTTCATAATTTTCAAATGTTAATAATCTTGCTAATTTTAGCTCAAAAATTCTTTACACTTCATAAGATTTCCTTTTCCACCAAAGTCTTCCCACATGTTCCAAGTTAATTCTCTGATGGTTTATAGTGATTAAAAATTACTCAATAATATTATACAGAGACATCTAAAGTAAATAGAGGCTAAGATTTATCAGAGAGCATACTGTCAATTGGCTTCTAATTCTGGGACATGCAAAATCTAACTTTTTAGCTCTGAGTAGCAATGGCTTTGATTAAATGAAAAACATTGAGAAAACTGTCTTTGCAAACACAGGCATGGCAGGCCACTCTGAGACTTGTAGTGGGGGTAGGGGTAGGCCTTCACATGGGCATCCCTGTGCCCAAAAAGGAAGACATATTTGAATGTGTTTCTACAGTTGCATCCTTGGTAATAAAGAATTGCTAACTATTATAATCATTTTTTTCATGCACAAAATCAGGGACACTGTCAAAGAAAGGTGTGAATATATTGCCACTTGTTGAAAACAAAGAATGCAAATGTGTGGAGTTAATTCACACATTTCATTAGGCTAGTTAGGCGCTGGTGGGTCGGGTCAGGGATCTGTAGCATTTATTCCCCATAGGAAAGCCCTATGATTTTCCACTGTGTATGTTGTAATTATGAATGCTTTCTCATTTAGGTCAATGTCACTCTTGAAAAAATATCTGAAAGTGGATGCACATAGCCTGTGTATCACATAGAGTAAGAATTGGATAAATTTTAATTGTAATATACTCATTCACCTCTGTATATTTTGGTGACAGCTAATTTTGAAATCCAAACTTTTAGGGGTTCATATTTTACAAAATTATAATACGTGTATTAAAAAGAAAATTGAACAAATGCATAATGGAGGATAACATCTAAAAATTAAATTAATTCTTAAATCTCTTGTCACATATTTCCAAAGGCCATGGCAAAAGCATTGGCTAGAGCCCTAGCCAGGATGGCTCAGTTGGAGCATCATCCTGTACACCAAAAAGTGACATGTTTGATTCCTTATCAGGGAACCAATCAATATTTCTCTCTCACATCAATATTTCTCTTTCTCTCTCCATTCTTCTCTCTAAAATCAATAAAAAAGAGTATATTGTAATTTGAAAGTACATTTTAAAAAGCACTGGTTATAGAATTAGAAAGACAGATTTGAAATTTGGAATTGTTAGCTGTGTGTAACCTTGGGCAAATTACTTAAGGTCTCTCTTATTTTACTGCTTGTGTAGTATTCCATTGTGTAAATGTACCACAGTTTTTTTTACCCACTCATCTGCTGATGGGCACTTAGGCTGTTTCCAAACCTTAGCTATTATAAATTGTACTGCTATGAACACAGAGGTGCATAAATTCTTTCTGATGAGGGTTTTGGGTTTCTTAGGATATATTCCTAGAAGTGGGATCAATGGGTCAAATGGGAGTTCCATTTTTAATTTTTTTAGGAAACTCCATACTGTTTTCCATAATGGCTGCACCATTTGCAACAGCATGGATGGGTCTGGAAAGTATTATGCTAAGCAAAATAAGCCAGTCAGAGAAAGATAAGTATCACATGAACTCACTCATATGTGGAATCTAATGAACAAAATAAACTGGTGAACAAAAATAGACCCAGAGACATAGAAGCATGGAACAGACTGTTGAACCTCAGAGGGAAGTCAGGGGAGGGTGGGTGGGAAGAGATCAACCAATGAACTTGTGTGCATATATGCATAACCTGTGGACACAGACAATGGGATGGTGAGGGCCTGGGGTGGGGGGTGGGGCTGGAAGAGGTCAACTGGGGGAAAAAGAGGACTTATGTAATACTTTCAACAATAAAGATTTTAAAAAAATTATTTAAGGTCTCTGATTCGGTTTAGGCATCTGTAAATCAGGATTAACAACCCCTACTTCTAAGGCTGAAATTAAAATTAAATAGAAATGTAATGAAGGCCCTGCCATGGTAAGTGGCATTCATTAATTTATGCATTTAGCATAGACCGTGTGTCTATGATGTGCTGGGAGTTTTATTAGTTGCTCGGGATACAACTCTGTGTGGCGTAGATGTGAATCCCTTCTCTGCTAACTCCTCTCCGCAGCCAGCCATTGTGACAGAACGGTTTTCCTGCACCTGTGACTCCATGCTGAGACGCTACTGGTAGAAATTTGTTAAGTCCCATTGCGCTAAGTGCATGTGGAAAGAAGAGACATTAGGAGATTTTTGCTTGAGAATTGGGGTTGGTTCCTCAACAGGATGAGATGTGTAGCTCAAGGGCACATGAAGAGAAGATGGCTTCTGGGAGTCGAGGGGAACCCGTGACATTAGTCCTGGTGTACAACTATGTTAAGACAGAAGTATTTCAAGCCCAGAGAAGTTCCTCCCAGATAGATTAGTTGTGGTAAGAATCTCCAAATGTCTTCCATGTCACTAAAGCATTCTTCATTCATTCATTCATTATTCATTCCCATTTTGTTTATCATTATTAGTGACTGGCATCCTTCTGACCTCTAGAAGCATTATGAGGGAGCATTATGAGGGAAGCATTAAGACGGACTTGTTTTGCAGCAGAATTAGCAGCCCCAGTCTCCTTTCTGTTCTTGAATAGATGGCCCAATATTACCTTCGGTGCTCTTGTCTCTGCTTATGATCATCTATGACAACAATAGCCATAGAGTAAGAAACAAATTGTAATGGGCTGTAATAGAAAACTCCAATTTAGTCATCTTCAATGATAAGAAAAACATCTTTTTTAAATTTAATCTCAAATAACAAAGGCCTCAAAGAAGTTTGGTGCCTGGGTTTTCCTTGGGTGAACAGGCAGGTTCTTTCTATCCTTCCTTCTTGCCCTTTTCAGCGTCGGTTGGTCCTCTGGCCAGTTCTGGTCATGGTTGTTTCCGCTCAGGGGTCACACTCAAACATGACCAGGTTTTCCCATGACAATGTCCAGGGGAAGAAGAGGACATGTTTTTCCATGTGCCCCATTTTATGAGGAAAGAAATCAATCAGATGCTCTTGAACGGACTTTCCCTCACCTTTCACAGGCTGGAAAGTCATGCCTAAACCTCCCCGCTTAGTGAACAGACACTGTGACAGTTTTACTGCTCCTTGGGTTGGGACGGGGACCCTTTCCCCGGAAGCACCTGATCACAGGGAAGAGGGTGAAGACTTGCGGAAAATCAGGATTTCATTAAAAAGGGGGGAAACAGCATGTGTGAATGGCCGTGGCCAGACAACGAATAGTGTCCGCTACAAAGAGAGGAAACATGGGCAGAACCCGTATCGGATTTCCCACTTTTCCAAACTTGGGAGAGAATGAAAAGACCCCGGGGAAATTTCCCGCTTGGAACACCGGGCATGCGTTTAGTCGTCTTTTGGCACCATCAGACCTTTGAACGCCAGTCGGTTCCAACCCCTTGAAAAGACGTTAGTTTCTATCCTCACTCTCTGCTTCTTATTTCCAAGGTTTCCAACAGTGCTCTGGACTTCAGACATAAGTAAAGAAAGTGACCTCAATAAGCAAGAACAGGGTCCCACATTTCCCATTCCTTCAGCATGAATGATAAGACCCCAAAAGTGAGTTCAATGTGCCTTTCTTACATCTCTCTCCAGATCCCTGCAGAGCTGACGTTGCCAACGTGAACACATTTATCCAGCATCAACTGCCCTGAGCGAACAGAGAGTCTGTTAGTGCATAAGTAGAGATGAAAAGAGGACTCAAACGAGGAGTGGGAGATGCCCCTAATGTAGCTTCTCCATCTACAAATATAAGTGGAGAGAGGAGCGGAAGGCTCTCTGAATGCTCACTTAGCTCCTCAGGACTGGATGCGAGAGGAATAAACAAACAGCTAGAGTCTGACAGGGAAGGAAGATGAGAGGGTGTTATTGATTCGAAGAAGAAAAAGCAAATGTAACATTAACTTTAATCCAGTGTGAATGGCATAGAGAGATGATTGATTTTAAATGAAGACAATGTCAAATTCAACGTTCATACCTTATATGTGTATAATGAATTAGTAGATGATTTTCAAGTGAAAGATGACTCATAAAATAAAAAGCAAAGCTCTCAATACAGGCAAGTTGAAATATTGTATTTTCTGGAAGTCTAATTTTTTTAAAAACACCACCTCATTTTGATCAAATATAACCTGTGATAAATAAGTAAATCTTACAAATATAAATAAAAAGCAATTTGGATTTCATGATAAATGGTTGTAGGGAAAAACTGAGATATAATGATTTATGCAATATAAATTTATTACTTGGACTCAGGGGAAAAACTAATGGTATATTAATTATTGGAAGGTTTCCTTTTATAACTTGATGTCACCAGAACAAATTGATCCTGTAGTAGATAGAAAGGCATAATCTTTGATTATTTACATATGTACCAAAAACTAGAATCTATATTTTACATAGAAACTAAAGATTCCTTGGTTTATCTTTAACAAGGTTTAGGTGGATACACCTTTACTATAAAGAAACACATTAAATAGGAAAAAAAAGAACAAAAATATTTGTGCATAAAATGTACATAGATATATCAAGGTCATGATTTCTTTTTAAGCTACATGCTATATAGAGTTAAGTGGGGGAAAACTACACGACATTGCTGCAGCCAATTCCTGTGAAAATAGTACTTACAAGTGTTACCAGCAGTCAGTATACATTAATCCCCTCTCCCATCAGTTAATTACATCACCCTTTAAGATAGACGTATAATGTAATTAGAGATTTGAATAGTTCACAGCCAGATCACTTAAAGTAACATTGTTAATGGGCTCTGGAAGTTCTCCCTTTAATATTGCCAGTGTTATAACTTCTAATTACCTTAATAATTAGGGCTCTGTCACTCATGATTGAGGTAACAGCTCCTAACACTAATGGGTATTGGAGGTCTGCTACGAGGCATGTTTTGATGTTCTCATCTAGTTGCTTAGGGTCGGGAGGAGCTATTTGCCCTTGGAAACCTGGCGGTTGCTATGAGGTGGCCCAGGCATCCTTACCAACCATTTTAATGCCGCCTCTGCCACTGCTGTTTTCATTCAAGAAAGAATGTATAAACTCTATTCACTGAAGACTACTCAGGAAATGCAAATGTGGCACCTATGGATGAAATTTTCTGAATTTCAATGGCTCCTGTTGCTAGCACTACAAAATAACGGTATAAACTTGGATGTCAAATCAACTGGGACTGAAATGAAAAGGCACCAAAATTTCTTTCATGTGTGGTTAGGGTCTGCTGTTAATTGATGAAGGTGAGAGATTTGAGAGTAAATGGGGAAAATGAGAAGAATCTTGCTATCCTGTTGAGAGTTGTATGGAAGCATGAGGATGGGGGACATGGGGCTGTGCCTGGTAATTTTATATGTCTATTTAAAGGACAGAAAAAAAGCTGACAAAGAATTTTGGGGATAAAAATTATATTTATAATACTGACTCAGAAAGTATGGTTCTCATAGCAGTACTCTGAGAAGGTAGTCCATTGGCACTCATACCTGGGATACACATGAAGGGGTCAAGGCCCTCTGAAATGCCATCTCAGCCATGAGTCCGAGTGAACCAGCCTGATCAGGGGGTGGGGCCAGCTGGCCAACCCCCCCATGGCCCTTCCCCCAGTCCAGCCCCGCCCCTGATCAGCCGCCCCACCCCACCCCACCCCACCCCAATAGGGGGCGGGGCTGCCAGCCAACCTCCTGCAGCCCTTCCCCCATGCTGGCCCCGCCCCCAATAGGCCCCCACCTCCCTGATTGGCCCACAGCCCCTCCTCCTGGCCGGCCTGTCCCTGATGGCCCCCTTACCCCAATAGGGGGCGGGGCCACTGGCCAACCTCGAGCCATCTCCTCCTCCTGACAGGCCTGGCCCCAATCCACCCATTGAGGCCCGTCCAGCTGGACCCCAGCAATGCATGAATTCATGCACTGGGCCTCTGGTATTCTTATAAAAGGGGACATTCAGAAACAGAGACAGATGTGCACAGAGGGGAGATGATGTGAAGATACCAGGCGAAGATGGCTAACTTCAAGCCAAGGAGAGAGGCCTCAACAGATGCTCCCTCACAGCCTGAGAAAGAACCAACTTTGCTGACACCCTGATCTCAGACTTCCAGCCTCCAGAGCTGAGACAATCAGTTTCTGCTGTTTAAGCCTCCTCATTGGTGGTACTTTGCTATGACAACCCCAGGAAACTACTGCAGGTAGAAAGGGAACTCAACATCAAAATGTTAGGGTGCCCCTCCTCCCCACCATGGGACCAGATTGCTGGGAAGGGGTGAAGATCCCCCTTCCCTCAGCAATAGGATGCCGGGCCTGGTCCTGCTCAGCCTTGCCCTGACCTCCACACAACACCCGCTCCCAGTTCGAAAAGGATGGTTAGGAGCCCATTGCGTTTTAACACCATTCTCATTATCACAAATTTTAATGAAGTTTGAATAACTGATACATTAGATATTTGCATTTTTAAAGTATGCTTTTTAATCAAAAACTCCTTGAAATTGATAGGATATGTTGAGGAGGGGTTCACTCTAAGCATTTTTCAGTTACTCGGGAGCAACCTCAGCAGTGCCAGAAAAATAAGGCATAAGCTGTTGGAACCACATCTGAAAGACATCCTTACCTGGAGTAAGAAAATGTCATCACTATTTTCTTCTTTTTTTAAAAAAAATATACTTTATTGATTTTTTTACAGAGAGGAAGGGAGAGGAATAGAGAGTTAGAAACATTGATGAGAGAGAAACATCGATCAGCTGCCTCCTGCACACCCCCTACTGGGGATGTGCCCGCAACCAAGGTACATGCCCTTGACCGGAATCGAACCTGGGACCCTTGAGTCCACAGGCCGATGCTCTATCCACTGAGCCAAACCGGTCAGGGCTGTCATCACTATTTTCCATGTCCAGCTGATTTAGGGTGAAATAGGAAATAATGACCAGCGTCTACCAATCACATGCTTCAATTAAAAGATTCCTGAAGTTCACAGCTTCATTTAGTAAAACAGACCACTGTACTGTTCTGTTCAGTGAGCTTATAATTCAGTTAAACATCTGAATGGCAACAATTGGCAAAATGCAGTATATTGACCATTAAGCCATTTCCATCAGTTTTTTCATGATCTTCCCAAAATGGCATTGTTCATGGCTTTTAATTCATAGATCCAGGTCTGATTTCAGAGCAAATGTGTAATGACCTCAGTGGAAATTATCAAATGGTTGCTGGGAAGGATCCTGATGAGAGTCCTTCACCGGTCCCATGCCTGTGTGACTATGATCTCATCATACTAACAAAAATAAATTTTGCAGACTTGGAGAACCTCACGTGGCCAGAGGATGGGCAGGAAGGGCACACTGAAAGTGGTTTCTCTAATCTTTGGGTATTGGGTCATAACCATGTGGACCTCGTGCCTCTGCCTTACATACTTGGTTTTGAAAAAATATGAGTATGTCCCAATTCCCCATTCAATTTTATTTCCTTTCAGCAGAGCCAAATATCAACAGTACTTCTTCAAAATAGACTCGCCCAGGCCAAAAACCGACTTCTGCGCATGGGCCACGAAGTTTCAATTGCACTGTACACGCGCCCGCACATGGTATTTTGTGGAAAAGCCACACTCAAGGGGCCAAAAAGCCGCCTGTGGCTCGCGAGCTGCAGTTTGCCGACCACGGCTTTAGGGCAACAACTGTGTCCATGCTTTCTTCTTTTCTTGCATCCTCCATCTCCTAAGTGCTCAGTGAACCTTAGCTGATTGATTCATCCCTTCCTATTCAAGGACAAGGCTAGAAGGATGGGTCTGTGGACATCCCAGACATAGTCTTTCCACCTGTGCCCACCTGACCTTCGGACACATTGCATTAAAGCCACATTTGGACAGTCTTTTCAGTGACTCTGTCACTGACTCACAACTGACCCCAAGTTTCTCCTCCCAAGGGCCACATCTCCCTGTCCCCAGCCACTGCACCCGGCTTCAGCACGGTGTGCTGTTATCTCTCAGGATTCTCCAGTTTTGCCACATTAACGTCACTGCAGAACAGGATTACAAACCACACCGAGGATTCTGGGGCTCTTCATTGCTGCCCATTGCTCTTTGCATGTGTTGGTGAAAGTGACTGTTGTAGATGTGACCTCAATGCAGGTATCACTTTCCAGGTATTCTTCTAGCTGGTTTCCCCCTTGCCATTCAGGGTTTTTATAGGTGATGAAGATAAAAGTGCTTCAGGACCTGGACCCCACACTGCCAGCTCTAGAGATGATTGCTCTGCGGGCCTACAGAGCGTGGCAGTTAACACAGGAAGGGGCTGTCTCAGGACCCATTAACTCAGAGTTCATCCATGTGGGGCAGCCAACTTTATTCTCAGTACCCGCCAGAATCCAGGTTTCATAATGATTTCACTTATTTCTGTAGGTTCAGTAAATTCAGGGCATTGGGTAAATACAGACATGTGGTTTCCTTGCCGTTTGGATGTGAAAGAAAGGAATTATTTGCTGTACTGATAGCTGCTATGTAAGCCTGATTGTCGAGCTTTACTCTCCTATGAGACAATTCAACGTTCATCAAGTTACACAATGTGAGCTTCCCTTTTATTTGAAAGATTCACATTGAGAATACCTAGAACAGGTGTATAAGCTGTCATCATTTTTGAATATTTGATTGGAGCACAGACAGAAAACCTGAGTCGTGTTCTTTGAAACCTGCTTTGATGGCAATTACTAGTTTTAAAACTCCTTGACAATAAGCCTCAATGACCATCCACATGCCAACCTCTTTCTGTGACCAATGATCTTGTCTGAGATGACTGTTCTCGACCCTGCGACTCTTTTGGGGATCAAAAGATCGCCATGAGAGGGAGCACAACGAACCCTGGGGTGCACACTAGGACACCCCTGAGCTTTCTCTCCAGGTGCCATGGGCCAGCTGGTCCACAGAAACCTTTTGTGGAGACAGATCGGGGCAGCTGGAGGTTTCCAGCAAGGTTACTGGGCAGGAACCTGGGCTGAATTGCCCACATAGGTAATAATAACCCTGCAATCCACAGTTGGAAAAACGATCACGCTCTTTTAAACTTTTTTCTTAGTTCAATCTCAGGAGACTCTCCTTCTTTTAAGAGAAAAAGAGAATGACTCTCTTCTCAATCAGCATGCATCACTTTTATCTGGAGCAGGACCTGGTTGGTCATTGACCCAGGTGCTTCAATAACAGCCTGCACTGCCCTAGCTGGTTTGGCTCAGTAGACAGAGCATCAGCCTGTGGACTGAAGGGTCCCGGGTTCAATTCCAGTCAAGGGAACATGCCAAGGTTGTGGGCTCGATCCTCAGTAGGGGGTGTGCAGGAGGCAGCTGATCAATGATTCTCTCTTATCATTGGTGTTTCTAACTCTCTCCCTCTTCTTTCCTCTCTGAAACGAATAAATTTTTTTTTTTTTAAATAACAGCCTGCACTGGGTACTTGAAGTTAGCTGGGCCCTGTGCTAACTTCATTATATGTATTATCTCCTTTGTTCCTCACAACAACCTGGAGACATAGGTAGTATTTCGTCCCCATTTTACAAATGAGAAAAATGAGATGTGGAGTGGGTAAATCATTTGCCTGAGGTTATAGGACCAGCAAATGGCAGAACTAGACATCCAAGTTATGAGGTGGAAGATAAATATTTTAATCTCTTGAGTAGCTCAAACTGTTTGCACTGGTAGATATATACTTATATCATTCCAATTGCATTATAAGTCCTACATATGTAGTCTTCACATACATATTACATATTATATAGATAGTTGGTTCAATTAATGAATTGGTTGAGCTCCCAAAAGACCCAATTTGATCTGCTATTGAACCATTTTCTTTCCTATGTAAATAAGTATATAATTAAAGATTATAAATCTAGTTTCATCACAGAGTAGTAATATGAGCCTAAAGAGGACAGTGAGAACCTATGAATCCACATAGCATACTTTAATACATACAGACCACTAAGAGGTAACCCTATCATCCTTTATGACCCAAGATGAATAATACCATTACCCCTTTATTGAAGTCTAGGTTTATAGGAAACGATCAAAACCCAACAAGCTGAGAATAAAGTGAAGCCCGCTGTGGCACCGGCTATTTTCTTCTACTAGCTATTCTCAGGAAGAGGATGGCCCAGGTGTGAGCGGAGGCTCTAGGAGATAATTATCCAATTCCATCCAGGTGGTTCAACTCAGGTACTCTGTCCTGAAGGACATTTGGCTCTGCCAGATCAGAAAGGAGAAACGGTCAAGAGCAGGGGTGGGCAAACTTTTTGACTCGAGGGCCACAATGGGTTCTTAAACTGGACCGGAGGGCCGGAACAAAAGTAAACATCATTACGTAAAAGGGTACGGTCTTTTTTTTCAATAGTTTTATTCATTTCAAATGGGCTGGATCCGGCCCGAGGGCTGTAGTTTGCCCACGGCTGGCCAAGAGTCTAGTCTCTTTGTCCCTTTCACTGAGAATGCTCTGACTCCAGGCTTCTCTCTTGGGATGTACTTCTGGAAAACACACGGTTATTGTGAATGCCAAGAAAGATAATTCTAGAAGAATTAATACTTCCTCTTCTTATTTTTAGCTCCCATAGCCTACAGAGGACATCACAGAGAGCCATGACGGGCGGGGGGGGGGGGGGGAAGGGGGGGGACAGATATTATCTCAAACTAGTGCTCACCAAAGAACAGACTGGGGAAAGATCCCAGAGGCAGGGCATATTTTTAATAGAAAACCTATCAGGCTCAGATAAATGAACTTGTAATATTCCCTGGGGCTTTTGGATTAAATGCAGACTTTAATAATTACTCTAATTACCACTATTGTGATTCTACCTTTGAATCTACATCAAACAAATATACAATAATTAATACACTTTCATTTAAGCTACTAGTTCTAGGAATTCTGACTGTCATTATTTTTTCCTAATATACCTTTACCTGTAAAACAAAGCCAGAGATAAAAATTGTTTTTAATTTAGTGGTAAACATGTATTTAGCACCTAGTGATACAATTTCCTTTTACACAAAATTTTAGTGCACTATTCTGAAAGCCACTGGCATACTGTCTGCCTTGGAGTTAATAAATCAACTCATTGATCCTGTAGGTAACAAGGATGAGAAGTTTCCAATAATGCAGCAGTTCCCACCCACCAGGTCATTAAAGCTGATACATCCCTTGTGACCTGGCATACTTGTAGAGCTTTCTTCTGGAAAATAGCTTATGATGGTAATAATCTTCCACCAAGGCTAAAGAATGAGGGACATATGTGTGGAAGAGTGTGGATCGAGAGGTATCCGGAGACCCTGAACTGCCCCAACCTCCAAATCTCACTTCTATTTACCCTGCGACAGTGACTAAAATAGTTGCCATGCTGTCTACAATGGATGCCCCTGTGTCTAAATGGCCTCTGTAGCTTACTAGCTGTGTGACCATGGGCAAGCTAAGTTTCCTCGTTAGTAACTGAGAATTATAGTAGTACCTGCTTTAGTGAGTTGTGGTGGGAATTAATGGAGAGAATACGATACTTCCCAAACTTGCTAAATTGTTACATGTAACAAAGATTCTATTTAAAAAATACATATTTCCAGCCCTTCCCTTATGGATGTTAATTTAGAAGGTCTTTGTGCAGGAAAGGTGAGAATCTGTATGTTTAATAAGCACTGCAGAACAATTCTATGATGGAGGACATAACAGAGAAGTGAAGCTTTCACCACAGTAAGTTCTCAGTAGATGGTGCCAGGAGTGTATTAAAATGAGTATACTCTTGGCCTTAGTCCCTGCCAGGCACACAGTGGGAGCTGGGAGCTGAACTGTTCATCTGTGTGTAGGGAGATGGACCTGGGCTAGGCTAGGTTCTGATGAGAGGAAGTTGCTAGGAAAAATTCAGACAATGGGGCTACCAGGGAAGTAAGGTGACTCAGATGGGGGTTTGGGAGATGTCAGAGTGTCAGGTAGGCTCTAATCCAGGGGTGGGCAAACTTTTTGACTCGAGGGCCACAATGGGTTCTTAAACTGGACCGGAGGGCTGGAATAAAAGCATGGATGGAGTGTTTGTGTGAACTAATATAAATTCAAAGTAAACATCATTACATAAAAGGGTACGGTATTTTTTTTAGTTTTATTCACTTCAAACGGGCCATAGTTTGCCTACGGCTGTTCTAATCTATAGCTGCTGCCAAGTGGGGGCAATGTTGGGGGTGGTGGTGGTGGTGATGGTGGGGGTGGACCGGCCCTTCAGTAAATGGCAGGAAATGCTGTGGACAACCTCACTTACTGCTCCCAAATCCTATCCCTGAGCCAAATGTTGATAGTCACCAGATCTTTATGCCTATTGCCATGGTTCTCACCCTGGCTGACCGTCACCCTTCACTGCATGCTGGGACCTTCCCCCGGGAAGGAGTGACTTAGTGGGTCAGGGTCAGGGCCCACATCTGACTTTGCTTAAAACAACTGCTCTGGAGGTCCACAGGGTGGAGAATCCCAGCCCTGGAGTCTATACTAAATGGAAACTTCAAGGTTACTGACCTTGTTCTCAAGTTCTACCTGTTCTCTGTGTGATCTGGGTTCTATGTGGCCTCTGTTATCCATTGTTTACTTCTATTCACTTGTCCATTTCTACTGATACCACCCACAACACAGATTCCCTTAGAAATAGAACAAGGTTACTGACATATTTCAGGGGAAAAGTAACAAACCACCAAGTATTTTCATGATACGGCAGAGGCCTGGAACAGCAGTCACTCTCATCAAGATTATAGGATGCGCCTCAGGTCATTAAAAATGAACCCAAGAATTATAATGCATGGTGATTTTTCCTGTTACATTTCTTTGTGAAATTCATCATTTCTGAACAAAACGCTTTCTGCTTTTTCATGAGTTGAATTGTGTCCCTCCAGAATTCATATGGGGTGTCCTAACTCCCCACACTTTAGAATGTAACCTTATTTGGAAATGGGGACATTGCAGATGTAATTAGTTAAGGTGAGCTCACACTGGAGTAGGGTGGGCCCTAATCCAATCTGACACATCGAGACACAGACAGGAACAAGATGGCCATGTGATGACAGAGACAGAGGTTGGGTGATGCTTCTACATGCTAAGCAATGCCAAAGACTGCCAGCAAACTGCCAGAAGCTGGGGAGAGGCACAGGACAGATTCCCCCTCACAGTCTCAGGAGGAACCAACCCTGCTGACACCTGGGTCTTGGACTTCCAGCCTCCAGACTGTGAGAAAATACATTTCTGTTGTTTAAGCTGCCCAGTGTATAGTATTTTGTTGAGGGAGCCCTCACAGACTAATATATAGTATTTTCACCCCCTGCCTATCTTGATTTATATTTTTCTTTTTCAAATTTTTCTCTCTTCTTTGATGAACACAAAAAAAGTAAAACATTGATGCTGTGGTTGTACAACAGATTAGACTGACACAGTGGTCGGCAAACTGCGGCTCGTGAGGCACATGCAGCTTTTTGACCCCCTGAGTGTGGCTCTTCCACAAAATACTCACTTCTGCTCAAGGGCCACGAAGTTTCAATCGCACTGTATGTGCGTGCCCGCACGTGGTATTTTGTGGAAGAGCCACACTCAAGGGGCCAAAGAGCCTCATGTGGCTCGCGAGCCTTGGTTTGCTGACCACTGGTAAAGTAAAATGATTCGATAAAATGACTTTTTTTTGCATGCATATGAATATAAGTAACTAGTTTGAAGACCTTTTTTTTTTCTAGTATGTATATTTTGCCTGGCTGTAGAAATAGCCAGGCAGCAACAGCCACGGCAAATGGAAGAGTGCTGCCTGTGAGTGTAGCACTGAGATGGGGTCATGGCTTAGGGAAACTGTCTGTGTGTGAATGTAGGTGCACACACACGCACACATGCATCACATGTTACATATCATATGCATTGTATAAATCTGTATCATCCATCCGTAGCACTCAGCACTACCATTAAACTCTAACATCACCCCTGCAACAGAGCTATTATTATGTCCTTATTTACCGATCAGTGGAACACAGAGAAATTTAATGGCTTAGCCCAGGTACCACAGGCAGAAGCTCTTTTAGTGGTGGAAGAAATAAAAATAAGTAAGAGACTTGATCATTTCTTTTCTGGCCCTGAGCTCTATGAGGCAGCAGAGCATACGATACTAGTGCAGGAAGGGCTGTGCAGATGCAGAGATCAGACTCAGCCCTTGTTATTTGGGGGCATATGTTGTCATTTGCAGACAAGGCCTGGAGCTCAAGGATGCTGACCTGGTGGTTAGCTTGGGGCAGGGGCCCCGGCCAGCACTGCCACAGGCCCTCTCTGCTGTGTGGGCACCTCTATTTAACTGGGAAACTTCACTTTTGAGACTGGATAGGAACACAGAGGGAGAACATGGATCCAAGTGATGGTTAAATGAGAATTTTCTAGATGAACAGCTAAGCCTTCCTTACAAAGTGGCTAAAGGTCATGAGATAACACCTATTGATATTTCTCTCCCCTCCCACTCCAATCCTTCATCCCATTCTAGGACCATAGCAAAAGGACTAGCTACCTTCAATTTATGCTTCTGTCAGGCATTTATTTGTACATACTTGCTTATTCTACTCCAGTGGCAATCTCCACTAACCTCCACAGAGTACCAGAAAATTCCTTGGAGTCAGATCTGGCGGGCACAGCTTAGCCAATCCCTCCGTCCTCCTTCCCAACTCCCTCCAGCACAGAGGTCCTCTAGGATGACATGCTGGAGAAACATGTATTAGAGTAGGAAATCATATATGTACATATATGATTTTGAAGTAGTTTAATGTAAACCATATGTACATTTTGATTTGGGCCAGGCTGCTGACTGGCTTTCAGAGTCCTCTTTTTTGCATAAACAACATCTATCCACAAAGTACATCATCTATGTTTTTTAAAAGTGAAACAATTAATTAAAACCACCCATGAAGCAATATAAATATGTAATATTAGGTTTTGATGATTTTCCCTAATAACTGATATTGGTCTCATCTACAGGTAATTCTATATTTTTCAATACAATTTAAAAAAAATCTAGTCTTTCCAAAGTACTCAATTTAGTTTCATAGAAAAAGAAAACATTTTGTTGCGCCATATTTCAATGGCTCGCATCATATTTAGTTAAATTACAACATTGCAAGTGGCGTAAAAATGGTGTTGGAACAAATACAAGGACATCTT
This sequence comes from Myotis myotis, assembly GCF_014108235.1. Lineage (NCBI taxonomy): Eukaryota > Metazoa > Chordata > Mammalia > Chiroptera > Vespertilionidae > Myotis > Myotis myotis. Next base: position 27,674,430 of record NW_023416335.1, read on the forward strand.
ATACAAGTAAGTGTGTGAGTATACTTCACTGAAGGAATAAAGAGGGTTTTTATGGTGACTTGGTTAAGATGAGGGCTCACTTTGGCTGCTGAGGGCCAACTCCATCCTACTTTTTTCCATGTCTACACTCAAATTTAGATCCTGTCTCCACTTCAATTCATCCCATTCAAAGATGGCACTGGGGGGGGGGGGGGGAGAAGGGAGAGGCTGGTAAAAGAATATAAACTTTTAGCTATAAGATGAATAAGGTCTGAGGATCTCATGTAAAACATGGTGACTCTAGTTGATAACACTGTATTAAGTAATTGAAATTTGCTCAGAAAGTAGAACTCAAATATTCTCAAACTTATGCATAAAGGTACACGTGCTAAATAACTAGATGGCAGAAATCCTTTCACAGGGTACACACATATCAAGTCACCATAATGTACACTTTAAATATCTTATTTGTACATTTTATTGTCAACTAGAGGCCTGGTGCACAAAATTTGTGCACGGGTAGGGTCCCTAGGCCTGACCAGCGATCAGGGGAAATCTGTGGGGCAACCAGTGGGGCAATCGGGCGCGGGGGGCCTTGCTGGCACAGCCTTAGCTGGCATGGGGCCTGTGGGCTGGGGCAGCTCCTGCATTGAGCATCTGCCCCCTGGTGGTCAGTACGCATCATAGCGACCAGTCATTCCACCTGTCATTCCTCCGTTTGGTCTATTTGCATATTAGGCTTTTATTATATAGGATTATACCTCAATAAAGCTGGAAAAACAACAACAGTATACAGCAAACTCTTGGCTACCTTCTCCTCAGTGCCCTTGAAACAATATAGCCACTGAAACATTTTGGATGTTTCTTCATTCCTTATTCATGACTCTTTCACTGAATATTAATCTGGAACAGTGTCAAGGATCCTACTTTAATTCTGGATACAAATTATACCACCAAGAATTCTTGCTAAGGCCAAGCAAGATCTTTGTCATGGATCATTTCTGGGGAAAGAACAAGTGTCTTCATTAGAATTTCTTATACTTTATTTGGCAAGAAATGGTGAAATCAAACTTGCAGGAATGAGTGTAAAGCTCACTTGACTAGAATTTAAAATTGGGAGATCTATAGGTGGAGGTAGGAAGTCACTGACCACAGGGCATCCATAATCTGCAACTCAAGCTGGTGGTGCATACACTGACCCCATCTCTCTCTTCTTTTCCTTTTGTTATAGTAAAATATACATAATATAAAATTTCCCATTTTAAGCATGTTTAAGTGTTCAGTTCAGTGGCATTAATTACATCCCCAATGTTGTGCGACCATCACCATTATCTGTTTCCAAAACTTTACTATCACCCCAAACAGACACTCTGTATCCAGTAAGCATTAATCACCCATTCTCCCTGCCCCCAAACCCTCATTTCCTTTTTAGCTTTCAGTTTTGGTGAATCAGCATAGGTTTTCCTTTTTATATATCTTGATTTGACCACATATTCAACTAAGAAAAAGCTGCTCTTTGTTTTTATAAAACACCAAAGCATACACACATTGTATACTGTAGGTCTTAACCAACAAATGAGTTCATGAGAATAATCTACTTTTAAATATTTAAATCAAATAATGGTATAAATTATCTAGTAAAAATGAAGTGAGGTAGGGGATTGGAGTGATATAGGAGATAAATCATAGTCTAAATATATGGCATGTATTTTATACATTTAGATTATATATCTTGGATTTTCCTGAAGCAAAATTCATACATCAATCTAAAACTTTTATATCTAGAAAAAATCATCATTGTTTCCCTTGGGCATAGATATATTATATCTCATAACCCAAAAGTATATTTAACAAATTTCAGTTCAGTCAAATATATTGCCATAGTAAATTCTTTCTATTTCAGTATTTTTCTCAAATCATGCTAGCCTGTTCATGATGGCTTCACACTATTGAAAAGTGATTTATTCTGGGTGGAATAAATTTCCAGCACGAATCCTCCACAAATATTAGAAATCTGAGATTATCACATAAATGCCAATGAAAAAAATGTTTCTGGAATTGTACTAGCTGTTATCAAAACAATAACAGCAGTGATAAATGTTTTAGAGATTGAGCACTAGGGATTTTTAAGACATTCATTACATGCCAATCTCCAAAAGCAACATCTAATAAGTGCAAATATCTTTAAAAGCAAATAAATACATTGAAAAGCATAATTTATCTTAGCCTGTGCACTGATTTTTCAAAACGTTTCTCAGAAAATAAAACCCCATTTCAAGCTGTATGGATTTCATCCGACTTGGAGAAAGAAGAGGGATATCCATGTCCTTTATCGCGAGGAAGATACAAGGTGGCCATAATCCCAAAACATAGACAGTGTGACACGGGGAAGCCTCGAAGGCTCTCAGAAATGGCTCTGATGCTGGGAGCAGAGTGTGTTTCCAGAGTATAATCCGACTGATACAGTGTTCTTTGCAAAAGGCTGTGAGGTCTTGGCCTAATAAGCATAATCTCATTACACTGCAAATAAAAGTTTCCTATTTATCTCCAGATTTCAAATGAATCTAATAAGGCTTATGATACAGTCACCCAATACCCTAATCATATTTCTGCCTATCTAAAAGCAATCAGTAATTGTGTTGCAGCAGAACGTGCTGACAATACCTCTGACACAGAAAGGAGAACGAGAGCCCAGCTGTACTAATTAAATTAAATGCTAGGCTGATGGAATACATTTGCTGAAGCCGGGAGAGTATGGGTGCGGAATTAATAAGCATTACGGCTTAGAGCGGGAGATGATATCATAATGGATGCAAGGTTTTGATGTTGAAAGCCTCATTCAGATTCAATGTACCATAATGTACGGATCTGACAGCTGCTTAGAGAGGTGCAGAGCCTTGAACAAATTGCACAGGAACTTTCTCGTTTCTATGCTCCTCTCGGAGGGACATAACATCTTGCATTACCCCGAAGCCTAAACATCGCCCGGGCCGGGCTACCAGGAGGCAGCCACAAGCATCTGCGATCTATCGCTCGTAGCCAGTTTCCCTGTCTCCTCCCTCATCTCTCCTCTCTCCCGGCTCTGAAACTTTTGTGTCTATCCTTCTACACTCCCTTTTGGATTATATATAAATATATATATATTCCAGCATCAGAACAGGCTGGGGAGAGATCATTTCTGAATTAGATTTTCCTACGAGGCCTTTTCCCCATTCTCCTAGGAAAAAGCAAGGCTTTCAGGGAAAGAGGTACAAAGGGGCCACTGAGGGGCGGCGGGCTGGCTGCTGCGCGAACTCGGGGCCTGGCAGCGGGACCGCCCCTCGCGCTGGGCTGGGCGGCCTGCTGGTGCCAGCGCAGCACAATCTCCTGCTCATAAATTAGCTGCGCTATCTCGTCGGCTGCAGCGCTGGAGCTGCTGTGCCAGCGGCCGGCCAGGAGTCATTATCATGAGAATTTTGACAGGATATTAAATTTACTAATCCTGAACTTTCCCCACTGACCCTAACTGGGAACAGACAATGCAGTGCCTGCCTGCCGGGAAAACACTTTCTCTGTTTTCTTTCTTCTTTCTGCCTTTTTCTCTCCCGCCATCCTGCATGGACCCCCCACCCCACACCCACCACCTAGTCTCCCTCAAGTGACACCAACATTCAGGCTCCCGGCAGCTTCTCCCCTCCTCTGGGGAGACTCTCTCCTAGCGGGAATCCTAAGAAGACAGCACACCCACACCTCTGTGGGTATGTGCGTGGAAATGCCAAGTTATATGGCTCATCCCTTCTGACCAGGTTGGAGGGCACAGCAGGTAATTAATGGGCTTCCAGGGCTAACAGGATGGGATGCTCACCATTTCATTCAGTTCAACCTTTACCCACAGGACATTGACACCTAGAGACAAGCCAGCATGCTGGCCAGCGATCAGGCTCCATCCTCTACGCACACGGAAGGCACACACACAGGCACGCGTGCACACGCACTTGCACACACGCTTCCCTGACACGACGCCAGGTTGTGCTGCCTCGGTCCCCTGCGATTTCCCGCAGGAACCCTCGGCTCCATGCTGTTGAAATTTCGGAAAGACCAGCACACACTTTGGCGTTCCCAGCCTCTCTCTCAGAGGTGCTCACCGACCCCAGCAAACCAGGCCCTGCACGCACAAGTGTGGTGATAGCAACGGTTACTCTTTGTTGATTCCGTCTATCAATAAACGACATCGGACCCCAGGAATATTTTTAGAAAGTTCCAGGTGTCACAGCAGCATCCGGCATCTTGCCCATTTATCAGCTCTCCGAGCTTCGGGAAAACAAAACATGCCGCTGATTTCCACTGACGCGCTGCCAGTGTGATCTCTGAATAATTCAGCATTAAAACCCGGGCCGCGCGCCTACCTCCCCGAAAAACTCCTGCAAACACAGTGCCAATTAAGTTGCTGAAAACAGCAGATTTCCACTAATACTCTACAGATAAAGCTGACCATTAAATCGCAATTTAACATCCCGGGCAGCAGGAGCTGCTGACAGCCTCCGAAGCTTGTAATCTCATTTAACCCCCTCCTGTCAGGTTCAGGCCCGGCCCTCCAGCATAATGCGGCCAAATTAGACCTGACATGGCAACGAGAGAAAGAAAAACCTCTTTAGCTTAAAAGTCAGGCCACAGTGGGCAACCTTGACCTTCAGCGTCCCCTGCTCGCCCACTCCGGTCTCCAGGGACCCGGGAGACATTTACCCCGAGAGAGGAGGGGAGAGAAGAACAGAGGAGGTGGGGCCGGGGCGCTAGGCACAAGACACGTGGATTTCCCTGGGGGCAAATTACAGAGAGTTTTCCTAGACAATGGAAGCAAATTTCACCTGGGCTTTTTCAAGTCTTTCTTTGGTAATAAAAGATGAACCCCGATGGTTCTGTTCAAACTCTTTTGGCTCAATATTTTCCCTTTGCCTGCAGTGGCCTCTGACTTCGAAGCCGGGGGACGCCTCTGCTGGAACACAGTTTCCCTCTCCACGCCGGAGCCACCATGCATTTTAAATGAGGTCATCCTAGCTGGTGGCTGGAGCCTTCAAAGCCGTCGCCTGGAACTGGCATTTACCGGAGCTCTGTTTTCATAAGGAAATTGGGCCGCCTCTGAGATCCCTGACAAGCGGCATTCTTGACAGGGCTCTTCCACCAAGTCCACTTATTTTGTTAAGAGGGGTTGGGAGCGAGAGGGGTGGGGGATGTGCGGTCCCAGCCCAGACCCTGGGAGAGGATCTAGTCTACAGCATTCTCAGCAGTTTCCAAGTCAAACCAGAGCCCCTTTAGAGAGAGAGCTGCACCACATCTCACGCCTCACTAACGAGGACAAACTCAGAGATGGCACCAGAATGACTCAGTGTGCACTCTATTTCAGAGCAAATCTGTGTCTTTGTTCAAAAAGAATCAGTTATTAAATCTAAAAGTGCTTCCCTCCCAAGGATAAAATAATGTTTTTGTTTATTCTCTTGACAACTACCACCACCAATAACACAAAACAACATAAACTGTTTTCAGCCCCAAAGTTAGAGGGGCATCTCCCGAAGTTCACGTTCATGTCTCTAGTGACTCTTTGGACCTTAAAAAAAGAGCAAAACACAACACCACACTAAACAATCCCAGCCTCTGCTCTTTCCTGGCCTGCATTTCAAAAAATAGATGCAAACGCACAAATCAAAAACTTCTAAAAGTCCAGGTAAACTTTAAGAGAGAGAGGAAAAAAGAAAAAGAGAGCAAGAAGAAAGTGAAAGAGACAGAGAGAGGCAGAGTCAGAGAGAGGCAGAGCGGGAGCTGCTTCCCCTGCCGCACCTGAGTGACTCACTCTCTGTAGGAAGCAGTTCAGCAAATGTATGAATAAATTATGCCTCACAAAAGGAGAGAAAAGCCAAGATGCCTGCAAGGAGGAAACTTCTGGACCTCCCAGTCGTCAGCTGCTCAGCTTTGCAGCTGCCCCCCAGCCGGCCCTCGCTAGTGGGCTCCTGCTGCCCCACAGCCTCCTGTGACTCACCTGTCCCTGCTCCCAGGGGCCACACAGCAGGAAGGCACTCTCAGCGCTACCAGCAAAGGCAGCCCTCTCTGCGGCGCTCCATCACCTGCTGCAGAGGCCAGCTCTCAGGTGCTGCCGGTGAACTCCAATTCTGACGCCCCCCCATCTTGCCCCTTTTGCTCCTGGCGTGAAGCTAGCTGAACTAGCTAGCAGAAACCGCCTCAATGTTTATTTCAACTTCCCCGGGCTGCAGTGGAGCGAAGTCCTGCCTGCCTGAGGCTTTCTGCAACGGAGTGGTTTATTTAATTTGTCAGTATAATGGGAGCGGCTGAATGAGAGACAGAGAATGCAGTGTGGTATAAAAGAAACAAAGGCTAAAAGTACCACTATTTTGATTCCCTTTTTAAAATTACTTCCAAAGTGTGGTATCTATTGTGAAGAATAATGCTGAACAAAGCACAGTGTCTTGGCAATATTCACAGAGCTTATTCACCCACAGCCAGTTCTGTCTGTACATTCAGAGGTAGAATACACTTATAAATGATGTATTGGAAGGACTATAGCTCCTATTGTGTCCCCAGTGTAAACAGAAAGGCAGACAGGAGCTGAATGGCATATGGGCAGCGAGGCCACACTGGATGCAACCATTCCCCCAGTTCTGGGGAGGGAAATCCGAAATCAGCTACCACCCTCCTCCGAGTCACAGTGACGAAGGCTCAGTCCAGGAGCGCCCCCACCGTCTCCTCTTCATCCATCACCCCTGATTTGCACCTGCAGGAACTTCTAGAAGGTTACCCTGGGAAACAGTGGCCAAGGACATGCCTTGCTGCCTCCACTCCCAGGTGAAAGGTGAACCCGAACCCTTCTGACAATTTCCAGAATCTTCCACGGAGAGGACACTAGTCTCTCCCACTGATAACAGTTTCCATAAGTTTCAGAAAACTTGATGATGTCCTCCATGGGCCCTGTGTAGGGGCTGCGAGGGGTTCCTCTGGTGGGCGGCGTCACTCTACATCCCACAGCTTTTTTTGTTTAATCTGTCATGTTTAGCAGATAAGCATTTCTTTAGTTAAATTGACTGCACTGCATTTGCGAGAAAAGAGCCCTGCTGGTTATAAATTGCACACTTCTACTTCCCTGCAAATTTCAGGAAAAAGCACTTTTTGAATATTGGTTTTCTTCTGTTAAAACATTTTTTGGACACTCATGCCAATAGGAAAGACCAATTTAGCACTTTAGTAACTGTGATTCTTGTCTCAGCAAAGGAATCACAGAGAGGAATCACTCACCTTCCCTTGTGGTCCAGCATCTGTTTAGGTCTCCTCTGTTCTGGCCGGTGTTTTAGATGCTGGGGAGACGAGATGTGCGAGACCCTGTCATGATGTCACAGGGGAGTACATTCCTGGCACTTACCTGAAGTTTGGACACTTTGGTTTTTATAGAAATGACTGCCTTGGTGTCTATGTGGCTACAAAGACTGGTTGATGGAATCCACAGTGCTGGCTTTATTGGCAACTCAGGGGGCTCAGGATCATTCAGTTTCTTTTTTATTTTTTAATATATTTTATTGATTTTTTACAGAGAGGAAGGGAGAGGTATAGAGAGTCAGAAACATCGATAGGAGAGAAACATCTATCAGCTGCTTCCTGCACACCCCCTACTGGGGATGTGCCCGCAACCAAGGTACATGCCCTTGACCGGAATCGAACCTGGGACCCTTCAGTCCCCAGGCCAACACTCTATCCACTGAACCAAACCGGTTAGGGCAGGACCGTTCAGTTTAATGTCTTCAGAGGAAACAGAGCCAGAGTGTGCATCGTGGGAGTGTACGGGACAATAGAACCTGGTAGGAATCTTTGAAATCAACTGGCCTAACTTTCTCATTTTACAGAGGGAAACATTGCGATCAATAGAAATTTGATTTGCTCAAGATTAGCCAGTGGATAAATTGGGATTAGGGTGTGGATCTCTTAAGCCATCCAGGTACTTTAAAACATTTTAAACATAATGGTCCATGAAAAGCAGTAGTTAATGATGTTAATATAATTACTTTTGATATACAGACACTTCAATCAACATCCACTCTTCTCTACAAAAGTTTTCAGTTTTGTACAAATGATTCTCAGATCTTGAATGACTCAATAAGTTAATAAATTATCACATTCGCAGTGACTCTGGGACTCCATGGTTTGGGGAATTCTTCATTTTTGTGAATTTCTCTCTCTCTGATGATAAAGTAATAGGTACCATTTGGTAAGCAGTTTGTGTTCCTTGTAACATCCTACAGATGTCTCAACCTCCTTCCACTGATGCCTCTCAGGCAGTTCTCCTGGGGCTGCTGATGGCAGTACAAGCAAGTGGGCTAACTCCCAGGTACTGAAAAATGGATTTGGCTGCTGAGTTACTTCCTCACCCTTAAAGAGAGATTGGAATATAACGGACTGTTGTGGCCCACAAAATGCATTGTTTCACGTTTTCTGCTTAGTTGGCCAATGATAAGTGGGCCAGTCCAGGGTCCAGTGGACACAGTGTTGAATGGAGGTTAGGAAATGAGTCTAGATCTCTCTGCAGGTTTCGGGGACCCAATTCTCCAATTTGAAAATGGTCTCGACGATTTTGTATACCTACTTACACATCCTCTACTTCCACATGCTTCCCAGGGCCAGGAAATGTCCCTGTAGTACCTTTTATCAGTAGTAACCTTGCGAAGGTAAATTAGAAATACGTGTGCATTTTAGGCTCTAGGAAGAAAGGTGCAGTATACATTCCAGGTAATTCTAGTCTCCATTCGAAGGGGCAGTCAGCAAAGGTGGACTTGCTGTCATTACACACAGCCCTCTCCTCCCATTTAACTCACATTATTTGAAACATTTTTAGACGATGTTACATTATAGTTCCAGCTAGGCACAGAATGCTAGAAGCTTATCCATTTCATGCCGAGATTTTTACATACGACATGCAAGAACCTGAATTTTTGCAATGAATGTGTGGGAGGTAGGAGTTAGCTATCGTCACTCAGAATTTGAGAGTCCCATTAACGCTTAAATAGCATGATGAATTCATGATGTATTTCTTGAATTTTATTTCACACGACTGGGTTCTGGGATGCCTAGATTTTCAAATAAGGATTTCTGCTTCCTGAGGAAAAGTAACCAAAGGAGAAATTCACATTATTAGCAGAACACTGCGTGCTGGGCTGGATTAAAGAGCAAACCATTTAAAAATCAGTCCTCCAGTTTTTATTTTTTTTCCTAGCTCCTCTCTCTCTCTCTCTCTCTCTCTCTCTCTTCATATGCTTTAAAAATCCTTTGCAGTCTTCCTTCTTAACTGCACAATATCAAAAGCTCTCTGTTCTAATCCTCTCCCTGGCTGCCTCAATTAATCACTTCTTTATTACAGGACTTGGCGTCTTGCCCTCCCATTCACCAACAAGCGTTTCCCTTACTTTGCTTCCCCGAAGCCAAGGCTGCTCTTGTTCCCCTTTGCCATCTCGTCCTTCTCATTCTCAGCCTCTCATTTTCTTTCTTCACTTCACCCCCAATTCTTCACTTCATATTTATTTATTCTCTCAGCCTCCTAAAACTCAACTCAGTTTTTCGTTTACTCAGTAAATATTACTGCACGCCTGCCCGGGCCTTTCCCGGCTACGTGGGGATGAGATCTGGTTAGTAGAGAAGAGCTGCGGTTCCTAGTGCTGACTGAGCAGTGACTGTGCCCGGGGCTGTGCTCGCCTCTGTGAGCTTTCCCACGGAAGCCCCGGGAGCTCCATGCAGAAAGGTTGTCCCTCCCCTTACCTAGAAGGAGAAGTGACTGAACAACTGAATGAGGTTCAGAACCCGAGGCAGTAACCACAGCCCTCATGTTTCCCAGAGCAGCATCCATCTCACTGACCCGTTCTGTGAAATGTGAGCACATCCTGTCCACGGCTGGTGGAAAGACCCCACCTCTGAGCACCTGGACAGGGCCCAACTCGCCCCTGAGGTCTGCCTGTTGTTTGTGACACGGACAGCTTCACTTTCTTTCTTTTTTTAAAAAAATCTTTATTGTTGAAAGTATTACATATGTGCTCCTCCCCCCCCCCCCCCCCATTGACCCCTTCTAGCCCGCTCCCACTCCCCACCTCGGGCCTTCACTACCCTATTGTCTGTGTCCATGGGTTATGCCTATATGCATACGAGGTCTTTGGTTGATCTCTTCCCACCCTCTCTGCCTTCCTTCTGAGATTCGACTATCTGTTCCATGCTTCCATGTCTCTGGATCTATTTTGTTCATCAGTGTATTTTGTTGATTAGATTCCACATATGAGTGAGATCATGTGATGCTTCACTGATGGTCACGAGGGTCACTGAGCTGCCTGAGGAAGAAAGAATGCCACGGGTGTCAGCTTTCTGATCATCACTGTTATCGCTCATGTCGTCTCCAAAACGACTGTTTTGGTACCAGGTTTACTCAGTAGTAAGTTAATATTCAACGGAGCAGTTTAGTTGATAGTTAAAATGCTCAATAAAAGAGTTTTAGATGTAAGGCAGTAAATAACTGATGTTTTACAATTTTTGATTTTTGGAAAGGTCTATTTTATTTGTGTTATTACAGTACTAGAAGCCCAGCACACGAAATCACACAGCCCCGCCCACCTGCGCCAGTCTTTGGTTGTTATGGCCACTGGGTTTTTATAATATAGATATTGTCATAATTGTTCTACTTATTATTAGTTATAATTTCTTATTTTGCCTAATTGATATTTTTGTTTTTAAAACAATTATTTAAGTATAGTTGGTATACAATATTATAGAAGTATCATATATATATGTGTGTATATATATATATATATATATATATATATATAAATGTTAACAGGAAACAGCATTTCTTTTTTTAAAATACATATATTTCTTATTATTGATTTCAGAGAGGAAGGGAGAGGGAGAGAGAGACAGAAACATCAATGATGAGAGAGATGTCCTTGACTAAATGATGTCCTTGACTTCTGCATCAGGAGTCCGAGTTTCATACATGACCCTACAGCCCTGACTTGCTGTGCACTTCTGTTCACCCCCTTTTGTGGCTTCAGACTTAGGGACACATTTAAGGTGTTAAAATAGTGCCTTTGATGTAATTACCAAGAGCAGAACGTGCAATTTTTGACAACGAAGACCTGGCACTTCGAGCAGAATATTTAGCGAGCCGTACTGGCTCGCCCTTCAGTTCCCAGCCAAGCAGGCAAGAGCTGTGTGTTCTGAAGGCACAGAAGAAGTGCCTTCATGGACCAACACAAAACTCAGCGTGCATCTCTTCTTCTTGTGGCAATGCTGGGCTCCCCGGCTAGCCGGGGGGACACCCCAGGAGACTGAGGAACCTCACTTTGCTATGAGCAACAGGCTTATACAAATGCTTGACCCCTTCCCCCCATGGGTTAGAGAGTGAGGTTAGAACTTTAAATTACTGTCCTAAGAGCTTGGCCCAAGAAATCACACTCAGCAGTCTGCCGCACCTCTAAATCAGTGAGTGTTGGCATGTTGAGAGAAGAATATGGACGATGAACAAAATAAAAATGTGCACAGTCCAGAGACATTCACCTAAGCGGGGCCAGCGTGTGGAAATCTCACCTGGGGTTGGGGGGCGGGGGTGCAGATCCCCAGACCCTGACCTGCAGAGGTTCTGATGTAGCAGATGGGACCTGAGGATCTTCCTGGGGAGTCAGATACAGGATCCCTGTCTAAATGGCTTGGACCCGTGTGTGGTATGAGCAGACAGGATGAAGGCAGTTACTGCACCTCATGTATTGCAAACACACTGCTATCATTCACGGATATTTCCTGAGTGCCTGGTGCTTTCCATTGGACATTACACCTGATTGTAACAGTGACCATGTTACAAAAGAGGACACTGGGCTCAGAGAGGGGGTGACTTCCTGCAGTCATGTGGCTAGAGTGCTCAGGTGCAGAGAGTACTTGAATGGACAGCCCTGAACCAGATGCAAAGAGCCATCACCGTTCCCAGTCTGGGAGTGCCAGCTGCTGCTGATATTGAAATGCAGAAGCAGGAGAGAGAAAGCCCTTCTCCCTGATTTTTGTCCCTCTTAACAGCCCATGTCACTCCCCAAATCCCTCTAGAAGGATAACTTAACTTGTTTTCTCTCAGCTGTGAAATTAGAGCTATTCTTCTAGGGCAGTGGTCGGCAAACTCATTAGTCAACAGAGACAAATATCAACAGTACAACGATTGAAATTTCTTTTGAGAGCCAAATTTTTTAAACTTAAACTATATAGGTAGGTACATTGTTATTAACTTAATTAGGGTACTCCTAAGGCTTAGGAAGAGCCACACTCAAGGGGCCAAAGAGCCGCATGTGGCTCACAAGCCGCAGTTTGCTGATCACAGTTCTAGGGAAAAGCTTAGAAATAGGGTCTTTTTGAGGAAGAGATCAAGGTAACATAAAGTTCCCTATTTAAGAGGAAAAGAGAAGCTGATGACAGAGCCCAGCCTTGGAGCCAGAGGACCCCGGCCAGGGTGGTAGGTGGGTGGGAGGGAGAACCTGCAATTTAAAGTTGCCCCAAATAGACAGATTTCACCCTGAGGAGGTCAAGGCCTCCCTCAGTCCTTTGGAGTCCTCTTGCTTTTTGTCCCAAGTTCAGGTATTTACTGTAGAGGACAGCAGTTTTCTGTGTCAAGGCGTTTTGCCTGGACACGCACAGGCTGGTTATGCTGCACCATGGCCCATGTCTCAGCATCTACCTGGAAAGACTTTCATTCAGGAGCGCCACACCCACCCTGTCACTGGCAGCAAATGCCCTGAATCGAGGTGCAGCATTTCAGTTGGTTATGGACTCTAGTGTCCCAGCCAGTTGACCACAGGCTGGCTCAAGCATCACGGGCATCATGGCCCCAAGTGTGGTTCTAATGACAATGCTGAACCTGGCAGGAAGCCACTGCCTCTGTCTGACCGCAGGGTGATTCCAGCCACCCCACCTCAAACTAAAAAGAACAGCTCCTCTGAGGGGTGTCACTCTTGTCTGGGGGGAGGATAGAATTTTGGTTTAAGCTTGCCTCAGAAGAGAGAGGAAATGGAGTGATGGGAGAAGGAAGGCTATGTCCGCATGTCCAAGGACCCATGGGTAGGAGGCAATGGGAAATCAGGTGGCCTTTTGGTACTAGAAGTCCACTGAGCTTTGGGGAGCATCCTGTGTCAAGGATGCATGCATCCAGGCATCCCAGGAAGGGGCAGGAAGCAGAAAGCACTGCCCTTGGCAATTTCCCATTCAGACAATTCATGAGCACTCGAGAGTACCCAGAAATAATGGGGGACTCAAATAGGTCCAGAAACATGGCATCAACCAGCTTTTGTTACAGATATCATTTGGTCATGCATTCTATGTACAAAGGAAATGTGACATGGCCTTTTAAAGGAACTTCTCAGGTTGAAAGCTGCTTCATAATGCAGAATGGAGGTGGCAGCTACCTAAGGCTCTGGAAGAAGTATCTTTCTGACAATGATTTAGTAGAAGAAAAAATTGTTTTAGTGCCCAGCCGGTGTGGCTCAGGGGTTGAGCATTGACCCAGGAACCAAGAGGTCACTGGTTCAATTCCCAGACAGGGCACATACCTGGGTTGCAAGCTCAATCCCCAATTGGGGGTGGGGGGGTGGAGTGGTGCGTGCAGGAGGTAGCCGTAGATAATGCTTCTCTCTCATTGATGTTTCTCTCTCTAAATCCCTCTGCCTTTCTTTTTCTGAAATAAATAAATAAATAAATAAATAAATATTTTTTTGTTTTTTAAAAAACATTGTTTCAGTGCAAGAGAGATCACTTCTATCTCAGATAGCTCTAATCCATGGAGAGGCTGGGGTCAACTGCATAGGCCTGACTGTCATCCCCCATGTAGGCGTTGGGGGAGACAGACACTGGGCAGGATCACAAAGATGATCATGGCAGGACAAGTCTTTGTTCATCTATCCATCCATCCAGCCACCCATCCATCCATTCATCCACCCACACCCATTCAACCATCCATCCATCCATCCATCCATCCATTCATCCATCTTTCATTTATACCAGATTTAATTTTAATGAACAGTTAAGAAGTCTTTAAGGTTTCAAGAGAGGGTGCATAGTCAGGCAATTGGAGTTGTTTTCACATAAGCCTGTGTTCCACTTGATCACTCCTGAGCTCTGACTTCTCCAATAAGACAAAGTCTCTGTAGAAAATATACATAGATAATCTCAACTCCCCTCCTTCATTATGTTTTCAGAGTTAAGAAGTTGCTGGCAGTGACTGGGACTATTTCTCAAGCAATTTTTGATCTGAAGGTAGCTTTATAAAAAAATCCTAAGAAGAACTTTTAGTTGGCAACCTATATTTGTGTGGAATGCTCAAATGCATGACAACTTCCTGGGCTGTGGAAGTTTTAGATGAACACAGGAGGCGATGCTGGGTGGGCCTTGACTCTTTTGCTCAAAATCTTCTTTAGCTCCATTAGGCCAGGGGTGTTGTGTTCAAAGTGGGATACCCCCGCCCACCCCCCCTACACACACACAAACACACACACACACACACACACTAGCTGAATGTGTAAACAAATTGGCTATGGTGAGGAAGAGTAGGAGCCATTTGGGACAGATTTTTATTCTGTAAAGTAAGTTGAATAATATCAACTAGGTTGAGACCCAAGTGCAGATCAGATTTTATGGGGCCTAAACTGTAGAATTTGGGGTATCCTCTTTAATAAAAGACACAAAAAAGCAAACATAAAATTATAAATACAAAATTAAATACAGAGCCTCTGAGGGCCTGTGGAGGTGAGGGGCCTGGACCTTAGGCTTCCTTAGCTCCGTGGTCTGTCAGCTGCTGCCAAGGCCCATGAACAATGTTCCCGTGCCCATGGGTTGTTGTACGTTCCAGCAGGCTTCTCAATTAGGGACTATTCCCTACCTCCCCCAGGGGACATTTGCCAATATCTAGAGACAGTTTTGATTGTCTCAGCTGGGGGGCTGATGGGTAGGTACTACTGGCATCTAGTGGTACATCCAATAATGCCCAACATTCAATAATGCACAGACCGTCCCCCAGACCAAAGAATGATCTGACCCAAATGTCAATAGTGCCAAGATTGAGAACCTTTGAGATAAATCTAGAGATGTGCTCTTACAGAATAATGCCAGGCTGAGAATCAACCAATTCGACCTGTAGGGCTCAAAATACCATCTATGGGGTGCATTCACAAACTCACCACCATCAAGATGGATGTGACATCTGGTTGTGTTGCGTTAGTACCCACCGCCCACGGGTTTATGGACCCCACCGGTTCATTTCACTTAGAGCTCTGAGATTCACGCTCACTCAAATAGCATGACAGGCTAAGTGCATTGTTTGTACCGCAATACAATTGTGCACGTCCTTTGTGCTCAGCTACCAAATAACATTTAAATCTGCTGTCTCCATCCTAAATTAATATATTTTAAGGCTTATACCCATAAATCATTCATTTCAAAATTCTCATCTCTTATGAATAAGTTCATCATTTTCATTCACATTTTGTCACAAAAAATTAGGAGTTTAGCTTTCCGAAAATTTCATTTCCCACTTGTCTTTTATGTGCGGCAAGATAGTAAACCAGCAGATTAGCTTTTCTTTCATCACAGCAGAGGAGGACGAGCTAGAACGTAACACAATCAAAACAAATTGCTTAGGAAAATAATTCCTTTATTTAAAGGAATTACCAATAAGCAGGCTGCTTTCACAAGAAACAGAAACTGTCATGGAGCTGGCCAGGGTCGGAGAATGCGGAGGCTGAATTACGCTCTCCTCTGCAGTTACTGTTCCAAATTATAGCGATGCTCACATCTTATGAATGGCTTCTTAAAGTGGGGTAAGTTAAACACCATGTAACAACCAACTGCTCCTAACATCTTCTTACAAGTGCAAACCCCAAAGGAAACGCTCTGTGCCTTATGTCTGATAGACCCAGCATCTCCTTAGTTGATGTAGCACTACCTGGCCAAGGTTGGTCAGATGCTACAATGCACCTACTGACACCATGTCTCAGGGGTCCCTCTCACCCCCGACCCCTGGGCAGTGCATAATTATGTTCTGCAAAAATGGTCAGACTGGCCAGGGAGTTATTAAAATGATAGTTTTCTCCCTATAAGCATGCTTGAATAAAATGTTCTCATCTTTGATTATACAATAGCAAGTGTAGTCTCCTGCAAATAAAAGACATCCAAGTGGAGCTTTGGTGAATTTAGAATATCTGAATTAAAATAAAAATGTGATGCAAATTGAGATTTTATTTTATTTTTTTTTAAAAAGCCCATTTGAAAATAAATGAAAGCAAAAGCTTGAAACTAATTTATATGTTTGCTGTCTTCAGATCATTTCCACTGTGTGAATAAAGGAAAGAGGTAAATTAAAGTTATCCCAGGATATTACTCGTAAGAGGTTAAAGTATGTTCTAATGGGCAGATTAATTCTGTGGGGAAATAACATTAAATCTTTCTGAAGCCTTGAAAATTTTTCAAAAGCATTCTTGCTGCTTTCTTGCATTGCAACAAATGCAATCATCTGGCTAGATAATCTGGCATCTTAAATAACTTTGCACTTAAGCCCTGTCAATTTGATCTTCCAAGGTTAATTGATTATTTCAACAAGCATTCTTGCCAGAAAAGATCTGAGTGCTTACATCTTTTCATTAATTCATGCTGTTTGGTGAGAAGGTGAAAAATAAGAAGGGGCTGCCTGATTTAACTCTTTCATTACCCAGTCTCCAAGGGAACATGGGAGATAACTTTGCTCAGTCAAACCGCAGCTCGATTGGCAGGGGCGAAATGAATGAGCCCGACATCCTTACATGCCCAAGTGTAAAGGAAGTACGTGGATGCTCGTTTTGTAATGAAAACAACGGATTTCGTGGCGACGCTTCCCCAAAGCCTGACCCTCACTGCTTCCTGTAGTACCAGGCCATTCACACTGGACAAAGCCTGTCTGGGGCTTTCTGGAATGGACTTGTTCTATCAGCAAAAAATATTTGTCATTGACATCATCCTTTTCAGAGACACAGCCAGGACACTGGCGACTCACCCCTCACGCACATGGTGCCACAACTCATTGGCTGAACGGCAGAAGCTGGCCAAAAGTCAGTCCTTTTTTTTTTTTTTTAAGTGGACATTAAAATTGTGCAGGCATTCATGTGTTTCTTAAAAAGACAAAAAGCAAACCCAGACACTCCTAGCATGAGAAAGAACCTGTGTTGATCAGAACCTCCTACATGGCGCTGCAATGACCATTTTCCATCCCAAATGCTGGGAGGACCAGAGAACATGGACTTCCTTCCTCTCTGGCCCAGCTCGTTTCCCAAACTGCCCCAAACACACTGACTTCTCTCCACGTTTGCCACTTCTTTCCCCCTTGGGTTAGTAGAGCACCTGAAAGTATACCCCAGTTTGCTGACAGTTTGGGGTCTGCAGCTAGCTGCCCTCTGCCCCCAACCCCTTCCTTCTTCCATCACGCTGCATTTTGGGGGATGGTCCTTACTTCTCTGCACACCTCCTCGCAGCCTGAACCCGAGAGGGAGGAGGGAAGAGGGGGGAGGGAGGAAGGAGGAGGGAGGAGGGAGGAGGGAGAGGCTGCTATAGGCAGTGATGGCTCTCACCCTCCGCTTATGAGTTTGGGGTGGGCACTGCCAAGCAGGGGCCCAGAAAGCGGCTGCAGGCTCAGAGCGCATCCATCCACAGGCTGGCAGGGCCCTCCCTGCCCTCCCCCTGCTCGCTTCCAAATGAAAGCAGCCACACCGCCCTGGAATTGGAAGGAGAAGGCCACAGCTTTATTTACATAACACAAGAGATATCACAATCAACAAGCATTAATCATGATCATTACCCCAAATCATACAAAATAACGCTGCTGACCGCTTCCGCAGCTCGTGGGTTGTATTTTAGTTCTTTTCTTTTCTTCTTGGAAATAAAAAAGGGGGGGGGGGAATGACAAAATCATTAGGAGCAATCTAGGAGCCCCCCAAATAAAACACGTGTAAATTAAACACATGTGAAGTGCTCGATATGTGGCAAATTAGCACAGAAAATACGGAGGCCCGTGCATCTGAGCAGTCTGCCTGACTCGGAGATGTGACAGGTATTATTGCTCTCGGTGGAGTTATTTAAGCCCGGTAGGAATCCCAGTGTCCGGGAATGTCAGGGGACTGTTATTAGACAAGTTTAATTAGGATCTACCCTGCTGCTCCTAACAAGCATTTAATTAACTTCTAGGCAGGGTAATTAGCTTTAGATTGCAGCTGATTTTCTTCCTCACCTTCTGTTGACACTTGGCCTGCACTGAGGCATCCTGCCTGGCTGACAGTGTAATGGATAGCATCGTTGAGAAGCCTAATATCAAGGCTGCCGGGTCTAAAAAAAACCTCCACAGCCCAGCAATGAAGATAACAGGCAAAAATATCACGGTGATGCTGGGGACCTGGTCCTCGGGTATCACAGAAGGTTATGGAGCCCACATGCAGACTCAATCAAGGCCCTGCCCCTGCTGACAGGAGAGGGAAGTTGCCCCTGAAACAAAACCAGCCCCTCTCTTTAGTCCTTAGCCTTCCCTGGGCCACCATGAGGGAAGATATGCTGTTCCCCACTCCAAACAAGCAGTTTGTAACATCTAGTCCCAAATGTCTGGGTGTCTGGCCCAATGCCTACTCTCCTGATGACACAAAGAACTGGAGGGCACCAGCCAGGCCACTGGGCACCCCAGGAACCTCCAGCCTTTCCCCGAGGATTGCATTTCCAAACTCACACCATGGAGTTTCCAAACCCACACTGTGCCCTTCAGTCCTCCTGACATCTCCGTTAAAAATGGTAGGACTTGCCCTAGCTGGTTTGGCTCAGTGGATAGAGCATCAGCCTACAGACTGAAGGGTCCCAGGTTTGATTCTGGTCAAGGGCACATGCCTGGGTTGTGGGCTTGATCCCCAGTAGGAGGCATGCAGGAGGCAGCCAATCAAGGATTCTCTCTCATCATTGATGTTTCTATCTCTTTCCCTTTCCCTTCCTTCTTCTCTGAAATCAATAAAAATCTATTTAAAAAAAATAATAGGACTTCTTACTCTGATTTTGTTAATCTCAAAATAAAACACCTTTCAAAGCGAGATGCAATAAGCATTTATTTGAGATCATGAAGAATAACTATTTGGGAAACATTGATTCAGGCAGAACCCCAAATAGCATTCCGACTAGGAGACACAAGCAAGGGGCCTTTATGAGAAGGGGGAGGGGAATGATTACGTCAACAGAAGGCAGGCATTTCAATTGGTGCAGAAAAGCTAACTTAGGGACGCTGATTCTGAACAAGGTTTTCAATTTTGAGTATGGCAACCATCAGTAGCCATCAGTCTGGTGGTCAGAGTATCTCCTTTCTTGTTATCTTTGCAAACAGTTCTTTGAGACACAATGTGGCATTAGGCCGGGTCCAAAGGTTATTTCGCCCAGTTTTAACATTCCCAAGGTTTGAGGCATAACATGTGCCAAGCAGTTCCACTGGAATGGCAGCTCTGGCTCCATTTTAGAGCTGCTTCCTTTATACAGTGGGGCCTTGACTTATGAGTTGAATTCGTTCCGTGATAGAGCTTGTAACTCAAATTACTCGTATGTCAAATCATAAAGTGAATGAGTGAGACATGTGATGCTGGGCTGATGTTGTGGCGTTCACTGTGATGTTCACTGTGCCAACTAGCAGTGGGGTATCTGAAGTTGGCTCGTAACCCGAATTTTAGCTCGCAACTCAAAGCAAAAAATTGGCCAAGAGATGGCTCGTATCTCGAAAAACTCTTTAGTCAGGATACTCGTAAGTCAAGGCCCCACTGTATTGTTTTTTACAGTACAACTTGGAACACTTGGGGGCTGCAGGATGAAACATACCTCCCCTGTAATTATGATGAAACATTGAATAATTCACACCCAGCTTCAAAAGTAACAGGAAATTGGTTCCTATTTGTGCACCCACGTTCACAGCAGCATTATTCCCAATAGCCCTATGGTGGAAGCAACCCAACTGCCCATAGACAGATGAATGGATAATCAGAATGTGGCATATCCATGCAATGGAATATTATTCAGCCTGAAAAAGAAAGGACATTCTGACCCATGCTACAACATGGATGAACCTTGAGGACATTAGCCTAAGCAAAATAAGCCAGTCACAAAAAGACAGGCACTGTGTGATTCCATTGATATGAAGTCCCTAAAATAGTCAAATGCATAGGGACAGAAATAGAATGGTGGGTGCGAAGGTCGGAGGAGGGGTATCGGGGAGTTGGTGTTTAGTGGCAGAGTTCTAGTTTAGGAAGGTGAAGAGTTCTGGAGATGGTGGTGATGGCTGCACGATGATGTAAATGTACTTGATAACACTGAATTGCACAATTAAAAATGGCTAAAATTATAAATGTTATGTATATTTTAGCACAATAAAAAAGAGGGTCGGTTCTTCATTTTTGGCAGCATGCACCCGGGAACCTGAGGGCTGTTCTCTATTACTTTCCCTAGAAAAGCTTCTGATGTCCCACAGTCTTCAACCAGACCTTGCCATCTGAATTGTAGAACCTCTTTGATCTGAAAACCTACTTCTCAATACTTGGTATATTCATTGTTTGAGGAAAATATGGGACACAAGGCTTGTTTTGAAAGCTTGGGAGTGTGTCTGGGCCTTTGGCTCCTTCAGATGGACGCACGTCAGCTAACCTAGACTGGCTCTGGGCCTTAGAGAAGGAGGTGGCACCTTTGCTCTGCCTGTGGAGGGCACCGCGCCTCCATCCTCATCAGGAGCACGCAGGCAGGGCTGTGCCCACTGGCCGGTGTCTTTGCTGTTACAGGTAGCAAACTTCTTTAGTGCATCCCTGGGATGCTCTAGGGAACATGACATTCCACTGGAGGGAGAGTGTCTATGAGCAAGTCAAGGCTGCAGTATGTCAGACGGTGAGAAGGGCTGTATTGAAAAACCGGACAGGGAAGACTGGGTGGTTTCCAATCTAACAGAGCATCATCAGGTAAGGCCCCACTGGGAGGACAGTGTTGGGCCCGTGTGGATGTTGACAAAAGAGTTCCACGGGCGGGTGGAGTGGTAGGTGCAGAGGTCCTGTGATCAGCTCACTGACCCATGGGAACTCCACTGCAGGTATCTCTGCTCTTAATGTCATGACACCAGGGCCCTCAGCCCACATGGGTAAGCCACAGACTTAACACACTCTCAGGGGTAACTGTAAATTTCCATCCTTCCCTCCCCAACTCTCCCTCTCCATGAATGTTTGGGGGTATCCTATCACTAGGGCTTTCTTCTTCAAGGCAGGATTTTGATGCTTAATGATGTGCAGGACTTCCTGAGGATGTGTATGGTCTCCTCAGTCATTGTCACCTTAGTGAGAAATACGCAGGATGACAAAAGTCACAGCACAGGCATTGACCCAGTGAGATAAAATATCCTTCAATTGTCTGAATTTTTGTCATGTGTGTTTCCATTAACAAGTTATTTTTCAACTGTTTCTGTAATAGCATTATTATTATTATTATTATTATTATTATTATTTTTAATTGACCTGGACATAGAAATAGCTAAGTTGCAAGCTCCTTCAGGGCTGTGGTTGGCTCAGACACAGTAACAACACCCGCCATGTAGAGTGGGCATTTCAGATTGGACGCTGCATGGACACATGTGTCTGTGCGGTGGAACTTGCCTTCTCCTTTGGTGACTTTTTTCAATCCCCAGTAACTGACCAGCTCGGGGTGGCCACATGGGCTGCAGAATCTCACTTGACACCTGTGAGCCCAGCCGAGTTGTCCCAAGTTGGGAAGCCAGACACATGCTGTCACACCTCAAATGCTAGAGCTCAGACACTTAAAAATTATAATTAAGTGGATGGTTTTTCTTCTTGTGACTTTTGGAGGAAGAGTGAAAACCAAAATAAAGTGCTGAAACCCTCCCCCACCCCCCCTGCCACAAATGGTTGCAGGCAGCTTATTGCCATTGCCCTTGAATTCCTACTGCCAGAACGCTGCCAATATCTGCCTGCTCACCCCTTCATTTCTCCCTGGTTCCTGCTCTGATGTCACTAACTCATGCCCTGTTCCCCAACCCTGCTCTGGTCTTCACGATGCTTATCTCCATCTTACCTGTTATGCATTTATTTTGAATCTGAGTGTTGCCTGCCTCTTCCCATTGGAGGGCAAGTGTCTGTTTTGTCTGCAGTTCCTAGCATTGTCTACCAAACACTCCATCAATATCTATTAAATACATCAAGAATGAATAACTTCCCACAGTAACATCAGGGATTTGAGAAAAATGAACAAATGAAAAGTAGGAACATTCTAAGTATGTCCCAAGTGTGATATTAGTTCAGTCAATCTGTGTATTTCTTGTCTGTTGTATTCTTCAATGGGAACTGATATTCAGAGCAATGATCCTGAATATTGGAAATACATTAATTTTCTTGGTTAATTGACTCAACACATATTTACCGAGTGTCTACTACACACCTGGGGCCATGCTAAGTCCTGGGATCCAGTGGTTGATTAGAAGCAGTAAGGTGTCATCTATCAAGGAGCTTCATGTGTAGGAAATGTGTGTTAACCCACCATTGTCAAAGTCAATATGGAATATCAAGCTGAAGGGAGAGTTGTGAAGGAAAGGAACCCAACTCCTAACCCATCAGGTGCTATTCTATTCTGTTTTTCAAATTATTTCAAAATAAGAGCTTACAATGCCGAAACCGGTTTGGCTCAGTGGATAGAGCATCGGCCTGCGGACTGAAAGGTCCCAGGTTTGATTCCGGTCAAGGGCATGTACCTGGGTTGTGGGCACTTCCCCAGTGGGGGATGTGCAGGAGGCAGCTGATCGATGCTTCTCTCTCATCGATGTTTCTGACTCTCTGTCTCTCTCCCTTCCTCTCTGTAAAAAATCAATAAAATATATTTTAAAAAAAATAAGAGCTTACAATAATTACAGTTTCATTTTTGATATTATTATGTTTCTCCAGATTATCTACTCTTAAAATCTGAGCTACCCAGGACCCTGAAAATCCCTGGCTGAGGGAGAGATGGGTAGGCGGTAGGCACCACAAAGGAGGCAGCAGAATGGTGGCATTCACTATCTTCTGTGGCGTCACCAGAGGATTAACACAAAGCCAGCTTAGGAGGAAAGTCTTGGAGGAAACTTCTTGGTGAAATATGGCTGGAAGGATTGGGACATTGGCAGAAAATAACTCCAAACTCAGCCACAAGCTGCCCCTAAAAGGTGTTGACTGGAGGGAAGAGTTGGCTTCCATGGCATGGTGTTGGGCACCAGGTGGGTGAGAATAGCCTACACCAATCCACACGGAAGCTAATCGTGGATGCACACACACGTTGGCTGTAATTACATCAAGGGTGAGGGTCATTTTCACCCTCTCTTCTTGTGAGACCTCGCAGATTGTTCTGAAAATGACCTATCCCTCCTGACACTTATCTGAGCAGGGTAACGATAGCAGGGAAATTTGTGCTGTGTTTGGTACTTGTTGAATTTGTGTGAATGAAGTCGTCTTGTGATTTGACTCATTCATGTGATCTCCTTCTCTTTGCTCTGCCTTTTGAAATTCCAGCAATTTTATCACATTTTCCCTCACATCAGACCATAAAAAGAAAAAGGTAAAACCTTCTCTGAGGTGAGCTGGATTAGAAATAGACCCTGTAGTCATTACTACAAGGTTTGTGGCAATCATGAGGGAAGGGATGACCCTGTCAGCACAGGGAATTTTCAAAGAAAAAAACAACCACTGAGTGAGGAAACACTTTTTCTGTTTTGTTTGTTTGTTTGTTTGTTTGTTTGCTTGTTTGTTTTTCGTGGGGACCTTAATTCCACATTTCCTGGCCATAACTGGACCCCTCCACAGCTGAGGACACTGCTGGGCTGGTGAGTAAGAAATAACAAGAGGGGCCCGGCTGGCGTGGCTCAGGGATTGGGTGTCTACCTATGAACCAGGAGGTCATAGTTTGATTCCCAGTCAGGGCGCATGCCTGGGTTGTGGGTTCAGTCCCCAGTGTGGGGCATGCAGGAGGCAGCAGATCAATGATTCTCTCTCATCAATGATGTTTCTGTCTCTCTCTCCCCCTCTTTCTTCCTCTCTGAAATCAATAAAAATATATCTTTAAAAAAAAAAAGAAATAACAAGAAATGCTGGACACCAGTTTCCTCTGGGCTCTAGCCAGAGAGTTTGCATTTTTACTCAGCTTTCTCAGCTTGCAGCATAATTCTCTCAGCAATAAAGAGCTATCATTGTTTGTTGTTGTTTTTTAAAAACAAACACTTCCTATGGTATATGTATTGACCATATATAGCAGGAGCATAGGATGCTTTTTATTCTACAAGACATTATACTGCATTGGGCACAACCAATAAAAATGAATGGAACTATGAGCAGATCCTGCAAACGTGTTTCAATCAGATTAGCAAATAGCCACTCCCTTGGGGTGGGTAACAGATAATCTTAGAACGTATTAGGCGGAATAAATGGAAGAGATTATCAGCCTGGGAGACTGGAGGCTGCTCACGTGAAGACAGGCTGGGCTTTTGTGGCCTGGTTTTACTCCCAAGCACGGCTGCTCACAGACTGCATTTCAATAAACTCCCTACGTGCACTTCGGTAACTTGTAGGTTGGTAAATTGACCTGTAACAAAAACTATGTGTTAGGACTTGATGGGATTGTTTGAAGCAAATTGCCTTCTGTGTATTTGGTGATGGCACAGTGCGAATCCTGGCCGCCCCAGGAGAGGCAGGTGGCTGAGGACAGGGTGGGAGGAGACTTCTTATTAAATACTCGTTAGTGCCCCTGGGATCTGTATCATGTGCAAACATTACTTAGAAATAAAGGAAGACAATGAAAAATGGCAGTGGAAACTGAATCACACGGAGATGTTTCTGAGGAATCAGAGTGTGCTCACTGTCCACAGTTGGTAATAAATAATCTGTGTGATTTCACTTGCAAGGCAATTGGTATGAGTCAATCCTTTGCTCACATATGAATATCAATACAGTAGATCATACTGTAGAGAGAATGGCATGGGAGTGTCCTCTCCAGCATTCATTAATGTGCCCTTTCTGGGATAAACTGACGTCACTGTTTGGTTAAACTTCCTTTCCAGGGACACTGGAGGTGGCCATGCTTGGCTGTCCACCCAGTGGTTGCTAGGTGATAGGTAGAATCAATCAAGTTGTGGTTGTTTGGAATATAAATGGTGTTTTGTGTGCGGCCTAAATTAAGACCCAGTGTCAGGTGCTGCCTTGACCTCCGGTGAAACTGGGAGAGGCCCAAAGGCCCAAGTGCAAGTTCCCCCGCAACCCTGTAACTAGGGATCAGGTCCCCCAGCCAAACAGCCCTCCCTCCTCACAGGGACAGGCCCAGTGCCTGCTCATCCCTCAGTAGTGGGCTTCAGGGCCTTGCCGGCCTATGGAACTACTCAAAGAAGCCAACCACGTCCTTCCATGGGGGGCAGGGGCACCCCATCCTCCTGTCACTACTGCGCCCCTTCAACAGTGCTTGCTTGTCCATTCTGCCCGAGGGCACCCTGTGTGGCCCTGAGTGGCGTGTGGTGTCCCCTCCCCCAGATGGTGTGTGTGTGACTATGACCTGCTGTCTGTCGCGTCTGCCCAGTATAAGGAGTCGGGTGCTTGGCCGTTCCCAGAACCCTACAGCAGGACCCCTGTCATCAGCAGTGTGAGGCAGAGGTGAGCAAACACTTCTGAATGTTGTCCTTTAACCATGATACCAGAAACAAAGGAACTGTTTGCCAATAACCAAATCACGCCACTGGGCACATTTTTAGTAAAATTTGGTAACGTGTTACTCCCTTTGTAAAATGCTCTCCTGGACTCTGGGAGCCTGCTTTTCCCGTTCCCAGCTCCACTCAGCTCTTCCCCTACCTGCTGCTGCTACTGGCTCCTCTTTATTTAGACTGCCTCCCAAGTGTTGGTGTTTTTTATGGTCCTGTCCCTGACTCTTCTCACTCAGCCCGTCTCATCTGGACTTTCATTCATTTGCATGGCCAAGTTCTTCCAACACTCATCGCTTCCTTTTATGTCTCTTCTAGATAGAGAATAAATATATAACCATTAAAGTAAAACTGTTCCGGTTGGTACTGGCTACAATCCCTGCCATGGCGGGAGCGCCACGGCTGAAGCAGTGGAAGTGCATTTGTAGGAGAAGTGAGGGCCAGGTGCGCAGGTGGCGTGTGCTTCTGGCAGGCTGTGGCCTGGCTGAGGACATGAGAAGAAGTCATGAACGGGTCCCGGCATGGGCCAGGGCCTCCACAGCCAACCGTGTTGAGGCCCCATCCGAGCAGACAACCCGAATGAACAGAAATGCTCAGAAAACGGGATAGTTGGGGTAGATTTTAGATGGTTTCCCCGCCCTGATTAATATAGTTATCTCAAATAAGGATTTTCTTTATGAGAGATGCTATTAGAAGTCCTTGTACCCTGTGCGAGAGTATTTGTCTGCCTTTGTGAATATAGCGAAGGAAACACAGTTTGGTCTTTCTTTGCTGAGTCTGGATGTTGCAGTTCTGTGAGTCATCATCCTGAATGTTAATTCTCACTACAAAAAGCTAAAGGCCTGGGTACATGTAGGAGGTAGAAGGTACAGGCTTGTACTTAGTGCGGCATTTGCCTTCATGGTTACAAAAAATAAATGCCTGGTGCCTGCAATCTATATGATGGTCAGGTTTTGCTTTAAAATGTTGCAACTCCAAGTGTGGCCTGGCCCGGCTGCCCTGGCATCCATCACGGGAAGCTGCTGAGAAATGCATAGTCCCAGACCCCGCCCTGCTGTGGCAGAACCTGCCTCTCAATGACATTCATGGTGTCGGGCATGGACATTAAAGTCTGAAAAGCCCTCCTCTGAAACACTCTAGGAAGAAAAAAATCAAAGTGGGGTGGATAATAAAACACAATAGCAAAATGTTGAGAACTGTAAAAGCTGGATGGAAGGTATGTGCGTTTTATTATACTATTCTCTCAACTATTGTGTGGTGAATTAAATACAAAATCCCTAGCATCCTCTCATTTGGTTCTTATTGATCTCTTACTGCTAAAAGTCAATTCCCCCCTAAAAAGTCAATCCTTTCCTCATATAAAATCACAGTTTATTCAGGTATGATGTCCAATTTTCATTGTACATTAAACCCAATATACTTGTTAAATACTCACTGAACTGACTGGTGAGAAAAATAAATACAACCCACTTTAAAAAAATGAATATTAGTAGGGTCTAGCATGTGTAAATCACACAAAAAATGCATAAAGGGCTTTCCTCTCTTTTATTAGCTTAATTTTTATTGTTGACACTATTACAGATGCCCTTCCACCCTTTGCCCACCTCCTCTTATTTCTTTATTAGCAAATACTTCTAAAGAGCTTACTATGTTCAAGGCACTTCCTCAGGAATTTACAGGTATTAATCCAGTTAATAAATTTTGTCCCTACAATGACCCTATCGGCAGGACAGCTTACAAAATACAGGATTCTGAGGTGGGCATGGCATTCCAGGGCTTGCTTCCAGAGGCATTGGCCTGACCTGCATGGCGGGGGGGGCGGTGCCCGGAGCCTGGCAGCCCGACAGCCTGGGAGGTGCCACCCAGGCTGGTGAGGGCTCTTCCTCACCCCCCAAAACCTGTTAGGAGCTAATGATAGTGATTGCAGGTGCCTTTGCTCAGCAGACCGAAATGGGCAAGCCCTGGTCACCAGCTGACTTGGTGACTTGGAACGCCCACTTAAATTCTGTAAATACATAGCTCTGGGGAACTGAGATGCACTTGATGGAATTAAGGAAAACGTAGAATTTAATCACCACTATTTCTCCCCCTTTCCCCACCAAAATGTAAAAATGACCTAGAGAGTCAGAGAACTGGCAACCGTACTGCCTTACACGTCTCGAGAGTCAGGGCCTAAAAGAAATCACATTCTGAAAAAGTATCCATTCTCATAAAGTGTAGAGATTATGACCTGCAGAACTTGCACACTATTTTTTCCAGAACTGTGAACTGTATTAATGTCATCAGGCATTGTTTTTAGGTTAGGATATCAACTTTAGTGGATGTGATGCCCTCTGGCTCGGTTTTAAATACCATAGCAAATGGAAATGCCTCTTTAAATGATGGGGCCCAACACAGTGAGGGATAGAAAAATGGGACGCGGATACACACCCGGTACAATTGAGCAATGAATTTAACATTTCCACTGTTCACACTCACATTTTCACTCCTAGGACTTTATGCTACAGAAATACCCACTCTCTGTGAAGAATGCTTATGGCAGGGCTGTTTGTAAAAATTGCACATGATTTAGTGCAAAAAAAAAAAGTTGGAAGAAACTCAAATGCCCTTCAGTCACAGATTGGTTAAAAAATAAAGTACAAAACCATTTGCGCAAGGAAATAAGATGCATCAACTGAAAAGCAAGAGAATAAAGTGGATCTATTTGTCCTAGCGTAGAAAGATAGCTACAATTTATTGTTAAGTAAAAACTCAAGTTGTGAAACTGTATGAAGAATGTGATTCCATTTTTGTTTAAAAATGATAAGATAGGATAATAAATAAATAGAAAAAGAGGCTGCAGGCACATGCACCAGGCTGTCCACAGTGATGCTCCTAGGATATGAGCCAGCAGGGAACACTCCCATGCGCGGGGACAATAATGCTTCCTACATTTTTAATTTTGTGGCTTATCTGAGGAATCTTATAATCCACATTTTCTCTATTTGTAAAAAATATGATGGTATTTGCTTCAGAGAGAGAAATCATTGTGTAGAAGAGACATGTGTGCCCATAGCAGAAAAAAAAAAAAAGAAAGAAATCTGAGAGGGAAAAGAGAGAGAAAAAACCCCAAAAAACCAAAAAACACACTTGGTTTTGAGAGCTATGTTAACCACAAAGGTTTTGTAATTCATGGCGAAAGTTAAAAATAGTGGTAAAATTGGAAGCATACCTGCTAGTATTTTAATTGCCATGCATATTTAATGTGACCTTTCTTTACTCTTTTTTTTTTTTTTAATCCTCACCCAAGGATATGTTTATTGATTTGAGAGAGAGAGAAACATCAATAAGCTGATGCCTCCTATACACCCCTGGACTAAGGATAGAACCCGCAACCTCAGTTTGCGCCCTGACCGGGGATCAAACCCACAACCTTTCGGTGTATGGGATGATGCTCCAACCGCCTGGGCCATCCAACCAGGGCTTTACTCTTCTTCATTCATTTTAATGACTACAATAATTAAGAAGAATTTCTTTTCTCCTACTTCTTCCCTTCCTTCCTTCCTTCCTTCCTTCCTTCCTTCCTTCCTTCCTTCCTTCCTTCCTTCCTCTCTTTTTTCTTCCTTCCTGCTTCTCTATTTCTTCTTCTTATTTCTTTCTAAGATAGAGCTTTATGCATGGTGCACCTATATATGCTACCCCGTCAATTCACAACGGCAGTGATGAGGAAATGGAAATACTCTACGCTGAAGGATCTGCTTCCTGTGACTGAGTCTGGGATCAGCTGTCGCCCAGGGAGCCGTGTGGACCAGTGCCTTTGAGATGAGCCAGAGTGAGGTCCAGTGGCAGTGGAGTGTCACACCAAACTCTGACATGTGGTCTGAATGCAGATGCCGCTGAGACAGAGGGCAGAGAGCCCTCAGGGCTTCAAGGGGTAATACCCTCCCTGGGGCTCTTGGAAAGGACTACATCTCCAGCTTCATGCCAGGCAGGGGTTACCCAGATAAAGCCAAGCCTTTTTTGAGATGGTCCCTCTGTCTCTGCTGCAGTTCCGGGGAAGGGGGAGCACTCATCCATACCTCCCACTGATGAACAATCTCTTGATGAGACCTTCCCTCAACCACAGGAAAGAAGTCCCTCCTTCATTTGAGAATGGACTTGGAGGCTATGATTGGGGCAAGGGGACTGGGGCAGAATGGCTGCCGGGTGATGGTGGCATTGCCGTGGAGGTTATGATGGAGGTGGAGGAGGGGGGCGTGGGCCAGGATGGATGGCGGCGACAGTCCTACATAGGTTATGAAGCCAAAGTCATTCTCTCCTCTGAGCTTGATGCTGCTTCATTTGGGATAAGCCATTGTCTAAAGAAGTGGCTTAAAATGGGAATGAGATGAGAACAGAAGCTATAGTCTGGTAATATTTTCACTATTTTGTTTACATGGAAGTTGAGTTAAGCAGAAATCAATAAGGAAGAAAGTGAAAACACAAATAAAAATTCATTCTGAAAAGTCTTAAGCAGCATATGGCAAGTCGTAGGTGTTTCAGAAAAACAAAGACCCCAAGAGCACTGTCCACATGCTAGAAATGGGAGCAGAACCATCATTTCCTGCAAAACACCTTGCTTGGGACATCAGGTGATGATTTCAGAAAAAATAAACCTGAACGTGAGCTTGCCACCCTGGGTTGGGATTTGGATAGAGCAGCCTTGGAAAATTATACTACAATCAAATGTATCAAATTCTATAACCAGCAATTTCAAATTGTGCATTCCAAATTGATATATTCTACACAAATAAAAGGATCTGATTTTGGGCTTTGAAATCAGCCGCCTGCCTTCTGTTTGCTGTACAATGCCATCTGACTTCCTAAAAAGCACGGCGCCTTTTTCCCTCCTGCACCTGCTTAGCTTCAAGAATGCCAGCAGCTCATCTCAGACAGACAGCGATGCTAGGGCTGCGATCACCTGACAACACCAGGGAAAAGCAAGGTGAGGGAGAAGGGAGGGCAGGATGCTGATGGGCTCTGGGGCAGGAAAGGTCCTGGAAACCGGACAGTCTGGGGCATCATTGCCTTCACCAAGGGAAGATCCCCTTCACCGTCTCCCAACTCACCTGGGAGCCAAGGGCTAAGCTTGTTCTTTGTGAGGAGAAGCTCCGGTATAGCAACTGTTCCAGACTGATAAGAGGGGCTGGATCCCATGCAGGACTTAGAATTCCTCCTACTTATGCAATGTTCCCCAGGATGAATTCACATCTCAAGTCAGCATCACAGAGGGGAGAATACATTATTCACACATCACCAGACAATATCGTGGAAACACCAGCTAGATCTTTAGTCTGTGTGACTTTAGGGAAGTTGCTTATATTCTCTGACCCTCGATTTCCCCATCTGCAAAATAGGTTGTTCATGGTGCCTCCTTCCTGGAGTTGTGGTGAGGATCAAAGGATGAAGTGCATGTCAAGTGCTCAGAACAGGGCCTGGCATAAATGTAGCTTAGCTGCCACCCTGACTACTGTTGTCATTATTGTTACAGTCATCTTTTCTTAAGAGATCATATATTTTAAAGAAAAAAAATGATAGCCTAGATATTCTGCCAAAATCCACAGACTACCCAAAACTAATATCATTATCTAAGGAGAAACAAGGACATGAAACTGCTTACAGTCTAGAACAGCCGTGGGCAAACTACGGCCCGCGGGCCGGATCCAGCCCCTTTGAAATGAATAAAACTAAAAATAAAAAAAGACCGTACCCTTTTATGTAATGATGTTTACTTTGAATTTATATTAGTTCACACAAACACTCCATCCATGCTTTTGTTCCGGCCCTCCGGTCCAGTTTAAGAACCCATTGTGGCCCTTGAGTCAAAAAGTTTGCCCACCCCTTGTCTAGAATGACAAACAATAAACTTACTATAGGGCTAAACATTTTTTCATAAATAGAAGTATAAAAAGATCCAATTTATTTGCTTTAAAAATTATTGGTAAGAAGAAAAGCTATATCTAATGAGCAAAAGAAAGAATAATCATGCTACTTCAGTTTTATGGTACCTGTTTTCAGAGAAAGTTTGGGGCAGAGTGGAATGGGGCTGTGGAGGAGGTCTGAGTAGGGGAAAGAAAGGCATGAGAAGGAGGACCACGGGAGGGCTGGCCATGGAGCTGCAGAGACGGGCAGGATGCACAGTGAAGAGGGGCCTGCGGCTCAGCACCTTTGGGGAGCCCTCCAGGAAGGCCTGGGGAAGCTGGCCATCTGCAGGTGGTCTGCAGGAAGCTGTGGACTTGTGAGCCTCAAACCAACCTTCCCCTGACCTCACCATGCTGAGAAACATCACCTGGGCATTTCACAGCCGCCCTTGATGCCTGTCTGATTTCAGTTTTAGATTGCAAACTTATTTTGGAAATACAGGTTCATTTCTTTTTCTTAAAAAACTTGGGAAGATGTTGCTCAATTACCTGGTATAATTTCTTGCTGCTGGACCTCAGAGAGGTCAGTGAACTTTCCCTACTACCCCACTCTCTCTGTCTAGGGCACATGTACCTGGGAGATGGAGACCCAGCCATCTCCCCTTTCCCAGGGAGCCCTTCCCTGCTGTCCATCCTCACCCTGGACGCTTCCCTGCTCTGTGTCCCACCCCTTGAGGATTCCGACTGCTTGTTAGGCATCAGTATATACCACCCCTTATTATTCGTTATTTATATGGTTTACTTCTGTGCACACTGTCTCTTCCCTTAGAGCAGAGACCTTGGGGTATCCTCAGAGCCTTCCCTCTCCTTCCTTGCTTAGCAGAGTGCAACACCCACCGACAGATGGATTAATTAAGTTCAGAGAAAGAACTAAACTGGGAATCAAAATAAATTTAGGCATTTGAGATGAAGATGGAAAATGTACATATAGAGACATTTTCTAGAAAAGACTGGGAACATGGAACTAAAGTTTAGGTGAGTAGGTCAGGACGAAGGCGATGGGATGAAGGTGACCAGATTGAATCAAGAGGGCAAGGTCCCCAGCAAGAGCTGACCTCAATCTTAGCCAAAATCCTTATGTCTCTCCTGTCTTCGTGGAAGTCTATTTACTAAATATTTTAATTCACAGTGTCTAGTACATGCTAGGTGCTCAATAAATATTTCCTAAATGCCAAAAAATGAATAAATGCTCTTTCCTGAAAATACAGTAAAAATAAGGTATTAGATAAGGGCAGGGCAAGTTTGTGCAATTTAGGGGTTTAGGAGAATTGTACCAACAGCTGTTTTGATGGAAAATGATAACTCACAAGGCTATCTCTATCCCTCTCTGTGGTGGAGAACAGTCATGTTGAGCAAATTGTAGTAGATGGGACTGTAACCACGGAGGGCAGACACATGTGCGCAGACTCTGATGGAGGTAAGTCCCCCACACGTGGAAGTAGCTCAGTACCCCTGCAGGAGTAATACAGGAAATGTGGGGCACCAACCTTTCAATGTTGGTAAGTCAGGGATTACTTGTGATTATACTAGTATTATCAGAAAGCACTTGCATCCAAAATAATATATATATTTTTCCCCCAAATATTATTTTTGCATGCTTTCCTTACACCTCTTTGCAATCGTGCAGGAAATATAAAATAGTACTTATGATTCCAAAATAGGGTTTACATCTGCCTCCTGAAACCCTTCTGCTACTAGAAATATTT
This sequence comes from Myotis myotis, assembly GCF_014108235.1. Lineage (NCBI taxonomy): Eukaryota > Metazoa > Chordata > Mammalia > Chiroptera > Vespertilionidae > Myotis > Myotis myotis. Next base: position 27,707,825 of record NW_023416335.1, read on the forward strand.
TGATAGCTACACATTTTTGCTTATATTGAATACCAACAGAATGCCTGATTTTGACCCAAACTGGATTTCACATATGCCTATCTGAGCTACAGAACAGAGCAATGACTTCCATTTGGAAAGAGAAATGTGAGAAAAATATAATTACTTGGTCTCCTACTCTACCTGTGAAGGAGTCACATGCAAGGATTAACATTTTAAGTCTGTTTCATGGAGGAAAGTTTTGGGATCTGGAGTGGGTGATGGAAATTTTCAATGTGTGTTCCTTAAGGAACAGTCTTATTGACTTTAACGTTCTTTCCTGCGGAATAGGCCCTGAACAAATATTCAGTGAGTTGGATCAATTGACTAGATGCCGAAGTCCAGTGATTTCTGGCAACTACTTGATAACTGGTTTCTGGGGAGCCATGTGGCTCTGAAGATGCTCCTTTCCTTTCCCTTCCAGGTGAATGATGGGCTACGCTGCTCTTTGTAAATAAGGAGCTGCCGATTCAAGGGGGGTTGAAAAAAGAAAGGGGGTGCTGCCATTCCAGCGTTGGTAGGCACAGCCTAGGTGGAGAGTCTAGGGGTATGGGAGCCACTGCAATGTCTCCATAACACTGTTGAGAGGAGGCACCATCCAGGCCAGCAGTAGCAGCCTCATTAGAAATGCACATTATCAGGCCCAATTGAATCAGAAACCTTGGGGACACACTGGCCATCTCGGTTTTAACAAGTCCTCCAGGTAAACCTCAAGCATACTCAGGTGTGCACATCACCAGTGTGCACTTCTTTGCCTCCTTCCAGCGAGGAAGACTGTGTTTTGTTCCATTTAAATAATTATGCTGTGGAGAGGGCTCCAGTTGGCCCTGAAGAGCTACCATAGACCCTCCCTTAGGCAGTGAGACCAGCTGAAGCCACTCTGGGCTACAAGATGAGTCTACCTGTCTTACTTAGAGCATATGCCTCTACCTGTGTCCCTTTGTGCTTTACCTCCAAGACACAGGTAGTTTTTGCTTCTCCTGATCATACTATGCTACCCACAGGGGAGACCTCAAACAAACCTTTAGTATCAAGATATCAATGGAAGCCAAGATCCACCAAGAAAGCTCTCATAGCATATATTAGTACTTGGCTGCTGAAATGTCACACGAGGCTAAATGTTCACAACAAGAAGATACAATTAGTCATTCAAGGCCAAATTCAGGGCTAAGCCCCCTCCTCCTAGCTGATCTGATAATGTCCCTAGGCTTGCCATAGAATGTGGGTTGCTATGGTGATAGTAGGAGATGAGAGAGAATTTGGAAAAAGACTATAAAATGTTGCAAGTCAAGAAAAGATTCTTCTGGCTTAAAAATACTTGATCTGAATGAAGGCAGGTGATTCCCACTGCCCAGTTCCCATAATGTAGTTGTCATCATTACACAGGTCAAACTTCCTAATCTTTGAGACAAAGCAGCATCTTCTTTTCTTAACAACACCTCCCTCATTACAAGCTAACTCCATGACACATGATGTAGTTGCATTTGAGAAAACACAATTGTGCCGTCTGCAGTTGTATTGGAGAAACTATGATTTAATGGGTGGGATTTACTGATTGCTCTTGAAGACATCTCAGGTCCAAGCTGCACTTGCTTTCACACACTGCCACAGAGAGTAGGAAGCAGTTGTTTCAGAAGGATTGTCACTCAATAAGCACGAAATTACATTTAATCACAAATTTAATGTAAATGAATGTAATCAGGTAATTAGAATGTGTAGTGGCGTGATATTTACCACATGTATCAATGCACTTATAATGTTGTGTAAAATTATGTTAAAAATTCTTATTGAACTTTGTAAAAAAAGGCACTGTTCAGCGAAAGCAGATGATTTTAAAGTTCAACATCTTGATCACTTCAACATTTCATTTATGAAATGCTGTGTTTAGCCAATACTTTTAACAATTTGCTAAATATATTTTGTAAAAATCAAACAATTTCATAGTTAGTGGAGTGCTAAAAAAGCCCTGGGATCTATTCTCTTGGCTGCATATAGCTCAAACAGCTGAAACCATTTTAAAAATATGCTTCATTATAAATCATTGAAAATAGGAATTCAGCACAGAAATGCTGACACAATCCTTTATTCCAAATGAGGGCCTTAAGCACCACCAGATTCCTGAATGTGACCAAATGACAGTATCTGACGTGACTACTTGGGCAGAAACGATGCCGACAGCGCTGCTTGTAGAGGGCCCATCTACACAGTTGCAATCTGCATCTTCAAAGTGAGGTGACCCAGCAGAGGTTACATCTGCTTTCCCAATGGTACCTGTGGGCACACCTTGATGTTGTGTGGCAGTTTCTAAAGGTGTTTCCAGGAGCTCCTGGGAAGGCTTTCCAGATACAGGTCTCAGGGCTGTCTTGGGGCACATAGTGGGAGCTCCTGGGAGCCTGGGTCTTCAACATCCCCTGCCAAGGTTCTGAGACCCTGAGAAGTGAGGTCTCTTCCTATCCTCACAGCCTGGTGAGAGCATGCCAGTGTCAAGGACTCAAACTTATATCCCAAGCCCACATTTGACTATGTCACAGTGTCTCTCCATGGAAGGGGTGGAGAATATGGGTTAAAGGGTGGGGAAACTTTTTTCTGCCAAGGGACATTTGGATATTTATAACATCATTCGAAGGCCATACACAAATTATTTACTTAAAATTTAGCCTGCTATATTTGGTCAAACATTTAATGAACTCACCCCTAATCCCTTGGCAAGGCCAGACCATATGATTTTGCAAGCCTTATATAGCCCTCGGGCCAGGCGTTCCCCACCCCTGTTAAAAGGAAAACCCCACTTAAAAGGAATGGCAAGCTGCACAGAACTGTGCCTGCCTGGATGGATGGGGGCCCCAGGAGGGAGCTTGTCTCCCAGGCCCAGGCGGGATGGGGGTGGGGCTGCTCGGGTTCTTGGCCTCGCCGAAGCATTTTGTGTTGCTTGCATGCCTGCCAGCCTGGCTGAGGAGAGCTCTGATAGCAGACGGCTTTGTTCCTAATGTCTTTCTTTAGCTGCAGGACTGTGCCCTTTGCCCAGGTCTAGTTTCAACAGGTGCCAGGGACTTAGTGGGTCAAAACAGAAAGGCGCATTCATCCTTAAATCGCTGCTGTCCCCCAGCACTACTCATCAAAGTACAGCCATGCCTCCTCCCTTCCATTTGGGCACAAGTCTCCTGTCGGGCACAATGATTTATTCATGTCTCCTCAAAGATGAGTATCATATGGGACTCATTATATGATGGATTTCAGCTCATCTGAATGATTGCACTGCCCGTGTGGGACCTGTCGGAGGCTCGGGCCCTGGGAACTGGACACCTAACACCAGAGACTCCGTGGGAACCCTGTTCCTGGATGAGCCCATCCTGGAGGCTCGGAGGCATGTCAGCACAGTCTTGGGGCTTGGCTCTGCATGAAGGAGCCAGCGCAGGGACGTCTGGCCTCAGGGAGAGCCAACTGCCCAGCTTTCACATGCATAGCTCTCTAGGAGCAGCTGGACCCTTCACGGGGCTTCCAGAAGCCATGTGTCCGCTCAGTGTGCAGACTGAGCCTTCCAGAAGCTGCTCTCAGCTCTTTCCGGCCTCAGTGCTTTGCTGATGGAGAGTTGGAAGTGTGTAGCGATGAGATGTCCAGACTTTCCCCTACATAGTAGCTTGCATTCTGCCCCAGAACTCAGTGGAGAGTCACTGAATTTCTAAAGATGAGGTTGGCCCAGGCAAATCTCAAAGAAAGTGTAATTCAACCTTCATCTTGACCATAAGAACACATAGTAAGGCACAGCAGGGTGTCAATCACCATTCCCACCAGAGAAGGCAGGTAGGGTCAAATGGGATTTGTGGGTGTGCTCTGGGAGAAGTCTCTAGGGAAGTTACCAGGGGCCAGATCCTGATGGGTTTCTCAGGTCTCTGGCAATGGGAAACCATTGATGAACTTCAAGCCAGAGACTAACATGATTAGACTGGCCTCTAGCAAGTGGACTCTGATATCTGAGCAGATGGTGCTTTGAGCCACGTGGGACTGTGAATGGGGTGACTGGCTAGGAGACTATTGTGCAAAATTCAGGCAGAACATGATACAGACAGAACTAAGGACCCAAATACCAGATGAAGGCAGGTTTAGCAAGAATACATTCTAGAGAAAGAAAGATTTCCAGTAAAGAATGCTTAATCTCCAACTCCATTCCCTGTGCCAGAACTAAGCCAGGAAACACTATGACAAGACTCTGATGTGCATAGAACCAAGGTCATCCAGAAGGAGGCAGTCCCTGCTGGGCTGCCAAGCCGAGGAACTTATTGCTAGGAGGCCTCTCTCACAATTGTGTGAAGGCTGCTGACTTCAAGGTAGTTGAATTTATAGGTCACTTACAATTATGTACCAAGGACATTTTTAAAGAAAGTATTGTAATAGCATCTCATTGACACTCTATGCAGTACAGCGACTTGATGTATATTTCATAGTCATATAAAAAAAAAAGTCACCTCCAGGAAAAGAGGGAAAGTGAGAGTTCTGTCCTCTTCTGGGCTAACATTCCAAGGCAGTCAGGATCAGTGCCGATAGGCATGATTCCTAACAGCTCTGACTCCCACTGGATGAGACCTGTCCTTGGATACTGAATTGTCACTTCTGTCCCTAGGGCATCCACGGCCCCAGGATGCTAGGTTCCTGGGTGGTTTCTGCAAGGTGACAGTGAGATCACATATCTGAAGAGGGTGCTTCTAAAGTCCTTCCATTCATTTGTCTTGAAGTTTTTGAAGTTAAGGAGCCTGGTCCTCCCGGCTGGGATTCACGCCAGGCTCTCAACAGGAGAAGCAGATGAACACTGACCCTTCCTGCTGGATGCACAGCAGTGTCAGATCTGCACGAATTTGAAGGGTCTTAAGATGTAGGGGGGAGGCAACATCAAAGTTTAGAAGTTTAACCCTGGATCATTGGGGATCTTGAGGAAGAAGGAGCCCAGGTAAACATCAGTTCAACACAGAGATTCAAGCAAATGTCCTGGGTCAGACTTGTGGATGACCAGAATGGTTTACTGAGTTTCTGAAGCAGAATCAGTCTCTAGTCAAGTGGGCAGAGCATGGAGAGCACGGGGAACAACAACCAAGCATGTTTCCTGGAGCCCCTGGCTTTCTCCCACTGAAATTATAAATATGAAATGGTTCTGGGTTCCAGAGGGAGGGAGTGAAAGGACAACTCTTATGCAACAATGTTAATCCTGGGAATGTAACCCCACCACCTATCCTTGAACCCCCTAGTTTGGCTCATCAACAATGTAAAGAGATCCTAGAGACTGACCATGAATTTCAGGGGACTAGCAGACTGTGCCCACCTGGCTGGGCTGGCTCCATATTGTGTCCATGCTGGCGCCTCTTTCTCAGTCAACCCCTACTGTGTGCAGTCATTGTTCTGGCTCACAAAGCTCTTTTCTACCTCTGCTCATTTTGGCCACCAACATCTGTTACCTTCCATTTGGCAGAGCCACAGTTCACACTATTGTCCAACTAGAGGGTGTTTAAAATTTCCAGTATTGTCTCAGTGCTGGAGAGGATGCGGAGAAAAAGGAACACTCGTGCACTGCTGGTGGGAATGCAGACTGGTGCAGCCACTATGGAAGACAGTATGGAGTTTCCTCAAAAAACTAAAAATGGAACTCCCATTTGACCCTGTGATCCCACTTCTAGGAATATATCCCAAGAAACCAGAAACACCAATCAGAAAGGATATATGCACCCATATGTTCATAGCAGCACAATTCACCATAGCTAAGATCTGGAAACAGCCTAAGTGCCCATCAGTAGATGAATGGATTAGAAAACTGTGGTACATCTACACGATGGAATACTATGCTGCTGTAAAAAAGAAGGAACTCTTACCATTTGCAACGGCATGGATAGAACTGGAGAGCATTATGCTAAGTGAAATAAGCCAGTCAATGCAGGAAAAATACCACATTATCTCACTCATTCATGGATAATAAAGACCATTCTAAACTTATGAACAAAAATAGATACAGAGGCAGAGCTGCCTCAAACAGACTGTCAAACTACAGTGGGAAGGCCGGGGAGGGATGGGGGGCAGGAGGGAGGGGGATAAGAGATCAACCGAAGGACTTGTATGCATGCATATAAGCATAACCAATGGACATAAGATAGTGGGGGTAGGGGAGGCCAGGGGATTGTCAAGGGCAGGGGGAAAAAAGGAGACATATGTAATACCCTTTGTAATACTTTAAGCAATAAAAAAAATAAAAAAAATAAATAAAATAAAATTTCCAGTATTGTCTCATGCTGGTGAGGTAGAATATAAACAGGTGGGAGGGCCCGACCTTAATTCATATATTGAAATTTCTCCTATTGATGACATATTACAATACAGCTAAAGTTCTGTCTTCTTTATTCATTTTATGTTGAAAGAGGATGGGCCAGCACAAAGGAAAGCATTCAGGGACCCTCTCAGACAATCCCCTTCCCTGGAGTCCAGTTATGGTAGGATCAGGGAAAGTCCTGTCTCAACCGACATTTGCTTTGGTCCTGCAAGTCTCTGTGATTAAAAGGGAGGGCACTGATGAATTGGCACCTTTGGATAATGGAGATAATATCCACTATGAAATGCCCTTGCCCTTCCACAGCTCATTAAAAAGGAATAGGAACACACACAGGGTTGTAAAGAGGTTCCTCTTGGCTATTCATCCAGCTCAAGATACCTTTCTCCAGCGGTACCTTCAGTGTTACCTCCTCCAGGTGTTACCTGCAATGCTGCCAAGGCCTTTCTCAGTGCTCCTCATACTGGAAAATGCTGCAAATTCCCTAGGACTTCTGGTGAGATGCAGAGTCTGATTCCGTGGGCCTGGGGGTAGGGGTGGGCCTGGGATGCTGCATCTGTAAGAAACTCCCAAGCTCCAAGGACCATACTTGACTATGGAGGGTCTAAGACTTTGGTACTTGCCTGAGAAAGAAGACAAGTACCTGACCACTGAATAAACTGCCGTTAAACTCAGGTGCCCTTACTCACTGGACCTTAAGGGGTAGACACCAAGGGCTTCTTTGACCTGAGTGCCTATTGTGGATTGGGTCCCTGTCACCCCTATCAGTCACAAAGTCACATAAGAATTTCCAGTGTGGCCATGATGTTAAGAGAAGTCTGTGAAAGCCATCCAAGGGTCCCACTTGAATCTCCCTGGGACGCTGGCTGCGAACTGATGCCTGGCACACAGCTGGATCTTCCCACGGGGTACAACCGGTCTCTTTGCCCCATGGAGGTAGTTGAGTATATAGAGTTTGTCCACTAGTGCTAAGACATGGTGGCAGGTCTTCACGCTTCAGAACGTTTTAATGAAAAGCAACCCTATCAACAGGGGACTGAGAATCAGTGCAATAGTTGTTTATTATTCAATTTAATTTGGTGTAGAAAATAAAAGGGACTTTCGTTTTTTATAAACTGGTATTTGACACTTACAGTTCTAACCTGCCCCCTGCCCCCCACTGCCTTCTAAAAAGAACCGACTAATCCAGTGATGGCGAACCTTTTGAGCTGGGCGTGTCAGCATTTTGAAAAACCCTAACTTAACTCTGGTGCCATCACATATAGAAATTTTTTGATATTTGCAACCATAGTAAAACAAAGACATATTTTTGATATTTATTTTATATATTTAAATTCCATTTAACAAAGAAAAATCAAACAAAAAAATGAGTGTCATAGGTTCACCATCACTGGACTAATCAGTCAATTAGGTGCTGATAGGAGAAGGAAAATTCCTCTGATTATTGGCCAATCATTTTTGTAGACACAGCCCTGTGAGGAAGGCATGTAGGAGTAATTTCTGATGACACTGTCTGTGATAGAGAGTTCTAAGGCAGATAAATCATTGGCTTCAGCTTGATAGGACATGTTGTGGCGACACTATGGGTCCTTCAGCTCCTCAGAATGGAAGGGTGGCCATGAGGGCTGGTCGGTTCCAGGCATTAAGTAGAGATGCTGTGGGATCATCTGCAGCCCCATGAAGGGGGCAGTGACAAAACCCATTGGACCGGGGCTGCCTTTAGGAAACCACTTGTCCCCTTAATAAGGCAGCTGCCAGCCCCTCAGGATAAGCCCTGGGGACAGACTCTCTATGTGGGCAGGTGGGGCCTGAAGCTCAAGCAATTCCCCTTGATTTCCCACATCAGAGGGGAAGGCTGTAGAGTTCAGGATGACCTCACTACACACTCAGGGATGGGGGATTACAGAGGAGAGATGTTAGCCCTGATGCCCCAGATGTGGCACCTTCCTGTAGATGCATGGAGCAGGCTTTCCCCCTCACCATGCACCCCTCCTGGGGCAGCTTTCTCTGAACCACCCAGGCCCTATCTCCTCGGGGCTCCAGCCTTCCAGTGCACGGCACCCTTCAGTTGAAGCCCACCCGCTAATGAGCACTTTCTGTCCCAGGAGCCATCTGCCAATACCCCCGTGACTGACATCAGGAGAGATTTCACATTCTCTGACTATGGTCCAACAGAACAACAGAAAAGACACACCCAGAATTTGAGCGTCTCTTTCCTTACAATTTCTAGTGAGAAATGGGATCAAGAACCAAGTACCTACCCATTGCCTTTCTAATACCTTCCTTTCAAAGCCACAAAGCAAAGGTGACATTTTACACGTCCAGCTCCATGTGCATGCGATTGGATTTGAGGCTGTAATTTGGATTAGTTTAGAAGCATTTATTGGGCACCAACTGTGTGCATCATGCCAAATCTAAGAGCTGAGATGGTGGCTGCCTGGCCTGAGGACTCACATCCTGGCAGGGAAAGCAAACCCGGTGTTATAATGATAGCACACACGGCCCTGGGCTCCATGGGGGCTTAGCAAGTGCCCTGGGAAAATGCCAGAACCAGTGAAAGGCTTGGCCAGGATGGGGGCGGTTATGGGAAAGGAGGGAGGAGGTTGGGGAAATTCTTCACAAGGGCGGTGATATGTGAGCTAAGCCTGGAAAGTCAAGGAGGATTTTGTCCTGGGTGTCAGTATCAGAAACGGGAAGTCTCATTGTAGATTGCAGTTGTGTTTTCTGGGACATTTTTTCATATCAGTCAGCTATTACTGCCAACAGAGGGATAATAAAAGATACGAGAGATGTCAGCCTTTGGCAGTGAAGAGTGCCCAGGACGGTGATCCAGGCATAGCGCAGGGGGGCAACGGATGCTTTCTGATTGAGCAAGAAGGATTAGGTCTTGGAATCTTTACAATTTAAAGCTAAATATATATATATATATATATATATATATATATATATTTATATATATTTATATATATTTATATTCTTACTTGAGAATATGTTTTTATTTATTTTAGAGAGAAAGAGAGAGAGAGGAAGAGAAAAAGAGAAAGATTGATAGGTTGACTCCCTTATACATCCTGATGGGGAATTGAACCTGCAACCTTTTGGTGTATAGGATGATGCTCTAACCAACTGAGCCACCCAGCCAGGGCTTAAATATAAATCTTTTAAAAAAATTTAAATCAATGCTTTCCTGAGCCCTGAACTCCCAGCCCTTCCAGATTGTGCCACACTCCAGTCTCACCCGTCCTCTGCCTCCTCCCCTCGCCTGTCCATGTGTCCAGCCTTTCCAGTCCTCCAGCTCTTCTCTCCATCCTGCTGTCTCGGAAGCTACTCTGCTGCACCTACTCCTAATGTCCTTGAAAGAATCGTCCACATGCAGGACTTCCACGTTTCCCTCACCCACAGTGCTGTCAAACTCCGGCCCCGTCTCTCAGCTGAAACTGTCCCTCCATAGTCACGCGTGGCTTCTGAGCCCAAAGGCCTGAATCCCCATTGCCAGGCTTACCCCCTGCCATGCGGTCCCCCCCATATTGCCAGCAATCAGTGGCAGGGCCAGCTGAAGTCACGCCTGCCAGTCAGCAGCCTGGGGAAGAGGTGGGCACAGGGAAGTAGAAGAGAGACAGAGAGAGGCCGGGGGAGGGAGCAGATTCACAGAGGACCAGGGAGGAACCAGGCTGTGTAGAGAAGGAGGGAGAAACAGCATCATCATCCAGCCTTCCTCTTTTGCACACCAGGGCCCAGCAGTGCAAAGCAGGGAGGCTTCTTGGAGACCAGCAGAATCGTGCTATAAAGATCAGATCAGGTTTCAAATGGAAGCAGTGCCCACAAAAGAGTGGACACCTCCAACGTATTATCAGCTGTGAGATGCTAACCTAGAGGACATTTTGCCTCTCGAGCATTTTCTCTGTATTCAACAGTACAATCCTGCTCCCGGGTCTACATAAGTGCAAAGGATATTTAACAGCAGGACATTCAAACTGCTCCCACAGGCGAACTGATGTGGCGGGACTGGGAGTCAGGTTAGCAGGGGAAAAAGCACTAAAAATACTCAGAGAGGAAGGGAGTTAAGTATGGCCCATGGCTGTGACTTGCTGAGAGCAGCAGTGGCCAATTAGCCCGGGGGGTGGCGATTGAGGGCGGCGGGCGAGGGGGGGGCACACAGAAGGGCAGCCTGCGACAATGGGCGGCCTGTCGGGAGGCTCCGCTCTGGGGCGGGCTCCACGGGCGCCGGCAGGGAAAGGACCGGAGGTCACGGCCTGGATTTTGTTGTTCCACAGATGCATGTTGGGAGCATCATTTCTGATTGCGGCAGAAAATCCAACGCTAGCAAAAACGAGGTGAAGTTGCCACAAAAACATACAGAGATGGGGCCTGGTTATCATGATTGCTGTGTAGAAGATTCTCTAGTTTTAGAACAGTAGCCACTTGTAGATTATCTTTAATGATATATGCACTGTTCCCTCACTGTATTTGTCCATGCAGGTTAGTTCTCTGGAGCCTCTGGCATGCTTTTCATCGCATTTTGTTAACTCGGCTGCCCTTTTTCTCAAATTATCACCCAGAGATCGCGAAGAATGTTACGGATAACTACCTGTTTGCTGTACGCCTGCCTTGCTCTATGCTCTGCTTTCTCCTTACCTACCATAGGCCATCATTTCCACACTGGCCTTTCAGCTTCCTGATCCCATGGTCAAGGTCAGGGTCCTGTTAGACTCTTCCATTTGCCTCCTGCCCGTGCCCTCCCCACGTAAGTGCCATTGAATTCTGCCATTTCCCCCAGTAACATGCTGAAGATCCTCAGGCACTTCCTTGTACTCTTGGGAAGATAAGATTACACATGAGTGTGAAAATGGTTTGCATTTATTGGTTTGCCTGTGGTTTTTAGAGCTAACCAACCCATTTCCCATCAAATGCATCAAAGGTGAGAGATAGTGTAAATTAAAATACAGGTTAAGGTTCTACAAATGAAATTTTTTCTGAAAAGCAGTTAGAAGTTTAGGACTTGATAAAATTAGTTGGTATGTGTCTTAGTTCATGCAGAAATGATATTTATAGAGGGGTGTCGGAGCATTAGTCAAATATACCCTGCTATAAAGTTTGTGAGCACCTGAAGTTAGCACATTAGTTTGGGGTAGAAAATAAAAGGGACCTTGTTTAGGTATTAGAGAGTTTGAACTGGACCTGAGTCCCAAGGACTGTGCTGATTGTAATGACAATGGTGATGCCACCAGCTAACATGTATTAAGTGCTTACTTTGTTAACCACAGACTATGGACATTGTATTTCATGCTTTACATGCATTTCCTCATTTCATTGCCTTCGTGCTCCTGTCAGAGCCCAATGTCATTACTAGATCATGAGGAATTTGTCTGGCCTTTGTCCTGGGTTCCTGGGAAGTAACTCTAAGCCTTTGGAATTTCCCAAGAGAGAGGAGTGTCTCTGTCATTCATGGTGGGCCCTCAGAGTGCTTATGTTAAGGAGGTGACTCAGGATTGGGGTGGCCATACCAGGTGGACCAACCACATGATTGATTAATGGATAGAAACCTTGGGCCATGGGATATCAGCCCAACCTCTGGCCTCTAGGAAAGAAGGGAAGCCGAGATTGAGTTCAATCACTTGGCCGGCGATTCAATCAATCACGCTTATGTGATAACCCCCCAGTAAAAACTGGACAACCCGTGGATGTGCCAGGAGGGTGATGTGCCCCCATTCCATGGGGCAGAGACAGAAGTGCTGCATTTGGGACCCGCCCAGACCTTGCCCATGTACCTCTTCTTTGGCTGGTCCTGAATTTTGACCTTTATAATAAAACTGTAGTCACAAGGGTAACACTTCCTGAGTTCCGAGAGTCATTACAGTGAGTTAGCATTACAAGAAGAGGTCATGAGATTTACAACCAGTTGGTCAGACGTGCAGGTGACCTGAGGACCCCAAACTGGCGTCTGGCGTCTGGAGCGTGGGCATGCTGCCTTTGACCTGTGGAGCCTGGCGGCTGCCTCTGGGTGGCGAGCGCCAGGATCGCCCTGCAGTACACCCTGTGAGTACCTCAAATCCATCAGAGAGCAGGGACCTGGAGAGACTAAACCCAGCACAAGACTCCATCTAGTCTGTGACATGGCCCGTGAGTCCATGCTGCAGAAAAGTGTGTGTGCTGTGAAAATGGCAGTTCCTGCAGACCATACCTCTGAGCGCACGCTATCAAGAAGGACGAGGAAAGAGGAGAAAAGGACATATTACCTAGAAATGAAAGAAGACACGCACTTGCTTGGCGCTCAAGGGTCTCTTGTTTAATTAATGTGTAAGAGGGCACAAATCAAATCAGGTTTCCCACCTCCCTCCCAAAATAATCAAAACAGCAGACCCCTGTAGACCCAGGAGTGTTCGAGAAAAAGACCTAACACAACAAGCTAACACGAGCATCCCACTGGAGGTGCAGGAGAGCTTCGTTGGCAACCGCATAGTGCAGGTCTGGGTTTTTTCCCTTTGTGCTCCTACAAGTGTGTTTTCTGAGCTACCGGGTAGCGGCATGTGGGTTTTCTTGCGCTGCACTGGATGCAAGGGCTTTGTTTATGTTCATTCAGTTCCCATGGATATAGGGAGACGTAGAAGTTGAGCTTTAACTCAAAAAAGTGCCCACAGATTCAATTGATGTGTTTTAACCCGAGGACTGTACAGAAATATTGCTGTGGCTGTATCTGCCCGATCTTGAACCGTTTATTACAGCCCCAGAGAACCTGATATTAAGCCGCTCTTTGAGTCTTATCCAGGCATAATGTGCTGCTCGGCTGAAAGGCTGGCCTGGGAAGAAGATGCACAGGGTGTAATCACAGCCATTACCGAGAGCCATCAATGCAGCCAAACCTACACTTTCCACAGTCAGCAGCAGACAGCTCGCTGAAAAGGAACCATTAGACCCAGACCTGGCCCTTGGTGCGCGATAAACGGCAGAGAGAAAACCTGTTAGCGAACTGCTCCCACGGAAAAGGGGTGAGTGCTGTCACACGCTGAAGGGAAGACGCTCCGGTTCGTTTAAAAAGGTCAGCATTTCAGGGTACATGGACGACGCGGGTATCGGAAAGCTGCCACCCTCTGTCACCGCTCACAGCCTCGTGCTGAGAGGGCACCTGCAGGAGGGGGACACATCCTCTCATCCTGCCCCAGAGTGATCATTGAGTCTGGCTGGGTCACCCAGGAAATGAAGTCAGGGACTCCAGGAGGCCTGGGTGTCACCTCCCATCTTTCTTCCCCTTGCACCGGCCACATCCTTCTGGTGAGTGCTCTGAGCTTGTTTCCACGTAGAGCTGGGTGACAGGCAGTGAATGGGACAACACCCCCAAAGGCCTCAAACACCTTGCCCCTCCTGAAAAGGCCCCGATGAAGTTTGTGACGTTACTCTAGAACTTGAGAAGTGGAGAGAAGAGGCTCCGCTTTGCCTAATGAAGGTGGACGTGGCAGAGGCCAATTTGCTCTTCCTTCTTGGTCTGCAAACACAGGGAACTCTGTGCATGAGTCTGTGCAATGGGATACCCCCTCGGGCAAGCACCCAGCATTGGGACTTTACCTGAGTCTATCCTCCTCTCAAAGACACAGATTGGAGCTGAGCAAGAATGACATGAAGACCTTTTAGAGCAATGCCACAAATCGAGATTGACTTTGGAGATGTCGCCTCTGGCTTACAGGAGTGTTGTGTTCTCTAATTATCTGTCTGCCATACGCTGTTCTACATGTCGCTATTCAGGGAAGCTAAACACTTCTGAGTGCCAGGCTGACATGGAGGTCAGAAAAGGTGTTTTTAAATAAAGCATCAGTGAGGGGTGGAATTAAAAATCAAGTCCTAATGGCAGCTTTGGATTTAACCAATTAAGAAAGAAAACCCTGTAATAATGAAGGCTGACCACTTGGATGCATCAAACAGCATGAGAGAAGAGCCATGCCCTGGATGCAGGGCCTCACAGTGATGAAGGTGGACAGGGAGGGCGGTGGGGGAGGTCCGAGTCACCAGGGTGGGGTGTTAATGGATTTTATAATGTTTGTGGTATTTGCTCATCTAGCAATTGTCCTTGACCCCAAACTGGATTTCACATATGCTATTTTCTATTCTTTCTTTCTCCCTCCCCTCCCCCAACAGCGTGAGGCATAAGCTTTTGGATGCTCCTGTCTGCAATCTGTCAGAGGATGTCAAAGCAGATGTTTACACTTGGCCGTGAATCCACCAAGGGGGGGTTGCAGAATGAAGCCCGTTGGCTAATGTTGCTCACTCCTGGGTTCTTAGGTTCACCCAGAGTTTTCAGTGTTTACATTTACAGTGGAGATTCCAGAACACGTTCAAATCACCCAGTAGGATGGGGTGAGTAGGATGGTCAGGACCCAGAGCAATCCCATTCGAGCCCCAAACCATGTGATCAGTGGGGATTTGTCCAACTCATTTCCCACAGGGAAAGCCGGTTCTCTCCTACCTTAAACTGTCCAGTTTTAAACCCAGCAACCTTATCTATGGAAAGTACCTTTCTTATATGCGTGGTTGCTTCTTGTGATACATTTTTTTAATGTCATTTCAAAATTGGGCTTAAGGAAGACAAATCTCATCATTTTTGAATGAATTTTCTGTCATAAGCTGAACCAGGGAGCTCCTGCCTTCAATGCATTGGTATTCTTTTTTTTTTTTTTTAAATATATTTTATTGATTTTTTACAGAGAGGAAGGGAGAGAGAGAGAGAGTTAGAAACATCGATGAGAGAGAAACATCGATCAGCTGCCTCCTGCACATCTCCTACTGGGGATGTGCCCGCAACCCAGGTACATGCCCTTGACCGGAATCGAACCTGGGACCTTTTAGTCCGCAGGCCGACGCTCTATCCACCGAGCCAAACCGGTTTCGGCTGCATTGGTATTCTTAAGACTCCTAGGTCCGCCTGGGTCCCTGCACTCTTGGTCTTCCTGTTACCCGGGAGACTGAGGTTCTGAGAGGGTCTGAGAGGTTTGGAGATTTGCCTAGAGTTGCCCAGCTGGCTCCAAAGCCAGGACTCTGAGTCACTATGGTTTCCTGCTCTCAAGTCAGATAATTTCCTCCTTTGCCAGAATGTGTGGGAGTAGCTGTTTTAACCCAACATGAAGCAAATTTCTTCTTTCATGGAGTCTAGGGAACCTTGTAGAGAAGGTGCACTCCCATTAGGATACCCGCCAAGCCCCATGCTGCCCTGGCTGTTGTCTTCCTCAATCTCCCCCAGAGTGTTCTATAAAGCCGTTCCCAGCCTCTACGACCCACAAGCTTCCTCCACCTACTATTCTTCCTTTCTCTCCTCCCTTTGCTCACCTTTTACTCACTCCTCCAACCACGCATGCCTGCCTTCCTCCCTCCCGCTCCACAGCCTGCCTTTCCCGAAACCAGCAGCGATTGCCTGCATCAGGTCCCTTGGCTGTGGCCACTGTGGACAGCTCTGTTTCTCCATAGCTTCTGGGGCTTTGGTCTCCTGGCTTCCCCTTGGTAAGTCACTTTTCCTCTCATGTCCCAACTGTCACAGGCCCCTAACCCTCTGAACTGAGTGCTAGCCTGGACTCTTGTCCCCCCACAGCTCCCCACCCCCCTCGCCCTCCTCAAGGCTGCCCATCCATGCTTACAAAGGCAATAAACTATCTGTAGACTGCCTCCACCCAAATTTACAATCACACTAGAGCCATTTCCTGTACTCTAGCCTCATTGAAGATCCACTTGCCTTCTAGACATCCCACTTAGACAACATGGAGTCACCTCTTCCCATCCCAATAGATGGCTCTGTCCCAGCCAGAACCCTATAAAGCTTTCTCACTCCTAACCTCTTACTTCTAATAATCACTATGTCATAGTCATTTTGTCTCTGAGATTCCCCTTAAAGGCAGCTTCTTATCTGCAACTTCTCCCTCATCAGGAGACAGGAAATCACTGTCTCTCCCATTGATGCCTCCCAGAGCCTCTCTCGGTCCCTTTGTCATAGACTTGGTTATGGGAATTGTAGGAGATTGTCAATGCAGGCACCACACACGTGAACACAGAGGCAGCTTAGACCATGATAACACCTGACATTTACTACGGGCTTTCTATCTGACAAGTGGCAATAGATACATCATTCCTGTGAGGTGTGAATATTTATCCCTATTTTCCATTGGGGAAGACAAGCACAGAGAAGTTAAAGAGTCTGCCTTGAGAGCTGGGAAGTACCCTGTAACCTGAGCTTCACACCACCAGGACAGCCAGGACGCAGGGTGTGGGGTATCACCACTGGTCTTGGTGTCCACGTGGGCATGAGTGTGGGCCTCCAGCACTCCTGTTTGCAACCATTATCTGACTAAGGCCCACGGGTTCTCGGTACCAGATGAGGGGCTCTGCTTCCTGTCCAGGTTGACTGTTCACTAATCAAGTTGTCCTTTGCCTCTTCCAGATTCCAAACGCCCAAAGGGGTGGATTTGTGGGAGAAACAGAGATGCAAGTCGGGAGAGTCCTGCCCTGCACAGAAGGGACGTTCTCTGGCTGTCTTGAGGGCTGTGTGAAAACAAGTCCCTTCCCCAGGCAGCACACCCAGGCAGGAATCTGATCCCCTCGCTGATGCGGCTAAAAATAATGAGCCTCGTTAGCACATTCAAAACAGTGGCATGAAATTACATAGGACAAGCTGAAGACTAGGCTCGCCTCGGCAAGGGGTCCCTTTCCTCCCCTGCAACTCCATGGGAATTCTTAAACACACTTTCTCCCAGAGGCACAGGGCTGGCCCCTCCAGAGTGAGCAACATGTTCTTATTCTAATTATGCTGGTAATTAGAGCTCAGGTCTTTGAACCTCAACCAACCATGTTCCCCCCTCTAGAGAGTCACATGACATGAGAATTGAGCCTGAAACTTTACTGCTGGCTTGAGACTGTGGCTCTTGGGAAGAGTTCTTTAAAAGCCAAACAAACTATGTATTTCTTTTCTTTTTTTAAAATTTTTTTTAAAAAAATTTCTTTATTGATTGAGGTATTACATATGTGTCCTTATCCCCCTTCAAACTATGTATTGATTTGTGTATTTGTTTGTTTGTTTTGTCCTGCCTTGCCATAACTGCTGTTGTCCAATCACTCTTTTGTGCTCTGTGTATGCTGAAGCAAAGGGCACAGAGCCTTCCCCTCTTTCTCACTGATTTGAGTTTGTACCATACAAGAGCTGACACTTCTTTATTCCACTAATGTTTAGGAGCAGAGAATAAATGCCACAAGGGAGCTGAACACAGGGAGGACATTTGTCTCAGTTTGTTTTGAAAGGTCTGCTTCTGTGTGTGCATGTGAATAAGGGAATGTCTCAGGTTTGGCAACAAATTCTTTTCTATCAAAATTTTCAAAAATAAACTGAGCCAAATAATCAGACTGACTTACAAAGTGATTTCTACAATATGAACGACAGCCTTAACTAAATGCCAGATTAAATCTTCTCAAACCTTGCATGTAGGATAAAAACAAAGTAGTCCATTTTGAAGACTGAGTCTAAATGATTATTTGAGGCTGTGAACAAGCCAGGGAAACACCTGGGCAGAGAAATCCAATCTCCTACCATAACTGTCAACACATCTGCTGAGACCATCTTACAAGCACAGCTTTGTGCCAGGCACTTTGTGCCACTGAAATGACAAGGCATGCACCCTCCATGAGCTCATTATCCAGTTAAGGTACATGCACATCTATCTACCTGTAACTTGAATATCGGGACACCTGGGTCAACTGCTGTATGAACTGGCTCAAGGAGTGACAGAGGAAGGAGTCCTGCTCCAACTCAGGAAGATTTCCTGTGGCTGCATGTCTATCTTGTCCTGTCTGGCTCCCTCCTTTATTTTTAAGTGCTTATTCCATTTAAAATAATAACTTTTATTTAAGATTATGACATTAAATGCATTTTCTGTTAAATCTAAGCTGTATAAAGTTCTCTACCTAAACCTCTTAAAAGAAATAAAAACTTCCAACAAACTTCTGAATTGAAGGGATAAACAGCAAACCTATAGTTGGAAATATTAACCACCCAAATTATAAATGATCCAGCCTCTATTAGAACAGCAAGAATAGCCTAGCTTCTCACCAAAGACTTGGAGAGTATTGGTTCCAGGTATTTAAAACATTTTTTAATCTGATTGTTGGCTGGACACTAAGCTAGCTGAGCAGAGACTTCAGTGCTCACACATAAAAAATACAGACATTACAGAATTAGTTCAGGAAATTTACTAAACTAACAGCAATAACAACAAAACATAAGTAGGGAAAAGAATCTAATTTCCAGAGTTGATATGTTGTATTATAAGATGCCCAGTTTTTATTAAAAAAATATGAGTGACATACAAAGAAACTAGAAAGTCTGGCTAATATCCAAAGGGGGGAAAATCAATCAATAGAAACTGCCCTCAAGGAAGCCCAGACATTGTACTTTCTTTAAAAAGGCTTTAAACCACCTATTTAAAACATGTTCCAAGAACTCATGAAAAGTATGAGAACAATGTCTCAGAAAATAGAAAATATCAAAGAAGGAGAGAAATTATCAAAAAGAAGAAAAGTAATGATTGGTGGATACAAGGTGGGGGCAGAGTAGATAGAAGACTCAATCCTCCCAGGACCAAACAGGAATTACAACTAAATTATAGAACAATCATCCTGAATAACCAGCAGGAGACTAACTAAAGAGAAGTTTTATATCCAAGGATTGACAGAAGCAGTCACATCGAGACTGATTGGAAAGGTGGAGAAGCTAACAGGGCTGGCCCCACTCTCAGGGGTGCTGGCTGAGGTTCTGGAGGGAGAGGGATATCTCAGCTGTGGGGTATTCCCCCAGGGAAGAGTGGGGTCTCAACCCTAAGCCAGGCTCCCCAGCCCAGAGCACCAGAGCCAGGGAGAGGTTCCCCCATAACATCTGGCTATGAAAATCAGCAGAGATTCTGTCCATCAGGGAGAGATTAGAGTCTGCTAGAGACATAGGCACCCTCTTAAAGAGCCAATGCACAAAGTTTCATATGCAGCCACTCCCCTGGCTCTGGAAGAGGGAAGGTGGAGAGTCTGGGGTTTGTGGCTCTGGGGAGAGAGCTGAAGGGACAGCTGTAAGGATCCCTGCACCGAGTCACTCTCTCATACTGTAGACACCATCTTTCTTAGGTGGAACATTTTCTTCCATGCAGCATCAGCTTGGGGGAAAGCAATAGCCCTGCCCTCTGGACTCCCTCTCACCCAACTCTGTGGAGCTTACACCCTGCTGAGGAGTCAGATACCTTGGCCAAGGTGTAGAGCAGGGATGGGAAACTTTTTTCTGCCAAGGGCCATTTGGATATTTACAACATCATTCACAAGCCATACAAAGTTATTAACTTAAAAATTAGCCTGCTATATTTTGTCAGACATTTAATTAACTCACTCCTAATGCCTTGGCAGGGCCAGACCAAATGACTTCATGGGCCTTAAATGGCCTGCAGGCTGGATGTTCCCCACTCTGATGTCAGCGACTGAGTGGTATGGCTTTCCTGTGAATCTGACTGGCATTTACCCCTCATGGAAGATCCACTAGAACCACCCTCAAAGGCTCCAGTGGCCTCATCCCACTGACTCCCAGCGGTTCTTCCCTGCCAAGGTAGGGGCAAAATCTGAAAATGAGTGAGTTGTGTGGCTCTGAGACAGGGGCCACATCCCCACCTTCCCCAAAGCCTGATCAGAAGGCCCCCCCGCCACACACACACACACACACACACACACAGAAGACCTACTAGCCCCATCCTCCCAATTCCCAGAAGCCTCACCCTGCTGAGCTCCATCTCCTCCCAGCAAATTCTGGGACAGACTAAGTTGTGTGGCTCTAGGACAGAGGCCATTTTTCCCTTGCACACCCAACCATAGTAGAGCCCTCCCTTCACATGGCCAAATCTTGGTCTGTTTGGGCCTGATAAATTCTGTAGGCCTCATCCTGATGACTACCTGAGACCCTGCCCCAACACTAAGGTGTGGGAGCACTCAGCAGATGGCAGCTACACTTGGTATACCCAGGAACATTTGCTAAGTGGCTCAGATCCAGCACTGGCACCAAGTTTGAACCTGTATCAATGTGGTGAACACCACACCTGGTGACTCACTGAGAATCTACCTCATCCAACTTGAGTACTACCAGAGGCTCTTTCAGTGACTGATCCTAATGGTAGCTAGCAGGCAAAGGCAGGGGAGTTCAGATCTCGGGGTGCTTTGGGACTTTTGCTGACCTGTCCCTGGGCCTGGTACTGGTAAAAACCAGCCCTGGTGTACAGCTTGGTCCATTCCATGTGTACCCAGGCCCAGCAAAGGTAGTCACAAACTGTTTATTACTTGTAGCTCCAGACATGTTGCCTAGGGGCAGTCACAGGCAGCCTTTAACATTGGCCTTTACAAGAGGCTCAGAACAAATACATCCAGTGACCAGCTTCAGACACCATCAGAGCAGGATCAAATAAGCATCTACACTAATAAAAGACAAAGATGCTAATTGACTATACCTTCGCTACGCCTAAGCCATGCCCACCAGCCAATCAGAGTGACTATATGCAAATTAACCCAACCAAGATGGTGGCTGGCAGCCACGGAGCTGGAGCAAGCTGGAGGCTTGGTTGCCCTGGTGATGGAGGAAGCCAAGCTTCTCACCTGCCCTGGCCGGCTGTGGCCTCTGCAAAAGGCAACAAAGCTTCAATTATAGAAGCTAAATAAATCCCAGATACCTGCTTCCAGCCAGCCTCTACTGGGAGCTTGGGTGGCTGGGGGCTGTGGCCATCCTGCAAACAGTGATCAGCCCCTCACCCAGGATGGCCACACCCTCATGGGGTGAAGGTCCCTGCTGGGGGGCTTGGCCCTCCTGCAAACAGACATCAGCCCCTCACCCACACTGGCCAGGGACCCCAGCAGAACCTTCCACCCTGAAGGGGGTGTGGCCATCCTGAAAACTGCCCTCAGCCCCTCATCCAGGCTGGCCAGGCACCCCAGTGGGAACCCATACCCTGAAGGGGCTGTGGCCAGCTGCAAACAGTCATCAGCCCCTCACCCAGGATGCCCAGGGACCCCAGCGGGGACCCCCACCCTGAAGGGGCTGTGGCCAGCCTTCAAACAGCCATCAGCCCCTCACCTTGGCTGACCAGGCACCCCAGCAGGGACCCCCACCCTGAAGGGGCTGTGGCCAGCCTGAAAACAGCCATCTGCCCCTCACCCAGGCTTGCCACACCCTCATGGGGTGAGGATCCCTGCTGGGGGTCTTGGCCAGCCTGAAAACGGCCATCAGCCCCTCACCCAGGCTGGCCAGGCACCCCAGCAGGGATCCCCACCCTGAAGGGACTGTAGCCAGCCTGAAAACAGCCATCAGCCCCTCACCTTGGCTGACCAGGCACCCCAGCAGGGACCCCCACCCTGAAGGGGCTGTGGCCAGCCTGAAAACAGCCATCTGCCCCTCACCCAGGCTTGCCACACCCTCATGGGGTGAGGATCCCTGCTGGGGGTCTTGGCCAGCCTGAAAACGGCCATCAGCCCCTCACCCAGGCTGGCCAGACACCCCAGCGGGGACCTCCACCCTGAAGGGGGAGTGGCCAGTCTGAGAATGGCCCTCACCCAGGCTGGCCAGGCACCCCAGGGGGACCCCCACCCTGATCCGGGACACCCTTCAGGGCAAACCAGCCAGCCCCCACCCATGCACCAGGCCTCTATCCTATATAATAAAAGGGTAATATGCAAATTGATCCTAACAGCAGAGCGATTGGGAATCACTGTCACTATGACACACACTGACCACCAGGGTGTAGACGCTCAATGCAGGAGCTGCCCCCTGGTGGTCAGTGTGCTTCCACAAGGGGGAGCTCTGCTCAGCCACAGGCCAGGCTGATGGCTGCCAGCACAAGCAGTGGTGGCGGGAGCCTCTCCTGCCTCATCAGCAGCACTAAGGATGTCCGACTGCAGCTTAGGCCTGTTCCCCGCTGGCAAGTGGACATCCCCCGAGGGCTCCTGGGCTGCCAGAGGGATGTCTGACTGCCAGCTTAGGTCCAATACCCCCAGGGAGTGGGCCTAAGCCAGCAGGTGGACATCCCCTGAGGGGTCCCAGACTGCAAGAGGGCACAGGCTGGGCTGAGGGACCCTCCTGAGTGCACAGATTTTTGTGCACCAGGCCTCTAGTGTTTCATAAGCAGCATATCCAAAGGTAGATCTTGGCAGACACAAGAGTCTGCTGAAGCAAATTCTGCTTCATGTGGTCAGAACCTGCACAGCAGCTTGCATGCTGTGGTAGGGTTAAGTCTCACAGTCAGCCAGCCTGAGAGTCTATCCCATGCATGAATGGGCCAATAGCAATCAAGACTCAATTACAAAAGGAGCTCCCACATAACCCATACAAGGAACACTCCTGGAGTGCCCAGCTTAGGTGATCAAGGAGACGGCACCACTGGAACCCACAGGACACTTACTACAGAAGGCCGCCCCACCAAGACTGAAATTATAGTAGATATATCTAATACAGAAACAAACACAAAGAGGCATCCAAAACGGGGAGACAACAAAACATGCCCAAAATGAAAGAACAGAACTATCCAGAAAAAAAGCTAAATGGAATGGAGGCATGCAATTTATCAGATATAGAGTCTAAAACAATGGTTATAAGAATGCTCAACAGCATGAAAAAGAACATAGAAACCATGAAAAATAAACTGTCAGAAATGAAGAATACAATATCTGAAATAAAGAATATGCTGGAAGGAAAAAACAGTAGGTTGGATGGAGCAGAGTATTGAAACAGTGATTTGAAAGATAAGGTAGAAAAACACACCCAAGGAAAGAATACTTCTTGCAACTGTCAGTGTTTCCAGAAGCACCTGGGGCCCTTCTCAAATGACAGATTTCACCCACTGCTAGTGACACTGATGTGCTTCCTCGATTGGACCCACTGCAGAGGAAGCTGTTGCTCCTCAGTTCAGATCTGTCATCTCCCAAGAGACCAGATGTGGCAGGCAAGCAGTCCAAGCATCCCAATAGGGGTTTTGTTGCTTAATTTTTTAAAGATATATTTTATTGATTTTTTACAGAGAGGAAGGGAGAGGGATAGAGAGTTAGAAACATCAATGAGAGAGAAACATCAATCAGCAGCCTCCTGCACACCTCCTACTGGGGATGTGCCCACAATCAAGGTACATGCCCTTGACCGGAATCGAACCCGGGACCTTTCAGTCCTCAGGTCGACGCTCTATCCACTGAGCCAAACCAGTTCAGGGCTGTTGCTCAATTTTAAAAATAATGATTTTATTCCTAAACCTCTTAAACCCATGGCCTTTTGTTCCGTGATCTTCTCACCTGACAGGCATGTGGCCCTCTGTCCATTCTCTTTGGAGCTTACTCGTCTTCTAGATTCTGAGACTCAACTTTCTGCTAGTTCTCACACTTCTCCACTTGCCTTCCACAGCCCCATCACTGTCCCTTTCTCCCTCCATTCCCAGGAGTGTCAGGACCATAATACTTCCAATCACATCTATGTTAGCGATTTCTACTCTTTATTTTCAAACCCTGATTCACTTCTGTGCTTCAGACCCAGATGAGCACCTGCCACCCAGATTCTTTGTGTCTAAACTCCAGCCTTCCTCCTTCCCCTAGGTCCCGTGCTTCTGTTCCTAGGACAGGTAATGACCTTACCCTCTACACAATCAACCAAATTAGAAAAATGAGCCATCCTTGATTTTTCTTTCTCCTTAATCTCATACATTCAAGTATCCTATAAATTGGAATCCATAATTAACTTTCTAATCCAGAGACAGGCCCACAAACTCCTTGACATTGTAGGTTCTTTAATTGTATGCTATGATACTGAAGCCTTTGAAAGTGTGTGTGTGTGTATGTGTGTGTGTGTGTGTGTGTGTACATGTGTGCATGTGATTCATAACCATGTTTCAATATTTGGACCATGTATCAGATGAGTTGGACTTGGTTATACTAAAGTGATTATCGATTATTGCCAATTATCATTTTCTCTGATTTTGCAAATGTTTTTCCCTTGACTGAGAAATCCCTTTTCAAAGCTCATCCATCTTTACTGGCAAAGTTGAGCTTTTCCCTCCAGGGAGTCTTGTCATGTCTTTTCTGTGCTCCTCCCCTTGCAGACATAATTGTAGCCTTCTCTGAGCAAAAGCATTAGACACTGTCTGTTGGAAAAGGTCATAAAATGAACACAGAGGAGGGAATTTGTAGCATTTAAAAGCCAAAAGTAGACCTATTTATTAGGCTGGAAAATAAATCCATAGCCCATCTAAAGTTGCCAAGAAAGAAAACAGCAAATTGAACCAAAGAGAAAACAGTGAGTGCAATACAAATTGAGGTTTTAAAATGATAATACTATGCTTTTTGCAGTGGTGCCTGGTTAAGTTTCTTAGAGAAGACTTTGCCTTTAAAGGATCTTCTGGAAAGTCTTTTACCTCCTGTCCCTGATTCCATCTGGTCCCAAGTGAGTGAGAGGGTGGATATGTTAGGAGTAAGTGGAGCCTGTGTCCATTATGGTGTCTTAGATCACCAGCCTTATCTGGCTCAGGAGAAGGGTGGAATGAATAATAGCTGACAATTCTTCACCTTCCCTTTTATCTTCACTCTCTGCACATGACTTCGTCATTCTTCACTCTGGAAGTGGAGTGAGCTTCCCTGCCCCACACTGTGTGCTCTATCATCAGCTGGCTTTGGCCAATGATGTTAGCAGATGTGGGCAAGTAGGACTGGAAATGTGCTTGAGTGATAAAGCTAGCCCCTTTGCTTCTCTGCCATTGCTCAAGAAGAGCATGCTCTGGGTAGCGCAAGAGACTCAAGGACAGGCATAGCCCCAACCTATGTCAATGAGCCAAGCCCACATACACCCAGACTAGATCAGCTGGTCCCCACCAAGCCTGCAGATGCATGTGTTGAGGCTGGAAAGTCCAAAATTGTAGGGTAGGCAGTAGGCTGCCAAATCAGACAGGAGTCAACACTGCATTCTTCTCTGCTTTGATAGCCTTCAACTGATTGGAAGAGGACCACCCATACCATCCTTTATTGAAAGTCAACTGATTGTAGCTGTTAGCTATATTGTTGCTTTAAGCTACTGGGGTTTGGGGTGGTTTTGTTACTCAGCATTGTAGGAGCAACAGCTAACTGATACAGAAGATAAAAATAAATTAGAACTGAAGGCTGTAGAGTTATATCTCTGCCACATGACACACTGGTGTTGGAATTTGATATTTGGTCTGTGCATTTTGGGTACCTGATCTGCTCTCAGGACACAAAGCCAGATAAAATAAGCACTACACTATGAAGCGGAACAGATAGCACGGATCAGTCATTCACCAGTGTGATGATAAACAGCCTTTCATAACAATTATCTAGTTAAAACACCATTAACAATTAATGACATACATCACAGAACTTATTGAACCCATTAAAGACTAATTTACTGGCTATAAAAATATGGCATTAAGAATTTATGGATCATTACCTTTTATTCTGGAATGAAATATTGCTGACTGAAACTCAGAAACTATTGAAAACAATTACTCATTAAAGCCACATGAAACTAAATGATATTTTAAAAAGTAATAAAGAAAAGAATTCATGCAAAGTTTAAAAATTTTTTTTGAAGAGAAGCACTAAGTTTGCATGATACTGAATAAAGATTATATTTTCAAACAAGATTAATATCTATAATTAAAGAATTCAAACAAAGTAATTTTAATGTGCAATAAAATCTTCTTTTCAGAAAAAAATGTATTAGATCATGACTGATAAAAATTCCAATCATGATTAATCACCACTAGGTATTTTGGAACACTATTAAGGAGAGTATAACAATGTTAAAATTAATTAACTAATTCCTCTAAAGGGTTTAAAAATATAATGCCATATAACAGCTGTTGCAGCTTTAAATATGATTATTTCTTTTCCACCCTGCAACCAAAATTTGTCATTTGGAAATCAAGCTGATTTCATTGAAATTTCCAATTTATTACTCTGTAATGAGATCAACTTAACAGTGATGAGTCTCTTGTTTTCTAAGAGACCACATGCACATTGGCAAATTCCAAAGCCTATGACATATGGAATGTGCTTTTCATTTGCACATGGAAATAATGCTTATGAGGAGCTCTCGGGGGCCCGGTCTGAGGGGCACACTCTAAGGTGAAAATTCTGGTTCTAGAGAGTGGCTGGGAAAAATTAGCCCAAACTCATGTCATAAAAGTATGGAGCTTACAATAAATTTTTATATCAATGAAGCACAGAATTGTAAATCGTAAGAGCTAGAAAAGATCAAGTCCAAATCTCTTGATTTATTTAAACACACACACACACACACACACACACACACACACACACACACACACACACTGAGGCCCAGAGAAGTGAAGCAACTTACCCAGGGTTATACAACCATCCATGGCAGAAGCAGAATGAAAACCCATGTCTCCCGAGTCCCCGCCCAGGGTTTCTGCTAGAAGCACTTTTCCAGGTGACCATTTGAAGGAGCTGTCACTTCTGCTTTTGCAGAGAATTATATGTGAGCCTGTCCATGGTGACCATACCCCTGGGTTTCTCCAGGTAAGCACTAAGACACCTTCCAGATAGTCCAAAAGGAGAAAAAGTTGGCACTGTAAGTCACCAGCACCCTCTTCTGAGGCCTTTGGATACCATGTACTCCTTATAGCATTACATTTTTTAAATAAAAAAAATAGTCTTCTTACTGGCGAGTGACTGAAATGGTTTAGCTGCAAAGAGGCTCCCCCCACTGTGCAAACTTGATTATCCACTCCGCATGGCCTCTCTGGAGAGCGCCATGGGTGCAGCTGTTCCACACCTGCTAGACTGGAGCAATCATCTTCAGGTTGATTTCAATGCTTTCCAGGAGGCAGGAGATGGCCAATGTTTTAGAGAATTGCCTTTCTCAGGACTTCCAGAGAAATTGCTCCAGATCGTTTTGTAATATGTAACATTGCCATTTTATCTGCCTCAAATGGCACCCACAGAAATTGGCAGGATTGGCGCCATCAGTGGGACAATACCAAAGAAAGTCATAAAATTACAATGCACCAACTTTGGTTTCTTACATGTTGGCCTTCAAATATCACTCTTTAATAGTTTCAGATGTTAAACACAAAATAAAAATCAAATGTTTGTACCACCTTGTAGGTTGGGTGGGGGAGCTCAGACTCATTCTTTTCCTCTTGCACAAATAGACCACGTAGAAGTTGCAACAATCTAGAATCCTTAATGATGCCATGCTAACTTGACAACAAAGAAATAAATGTTCTTCTAAAGATGTAGCCATTTGTTTTCACTCGGCTTTAATTTTTCCTAAACCTAATTATAATTATTAATATATATTCTTGCTGAACTTAAATAGGTGGCAAATAATAAAAACAACCTAGTAAATAAAAGCATGATAAATTCATAGCTGTTCTGAGCAGAATTATTGATGCACACATATTATGTATTACAATATGCTTACAAACTAATTTACTAGATCCAGAGGATTATTAACTGTATTTTCTATAAAACAGGGATTCTGATTTTACATCTAAAATGTCACCTAGTAACATGTGTTGTGTCATATCCCTGGGGCTCCTATCCCCAAGTCCCTACTTGGGAACCAGGGGGCATGATGACAAGTGGTCAACATTGGGAAACAAGCATCAAAAGTTCTGCATTCCAAAGGACCACTCAGTTGACATGGTGGATTTAGGAACTGTGAACATTGTGAAAGCAAACTTTCATTCTCACACTCAGAGGTAGGCAACATAGACCAGAATAAATCCACTGTATAGATGATACAACAACTCAAGTGGAATTCTTTATCTTTCTGATTTGTTTTCCCCAAGGAAAAAGTATGACAGTAGATCCAGATATTGGTGACAGGTATATCCCAAGACTTTCCATTCTCCAATTCCCACACATCACTGTATTCCCAATAGCATGTGTAAATTACAGACATTAAAAAGTGAAATAGCTCATTCGTACTTTAAATGTATGAGCATGGGACCAACGTCTTTTACAAAACTATCATCTGGCTAAGAGCTATCACTTTCCTAAACCCCTTCACCTTCATTACCAGTACTAGCAAGGAGCATTCTTCGTGGGTCCATTTTAATGGGTGAACACAGTGTTAATCAGTTCATGCGTGCTCGCTGCCTAAGCAAGGGTGGCCAAGGAACTGCTGAGGTGTGGGCAGCAGTTGGACTCATTTACGAGGGAGGAGTCTTGCTCCCACTTTCCCTCTAGCCTTTTAATGTTTGAGATTCAAATTCATATTTGAATAAAATGTAAAATTGGATCTCTGCAGTAATTGCCCATTATTTAGAACAATGTTGCTTGTCTCTAAGAAGGACCTTCAAAATACAAACTTGCCATATTAAGTTTATTCATGTCTTCCCTAGAATCCCTAGAATTAAGTGAGTCCTAGGGATTTGCATCCATCAGCAAATCTTAACTATTCTGAGATTTTTTTTTAAAAAAAGCCAACCTGTTCCTCTTTTAAATAGTGTTTTTCATCCTCTTATTGTATTTTATACATCACCTAACACTGAATTATTTAGTGTTACAGAAACTTCCTTCCTCCACCTATTAGTGAATTCACTCCCTGTCCATGGTGAATTCCAAAGGATTGGAACCTAAGTTTTCACAAATGAGGAAAACATCCAAAGAATAAAAGTAGGCAAATGTTAAAGAGATCAATGTAACACAACAGGATGTATTATGAATAGGATGGTGGTGTTTTTAGAGAAAGCTCTTTATCTTAATAACTTTTTCTTCTTCTCTTAACCCTGTCCCATTGTCCCTAAGTCTAGCAGAGTTTAATCACCTTTGGTGCTTTTGCCTGGAAAGATAGTTACAGGCATTCATCTCTGTCATTAGCCTTTGAATAATTAGTCATTGTATAATTAAGGTAAATCCTATCTGGCTCTTTAAATCTCTACTCATAAACCATAAATCAAACAGTCCCACCAACCCCCTTAATCATTATTCTCGCCTTTTCCCACAACTCCTACCATTTCCCTGCATCTTTCTGACTGAGGTTTTTCTTAGGAATTTACAAAGACCTGGAGCCATGCTGGGCTTTCATGGGGACCCTGCTGGGGAGGGAAATACTGCTCGTTAGGATGCTCTTGCTTAGCTCTCAATAGCCCCAAGTAGTCAGTCTCTTTTTACTGGTCACGTGATGATCCATCTGCATGCTTCAAATTCAACCCCTGATATTTAGGGTTGTCAAAGCTAGCAAATAAAAATATAGGATGCCCCAGTGCTATTTGGGATATACTTATACTAAAAAGAGTATTTGTTGCTTCTCTGAAATTCAGATTTGACTGGGAGTCCTGTAATTTATCTGGCAGCCCCTTGGCCCTTCCATTCTGCTGTGCTTTTCATGAGCTCTGGGGTGTTCTCCCACGGCAGCCGAAGGAACACACCCTCACCCCAGTCCCACTCCTGCCCTCCATGGGTGGTGAGAATGAAACAGCCCCAACATGATCAGTGCTGCTCATCCAAGAGACCAATGCCATTCACAGAGAAGGGCCCGCCCACCATGTTAGCCTCTTTTGATAGTTTTCTCTTTTCCAGGGATTTAATTATTGCAGTCACCATCAGCATCATCGGCTTTTCACATTGTACCCTACATTCAAGATGCCTCTGTTGATGAGGTTACTGTCCACAGGGGAAAGCCAGATGAAGAGGCAGGGAATTTAATTCCGTTTGAAGAGCAGCTTCCATGCATTCAGCACTGAGGTTACAACATGGATAAAATGGCTATTCCTATGCTCATGGGTTTTACCTCCTGGTGCACATGGCCAGCACCCATCTTTTCAACTTGCTTCTTCTCATTTGGGAGCAGGGTTTGCTATGTCTGCAACCCTGCTTTGCAGCCTTGTGGGTTGCCCAACCTCAAAATCAGGCAGGCATTCTATTTCTGATAACAGATGGCTAAGCTGGTCTCTCCAAAATCTAGACCTACTCTGTATCACTCAATTTGTACTTCATAATATTCTTACAAGAGATTCTCACCTATGCATTTTCCCTCATATTACAGAGCTTTGTAATGTGTAAATTAAAAAGAGTCTACAAAGGGAAGTGATCCAGTGTCATGCAGGACTGGGAGTAAGGCCAGGCACCCTCCTTGGGTGCAAAATGTAAGGGGGCACCAAAAAACCCTAGTAATTAAGATAAGGAATTCTTTATTGCAATATTTAAATAAATCAAAGTTAATGTAAATATTCATGAAAAAATTACCAAAATTTGAATTTAAAACAAGATTGGTATTACTGATTTATCCTTTTCCCTCAAGCTCCAGTATAGTTTGTCATGGTGATCACTGAAAAGCCTTATGGTCACCCCAAAAGGGCTGGTGGTCTGGCTAAAAAGGTTCCAGGGAGAAAGGCTGCCCAGATCACAGCCTTCTAGACAAGCTCTCACAAGGACTGTGCTGGATGAAAACCTGTTGGGTAGGACCTGTGTGGTCTTCTACCCCACATATCCAAAAATTTGGTTTCATCCATTTACTTTAACATGACTCAACCTCACAGAGATGACATGAAGCCCAGTGCCATTTTGGTCATTTGTCTAAGTGTACCATTCAAACTCAGAAACTCAAATATTTCTATCCATTCTCTCCAGGGTATATGCTACCCCAAATAAAGTTACATTTAAAAATCACATCATTAGTCAAAATTTTCTTGGAGCATGTGGGATCTGCACAACAGAACTTGGCTGGTCTTAAGTGCTCTTTCATCTCTCCTATCTCCCAAGTATTTTGCTTATTTGGATCTGGTGCCATAAGTCCCTTTTGGAACAATCACACTCAGCCTTTTGCTCTCCAGTGTCTAGATCCTCTACCAAGATCTGCCTTTTCTGTTATGGGGATAACATAACCCATTAGAGAAGCTTCCTTTCCATTAGAGTGGAATATGGTCTTTCTCCTTGATTGAATTAGAAGGGTATTCTCATCTTAGAAAAGATTTTTAGGATACTTTAATGTCGCTGATTTGGGCACCATCTTGACTCTGTTAAAGCTTTGGGAAGACCTTCCCCTCATTAGCTACAGTGAAAAACTGAAAGACTGAATATGCAAATGGATAATGGCCAGACCATATATAAAGATAGAAATTTGCCCCACCACCTGCAGAGACCTGCCTAGGAAACCAAGCCCTATCTACAGAAGAAGGCATAGGAAGCAACCTGCTATAAGTCAGATGTGCAGGAAGCCAGCCCGCTATCTGTAAGTCAGGTGTGTTTCAGAAGAAAGTTGACCCTATCTCTGGTAACAATGCAGGAAGTCAAACAACAACCCTGTAACAATTGCCCCCAAATGGCCAGGGCTTGATCAGTAACTGGCAGCTTCCCTAATTTTTGCCGCTGCTTTTAACCCAGAATCAATCAGAGAAAGCCGAATATGCTCCTGTAACCAATTACATAGGATGCTCACTTCTAGTTAGCTTTCCCAGGCCAGCACTCTCCATCAGGGCATACTTGAGATGCCCCCTTTTCACCATGTGCTTTCCCGCTCCTCTGCCTGCCCTGAGTCTCTACTAAACAAAAGTGGTGGTGGCCAACTTCCTGCCATAGCAAGCTCCGAATAGACGTTGCTTGCTTTCATTTGGGTGGTCTTCGTTTATTTCCATAATATCATCAGCTGGCATAAGTTCCTTCTGCAGACTGTGCCTTAGGAGGCCAAAGGGCAGACTGCTGAAGGCAGCTGGATCTGGGGTACAGTACAGCTCTGCCTCTCACTCCATGTAGCTCTAGGTGAGCAGCTCCAAAGAGAACTGGTTATAAGAATCCTACATGTCCCCATTTCAATCACATTGCTGGACAGACACTGATTTATTCACCACTTAAAGTTTACAAAAGAGAAAGCTACCAGGGCTCAGGCTATAATCATTATACTTTAACATTATAACTTGACTAATTTCACCAGATACACAGACTTTTCTCCAACTTCTTTCTAGCTGATGAAACATTTTAGGGACTTGGAGGTTCAAGGAAACAACAACAATCCCAACCCCATGATTTTGACCAACACAACTATTCACTCTGCATGACAAGTAGACTCTGGACTATGACATTGCAGGCTCACAACTGTCACGAATACAATTTTGACATTTCAGATTCCCTGGGAAAATAGCAGTTAAACATGCAAATTCAAATCTGCCACATCTGGATGTCTTTTATACCAGTAGAACTCCTCAGTGTTCCACCCTCATGTCAACTTTAATGACTGTATTACTCTACATGCATAGTAATGAAGCTCAACTATGGAATCATTCCACTTCAGTCATAAGAATCTCAGTTTCAGAGTGGAATGGAATTCTAGAGATCATCTTATCCAACCCACTCACTTCAGACAAGAAAGCTGAAGCCCTGAGGAAACAGCTACTTGGTGTCAGATCTGTGATCAGAGTCCCACCCACAGCCCTCTCAGCACCACAATAGCCGCTCATGAGTTCATTCAAAGTATTTATTTGACATATTCCACCATGACTGCTTTCCTCTATTCCTTATTGCAGTATTATTGGCAATCAAGACTCTTCGGTCCTTAGAGAACTTTGCCGCTAGAGCACACTTGAACTCAACAATCATACACTGGTGTTCCCTCTAGTGCCTTGAGACTCAAAGTGAGGTCCCCAGGTCAATGGCATTCACATCACCTGGAAGCTTGTTAAAAACGCAGAATCTTGGGAATCATCCCAGACCCACTGACCCAGAATTTGCATATTAATAAAATGCAGGAATTTCATGTGTGTATTAAAGTTGAAGATGTGCTGATCTAGACAATTCCTTTCTTCCTTTTCTATCAGGTTGAAGGACTTTTGCCTACTTTTCCAAGCTGCTTAATATCCAGAAAGTCAGAGGAGTCTTTTTTTTTAAATCCTCATCCAAGGATATATGTTTTTTAAAATTATTGATGAGAGAGAGAGAGAGAGAGAGAGAGAGAGAGAGAGAGAGAGACAGACATTGATGGATTGCCTCTATATGCACCCCAGTTGGGGATTGAACCTGCAACCTAGCTATGTGCCCTGACTGGGAATTGAACCTGCAACTTTTTGGTGTGTGGAATGATGCTACAACCACCTGAGCCACTGGCCAGGGTTTGTAGCAGATGAAGATTGAGAGGTAGAAAGCTGTAGGAATTTCCACTCAAAGAACAGACTTGACCAAGCATAAACCACTCCATGTGGGGTGTGTCTCACCTGATCAGTTCAATCAGAACACAGCATCTTCCTTCCTTCCTTTGTAATGCTTGACGTTATTATCATCATGAAGGATTAAAAAATACGGAAACCCATGAGTAAGACTGAAAGCCACTTAATCCTTAACCCTGTCTCAAGTACATTCCACAAACACAGCAATGGTTAATAATTTGGTGTTTTGGGAACAATCTTCAGACATGCACTATGGTTGAAACACTGAACAATGGCTTGGTGTTGATTCCGCCCATAGTTAGAGAGCAAGAATCTGTGAGAAGGGCTTAAACCCCACAGTGGGAATGGTGGAGGAATCCCATTGCGGTGGCTAATTTTATGTGTCACCTTGACTGGACATGGGTGCTCAGATTAAACATTATTTCTAGGTGTGTCTTGGGTGTGTCAGTGAGTGTATTTGCAGATGAAATTAGCATTTGAATTGGTTGACTCACTAAAGTAGACTTCAATTCCTAATGTGGGTGGGCATCATCCATTCCATCAGGGCTTGAATAAAATAAAAGGCAGAGGGTGGGAGAATTTACCCCTTTTCTGCCTGACTACTTGAGCAGAGACATTGATCTTCTTCACTGGGACAAGAAATTACATCATCAGCTTTCCTGGTTCTTAGGCCTTCAGATTCAGACTGAATTCTATCACCAGCTTTCTGGGATCTCAATCTTACAGATCATGTGACTTCTCAGTCTCCATAATCCAAAGGGCAATTCCTCATAATAAATCTCTATCTATCTATCTATCTATCTATCTATCTATCTATCTATCTATCATCTATGCATCCATTTAGCTATCCACCCATTTATCTCTATATCAATATCTATCTATAAGATCTATCTATTTATTTATCATCTATCTAAGAGTTTTAGGTCTGTTGCTCTGTGCATATATTGGGCCATAGGAAATTGTATAATTTACCCACATTAACCAAGTGGTCAGAAGGACTTCTTAAAGGCTTGATTTTGGCAATGTCATGGGGATTGCCTATCTCATGGGTATTCTAGCTTAGCTCCACACCGATAATTTTGGGATACCTTTAGGAAAACCTATTCATTCTGGGAACCATGCATAACTTTCAATGAACAATGTCTAATGATAACAGCAAAGTCCATAAAGTGAGGCTATTTCAGTGGGTGCCAGGAGCACAGGTGGAAGCTGAGTTCCTTGAGGTTTTAGGACTGATGTTCCCCTTTCTTTTAGCCTGTGAGCTAGGGACTGCCCTCAGCTCCTGGAGGCTGCCCTTGATGCCAGCGTCAGGCCTCAATAACACCACAGCTCACTTCTCAAGGCCAGCAGAGGATCTCTGCTCAGATGGGGTCTTGAGTAACATTACCTAATCTAGTCACAGTTAAATAGGGTGTGTTCACCACAGGGAAGAGTTCTTAGATTGCTGCCTAACTCAAGGTGGAATGAATACAAAGTATAATATAAGGAGCTAAGTACAAATTCAAGTATATCAGAAATTACAATGAAATACCAATACATCTAACTATAAGACGACAAAAGAGAAGATGTATCCTTTTCAGCTCTTCCCTTTTGCAGAAATTACTTTTACTTATATATGTAACCCAAGTGCACAATCCATGTCCATATCTTGCATTGGTCATTTTACATGGCCATTAGTAATTTCCACATTGTCAAAATTGTTTCAAAAAATTCCAACATATCTTGCATCATAATTTATAAAATGATTCCCCTATTTCCTTCTTACCAATGTTTCTCTATTAGTAAATAAATTATCACATATTTTCATGTATGTTATTAGCATTTTTCCTTAGGAAAAATTTCTGAGCATGGAATTAGTGTAGCAAAGATTATTTTGGTGACAGTCATTTTGGTGACTGTTAAAACACATGGCAAAATTCCTTTCTAAAAATATTCATAGTTTCTCAAACTTAATTCATTCCAGAAGGCTATTTGAAAATCAAATCAGTTTTTTCCTATTAGAAATAATATATATATATATATATAAAATAAATAATGTAAATTGAATTAACTCATTCCAGACCCCCAAATTACTCCCTGTTTTAACTTTTCTTATATACAGTACATGTCTATTGTGCTGTTTAATCTATAAATAAGCCCTTTAAAAACAAAAGGACATGAAATGTAAATGAAAATTTAACAAAAAGGGAACGTACAGTAAAAAAAATGAAAATTTAATAATAATTATAAGCTGCAACAAAAGCAAAAAAACATGAAAATATTCACAGCACAATATCCTGAGATTTTAACACTGGTAAACTGACTCATTTTCATGCATTCTCTTTGTCACCTGAGAGATGAGTGACTGATCATACAGGTATCAGCATGAAAGGGTTGTCATGTTGAAAGCGAATTGTTCCAGATGGGAGATGTTCTAGAACGAGGTTCTACTGTACCACTGTTACTGCAACCTTGAGTGCATTGGGAATTATCACTTTTACCAGAAAATAACTGTCACATATTTAAAAATAATATTTTATCAACTGAACAGAAATTCATAGAACTAGAAAAATAATAACCAGGTCTCAAGACATGGGAGGTTTTACTCTCACTTTTAACTTTGGGAAAGTTTGCTATGGTGAGAGCTCCCAGAAAAGGGTGTGTGTGTGTGTGTATGTGTGCGTGTGTATGTGTGTGTGTGTGTGTGTGTGTATACAAAGCCTGCATTTTCATGTTCTTGACAATCAATGACACTAGAAGAGCCATGAAAAACAGCTGGGGATGGGCCTCACCCACAGCATTCATCTTTTACAGGTAAAACCCATTGATTGGTTAAATCTGTCATCTTTCCCCCTCTCACTTTCAGGGATCTGTTTGACACATTACCCAAGGATGTACTGGCCAGTCCATGGATTTCACTCCCCCCCACCCCCAGCCCCTCCTCCCCCGCTGAGGCACAGTTCCTCTTATCCATGTCATTATTCTTTCCCAGATCAAAAACAAACACACAAATAAACCAACCCAATTAAAGCTTTTCACCCATAATGTGATACTTCCTAAAAATCACTAGATTCAATTTTTAACTTTTCTTTTTTATGACCCAATTTTGCTAATTCCAAGGGTTCTTTTACTCATTTATTTCCAGCCTCCTCCCGCTCCTTTTTCTCATGAAACAACAACAAAAATGAGATTGCTATTGTCTTCTAGCAATTCGATTGCATAAACCTGAGCAAATCCATTCTGGATCTAGGGCCCCTTGCCTGAAAAATTATGAGCTTTAAAAGAATAGAAATGGCAGTAACATTCCCTGAATGCTGGAGATGAGTCCCCCACCCACCATGAACACATCATGATTGTCTTTCTGGAAGCAAACATTTTACAGAACCGTTGCAGGCATCCTGATGAACCCCGCCTTGCTCAGCAGAGCTAGGAAGCATGCATTTGTACTTACATGTCCGAGGACAAATCGTGCAGGCAGGGCTGTGGTTGTCTGTTAATCCTCAGCTGCAGAGTAAAAGTCTTCTGAAACAGACTCCATTGCCTCGGACATCTCAGATGATTGTAATTTGTAATCCAAATCCAAATCGAATTTAATTGACATGTTGTTGATCCTGAGTTAATGGTTCCTGGATTAACAGGATGATAAGAAAACCAGCAAAATTCAGCTGTCTATGGTCACTGGGATGTTTCTATTTTTTTCCCATTTCTTCTGGATTTTAGCAGGAGAGAAAATCTTCTGGATTTGATCCTCACGGATAAGGTTGTCTGAGAACCAGTGATAAGATCAGACCTTCTTCTGGGAGTGCACCTCAGTGTGTTCCCAAACCTCAAACCTGAAGAAATTAGCCTAGATAATGGGAGAAGAAATGGATCGCAAAATATGGTAGCGAGTTCTCCCCTAAGAAAACATGGGCTTATGCAAAGAGCTGATGAAAAAAAGGGGAAGAGCACAGGAGTCTAGCTGACCAGGCCTCCCTCGCACTCCAGAACTGGCTCTTCGTGGGTGGGCGCCTGGTAGAGCTAGGTGTCTCTTCATCACGTCCTCTCTGTTTCCATCCTTTCCTCACACCTCTGACCACCTTAGAAATTTCACATTGAGCAATGGTCAACACATTTTGATGGCATTTGTTCCTTTGAACAACTGTCCGTCCATTTTGTGCAAATAGGCCTTTGATCTGTTGTTACACAGCTAGTTCCAATTTGGTGTATCCTTAATTCCCTCCTGGTCACTGTCTTTCAACAATACAGATACAGAATGTCAGAATGTTCCAGGCAGGGTCTGTCTTCCACATCTGTTGTGCACCCACCTGTTGCTGGAAACGTCCTCGCTGCTGTTGAGGTGCTTTGACCTAGG
This sequence comes from Myotis myotis, assembly GCF_014108235.1. NCBI lineage: Eukaryota > Metazoa > Chordata > Mammalia > Chiroptera > Vespertilionidae > Myotis > Myotis myotis. The sequence continues at coordinate 27,745,632 of NW_023416335.1, forward strand.
ATGGCCGTACATCAGGACCACTCTTCTGTCTTCAGGTGAGCTCTCCTTCTGCTCCACAATGTGCCCGTACTTCTCCTTCCCACAGGACTTGCCCTAACAGCATTTAGGTAAAGTCTTTTTCCTCAATCTCTGTTCCCATGTTTGTTACAGGTTTTGCTCTTCTGAAGACTAGAAATTATACTGGTGGGAGAACCACTTCCTTACCAAAAAAAAAAATAAAAAAAATAAAAATAAAAATAAATGCCTCCAATCACCTAATTATTCATAAGCATATCATTTTGTCCTAAAAAAATAATAGGCATTTGTGGACATGATTTTAGAACTGGCATTTCATCCTGAAGGAGGCCAGGATGTTTCAGCAAACTGAACAGTCAGATGGTGAGCTAATTCCTCTCTCCCCCTCATATTTCCCATCATGTAAACAATGTCATAGTCAAGGTGCCTTCGGATGGATCCTGGGTGTCTGGGGAAACATGTGGCTACAAACTGCTTGGGTTCTCCAGGGAGGTATATAAGGCGAGTCTCCTTCAATAGGTTGGATGGTATCCTCTCTGTGGTTGCCACCCTGCTGCCTGCAAAGTGCTTACAAATATTGACTGGATGAGCCCTTTGATTTAGTTTTGCTCTTTACCTATGAATGCCTTGCAGGGCTGTGTCTGATCAGTCTTCTTTGTCTGTGCATTCCTAAATAAGCAATTCAAGAGAAAAGAAAAACACACCAGAAACTAAAAGATGGAAATAACCAGCCAGTAGTTTGCACTTGCATCTCAGGATAGTGTCTGCATGGAGCCCAGCACAATGAAAGGCCTTCCTGGGGCACATGATTCTGTGTAGTGAACTTGCCGTGAAAAGCGAAAGAAGGCAGGATTCTTAGACATGAGCAACCTCACACTAAAATTGGTTGGAACCAGTATGTGTTGGTTATGAAATACTGGAAGAACCATGTGAGCTTTCATGATGTAATTGATAGGGGAGGAGAGAGGTGTCCTAGGACATTGGCTCATAGCACTGGCATCCTGTGTGCACTGATGAGGACCAAAGGCATCCAGAGGAAATGCTTGCATTTCTTGATGACGAAGACCTGACAGGCGGTGCCTGGCCCCTCATGTCTCCAAGACTGCAGCTTGTGTGAGTGGCTGAGAGGGCGGTTGGGCTGTACCTAGTTCAGGCCCTCTGTGATCGGGCAGCACTGTGGCAGATGGCAGAGCCTGCAGAGCAAAGATAAGAAATGCAGTAAGTGTCAGGAAGTCATTTTTGGTAGGTAAATTCATGTTTCTTCTTTAAAATGAGATTAAGTTGATAGTAATATCTTGCCACCCCCTCTATCCACAACATCCCAGAGAAGAGGCCTTACAGAATAAGAGTAACTACCTGAATATCATTTGCTCAGGCCTAATGATGCATAAATGAACAGAAATCATTGATGTTTTCAGAGCAGCCACAGCTCCTAGTTTTATCTTTGACAAAGATTAAAACATTTCGGGCAGGGCTGCAGGAATCTACAGCCAGAGAGGGAAGGATTTTGCTTAGGATTTTGCAGGATGTCCCCCAAACTATGAAGAGCAACAAGATAAAAAGATCACATACTTATCATTGTTTTAAAAAGGTCTGGGATGACTACACTGCCAGGCAGTGGCCAAGAAGCAAAACATAGAAACACGTATTGGAAGAAATACTAAAGAAGAGGCTCCATTTAATGGGGCAACAAGAATGATAAAATACATAGAAATAATTTATAAGAAACTGTTAAATGTTCTTGAAAGCATAAAGTAAGCATGAGCAAATGAACAGTAAAGTACATCGTTTTAAACAGGATGATGCATAAATCACAGAGATGCACCTTCTTTCTGTTAATCTATAAATTTAATGTGATCCCAATAAAAACACTAACAGATTCTCAGGGGAGGGAGGGTGCGAACAAGATAAGCTGATTCAAGTCCTAGATAGTCAAATGTATAAAAATGATATAACTAAATATTGCAGCACTAGTACCTAAATAGACAGATTTATGACAGTTTTGAAAAATTTAGAAATAGGCCTAAATATAAATTGAAATTTAGTATATGCAAAAGGTGACATTTCAAGTAAGTGAGGGAATTATAATTTATTTAAAAAGTAGTGTTAAAACAACTGGGTAACCACTGATTCCATCTTTTACCAGCTTAAATTTTACATAATCAAAATTTTAGACATACTAAATGAAATTATGATAATAGAATAAATCATAGTATTTTTAAAGAAGATAATATTGAAGTAAGAAGATATTTGCCACTAAGGACAATTGCTGAAAGAGAAGATTGATCAATCTGGCTTTACAAATATATAATACTATATTTATGAATGAAGCTCCTCCACACCTAAAAAAAATAAAAAAATAAATAAAAAAAGGAAAGACAGAGGACCATTTGGGAACAATATTTGCAACTTATATCACAAAACATTTAGTTTCTTTAAGATATTAAGAGCTCTTACGAATCAATGAAAATTTCAACTCAATGGGAAATGTTCAGAGTCACTAGATCAGTGGTTCTCAACCTTCTGGCCCTTTAAATACAGTTCCTCATGTTGTGACCCAACCATAAAATTATTTTCGTTGCTACTTCATAACTGTAATGTTGCTACTGTTATGAATCATAATGTAAATATCTGATATGCAGGATGGTCTTAGGCGACTCCTGTGAAAGGGTCGTTCGACCCCCAAAGGGGTTGTGACCTACAGGTTGAGAACTGCTGCACTAGATGGTTAAGTCATAAAAAGAAAACATACATGGATCTTCAACATTTGAAAAGGTGTGCAGCCTCTCTCAGACACTCAGAGAAATGCTAATTACAGCTAAAATGATGTATCATTTTCATCCCTTGGATTGGAAATGCATTGACCAGGTATTAGAGACAAAAATGTTCATGTAATCTGGTGGGGGTGTTAGCCAGTGCACCTTCCTTGGAGAACAATTTGGCAATATACCTTAAGATTTAATTCAAATGCTTGCAAACTTCTAACATCAATCTCATTCTTAGAAACGTGTGCCTCGGGTAATCTTGTGCTTATTATTTATTTTTTGTTATTTCAAAATGTTAAAAAATACTAATCCAACAATTGAGAATTGGTTAAACAAATTATATTGGTAAGTAACCTAGGTCATCATGAAAGAAAATGAAGTCTCTTAATGGATCTTGATATGGCTAGACTCTGAAATAAAAATTCAGGCAAGACCTATGTTACATGTAATATGCTACCACTTGTCCATAAAAATGAAGGAAAGGGTAAAAATATATTTGCTTGTATATGTTGTATATTCATGAAATATTTCTGAAGGTGTAACATTGGATCTATCCAGGGAGAAGTGGTGGCTAGAACAGAAATAAGATACAAGAGACTTGTTTTTACCATCTGCCATTAAAAAATAAGATTTCAAAGTAATAAAGGTGGTACTTAATATAAAATTGATGTTTACTTTGGACCTTGAAACAAGGTACTTCAGCCCTACCCCCTCAAGATCTTTGTCTTTCTTCTCTTTACATTTTCTTGTATTTGTTGAGCATTTCTTATTCCACAAAACTATTTTTTGAGGAATGGAAATAAGTCTTACTGACCTTTGTGTGATTCCCATTTCTACAATGCCTGGAATGCAGACTGGCAAGTAGTTGGCTGATATCTAGTGAAATATTACTGGAAACAGGATTTAACTCTTCTTTCATTTTCTTGTTTTAAATGGCTTTTCAACTCAAATGAGTGTTCACAAAGGAGGTGCCACTGGTCAAGGCTAGTACTTGGCAATATATCCTGAGGCACAGTGAGTTGCCACAGGGCACTGAAGGAGATGATCAGTTAATATTTCTTCACCTGAATTAACCTTCTATACAACCTTAGTGATGATTTTGCCTGGATGGGGATTTTAAAAAATTTGGCAAAGTTTGCTCAGCATGTCTGAGAGCTTGGTCTTCTGTCAACAGCTGAGAAGTCCCATGGCCTATTTGCTGTCCTCTCCTGGGAACCATCACTCAACAGATATTCACTGGAGGGACAATAATAGCATGGCCATCCAGCCTCCAGGATCTTTCATGGCTAATGTCACAGCACTGAGGTCACTCTGGGGTTCAGGGCAGAGTCAGTAGCTGCAGTGGAAAATGTTTCTTTAGAAATGACTTTCGTAGACAAAGCTTTCGTCTCTGACCTTGGTCTTATTCTCTGGCTGAATCAGCAGCCCAGGCTCAGCACCTTGCAGTGGTCAGTAATGCCGTGGGTCACGTCCTCCTGGATCTCATCTGGAGGAGTTAGGTGTGTCCACCAGACAGACTTGGCCAGTGAGATGTGATGAAGTGACAGGTGCCACTTCCGGTCTGTGGGGCTGCTATGAATCAGCCCCTTCTCTCGCAGAGTGAGCCAGCTATGGTGGCTACGGACATTTCAGGGAAGACTCTGCTGACCAGGTCCCTGAGGGATGACGAGGCGGAACAGAGTCCCCTAACCCAGCTGGACATGTAGCATGAACAAAATACAAACTTTTCTTGTCAGAAGCCACTGCTGGTGAGGTGGTTAACACAGAATCGTGTGTCCAATCCCAAACAGATGCATTAAGGTTGACACCTTGAAGTGAGAGCTGCTGTTAGAGTAACCTGAGACAAGTGACATCACGTGGTGGCCTTGTATCCATTGCCGAAGAATTTCTTATTAGAAACCCACAAGAAGGAGACCCATGCAAGAAAGTGGTAAAATAATGGATAGCAACTTGGCAGGCAAAGGGCGGACTGAATCAACTTGTAGCTTTGGGAGAAAAGACCAGGAAGAAGAATGTAACTTGTGACTTCTGGCTGACCTTGGTTGCCTTGGCGAAGACCTGACAAAATTTCCATCAGGCTGATGGAAATCAAACGAGAGGAAGCATCCCACACTGTGTATCTCTCCACCTCCATGTTCCTGGACATCATGCTGGCAGCATGAAACCCACCATGGTAGGAGTACTTATATCATGGAAATTGGCAAACACTACAAAGCAGTGATCCTAGTCCTGGCTGGATTTTAAACTTGGCCCAGCACAGCAATGATGTAAATCTAACTGGATTCCTTGATTTGTTCTGTTTTTCCCCACTGTGGCTCGCATGCTTTTTCCTCTAGAAGAAATCAGACGGAATAAACTACCAGGTATGAGACCCTGCCTGTCCCCCTCAGCACTCTTTCCCTCTCCTCTTCACAGATGGTCTCTAGGCCTTTTTCTTTCTCCTCCTGCCCCCAGACTCAAGCCCTGAGAGAGGCTGTTTAGTGCAGCTCACATCAAAAGATCTGCATCATTAAACCTCAGTGGGAGCACTGGGTGGTGACAGTGAAAAGACCCAGAATTGAATAGAGAGATTCATCCTACTAAATTTAGACATGGGCTCTCTATATTTAGTCTGGATCTTAAAATAGGAAAAATTTCAGCCCGAAAATTTGTAGATTCAATAAGAAGTAGAACTGTTTGCTTTGTCCTTGTACTGAATTCAGGCTCCATCAACAGTACTCTGTATATAGTCTTCAGTAAATGCCTATTTAGGAGTCTTGGGCACTGTAATTCATAATCCCACTCCTTTCAGTGGACTTAATGTTTACAGTGGATGGAAATAATAATGAAGTATCAGCAACAATAACAGCAACTAATGTTTACTGAAGTAAGCATGGACCAATATCACAAAACTGCTGTAGAACTGTATAACTCCCATGTTACAGATGAGAACACCAGAGCACAGAGAGGTTAAATGACTTTCCTAAGGTCATACAGCAGCAGTGACAGGGCCAGGGCTGGAATCAGTCTCATGTCCTAATTGCTCTGCGTGACTGCCTGCCTATGCAGAGAACTCTCTCTGAATCCCCAGGAATTACATACACTGGATCCTCAATACTCATGAAGTCCATATTTACAAATTCACCTACTCATTACAATTTGTTTGTAACCCCTAGATCATTCACTACCATGCCTTTGCAGTCATGCACGGACACATGCAGAGTGATGAAAACTTGGGTCACCTGATGGGCATGTTCCCAGCTGAGGTCTAACAGGGCAACACTCTGCCTTCCTATTTCATTCAGTAAACAAGTGCCCTTTGTACAGTCGATTTGGCCCCATGTTTTTCACAATTTGTGTTTTTTATTAGTGATTTCACTGTGTTTTTTAAAATGTGTTTTTAAATTACAGCTGACATACAATATTATACCAATTTTAGGTGTACAACATAGTTATTGGACATTTATGTACGTTGTGAAGTGATTTCACTGTTTTAAGTGGCCCCAACCATGGTGCTGAAGTCTGTCTACTATTCCTAAGTTCAAGAAGGCCGTAATGTGCCTTAGGAAGAAAGTACGTGTATTAGATGAGCTCCCTCCAGGCACAAGTTTTATGGTGCTGTTGGCTATGAGTTCCATGTTAGTGGATCAACAACATATATTAAATAAGGTGTCTTTAAATAGAAACACGCATGAAGTAATTCCGGGTTTGCAGTGACTTTACAGAACATAACTATTGCAAATGATGAGAACTGCAGGTGCTTTGCAGCATGTTTGCAGGGAAGCTGAAACCTTATTCTACTTTTGATTTCTACTTGCTTTCTTATCTCCTCTGCCCACAGCATGTAGGAGTCAATGGAAAGCTCTGCTTTTCCTTATAGGGAGTTATGAGGTGACTAGGGCTCAGTCCTCACCTTCCACCCTGGCCTGTGAGCTGTGACTCAGGACCCATGATCTTTCCCATTTGCTCCTTTAAGGAGTAGAGAATACAGGGGGCTCAAGCTGGAGAGCAGAGTGAGGAGGATAGTAGCCATGGTTTCCAGGTGGCCTTGTGATTTTCCTTCATGTGTTGGGACTTGGTGGGATAGGAGGGTATTTTACATTGGACTGTAAACCAGGAAAACAATTTCTGAGCTAATAAAGAGTAAACCATCCTGTCTAGAGCAAACAAAAAAGGGAGAGTGCAGGTAAACCACTTGTCATATAAGTCAGGAGTTACTCTGGATGCCACACACAGATCATTCACTTCTGAAGATTCAGGATACAGGGAGGTGTAGGGAGCGCTGAGTTGATAGGAAGCGGATGCAGCTGAATCTTCCATTGCCAGATTCAGGGCTTCATCCTACTAAATGTAGATGCAATACATGTAGTAGGTACAGATTACCAAAGTATCTGCTAATGCCAGGTCTTGATAGGCAGGGTTTTATTTATAAAGTATCCAGCTTTTGTGCCCTCTTCCCTGGCTCTATCATCACTCCATGGCACGTGGGGAAATACTCAGAAAGCACTTGGGACCATTAAGTTGGGATGGTTCTAGCTGCTTAAATGAAGAATTTTTGGGGTAAATCTTCATTATCATTTTTGCTTTTTCACAAGGGAAACCTATGGGTGTGAAGTGACTGCTGAGAATTGCAGAGTTAAAGAACCGCAGAACCAGGACTAGACAGAACCCAGCATCAGGACCACGGCCAGCGCTCCTGCTGCCCTGCCATGCCTTCACACAGGAGAGAAATGATGCCAACTTCACTGGGATCTTCCATGACATATTAATATGTTTAGAATTATTACATAGTTAATTAGGTTATTAAAACTTTGTCTTTTACAGGTGTGGATAAATCATCTTCTTAACATTCTAATTTTGTTCCCCAAATGCCTCATTCTTTTAGAAAACTTTATCTCAAATAATGCTCAGCAATTTTGGTTGAGTTTTCATGGACTGAATCAAGGAATAGTAAAGAAAGGGGGCCTGGCCCCCTCTTCTTCTCCAGAGTAGTTTGCTAGCTCTTGAGGTCAATTGGAAAAACTTTATTCCTTTTTTTTTTTGCAAAGTCCATAAAACACACACAAACACACACACATCCTATCTAATAATAGATAAACATGGTAATTGACTGTACCTTTGCTATGCCTCCCATTGATTAATCAGCGTGATATGCAAATTAACCATCAACAAAGATGGTGGCTAATTTGCATACTGCAGGCAGGGCAGGACAGCGCAGCTGCCAGCATGATCTGCCATCCTGGGCTGCAGGCTGGCCCCAGAAGCCTCAGAAGCTGCCAAGAAGCCAGTGATAGGGGGAGATGGGGGTCCCCTGCCCAGGCCTGACACCTCTGGCAGAGGCATCAGGCCTAGGCAAGGGGCCAATCGGGCAATCGGAGGGTGATGGGGGTCGATGCCTCTGGCCGAGGCATCAGGCCTGGGTGGGGGCAGAGCCGGTGATCGGGGGGATATGGGGGTCCCCTGCCCAGGCCTGAAGCCTGGGCCAGAGGCGTCAGGCCTGGGCTGGGCGGGAGGGGAGGGGAGGGGAGGCAAGCCAGTGATTGGTGTGAACTACAGAGGAAACACCTTTTCTGACCACTCATTGGTTAAGCTCCCTGTATGCCACTGGTAATATTCTTAGTAACTTGGGTAATAAGAATCCAAAAAGGTGATCTAGGGTTTTTCAGCACACTCCTGGTGAAAAAAAACGAAGGTCCACTGCTGGAGGGCTAAGAAATGTCATATCCTGCCCTAGCCGGTTTGGCTCAGTGGATAATGCCTTGGCCTGCCGATGGCAGGGTCTGAGTTCAATTCTGACCAAGGGCATGTACCTAGGTTGCAGGCTCTTCCCTGGCTGGGGCCCAGGTCAGGGCTCATGCAGGAGGCAACCAATCAAAGTGTTCCTCTCATTTTGATGTTTCTCTTTTTCTTTCCCTTTCTCTTCCACATTCTCTAAAAATCAATGGAAACATATCCTTAGGTGAGGATAAAAAAAATAATAAAGAAATTATTATTATATGAAAGACACATCTTGAAAATGCCTAAAGAAAGTTGTCATTTTTTCATGGTGAAGGGACTGAAGTCCATGTTGATGAAAAAACCTTGCTGGCTGCGCTGACTGGCAGTGGCTGCAGCAGCGGGGTGATGGGGCTGGTGCCTTCCCCTGATCAGCCGGGTCACCTCCCACAAAGGGAGGCCAGACCGCGGCATAGGCCCTATCCCCAAGGGGAGCAGGGAGCGGGCCTAAGCCATCACCAGGACATCCCCTGAGGGCTCCCAGTATGTGAGAGGGGGCAGGCTGGGCTGAGGTACACCCCCCCCCAGTGCACGAAATTCGTGCACCGGGCCCCTAGTATATATATGTGTGTGTGTGTATTAATTGTAGCATGAAATGATGAATGTCTTACCCAGGAGCCAGGGGAACTAATGCACTTGGGGCCTAGAGGAAGTGGTGCTGCGTCTGGCTTGGATGGACAGTGGGAAGTCTGTCACAGACTGGGCTTGAGAGCGGTGCTGAGAGCCCAGGCCGGGGCAAATGGAATAAAAGCCTATAAATCTCTGAGTCAGTACATTGGGATGGTTCAAATTTGCCAAGAATTTCCCATGGCTTTCTTGGGAAATAGGACAAGACAAGGTTTTATTCAAAATGAGGTTTGGTTTTCACATAAAGACAATAAGTAAGTCCTTGTATGCAACAGCAACAAAACATGGCTTAGGTGGGAGGAGGGAAAATCTGATATAGGATTCAGTTCACAACAGGCTGCTGGACTGAGAGCCTCAGTCCCAGGTCTGCTCTTCACTCCTGGCCCCATGAGCTTCTCTGAAAAACAACTCACAGCATGGCAGCTCGATTCATTCTAGTGAGCAAGAGAGGGAGGGGACGATGGAAGCCACAGTGCTTTGTGACCTATCTTGGGTCAATAACTCCCAATGCTTGCTGCCCCTGAGCCCTAGACTGTGTTTCTAACTGAGCACTGGAGAGATCTCCTTAAATTTCCAATGAACATCTTCAATTTAACATAGTCAAAGCAGAACTCCAAACACCAAAGAGACTTCCGATTAACCCCGGAAGCCCTGATTCCTACCCATTTTCTTATGTAATAAGTGGAAGTGCGTGTATACCTATGTAACACATATGAACAGTCAAACTATAAAACAAAAGAGTGAGGTGGGCAAAGCTTCTTCAATGCTGGTCTCTTCTTGGTACAGGGAGCAGGTGGTTTGGAGTCAGATAAAATGGGTTCAGATCCACACCCTGCCCTTCCTAGTTGTGTGACATTATGCCATTTACTAGTTCTTTCAGCCTCGGTCCCCCGTCATTAACATGGGACCATAAAGACCCACCTCCTAGGGCTACAATAAGGGAGGGAGGTGGGGTCATGGGTGTGACCAAGCTCTGCATCACAGGGCTCCCAGAAAACGTCAACCCCCTCTCCTTCCCCACCTGAGTGCTTTCTTGGCCTCCTTTCCTCCCCTAAAGCTGCTCCCTGAAACAATGTGGGGATCTTTGCTTTCTTCCCTAAGCCTCACTTGCTCATCTGCAAAAACTCACTCTGAATCACAAGTCCTTGAGCATCCTTGCCTCACCCAACCTCATGACAGGGCTATCCCTAGACCACCACCCAGTTCCAAGGGCCCCTAGAGGGGTGGGGCCACCCAGGCTGGCACCCTTCCACCTAAATGGTCTCTCAAGTCCCTTTCAGGTCCCACGAATTAACCAAAGTTACACTACACTCACAGCTGCCATGCTGGATGCCAGAAGTCTACTAGAGGGGCGGAAGCAAAGGTGGCCACTCTAACACAGACACCTATGAAACACCATGTGAAGTTTATAGTTGTTGTTGCAAAACCCCCGGAGTTGGTCGGTGTTTTTATTTCCATGCTATAGATAAGAAGCCTGAAGCTTTGGGATGATTTACCCAATTGGGCAGTAAGTTATTGATAGGCTGATGCTTTTCTTCAAACAACATTTATGTATTTTTTCAGGGCTCTTTTTGTCTCTCATTTATTATACCCCTGGCTACACAGAGGCAGATACCCTCCTATAATAGTGGCCCCGACCCTCCGGAGTTTCCTTCTCTACCCAGAGGCTGTGATGTTCAGAAGGCTCCCCCATGAGGAAGAATGAGCCCACTTCAAGAAGCAGGTAATTACCGAGGCTTATAATTTATGGAGACAGGAGGGCCCTTTGACCCTATGGGTAAGTTACGGTCTCTGGGCAGTCTGCACTGAGCGAGCCCCAAATGTAAACAGAAGACCCAGCACCTTACTAATTCCCAGAAACCCTCCCACTTCACAGCCTCCCTGGGCCCAGTTCAACACCCCCGTGTCTGGGCTCCATCTGTTCTCTGCTAATGGAAATTGGAGTGTGGGTAGTGAAGATGTTTTTGAAAACACGTTTTTTTCTGGTGGGGTTGCCATTGATTAACCCCGCTTTATGTCTCAGCCTCTCTCCCTGGAGCCAGGTTGTGTGACTCATACCTGGCTGCATTGTGCGTGATATCTGTGAGGGCTCAAGTGCTATTTGGGATATGGGGCCCTATACTGTGCGGGCTGTTGCAGAGAATACAGGAAGCCGAGCGCCGCCGGGCTATTTGTAAAGATAATTGTTGCCCGCAAGAGTTCTAGACATCCACTTGTCCACACCCCAGGAGGAGCGGGGCTCTTTGTCATGTCTGGACTTAATAAAGGATAAATAATGTGCGCTATATAGCTGGCTACAATGTGTCTCCTCCAGTCATCCTCTGTTTCAATTTTCTGCTTTGTATTGTGCCCACAGAAAACAACCTCACGAAACAGCCTCAGAAAATGCTGCTCCAGTTTCCCCCTCGTGAGGACATGAGGGAAGGTTCACAAAGACACCTTTGGCTTGAATAGGGTGCAGAATGGGGCTGAGTTGCACCGTCTTCACGGTCCTGAGGGTTCAATCGGTGTTTGGGGAAAAATGTTAATTTTATCAACATAAAAAAGAATGTTTCAAATGGTTTTCCTTCCAGTGTTTAAATGGCAACATGCCACACACAGCAAGGAAAAGTTGTCTCTAGGGCAGGGGAGGCAGGAATGTCCGGCCTGTGGGCCATATAAGGCCCATGAAATCATTTGGTCTGGCTCTGCCAAGGTATTAGGGATGAGTTAATTAAATGTTTGACCAATTATAGAAGGCTAATTTTTAAGTTGATAATTTTGTATGTCCTGAGAATTTACACTAAGAAAAGAGAAAGATGCAAATTGACTGTACCTTCATGATGCCCACCAGCCAATCAGGAGTGAGTATGCAAATCAATCCAACAAAGATGGCGGGTTGCTGAAACCGGTTTGGCTCAGTGGCTAGAGCGTCGGCCTGCGGACTGAAAGGTCCCAGGTTCGATTCCAGTCAAGGGCATGTACCTGGGTTGCAGGCACATCCCCAGTGGGAGATGTGCAGGAGGCAGCTGATCGATGTTTCTCTCTCATCGATGTTTCTAACTTTCTATCTCTCTCCCTTCCTCTCTGTGAAAAATCAATAAAATATATTTAAAAAAAAAAGATGGCGGGTTAATTTGCATACACAGGAGTTGAGCGGCTGGGGGCAGGGTGGGACCTTGTGTCATCACCATGGTGACAATTCAGGCGTTCTGCACCGCCCCAGCCGCTCCAGGCCTCTGGGCAGTGTGGGAAGGCAGAAAGGTGGCTCTGGCCCATTCTTGCACGAATCTTCATGCATTGGGCCTCTAGTGATGTTATCAATACCCAAATGGCCCTTGGCAGAAAGAAATTTCCCCACCCCTGCTCTAGGGGATCACAAAGACCTGCTCAGTTCTGGGAGGCAAAGCATCACCTCTGAATATCACCAGAGGAAACGGAGGCACAGGTGACCTTGGCAGTGATGTGATCCTGCTCAGGGGAAGGCAGGGCCCTCACATGCCCATCCTCAGTGCTGCCTTCTCCCTGGATTTTGACAGAATCAGGGTCCTGACTAGGCTGGTAGACCACAGGGTTGATCTGGGGACATTTACAGTCTACACGGTATTGAACTGTTGCACATCTGAATAAAAGCACAGCATTAAGCCCAAAAGTTGTCATTTTATTTTTTCCTTCAGGCAACTTTATATTTCAAACATCCAGGGATGGGTGTTTATCCCAGATCTTCCCAATTCAAGGGTTTGGCACATGTTTCCTGTTCTGGGACCTTTTCTTTGTCATGGTGTCATTTCTTTCTGTGCCCCCTGGTTGTCCTGCTCCATCTGTGCTTCCCAGGGAGGGGAAGGACAATTCCTGCCCCCATGGGAACCCTGTCTCACTCCAGTCGCTGAATCCATGAACTCATCACCTCCCTGGGTTGGCCCTGGCACTGGGAGCACCACAGTCCTTTTCTCTAAGGACGCTGAGTCTGCCCTGAGAGCTGGTGTTGGTGGAGCAGGATAGCAAACCTGCTGAGTGCCATCGCCTGTGCTCCATTCACTGGGATGCAGCCAGCACCAGGGAGAGCATTCCCTTCTGGGAGTACAGTAAAGTCTAGGTCCTGTGGGCCAGGTGGGCTGTAGTGATTCCAAAGAAAGCAGGAGCTAACTCCAGTTGACAATGGGTTGGGGTCAGTGGGACTAGAATGGGATATAGGATGCAATCCAGGAGGCATGGGGACCCCAGCATTGGGATGGGGGTTGAGGCAGGCCATGGTCAATATCCTGATTTTGATCAAATACCCAAGAGGAAGACAGGGTTCCATCTGGTCAGGACAAAGCATGGTGTCTACCCCACAGAGATAGGCGTCAAGAGCTTGTTAAAATGCCCAGCACAGAATAGGAAATGTTAGCCCATTCTCTACTGCTGCTGTAATAAAATGGAAGACTTTTCAAGAACACTCCATGACAAGATCCAGGTTCCATGGTCAATGTTATCATCATGAAATCCCGGCACTAAGTTAAACATGTTTGTGCAAGATGCCAAGCTCAAAAAATAGATTATGTAAATGTAAGCCTGTTAGTTAGCAACTTGCAAACCACACCAGTGACATTGGTGTGCAAAATGTACCCAGGGTAAAAACAAAGAACAGAACTGTGTACTAAGCAACCCATGATTAAATATTGGCTATTCACTGGTGTGGGTGAGGGAGCTTTGGTGGCTGGAAGAGAGAAAAGGCTCCCGGGCAACCTCATTACGTTATCCAGAAAATAAATAGCAGAAGTGAGCTTGATGCATATTTTAATATCAGTTCCCAAGATACTAGACATATAAAGACCAGTGTTAAAGAAATTAGACAAGTGTGGCAAAGCCAAAGACGGGAGGGGGTGTCCACCCTTCCTCAGCCCCACTTGCATTTAGTAAATGGCTCTCGCTGCCCTTTGGGGCAGCTAGCCCGGACAGCCTCGTGGATGGCCAGGAGAGGCAGCCCATTTCACCCCCTACAGAATCAGGCACTTAGGATCCGATTTTCAAATTGCCCTCCCTTTTGCATCTGCCTTGATGTTTTGCATTTGTTTGAGGCTTGCATCTGCTTCCAAACAATGCGCAGTAATTTTAAACCTGTTTAGCACGCATTTAACCCAGATACTTCTTTTGTGACCATTTCACTGGCATCTGGGGTTCAGTGCAAAGAGGTTGTGAGGAACAAAGCGAGAGCAAAATGGTATCAGCCAGCAGCTGCACGGGAGGGAGAGCAGCACACTCCCAGCGAACCCACGCACAGGGCACACTCTCTGGTCTCAAAGGCACCCCCATTGAGTAGCATGTTCCTGTACTGCAGGGTGAAGGCTGCTTCCTATGACTGATTCTTATGATTTGAGGTTGCATGTAGGCCGTGAATTCCACCACCACCCTCCCCGCCTGCCCCCCCACCCCCCCACCCCCCGGGCTGCTGTGGCAGGAAGGAAATTGCCTTGATGAGGAAGTGGAGGAGACCTGCTTGCCTGCTGACTGCCCCTTGGTGATAGTGGGCACTTCTCACCAGTGTTGATGAATAACTTTCCTGGCAGGACAGATAAACGCCTTCTGTGGCTGCCAACCAATGGCTCAGAGGCCTGCAGGTTAAATTAGAAACTTGGAGGTCCAAGAGGGAGCTGGCCATTTGTTGACTGGGACAATTCTTCATTTCTCACCTAGCCTTAAACACACACACACACACACACACACACACACACACACACACACACACACACGTGTCTTTAACCATTCATCCACTGAGGAATGGATGTTTACATCTCTTGGTTATTGTAAATAATGATGCAATGAACATGGGAGTGCAGACAGCTTTTTGATACTCTATTTTTCTCTCCTTTGGATATATACCCAGAAATAGAATACTATTCAGCCACAAAAAAAGGAAGTCCTGCCATTTATGACACCATGAAGGGAACTTGAGGGCATTATGCTAAATGAGATAAATCAGGCAAGAGGAAGATGAATACTGTATGATCTCACCTATGCATGGAACCTAACAAAGCTGAACTCACAGAAACAGAGTAGAATGACTTTAACAAAGGCTGGGCTGGGGGAATTGGGGAGACATTGGTGAAAGAGTACAAACTTGCAACTAGAAGATGAGCAAGTCCTGAAGAGCTAACACACAGCCTATGATTATAGTCAACAATACTGTATCATAAACCTCAAAGTTGCTAAGGGACTAGATCTTAAATGTTCCCACCATAAAGTGAAATAATAATTTTCTGACCTGATGGAGATGGTGCTACGGTCACAATCATACACACATAAATGTATCCAATCAATGCATGGTACACCTTAAATTTAAACAATGTTATATGTCAATTATCTCAATTTTAAAAAGAAAGGGCAAAACACACACAATTCCAGGTAAACTTCTTGGTTTCTTATTATTCTTGGTGTTTCCTAAAAGAAGGGAACTGAAGGAAAACCTTGTAACTGAAGGAAAGTTTTGCTTTCTTGCTTTTGGTTCTGTGTGCCATTCTAATGCGATCACACCATAACCACCTGAGACAGCGGGGAGCCTCCGGAGGGCCCACAGGATTTTGACTCACTTGAATGACAACAGTTTTTGGTTCTAAGCTTGTTGCAATGCCAGGGTTCAAGGAGGTAGAATCCTCATTAAGATCCCTCCCCTCACGGGGCTTGGGTCTGTCCAGCTCTGTGTACCTGTCCTTACCCCATAGATACCACTTGGGAACTCCCTTTGATCCCAGAACACGTTCGTGAGGTCTGGGGACCTCTGAACAGTTCCCAAAGTCAGAGTACTTTGTAAAGCCAGATTTGAAAACGTGTCCATGTAAAATCTGATTGTTCTCTCTCAAGGCATCAAAAACGACAAACTTTTTACAATCACAAAAATCATGTCACATTGTTTGTTATGGCAATGTGCTCCTTACTCACAATGACTGACTAAATGAATGGTTAGAAATTTATAATGGACCCTTATTTTGTTGCTGGATGACAATTAGAAACATGGGGATTTATCATGATGCTGGCAACAGAATTCTATGTGATGATGGAAATATACATCTGCCCTGTGCGATATTATGATGGCCAGCAACCAGGCATGGTTACTGAATGCATGAAATGTTGTGAGTGCAAATGAAGAACTAAGTTTTTAATTTTATCTAATTAATAATTTATATCCAAATTTAAAGTTTAAAAGCTATACATGGCCAGTGGCTACCATATTGGATAGCATTGATTAGGTTCTTTTCTTTGTCATTTATTGTTCCATACATACCTCACCACTACATACGCATAAAAACATGTAGAAATAGCATGAAAACTAATCCTAGAAACTTGGGATAAAAGAAACAAAATTCATAATTATCAATTCATTACTTCTCCCTGAGGGAAGGTTTTAAATTTAGATGTTTCTTTTAAAATGCTATCCTTTAGGACAATTATACATACCTCCATCCCCTGTCCTCAAAGCCACAGGTCAATATAAAGGCCATTAACAATATTTTTATCCTTTAAAAATGTAAAACATAAACTAGTTTTTTTGAAAAAATAATTTTTGAAAAATAAACATTAAAATTAAAATAAATAAAATTTATTTGAATTTTGGCATATGTTAAAATAACCAAATACTGTAGTAAATTATGTTTATTATTAAAAAATCAGTGGTTTTGCTCACCACTTTATCCACAGCCCTTGACATGAAAACAACTCATAAATGTTTGCTGTGATCCTGCAGCATTGTTTGCATGTTGACGTTGGCGCTTTCATCTATTGCAGTTGTTTGCTAATGTACCACTTTCTGCATCTGAAGAATGAAAAGTTATCATAGGACTTTCTCATTGGGTGATTGCAAGATTAGATGAGTTAATAGATATAAAGCAAATGGATGCTGATATTGTTGATATTGCCTCCCTGCCTAGAATGCAGGATTCTCCAGGGCTGGGGTTGTGGGCTATTCATTTTTGTATTCTCATATATTTATATATTTGTAAATAACTAAATGGATGCAGTAACAAATGAGTCAGTAATGGGCAGATGAGGAGAAAGGTAATGAGTGGGATGTTACAGGGAAGGTTAGGTTTTGTTGGAGGCCTTTGGACAGGAAGTGGTTAGGTCTGGATATTTTTGGTCAGCAGTATATCCAGTTTGACTGGATAAGGCTTTGCTGTGGAGCTAATCGATGCATTGTGGGGTGTCCGCAGCACCTCTGGCCTCCACTCACTCAATGCCAGTAGCATCCTGAGTCCTAACAACCAAAAATATCTCCAGATATTGCTAAAGGTTCCAATCAGGAACATTCAGCTTATACCATTTTTGTTAAGGCCCTAGTCACAAAGTTCCATAGATTTTGAGAGTCTGCCCCAACCCATTTTTTATTTTGCCAAACTAAGCATTTTTAGGAGCTTTATGATGTTTATGGTAGAAATGCCTAATCTGATGACCACATTAACAAAGATTTCCCTCAGGGAATGAGATTAAGGAAATTTCCTTTTTTTCTCAGGGGTTTTATATATATTCCAAATGTTCTAAAAAAAAAAAAAAAAAACTCCATAAAATTTTATTTAACTACCAAAAAATGTACATAAAATATGTTTAATTTATTTAAAAACTTACATTGAGAAAGAATTCTCTTCTTCCTGTTCTAATCCTTTAAATATAGTCACTAACCCAGTCTGACCTAGTTCATGGGGTCATAAGGATGTCACTGTAAAGTGATAATAATTATGCTATAAATATAAAAAATGGAATCAAATGCCACCTGCTCATCTAAAATGATGCATCATTCCCCGGACTCTTCATCCTGCAGGAAATGGTTCTCCCACTAGACTCTGCTTTTGCTTTGGTGAAGTGCACTTCTATGTGGATGCCTCATTCCACATCCACAGGGTTTTTGCTTGTTTGTTTTTTTTAATGTGGTTGTTGAATGAATGCATAATTTTGCCCGGTACTAGAGTATAGAAGGAGGGGACAAGTTTCATGCTGGATTGCTCTGTGCTCATTGGAAGATTAGTAGATATCGATTAGTGTGAGATGAAGGTCAGGCTCATTCCCACACCTTTAGTGTGGAATTGAAGCACAGTAGCCATGGACTTCATGGAATCAAGCAAATGTAAACGCTCATGCAATGTTGTGACAATGCTTGGGAGCCAGAGGACACATTCAGATTTTGACCCTTCTTCAAGTTTGTCAATGAGGATTATTTTAAGAGGCACAAGGATCAAAGAAAGTCACCAAATATGAGGTTCCAACCATATCACAGAAACATGAGGACAGAGCACACTGGAGAGTCACATTGGGCAAAGATGGAACCGGCTTTTAGCAGATCACATTCAGGTCAACTATTTTAATATCTAAGATACTATTTTTTCCCTCGTGCTCTTAGACAACAATTATTCCTTAAAACTGAAGAACAGTGTACAGACAAAGAGGCTCTTCTAGGAAACGTTGCTCAATAACAAGATAAGAAAATGCTTGAGTGCCAGTGTCATCTAAGGCTGATAATAGTGTCTCTCGTACTTCTCTTATTTTATTTTCTTATAGGCCGGATCAATTAAATTAAACCAGCTCTTTGCTCAACAGCTTGAGATGTGTTGTTAATAATATCTCTGCTCTCCTTCAGTGGAATGACGGGCTCAAGAGTGAATGTGTGTGGCGTTTTCCTTCAGGAGTTGGGTGTGTGCCGTGGGAAAGAGCTAAGAAGAGATAGGTAGCATGGAGAAAAGAGTAGAAGCTGTTCATTTTGGAGGAATGTTGGGAATGCTGGTGATGCCTAAACAGTAAACAGCAAATGAGCCTGAAGTAAGGGTGCATATGACCCTGGACATGCCCGGGCCAGCTGGGCGTGATGCTGCAGCCAAGATGTCACAGCCCCGAGGATGCCTCTGTCCCCAATTTTAACACCAGCGACACAGCATTTGTGTGCAGCCCGGCCAAGACTTCAAGTTAACAAACTGTTTAAAAACATCCTCACTTCTCATTGGTAAACACCATGAGTACTAATATATATTGAGAAAATTAGTGTTTTCATGCAGTGTTTTCTGGTACATTACCTAAACTCAATGCACAACTCACACTTGGCGTTTCATTGCTAGCTAGCATTGGATCGCAATGTTTCACCACCAACTATGGGTGTCGCAGCAATAATTTGACAGGTGATAAAAAAAGAATAAGCTCTTTGGTGCAATTTTTATAGTCTATTCTCCACAGTCTCAGTCATTGGAGTGGAAGAAATGAAGACATACAATTTAACCAGTATGTTTACATGCATCCAATAGATATTTTTCTTTGGAGATTAATTGAATTACACCTATAAAATACTTATATTGTATACTGATCAGTCCTGAGATGGTTTTGAACAATTAGGGAAATATGTTTTCATTAGTAATAAAAAAATAACTACACAGCTGAGCAACATTGAATGATATCCTGAACGCTCTCCAATAATTTTTGCAAACACATTCTTTTGTGAGACTTTATATAAATCATAACTTTACTGAAGTACTTAACTCTTAAAATCTCAAATTCTAAATGGAAAGAAATCTTGTCTCAAAACCATACACAGTATGTACAGCCATGGTAGGACATAAATATAGTAGAGAAAGCAATGAATTTGGTAGGGTGAAATTGGCCTGGTTTTTGTTGTTTGTTTTTTAATTTTGTTGTTATAAGTTGTGTTACCAGTTCCTAGTCTCTCCAAATCTTAGTTTCTCCATCTGTCACTTGTGTGTTAGGGTCAGAAAGGGACTGAACCTGAGCAGGGAATCCCCACAGAAAATAATACTTGGACGTAAATTTGGTTTAGGTGGAATTCAGGTGGAGGTGTGCTGGCTAAATGTTCAACAACTGGCTCCAAAAGAAAGGAAGAAAGAAGGAAGGAAGGGAAGGAAGGAAGGAAGGAAGGAAGGAAGGAAGGAAGGAAGGAAGGAAGAAAGGAAGGAAGGAAAGAAAGAAAGAAGGAAGGAAAGAGGGTAGAAAGGAAGGAAGGGAAGAGAAAAAGAAGTCCAGGCTTGCAGTGTTTGTCAATTTCTCCAGTATAAAATCTCCCATGATGGCTGGTTTCAAGAAAGCAATGTGACATCCTTGACCATGGAGCTGGGAAAAACACGCAGGGCTGGATCGCCTGAACAAGTGCCCCCTGAGTAGAGTGTGGTGTTACAGCCCCACCCCACCATTAACAACGTTAGAGCAATTAATGCAGTTGGTGTTGTTTTTCACGTTCCAGTCAAATCAGGAACATTAATTGCACATAATATTATGGCTTAACATTGATTCATGTTTTACAGTATCATAGAAGTAACACATTAATATTTATAGCTATTAGTGCAATCATCACTTTGGCGTTTAGATCCACAAGCACTATATTTACTCTCAATAGCACTTGTTTATGTCCCTTAAAAAGCATTTTTGTGAAAAGTGCTTTTTTGTTTTTATTGTGGTGCACTCATGATTATATTGTTGTTGGGATATAATCTCAGGGAGTTGAGAAGCACTAGACCAGAGATTCCTAAGTTTCCTTACATGACGAGTATTTATAGGTTAAATTTCATGAGTGATACTGATATACACATGCTACTTTTCCACTAAATGCCTAGCCACCCACTCTGTTTACCATGAGGAGTGAAAATAAAAGCTAAAATGCTTTGAGGCCATTTATGAATACTGTATCTCTCATCCTCCTGTCCCCATCCCTATGTAAGTAGAGATAGTGTCTGTGATTTCCAGGGTTCCTTCCACCTGTATCATCTATGACCTCCCACTACCCACCCTGTAGGCAGGACTCTCTCTTCTGTCACCCCCAAGAATATCTGGGGCCACATACTACCAGCAAAGCAGGGAGAGCCCAGGAAAAGGCCAGTCGGGACTGCCTGGGAAGGAAGCCCAGGTGTCCTGGGGTCCTGGTGACCCAGCTGACCCCCTGGAGAACCAAACCTCCAGATGGGGTCGGCTGGATCCCAAAGCCTTCCTGCGCCAGTCACTGGATGCCTATCTATGTTCACCCAAGGTTGGGCCCATGTAGACACTGGGAACAGAGAAGGTAAGCCCTTATCTCACTAATGAGACTGATTCAAGCCCAAGTCAGGCTAAAGGATGCATGCAGCCCCCCACCCATTTTCCCTCAATAGAAGGCATAGGACAGGGTCAGGGTCCCCATTTGATTTTGGACCATGTCCAGCAGACATTGCAAATTCCACCCACACAGAATCCAAATATGTCTCTACATTAAAAAAAAACAAACACTGAGAACATGCAGCTAGTTTAACAACCACACCAGCAATAATAAAAACACAAGAAGGAGCTATGTATTGTCCCCTTTTGTGCCCAGCTGTTCTAAGGGCTTCACAGGACTGTTTCACTGAGTCCTTGCAGAAAACTAGCACGGTCACCCCTGGGAACACTCAAGGGGGCAGGTGAGGCACCACAAAGGCAACAGGGTGATCAGCACAGCCAGGATAGACCAAGAAGCACATACCTCACAGTCCCTGGGAAGAGGACTCCAACCCCCTCTCAGTAAGAGCTGATATAAGGTTGGTCGTCCACCTTCCTCCCCCAACTTACTGTGTGAGCTGTTTGGCCACTGGTAAGAAGACAACCCAGAAAGGGCAAAGCACACAGCAAAATCTGCAACCAAACAAGGTGATTTCTGTGGGGCGCCCACAATCCCCTGTGTTCTTTTGAGGCGGCAACTCTAGGATGAAGGACTCAAACACTGTCACTTTCTTTGCAGGTGCGAAGATGAGGTAAAGGAAGGCAAAATCAACTTTCTTTCTGTTTAAATATATGTTCCATGCAGCTCTAAATTGAGCGTGAATGCAATAAAACCATCCAAGTGGAACTTTACTTCGATATGTAGTTCAGAACACGGCTCAGAGAATGAAGCACTTGCTCAGGGAAGACTCAGCTTTCTCCGTGGCCCGGTTAAAACCAGAAATAGCACTGCTAACTGTTACGGCTAAATCTTGACATTTTTCTATCTCATCTTTTGCCACTTCTCACAATTATTACAAAGACCACACAGATAATTAAGAGATAGGGAATAATTAGATAATGAAGTGAAAAATCAATTATTTTTTTTTCAGCTAATTGCAAAAATATAACCATTTCTGGTCCCGAATTATTCACACTAGCCAACTGCACGAATACCAGGAAGTGCCAGAAACTCAGCAGTGATTGTATCGTGCTCACCAAACCAGGTACAAGAACCCTGGTGTCCTCTCATTCTCCCTCTAAACTTCAAGAAAATATTTTTATCAATGACACATACATAGTCTGAAAACTCAAATTACCTTATGACAAAAACAGTGTGTCCTGTGTCTAAGTTCCCTGTCACTCATTACATTCCCCTTCTCATATTTTTTTAAAATGTATTTTATTGATTTTTTACAGAGAGGAAGGGAGAGAGATAGAGAGTTAGAAACATCAATGAGCGAGAAACATCGATCAGCTGCCTCCTGCACATCTCCCACTGGGGATGTGCCCGCAACCCAGGTACATGCCCTTGCCCGGAATCGAACCTGGGGCCTTTCAGTCCGCAGGCCGACGCTCTATCCACTGAGCCAAACCTGTTTCGGCTCCCCTTCTCATATTTATCGTCACATGAGAGGCCTGGTGCATGACATTTGTGTACTGGGGGGTGGGGGAGGAGGTGTTCCTCAGCCCAGCCTATGCCCTCTTGCAGTCCAGGACCCCTCAGGGGATGTCTGCCTGCCGAGGGGTCCTTAGCACTGCTGCAGGGGCAGGAGAGGTGGCAAGTGCAGCTTCTGGCTGAGTGGCACTCCCCCTGTGGGATGACCACCAGGGGGGCAGCTCCTGCATTGAGTGTCTTGTCCCCTGGTGGTCAGTGCATGTCATAGTGACTGGTCATTCTACCGTTCAGTCAATTTGCATATTAGCCTTTTATTATATAGGATTTCTAAATAACATACTTTCACTAGTCTTTCTTGATTTTTTTAACTTGAGTTTTAGCTGACTTCCTATTATGGGGAATTATGGAGGATCTAGCTTCTTTCCATATTACCCCCCTCCACACACACACCTTATATAGGCCTTTCCTCCCCTTATAAACCCAATATTGTGCAGGATTTGAGCAGGTTGATATTTGAATAGAGGAAGTTACATTTCATGACAACGTAACTATCATTCACAGCAGAGCCATGTGGTACCAAGCCTTCTTTTCCTTCCTTATGCAACTTTTTTGTTTTCCCAGACTTAATCAATTTGCTATTTCATTGCATTAGTTTTTGCATATTTATCACTAATTTATTGCTAAACTCTGTGAGAAGTGTGAATCTCCTCTCATCATGCAAAAGGCATCAGGAGATCTGTCATTGTCCCCTTTTCTGGAAGACACCTGTTTTGCAGCCTTCCTTCCTCCTCCTCCGTGCCTGTGTCCCCGACTTCTCTCACTCTCACTCACTCTGGAAGTCCCTTTGTCCCCCTCCCTTTGAAGTCCCAGTTTCCTGAACCACATATCTCTGTCTCTCTTAGCTTTTTCCTCACTGATGAGGCATATCTCCCAGTAGCCCACTGATATTGTGGGTGGTAGATATAGTTACTGAGCAATTATCTGTTTGAAAATATAGTCAGTCTTGATAGTTTGTTTGGGTTAAAATTCTAGGGAGAAAATCATTTGTCCAATAAAATTGTGAAGGCAAATTTCCATTGTGCTGAGACCACACAGGGAGGAAGATGGAGCCAGTATAACGTAGCCGGGGGTTTGGGGCCCAGAAGGGACATTCAGTGTGCAGGGACACAGCCTAAACCATGGAGTAGAGATGATAAGGGCTCAGGTACCAAGAGTCACTGCAGGAAGTAGATTCAAAATCTAGCTAGGGATTGCAGATATGGGAAGCAACACCAGACAAATGAGATGAAAGGAATGTCTCAGGAAGCTGGTTGACTAGGGTTGCATGGGCAGATGGGGAATAAGGAGGGCCACAAACCACAGGTTGGGGGTGGGCATCCAAACATTCATGCACGTCAAGGAGTGCCTGCACCTGCCTCTCAGGGCAAAGCTGGCACTGTATGCCAGGTGTAATCTGAAGGGCCAGAAGGCTGATCTGTGCAACTGTGGCTTCTTGCTGTTCCTGCCAAGGGGGCAGCCTGCAGATAACCAGGTGCTAGTTAGGCAGGGGTTAGGGTTTCGCTGGGGACAGGTGGACCAAGTTGTATGGCCATCAGATTTTCTCGTTAACTCAAATACATCATGGCTCCTCTGAGGGTGGTGACTTTTTGCTCCTTTGTGCCCCCTTCAGGCAGACATTGGAGCAGACTATTCTGGCATGTACAGAGCATGCCAGGGCAACTGGATCAGAGACCTGGAGAATGAGCTGGGCTGCAGACTAGGATGGAATGTGAATTGACAGGTGGCCCCATCACAGCAACATGATACTTTAAAAATAAACTTAGTAAGCTAATGTGCAAAGATTTGCCAAAATACAGTTGTCACGATAAAAAATGGTAAGAAGGACTTGAGACCCATTTCTTGACATTTCACACATCTCTGAAGCCCTGCTTTAATTGAGTGAGTGTGTTCCCATTTAAAACTTCAAGGTTTAATGACCCAAAGAATAGAAATTGATGAGGAAAGACATGCCACCCCTAATTTTAAAATGTATTTGTCATCACAATCATTAATCTTTCTAAGATTTTCTTCCTCAGGGGGGAAAAGCAGAATTTAAAAAATAGCAGTTCTTCATCCTGGCCTTTCATCACTCATGCACTCATTCACGTGTTAATTGGCTCCACAAGCAGTTATGTGCCTGGTGGGGATGAGAGTTGGGGGACACATGGCCCCTCTCCTTCATGAATCCCTAGCTCAGGATGGGTCTGCAGGAAGCCACAGTGCACACTGATAAAGTGTGGGCAGTGTCAGCACAGAGCAGGTGTCAGGGTCAAAGCCTGGCTGGATAGGGGACAATACCTGGATCTTTGATTGACCTTCTCTCACCCCAACCCCTTCTTTTCACAAAGGGTCCCCCAGGGCCTGCTGGCTCTGTCCATAGGGCCAAGCGTCCTTTGCTCAGCCCACCTTCCTAGAACTCACACTCTTTAAGTTCTGACCTCCTTCTTGTTTCTTTGTCCCCCTGGAGCCCACCTGCTGGCTCCTTCTCTCAGCTCAGCAGCCCCTTTCTGTTCTCTGGAGTCCTGCAGGATCCCACCTTCTGGTGTACTAGGATTGTACTAGAGATCGTGCCAAAGATGCTCATTTGAGGACTGGCCTTGGCCTTCTGGCCAGGTTTCCAAGTTCCAAACTTCTCTGGGATCAGCTCAGTCCACATTTCCTCAGCCCAATCCAGAATCAGTGAGATGGCTGAGCTCATGCCCCCACATCTCCATGCTACCTTTCAGCTGGTCCTGTACTCAAGGACAAAGCCAGCAATTAGATAGATGTCAATAAAAGGAATACTTCTCATCAATGAGGGATTGAAGGAAAGGTCTTCTGCTCTCTCATTGGCATTGATAGAGAGCCCACTGTGCACCAGGTCCTATGGCGGTGTTAGGCCTAATCATAATGGAGAGGAAAAGGCCTCCCCGACATGGACTCACTGTCCAGGTGAAAGACATATACCAGATGAGTAAACATGCAGATGAAGAGATCCCACAACATGCCAAAGTGTTATGAAAAGTATCAGACTTTGGACCCAGAGACCCAACTTTGCCACTTACCTCCTGGGCATCTCCGCGCAATTTCACTTCTTGACACTTCCATTTTCTTATCTGAAAAGTAAAAACAACAAAGTCACGTTCACTGAGTATCATGAGGATTAAATGAAAGAATGGAGTTAAAACAATGGTTACACAGAACCCAGACACGGTAAGTACTCAAAAATGCTATAAATGTTATTACTAATAGCTATAATTAGTAATCAAGTGCATATCTGCCTGCTCTGTGTCTCCTAATTCAAAAAGGGATTATGAAGTTAAATGAAAAATCTGAGGTGCAACTGACTGCTTCTGAGAGGACTCCTGAAAGTATCCTCAATGTTGCTGTGCTAATTAACACAAGTGCATGGAGACAGGGGCTTGGTGTAGACGCTGTGAGACAGGATTCTGGAAGATGGGTGTGGGTGTCTCTCCCTGCTGCGGCCGTCTACTTCACCACTGGCAGCCCTGGGGGTCTTGGCCCTGTTGGGGTCTAGAAACAGATATAAGACTTTCTTTCCAGCCTCTCTGGGCTGAACAGGAATCGGCATTGAGGACTCTGCAACGTTCAGAGACTTGAGGGTCTGGAGAGAGGTCCCTGGGTGAAGCCCCACAGAGTCTGGCAGGTGGTTGGGTTCTCTTGGCCCAAGGAGCTAAGGAAGAAGTCGAAGCTGGTGTTCACTCCTGAGAGGGTCTGAGGGGGTCAGGGCACAGAAGGTTCTCCTGGGTTGGACAGGCTACTGCTCAAGGCCAGAGGTGACCCTTGAGTTGCTCCCTAACAGGTTGTCCATGGCTGTACCAAGAAGCATAGCAAATAACAATCCTGGGGGACAGGGGAAAGACCTTTACCAGAGCACAGGTGGGAGCACCTGGAAAGGTGTCTGATCAAACTTCTGTCAGAGATAAGTCCAACACAATAATTATTTCTTATAGCAAATACCTCATTTTCTGCCTAAAAAAAAGCACTAGCTAAATTGGAGTAGAGAATGGTCACTGCTAAGAACCAAATGAGTGCCCTGGTAGATGGAGAAAAAAAGATCTTTCAAAGCACAGGGCAAGGAAACATTGAGAAAGGAGAGTAGAGGGTAGATCCAAGGGAACCTCCAGCTGAAAAGTAAGAGTCGCAGATAGAAAATGAAAGAAACAGATGGAGAAGAGACAATTGACAAACAAAGAGTGCAAAAACTAAAGAGAGACTAGAGTCTACAGACTTAGGAAGCTATGCTGAATAAAGACACATGCCAGGAATAGTTAGGGATTATTCCCTACATGACAAGAATAAAGAGAAAAATCTATAAACCTTCAGATGTAGATTGAAGGAAGAAGAATCATACTGGAATCAATTTCTTATCTGGAGCATTGAAAGCCAGAAGATGATAGAATTATGGACTCTGTGAGGGAGTGTGGGATGCAAGAATAGTACAGCACTGTGGTGTTGAGGTGAAGGAAAGATAGTTGCAAATATTTGGGTCACTTTCCTTGGGAAATACCCAAGGAAGCATTGGTGAGCAGTGAATCTTGAGATAAGCAAGCAAACAAACAGATAAACACACATAGATGCATATAAATGGTGATGATAACTTATCTGGGAATGACAAATACAAGTGCTAAGTAAATATTTTTGAAATCAAAGAGACATATAATAGTCCAGAAGTAAAAGTATTGACTCTACAAAATCTAAGTATTAGTATGGTGGGGACAGGGAAGCAGAAGTCATGTCATCTGAGGGGGTTGATAACCTGCAGAAAACAGGCATGAAGTGCTCCCCTGCTCTCCCCTGACTGAGATGATCCAGGTATTGGAGGCCCACAGGAATGGGTGTCTCAGTGGGAAAATAACCTGGGATCTTGTTGTCCTAGTATATGAAGCAGTATACGATGGATTATGCATTCCACGAAGAAAGGACATCATTAATAATGCTACCAAGAAGCTAGCCAGATGGTAGGAGGCACAGAAGCAATACCTAGTCAAACCAACAAGGAGAGAAAGGGAAAAATAAATAACAACAACAACAACAAATACATGTTTAAATTGAAGAAATAAAACCAAGTCGTTAGCCATTCCACTAAATGCAACAGACTTACTCTATTAAAAGACAGATTCTCAGATTGGATTAGCAAAAAATCCCTAGGGTATATACTGGGCCCAAGAAACATACCTGAAATAATATAGTAAAGAAAGGTTGAAAATAAAGGAATGCCTAGAAATGCCAGGTAAATGAAAGACAAAAAAGGAGAAATTAAAAAATAAAAAAGAAAGTAAAGGAGATTGGAATGACAGTTTCCATATCAGGTAAGAAGAAACATAAGGTGAAGTGTAACATTAAGTAAGAAAGGGGCTGACAACATATCATAAAAGGCACCATTCGCAAAGAAAATATAAAAATGTATAAGTGACCCTTCGTCTCACACCCAAAGTGCATAGGATGGAGGATGGGCAGGTTCAGTCACAGGGACTTGAGCCTTCTCTCTGCATGTCACAGAGCTGAAAGTGCCAACGGATTATTTTCTGGCTGGAGTGAATAAATAATTTCTGATGAGGATCATTAAAGTTCAGGTACTTTTCTACCAAAAGATGAGCAGATTGGATAGTGATGGATAACTGAAGAGCTATCATAAAAGGCACATTCACAAAGCATGGTCCTGGCAGGTCGCGATAAATATTGGCTGTTATCAAATAGCACATTAGCAGGTGAGCTGTAATGAAGGCGGTGATTGCTGTGTGGCCGTGACTTGTGTGTGCCCGTGTTTTCCCAGCTGTAGTGGAGCCTTTAGAGATGAACAATTAGTGAGTGGAATTATCTTATTGACTCACACCCTCAGGTCAGAATGGCATGTATGTGTACAGAAGCACAGCCTGTCTTTATTCTAGATGGCTCCATGGTCCACAGAACAAGAACAAAGGGTTATATTTCAAAGATGAGTTTTTCTAAGAGACATATAAGCCTTCTAATCCACCTGCTTCTAGAATTGTGAACAGGCAATATCAAACCATATGTAAGAAGCAAAATAAATATTAAATGTGCATCCCTCCTCCATGCTGTCAACAAAGGGCCTGGGAGGACCAACAGAAAGAGATGAGGATGGGGTGGTTGCAAGTGGGAAAAGGGAGAGTAAGACAGAGATATGGTGGGGGAGCCGGCTGACCTCTCAGGGATACCCCCCCCCCAGAGGCCCTGGGGTCATCTTCTCAGGGAGGCAGCCTTGCCCCAAGGGCAGGAGGGCTCCTATCATCATGCTGACCTGAGTTTGCTATTGGCTCTGGAAACCTGTGTGGTCCTACAAGGGTATTGAAAGGTGGTGAGCTTTCATTTCCTCTAATAAAATAACAGTAAGTATTTCCCAGGCTTGGGTGAAGATCAACTGTGTTAATTCAGATGTGATGCTTAGCACAGGACATACTCAATAGATGGTGATGATGATGATAATGGCAACATTGGTGACAATGGTGATGGCCATGACTACTATTAATACAGAGCAGATGGATGGGCCCCAGACTACTGCTCTTTGCACTGGACAATAGTTTTTTCTCTTGAGAGGGAGTAGGATAGAGATGAGTGAGAAAAGCTCTGAAGGTGGGGAGAAGTCACAGGTGTGGGGGCTCAGTATCTGGCCACCTGCTCCCTGGTGGCAGCTGGCTCCATCCTACCCTCACATGGTGCAGTTCCTGGACACTGTCCCTGCAGAAGGCCTTGTGGCCAGAAGACCTCTGCCTCCTCTTCCACCTGAGAAACAGCATGGTGGTGCCTGGGGCTGCCTCCCTGTCCCATGGTCAAATGATATTTCCCTCCCATGAGGGAAAGGACCCTGCTTGCTAGTCAGGAAAAACTGGCTACCATGCAGAAATGACCATTTCTTTAAAGGTAAAGGATGGCGGACCAAGGCTCTTTTATTCCACTGAAAACTCTTTAATGCTACATGGGCATAAAGATATAAAAGCCGAACTCTGCACAGTTCCCGAGAGCCCCTTTTAAAACTGATTTCTCCGGAGGCCTTGACTGGTCTCCTACTGCATGCAGAGTGCAAGGGCATTCAGAAGAGCACGCTTCACAGAGAATGAAGTGCAATATTTATAAGTTACACAGCAGTTTGCCTGGTGGGGCGGCTGACTTGCCTCCATCTTTTCTGACCTCTGTTTTCTTCCTTCTTTCTATACTGTTCTTTAAAACAAACTACAACCAAGACCAGAACTCCTGCTCCCAAAACAAAGCCAACAAAATTAAAATGAAAAGTAATCCTTCTATTGAGGAGCCAAGATCAGAGAGCGCCCTGCCCTTCACTTGGTTTCCTTGATGTGCCACACAGCACAGAAGGTCCCAGTGCTAATAAGCAGTCCTACGTGACAGCCTGGCAGCCCTCAGACTGAAGGCTCCCTTCAGAAACAACCATCCTGGCCACAATTTCTGAATTGCCTCCACCATGCTGCAGGAGACATTCGAGCTTCAGGTTGGACTGGTGGCATCTTCGAGGGAGCCTGCAGGGATAAGAGCAGACACACAGAGAGAAGAAACAGAGAAAGGCACCCGCCAGGCTGGCCAGGGGAAGGCCCAGCAGGTGTGGGAGCTGGTTGTGCAGGGGGCAGTGAGAAACTGAAAAATTTCTGTTTTCAGAAACTGACAGCTCAAAATTCATTATTTGGCCCTAAGACTATTTTTTGCAGCCAGTTTATCATCCATTGGACATGATGTGACTAAGCCATGAAACAATTATAAATATCACTCTTTTCCCCCAGCCAGAATCTATCTCCCCTCTTTCTAGTTGTCAGCAAACGAGGGCCTGATTTCTCTAATTTGGCTTCTGTCTCTTCATCAAACTCATGAATGAGGTTCAATCCCGTCAACCCACAAGACATTTTGTCTGCCCACACCTGGTACCTGTGCTATAGTACTTGTAATTGTGTCTCTCTGTGTGGGATAAAAGTGCCCAAGCATATTCTCTGTACATGCGACAATAATTCTACCATCACATCATGCCTGCAGTACTATGATCATCCAAGGACTCTAGTGAATAGGACTGATCAACTTTGGCTCTGGAGAAGGATGCGATTTTATGTAATGACTGCTAGAAATAGAAATACTATATGTCTACTTGAGTGTGTGAACAAATGATTCAAGAAAAACCAGTCACACTTCTCTGAACAGAACTTCATGACTATCTACACTGGTGTGTACAGACTCTGAGCGAAGTTGGGCTTCCTTCCCTTTTTCAGAAGTGAGAAGGCTGAACAAGAGGCATACAAGTGTTGGTCAGCATTAGCATGAAAGCTGATAAGGACCAGAATTTGGGTTGGGTGGACTTCTCTGTTCCCTATGCCTGCTGGCCTATTCCCCATCATGGCTCTACTCTGGATCCCAGGGACTACATTCCCCAGGCTCCCTTGTCTTCCCACCTGGGGATGGGGCCCACCTAAACAGTGCCTGTACCCCAGGATTAGGGATTCTGCTTCTGTTGAGAGTCCAGATTCTGGCTTAGGTAACACCACATACCCTCTGTTAGGGGCTGAGTTGTGTCTCCCAAACAGACATATTGAAGTCCTAATCTCTCCCACAGCCTCACTTCAGAATGTGACCTTGTTTGAAAATAGGTCAGTCAAGCTGATGTAGTGAGTTAGATGAGGTCATTAGGGTGGGCCCCAATCCAATGACTGGTGTTCTGATGAGAAGAGAAGAGACACAGAGACACAGGTAGAGAGGGAAGACGCCATGTGACAACAGAGGCAGAGACCAGGGTGATGCACCTACAAGTCAAGAACACCAAGGATTGCCACCAACACCAGAAGCGGGAGGGAGGCTCCATCTCAGCCTCAGGAGGAACCAGCCCTGAGAACCCCTCATCTCAGGCTCTGGCCTGGAGAGCTGTGAGGCTATATATTTCTGTTGTTTAAGCCGCATGCTCGGTGGTACTTTGTTTTGGTGACCCCTGGAAACTACTAGAGTGGTAGTTTGAGCTTGTGAGCCGTTTGATCCACGTTAATTCCTCTGTCCACACTGAGTGTACTAGGTAAGGACACAGGCACAGGAGTCACAGACAGTGCATGAACCTGAGCCGATTCCTAACCTACTCTTCATCTTGGTTTTTTTTTTTCTGCTTGCTGATTTTTTAATCTTTATTTTTTATTAGCACAGAGGGATAGCAATAACAACCCCAGACAGGGCTGCATGAAGCCTGGGTGCAGTTGTCAGTGTGACATGCTTGTCATAGGGAACTAGGAAAGTGGTGGGCTTCCATGGTGGCCCCGCCCAACAGCCTGGGCGTCACCTGGGAGCCTCGGGGTTCTGTAGATGCTATGAATCAGAAAGAAACCCCAGGCGCACACAGCAATCTGCCTTAACACGGCCCCTGGAAAACTCTGGGGCAGTCAAAGTTTGGGGGGACCTGGTTAAAATAGCTTCTCAATTAAGGTGGGCGACTCCAATAAATGCTAGCTGTACATCATTGTTTCAAGACCCCTAAGAAGTTAGAGTCTCGATTCTTAGGAGATCCACCCGCCCTTCTGGGGGCCAGGGAGGGTGGATGCTGGGTGCTGAGGTCCCACCTCCTCAGACCCCTCTTCTAGGTGGGCCAGGAGGTGCCCAGACTGCACTACAGGGTCCCCCAGGACTGCTTCCCATCCAGCAGCATGGAGCCCTGTGCATCACTTGGGTCTCAGAATTCCAACCCGTGTAATCTGCAAAAGGACAGAGGCAAAGGTTGTCTAGCAAGAGTCCAGCCTCCACGTGGACTGACCAGAGGGGATATTTAGAGGAGCCTCCCGGCGTCTGGCTGCAGGAACTTCAAAAACCACAGTCAGCTGGAGACGCTGCTCTCAGACACTCTGGAGCACACAGAGACTTTCAAATGTCATCCACCCAGAATCCAAGGCCCATCACCGTGATGTATTTACATAGACCTTCAGGCTTTCGATGAAAGCGTTTGATATACCATCCGAACCACCATGCAATCAAAGCAGCAAACACTCCTTCTGAATTAGCCGTTTTGGTGTATTATCCTAATAGAGTATTATTTTTAAACTACCACAATATTTTAATTACGTTCTCAGCATGAATCATTATGTACCTTAGTGAGAAAGCACTTCTGACTATAATTGCACGCCGGAGTCCCATGATATAGTCGAGGAATGTAAATCCTGAAGTGGATTGACAGACAGACTGCTGCTCACGCCTGCTCCCCACCAGCCCCTCTGTGAGGTGTAGCCTGAGTTTTCTCCTGGCCCGCCTCCTCTTCCTCCCCGCCCCGCCTCCTTGCCTCCATTCCACCATCTTTATGAAGCACCCAGCACATGCCAGTGATTCTCCTCAACTCCAGGGACACCAACAAAACGCCCTGTCCTCACAGGCCTGCGTTCTAGCACAGGAAGTGCATTGGGCCCATAAAGAAGTACCACCCTGCATAGCCTGCCGAATGGTGAAAGGTGCTACACAGAAACTGAAGCTGAAGGGAGTGGGGCCCTGGGATCGTGGGGGTCTGGGAGAAGAGCTAAAATTTGAAGGCAGGCCACCGGGAGCAGGCTGATGGAGGGGAGGCTGGAGCAGGCATCTGGGCTCAGAGCCGCACAGACCCTCGCTCCAACTCATGTATTGGGAGCGTGGCAGGCCTGCGTCCCCGATCCGGCTCACCCCCACAGACCCAGGGCTCGCTAGGACTGCTCTGTCAAAAGGCACTTGAGTGAATTTTCAAACACATGGGACGAGAACAGGATGGCTCTCCTGTATCATTACCCATTTCCCGTTGCATTTATGGGTGGATATTAAGGCACTTAAAGGACGGAGAAAATAGAGGCTACCATGTCTGTGCACGAAACGGTCAATGGCAGTTCAAACAGCCAGGCTGTAACTCCTGTGGTCTCTGGCGGTCATTCCAGCCAAATTACCTGACATTTCCTGCGGTAGATCTCGCCCGACACTCGAGTCAGACTCTCATGTGTTCCCAGAGCCACACCAGGCCCATTGGGAGACTCGGGGGCTGCTGACAGTGCTTTCTGGGCTGTTGCTTCAATGCAGCAACCAAAGTGGCAAGGCCTGTTCCTCGGAGGAAGGCTCACTCTTGTCCACAGCGTTGGGTTCCTGACTCCTGGTGGGTTTTAAACCCAGACAGGCCCCAGGGACACAGACGGAGGTCGTCCAGCAGCACCTGTCACCCCCTGTGTTCCATGAGTAACCACTTGTTAGACTAGCAGCTCTGTAAGGCCCGTCAATATTATGGAGTATCTCCATTTCTGGGGCGGCGGGCAGAGATGGAGAGAGAGAGAGCGCGCATGAGTGATGATGGTTGGACCATTTCTTAAGTTCCACATCACCGGGCAGTCTATAGCTTTAAAAGCCAATGTGATCAAAAGTGTGACAGGAGTCGTGCCAGCCACCCAAATCACCAGGCTTCTAGGCTGGGATGCTTCTGTGCCATCTGGGAGGACAAGCTGCATTCTAAGTGGTGATTGCAGGGTGCAGACACCCCGACCTTTTCCTCTTGCCTCCCCCCTTCTCCATGGAGCTTTCTGTAACTGGGGTTATCAGAGCGTGCGGGGGTGACATTAGCACAGCTGCTAAGTAGAAATGATGTGTCATGCCTCATTAATTAGAACAGCGCCTTGGTGGGATTTCCTGAGACGTGTCAGCAATTCCAAGAAATAGAAATATCTGGTTTTGTTCCTCTCCAGCCCTTTTTCTTCCCTTTTCTTCTTTTTAGTTTTCCATATTCAGGAGGACCACTTCTGGGAACTGCTAAGCTTTGACAAGGTTGAGCTGTGCCCCTTTGGTCTTTTGTATCGACAGTGCCCCCTCACCCACCCCGCAGGTTCCACAGTGTGGAGGGGGGTACACCTGGCCCCCCATCCTCTTCTGCACGCTCTCTCCACTTTTCCCCCCACAGTTGAGACCAGGAGATCCACTCTAGTCCCTGTCTAGTCCATCAAACCCCTAGTTTTAGGCAAACAGCTAACTCACTTCCCTACGTTATTTTGCTGACCGTGCTTACTAGATCCCCTTCCATTTATAAAGTCCGCCTGCAAGTGGAAGAAGAGTTGGAAGCACCGAGGCATGTTGGGTCTCTGAGTGGCCACTGTCTTATGCCTT
This sequence comes from Myotis myotis, assembly GCF_014108235.1. Classification (NCBI taxonomy): domain Eukaryota; kingdom Metazoa; phylum Chordata; class Mammalia; order Chiroptera; family Vespertilionidae; genus Myotis; species Myotis myotis. Next base: position 27,780,465 of record NW_023416335.1, read on the forward strand.
ATTATGACTAATCTAATAGGTGAGGGTCAGCCTGCCCCTCTCTCTGACTCCCTGGAAATCCCACCTCTGAGCTAAGAATCCTCATGCTTCCCTGCCCTTTCAGGCTGGGAACCTTGCATATTTTTGCATTAAATGGATGATAACAGATGGGCAGTGTCTTGAGGGTGTGGGCCCTGCAGCAAAAATACCGGGGCTGAAATCCTGACTCGACCACTTCTTACTGCCTGGCTTTTAGGTTACTTCACCTTTTCACACTGTTTCCTCATCTGCACAATGAGAACAACAGTGCTGCTCACAGAATTGCTAGGATATTAGATGAGCTGGGCAGAAGGCCTGGCCAGTAGTAAGCCTTGATAATTATTGGCTGTTATTAGTTTTATAAATGAGTGGGGCATTAGGGGCCCAGCAGAAAGCCCTTAGCTCTGTCCTTTGGACCTAGTGTGAGTTTTATCACCTCTCACAGCCCTAGTTGTAAGATTTCAAACAGGAAGTGTGGCTGGGACAGCAGCCCAGGGGGCCAGGAATTGAAAAAGAACACGGGTTTGGGGGAGGAATGGGACGTGTGGCCCTGGAGCAGGCCAGCTTGTTTCCTGGAGCACCTCAGTGTCCTGGTGCCTGGGCCGGGGTCTGGGTGCTCCTGCTACCCTCCATCCCCGGAGCCCAGGCCTCCTGCTGCGCTTGCCTGGAGAGACTTGTGTGAGGCCTGGGATCCTAGAATAGCTGAGACTCAGGGAGGGCAAGTCATAGGCTCAGTGACTTGGGTAGTCAGCAACCAAGCCACCTGAACAGGGCCGGATAGTTCCATCTTATCTTTAAATTTCTACAAGACAACTTGGCTCTTAAAATATTTAATTAAAAAAAACACTAAATGATTTATATGAAGAAAATTGCAAAGCTACTGGAGGGCATAAAATAAGACAAATAGAAGGAAAGGATTTCAGGATAAGTAGATTCTGTGACAGGAGACTCAAGAGCAGAAAGCTGTCACTTCTCCATAAGATGCTCTGTACCATTTAATACACTTAACACAATGCCACCTTTCAAAGAGCACAAGGAGGATTTTCTGAACTAAATATATCAAGTCTGAATTTCATATGAAAAAGTAACTAAGCAAGAATAGTCAGAGAGTTTTTAAAAATTAAATGTAATAAAGAAATCACTAGGCTTTCCATGTTAAACACTGAAATATTTTGAAAGCTACACTAATCAAAGCAGTATGATATTGATGCAAAAATAGACAAAGGATCAAAAAAAGTCCAGAAACAAAACTAAATATAGTCAGGACTTACTATATGATAAAGACAGCATTTCAAGTGTAGAAGATCAGTTTTTGCAGTGAACGACTTGGCCTAGTTGGGGGGGAAAAAAGGTTGGATTTCTACTTCACCCTATACACCCATTCAAATTCAAGATGGAATGATATATATGTGAAAAATGAAACTATCTGAGGTGTCATATCCAAGAATTCTTGTCTATTCTTACAAAAAAAAATTCTAGAAGAAAAATAGAGAATTTTTTTCATATTTGAGTGAGACCCAGAATTCATAAAAAGATTTCCCCTACATATAATTTTCCACCTTTTACAAACAATTTGTTGAAATTATTAATATACAATAAACCCACATAAATAAAGTGTACAATATGATAGCTTAAACACTCATGTGCACCTATGAAATCATCACCACAATCAAGACAATACACATCCATCACATTCACGTCCAATGTTTCCTCATGCCCTTTGTCATCCATCCCCAACCTCTCCCGTCTCTCTTCTCAACCTTCCCCAGCAACTGCTGACCTGCCTTCTGTCACTAGACTAGTTTGCATTTTCTAGAATGTTGTGTAAATGGAACAATATAGTATATATGCTATTTGTCTGGTTTCTTTCACTCAGTATAATAATTTTGAGATGTGTCCATGTCGTTGTGTGCATCCTAAGTTTGTTCCTTTGTATTCCTGAGTAATATCCTACTGTATAGGTGTACCAAAATGTGTTATCCCTTCATCTGTTGATAGCCATTTGGGTGCTTTTCCATGTGGGGCTATAAGATGAAGCTGCTATGAACATTGTGTGAAAGGTATTGTGTGAATATATGTTTCATTTCTCCTGGTAGATACCTAGGAGTGAAATGGCTGGGTCATATTGTAAGTTGTTTAACCTTTAAAGGACTCGCCAAAGTGTTTTTCAAAGTGGCTGCCCTATTTACATTCCCACCAGAAATTTGTGAGGATTCCAATTTCTCCACATCCTCATCAACCCTTGTTATTCTCAGTCTATGTGATGATGGCTATCTTGGTGTGAGGTGGTATCTCATTGTGGTTTTGATTTGCATTTTTTTTTTGATGACTAATGATGTTATACATCTTTTCATGTGCTCACTGGCCATTTATCTCTTCTTTGGTGAAAAATCTTTTCAAGCCTTTTGCCCATTTTAAGAACTGGGTTATTTGTCCTTTTATTATTGAGTTCCAAAAGTTCCTCATATATTCTGGATGCAAGTTCTTTATCATATACATGATTTGCAAATATTTTCTCCCAATCTGTGGCTTTTCTTTTCATTGTCTTAAGTGTCCTTTGAAATGCAGAAGTTCTTAATTTTGATTATGTTCAATTTATCATTTTTTCTTTTATGGATCATCCTTAAGAAGCCTTTGTATCACCTTTGATAAAAATTTTGGAAAAATTTGAATTACAAAAAGGAATAGGAACAAAGAGAAAAGACAAATGACTAACTAGATAAAAACATTTGAACTCATAAAGTACTAACCTATCTAATAGATAAAGAACTTCTACAAATCAATAAGCAAAAGACCAGCAATGTGACAGAATAAAGGGCCATGGGATACAAGGACACAGTTCACAGGAAATGAAATACAAATGCCTCTTACACATAAAGCTCCCAACTTTACTCATAAAAATAAAAACACAAATTAAAACTATAGTGAGACACCACAGCTTCCCTCTCAGGTTGGCAAAGATTGGATAACACCCTGGTTGAGAAGGATGTCGGATGGGGGAAATGGCATTCTCTGACCAGGCCTAAGGGAGCACAAATTGGGCAGAATCTACAGAGAGCAATTTGGAAAGTTCCCATCAAAAAAATGCACATTTAAAAAACATTTATATATTTTTATTAATATCAGAGGGGAAGGGAAGGGAGACAGAAACATCAATGATGAGAGAGAATTGTTGATCTGCTGCCTCATGCACACCCCCTGCTAGGGATTGAGCCCACAACTCCAGCATGTGCCCTATCCGGGAATGGAACTGTGACCTCCTGGTTCATAGGTTGAGACTCAACCAACTGGGCCATGCTGGCCAGGCCACATTCCTTTTGATGCAGAAATATCACTTCAGGAAATTTTTCTTTTATAGATGCTGACTCATGTGCAGACTATATGTGTTCAAAGATATCCATTGCAGCATTGACTACAATGTAAATTATTAAAAATAATCAACAAAGAGCAGGCTGATTAGGTAATTTGTGGTAATCCATACAATCAAACAATGGAGTATTGTTGGTGGGGAGGGTCTTCCTCTTTCCTGGGCTTATGGTTCAATGTGGAGTGAGTCCCATTTCTGGGTCCCACGCCAGAATGTAAAGAGAAAGGGTATTTTTGAGTTTTGTGCATGTATTTCCCACTCAAAAAATAAATAAAGCAAAGAAAGAAGAGGAAAGAATGGAAATCAGCATTCAGGTAGTTCTTTCACTGTGAGCTAGCTAATTAAAGAAAATGTACAATTTATTGAATACCTACTTAGGCCAGGCACTTTCTTTTAAGCCTTACAACAATTCTGAAATAAGTGTTTATTCTTATACATAGTGCTGAGAGCCCAGGTTCAGAGAGGTAAAACATTTGTTCAAAGTGGCACAGGCAGGAGGAATGTACTTGGCATACAATCTCTGTTTTCCTACACTGAACCCCTCCCAGGAAGTTTCAGTCTGAAATGCAATTGCTCAGAAATGAATGATTGATGGAGTCATCTTATTGTGTAAGTCACCAACTATGAGAGAAGTCCTTTCTAGTAACTCCCTAGTCTTATGAATACATCAGAAGGCGTTATGATAAAGCTCCCAAACGTATTAATTACAAATTGCCCAACTGGAGGATTTGTCTGAATTGGTCTAAAATCCTTCCATAGCAAAAGAAATATAACTTGAAGTCAGGATGAGTATAGATGGTCCTGCAGGTGAGTAGATTCCCCAGAAACAGTCTACTTGCTGGGTGACACACACAGGTTAGATTGCAGTGTTTATTTGTTTTGGTGGGATTTGTTATAATGAAATCTTTTAATACCCACTTCTGTGCCCTGGTTGATGTGGCGATTAAGAAAAAGCTTCTTGCATTGGCCAGTGTGGCTCAGTTGGTTGAGCATTGTCCTATGCACCCAAAGGACGCCAGTTCAATTCCCAATCAGGGCCCATGCCCAGGTTTGGGATTTGATCCCTGGTCTGGGTGCATGCAGGAGGCACCTGATCAATGTTTTCCTCTCACATTAATGTTTCTCTCTCACTCTTCCTTTCCCTCTCCCTTCCTCTCTCAAAAGTTGATTTAAAAAAAAAAAACATTAAAAAAAAAGAAAGAAAAAGCTTTTCACTGTTCATTATTTAAATTAGCAGGTGGTAGGCGGCAGGAAGACAGTGTCGACCCACAAGCAAAGAACAATGCCACTGAGAGTTCACACCACGTTCCTCCTGGTCTGAGATCAAAGTATGACCAACTTTGGGGGTCTGCATGCCACCTTGGGGGGTGCTTCTCAGTGTAGGCATGATCTTCTCACGACTTGGAGTCTGCCCTTTCAAGCAGGGAGAGGAGGAATCAGACTGGCACTTTTGTGCACAATTCAAACTTCATGTTTCTCTTATTCAGTGAAGAACACCTATTGATTGGAAATGTTTGCTTGGCTCAGAAACCTACAACTGCACCTCCCTAGCACCCACCCCACTCCTGACCCTTCTAGCTACTATTGATGAATTACTACATTTTGTCGCTGAGGTGAAAGTGTCATGCACTGATGTAGAATTCTAATCCTCACCCCACTCTGGCCCCCACCCCGGCCCCATTGAGCACCCACCATGCACCGCCTTCATCCCTCACCTCCTACTCTTGTTGCCGTGCCTCATCTCAAGTAATTATACTGCACATGAATCATTTTTTAATGTTTGGTTTAATACATACAGATTCTTTAAACAATAAAAAAAATCAGCAAACAGCATCACAATCTGGAAATCTCTTTCTTAACATAGAAAAAGGTTTCTTAATGGCACAGGGGGAGAACTCAACAGCAAGCTTGACAACATAATTAGAAGATTGTTACTGGGAAGGGAAAAGCATTCTTTATACGGCTCTTACTACTCTCAATAAGATTATTCTCCCTGAATAGCTAATCAGCTTTTTCCAGCTTCCCAAATCCGTGTGCTTGTAGCTGCTCTCGCAGTTCTTCTGACTAAATGGCACACAGTGACACCTCCGAAAGGGAAATGTAAAGTGTTAACCGAATGTGAGCAAACAGCACGCTGGAGGCTGCAGATAGATCTCTGGCAGATTAGTGGCAATTTAGGAAGATGGTGCTGTCACACCTGGGTTGACAGGGCTGACAGGGTTTGTTGATCTCTGCTCCCTTCTCAAATTTGAGTGTCACGTTTCAACAGAAATGAGAGGAATATAAAAACCCCACACAACCCCTTTCAAGAGTCGGTGTTGGCTTAATGGCAAGTTTATGGCACCTGAAACAAAGGGAGGTGGGGCACACAGGCTTGTGTCAGAGTCACTGCCTCCCACTGGCCCGTCCCTACAGGGTCTCTGGGCTGAGCTGGAAGGTGAAGGGAGAAAGTCCAAAACTGAGAGTCAGGTTGGCCAACCCTTTTCCTGGGGTTATTATGCTCCTGAAGCCCTGACCCTATTGTGAAAGGAAGCACCTGCTTCCAGCTGTCCCCTGCTCAGGTGGTGGCACCACTGCTTTCTCAGGGAGGCTGCTCTTCAAGATCAAAGATGCAAGGACCCCCAGAGGAGGACCTGGCAGAACAAGGTCATCTGCAACGCCTCGAGGGCGAGAAGGCCATGTGGAGAGGCTGGGGCTGACCCGGAGCTCGCCTGAGGCCAGACTCACAGTGCACACATGCTGCGCCCTGGGGGTGGTAGGTGGGGAGGCTCCGTTTGTAGGACAACTAACTACCAACCCCACTAGGTCAGCTGATGGGCCATCAGGGCCCTTGGAGAGTAACAGAAGGTGGAAGCCATCTCTGCCCTAAAGAAGCTTGAACCCCGCTTGGAGACATCAGACTATGAAGAGCGTAGTTTCTTGTTCTGTCCAGCTCGTTAAAGACTTGAAAATGCATCATTCTGTGGCTCCTCCAGCTCCAGTTCACAGTTGAGGACATGGCTTGGGAGAGATGTTCTGTGCATAACCCCACAATCAGAGAGAGTGGACGTGGAACCAACCTCAGGGGTCCTTCTCGCAATCCTTGCTCCCCAAACTCCACAGCCTTCATCCACAAAGAAGAGCAGACAAAAGCTAAACTGAGTCCTACTGATGTTTGAAGTGGGAGATGGGGAGGAAGCGAAGTCTACAGGCTGGAGCATGGGTAGGGGAGGCACAGACAGGCCCCATCCTTACCCCCTCCACCTTTCTGCCTTATCTGTGCTTTGCTGAGTATAAGAGGCAGTAAGCTTCTTTTCCATAGAAAACAGTTGGCAGTTAGCCAGGCTGCTTATGTGGAGAATACTGCATGTGCCCATGTTTGGAAGATTGACAGGAAGCTGGCACCTCAGGCTTAATTTCTGAGATGGGAGCCCAGTTCTTTCTCCAAGTGAAAATGCCCTTGGAGATGGCCATGCCACGTTCAAAGTCCTTGCCGTGTGTTCAAACCCCCACCTTGTCACAGTCATTTTTAGGTGCCCTGCAGCTGCCTAGATGAGTCAGGTTAGGAGTAGTAACACACACCCATGTCTGGACATACTCAGTGAATGGTGAACGCATGCACTCACGTCATTAAATGAATGGCCCTTGGGGCACAAAGATGTGTGTGTAATTAGTGCTACTTCATTGTGAAGTGTTACTGGGGTTTGTGCCTGACGACAGGTCCGTGTGTAAGACTGACTCATGACGGAGGTTAGGGGTAGCTATCTGTATGGATTTCCTTACCGAATGAGCTCAGGGAGGTGCTGAACCTTAACGTCATTTCCGAGAAACACTTGGGAGCCATTGTTTGAAGATTTTTATGAAATAACAGGCAACCTTTCTGGGAGGTTTTTCAACCCACCTTTATTCCAGTGCTAGCCCTGCCCCAGTGTGGGTTCAATAGAAACTTACAACAAACATACCTTGACCAAGGGATAATGAAAAACAAATATTTTATTTTAGTCAAGATGGGTTCACTAATGCTGTTGTGACATCCAACATTAAAAACCTCAGTGGTTTAAGACAACCTTATGTCTCAGTACTCCTGAGCTCAGTTGTTGGTCAGGGATCCTCTGCAGAGCTGTTCTCCATGTGCTGGCTCAGCATCCTGGAAGCTTCTACCTGATGCCCATACTTCCACAATCCCGGGGGGCGGGGGGCGGGGGCGGGGGGGGGGAGATGGATCATGGAGACTCTCACCACTCTCCAATGCATCCACTCAGCAGTGACACACATCCACAATCCATTAACCTAAATGAGCCACCCAGCCAAGCCTTACTTCAAATTATTCTGTGTGTTCTTACATGCAGATTGTTGAGAAAAACTTACATGACAAGTTTTAAGTTTCTGTTTATATTGTCTTTATCAGTTTGACCTTTGACCTCAATAATAAAAGACATTCCAAGGGCTGGAGAGGGTCCATACCCTATGATCCTACACTTAGTATCATCCTTTGGCTGGTGAACAAAAGGCTTTTAAGGCTGGTTAAAGCATCTCAGACTTAGCCATCCTGTGAAAGCAAGTTTATGATGACCTGGTCATGTGTGAAGAAACCATTCACTCAGATGACCAACATTTGGGCTCATTTCCAAACTGATCAACTAAGTGGTCCTTAGTAGATATAGCACCATCAGTTTCCTTTTCACACCTACCAGAAATGTTTTCCTCACTTAAAAATGAAAACATAAGGGCTAAATATAGAGCCAATTCCTGCTTAGACCTCCTGCAAAACTAGAATAAATGGCTGAAAGTGACAGATAATCTAAGAAAACAAACTTTAACAAATACAGATTGTCAATATGTTCCAAGGAACACATCACAAGTTTCCAGATTGAGAAGTTTCAGTGTCTGTTTCTTGTCTATAGCGCAAAGGAAGTAACCAGGAGAAAGAGTGCAATGTTAACCTCGAACATGAGAAGGGTATGGTCAGTTCTCAGGGGAAACCTACTCACTATGTAAATGTATCTAATTTCTCTCGGCCTCAGATGTCAATATAGCCACTCTTGATGAAGGCGGAGAACAAATTATTGAATATAAAGTCAAGCAATGCATTTTAAAAGCACCTTTCAATACAAAAATAAGGGATTAGTTCTCATTATTTACAGTGATGTAATAAGGATAAATGAAAACCTAGATAATCCACCAACTGGATAATCTGCCCTTTAGATAACCAAGATTGACTAATCCGCTGCAAGTTAATTGTTAGGCAGGAAATATTTTGTCCGCTGTGAGAGTAGCTCAGTTACAACACAAAAGGATGGCTTGATTTTGTGCACTTAACACAAATCACCAGGCAAAATGCATCTCATCAACTGGCTTCTCCAATTTTAATCAATTGCTTATTATTTCCCCCCACACCAACTTATTTCCATGATTTCTGCCATGTGAAATAATCATGAAATTCTCAAATGAGCGTGGCCTGGCAGGAAAAGAAGCCACCATCATTGACCCTGTGTAGACAAGCTGGTGGAGTCCTTCGGAGGATTTATTTCCCTGGCTGGGACCTGTACTCATGCCCAGCAACAGCATGAGGTATGTGTGACCTGTTTTAGCTCAATTAAGAGTGGCTTATCCATCAAATTATAGGAAAATTGTCAGCCTAGTGGAAAGAAGTTTAACTTCTGAATTTTTGATTCATATCAATTCATGTGTTTTAAACTAGAAATGAAATATTCCAATCAATAAGCTTGGTTGTAGGCTTGTAGAACGTAGGCTTGCTCCGTTTCCAAGCCACTGCTCCCACTTTCTTAGCCTTGCTAAGACCAACATTTGGATAACTACCTAGAGAGCCTTGACTCATGACAGGCATGGCTATGTACTCTCTGGGGTTCTGCCTCGCTTTCTGTCATTCTGTGCCAGAGAAATGAATTTGGAGAATTACCTATTTTAGGCTAAACTATGGAGAATAAAGGTTTAAAAGGTAGAGTTTCCTAGGAAGTGTGTTGGAAAGAGATTGAGGCAATGGTGGGTGCTACCTTTCTTGGGAGAACATGCTTTTGTATAATCTGAGTTCACTGTGGACAGACTATGCAATTTCTTGGGCAATGGAAAGGTCCTTTTTTGTAAAAAGTGATCTCTCCCATCTACTTACAGATTATTGATATTCTCTCACTAGAGATCTATACCCTTGACTTAAGTTAAATAAGGTTTTTGTTCTTGTTCAAAACTCTAACCTCTCTTTCCCTGAGGAGAATCATGAAGACATTAACCTGAAAGAATTTCAGAATCCTTCTGGAAAGTAGACTTTCTTAAAGGAAAAGAAAGATGAAACCAGAAAATTCTAGGTTCCTAAGATTTGGGAGTGAAGGTGGGCAGAAGGTGGGGATAATTGTATCTCCAAAATTATTTATTTTAAAAAAGAGTGAAAAAGAAAAGGCCGGGCCACCTCTAGTTACACATGCCTTAGCAAGGATTTGCCTTGTTCTTGAACAACGTAAGGGAAAATTCTGAAGGACCATGACAAGTGGCCAGTTCTAACCTTGTAGCAAGGCCAGAGCTTCTTGCAGCTGAACAAACACTTCTTCTGTGATTTCACGATGCACAGTGAGAGGGGAGAACCACTCTCCATGCTTTTGTCAATTCCCTGGACGACCTTCAAATGCCACTTTGAGCACAACTTCAATCACCTCTCCTACTCAGTTTTTTTCTGTTCTCTCATCAGACCCCACGTCCCTGAAGTCCCTGAGGTACCTTGTATGTTTTTCCGTCTGGAAGGTTAACTCCATTTTCTTTATGTTTGGGTATCCCTAGGCAGGAGTGTCCTCTCTCAAATTTTGCATCCCCTCCAATATCTACTACTGTATAGCAGAGACTCCATAGATGTTTGTTGAATTGCCTTATTGTATTCATTGATGAAATTGATGGATGGTAATGCTGACTTAATGTTCAGCAGTAAAAATAATAATTACTAACTTTATGGTTAGATACTGGGCCAATACAATTAAATAATAATTACCTCATTTGTATGAGTACCACAATTAAAGGATAAACTCTGCATCAGCAAATAGAGTGTTTTCCGCCCAAGTCAATTTTCGGCCTATGACAAGCCTGAGTAAATTCATTGAGATATCACAGGAGTGGGTTTGTGGAAGAATAACAAACCCCTCCATTCATAGGAGGCAGCACAGACTTTGAAATATTGATTCCTTTTAATCTTCCATTTCCTAATATGTAAAATGGATACAATGCCACCTATTTTCATTGATCCTGGGAGGACTGAATGAAGTAACTCATGGGAAGTTAGTCCACCACAGGGAGCATATCCATGGGTGTCTTGGTGTCCTGGGGCTGCCCTAACACAGTACCACATAATGAGTTGCCTAAAACAACAGATACTTATTGTCTCAATGTTACAAAGGCCAGTCCAAAATTTAGGTGTCAGTAGGGCTGTGCTCCCTCTGAGGCTCTGAAAGAGAATTCTTCCCCCCCCCCCACATATTTTACTAGTAAAATTGATTTTCAGAAAGAGAAGAAGGGAGAGGGAGTGGGAAAGGGAGAGTGAGAGGCGAGAGTCTCCCGCTAGGGATAGAACCCACAACCTGGGTATGTGCCCTGACCAGGAATCAAACTGGCAACCACTGGGGCACACAACCACACTCAATAAAGTGAGCCACACTGGCTAGGATGGAGGAGACTTTTTCCATGACTCTTCTGGTTTCTGGCATTTTCCAGCAATCCCTGAACTTCCTTGGTTTTTAGATGCGTCACTCCAGCCAAGTCCATTTTTCTCCCTGTGTCTTCATATCATCTTTCCTCTTTATGTGTCTGTCTCCAAATTGCCCCGTTTTTATAAGTACACCAGTCATATTGGATTAGGACCACCCTATTGATTACTTCTGTAATGACCCTATTTTAAAATAAGGCCATATTCTAAGGTACTGTGAGTTAGGACTTGAGCATATATTTTTGGGGGACACAATACAGCCTACAATCAGTTACATGATCAACTTTAATGCATTCTCCCTCTCTCCAACTCATCACCCCCCCACTACTGTGTACAATGAGGTCAGATTAGATCAACCATTCTCACCATTTTTGCTCTTAATACACCTTCACAGTATTAAAAAGCATTGAAAAACTAAAGAACTTTATTTCTGTGCAGTATGTCTACTGATATTTACCATGCTAGAAACTAAAAGTAGGAAAATGTTCACATATTTATTTACTTTATTTAAAATAACTATAACAAAACTATTACATATTAATACAAGTAACTTAATTATGGAAATAACTATATTATCAAAAAAATGAGGAAAGTGGCATTGTTTTACATTTTTGCAAATTTCTTTGATATCTTGCAGAATGAGGACAGCTGAATTCTCATACTTCTCTTTTTTCCAACTACGTATCTGTGTGAGACTGGATTCTCTTCACATATTTCAACCAGGACAAGCACACAGCAACAGACTAATATAGAAGAAGTATGGGAACTTGGCTGTCCTTATTCAGCAAGACAGCAAAGAAATTTGCAAAAATGTAAAACAAGGCTATTTTCCTCATGGATTTTTTTAGGGGGGAAATATGTGTATTTTCTTAAATGTATGTTATTTGTATTAATATGCAATGTTTTTATTATAGTCAGCTTTAAATGAATTAAAATAAACATGTGAACATTTCCCTAGTTTTAGTTTCTAGCATGGTAAACATCAGTAGATATAATCTACAGAAACAGGGCATGCACAGCAGGGGGAGGGGACTTGCCATCCTAGAACTCTGCCTACCACACTTATCTAAGTAGGGTCACCAGGACCAGCTTTGCAGTTTGCAGAGTCTAGTGCAAAATAAAAATGTGGAGCCCCTTGTTTAGACATTATGAGGAATTTCAAGACTCTAACTTCAGATCATTGGACCAAGCATGGGACCCTTCTGAGCACAGGCCCATGAAGCCAGCCCTGACTGTTATGCAAAAAGTTCTCATCTTATGGACCCTATGGAAGGTCTTGGAGCTCCTCAGCAGTATGCGGACCATACTTTGAGAACTTCTGAATACAAGCATCTCAACTTTTGCTTCTGAGGAAATTTGTCTGACCCTAGTCATGTAGGAAGTCTAAGAATTTTCCAGCAGGAGTGGTGCATCATTGGTTTCTTCCTTTTCCGGAAGCCCTGACTTATTTTTCCCTACAGTGCAGAACAGTTTCCCTGTGAGACCACATGTGCTCAAGTTATCCATTGACATAGGCAGTCAAAGTTTATATCTCTCATTGATAGATTCTAGAAACCTGTCTCTGTTTCAACATTGCAAACTCTAGGACAACTTACATCATAGGTATGCCACTGCCTGTGACCCCCAGAGATGGGGTATAACAAGAACTGCTGTGCTAGTGGGAATTTTAATGTGAAACTGATTTAGGAAGTCTGTTGTGGATTTTAGGAAAGATGTAGTTCTTAGGGAAAGAAGTCATTCCATCTTCTGAGAAAGTCTTTATGTGCTAGGAACCGACTCTTCCCCACAGAATCTCAGATCTCTGAGGAGCATTCTATCCTCTCCTGGCAGCCAGAGGCCCCCCCCCCCCCCCCCGCCGCCCCCCTAGCCCCCCGCCCCTCCTCGACACCTTCATGCTGAGGGCGCAGGTGGAAAAAGCTCAGGGCCCACCTCACCTGCCCACTGGAGGGTGATGGCCCACTTTCCAAAATCAGTGGGTTTGTTTTCTATAGTGAAAAACTTGGATCCTTTTGTTGATTCTGGTACACATACAGAGTTCTCAGGGTTTGTCCTCAAGTGCTGCATTTGGCTATATAGTATGGGTTAAATTTTCTGTATTTCTAATCTTTCTCTTGTTCACTTGAACATGGCAGGAGGCACAGCCAACACTTGAGAGCTATCTGTATCTACCTGCCTGAGTATGATTTAGATACTGATGTAGGTAATGAGGGGCCAATCACCAACTGTGATTCTGGGGCTTCTTCCCAGGAGTTCACCTAAGTCTTAAAGAAGGGCTATTTTGCCTGGGAGCCTGAAAACTCATTTTACAGCCAACATTCCCACTATAACCACAGCTATCTCTTCAGCCTTCAGGAATAGCTGCCAACAGAATTTTGATAAAATCCCACCTGGTCATCCCCAGAGTCCTGGCTACCCTTCAAAGCATTCGCCTCACACCGACAATGCTCTTTTAATAAAACAAATGTTATCATGTCACTCTGCTGCCTCAAATCCCTCAATAGTTCTCTATGGCATGATTTCCACAAATATTTACTGAGAGTCATGCACTGTTCCAGCCACTGGGGCAACACCTCAGAACCAAAGAGAGAAAACCTCCTACCTTATAGAGACTACAGTCTGAGGGGGAGTCAGTCTCCAAACAAAACACAAGGATATAGACAGCATGTTAGGAAATAAGGACAATGGGAAAGTAGGTCAGGCAGGATATGGGAGTCGGGAGTCTAGGGGGTGGCAAATGGCTCCACAGGCAGGGTGGTGGTAGGGGGGCTCACTGAGAGGTGGCATTTGCACAGGGACAAAGGAGGTGAAGGAGTGAACCCCATGGGTGTCTGGAGAGGTACTCCAGGCATGGGGATGGCAGGTGCAAAGCAAAGGTGGAGCCCACTTGTATTAGAGCAGGAGTGGGGAACCTTTTTTCTGCCATGGGCCATTTAGATATTTAAGTATAACATCATTCGTGGGCCATACAAAATTATCAACTTAAAAATCAGCCTGCTATATTTGGTCAAACATTTAATTAATTCACTCCTAATGCCTTGGCAGGGTCAACACAAATGATTTTGCTACAGCCTGTGGGCTAGATGTTCCCCACCCCAGTATTAGAAGAACACATTTGGGCAGAGTGAGCGTGGAGCAGTGAGAAGAGATGTGTCAAAGGGGCCTTGAGGAGCTGACCACTTAGGGCAGTGGTTCTCAACCTTCTGGCCCTTTAAATACAGTTCCTCATGTTGTGACCCCCAACCATAAAATTATTTTCATTGCTACTTCATAACTGTAATGTTGCTACTGTTATGAATCGTAATGTAAATATCTGATATGCAGGATGGTCTTAGGCGACCCCTGTGAAAGGGTCATTCGACCACCAAAGGGGTCGTGACCCACAGGTTGAGAACCACTGACTTAGGGCTTTACACTTGGACTGAAGGGATGTTGCCTCAGCTTCAGCACCTGCCACTTTCCTTCTCCTTTCTATTCTCTACCATCCAGGCCTTTCAGTTCCTCAAAAGTGAAAAGCTTCCCACAAGTGGTTTCTGGAACTTTCTTGCCCTCTTGTCTGGCTCACATTTAGTGCCACTTCTTAAAGAGAGCTTTTCTTACTCCCACTTGCTAAGGTTGGGTCCCCTGCACTACACAGACACTATCTCCAATACATTTTCTCCTCAGCTCTTTGCCCATTTACATCTGCTGAATGAATGAATGTGCTAATTTGTTTAATATTTGTCTCCTTTGTGAGACTCTAAGCTCCAGGTGGGGAAGGGCTCCTCCAGAACCTGAAGTGCTTGAGACTCAGAAAGTGGAAATCAGTTGGTACTAATATGTGTTGATTGATCAACTTGTGTTGGTTGATGGTGGGATTCAACAAATGAAGAGCTTCAAGTAGAGTCCTGGTCACTCAGATTGGACAACAGTTGGGTACATTTGGGTTTTTAAACTTCCTCCCCTGTTAGGGATTGAGAGGGAGCAGCTATCTGTCAAGGTCCCATTATCTTCCCATTACCAACATGGTCACCACTATTTCCACCACAGTCCCTGATAACAATATGCCTTCCATTTGATTGAGACTCGTAGCACTTTCCCAGATGAGCCTGAAAAAAATTAGATGGAGCTTTAATAATTCAGGCTTTGTAAATGTTAGGAAATTTGAAATAGTGAAGCTGGAGTCTTAAAATCTAAATCTGATTCCCATTTGTATCACTTACTTGCTCAGATCATCGGACAGGCTACTTAATGCCTCTCATCCTGAAATATCTCATCTGTGAAGTGAAGCTGAGAAATCGTCCCTTAATCATCCCTCTTCCCCAGGGCTAGTGATAAAATGTGATAAGGTCTATGAATAGTTCTGTAGACTCTAAAAATCTATCTCTTCTCAGCCTTTGGCTAAGATCAAGTATAAAAATCTGCTAGCTGTAATCTATAATAATAAAAGCATAATATGATAATTAGATCAGACAGCATTCTGGACATCATTTCAGACATCCTTCCGGATGAAGCCACAGTGGTGGGGGCTGAGGCAGAGGTGGTTAGGGGCAAGCAGGCAGGCATGCAGAGTGGTTAGGGGCAATCAGGCAGGCAGGCTAGTGGTTAGGGGTGATCAGGCAGGCAGGCAAGCAGCTAGGTGGCATCAGGCAGGCAGGCGAGTGGTTATGGGCAATCAGGCAGGCAGGCAGGCCAGCAGTTAGGAGCCAGTGGTCCTGGATTGCGAGAGGGATGTCCGACTGCCCTGAGGGGTCTCGGATTGCAAGAGGGTGCAGGCTGGGCTGAGGGGACCCCTCCCCTGTGCACGAATTTCATGCAACAGGCCTCTAGTATAAAATATTTATGGCTTTTGTACTCTCTTTATACCCACAAATTATGTGCATTTATACAATTGCTGTTATGAAGAAATTATATATTGATACCTGCTACTGTGACTCAAGAGTAAAATGACTTTGAAATTAACATGACAGCACAAACATCTCAGAAAAACCCTCCCTTATGTGCATCAAAATGAATGTCCCACTCACTGTGCTCTTGTTACTCTGTTCTGCTTTGTTAAAATATGTTTTTATTGATTTGAGAGAGAGAGAGGAGGGGAGAGAGAGGTATCAATTGGCTGCCTGCATGCCCTCCCTATTGGGGATGGAGCATGCAACCCATACATGCACTCTGACCAGGAATTGAATCAAGACGACCAACACTTAACCAACTAAGACATACTGGCTGTTCTGCTTTCTTAATGGTACTTGTTTGCTTTGAAAATGACTTTCTTTCTTTCCTTACTCATGCATGCTTGGGTTGCTGGTCCACCTGGACTGGAATGTGGGTTTCCCAAGGAAACACAATTGTCCAATTTGATCATTCCTCGATTCCCAAAAGTGAGAACTCATTAAAATAGGTGGGATAAATGGATTGCTAATTAGAATAATATAAAGTTTTGCAGATTTAGCTTAATTTAAATAATTGTAAAGACCCAACATGAGTGATTGAGTTATATGTCAGAAAAAAGGGTAAATATCAAGAAAATATCCCCAAGATTAGTTTTAATGATGTGTGTAAATAAATTAGTAGGCAAGCTAAAATGAGATTATGTGCCGGGAGCCGGTCCATCCTTGCTGTTTCAAAGGACCTGGCATATATGGCATACTGTTCTTAATATGTTTGCTCACCTTCTTGGCACTATGTGTTTTAACCAAGGTCACCTCTCTGAGAAAGGTTGTTTCCCCAGGTAGGGATTTTCCCCTGAAGTTAGGGAGGGAATAAAACCTCTTAACTAAGTGCCAGGCAGGTAATTAATCACTTTAACTATGAACAATGATGCTTAAGCTACATAATCTTTACTCCCTGGAATGGAGATAAGAAACGCCCTAACCTTTATAATAGAGATTGATAGGATTGAATCAACTGGTATAAATACAGATGTAATGAGACAGAAAGAGACAGAACTTAGAACACAGAACTTAGAATACAGAACCAAGAGAGACAGAACCTAGGCACAGAACCTACACAGAACATTCTCTAGAGACAGAAGAACTTCGCTGGAGAGAACATGGCAAAAGATCCTGGACAGAAACTGGCCTCAGAACCTAGAGACAGAACCTAGCAAGAGAACATGGACACAGAACCTGGCTGGAGATCCTAAGCAGAACCTCTCTGGAGATCCAGACCAGAACTTGGCTGGAGATCCTGGCTGGAGATCCTGGCTAGGCTGCTGATCAACTGAACACTGCCTCCGTGTCCTTCCTTCTTCGCCGACTCCGTCTACACCTTTGGGGACCCCTGGACCCACTGGGGCTGGACCCCGGCATCTGGCGCCCGAACAGGGACCCCTAGGTAAGCGCCCCGCACTCGGGACGGATAGGACTCCACCATAGGAAGAGGGTGGATAGTCTTCGCCGACTCCGTCCACACCTTTGGGAACTCCTGGAACAGGATTCCCATAGGTAAGCCCCCCTCCCCCCCATTGAGAACCCCACACTCGGGACGGATAGGACTCCACCAGGATACTGAAGACCTCCCCTATAGAGGATAAGTAGGGTAAGAAGGTGGATAGTACAGAACTTAGATTGAGAAGATGTGCCATACTGAGTCCAAAGAAAGAAGACTCTGTATTGATCTTTAGATTAAGAAGATGTGCCATACTGAGTCTAAAGAAATAAGACTCTGTATTGATCTTTTAACACATATGCTTGCTAGCAGAGGAATTAAGGTTACTCCCAGTCAGACAGAACATTTTATACAAGAAGTATGTCCATGCTTTTCTGAGGAAGGAAAGGTAAATGTAAAGGCATGGGAGGAGGTAGGCCCAAGGAGCCTTATCCTTAACCCCACTGCAGCCTTTCCACCCCGGGAAAGTGCAGGATTGGCAAGCTCTCCCTGGGGTGATAGATCAGGACTCAGGTAATAGCGGAAAGCGTCAATCCTACTCTTAAAATGGATACAAGAGAGCATTTGGGGTTTTTTTCTTTTTAATGCCTGCTTTTAAAAAATAAAAAAGGGGGAATTTGCCGGGAGCCGGTCCATCCTTGCTGTTTCAAAGGACCTGGCATATATGGCATACTGTTCTTAATATGTTTGCTCACCTTCTTGGCACTATGTGTTTTAACCAAGGTCACCTCTCTGAGAAAGGTTGTTTCCCCAGGTAGGGATTTTCCCCTGAAGTTAGGGAGGGAATAAAACCTCTTAACTAAGTGCCAGGCAGGTAATTAATCACTTTAACTATGAACAATGATGCTTAAGCTACATAATCTTTACTCCCTGGAATGGAGATAAGAAACGCCCTAACCTTTATAATAGAGATTGATAGGATTGAATCAACTGGTATAAATACAGATGTAATGAGACAGAAAGAGACAGAACTTAGAACACAGAACTTAGAATACGGAACCAAGAGAGACAGAACCTAGGCACAGAACCTACACAGAACGTTCTCTAGAGACAGAAGAACTTCGCTGGAGAGAACATGGCAAAAGATCCTGGACAGAAACTGGCCTCAGAACCTAGAGACAGAACCTAGCAAGAGAACATGGACACAGAACCTGGCTGGAGATCCTAAGCAGAACCTCTCTGGAGATCCAGACCAGAACTTGGCTGGAGATCCTGGCTGGAGATCCTGGCTAGGCTGCTGATCAACTGAACGCTGTCTCCATGTCATTCCTTCTTCGCCAACTCCGTCCACACCTTTGGGGACCCCTGGACCTGCTGGGGCTGGACCCCGGCATCTGGTTCTGTGTAGGTTCTGTCTTCTTAGTTTTGTGTTCTAAGCTCTGTATTCTAAGTTCTGTGTTCTAAGTTCTGTCTCTTTCTGTCTCATTACATCTGTATTTATACCAGTTGATTCAATCCTATCAATCTCTATTATAAAGGTTAGGGCGTTTCTTATCTCCATTCCAGGGAGTAAAGATTATGTAGCTTAAGCATCATTGTTCATAGTTAAAGTGATTAATTACCTGCCTGGCACTTAGTTAAGAGGTTTTATTCCCTCCCTAACTTCAGGGGAAAATCCCTACCTGGGGAAACAACCTTTCTCAGAGAGGTGACCTTGGTTAAAACACATAGTGCCAAGAAGGTGAGCAAACATATTAAGAACAGTATGCCATATATGCCAGGTCCTTTGAAACAGCAAGGATGGACCGGCTCCCGGCAATTATGGAAACAGATGCATGGTATTAACTGTGTATCATTTCATTCCAGAAGGTACTTACAAATCAATATGTAGGTATGTTTGAGAAATATTCCCTAGACTCCTGCTTATGTGTTAGTGAATGAAAGATCATTTTAGAGTGTGAGATATGTACCTCATAAGTGCCATTCATGGTGTTAGTTCTTTAAAAGGATGAAATCACAAGCAAATGATTCCCATATCCATGAGTCCATGCTAATATAAATACATAATTGAAAAAGTTAATAAAATGCGGAAACGAGCTAAATTTCCCATGCAGAGGCATTCCAAATAATTTATAAATCTACTTCACCTTTAAGAAAGGAGCATAATGCCCCTCCCTAAGTTTGGGCTGTGCATAGCGGCTTCCTTACAAAGAAGACAGTGTGGAAAGCGGGGAAACACCCCACCAGGTGATTCAAGTCAGCATCAGCAGTGGTTAAGTCAGGTCGAGAGTCTCTATGCTGATATGTGATGAACATGAGGGGGATTCGAGTATTCACTTTTTAAGGACAAAATAAAGGTAGAATTTGGGGAGGACTGAGATAGGACATAGACCCTGCATGTCTCTAGGCCCCTAGCCCAACTTCAGAGACTTGGGGTCTACCTTCACAGCCATCCTTCTCATCATTCTAATCCTGACCACACAGGCCTGTCATTTGAACGTTTAATCCTATTGACTACATAGGCAGAAAGATAAGACCCAATCTATTTAAATGAGAGAAAAAAAAAAACATGTTTTCTTATATTCTAGATAATTTACCTTAAAAAAAATTACACACCAAGGTTATATTAAAAGCAAGTTTTATATCTCAGATAAAGATGTGCAAAATGATTCGTTATGTATAATTGGTTCCAAATTGTCCCTCCCGTGACAAGTTTTAGAAAATATCTCATGTAATAGCCTGATCATATCCTGATCGAGTGTAAAGAAAAAGACTAAACAATAATCAGGTTTTATTTGAATGTGAGTGGAGTCCTTTCCAGCTTGTTCATTCAAAACTGGCCTAATACAAGCCAACTAAAGAAAATATGAATATGCACTAAGGAGATTACTACAAGGTAGTCTTCACCCTTTATGCCTCAGCTAACCTGAAATTAAGAGCTTTCTGGGGAGACTTTGGAATCATTGCACTATACGCAGGTTCGGTGTTAAAGGGTTTAAATGCCACTATTTTTTTTTCATGTACTGGACCTTACATATTAATATTCAGGCCAGGAACAGTTTAAAATTGCAGAGAACAAGAACATTCACCAATAGCTCAGTGGGAGGCTGAGTGTAAGTAGCTGCCAATCACCAGAAATGGGCCATTGTGAGCCCAGACAGCCCTAACAACACCCTGATGGAGTCTCCATCTCTCAGTTGTTCTGCTAGGGCTCAGAGCAAGTGTGGGTGGAGGGAGGGGTAGCCGGGGACCCAAAAATGGAGCAAGCAAAGGTGGAACCCAGAGCTCCGAGCTGTGGCCAGCAGGAGGAAGGGAGCCAGGCGGCAGGTGGGAGGCGCCTGGGAATGCCTGTGGCTTCAGCAGCAGGTGCCACCTCTTTTATTATCTTCCCAGGCTCTGTGCCCGGAGACTTGGTGTTTGGAGGCCGCGAACAGGGTGGTCCATTACAGGCAGGTGTGGCTTGGAGAATCGGCACACGGAGAGGCCTCTTTATCTAGGGGCAGCGTGTGGCTAATTTTCTTGCAGGGTGGCCAGCCATCCCCAGGGCCGAGGCTGGTTGATGTGAGGCCAGCCATTCACTTCACACATTTGAGTCTGTGTATTCGCTGGTTCATCAGGGACGTGCTATTTATCCAGCTCCCCTGGCAATTTTCATTTGGAACTTAGGACTGCCCAACTTCGCTTAGAAAGGAACCGGCAGGGTTGTGAGACTGAGGCAGCTGGCCATTTCGAGTGATGGCCATGTACTGGCCCTTCTCTGTGTCCATCATTAACACGGATTTAGTAACCCCCCTCACATGTCTGCACGGTGCACACCATTATTCCTGCCCTTCCCACTGTGCAGGTGAGAAGTGTGCCACCCAGGTGGGCAACTTCAGCCCTGCCTCTGTTCCACAGAATTGCATGTTATGGCCCAAAAGACACCCAGACAAACGAGGCACCTTATCTCAAAGGATAATCAGAATTAATTTTTTTCTCTGTGACAACATTGGCAATGACAGTGGTACGTAGCTCAAAATGACAGCTATGCTCTTAGCTGCCACATCCTAAGTAGATGCCAAGAAATGAGAAAAACCTGAAGAGAGGGAAGAAAAAGTTTGGGGAGACTGAAGGTGAGTGGTCTAGAGAGCCTGTGGCCGCCTCTGAGCAAAACAGCAAGGTGGTGTGTTGGAGAAGTGGAAGCTGAGAAGCCAGAAGAGGAGAGAGCAGGAAAGGGCCAGTAGAGTGTGGCCATGGGCCCCATTCCAGCTCTGAGATGCCAGGGGACTGACAGCAGGGCCAGGGAGATCCATGACAAATGAGGTGAAATACCACACAATTCTGCTTCTCCTCCTGCGTAAACATTTGAAGGAATCATCATCCCCAAGAAATTATGTGGATAATAAAGGTATATATGGATCCTGAAAAGCTTTGGGAAATTTATTAGTGACAATTATCATATGCCACCAAAGCCAACAATAACTAAAATAATCCTTTCCATTGAGGCAACCTCTTTGTCTAGAAAGTGTATGTTCAATACTGGAAAGGTCCTCTCAGGGCTGACAGCTCAGTGACTTCTGCAAGTTGCCGTAGCCCCTGACCTTTGAGTGTCCCACTCCTTCAGTTGACAAGCATGTCTTGAGGCATCTTCTGTGCTGGATATACAGAGGTGGGTGGAAACCAAGCACCATCCTCACGGGGCTTCCATTCCAGAGCTACGCTGGCCATTTGGCAGCCATAGCTATAACTTTAAATTGGAATTAAGTAAAGTTCAATGAGGTGAAAACTTCACCCCCATTTCCATGAACTCACTTTAACAGATTGCCAGTAGGTAACATATTTGGGCAGCATAGATAGGGAACATTCCCATAATCATAGGAAGTTCTATTGGATGTATGTGTGCATGTATGTGTGTGTGCACATGTGTGTTGGTGTGTGCTGATGTAGGTATGCCTGTGAGTTGGTGCCATGTACATAGATAGATAGATAGATAGATAGATAGATAGATAGATAGGTAGATAGGTAGATAGATAGATAGATATGTGTGTGTGAGCAAAAGCAGAAAATCAGTGATTTGGGTTGAGCACAGAGAAGAAAGAAATATGCTATCTTTTGAAGAACGGGAAAGTAGGCAAATGTACAGCAGTTGGTTCTCTCTCACCCCAATCATTTCTCTCATCATTTTAGCACCATAATTTAATGAACTTAGAAGGTGCCGCCTGGCCAGTTACATTTTTCTGGACATTCGTATCATGTGTGGGTGACCTATAAAGCCAATGCCATTCCAGATGTTGGAATTCATAGGGAAACGCCTCGCCAATGGAGCAGCCGGCATTGTAGATTTAGGTTCACACGCGCTGGGCCAGGGACCCCTCTCACAGGTAACACTGCTTGTCATCAACACTCCAGAGGAGCCGCTCACACAGGTTTCACAGGCAGCGTCCCTCCTTGTGTGGTACATGTTAAACAATAATGATGTAGGCCTGCGTCATATTGTTTATTCTGGGATATAAAGTAACAACTTAACTGTGATGCCTCCGAAACAAGAAATGCGCTGTCTCTCGTTTTATCAGATACCTGCTAATTAATCGAGCCGCAGAGGCTGCACCAGTCGCTGAACCAGGAGGCAGGAACAGAGATGTCTATTCTAACTGCCAGCTGGCAGTATACCAACTACAGCTCAACTTTCAGCAACAAGGAAAGCAATCAGAGAAATCTCCCTGCACCGCGAATGTTCTTTCTCCCCTGCTCCCAGGACAGCCATTTGCTGTGATCACACTTTATTGTTAAGTCCCAACCAAACCCACACATACCAGCAACTTCCCAAATCCACACACAGCACATGCCCACAGACGCCTGTCACCACTGAAAAAGTGCAGTTTAATTTATATAGAGTCACCCATTCATTGCTTTTATGCCTCAAATGTAGCTCTGGGAAAACTTATCTGTACTAGCAGAACGGTTCATGATTCTAAAATAATAATCCTGGGAAAAGATGGCACATACAGTCTTGAACAGTTCAGTGCAATTTCCATCTCCCTCTTTGCCCTCAGCATATGTCGTGGGTCCCTCTTGCTTTGGTGTTAAGTAGTGTTTGTTCTTCTATGGTTGCATCTAAGACATGCACATGTGTTGTCTTCCTAGAGGGACTGCATATGGTGTAGATGTTAACATCCTAGTGGGGAATTGTGTTTGCACCAGAACCAGAGGACTTTGGTTTAAACCCTGACTGTCATTCACTATCTGTGTGACCTTTGAAAAAGGTTACTTCCCCTCTTTGAACCTCAGCTTCTTCATCTGTTGATCAGGGATGATGATGATGATGATGATGATGATAATGGTGATGATGAGGATGATGATGGTGATGGTGGTGATGATGATTATGCATATTTCTTAGATTTGCAATGAGGACTAAGTGAGCTAATACATGTAAAGCAATAGTTCTTCACATACAGTAATCACTCAATAAATTATGCTTATTACTATTATTTGAGACAGACTTGATCTTTTTTATATCATTAATGTTGCTTAGAAGTCATACTAAAATTAATATCATTGCTTTTTATTGACATTTTTTAACCCTTTACCTGAGGATATGGTGTTTTTAAAAATAATTTTAGTGAAAGAAGAAGGGAGAGAGAAAAATAAAACCTTGATGTGAGAGAGAAACATCAATTGGTTGCCTCCTATATGCACACTGACTGGGGATTAAACCTGCACCTTTTGGTGTATGGGACAATATTCTAACCAACTGATCCACCCAGCCAAGGCATAAAAATTGCTTTAAAAAGTAAGTTAATAAGAATTGGCATTGAAGCCGGTTTGGCTCAGTGGATAGAGCGTCAGCCTGCGGACTGAGGGGTCCCGGGTTCGATTCCGGTCAAGGGCATGTACCTGGGTTGTGGGCACATCCCCGGCGGGGGATGTGCAGGAGGCAGCTGATCGATGTTTCTCTCTCATCGATGTTTCTAACTCTCTCTATCTCTCTCTCCCTTCCTCTCTGTGAAAAATCAATAAAATATATTAAAAAAAAAAAGAATTGGCATCAAAAGGGAGAATTAAAAACCTGCAGAAGGAACCCACCTGATGAGAAAAGATTGTGCATGAATTGTTTGCTACTTACTTATTCCCTCAAACATTAGTGAGCATTTATGGTTCAGACCCTTTGTTTAGTATACGGTACATGAAGGAACTAGGAGAAAGCCTGGCTGCTGCCCTCATAAGAACCACAGTCTATTCTAATACTTTACAAAGGTCCTTAATCTCTTATCTACATTTCTGGATCCAAGATATTCTGAAAACTGAAGTTTTGCCATTATTGTTGTTGTTATTGCTCATTTGGTGGCAGGTGACAGGGTATGAGATCCTGAAACAATGGAACTTTGGCTGAACTATATGAGGCTACTTATGGTCTTTATCCCACTAAGTATAATATTCATACATTTTAATGTAGAAACATTAATGTGTCTGACTACAGAATGCTGCCCAGATCTGTGCAATATCCTATATAATAAAGAGGTAATATACAAATTAACCCTCACGCTCTCACAAGATGGCTGTCTCCAACCAGGCCAGCAGGGGGGTTAGTGAGGGACGACCAAACGACTGAACAAGCAGGCTGCGTGGGGCGACCAGACCAGCAGGGGAGTTAGTGAGGGATGACCAAACGATTGAACAGGAGGCTGCATAGGGCAACCAGTCCGGCAGGGGGACAACCAAATAAATGAACAAGCAGGCTGAGTGAGGTGACCAGGCCGTCAGGGGTGTTAGAGAGGGATGACCAAATGACTGAACAGCAGGCTATGTGGGACAACCAGGCCAGCGGGTGTGTGTGTGTGTGTGTGTGTGTGTGTGTGTGTGTGTGTGCAGTTGGGGGCAACCAGGCTGGCAGGGGGCAGTTGGGGGCAATTAGGCTGTCAGGGAGGGGCAGGGAGGGATTACTAGGCTGGCAGGGGTGCAACTGGGGGTGACCAGGCCAGCAGGGGGGGCAGTTAGGGGCGACCAGGCAGGCAGGCAGGTGAGCAATTAGGAGCCAGCTGTCCAGAATTGTGAGAGGGATGTCTGAATGCTGGTTTAGGCCTGATCCCCAGGGGTACCAACCCCCCCGCCCCCCCGCATGAATTTTGTGCACTGGGCCTCTAGTATACAGTATCAAACATGTTGATGGACCTGGAGTTAAGTCACGTTTGGGGAATAACTACCATGGACATCAGAGTGTGAACTGAGTCCAATGGAGATGAGAGGTGAGATGTCTCCAGGAAAATAAAGGTAATAGGAATAATAGAATATTAACACAATATTTAACAGATAGTTGTAACCTAAGGGACTGAGTTTTCAAACACTTTGGCTGGGCTGTGAAACAGAGTGGTTTATAGAAATCACTGCAGTTTTTCTCCTCCCTGAATGCTCAGTTCTTGGCTGTGTGACTGGCAGCTCTTCCCATCAAGAGGTTGAATCCATGTCCCCTCTTTGAACATGGACTGGCCTTGGCATTGACCTGGGCAGAAGTCACCCTGAGCAAGTCCCAGGACCCAAGTGCCCTGTGTGTTTCCCCTCTCACTCTTGACCTTAAGCCCACCAGCCAGACCAGCTGACTGGAGGTTGAGAAGACAGGGGACCAAGGCCATTTCAACCCATGTGCCCAAGCCAAGCTTCTGGGAATAAGAGAGAGCAAGTTGACTACAGAGGACCATAGACACGTGAAAGAGCTCAGTCAAGACCAGAGAACTTCCTGCCCACGCCCACCTACATTGCTAAATTGCAGAATTGTCAGCTAAATAAATGATTATAGTTTTAAGCTATTAAATTTGGGGGTATTTACTAAGTCTGAGGTACCTTCTTTGTGCTAACATATACAAGGGGATCTAGGAAAAGGGCTGCCAAAGAAAAAAATCTGTTGTGGTATTTTCAGCCCTGCCCTGGACAAGGTTACCTTCCGTCCAGGTATAAAAATACCTCACTGGCCCAGCATAGCTGAACACAGAGAGCCATTTGCTTGTCACAGCCCATTATTTCATTGTTACTCAGCTCTGTGGTCTAATATGGTTGCCATTCATGGGAGGAGAATGCCTTGAGATTCCTCTGAGAGACATGAAGCGAGGGCTTTTTCTATGTATCTGATTACCAGGGTTAATCAGGAACGAAAAAGTGAATGGTTGTAAATTGTCCCAGAAGAAAACGTTCCCAGGCAGTGAGGTCACCTGGCCCAGGGAAAGGTAGACAGATCTTGGAAAGAGACACATACTGCTTTGTTTCGATCCTGAATCTTCTTCTGTGTTGTAGTCTAAAACGGCCAATTCACTGGAAACCTTTCCTTCTTATCACATTGCAGTGTGTGTTGCCTCATATAAGACACAAGTGAAGTAGGTTGAAAAAAAATTTTGTGCCTCAAAGTGCTTATTCAGACTCCTGGGTCATCCAGTACCATTTTTAGGACAAAGGTCCAAGACTAAGGCTAATGGGACGTTCACTTCTATTTCCTATGTTCCTACAAGAAGGCCAAAGGGTAGCTCACTTCTACCTTCTGCGTCCCTGCAATAAGACTGGTGGTTCACTGATACTCCTTGTATCCCTATATTAAGACTTGTGCTAGTGGGAAGTTCACTTCCATTTCCCGTGTCCCTGTAAAAAGGCCCATGGGATGTTCTCACCCATTTCCTATGTCCCTACAATAAGATCGGTAGGTAGTTTACATCCACTTCCGATGTTCCTGGTAGGTTTCTTTTTTGTCATTGTTAATCCTCCTCTAAGGACATTTTTTCCATTGAGTGGAAGGGAGGGAGGAGGGGGAGGAAGGGGGAAACACTGATGTGTGAGAGACAAATTGATTGGTTGCCTCTCGCACGCAGCTTGACTGGGGCTGGAGATCGAATCTGCAACCCAGGTATGTACCCCTGACTGGAAATTGAACCCGAGACTCTTTGGTGCACAGACCGACACTCTAACCATGAGAGACACTGGCCAGGGTCTTGATCTGTTATGGGGACTAAGGCAGGGCTGGAGTGTGGTCAGGTGGCACATTGTACCTGCATTTTCAGCCCAGCAACATCTCAGGGCATCATCTTTAAGAAATTAAAGTTCAGTCTCATCACGTATGATTTGGAGGTACTCACTCCATGCTACAGGACTGGCTAGGCAGTAATGGCTTTACCATTTATTATTTGCCTGACTGAAAAGTTACTTAAACTCTCCACATCTGTTTTCTCACCTTTAAAGTGGCAATAATAATACTTACTAGCATGTTATAAAGATTAAAAAAAATTAAGTAAACTCTGTGAAAGCAGAGATTTTGTCTAATTTGTTCACAACTCTATCTCCAGGTCTGAAAGAAGTGGCTGGCACAGAGTATGTGCTCAATAAATATTTGTTGAATAATAGCAGAGTAATCAGCATAATATATTTATTATAGTTATTATACCTAGAATTAATATATAAGTATTTGAGTATTATATATGTGAGTTTTTGGTTGCCTTAGACTGGCTTGGAATGGCTATAGTCAGCATTTAGTAAATATTAGCTGCTATTACTATTATTTGCCACTTTGACTCACAGGGTTGCCATGAGGATGTGTAAAACATACTCATACTTTCATACTATGTTGAGAAAAAATATGAGGTCAAAGGAGGAAAAGTAGTCCACAAGTACAAATTATTATTGTCAATCTCAATTCTGTACTTCAAAATCCTATTTCTGAGCACATTATTTACCCAGTAATATAACTGTGCTTTCCTTTTGGAGAGAATGCTGCAAATGAGTACCTGACCTGAACAAATGGACAGATTATACACCATGAAAGGAATCATGGCTTGTACTTGACTTCCCAAGACATGTTAGCTGTGTATTTAGTGGGTGTCAGACGTCTCACTGCCACAGTTCTTGCTCCAATGCAGGGAAAACATGATCAGTAGATTTCCCCCAAGTTCTTTTCAACCAGGAGAGTGTCAAGAGGTTTGTAAAGCCCGAGAGAGCCCTACCTGGTTTGGCTCAGTGGATAGAGGATTGACTGTGGACTGAAGGGTCCCGGGTTCAATTCCAGGAAAGGGCACATGCCTCCATTGCAGGCTGGATTGATCCCGGCCTGTGGAGACAACCAATTGCTGTGTCTCTCTCACTTTGATGTTGCTCTTTCTCTGTCTCTTCCATTCTCTTTAAAAATCAATGGAGAATATCCTTGAGTGAGGATTAACAGAATGAAACAAAAAAGTAAAGTTAATAAAAAATGTTTTAAAAAAACAAAAAATCTGAGAGGAAGCTAGTGACCTCATTTCCATTCCTCCGACACCTCCAGCTCTTTGCTGCCTCAGGACATTTGACTAGCTGCTCTCCCTGTGCAGCACTCTCTAGGCTCAATGCTTAATCTTGAAGGTTTCTTCATCACTCAAGTCACAGTTCAAAGGTCAGTCCCTTAGATGGCCTTCCCTGCTCATCCCACACAGAGTATTGCATCCTGCTCTTCCAGGCTCTGTGCCTCCACCCTATCCCAATCTCTACTTACATCTGTTTTCTTGTCTATCCCTGAGCACAGGACTCTTCTGTCTTGGCACCCCAGCATCACCTGTGTCAAGAAGAGGACCTGGCATGTAGTAGGTCTGGGATAGATGGTTATTAAATGGCTGGGGATCGAATAGGAAGGCAACACATATTATGCATAACTTGGATCAGACATCAAAGAATTGAGCTTGGAATTAAATAAAAAGCTTTCATCTCAAAGGGTCCCTGATATCCTCTCTTTTAGGTCTTCCTTTTTGCATGCCCCTGACACATACAAATGGCAATATTTGTATGGCACACTGGGGTGAACAGCTGCAGTTCCCAGCTACCACTGCTGCTGCTGGAGGCTCTTGCTGGCCATTCCAGGGCTGGGGGTAGGGGAGACACTCCTTTAGCACACCCACCACCATTTACAGCACCCTGCTACCATGGCTGAAAAGCTGAATGGCATTTCAATTCATTTAAGTTGTGGATGGTACAACTGAGGCACAAAAGGTGGTGCCAGTTTCCCAGGCAGATGGTGACAAAGCTAGTGTTCATTGCTATATATTTTCATTGAAGAATGTGACATAGGGCACTCAGGAATGACCATAAATAGTTGATGGCACTCTGGGAAGGCCCTGGGCTCAGGGACCACAGTGATGGTGATGATTTGGGCTCTATTCTGATAAACTTGGTTCATTTAATCATCCTCATAGTGACCTCCCTTGACCATTGTGTTAATGACGGATGCATTATAGAGACACTGGGATCTAACGGGATGGTGTGTAAGAAGTTCTGCAAGTTTCATGGAAGGAGAAGGAACACAGGAAGTCAAGCCATGAACATCTGCCATTGCCAGAGCAGGTTGCAGACTCTAAGGCATGAAATACATTCTTGGGCAGGTACTGTTTTCAATCCACCATCAGAAACAGAGAATGTAGGCCACCTGGATCTGTCATTATGAGCAACATAGCCAGGGCCACAACAGGCTCAGTGGGGGATGTCAAATGCTTATCTTTAAAATTCTGACATCAGCAGGCACACAGCATTAAAGGGCTATTACTCAACTACCCACACACCTCTGGGTCTCAGGAAGTCACCTGTAATGAAGCCAGCTCCGTAGGGAAAAACGCTTGCACATTTGTTGGGCTCTCGTGAGGGTTTCTGTGGCCAAGTCCTTCTAATGAATCCTCCCAGGGCTGCAGCAACAAAGCCATATTCAGATGCATGTATCCCATCATCACAGGTCAGCATCTCACATTGTTTTTTAAGGAAGAAAACCAAGTCTGAACTTTAATTCTAAGCTCTGAAGGACACAGGCTATCTTCTCTTTCCTTTATGTTTTTCCAGAGTGCCTCAGTAAAGATTACCCAGCAGAGTTTCCTCATTCTAGATCTGGGTCTCTGGATTCTAGCAACTGAAAACCTGAAAGCCAGCTGCTGTGGATTGAATTGTGTCTCCCAAAGCTATGTGAAAGTCCTAACCTCCACCCCCCTAGCACCTTGGAATATGACCTTATTTGAAATGAGGGTCATTGCAGATGTAATTAGTTAAGATGAGGTCATACTGCATAGGGTGGGCCTCTAACCCAACATGACTGGTGTCCTTATTAGAAGAGACACAAAGGAAGAAGACAGCCATGTGACAAGAGACAGAGATCTAAATGAAGCTTCTACCAGCCAAGGAAAGCCAAGGGTTGCCTGTGCCCACCAGAAGCTGGGGGAGAGGCCTAGAACAGGCACCCTCTCGGAGGCCCCAAGTAGCAACCATCTCTGCTGACACCTTGATTTTGGACTTCTGGCTTCCCAAACTGTGAAAGACTATATTTCTATTGTTTTAAGACACTCAGCTTGTGATCCTATGTTATGGCAGCCGGAAAACACCAGCTCCAAGAGCCTCCATGGAATCTAACAGTGATGGGCAATCGCACCTCCCACAGCCACATCTCCTCTCCTGGGCATCCCTCCGCACCCTCACCTTTATGGATGGGTTATCAGATTGCTGAGTGCACGGCTGTTTTTAGAAATGGCAGCTTTGCCAGAGGGCAGTGAGAAGCTACTAGAACAATCAATGCATGCACAACAATGCATGACGATTTGGATGGAGGAGACAAGATTACGGACAAATGGAAAGTATCACTGACTGGGCCATGCTGTGTGGAGGCAGGAAGCACTCTGTCCCTCAAGTCCAACAGCATTTGTTCCTCTGTATCCAACGCATTAAGCGGGTGGGGAATGCTGAATGTGCTGGGTTCGACTCTTCTTTAAAAAGGCACAATTTACATATCATTTCCCCTGAAATGTTTAAGTACAAGCAGTTAGGTACTCTTTCACATTCCCCCAATCGGTTTTCCTCACTGACACCAGAGTGAACTTGACCAATGTATCTGCTGTCTCGTAACCAGACCTACTAAGACTCCTCCAACACCCCTGGGGTATTCTTAGCCAAAATCATTCTCTGGCTGCAGCCTCAGCCCGCTATGCAGCCACAGCACTGCCTTCCCTTCTCCTGGGCCCTGCTACACCTGCTTCAGGGGCTGGAAAGCAAGGTGCTTGCTCTCTCCAGAGCCTTTGCACCTGCTCTACTTCCAGTCTGAATTACACTCTGGCAGCAGCACCCACACATGCAAACACACACACGTGCACATGGACATGTGCAGACAGACACATACACAGACATACATCCCCACTTGTCAAACACATACACACACACGGAAACACAGACATACATACAGACACACAAATAGGTGCATGCACACAGAGAGACACGAAGACACATATGTACACACACGCACACCCCTGCCTGCCACATGCACATACACATACACACACAGAGGCAGACAGACACTATAGTTTACTCAACATGTTAGCTCCTGTTTACACACCATGAATTCAAACAATTCAAATCAAGTTCTATATCTTCTGGAAAGCACTCCCTAACATGACCCCTTAATTCCCTTTTTACATAGTTTCATTAAGAGGACTTATCTCTGCAGGTAATTACATATTCATTAGTAGGATTACTCAATGTTTTGCTCTAAATGCTATGCATTTGTAGCTAAACTCTATTTCTGTTTTCCCACCCCTCAAAAGATGTCATATTTTTATTCTTCCTCTATGCTCAGCTCAATTCACAAGCAAGTTTTTAAAATACCTTTCCCCACACACTATACACACACGCGCGCACACACTTATATACACACATGCATCAACACACATATGATCACACACATGCATGCATATGCCAACACATACCCACTCATACGAAGAGTCACACTCATACTCATGCACACACTAGGGTCAATCAATATATGGAGTAAAGTTTCAGCATACTTGTGTTAGGGAAGGAAGCCTGCTTTCTTGTACCATAGTCCCGGCTGGAAAGAATTCCTTAATCCTATTTGAACAGTGGCAAGGTCAAGACATCATTATTTTCTGAGAAATCAATAACCTTTGCAATGCACTTATAGCCTCTATAAGCAATTGAATCGCAGGTCACATACAACGATCCAGCTGGTTGTTGGGTCCTACAAACCACATGAGTTTCCAAGGCTGCAAAACCATTATGCTATCCAATTGCGATGATCCTGATAAGGAGTAACTCCTGAACACAACATTGCCATTTTATCACAGTTTCCCTGGAAGAGTCACATGCCTTGTATAAATAGATATTCAAATCAGAAAGTCATTACTCTATCATTTATTCTAATATATACTGTGAACGCAAGTAGTATGCCAGATATACAAGAAATGGGATTATTAAGCTTGTTGTATGTGCACAAAAGCTGAATTGTTCATTTCCAAGTTGTTAGAATAAAGATACAGTTCCAAATAAAACTAAATCTAAACAAAATTTAATATTTCTTTAGAGATTCAGAAGGCTCATCAGAATTTGCCATGCATCAGAGTTATTAATATGTTCATCAATATCATTTATCTATGAGTAAATGCTCTCAATGGATTGAAGTTTCAGCTAATGAATTACTAAATTTTTGTAATGTAGCTCAAGAGTTAGTAATAAGAATAGACACTAGAAATAGTTTTCTCCCATAGCTTGGTTATGTATTTATACTTATTTTCAAGGCTTAAAAAATAAAAATTAGAAATAGAGAGTGGGGCAAAATATAAAGAGAATACTCTATGGTCTTTGGGGGCTGGGTGAGAGGGTGGAAAATAGATAATTCTACTAAGTCTCTGTAGAGAAAGTATAAATTCAGGGAGCCTAAAAAAACATCTGCTTTTAATTCTCCACTTCTATGAGGTTGCCTTGCTGGTTTTTTAATCAGAAAAGTTATTAAATGACTCTTCATCAACCTTGACAACAAATCTAATAAAACTCACGAGATGATCATAGGTGATCTATCCATGATGCTGCACCAGGAAAGACTGGTGTTCACTGAATGATCACGTGGTCCTTGCCCAAAACAACATCTTGCCCACGGATCAGTACTGCTGAGCATTTCTAGGAAGCTCCTTTCTCCATTCACCTGATTGAAAGCAAGCTAGATATTTAAGGGTATAGTCCCCATTTTTCATCTTCTCCTATTTAAAAGTGCCATGTTTCCCACAAATGGTCCTAAGATATAGGTTTTAGAAATCAATTACAGTTTTAATGGGGTGAGATGTGTAAGGATGCTCTGTGGCCGGCTTCTGAAGGACATGGCTCTGCTCATTCCCTTCAGGAGAAGGCCCACTGCATGTGGAATTAACTGGAGGTCAGAGAGAAGCTGGCGGGGCCCGGGGGGACCCTGCCTGAACCTCTGAGGCAGCATCTGGGCCTCTGGGAGCTGATCCAGCAGCGCCCGAAAGGGCAAGACAATTAAACCTCCATAAGTTTGTGGAAGACTTTAAGATGAAAACATCATATAAATGCTAAGTATTATTATTATATGGAAAAAGGAAGGGTAAAAATGATGAATGCTAAAAAAGAAATACCTATAAGATATAAAGTACCTGGGCAGAGCAAAATGAGAAAATTATCTCATACTAAAGTTTAAAAAGTTAAAAAAAAAAAAAAAAGGCGAGAAACCCCCGCTCTGAAATGAAAGGCTCATGAAGTAGTAAGATAAATTATGCAATTGAATGCAACTTTATAGAGCCAGGGGTCACCGAGAGACAATAGGGACTCTGAAACATGGCAATGATAATTAATTCCTAAAAAAAATCAATTAATATTTTTTCTCATCATTCACAAAGGGGGCTGGAGCAGATGATGGTAATGCACACATTTCCCAGAGGAGGAGCTAGGATGGTGAAGGAATCAGAAAAATGTCAACAAGGGTGACCAGGAAATGAGTGCATTCACAACCCATGATGCCATGGGGCTACAGTCACATCCAACTCCAGATCCTGCGGAGAAAGGCCAGGAAACGGAACGTGAAACTTTCAGAAATAATTAGTAAATACATTTTATACTTAGGGATTCATGAAAAAGATAAGAATTATGGGTCCATTTTCTTTGCTAGTGGATAAGAATGATTTTTATATACTACTAGAGGCCCGGTGCACAAAAATTTGTGCACTCGGGGGAGGGGGGAAGGGGGGGTCCCTAGTCTGGCCTGTGCCCTCTCACAGTCTGGGACCCCTCAGGAGATAACGCCCTGCTGGCTTAGGCCTGCTCCCGGGTGGCAGAGGGCAGGCCCAATCCCTAGGTGCAGCCCCTGATCAGGCTCAGAGCAGGGCCGATTGGGGAGTTGGGGCGCCGCCCCCTGTCATGCACAGAGCAGGGCGGATTGGGAAGTTGCGATGCCACCCTCAGTCATGCTCAGGGTAGGGCTGATTGGGGGGTTGGGGCACCACCCCCTGTCACACTCAAGGCAGGGTCGATGGGGAGGTTGTGGCGCCACCCCCTGTCACGCACAGAGCAGGGCCCATCAGGGGGGTTGGGGCTTCTTACTCTGTCATGCACAGACCAGGGCCCATCAGGGGGTTGAGGAGCTCCCCCGTCACTCACAGAGTAGGGCCAATCAGGGGGTTGGGGCACCGCCACTGTCACACTCAGGGCAGGGCTGATGGGGAGGTTATGGCTCTACCCCATCACACACAGAGCAGGGCCCGTGGGGGGTGGGGGGTTGGGGCGCCACACCCTGTCACACACAGAGCTGCAGGGCGATCAGGGGGTTTGGGCGTTGCCCCCTGTCATGCTGATCCCAGTGCCAGGAGGCATATTACCCTTTTACTATATAGGATAGAGGCCTGGTGCATGGGTGGGGCTGGCTGGTTTGCCCTGAAGGGTGTCCTGGATCAGGGTGGTGGTCCCCACTGGGGTGCCTGGCCAGCCTGGGTGAGGGGATGATGGCTGTTTGCAGCTGGTCACACACCCTTCAGGGTGGGGGTCCCCAATGGGGTGCCTGGCCAGCCTGGATGAGGGGATGATGGCTGTTTGCAGCTGGTCACACACCCTTCAGGGTGGGGGTCCCCACTGGGGTGCCTGGCCAGCTTGGGTGAGGGGCCGAGGGCTGTTTTCAGGCTGGCGGGTGACTGAAGCTCCCAACTGCTCCTTTTTTTCTTTTTTTTAAAATGCTGGGCCAGCTTTAGCTCTGGCTCCAGCTCTGAGGCCTCTGCTGCTGAAAGCAGGTATCTGGTTTGTTTGGATTCTATAATCGAAACAATGTATAACTCCAGCTCTGAGATCCCAGCTCGCTGAAAGCAGGTTTCTGGGGTTTTGTTTAGCTTCTATATTTGTTACAATGTTTCAAACTGCAGGCTCAGAGGCTGGCAAGGCAGGCGGGGAACGATGGTTTCCTCCGTCACTGAAGTAAGCAAGCCTCATGTTAGTTTCAAGCTGCCTGGCTGCGGGCCGCCATCTTGGCTGGCAGTTAATTTGCATATCGCCCTGATTAGCCAATGGGAAGGGTAGCAGTTGTATGCTAATTACCATGTTTCTCTTTTATTAGATAGGACCCCATAAATATAGAAATAAATGGAGAAATTATGTACATACACAGAGAGTGAGAAACATAGTAGAGTCAAGTTTTCGCAGTGTCTGCTCAATGAAATTTCTCACTAGAGCTAAAAGTCATCTCAGGAAAACAGAACTTCTTCACCTGCAGATAAGTAACAATGCATAATTGAGATAAAGTCATAGAATACCTTTTCTGGTATTTCATTACACATGAAAACAATTAATAAATGGTTTTTGTTGGTTTATTTTGAAGCCAAGAAAGAGAGAGGAAGATGGAAGAGACTAGACTTAGGATGCCCCTTCCTAGCATCATAAATATTCAACTGGAAGCAACTCAGTGCACTAGGCATGGACGAGGATGAAAGACACACTGTCCAACTAAAGAGAAGATCAGACTCTGGAAGCAGGCAGACGCTGCTAGGAGCTGTGAGAAGGTCAGGGCAGGACCAGTGTATTCCTGAGAAAAGATGCCCAGGCGGCAAGAACACTTGTTAATGATATTCAGTAGATGGGCCCTGTGGACAAAGATGGGGGTGAAAAAGTCAGTGTCACTCTGAGGGGCTGGTTCCAAGTAGAATAAGTGGTGAATGCAATTAAAGAGAGAAAAATGAAAGATAATGAGATTAGGGATAAACCATGTGAAAGGGCCGGTGGCCAAAACAATGACAGCACACGGTGGCCTTGACTGAGACTCAGAGGTGGGAGATAATGATCAAAACCTTGCGTCAGAACGGTTATCAGTGGTTTAAAGACACAAGATCCAGTTGCATGGGTGTCAGTAACTAACATATATTTGAGGAGATTATTTCAGCAGTCTTCTATGCGTGGAGTGCATGCGATCACATTTGAAACCACGTGCTTAGCTCAAATCATTCTGTTCTAAAAGGCGTATCATGGAGATGAAGGAAGGGAAACGGTATTCAGGATGATAGGCCCTCACAAAGGGTTTAATTATTGCAGAAGGTCAGGGTCAGGCAGGGGAGGCTGTGTTCTGAGGAGAAGAGAAGATTGAGAGAAAACCTCATTAGGAAAGTGATGAATCTTTGATTTGTATTTAATTTGTACACAAATCGTGCCCTTTTCAATATATTGATACGATCAACACAGGGTTTTGCTTGGATGTCAGAGAGATGGGGCCACCATTTTTGTCTCATTTGTCTTCAGCAATGTGGCCTGTGTATGGTGTCCTGGTTGCCTCTGCAGGGGCCACAGACCGGGCCCTTCTCCAATTGGAGGAGAGCCTCCAGGCTCCCTCAGAGGAGGGCTCAGGCAGCAGATGAGCAAGAGGATGTAGACAGCATGAGCACGTACCAAAGGAGACACACTGCACGTGGGAAAGTAATCCTCCAAGGGCGGCAGGGGACAGTCACCTGTGCATGGCCTCCTGGCCCTCTGAGCACCGGCTGGGCCAGCACCTCCTTTCACATCTCTGCAAGCTTCTGGGCCTCCAGAGGGCTCTTCAGGAAAGAGCACAGCCCGGCCAGCTGGATTTCTTCACACTTCGGTGCAGCAGAAAGTCTAACAGCATTAAAAACCAAATCTCTCTGTGTTTACCAGTCCACAAGGGTCAAAGGATCCACAAAGCACCATCACCAACAACACGGCTTCTGGGGACCTGTTCCTTTCTCAAAGCCAATGACCGGATGTGTGTTTACCGCTGGTCGCCCATTCTGTCAGAATAACTGTTACTAAACCATAGCTGTTGTTGTCATTCTTGTCATTTGGTGTTTGCCATTCTTGTCATTTTGTGTTTGTCAGCTTTTTCATTTTTAAGTTGTCATTGAGTTGTTCACCCTCCTTAGCTCTGCCTTCTCTTATTTATTTTATTTTATTTTATTTATTTATTTTTTTAAATATATTTTATTGATTTTTTACAGAGAGGAAAGGAGAGAGATAGAGAGTTAGAAACATCGATGAGAGAGAAACATCGATCAGCTGCCTCCCGCACATCTCCCACTGGGGATGTGCCCGCAACCCAGGCACATGCCCCCGACCGGAACCGAACCTGGGACCCTCCAGTCCGCAGGCCGACGCTCCATCCACTGAGCCAAACCGGTTTTGGCCCTTCTCTTATTTACCTTCTTATTCTTCCTTCTTTTAAGATGTGTATGTATCAGAAGTGAAAAGCCACCTTACCATGTTCCCCAGTGTAATTAGTCCACTGTGAGATGGAGGCTAGAAGCCTTCTAGAAAGAACCTTTTAACAAAATAAGAGTTCACCCGAAGATCCAGTTCTGTGCTTCAAATGGTGCTTAAATGCCAGCCACGCCTTTCTCCTCACAGCCGCTCTCTGCCCTGGGAAAAACCTGAAACAGGCCAGGGTAAATCTAAGGGCGAATGCTGGAAACTTCCTGGGGGTGTCCAGTCTTACATGTGGCAAGCCTCCTGAATCCTACCATTTAAACCTGGTGCTGCCATCTATACTTTGTGTCTTCGGCTCTTATCTCTTCCACAGCCCACAGGCCCCTGGGAGCACGGATGGTTAACATGAGCTTTAAAAATTTTAGCCGAAACCGGTTTGGCTCAGTGGATAGAGCGTCGGCCTGCGGACTGAGGGGTCCCGGGTTCTATTCCGGTCAAGGGCATGTATCTGGGTTGCGGGCACATCCCCGGTGGGGGATGTGCAGGAGGCGGCTGGTCGATGTTTCTCTCTCATCGATGTTTCTGACTCTCTATCTCTCTCCCTTCCTCTCTGTAAAAAATCAATAAAATATATTTTAAAAAAATAAAAAAATAAAAAAAATAAAAATTTTAAACTAAAGACTAAGTTTGCTAGGCTAGCAAGATCTGTGGCAGAAAGACACTCAAGATAAATTGACTTTGTCTGAATGTTTTCTGCAACTTTGGAGAATATTAGACTAGAATAATCCAGAGACTTGCCTTTGTGACATGGCCCAGTTTCAAATGCCACTATTTATTCTGCAGTCATGCTGCACCTTGAATAGTTAAATTTTGGTGTTAAAACGGTTAGCAATTTTAATTCTCCAACTATCATTTTCTAGCTTTAGACAAGCTGATTGACATGTGGATATGGGGAAAAACAGACTTGGAGATGGACCAACTCTAGCAGAATACCCCGGACGGAAGAAACATTACTCCTGGCGAGACAGCACCCACAGAACAGTGTCAAAGAAGAGGGAAGCAGGAGCTAAACAGTGCTCTGAGCCCAAATCACAGTCGGAAAAGCCGCAAACTTTACATGAACCATGAAACTTTCAGATTCAGTGGAGCCTCGGTGTTCAATAAGATAATTTCAAAGGAGATGTGCCAAATGGTTGGGGAGAAATTCAAATATTTCCTCAAAATGGAGACAAGTGCAATTGAGTTTGGAGAAGACTGATTGTGTGGGAGTTAATCTCGAGAGACAGTACTTCAGTGGAAAGTGACAGGTAAGTCAGCTTTCAGGTGCCTACAGAGGTTCCTTAGGTCTGTGTGTGTGTGTGTGTGTGTGTGTGTGTGTGTGTGTGTTCATTCCATGAGGCCAAGTTACTAAAAATATATGTCAATTTAGTGAGGTGCCCCAAAGTGATTATGACTGTGCATCTTAGCTGTTAGGTCCCCTTTTTCTCTCTCTGACTTACTCCATATTGTTTTGTTTGACATGAGCCATAGCAGAAAGCTGTGTGTTTGGTGTAGCCATCACCGCTTGGCTTTCTTACTACCAAATATTTGATCGTTTCTATTCCAAAACGAGTTGGGCAGCATTAATTCACAGATGCTATTTGCAACAGATAATTAAATCTTAACAGAGAGACAGAATGGCATTTCAAAACAATCACAGTGATGCTGGAAAAGAAACCTTTTTCCATTCTACAGCACAATAAAAAGTGATTTTATGGAATATGAATTGATCAAGAGGCAAAATGGAAAGATGTGTAACAAACTGAAGTGAATGATTAAATTTTACAGATTATACAGGCAATCATTTTAAATTCCAGGACAGAGTTATTACTCATAACCCTTTGATTCACTCACTCACTTACTCATAACCATTTCATTCACTCACTCACTCACTCACTCACTCATCCAAATGTTCCTGGAATGTCAGATGGCCATCAGACCTGTTGCTTCCTCTAGTGGTCACACATTCATCTAGTCTCCAGGGGCATGGCATGGTCAAA
Source organism: Myotis myotis (assembly GCF_014108235.1). Taxonomy (NCBI): domain Eukaryota; kingdom Metazoa; phylum Chordata; class Mammalia; order Chiroptera; family Vespertilionidae; genus Myotis; species Myotis myotis. The sequence continues at coordinate 27,820,309 of NW_023416335.1, forward strand.
TCCGGCCGTTTTCATTAAAGGAAGAAAAGAAAAATGTATTTAGAAGAAATAAGAACAGTATTATCAGTTCTTTATTTAAAGCAAGGGGAAAACTGCCGAAGTACCCTGCCTGTATATTAGTGCAAGTAACGTTCTGAAGGTTTTCCTTTCCGTTCAATAGGAAGTCCGACAATCTGAATGCAATCCAACGAAGGTCTCTGGACAGGAAACCCTCGAGGGCTCTGAGTAAGCTCTAAGGCAGCATTTGGCGATTTAAATGTCAAGACATTAAATATTCTGGTAGCCAGCCCACGGTTCTCATTAAGGTGCTTAGCTGCTTCCAGAAAAGAGCTATGCATTGGGAAATGTTTACCCAACAAATAGGAAGCAAGAGAACCAATACTGGCATCCTTGATTTTGCAACACAATTTGATGTGATCAGAGCCCTGCCATTTGTGGACCTACAGTGGCTTCTGTAGCTCGCTCTGGGTTGCTGCCCTGCCTAATTCACACTGTCTACAACAGAACCCAGCTCTCTCTCTTTCCCCCTTCCTTCCTTCCTCCCTTCCTTCCTTCCTCCCTTCCTCCCTTCTTCCCTTCCTCCCTTCCTCCCTTCCTCCCTTCCTCCCTTCCTCCCTTCCTTCCTTCCTCCCTTCTTCCCTTCCTCCCTTCCTTCCTTCCACCCTTTCTGCCTTCCTTCCAAAAATGTATATTGAGCCTGTACTAAGTAGGAGGCCCTGTTCTAAGTACTTTGGTCCCATCAGTGCAAACAAAGCATCTATCCTTCGTGAACACTATGTTCTAATCTGCAGGAAAAGTACAGTCTCTATATTTTATATGCTATATTGGATATAGGCCATGTATCTGCTAGAGAACATCACTGGCAGAGGAGCTTAAGAAGGGGTGGGGTACAAGGAAGATGAGATTTTATATAATGTAGGTCTCATGCACTTGTAAGGTGTTTGAATTTCTGGTTTACATTTTGTGAATATGTTTTGTTTAGTATATATTACACTGGATCTGTGTCTACTCCACAGTCACCTTTGTGAACACACTGGTCCAGTCACCGCTCTAGAAAGCTGACTCCTCTCTTCTCCTTGCTGTCTTTGAGGTGCATGACCTTGGAGTGTATCACCTCCTGTTAGAAGCTGGAGACAGAGAAGTTTACTTCCCACAGTACAAGACAACCAAGTGTTTCCCTGTCCTGAGTTGGTGCCAAGTTGAGGGGGTTGTAGATGTGTCAATCTGGGTCACTCTCCCTGCTCCTCCTGATGCTAGCCCAGCGTCCTTTTCTCTCACCCTCATGCACTCTTTGTCATGAAACATCATCATCAGCCAACACAAAACTTTTATGACCCAGCAATCACCACCTGCCTCCTCACAAAGGTTCTAGGCCAGGGGTGGGCAAACTTTTTGACTTGAGGGCCACAATGGGTTCTTAAACTGGACCAGAGGGCCGGAACAAAAGCATGGATGGAGTGTTTGTGTGAACTAATATAAATTCAAAGTAAACATCATTACATAAAAGGGTACGGTCTCTTTTTTTTTTTAGTTTTATTCATTTCAAACAGGCCGGATCCGGCCCGCGGGCCGTAGTTTGCCCACGGCTGTTCTAGGCCCTTCTCAGTCTTGCATGTGCAGCAGGCAGGAAGCCTGGCCCTCCTTTGTAATCCCACCCCCGATCACCCACACTTTCCAGAAAACCTTCCTGGGGGCCCACCTAGCTGTGTGTCCCCAGAAACATGTCTCCTCATAACTGTTGAGGACATAGCATTTGGTAGGAAAGCAGCCTGCCAAGCTGGGTTTCGCCCTTTAGTTCCCCAGCTGGGCTGATGTCCACTGGCCTGTGTGAAAACTCTCAGCTCTGCAGGTCATGTGTCTTCCCCTCATCCACACCTCCATTTGCTCAGGGTGGGCAGGGGTGCCATCTAACCCAACAGGTGACGTTTCTATGTTTATTGTCTGTGTTCCCTGCAAGTAGCCCCTCGAAAGGAAGACCATGTTGAAGACCCTGGGAGGCCCATCACACTTGACATTTGTTCTCTGGAGGACAGATGCTCAGCAAACGTGCAGTAATAAGAAACTTAGCAGCACAAAACGGCATGTGCACATGGCATGGAACACATTCAGAAAGCATTTTTGGAACCGAAGGATAATTATTTGTTAATGATAACGGTGAGCCAGTCCTTAGGTTCTTAAACATGGCCCCTGGTGGTTCTTGGGTTCCTCTTATGTAACCTTCATGGATCTATAACAACAGATAACCTATTATTCACAGAGCACTTGATTGTTTCTGCCAAGGGGAAGAATACATTAAGTTGCCTTTGAAATCTTTATCCTGCTACTATCTGCATGCATTAGCATATTTTATGATTTAAATCTAATTATCAGGGTTTTCCAAGCTATGAAACTGAAAGTGATCATAGCCAAGACTTTAACACAGCCAGAGTAAAAGGCAGAAAAATAGCCAAATTGGATGAATAGCTTTCACACAGGACACATCTAAACTGATGCAAGATCAGAAATTTAAAGAAATAAAGGCCACCAGCTCAATTGTTGCTTATAGGAAGCTTCCTGGATCTGCCTTGTGCTTTCACTGACAACAATAGTCTTGGATTTTCTCACACAATCCCAATTACTCTGTCCCATGAACTAGTCTCTCATTGGACCATGGAAGCATCACAGTTAAATATGACCATTTCTCCAAGAGATTGCAACAGTAGATGCTAAACATAGTGCATTTCTTTCCAACAGTGATCTCTTAAAACTAAACATTCGAGAGCTGTATTTGTGAAGAACCTATGAATTGTTCTTCTAAGTAACCCAGGAGACAATATGCTCAGTGACAACCTGGTTTTGTGTCAGCGAGTTTAATGATCAGTGTATCAGTTTCCTGGGGCTGCCCTACAAAAGTTCCACAGACTGGGTGGCTTTAAACAATAGAAATTGATTATCTCATAGTTTGGAGTCCAGAAGTCAAAGACTCAGGTGTCGGCTCCTCTGTAGCTCGGAGGGAGAATCTATTCCAAGACTTCCCCCTCACCTCCCCCCCCCCCCCCCAGCTTCTGGTGGCCTCAGGGGTTCCTTGGCTTGTGGATGGTCATCTTCTGTCTGTGTCTTCACATCTTCTTCTTTTTATGTGTGTCTGTCTACTGTGTTGAGATTTCCCCTCTTTATAAGGGCACCAGTCACATTGGATTAGGCCCACCCCAGTGCCCTCATCTTCACTTGATCATCATCAAAGACCCTATTTCCAGATAAGCTCACACAGCTACTGAGGGTTAAAACTTCAACATACTTTGGGGGGAGCTACAATTCAACCACTAACAGTCAATTAGCTTTACAGAGTTGGCTTCACTGGTCAAGTTTCAACCTGGAAGTCTATTCAGATGTTTGTTATAAGCAGACTCAATAAAAACCCTTCTGAGGGAATTTTAATGAACCTGAATGGCTTTTATATGTTCCGAATCTGATATTACCTTTTAGGGAAGAAGAACAATTGACTGTCATGTGATAGCATTTAGGAGCAAAAGGAAGGGCCCTGACCCACCCCCACCCCAAAATTTAGAGAAAATATGATTTACAGACAGTGGGTCCTTTTGGTTAGTATATCTTCCTATTTAAAATAAATTATTTTAGAGAGAGGAATGGAGAGGGGGGAGATAGAAAGAGAGAGAGAGAGATTGGTTGCCTTCCACATGTGCCCCGACCAGGGATTGAAACTTCCCTTTTAGTGTATGGACAATGTTCCAACCAACTGAGCCACCCAGCCAGGGCATATCTTTTTATTTTAAAGTATGAAAATATAAAGTATAAATGATAGTACAGCATTAGGTGAACCCATCCATCACACCTTCCTCTCAAAGCTAGTAAATACTTTGACTGAATTTTTCTCAGGGACTGTGGAAGACAGAGATGGAGCAGTGAAGACAGTTATGAAGTCCAATGTGATCCTGAAGGTGTAACCTTAGAGGAGAATCCTGGAGAATAGGGGAAAAGGCAGCTTGCTACCCCAGGAAATCTTAGCCTGAAGCATCTTGGCTTGTTCAGCTCCATAGCGAGGTTCCATTCCTTCACTAGCACTGGGCTCAGCCCAGAGATGCCTCAGTAGTTGATTTGTGGTCCCTTTTTTTTAAAAAAAGGAATTTTCTTATTAAATAATTTTTTTCTTTTTTAAATATATTTTATTGATTTTTTACAGAGAGGAAGAGAGAGGGATAATTAGAAACATTGATGAGAGAGAAGTATCAATCAGCTGCCTCCTGCACACCTCCTACTGGGGATAAGCCTGCAACCAAGGTACATGCCCTTGACCGGAATCGAACCTGGGACCCTTCAGTCTGCAGGCCGATGCTCTATCCACTGAACCAAATCAGTCAGGGCTTTGTGGTCCCTCTTAAGTCATGCAGCTCAAGGAGGAGGAATACAGGTAATTAGGTCTGTACTTTCAGTGAACAGCTGAAGATACCCATCTTCCAAGCCACACACCACAGAATCAACTAAAACCAAATATCAAAACATGCTTTATAAATGAGAAAGAGGTCTGAAATACAATTTTGCCTAGAGATGGGCCTTCTCACTTGAGAGAACTAAACTATGAATTTAAATCAGTGCATACATTGTGGACAAAAGGCATTTCTGTTTGTAATGTTAAGTGCTGACCTATTACTGAAAATACCTTCACATTATAGAAAGTTCCTGCACATAAAACACTAAAAAAAAAAATTTGCTGGTGATTTCTGAGAATAAAATCTTCCTGGGCTCTCCATTGTTTTGCGTCAAATCCAGATTCCTTCCTGGCTGTGGTGGATGCCTCCAGAATCTCATCCCACCTTAATTTGTACCTCAAGTGCCTGGTATGAACTAAGTACTTGCTGAACCGAACAGCACTGACTGAGCATTAAGGCAGGCCCTACCCCCATTTTCCATTCCTATAAGGGTACATGTGCTTGTCTCATGTCACCTTTTACTGCTTGCCTCATATTCATCCTCCCTCAGACCATCCTGTCTAGTTCTAGTGGTCAAAATCCTGACCCAACCCATGTCACTCTCTCCACACAGCCTTCTGGGATCTCCCGGATGCCTCACAAACATGTCTGTGGTAGCCCCACCAATGCACTTGCCATGGACTAGTCGCCCATGACTCTATATCCAGCACACATCTGCTCTTTCCTTGAGAACAGGGCCATCCATTATTCACTATGTGCAACCCCCTGCTGGCATGGCACAGCATCTGGCCCCTTATAAGATGTGGATGGGTGAGATCCTTAGGCACCCAAGTTGCAAGGAGGCTCTGAATAAAGTACGGGCTGTGGCTGCAATAGCCTGAACTTGACTCCCACTTTGGAGTCTAAGACAAAGAGTACATACACAGACCTGTGCAGAGGTGAATGCTGGCGCCTTATTGGGGTGCCCAGGGGAAGGAGGGAGTTAGTTGTCTGTTCTTAGATTGCTCCCTGAAGTGCAGAACTCTAACTCATCCAAAGTGAGGAAGGGCACATTCCCCCGACCCTGAGTTCTGTTTTTAGCCTTGTGCCTGCCAGGATCTGAGATACCATGGTGATAGAAATCATAGAAATAGAGACAGATGGAAGATCAACTGCCGAAAGGGCCCCTGCGTTCTGTGCTCTCTGTATAACGGGAAATGCCTTAAGCTGGTGGCTTCAAAGTGTTTTCCCACTTATTTACCATTTGCTCTCTCAGATGATTCTGAAAACAGAAAAGGATGAGCTGTGACCACAGCCTTTTAAGCCAACCCAAACGTCAGGTGGATGTCACTGCAGCTCTAAGGCCATCGGAGAGGGCAGAGTGAAGGCTCAGGGTGGTAATTACTGCCCACGAATTTATTCCCTTGACCTCCTGAAAAGCCTCATGGAATCCTCCCTCGGGAGCCTGCATCCTTTGCTAGGCAGCCAGGAGCCTCTGAGCAGAGTGGCCAACAGGCTCCCAGGCAGACAGGCATTTTATTTAAAAGAAGGAATCCCTTCTGTTTTACTGAAGATGCTACTGAGCTATAGAGGGCATCTCCAAACCTGGCTTGTATTTTGTGACAAAGGCCCTGAATGATCACCATCCTATGACAAGTATATAATGTACTGTCAACAAGTTAATTGCTCCTATTTGGGGCTGCTTCCCTGATTAATGCTCAAGGCTGTCTTTGGCAGATAGTGACACCTATACATACGGGGTCACTTTACCACCCCATGAGATCAATGGCAACAAACGGACCCCAACTATTTCCATGTAACCCACTTTAATCTCATGCTTTTGCTGTATTCTATTTTGAAAAATTGGAATTTAAAAATTCAAAACCTAAGGAGGAAAGTGTCAATCAACATTACAAATATGAATAACCATTCTTGGTATTGCTATAAATGTTTGAGAGATGATTGCTTCATTGGAGCTGTCTCAAGCCCTCGTAGGAAAACGACACTGTAGTCCATCCTAGCTTCCTATAGTAGAGACACGAGGAGGAAAGACTGAAGGACTTGGCCTAGAGCTAACTTGTAGAAGTGGCAGAGGCAGATCTAAACCTGTGTCTGGCCACTTCATTCACTCCCAAGACCAGTCCCAAGTCCCAGTCCCACTGCTCAAGTGAGAAGTTTGTTTGAGCCCCATGTAAGGAGGTTAAGGTGCCATGAGCTGAGCAAATGTGCCTGGAGCTGGTCAGGAGCAGGGCAGCAGAGCCTTGCCCCACCAGGGGCTGGGTCTCTCCAACAGAATGAGTCCAGTGGCACAGCAGACTCTGGTAGGCCTTTGGAGCCCAGCCCACAAAGGATCTTCTCTGTGATTTAAAGAAGTCCCTGACCCATTCTGCCCAAATCTCAACACTGACTGACTTTAGAAGGGAAGGAATGGATAAAGGAAACAAGTGGTTTTTATTTTTCTTATATGACTCTTCATTTAAAAGTTTCTTTTAGAACATGTAACTCCAGTGGGCACAGTCAAAACAATCCTGTACAACAAACACAGCAATTTAGGGATAATAACCTTGGGTTTTCTACGGTTACAGGCACCCAGCAGGCTGGGCTACCTTGCTACTTGTGGGAGGCATTTTGTTGTACATCCAAACCTGATTATCACATTTATTAACACAATCAAATGCTGTACTTGGACACAACCCACTTTTACCTTCGTTTTAAAAACCCATGAATAGAAATACCAATCTGGTCAATTATCACCCACGGAGCAGCTCCAGCTTTATAGATTGGTAATGCAATTGCTTTCAATCACCAAGCAATGTGACAGATAACAATGATAGATTAAACAATTCAACTATAGGCTGCATATTATAATGGCATTTTACTTAATCTTTACATCAATACCCACTCCTCTGGATTTCCTTCCAATAGTCAGAACCATCAGATTCACCAGGGCAAGTAATGGAGAAACACAGGTACCACATTGAGAAGTCCCAGGGATGGAACACTGGGACTGTGTTGGTACAGGCCTCATTGCACCCTATAGGATGTCACTGTTCCCTAGACCATATGTTAGACTTGGAGTTCTTGCTCATATGCGCTATATAATGAAGTGATCAATGTGGAGTCCAAACACATGGATTTGAGTTGGGCTCGTTTGGTAAAATAACCTCCTAAGCCACATCTGCCTCATCTAGAGGACAGTATGGCTCAATCTGCCTCAAAGATGTGCATATGGGAATCCTGTGAGTAAACTGATAAATGGAACAGAGAGGGTAGTTATCAATGGAGCAAGGAATAAAGTGACAAAGTGAGTTGATAAACTATATTCCCCAAAGAATCAATTCTTGTCCCAGCTAAACAATTTTTTGAATCAATGACTAGATAATAATAAAATAATGTAAACCGATATTAACCCTGAAAATGACAAACTGTAACTTGCCAACCACTTGAGTTTCCCTGAAGTCTGTAAGATAGAAGTCTTCTTGCTATACTTCTCAGCAAAAGATGTTTCCCAACTCAAACCTGATCATGCCAGAATACTGACATCTGATTTTGCATGCAGATGAGGGGTTTCTAGAAGAGAAGATGGAATCAGTCAATTTGGCAAATTTTAAAAGTGTTCTGTGGCCCTGGAAAGAAAACAGTATACTCCAAGATCATGAAGTCAAGAATAAGAGCCCAGATGCAAACTGTAACGTGATAGCTTCTCCCCTGGACTGTGAGTCATGAAGAACCTTGCATGGTTTCACTCACTATTCACTTCTGGGCTCCATAGTGCCGAGACAAGGCATTGCCATAGCGGACACTCTGTAAATATTCTTTTGAACAGAGTGACAGTTTGAAGTTATTTATAAAGAATATTCTCATGTCAGTGAAATGCTCAAAATTGTAATGGGATATGAAGAAACCTTTTCATAAGAAGAACAGATTCCCATCCACCTGGGGTAATTTAAGTGATAGAGTATCTGCAGACAGGGACAAAGATGGTGACCTCCTAAGGTCCCTTCCAACCTAAGATTCTATCATGGTTTTATATATTTTCCATACCAAAAGCAATCATCTATGTCTGAGACAGCTCTTAGAATATCTCAGAACAAAATCTGAGCAAAATAGCCTGAGAATCTTCTTTATCCTGTGTTTTTCCTTTAAAAAAAAAAAGAAAAGAAAAGAAACAAGAGATGAATTACTGTCTCCCAAGACAAAGCCCATGCTGGCAAGATATAAATGTCTCATCTCAAGTCAGTACTCCCAATAGTCAGCATCAGCTCTCCTGACATGCTATTATTTTTTATAGTAAAATATATAAAACATAAAATGTTATATATATTTTATATAAACCATTTTTTAAATGTAGTTATATTGTTGGGCAACAATCATCACCATCCATCTTCACAACTGTATTCATCTTCCCAAACTGAAATTCTGTACCTACTAAAACAACTCCTCTTTCCCTTCTCCCTAGCCTCTGGTAATCACCATTCTACCTCCTATCCTTGCGAATTTGACTCTTCTAGATATTTCATATAAGTGGAACCCTTTTATGACTGGCTTATTTCACTTAGCACATTGTCTTCCAGGTTCATACATGTTGTGTTATGTAAAAATTTCATTCCTTTTTAAGGTAAAAAAATATTCCATTATATGTACACTTTTTGCTTATTCATATATTCATGGACATTTAAGTTGTTTCTAGCTTTTGGCCATTTTGAATAATGATCCTAGGAACACTGGTGTACCAGTATCTGTTTGAGCACCTATTTTATTTTCTTTGGGTATATACCCAGTAGTGAAATTGCTGGACCATACAGTAATTCTATGTTTAATTTTCTGAGGAATTGTTATACTGTTTCCCATAGCAACTACACCATTTTCGATGCCTACCAACAATGTACAAAGTTCCCAATTTCTCCACATCCTTGCCTGTACTTGTTATTTTCTGATTTTTTTTCCCCAATAGCAGCCATCCTAATGGGTGCAAAGTGGTATCTCATTGTGGTTTAGATTTGTGTCCCCCTAATGATTAGTGATGTGGAGCATCTTTTCTTCTTGGCCATTTGTATATATCATTTGGAGAAATGTCAATTCAAGTCTTTAGCCCATTTTTAAATTGAGTTGTTGTTGAGTTACAGGAGTTCATCACATATTCAGAATATTAACTCATTATCTCATATAATTTGCAAATATTTCTCCAATTCTGTACTTTGTATTTTCACTTTTTAAAAGTAAGTTCTTTGATGCACAAAAATTTTTAATTTCCATGAAGGCCGATGTTTCTGTTTTTCTTTTGTTGGCTATGAATAATATTTTAAGAGGAGGATGTGATTCAGTCTCTCGTACAAGATCCTCTAAGTGGGCCCTAAAGCAACAGATAGTTCAAGACCATGAGATACACAGGAGAGTGCGTTATAAACCATGCACAGAATATGTATCTACATAAAATGAATGCTTTGTGAACCAGAGGCCAGACCTCCCTTGCTCTTGGACCCAGCAGAGACCCTGACTCATCTATCCATAGAAGATAACTGGGCAGAGGAGATGGGCATGGACACCAGAAGCAATGCTGGGCCCATAAAAGCCATTCCCCAGCCACCTCTGAGGAGCTGCTCAGCCAGCTATTAACTCTATGACCTCACCACCAGCAGGCACTCTGTGGTCGCTCTGTAAGTGTGGTTTTGCAGAACCATTTTACTTGCCCTAACCAATTGCCTTCCTGTGCAATGGAGGGATTTCATTAACTGCCCAACTCATAAGGTTGTAGCTCAAAGAGATTATTTCTGTGAGTAGACTTGGGACCTAAACTGTAAGGCTCTATCTTTATGTGAGGTTTTGAATACTATGACCAGAGGAAGAACCAGCCCAGGGCAGCACTTCTACCAAACCTTTCACTTCCAGGGATTCTGTCCTCTAGAATCCCAATAGTGGGGATTTCTGAACTGATCATAGGAAAAGTTACGTGGTATTAATTTCAGAAAGTATCTGTTTTGTCATGATCAGATTCTTCCTTGGCATTTGATATAAACTGGTCTCGGGGAAATGCCCCATTATATAAAGCAGTGCATAGTTAGTACTCATCCCATGTGCTGTAAAAGGTAACTCTAATAATGATAATAACAGAATTATAACGAAAATCGTAGCAGAATTCCTTTCCAATGGGATCATCCCATCAAAGCCACATAAGCCCACCACACATGTGCACAGGGGATGTAGATGCAACAAATAAATGCACAAATACCAAGAAATAAATAATAAGTCAGCACTGGTACACACAAAGGCAGAAGGGCCACCTGTGCATTCTGTGGGAATGAGAGAGGAGATTTCTAGATCCCACATACATAGATGAAAAGCCACCCAAATATACCATTAACTAATCATTATTCTTTATCAAAATCTAATGAAAATATAACAACTAAAGAACACTATAGGCCAATGTACTATGGACATAAAGAGGACAATCATAAATAATACACAACCGGATAGAATTATAGTATGGTGAGGGCATATATGCCACAGGCTTACAAGGTTAGCCCTGGTGTACAAACAAGTCAACATAAAAATGCTTACCAGAAGAATTCTAATCATCTCAAGATGTGACATTATTTTCCCTTCCCAAAATTATTAAAATGTAATGCCCTTTCCTAATAAACACAGCCTTCTTATAAAAGGGATGAGACGCCTGAACTGCCACAGCCTTGTTTGAAACTTTCAAACTTCCCTGGTCCATTTGCTCACTGCCTCCTTGAGTTCTGCACCACCTTATTTAGACTCTTAGGACACACATGACTAGTGTTTGTGGATCCTATTACATCACAAGTTCTATGAAAATGGATCACCTTTAAAGTCTTCAATGCACATCCTCCTCCTAGTAGTGTGCCTCACCATTCATGCGTGTTCAGTAGATGTTGATTAAATGAATGAGTGAATAATGTTCCCTTCAGAGTATTGTATTAGAGGATCACCATATTTTCAGATGGTGATTTTATGTTCACAGTTGTAACACCAAGCAAATGATGAACTGCTTTAAAAAAATTTAGAAAATAATACTGGTCAGTGAATGAAGGTCAGGTTTCTGTAGACTGGTGTATCAAATAGGAAATGAGAATAGTACAATACATATTTTCTCATTTTAGTGAATATCCAGAAATACTGTGCTTGGAGAGAGACAAGAGCCAATGAACCACACAAATATGATTTTCTTAGGTGATAAGGATCATAAAGACAACCACAGGGGAAACAGAACATGGGATCCAGTGGGGCATCACTGTTAGGCTGTGAATAGTCACTAAACATCATGTAAGATTGGGGAATATCTGGGGAGTGGTGCCTGGTCCTTCTAAAAATATGCACCAAGATGGTCCCCAAGACTAAGCCCAGAAATGAGAGTCTGAGCTGAAAACATACAAAGATGATTGGCTCACTTTTGTAGGGGCACCTACCCTATGAAGGCTCTTCAGGCAGTACAAGGCCTCTGAAAAATGTCAGGCCATTCTAGCAAGGTCTTAGGTATTTTCCTGGCTTCTGTGGGTGAATCTTGCCTTTGAAGTTTGGGCAGATGTAATGGGCGCTGGATCAGGAGAAAAATGGAAGGGAGGAGAGAGGAGGGGGAAATGGCAGCTGTCTTCTTGCATTCCACTTAACACTGTGGCCTCCCTGGAATGGTTCAGTGAGCTATACAGAAGTCATCAACCCACAGTGATGGTTTTCTGCTACAAAAGAAATGGGGGGAAAAAGGTGGGAATTTATTGCTGAAGGTTAATATCTGTCTCAATTCATCTTACTCCTTTTCTATCTCAGTGGCTCATTGATTCCCCAAGCATCCAGTGTCTACTCTAGCCCTGTCTAGGCCTGGTGGGCTGGGCCCCTGCACTCAAGGCACAGCAGAAAAATCTCTAGGATAAGATCAAGGGGAAAATTACACAATAGTAATTTGAACCTGAAAACCTGGGCTGGGATTTGTAGAAAATTAAGAAGATAAAAAGTGCTAGAAACTGGTAAAATGTGGTTTTGAACATTTTATTTAGCTCCTCTAGCACCTTGACGTTCCAGGGACTAGCAGCACCAGCATTACCTGGGAGCTGGTGAGAAATGCAGGACCTCAGGTCACCCTTGACCTCCTGATCCCTCTGTAATCTATAAGACCCACAGGGGAATCAGATGCACACACAAATTTGAGAAGCAGTGTTCTAGAACACACATGAGGTTTCACATGTTCTATCCAGTATGCAAGACCATAAACATACTCTGGAGGAAACAAGAGATGGTCTTGTTCCTGATCAGATGTGCACAGAGCAGCAAAACAAGAGAAGCCAGAAAACAACTGTTAATTGGTTTTTGGAATGTCCAAACACTTAACACAGACTGTAGGTTGGAGCAGAAAGAGAGAGTAAATATTGAAGTGTCATTGTCTGAAACATAAATATGTTTGATGGAATGAATTTCTTTCAGGGATAAAAGTTGGTTCAAGCTGTTCCAATGAACCTAACTATGTCTGGGGGCAATAATGAATTTAAAGCAGTTGGCTTTCAAGAAAGGAATGAAGGAACCAAATGCCAAAACACAATCTTTTTTTTAAGACTGACAGAGTTCAGTGACAAATAGCAACCACAAGGAAAGAAAAAAATTATAATGGGATATTGGATTGGCAAAGTGGAAAGTGAAATATATATATATATCTCCCCACTACCAAATTTAAAAGACTATGTAAGATTGATTTTTTATTGCTCTTTCTAGAAAACACAGTAACACCTGGTACCAATTGCAGTCTCTTTGGAGAGCTTAAATAAGTGCACCAGCCAAATAGAGAAATAAAAAAATCATTTTTGTTCATCTTGTTGGAGTCATTTTTGAGACACATCATTGGGGCAAGTGACAAGGAGGCTGTTGATGTCTCTACATTTATGGATGGATAAAAAAAAAAAAAGCCACTATCAGTTCAGACAAAGCTCTCTTACAGAGCAAGGCAGGGATACCAGTACAGAGATGGGTGGGCTAAATATATAAGCAACAGATTCTTGAAGGATAAGATTGCTGGTTCCCAGCCTGCACACTGGAACATCCTGGGGAGCTTTATAAACTCCTGAAGCCTGGGTCTCACTCACATACATTCTGATGACATCAATCTGGGTGAGTGTAACAGGCAGCCAAGGTTGAGAGCCACTGGAATGCAGACATCCCCAACTTTAGGGTATGTAGACCCCACTTGGGGGTGTTGTTAAAATGAGGATCCTGGAAACTTTTGGCTTCTGTCTCAATGTGTGGGGTTAGAAGGACTGTTGCTTCCATCCTTAAAATGAAAAAAAAAAAAGCCAATCTAACTCTATATTCACAACTTTGCTTGAACCTATATGAATGCTGAGGTTGTAGAGCCAACTGGCCCAATGTTTAAGATACACAGTGCTGGTAGGGAGAAGAGATGCAAATATTTGGTCACCTCACACAGACACAACAAAACCCAACTAGTAAAAGGAGTCCACCTAGAATAGCCAAAGGGTTGGTGGAAACCCAATGTGAACTCCTGGGGCTGCAGAAATTCAGGGAGTCCTGTGATCTTGCAAGTTCTTCCTCTACCATCCCTACCAAATGCTCATGAAAAGATTAGAAAGAGCCCAAGAAGTAGCCCTTGTGGTGAAGATACAGAGATGAAAACAGCAGTCATGGGGAGCAAGGGCCATAAACTCCATATGGATTTTCCCCTCAATCTCCATTATAGAACAGAATCATTGTCTGCTGGTATTGGCATGTTGGTAAACACTCATTGCAGCTGAAAGAAGGAGATTGAGGTGTAGTGGTGGTAAATTAAAAAAAAAATTTTTTTTAAACCCTGCTCTTGGGAAGGAGCAGGTTTAAGTCCAGAACTGCTATAGGGAAGAGTCAGGGGAACTGAGAAAACCACAACCCCAAGACCCAGGAAAATGGTGAATGCCGGGGAATAAGCCTTATCAGAACAATAGAAATCCAATCTTCCACCCACCACCACAGCCAAGCTAAGAAGCTTCAGATAACAAATAACAGTGGAATGCTGAGAATCCTGCTGGGAGATAGACAGGAAAGGAACAAGAGCATACAAGACATGCTCTCTGAGGCACTGTGTCAAGGGAAGACCAAAAACACAGAATCAAGTAGACATTGCTTGGCTGGCCTTCCTCTCCTCAACCCTCCCCTCTGCCATGGGATCTCTGCAGGACTGTGCAGCCTGTTGGTGGGTGCACTGAGGGTAGCTATAGTAATGATAGATCACAAACACGCCCAATGCCTTCCTAGATTAATGCAAACCTCACACTACAGTAGAAAGAAAGGCATGCCCACGTCCGGGCATGAAAACTATTCATCTCGCTTTCTGCTGCCCTACACTACATGTATAGTTTTCAAGAAAAATAATATGAAGCATAAAAAAAGTAAGGAAAACCAACACATTCCTAAGAGAGGACAATCATCAGACCCAGATTTCAATATGAAATAGTTGTTGGAACTATCTGTCAGGCAATTTAAAATAACTATAATTAGTATGTTAAAAATTCCAACAGAAAACGTGGGTCATATGCAAGATCAGATGGGAATTTTAGCAGAGAGAAAGTGTAAGAAATAAACCCACATGGAAATGCTAGAAAAAAAACACAACAACAATGTAACAGAAATGAAGAATGACTTTGAAATGCTCATCAGTAGATTAGACATAGGCATAAATGAGTAAGTAAACTTTAAGTTAGGTCAATAGAAATTACCCAGTTGAAATACAAAGAGAAAAAGTGTAGGAAAGAAAATACAGAATAGATCATTTAAGAGCTGTGAGACCATATCAAACATTCAAAATATATACAATATCAAGGAAGAAAAGATTTTGAAGTAATATTGGTCCAAGAATTCTCCAAAATGAATGAGATTTTAAACCACATATCCAGTAAGTTCAGAGAGCACCAAATAGAATAAATACAAATCAAAACAAAACAAAACTCTGCTTAGGGTATCATCTTACACTGCTAAAAGTAACAACCACAAAAATATAAAGAAAATGTTGAAAGCATCCAGAGAAAGAAGACACGTTACATAGGTAGGCACACAGAAACCAAGCAAACCAAAGATAATGGAGTCACGCCTTTGGATTGTAAAAGAAAAGAAAAACCAAACTATTGACCCTGAATACTGCACCAGAGAAAATATATTTCAAAAATAAAGGAGAAATAAAGTCTTTCTCAGGAAAAAAAAAACAAAAACAAAAACTGAGTGAATTCAATGTCAGTAGATATATTGCACCAAAAAAAAAAAAAATACTAAAAGGAAGTTCTTTAATCAGAAAGAAAATATCACACTAAAACTTGGATCTGCACAAAGAAGTGAAAAGGCACTAGAGCCAATTACAGATAGAGTTACTAGAGCACTTCCTTCATCCCTTCTTCTCAGATGCCAGGCTCACCGTGAATGGCCCATGGCGGGCAGAGGGGCTGAGACTCAAGTCCACTGTGCCCAGAGGTGAGAGGGTTGAGCAAAAGGAAACCCCAAGCTCTAGCAGAGACCAGTGAAAGCCACACAGATGGAACACAATTTTTACTTTTATTTAACAAAGGTTTTTTGCTTTGTTTTTAAAGAATCTACTTATTTACTTATGTATTTTTTAAATCATTATACTGTACTATATCATCTCTATTCTCACTATTCTACTGGACAAACATAGTATTTCAACCACCACCTGCATGCAAATAACCATCACCTCTCAACAGACCGCTAGCTGAAGCTCAACCCCTTAGCTGGACAACACTAAATTTTCTACCTGCTTGTGGGCATTGCTAAGCAGATAAAACCCAATACTAAGTCACTTCATATTTACTCTAATGGCACCACTATCACCCCGGTACTCAGGTTAGAACCACCTTATAGGCATCTTCAACACCTCCCAGTGGGGCAGCACGACCTGCCTGTCCATTTTTCTAGTGTGTCTCAAATCCATCCCCTTTTCTGGCCTCTATCTAAAATCACTACTCACATAATTCAGGCTCTCTTTCTCAGTTTCCAGACTTTTACAAAGAACTTCTGGCTGGTTTTCTTCTGACTAGAAAGGTCTCTCTCCTCTGATACATCCTTCACTCTGCAACAAATCGATTTTCCCACAAAATGGAAGTGCTTCCATGCACCGAAGGCTCAATGATCTGCCTGCCCAGATTAAGCGAGAGATCTCAGCTACAGGCGTCCACAGTCTCTTTCCCTGTCCCATGAAACCCTCACCGCATTTGTGTTTCCTGTTCAAGAACTGTTTTTCCTCTTATGTCAGTGGTTCTCAACCTTCTGGCCCTTTAAATACAGTTCCTCATGTTGTGACCCAACCATAAAATTATTTCCGTTGCTACTTCATAACTGTAATGTTGCTACTGTTATGAATCGTAATGTAAATATCTGATATGCAGGATGGTCTTAGGCGACCCCTGTGAAAGGGTCATTCGACCGCCAAAGGGGTCGTGACCCACAGGTTGAGAACCACTGTCTTATGTGGTAAAGAGACCACATCTGCCTTTTTCACAGCTGGACCCCAAAGACCCCACCCAGGGCCTGGACCATGGTGAGCCAATCAGAGTGGGTTTAGGTGAAGAGTCCAAAATTTGGTATCCCATGTGGTTATGCAGGTCGCTCACTGCGCAAAATGGCTTTGGGGACAGAGTGAGCAACATGCCACCCAGGAAGGGAGGCCTGTGTCTAATCAACACAAAGGCACATGCAGGGCTTGGGGGAGGAGTGCAGAAAATGCTAGCACTCATCAGTCTGAGGCCTCCCAACCAGGGGACTTTGACATGCTGGTTTGCATGTCAGTTGGGTAGGAGACAGATGGGGTGTGGCCTGGGCTGGCAAGAGGGTGAGGGGTGGTGGGGCGGGGGTCCTTCATGAGATTCTGAAATTCGAATGAGCTACAGAGAGAAGATCCAAGACCAGCAGCTGCAGCCACAGTCTGTTCAGGCTTCTCCCACACCCTCCTGACTTACCCCACTGGTCAGCCCCCTGCGTCCGCACTGCGCAGACTACAGCTGGGCCTATTAGAAGCATTACAGAAGGCTGACTTCTTATTAGTGATACTGCAGGTTCCACCACCTGAAATATTTAAAACTGGAGCTGGCACACAATAGCTGCTTAGTAAATATTTATAAAATGAAAAATATATAAGTGGTAAGAGGCTGAAAAGATTAATAGATGTATAACTTAAAAATTAATGAGTAAATACATGTACTTCTGTGAAAATTGTACATCTTGCATGTTCGATTCTGTACTCTTCTAACATCGGACCACCTGTTTGAAGTGCCTAGCTGAACCAAAGGGCTCACAGCTGATCATGGTATTGCCAGGCAGAAATGATCTACCTTAGGCCCCCATCCTAAGAAAAGACAGTAAGAATATTAAATAACAATGGCTTAGGTGGTAAAAAATCATTAAAATGAATTTTTACCCCCCCCCCCATTCTAATATATGGGCAAAAACTCTATACCATTAGCTCCATAGAGGTAGAGCGAACAAAACCAGAAAAAGAAAGATAGCTTCTTTCAACATGTTTCTGAAATATTTCCCATGGAAGGGAAGTGAGTAATGTGCAATGCCGCTTTGTGTCGGCCTGCAATCCTGTGCACCTTGAAAGTTCCAGGTAACATGCTCTCTGCAAGGGATGCCAGTGCCATCACCTTGGCTTTCATTGTGGGATGATGAGAAGATTCTTTCAGATTCCAACCTGGTTTTTAAAAAATATGTTTTTATTGATTTTAGAGAAGAAAAGAGAGAGAGAGAGAAACATTAATCTGCTGCCTCCCGCACGCCCCCTACTGGGGATTGAGCTGGCAACCTGGGCGTGCCCTGATCAAGAATAGAACTGACAACCCCCTGGTGCATGGGATGATGCTCAGCCAACTGAGCTACACCAACCAGGGCCCAATCTGATTTTAATGCATCTATATTTTACAGACTCAACCAACAAACTAAACATGGCATTTTGGGATTTCTTTCAAATGTGTCAGGTTGACAGCAGTGGTTTCCCTGAAATGTACCACGACTGTGCCTGCCTGATCCCCAGTAGCCCATTCTATGCACTTCACTCAATTGTAAACGTGTCAGCAGGAAACCATGACCGCAGACAACAAGCAGCTGTAATAATGTGAATGAATAACATAGATGTTGGGTTATTGTTATCCTTGAGGAAATCTTATGTGACTCCATTCAAAAGGAGAAAAATACGTGAAAAGTATGAAAGTGATATGAAGCAGATGTTAGACTGGAGTTGTCAATCTTGTCTAAGCAGGTGCTAA
Organism: Myotis myotis; assembly: GCF_014108235.1. Taxonomy (NCBI): domain Eukaryota; kingdom Metazoa; phylum Chordata; class Mammalia; order Chiroptera; family Vespertilionidae; genus Myotis; species Myotis myotis. Next base: position 27,838,979 of record NW_023416335.1, read on the forward strand.
TGTGTTATAATTATCCCTTCTGGCAGTTGATGTTTAGGATTTTGGTTCCCACCTAGTCAATCACAGCTGTAATTGTTAAGCTACTTACATCGCTAATATGCTGGGTAATAACCAGATAGGATTTAATATTTGACATTTACCGTCAGTTTCCTTTCTTCTGACATGCATCTTCTCTACACCAGTATCTGTAGATTGGGCTCTCTTGTAACTTCTGAATAAAACAAATAGAACTGCTTGGCAAAAAAGGAAATGAAACTAGAAAACAGCTCTGTGTGTCTCCCTCTTGATTGGGCCACTCTTGGTGCCCTAACAAGGAACAATGCCCTCCCTTCAATGAAAGTGTTATTTCACTGCCAACCTTGCACATGCTAGAGAAAGCAAGGTAAAAGGTTTTGCTCTCATTCACCCTCACTGTAAGGGAGGAGATAATGTTGATTTCCCCCCACAACTAGAGAGGCCGGGAGGCAAACAATTTAAAATGGCCTCCCCAGTCAAGAGGGTCCGTCACATGAAAATTTGAAAAGCTTACCCATCAAGTTTCTTCCCAAGGATCTTACTTTTCTGCCTCTGCCTGAATTTTCAACAATAAAATAAAATGGAGAAGGAAGTGGTCACGGGAAAGACACAGGGCTCCCACGTCCCGGGCCTGGGTTTGAACCCACGCTCTGCACTTTTGGCAAATTTGGAAAATCATTTGCACTGCCTGAGCTCCAGGGTCTTTTTCCATGAAATAGGGTGTTTCTGGGATGAAGCGAGGTAACTCAGGCCAAGTCTTGCTTTGTAGCTGGCTCAGAGGAAGAGCACTATTGTTAGTTGTAACAACCAGCCGTGTGGCATTACAATGATGTGCCGACTGGGCTGGAAGCTGCCTCTGGACCTGGCGCCTCGAGGGCTCAGTGACAAATGATTCTGTGGGAGTTGAGTTCTCTCACCGCCTGGGGCAGCTCCAAGGTGGGACCTCCCTCGTGTATGTATCCCAAGGAGCCAGGCGAATGGGGACCCTACACAAGTGTTGGATGAGGGCAGCAGACTCCATAGCACGGGCATCACCCACAGGAGGCTCTGTATCAGGATATCAAGGCTCCAGAAGAGCCCCCACTCCCTGGCCTGCCCCAGGAGCTTGGGCTTGGTTCCGAACATCACTCTGAGTCAAATTCCACTGGCCGGCACCATTGAGGACACCAAGAAAGAGTCCTAAGGAATGAGACTGGGAGTCTATTTCCTTGATGCTATGGCTATGGTGCCACCTTGCACAGGTCCAGAGAGCAGCAGTCACATGGGGGACAGTGGGAGGCGCCCCAAAATGGTCCCAGTTACCAAACATACATAGAGAAGTTTTCCTTGGTGGGTGTTCTTATCAAGGGCCCAGTGGAAGATTTCAGAAAGTTTTTCTAAAAGTTGTCACTCAGGAGATTGCATACAGTAGTTTAACCCTAAAGATACACACACATGTACACACACATGCGTACATGCACTCACACATACATATGTGTATGTGAATCAGATACACACACACATGCATGCATACCACATGCATGCACAGACATATACAGAAGATCCAGCCAATTACATTTTTGGTGTATAGCCCAATGTGTAAGAGCTCCCTTTTGGCTTTCCGCACTATTTCAGCTTTATCGTCATGTGCCTTTTCTATAACCTCATAGGATGGTTCAGCACCTTGCAGAAGTCAGAGGAGTCACTCAGGGTGCGCAGCCCCCTGACGTCTGACAATGGTTTGTCTTCGGGTAAATGGCACCCCCAGTAAGGTCAACAACACCTCTTGTCACCCCACTGACGTCTTCTGATTGTGTTTTGTCTTGCGGGCTTACACATGTCCACATGTTTCGGCTCTGCTTGAAGATGCATCAACATTTGAACACTTTTTTTTTATGAGAACGAATTTATCAATTACTCCAAGGATGCGAAATTTTCCAACATTTTTTATATATATGTCAGGATGGGTGGGTGGACAATAAAGAGTTTATTTATTTTAAATCATTTAACAGAAAATAAATATCCATAACTATTTAGTCAAGCAGCCTCCCTTAAGTAGAAAGGAGTAATAACTAAGCTGTTATTCTGTTTCCAGACATGATGGCAACAAACCAACTAGGAAGATGGGTTGCACCAGGGACAACTACCAAACAATATTTTTACAAATTATTAAATGCTCCTCATTCCCCACAGGAGAAAGGGGCTTGTTTCAAGGGGATCCTGCTTAACGTTTAAGTTGGAAAGGGCATGCGTGCATTGATCTGACAGCCAAGTAGCATTAAGACTTCAAAGCGAAGCAAATGAGGCTGGACCTAGTCATTTTGCAATAAAATGTGAAGTCGTGTAATAGTGCCCTTTAAAGCCACTTGGGACTTTTAAGACTTCAAATAAAATGCTATTAGCACAGACAGATAAACAATCTAAGCCTCTATTTGCCTGGGGTGATACCCTTATCATTTACAATGGGCAAAGAAAATACAGCAGCCTAGGTGTTCAGGAAGAATGACACGAACACCAGTAATCTCTCCACAAGGCAGGCTTTTGATTTGCATTCCTGCTGAACATCTCACTCCCACGTCAACCGTTTCATGGATGGCGGCTACTCCAAAACTAGCTCCTGATTTCAATCCAGGGGCATCAACAGAGTTAAGGAGAAAACATGGAATTTGAGAGATTTACTACATTTTTTAGTTGAGCAAGAAAAGGTAACAAGGGTGGTATTCGCTTAGGTCATAAAATTCTGCTCCGTGCATGGTTGGACCTTGTGGAAATCAAGATGCTTGCTCCCAGGATATCTCCTCAACTAAGGAGGTGCCCGGGACCATGTCACATGGCTAATCACAGCAGCAAAGATGTTTAGTTAAGAAAACAGGAGCCATTTGACCTCTGTGGGGCCAACGCGTGGAAATTGCTGCCTCCATTTCTCTTTAGGGGAGATCTGTTCCAGGACATTCCAGCATTAGGAAGAGGGTGGCCGCCAGCATCTCCATAGCATCTGTGCTTTCAAACATTTCCCTACCCCCCCCCCCCCCAACACACACATCCTTCCCCGGCCCGCCCCCCCGGGGGGTTTCAGGGGCCCCAAGGCCATTGCAGGAGGCCCTGTAGAAAAAAAGCACCAATTCAAATTAGCCTCTGTGGCCAGGGGAGGCCAGGGTATGCGTCTCCACAAAAACCTAGATGGCAGCTTCTGCTTTAATAACAGCAGTGTGTCTAGTCAGTAACCGATGAGTATCTCTTTCTTCCAGCTGGCACCGACGCACAGGGCACACCGGCATATTTCTTCACGCACGCTGTTCGTCTGTCTCCTGCTTCTGCCTGGGCCACCATTGTGCTGCGGCAGCCAGAAGAAAACATGCCAGAGAGTCCTGGCAGAGGCACCGGCAGCTGATGGATTTAACTTCTGTACACATAGTAAGATACGGTAAAGCGGCGAGGGCTGCCGGGAAGATTTGGTTTCCCTCGCCTGTGGTTTTGGCCTTGCTTTCACCTGAGAGGTAGAGGAGCCTCTCACAGACAAACCAAGTCGCTGTGAGATCGACTTGCAAATATAAGTGACTTCCCTTCAATTCCAACCCTGTCATCCTTTCCAAACGCTGGCAGGGGCTGATCTATTTTCAAATCTACAGAACACTTACCTCAAGTCTGGGAAGTAGAATCTGGGCTTACTGCTACTGTCCAAATAATTAAAGGTCAAGTAAAAATAAAATGCAAGAACAATCACTATTTAGAATTAAACCAACAAAGCTATTGTACCTTTAAATTGAAAAAAAAAGAAAGACAGAAAAATATTCTACAAGTTCTATGAGGGGAAAAAAAAAAAATGCCATATTTGTACAGACTCCCAAATCCCCTCTGTTTAAACAGGGTGATTAATATCAGCTCCTGTAGGAAATTAAATTCGGGGAAGAACAGTAATATGCAGATATGCAGATTTCTGGGCAGAATGGCCATCTCTGGGAAGGGAGCTGGCTGATTAATCTGCGTCCTCAGAATACAAAATGAAACGCGGGCTCTCCCAGGCGAGCAGGGAGAAATGACTTTCCCTCCCACAGAAGGGCGCAAACCAGAGAGGAGGGTCCCTGCGCCACGTGCGGTGTGTCTGTAAAGGGCGCGGCGCTGATATTAAAAACAGCGGGTCACGTTTGCAAAAGCTGACTGCTGCATCTCGGGCCTCTCAGCGTGCTTTGTAGAAAGTTCTCCCTCCCTCATTTCTGAAGGCATGAAAGAACTGCCCATCATCCCTGTTTGTTAACCCTAATGCTCATCTTTAGTCCCGCCTCCAAGGTTTATGTAAAGGGTGTTCCACTCTTCCTCATCAGCCCCCGCAGGAGTTCCCAGGGAAACCCAACGTGATCACACACGTGCTGGGGGTCCTCAGAGCTCACCTGCAACCGAATAAACCTCCACATATGGGGTTTTTTGTTTAATTCCTGAAAGACTGGAGTAGACCTTCTTTTCTTTTTCTTTTTTTTTTTTTTAAAGTAGAATGCTAGAAACTTAATTTGCAAATATAAATTACTTCCCTTGAATTCCAACCCTGTCATCTTTCCAAATGTCAGTGTGGTCATCGCATCTGGTGTAGAATGAGCAGAAGATTTTTGATCACTGAATAATGGCACTTCTCTTTCTTTTTTTTTTTTTTTTTTGGAAAAAAAATATTTACAGCTAGATGCAAAAAGTCATTTTCAGTGGGATTTTTTTGTCGTTACTGGAAACTCAAGCCTGTTATTCTGAACCATTCAGGGTCTCTCCAATAATTGTATAGAAGTAGGCATTATGCTATATTATTAAAGCTGTAATTTCCTGCTGAATCTGTCTGGATGTTTCTTTTTATCACTTGGCAATTTCTATCTAGTTATAGTATAATTAAGTTTCCTGACCTTTGCTCACTCTCTTAACAGGACGCTTAGAAATATACTAGAATTGCAGATCTTCAGGCCGATGTCCTCTCTCCCTACACAGTAATGGAATAAAATTATTAATCCAGTAATTGTACAGAACATATTACTTTGCATTGAATGTTCCTGCTTCTCATTTTCTGTCAGTGACAATCAGCCTGAGGGTACAAATCATTTCTGCAGGAGCACGGCCCTTGAAGAAAACCTCTCGTTCTCTCTCCTGCAGCTACCTGTGCAGCTGTGATTATTCCGGGGCTAATACAGCACTAGGCTCCAGCCAACAAAACAAAGTTAATAAAATGGACTAAGGAACAAGATATTTTCCTGCCTGCTGCCCGTGTGCCCAAATGAAAACCAACGTCCGGATGATAAATGGTACACCCGCGCATAGCTTTTAAGTGGATTTAGAAGACTAACTAGCCCCTGGGACTCATCAGGCAGGCCAGTGGGCACGCACACACTTCCTGGGGAGTTAGGAGGCACCAGAAGCTCCATCTACAACTCCATGTCCCAGAAATTAGGGGGCTGTTCCGGCTGGCATTGTGTGGGTGCCACAGACAGAGCCATTCACCCACCCCACGAAGTGTCCCACATCCCAGATTCTCTCTCCGTCCGCCACACTAGACATACTCTGCATCTGTGAAGAAAGATGTCATTGAAACGGAGGGTGAATCTGCAGGATCATTGGACTGAGCCCTTTATCTGCGAGGGTGAGCTCGCAGGAAACCCAGCTGCTTCGCTTGTTTAATAAAATCCCCTGCAAGCCTGATCGTAGGCAGGATAAATGGCCAAACACAGTTCTCCATCTTCATAAACGTAGTGGAGATTCGATCCTGAAGCAGTAATAGGTTTCCAAGCAAGAGAACAAAATGATCTTTAACCATCAATGTTGATGTGTAAGAAGTGTAACTACATGATGAAAATTTAATATGCACTCTCTGTGAACACATGGCTTGCATATTCCGGTCAATGTATATACCATCAAGGGGCTTTGTTTCAAATGCCATAACATGTCCTAGGTCATTCCTGGAGTCCCCAGCACTTTAATGCCAGGGCAGAGTACTTACCAACATTTACAGAATGAACCAACAGGTTTAGAAACTAAGCCTTGTAACTTCCTTCCACATCTAGATAAAGGAACATGTACAATTTTCATTCTGCCGATACATGCTAGTAACCATTTAATAACTATGCTGTTTTAAAGTTCATTGGCCATAGGTCAGTTTACAACCATATGCTAAAGTGTGTTCCAAGGTGGTGTTGATACGATATAAAACTACCTCTGACTTATTTCCACTGAATCACCCCCCGTGGAAGGGAAACCACAGAAATCATTAGGAAGACTTCACAGAACCACAGATAGTAATATCAGTTCATCGATACGCTAACTGTATTGGTGTAAATCAATAGTTCTCAGCTTGAAGCAATCCCCAGGGGACATTTGGCAAGGTTGTCATGCTGGGGGTAGGGGTGCTACTGGTGGGCAGTAGAGGCCAACATCCTACAATACACAGAATGGTCCCTACACCCAGCTAAAAATTATTTGTAGCGAATGTCAATAGTACTGAGGTTGAAACTCAGGTTTAAATGGACACATGTTTGCTGCAAAATAAATAAATAAATAAATTAATTAATTAATTAATAAAATAAAAATCCTATATTAAGAGGGTGGTGCATGGTCACTTCCAGATATAGCTGAAACATCAAATTATATTTTCCCAATTTCTCAGCTTCTGAAATTTAAATACAAGGAAAGGACAAAATGAGATATTTTCAACTATAATTGTTTTCACTCCCAGCTAAAAGATAAACAGTCAGTGGAGGTGAGTGAGAATTAAGGGTTTTTTTTCCTCCACTCCTGATTTCAGGAGTAAAACAAATGATCCCTCTGTAGATGCAAACTCAACTGTGGAATTTATCATTTATATTATCTGTTGAGCCACCCATATGTAGAGATATATAATGCATTTGTATGGTATACGTGGTCTGAAGCATAGATATTTGAGTGACGGTGGCAATTGTCCATGTGTGTAGGCAGCATCAGGTTAGAAACTCTGAGATTCAACATGTGAGTGTGCAGAAGGAAACAGGACCTCATTTTTTCATTTTCCCCTCCATGAAGCTATCAAAATTTCTTTTAGGCTTCAAGTATGACAGCCTCTGCTCCCAGAGAAATATATTAGTAAAGGCAATTTAATAACCCATTCAGCTACATCAGCTGTTCTACTTCTTAATTTCTGAAAGCAAAGGAAATTGTGACTCACTTTTGTTTCAGTGTAGCCTGTAAAAGCCTCCTGTGAAGTCACACGGGAACTGTTTGGCTGATTTTAGCTGCCTTTATTTCAAAATTCAGCCGGGAGTGAGACATTCCCAGAACTCCCTTTCTGCAGTGTCTGAATCAGCTTCTAATAAACATGCATTTGGGGGGAGAGGGCCTGATGGGAGGACTCTCACTTAACTTCCTATTGTTTCATTGATAAAAATGGTCTGGGGAGCAGAAGAATATATTAACCGTTTCCTTTGGTTTTCCAGCGGGAAGGCTGAAAGACATTTCTAAAATAGATCTATTTTCCTTTCATTCTACAGAATAATGCATGAATGATTATAACATATGCTCTATCTCCCGTTTTTTTTTTTCCCCCTCAACCAGTGGAAAAGTGCCTGACACTGTAATCACAACTTGTTGGGTTTTCAATCTGATGCTGTCCCATTTTATCCTGGTAGTTAAACGTCCATTCTTGTTCGGTGTGATAAATGTTATGGCCATTTACCAGTAACGAAAAAGAGAGACATGTTAAACCAAATATTGCTTCAGATTGTGTCTTTTATTCTCCTTTATCATCATATCTTAATTTATAGTATAATCATCATTATCACAACTGTCAGCCTCATTTAACCTTCCCTGATCTCCCATGATTCTTTGCCGTCAGGTCTGATTGCCTACCTTCTGCTGACTGGCTGATAATGGCTGACAGATTAGCCCTCCCCAAGAGGAAGACAATGATATATAGAACAGTGCGGCTTGCTCTATATATTAATGAGGAGCTGGCAAAGCTTTGATAAGGCTGCGGAATAATCCATCAGTGTGAGAAGGAGCTTGTAAAACCGGAGGAACATTTCATGGGAAAACACCTGGGAAGGATGTAATGACCCAGCAGCTAAATACCTGTCAGCTGTCGCCCCTCTGTTGTAATTAACATCAGATAGCGGGCGTATGGATAACCTAAGAAGTTTATCAGCCCCCCAATCCCGGTACATTCTCTCCATGTTGCGCCCACCGCTCCGTCTCTTACAACATATTTAGCAAGCCGGCAATTAATAGCTCATTTTCGGTGGCATTAGGAACTGTTTATCTTCTAAACTAGCTCTTATCGGGGGCTGTTACTGTGAAAGGCAGGAGTCACTGGCGCTTTTTGTGTTCCAGTTGTTGCACTTACTCAGCAGAGGCTCGCTCCGCCATTAGATACAATGCTTCAGATGGCTACTTGAGTTTGAATGCACCGTTATTACAGGTATTATATGAAATTGCTTGTGTTATGTGAAGGGGATTATAGAGGTTCTGGATCAATAACTTCAGTGGATGTTGGGAGTGATTACAGTGCTCTGTCAATTTTCCCCATTTGGCTGTCAGTGTCGATTTACAACACACCACCTCTTTTATTCACATCAAATCACTCATTTCATTGGTAAATTCTATATATCTCAATTTACTTTAAGTAGCTGATTTGTGTAAAATAAAATGACTTCCTCTTCTGTGTGTGCAACAGACCTAATCCTATATAGTAATAAAAAGTGTAAACACAAGGAAACTCTTTGTCCTCGGCGAAGCATCGTGTGGAGTGCCGTGGCTGCCCGCTACATCAAATAGCTATAATTGAAATATCTCCATCGCCCAGGCTTTGTTTAGACCACACCTAGCCACTTCATCTTTATTTTTTCAATCTCTTCCCGTGTAAGTTTAGGGATGCGTAAAGCAGATGTGTTTCCCTGCACCCACTCCCACCTCTGTTCTCGCGTTGGTAGGTGGTTCCTGGGTTGCTGTGCAGGCTCAGCCCCTGCCTTTCAAACCCCAGGACCACAAATGCAGTCTTAGGATATTTGCCTTAAACTGATCAATCGGAAGGCTCATGCTGGGTGCAAGTTGCCTTAGTGTTCTAATTTTACTGGATGTGTGTATCATGGTGATTTAGGGCATATACTCTGAAAACTTCGGAGAAAGAAGTGCAAAGCATTTGGTGATGGGAAAAGTCAAAGAAGCACAGGAAATGTTTTAAGACCAAAGTCTAGATTTTCTATACCAATAGCAATTCTCTAAAAGTATTCACACCAGGTAAGATAGTAGGCAAATTCAATTCTATCACTCCACATACCTCACTGTGCCTGGAATAATGTTTCATTTAGGAATTTACTTTTGAACCTTAACTTGAAATGTTCATCAATGTTTTCTACTATTTCCGACCTAAAAGAGGCTCTTGGAAAACTGTGTACTTTTCCACAAATAAATAAAACTTCCATAAACAAAGTATTTACACAGTCATCGAAAGCAATCCTTCCAGAAAGCTTTCTCCTAACAATTGTCTATGGCTCAAACAGACAAATGAATAAACCACTAGATTCACCAACCTATTAATGCACACAATTTCTGGTACTGAAGCTATTCAAATAGAGTAGAGAGGAGGGAAAGGATGTGTTCATTGTCTGTCCTGGCATAAAATGTCCTTTGCATAAAAATATACCGATTAATCCTGCACATCTGTGGCTTTCACATTTGTTCATTCACTTCTGTATATTTTTGATATATTTTGTACAAGTTATAAAGCCAGGAGAAAATACAGGATTCTGTTAAAAATGTAATGAGTGGGAAAAAAATCTCCATAAACTGTGTCTATATTTCCTGAAAAGCTCCATTGTCCCATAGAGCACAATATTATTTAATATGCAACTAAAATCAAAGATCTTCAAAATCTACCATTTCTCTGCCCATTACAAATCAGCGCCTTCATGCAAGGTGCAAGGTTTCCAGTGTTATGTGCAACTCCATGATAAGGGCAGGTTAGACAGATGGAGCATAATAGCTTAACATTAGTATTAGCATAGCAGGGAAATGGGAGTAGAAAAAGGCAAGAGAAGGCTATACGCCCCCAAAGGACATGCTCACACCTTAGACTGACTCCACACTTGGCATACACGTGACCAGTTTCCCTGCATTGTAAGGTCTTGGGTCACTGAGTGTCTGGGTCTCTCCTTAAGCACATCATGGCATTAGCCAACCTGCTTGCCTACCAATCTCTTCATTAGTCACCTATCATGTTCAGACTAGACAGAACAGAAGCATCATCTCAGTTTCACAGGTAACAAAGTGCAAGTCCATGTGACTTGCTTTGATGTGTTCATGGGGAAAGGTTAGGCTAGAATTCCAACCTCTTGTCCACTAAAATTAGAAATGGCTTTAATTCGAACCTGCATGTCAACTGGTATTGATAATATGACTTAAATTCAAGGGAATATCTTGAATAGGGTGGTACACCACACACTGGGAATGAAGAACAGAGGTAGGAGGGAAAAGAGATCCATAGATATTTCAAAAATGACCCTTGCCTTCAAGAAATTTGTGATCTATTTGGAGAAATGAGATATAAGTGGAAAATGAAATTTAAAGAATGCCATAGTACTGCCATAGTAAAAATTACAGGACTCAATAATCTGAGCTGTTAAATTAGCTTTACAGTCAGTAACTGTTACCAATCAGGTAGAAAAAGCTCACGTTTAGCTGCAATAACCAAGAATTACAGAGTAAGTGAGATTTTAATAGAACTTGGCACACAAAGAAAACCATCAAGTCTTAGGCATTCCTGAGCGTACACACATCCATGCAATCACTCTGAGAGGAAAGTTGGAGTTGATGGAAAATTACAGCCTGAATCTGGCATCCAGGCTGATATATGACAAGCTACTGTTTGGAAAACTCTAGTTTCAAAGGAGCAATAATTCAATTTTAAATAGCAATTTATAAAAGACAGCAGCCTTTAATATATAAACCCTTAGAGTTATGTCTGACATTACACAAAGGATATACATATTGCATAACCATTTTCAAACAATAATAAAAAATTCAAATTAAGAATGTATATGCATTTCTGAAGCAGCTACCAAATCCGCTTAGGGCCGTGGTCGGCAAACTGTGGCTCACGAGCGGCTCTTTGGCCTCTTGAGTGTGGCTCTTCCTAAGCCTTAGGAGTACCCTAATTAAGTTAATAACAATGTACCTACCTATATAGTTTAAGTTTAAAAAATTTGGCTCTCAGAAGAAATTTCAATCGTTGTACTGTTGATACTTGGCTCTGTTGACTAATGAGTTTGCCGACCACTGGCCTAGGGAAACAATGTACTTTGACAAAGTTACAGAAAACACTAATTTACCAAGAGTCAACCAAAATGCAATTACAATTTTAATAATAATTTCAAAACAAAGGGGATATCCTGAAGGCTGGTGTCTGGTAAAATATCAGGGTGAAGTGTGTAGAATGAGCCATGAGCTCAAAGTTACACTGCACCTGCTGATCTATACTAAACACCACACAGACATCATGAAAAAAGGAGCCATACAAATATTACAACTTAATGAGTGACTGAGGAAAAGGCAGCCCTCACAGTTTATGGGATTTTCCTATCCTGATTGGTCAGAAAGAACTGGAAGAGAAAAAGAATATATAACCAGCCTAATCTTCCTGGGTCAAAATAATACCCACCACATCATGATGAGTGGTGTGATAATCAAGGAGTGAACTCCCCTCTCCCTGCCTTTCTGTCAGGAAGCATTGAGAAGGCAGCTCACTTACCAGGAGCATCTGAAAAGCGCAATCCCAAAAGATGTTCATGCATTTGCTCACGAAAGTCTTCCTACCACCAGAAGTTGGAACTAGCACAAAGTAGGCACTAAATAAATATATTTGGAAGATCTGAATGACTGATTGAATGAGTGATGCTATCCAAAAGATAAGTGACAATGTAGGTTGCTGGAGGTAAAACTATATTAATCCCTTAATACTTGTGTTTTTCTAAAACCAAAGCTAATTTCATGATTGTTAGTAAATTATTAATGGTATATATTTGGGCTCTAGGTTATCTTTAAATGGGAATTTAATTTTGATTAGTAAGCTTTTGTCCATTTGACATATAACTTCTATTCAGAGAGAAATCAGTGTGATTTGGGTGGAAAATATGGCAGGACCGTTACAAATGATATTGGTGTACTTTACATTCCCATGACTGTTTTTACAACTGGCCATTTGTACATCTTAATCCCTTCCCCCTTTTCATCCATATTCAGCCCCCCTTCCATCTGGCAACCATAAAAACATAGTCAATAATATTGCAATAACTGTGTATGTTAGACTTATCAGGTGATCACTGCATAAGTTATCTAAACATCTGATCACTATGTGGTACACTTCAAACTAATATAATATTGTATGTCAACTGTCATTAAAAAATGAAAACAATTCTTTCTTTAAATGATATTGGGTTTCCATGGAGTGTGGGTACCATCTTGAATCCTTTGTTTTAGACAGCTTTGAAAATCCTCGTAATATCAGGGTAAGAGTCATACAGAGCCATTAGACCAGTGGTTCTCAACCTGTGGGTCGCGACCCCTTTGGGGGTTGAACGACCCTTTCACAGGGGTCACCTAAGACCATCGGAAAACACATATATAATTACATATTGTTTTTGTAATTAATCACTATCCTTTAATTATGTTCAATTTGTAACAATGAAAATACATCCTGCATATCAGATATTTACATTATGATTCATAATAGTAGCAAAATTACAGTTATGAAGTAGCAACAAAAATACTTTTATGGTTGGGGGTCACCATAACATGAGGAACTGTATTAAAGGGTTGCGGCATTAGGAAGGTTGAGAACCACTGCATTAGATCATGAGAACCACTGACCTGGAGCAGTGGCCCCAAAGGACTGGCTCTGCAATTTCACTTACTATGAACTTTCTCTACATTGTTGCTGCTGTTTTCAATTGGTCAGAACTGAGAGGGCAGAAAGGCTCCTAGTGCCTTGAGGGGTGAGCTTTGATCCCATAGGAAGGACATCACATGCAAACCCGTCTCTATGCTGAAGGCAGAGGACAGGGAAAGAGGACATTCCGCTTGCCATGTTGATTGAAAGTAACTCTACATATTGATTTAAAATAACTAAAACCACTGAAAAACCGTCAGTGAGTGGATTGAAAAAGAAAGTGTTTCTCTCCCCCTCCCCCCCTTCTTCTTAATGCTGCTTCCTGTTAACAGATATCTGTTGTTATTAATTTGGTTGCTACTCTTAAAGCAAAGTGTGTCAGTGTTAACCAAGACCTAGCCCTTAGTAATGGGCAGGGTGGAGGGAGAAAATAGTAAGGGGGTTGTGGGGGTGACACATTTAATAGTTCAAATAAAAAATAATTGAATACTTAGCCCACTGAAAGCAGTTTCTTCCCACGGGGCCTGCGGTGTTCAGCACTACTTGGTATGACCACAATCGGGCTGGAATGGACTGCTCCATCAAGAAGTATGTTATTTGTGGTCTATTTAGGCTGCTGTTTCTTGCAGAGAGAATTCCTTTTCCTTGAGAGGAGAACACTTCAACCGCCCCGCCCGCCCCCCCCCCCCCCCAAAAAAAAAGTGAGATGAACGTAAATGCTGGCAATAATAAACTATTACCAAAGGTGAAAAAGCATTCCTAGTTTGAGGACAAAGCAAAAAAGGGCGGGGGGTGGGGGGGCCTATTTAGCTTGCAAATAATCCAGGCTTCTCTATATAACTCCATATGCCAAGTGGCTTCTTCCCTGCCCCATAAAATATTTGACAACACAGGGTTCTCAGTCTTCTTAGGTTGTTCTTGGCTCCATTAAGAGGATGGAGAGAATATTAATGATTTTTGGCTTCTATTTCCTAAAACAAAAAGCATGCACAGTCTCTACATGTAAATTTGCATTGTAAACCAATCCCATTGTGTTCTGAGATCCTGAGCTGTTACATTTTCAAGTCCCTTACCCCCTTGTTCATAAATATGTCCTCTTGTTGTGCCTGTATACCCAGAAGGAACTTGGGGTGTTAGAGGTGGGAGATGGTCATCCACACCTGACCATGAGCACAGGTTCACCTTTTGAGGAAGGAGGGGTGGGGGAGAGGCATGCTGCAGGAACCTGAATTCCCATTCTAACAAGCAAAGGTAGCTTCCATGTAGCAGGACTGCAGTGTGCCACCTCCTTGATGAAAATGGACCAAGCTGAACAGACAGGGCTGCACGTCCCAGCCTGAGTTCTGCTCCTCCTGAGCCCAGAGGTTTTCTTCCCAAGGAAGTGTCTGCATACCTCCTTCCTTTTGTCTCAACCGGAGGGATTTAATAGCTCAAGTAACTGAAAAGGACTAACAACAGCAAGGCTCCGGTTTCCAGAGTAACCGTAAAAACAGACCCCAGTCTCCATGGCAAAGAGAAAAGCTATTTGCTGCAGCCTTTTCAGACCTTGAGGAGACACTGACAGTTTTCCTATAATCACCCTCGATTATTTGTAGCAACTAACTATATTATAATGTTAACTATAGGAGGTCTTCGAAAATATGTGGGCTAAAAAAAAGGGATAAAAAATGTGCTGGGTTTTCCTCTGCTTTAGCTATGAATACATTATCACTTTAAAATTTATAAAATAGTCCGTTCTGGTAATTCAACCCAAAGGGGGTAATATTCATCTTCCAGCTTTCTTTCTTTAATTCTCTGAAGGTATCTGCATCTATTTAGAGGTCTATACAGTCTAAGTATCTTAAATGCATGCATTTCTATTGAAGAGCAAAGTAAGAATGGATATGCAATATTTATACATTTTATTTAATCTACTATAAATCAACTGTTCATTATCCAGTGTTTGACAGCTGCTGTTTCTTTCATTCATTTGCAAGATATGCCCAAATTAGGCTCTATGTATATGCATGCATATATGTGTGCCTGTGTTGCATGTGTGTCTTTCATTAGTGAGGCTACAAGACCAGCAATTCCATGGTCTAAACTATCACAGTGCATCACACATGTGGATGTGGCTCATTCCAGCCTGGGTGAACCTCTTGTTTTTCCAATGGTTGGCTTCTTATGCACAGACGTGCAGCCTGCCTGGTTGGCCTGCCTGCATGTCTTTACTGTTCTTCATTTGAACAGGGAATGAACTTGAATTTCAGTATCTATCTTTTATTTAAAAGTCAAAATCCACCTTCAGGGCAAAGTTAATGATCAGGCCATTCAAGTACTGATATTATAGTGTTGCCATAGTTCCAATATTAAGTCTATGCAAGTTAACTTCCAGTTGAAAACAAGGTACAATGTTACTAACCATTCATTTTTTAGTTTCTCTATTTTTGTCTCTCTCTCACACACACACACACACGCAGTTAACTAATAATATGTGTGTGTATATATGTATATATGTATATAATATATATTACATGGCATATTTCAAATTTTCTATGTATAGCTAAAAAGATGACTATAAAAACATTACATTAATAGAAAAATAACTATTTTGTTTCCTAAATTTCTAGGGGAATACCTTTTCCTTAAGGAATATAGCTGAAAAATATAATTATAGTCTAAATAAAAATCACAATTTTTATTCCATATACAAGAGCTTCCATTGAAAGTTCTCAACTTGTCTTTGTTAAAGTTTGAAGAATAAAATTTGGGAAATAAATATGTCATGTTGCTTAGAAACATATTGCCTTATTTTTAAATGCACAACTGAGAATAAAATAAACCTTGCTCAACAATGTAGATGCTTGCAGAGTTAAATATTAATCAAGGACTGAATTTAATTTTCTCAATCATTTATTAAAAACAAACATACCTATACTTAGTCTAAAAGATTCAGGGTGCATAATATATGCAAATCTTCACTTTGTTGCTATTTTTCCTCTCTAGAAAGCATCTCAGATGACTAAAGCAGAACAGGCTCTTCCAAATATGCCAAGCCGAAACTGGAGCATTTGTCTCAAGTGCTCGATTCTTAAACAGAGTCCCTCCAACCCCCCAAAACTCAACTTCCTAGGTAACAATGCCCCTTCTTTTTCTGATTTTGTATTTCTTCCCCAAGTCTATTTTTTTAAAAAAATCTATGATTTTCAAAGAGAGGGACCATTCCCAGCAGCTGGTCTAAGGTTCAGTGGAGTGTTTATTTTTCAGGGGAGGGAGGGCCTGTTGCTGGGAGACTCACCTCCCAGGCTAGCCTCTGCCTGGAAAGGGGCGGGCTGAGGACAGCTCCGGTGGGAAGTATCAGATACAGGTTCTGTGGTGGAACTGGGGAGAAAGCAGTAAATACTGTGGGACCTCACCAGGAAGGAACAACGCCCAAAGTAAAAAGCAATTCCCTTGAGTCCCAGCTATGTCACATCTCCGCTCTGTCCCAAAGTCTCTATTTTATCTATCAGATTGATCTGCACAGTATGCCTCACTCCTATTACATGCTGTGTTTTATAAATTGCTTAAAGATAAAAGCCTGCCCTGCTGTACAAAGAAGTAAGATATAATATTGAATTTGCACTAAAATGAAAGTTTCCTGGTGCCCCTTATATATTTAAAATTTCTGTTTTCTTGCAATGAATATAATTCACTGTCTTTTCCCAAGTATAATCCCATAAGGGTTTGGCCAAACAAAAATGCTCTAATGATTGCAAATGGCTCAAATATTCTGTCCAGTGAGTTAAGTGATAAAAGTTTCTATGTTAAAAGAAATAATAAGTGGAATTTTACACATATTATAGTAATTGTGAAGCATCCAATTTACATAGAAATAATGTGAAAGAATTCTGACCATGGTGTTTTAAGTGAATCATTACATGCATTGCTGATACATTTAGAAGCTGCAATACGCCAGGTATGTTTCTTTTAGCATAATAAGTCCTGTAATGGAGCCTTTAAAAGCTTAAAATGTATAGTTAGATTAACCTTTCTGTTTTAAGGTTTTTTCCCCCTAAAAAAAGCAGAAGAGAGAAATAGGGAATCATTAAAAAGCCAATTAAAGCAATAACCCCTTTCTTTTCTCTATCCAATGTCTCCTTTGAGGCCCTTCTTCCACTTCTCATCATTTTATTCACTACTTTAGATTTTTGGTAAAATTTGGTTATTTTTTTCCTCCTTGTCTGAGATCAAGATTTCACTAAAATTCTTGGACAGTGATGATTCTGAAAGGTTCATCTCATAGAATTAAGGCAGATTTCTCTGACTAGAAAGGTAGGTTTCTCAGACAACTTCTAGACTTAAAAAATTGTGACATCCAACGAAAAATACTCTAGCATTTCTCCTCATTTGATGAAATTATTAAGAAATGTTGCTCTCACGTGTTCCTTTCCCAAATTAGCCCTTTATGGACTTAATAGTTAATTCCAGCAAGAGGGCATTTCTGCTGTGCCTCATTAGGTTACATGATTTAGTAAATAAGTCAGTAATTAATACGTACATTATTATAAATGTCATTAATAGAATTAACAAGCAAATAATTGCAAACATTTTGTTTTCATTTATTTGGAGGTTACAAGGAAAGGTGGGTGGGTAAGTTTTGGGGTATCCTTAAAAGTGAGATACTCTATGTGTAACCTCATCAAATTCTTCTTTTCTTCTCTGCGGTTCACAATCCTTTAAGTCCTTTGTTGTTGCTATTGTGTCTAAACCAGGGTTTCTCATCTTGGACACTATTGATATTTTGGACCAGATCATTCTTTGTTTGGGTGGAGAGTGGGGAAACAGCTGTCCTGGGTGCTAGAAGATGCAGCGTCCCTGGCCTTTACCCACCAAGTGCCAGCGGTGCCATCCTTCCCCACTACAGTAGTGACAATCAAAAATTTATCCACATATTGTCATAATTCCCCTGGGGGGACCCCCACCTCCCCATTGGAGAGCAGTTGAAAACCACCGTTCTAGATCTTAAGGGCATGAAAAACAGTAGAGCTCTTCAGCCCCTTTCCTTGGACTAAATATGGTTCATTCAAGCCTATAGTTTAACTACTCAAAATTGCCTAGAGTTTTTCATGGTTTTCTTTTACTTAAAAAACAAAATTCAGATTTTTATTTACTAAGCATTTCTATTTTATTTTTCAGACACATAATAAGAAATAAAATGGAAATGTTTAGTAACTAAAATTCTGATTTTTCTGAAGCCCTTTCTTTATAACTAAACATTAACACTTTAAGATAAAATGGAATAAATGCAGCATTTGTCCATTTTCCCGTTTCATGTCCTTGAGGTCTGGGAGACATAGAAAAGGATGAATGGTCTACAAGTGTCATTAGATGATCTGTCTATGCTGGCATGCCAGATCTACAACAATCAAAATAAAAATTAGTGTAAAGATCTTATTAGGCACTTTAAAATGTTTTTGAGAAGTACAGTATAAAGAATATAAATCCAGCAATTATGCCTTAATTCATACATTTTATTTTATGGTTTGCTAAGTGTTTTCTAGCACACTGTGTCATTTAATTTTCATAAAGCTTCCCATACTTTGAGATCATTAGTTCAAATTCAAAGGCCATCTGCCCATTCATCCATGATTCACCCATCCATCCACCCACTCATTCATTTACCCATCCATCCACCCACCTACCATTTGTCCATCCACTCATGTACTTACCCATCCATCTGCCTACCCATCCTCATCCATCCATCCATTCATCCATTTATTCAATTTTTATTAAGTCTTTGCCATATATTGTTCATTCTGAGGAAACTGTTTGCCAGCATTGGGGGGGAGGGGGGGAGGAGAATGATTCAGACATGATTCCTACATGTAGCACACACTTTAATAAATAGAGAAATAACCTTGGCTAGATAAATTTACCTCATCAGTGTTTCTGTCTGCCTGCTAGATATGGCCAATAAATTAAGGAGTAAATACACATGTATTTCACAAACCCACACCCACACACATACACACACACATTTCAGACTCAGAAAAAAATCCCTTCAACTTAAATAGGCTGGTAAATATGACAATGGAGCAAAAGTTACATACATTAGCTTCTTAGTGCTTTTGGAAAAGGGGACAATATTTTGAAAGAATATGTCATTTGTTATACACATTTCATTGAGTGCTCTATTTTTAAATATGTATATGTGTATATAAATATACTAGAGGCCCGGTGCACACCCCGGGGGGGTCCCTCAGCCCGGCCTATGCCCTCTTGCAGTCTGGGACCCCTCAGAGGATGTCCACTTGCTGGCTTAGGCTCGCTCCCTGGGGGATTGGGCCCAAGCTGGCAGTCAGACATCCCTCTGGCAGCCTGGGAGCCCTCGGGGAATGTCCACTTGCCAGCAGAGAGCAGGCCTAAGCTGCAGTCAGACATCCTTAGCACTGCTGAGGAGGCGGGAGAGGCTCCCACCACCACTGCTGTGCTGGCAGTCATCAGCCTGGCTTGTGGCTGAGCAGAGCTCCCCCTGTGGAAGCACACTGACCACCAGGGGGCAGCTCCTGCATTGAGAATCTGTCCCCTGGTGGTCAGTGTGTGTCATAGTGACCAGTCATTCCCAGTCATTCTGCTGTTAGGGTCAATTTGCATATTACCCTTTTATTATATAGGATAGAGGCCTTGTGCACAGGTCAGGGCCGACTGGTTTGCCCTGAAGGGTGTCCTCAATCAGGGTGGGGGTCCCGCTGGGGTGCCTGGCCAGCCTGGGTGAGGGGCTGATGGCTGTTTTCAGGCTGGCCACACCCCCTTTAGGGTGGGGGGTCCCCACTGGGGAGCCTGGCCAGTCTGGGTGAGGGGCTGAGGGCCGTTTTCAGGCTGGCCAAGCCCCCCTGGTGACAGAAGCTCCAAGCCTCTCCTTTTTTTCTTTTTATTCTGGGATTTATTTACCTTCTATAATTGAAACTTTGTAGCCTTGAGAGGAGCTCAGAGCTGGCCAATACGGGCAGGAGGGAAGTTTGGCTTCCTCCATCACCATGGGCAACCTAAGCCTCCTGCTTGCTCCAGTTCCATGGCTGCCAGCCGCCATCTTGGATGGATTAATTTGCATATAGTCGCTCTGATTGGCTGGTGGGCGTAGCTTAAGGCGTAGTGAAGGTATGGTCAATTTGCATGTTTGTCTTTTATTAGTGTAGATACCCATATACTCACATACATATAAGGTTATTTGAATTATATGTTTCACATCATTTCCATCCACCACCCTGTGATACTGAGATAAGCCTCTCAATATCACAAGTTGTGATTTATTTGTGTGCTCCCAATATTTATGTCTAAAACATGCATTCTATAAATGTTTGATAAGTGAATGAATGATTGAATGCCAGGCACTATGGCAGGGGCTGGAGATGATAAACCAAAACCCAGTCCCTGCTTTTAAGGAACATTTTGTCCAGTTGGAGATATGGCCTGGACAGGATGATTAAGGTCCAGGGTGACCCAGACAAAAGGGAGAGCAGTCAATTTTGCCAGGTGGTTGGGCAGAAATTAGGCAGATACCAAAGGGACAGTGAGCTTGTGGTTTGTCTGTGAAGATGGCAGACTAAATCATGCTCTAAATCCAAATCCCCCTCTCCCCGCTCCCCTCCAAAAAAAAAATACTTCAGGATAGAAAAGAAAGGAGAGATAAAAGCAGTAATCCAGTCTGGGAGCTGGAAAATAGGTGGGTGATTGGCAACTTATTTGAATAACCTGGCAAAGGGGAACTTCAACCAGTAGTCGGGGGCAGGGGATTGAAGAGTAACTGACATCCTAGAGCAGTGATGGCGAACCTATGACACGCGTGTCAGAGGTGACATGCGAACTCATTTTTTGGGTTGATTTTTTCTTTGTTAAATGGCATTTAAATATATAAAATAAATATAAAAAATGTAAGTCTTTGTTTTACTATGGTTGCAAATATCAAAAAATTTCTATATGTGAAATGGCACCAGAGTTAAGTTAGGGTTTTTCAAAATTCTGACACGCCAAACTCTAAAGGTTCATCATCACTGTCCTAGAGTCTGAGTCATTGCCAGCACCTGGGACCTTTGAAAGTTGTGAACCAAATGGAGATAAAAACAGGCAGACTGACTTAAAGTCTCTTTAAGGAGATATCAGATACCTGGATCCCATTTCTAATACAGGCAGGCTGGGGAATGACCTCATACCCCAACCCCAATCCCAGCAAAAGACCATGGGTTTGACCTTCAGAGTCAGCAAAGCAGGAGATGGCAACACAGGTGTGTGCAGGGGCACTGCACTAAAGATGGGCAATAAGTTAACATCTTCAGCTTTTTCCCTTGCTAGCCCCTCAGAATGTGAGCTGTCAGGCTTCCTATAATCACCCAGGAGGTTGGCCATCTGATTGGGCAAAGAAAATCAACCTAAAGATACTAATATTGAAGTATGGTACCTGTAAATGTGATCTTATTTGGAAATGGAGTCATTGCAGATGTAACTAGTTAAGGTGAGGTCCTACTGAAGTAGGCTGGACCCCTAACCCAATATAATTGGTGTCCTTAGAAGAGAAGAGACACACAGGGAGAAGGCCACATAAATACAGAGACAGAGATTGGTATGATGTGTCCACAGGTCAAGGACCCCAAGTTTCCTAGGCAACATCAGAAGCTGGAAGAAGCAAGGTAGGACCCTTCCCTCCAAGTTTCAGAGGGAGCATGGCCCTGCCCACACCTTGGTTTGGGACTTCTAGCCTCCAGACCGTGAGAGAAAAGCCTCCTCTTGTTAAGCCATCCAGTTAATGGTACATTGTTAACAGCTTCCCCAGAAAATGGACACACTAAGGAATTAGGAAAGACAACAACTCAGACAGGAGGGAGCCAGTACTACCAAAGGAAGCAAGGCACCCTGAGGACAGGATTCCTGGCCCAGTGGCGACCAGCCCATTGCTCCTCGGACACAGAGAGAGAGCAGCCAACAGCGGTGGGGTCACCTTACTGCCATATCATGACAGGTGCCCAGCTGGGAAAGAGAACTCTGACCATGGATGGGAGAAAGAGGCCACCAGGACCAGCACCCCAGCTGCCCTGTCCAGTAAGGCCACTGTCACAGTGTAACCAGACAGCCCCCAGCAGAAGGAGAATAGTCAAGCCCCTACTCCTGGCAAGGTTTTCCAAAGTTAACAATCTTTTCCAACCTGAAGAATTCCTTCACAGATCCAGTGGACATGACCCAAACCATGGGCCTCCCTTCCATTCTTCAGCCATGGGTATCTCCTCTCCGATGAACTCTGGGCCCTAATCCAATATGCCTAGTGACCTTGTATCAGCTAGCAGACACAGAGCTGGAGGCGACGCAGCTCTAATGAAATCTGGGAAGGTCTGCTCAGGAGATGGGTTGCTCTAGAACATTTCAGCTCGGAACCATATCCAAAGAGCACAAGGAAATAGTAAATGCCTTTCCTTTTTAAAATAATCATTCTTAGGGGAATAAAATTACCTAAGTCAGCACTTTTGCCCTCTAAACACACTGTGCCCTCCTCACTAGCCTTAACCAGGATGGTTCTGAGCCAGGCTTTCCCTCACCTTGAGTCTCAAGTCCATGTAATTTCCTATGATTTCTGACCTTTGCCCTGCTTATTTAGCTCATCACACTGGACTCTTTTAATGCCTCAGGCTTGAGTCAGGTGCAGCCATGGTTCTAGATCTAAAACTATTCTGGAAATGGCCAAACTAAGAAAGCCCTTTCTAGGCCCATGCTTAGATATATTTTAAACATGCACATATGTATCTACATTTTTAATGCAATGGGACTAACTGAGCAGAACAAATTAGTTCTCCTCTAATAGGGCTTGAACTCCTTGAGGGCCTCATTCATCCTTTGGTCTGTGGAGCTGAAAACCATGCCTGGAGTGTAGTAGGCACTCCATAAGTGTTTGCTGAATGGAAATGAACTGTCTCATCATTTCCATGCACTGTTAATCTAATCAGTTCATTTAGTAGCTTTAAAAACGTGAATTGCTTCTGAGAGTAGAGAACCAGAGGTCTCCCCTGGGACTGGCTGAACCCAGCTCAATAAGGGCATTCTCCATGGAAAAGAGCTGAGAATCACTCCTTCCTCTTTCAGCTCCTCCTGGTTAAAGAAGTCAGCCTGCAATGCTATTTACCCACACACATGCAGCATTCACAGCCTCTAACTCTGAGAATAAGGACAGGCCAGGCTGGGGGTGTTTACTTGTCTAGCTGGTAGGTACCTCCCTGAACCACCTGGTTGATGGGAAGCTCTGCAGTCAAGATCCATTTACTAGTAGACCACAGAGTGCCAGAGTGCTGAGTTCATCACAGACTGTTCTGCTGTGTTCCCCAGTGATCTTCAGTAATAATCATCATTACGGTTCTGTTTAGTGTGTCTCGCCTACAGCCCACCATCATTCTGGGAGACACAGGGCTCCAAACCATGTTTCTGGTCCAGTTCAGCTTCTGATGAGCTCTGAGAATCAGTTTGTGGGAGAGAACCCACCAGAAAGTCAGTGATGTCATCTTTCCACTATTTCTATGAGCTCAGATGGCCCATTTCATCAACTCATCTGCCTCATTCTGCTCTACAGATTCAAGACAACTTAGCTAGGTTTTGGGACATAACAACCCATCTCCAAAACTTAGAAACTCACAATGATTTATTATTTTTCACACAGTGGCTAGACTGGGTGATCCCTCTTACTGACCCTGCCTTGGCTCACTCAAATGCCTGTGTCCAGCTAGAAAGCTGGCTGAGCTGACTGTCAGTCCCATGTCTGGTGGTTGGCAATGGCTGTTGGCTGGACTGCCTTAGTTCTCCTTCACATGTGGCTCATTCACCAGTGGGCTAGACCAGCTTCCTTACATGGGGGTTTCAGGGTAGTATGCAAGGGGGTGAACACAGAAGCTGAAAGGCCACTGAGGGCCTAGCCCCAGAAGTTACAATATGTCACTTCCATTGGTCAGAGAAGTTCACAAGCCAACCAGAGTCCAAGGGTGCAGAAATAGACCCTACCTCTTGATGAGGAGATTGGCCAAATGACATTACAATGGGGCATGCATGCTCAAATGGAGGAAATCTGTGGCCATATTTTGCAATCTGCCACAGGAATCAATTTGGCTTAGGGTCATTTATCTGACTCTTCAATGTAGTTCACCCTTCACTGAGCCCTATTATGTACTAAATGGGCACTGTGTGTGTGCTGGAGACACAGACATGAAAATACCAGGCTTTATCCCTCTGAGATCTTACAGTGTGGTTGGAAATGACAGAGCACAGAGAAATGCTCTTGGTGGGGCCAATAATTCCAATGAAGAGTTCCTGGGGAAGATGATGGTGAGTTAGATCACAATGTGGGGCTGGGATTGCACTGTAGAAGAGACCGCATTCCAGGGAGATGGATCAGCAGAAGCAAAAGCAAGCAGGCAGAAAAGAGTGTGTTTTTTTTTTCTCCAATGACTGACTGACTGCTCTGCATGACGCTCAGCAGAACAATTCAGAAGGCACACTGAGGGCAGGAAGGATATAAGATAATATAGACTCATCACTGCAATCCAGTATAGAATCTGATGGGAACAACCGGAGTGGCCCAAAGAGACCAGAGAAGAGAGAGCTGCCACGTGAAAGAATGAAAATCCCCTCCACAGAGGTCAGTGGAGCATCTCGCTGTGTCTTAGTTGGGCCCTTCATTTTCTGCCCAAAACTCTTTCTCTTCATTCTGCTGATGAAAGTATTTTCTCTAAAGTCCAAACTTTCTAGCTGTTTTCTTGAAGACACCACAGCCCAAATAGGTGCCTCACCTTCATCGTTGCCCTGGGTCCTTCTAACCTCAGCAATCATGCAAGGTGGATTGACATGTTGGGGATGAGCATGCTCAGAAAGGTACTTCTTTCTTCAAATGGCCCCCATGTCCTGCTGATTATTACAGGTCAATTCATGCTTTTGCTCTTTCTTTTTCATCTCAACTTCTACTGCTTGATGGCAAGCCTTCATCTTTTATTTACGCCTCTACAATGACCTCCTAGTCATTCAGTCTGTAATGTCACCCTCTTTCATCACCTGCACAGCTGCCAACATTGTCTTCTTACAAACATCTCATCATGGAATGTCCCTGCATTTGAACTTTAAATGGCTTCTCATTGTGAAAAGGATATATAGCATCCTGTTTGCCACAACATCATTTAGTAAATAATAATTATTGTACATAAACATTAATACTTGAATGAGGAAATATATTTATTTATGCTCATGACTCTCTTAGATACTGATCATAAGACTTGCTTGCCTTCCTACTTGAAACTCAGATATTTATTGGCATTCAGAGAAAGCCATCTGGAAAAAGAGGTCCAGACACATAACAAGTGGCTCCCAAAAGGTGCATTGGAGAACAGCCAGAGAGTGGCAAGAGAAAGTTCCAGGCATGGGAAGCTTATAGCCTTTTAGGCATTAGAATGTAGTTATTATACCTTCAAAAATATGCCCTTTGGAATTACTTATCAATTGTGTGCCTTTTATGTAAGTGTTCCTTTTTGTTCTTCCTTGGTCTAAGTAAGTTCTGTCTCAGCTTGCCAGAGCTGGAAACAAAGCTCATGTGCTAAGGCTTTATTGTGAGAGAAATGGAGGGAAGCAAGGGTGAGAAGAGACAGTATTGAGGCAGGGGCAAAAGTCTGTGCTTTGGGATGTGACAAAGGCACAGACCATGGCTAGTGCTGACTCAGCCAGGAGGCAGCCTACCTGTGGGCAGGTGGGTCCAAGCAAGTCATCCTTGGTGTATAAGTGGGCCTGGTACTAACTCCTTCTGAAAGGCAGTAGTCCAGTTCTATACAGTCAAGAGGATCAGGACAGGGAAAGCTTTGAGACGGGCCACGATGGCACTGAGTGTTCCTGTCTACAGAAGCTGAGGTAAGTGTCCTACGGAGATGCATGTCTATGTTGCCTAAAATTTATTCTCTTACACAAACCAAAAGTCTCTACTTCAAAATATTTAGTTAAGGAAAATGAGAGAGAAAACACGGGTAAGCACAAAACTCTAAGGTTAAAACCGTATAAGAAGACTCCCCATTCTACGCAGGACAGTGTTATTGTGAGGATTAAATGAGATTCTGGCATGTGGTAAATACTCCATATATGTTAGCTACTATTATTAATATCAATGTTGTTATTACCAGTGCTATAGGATGCCAAGGAAACATAAACAAACAAACAAATACAAGTTGGGGCTGACATGAAGTGGCGTGCTGAGATAGTGAGCTCAAGTTGAAAGGATTTAAAGGACCCCGCTGGGTCTCACATGTAACTGATATAGTTTAAGTTCCGGGAATTAGTGGAAAACTTCTTTGGGGGGCCCTTCTGCCCAGCACACTGATTGACAGCATAACTAGACATCTATTTCCTGTGAGGAAATCTGGGCTCCCTTCTGTATAGACACTGAGTTGGTAAAATGTACAATATCGTGGAGCAGTCAGAACAGGCATGTGCCACAGAGCCAGATGACTGATCTCTGAGGAGTAAGCCAGTGAAGCTTTTATTACTGCTCATGCCTTATGTCCATTGCACATCAACAGGGGCTCTTTGTCCCCCTGGCCAATGGAGCAGCAGCCTTCCTGAACACGGCCAGTGTCTGTGCAGAGCTAGAGCAGAGCTTGGGAGGACCCTAGTCAACAATGAAACCTTTGACCCAGAAGGGTCACCCATCATAAGGTCCACTGTGCCTAAAAGTGGGCCAGACAATGCCACCCTTCCATGTGCCCAAAGGTGGGAGCCAGCAATCCTGATGAACCACAAACCACAGCTACTAGCTATTGGGCACCTGTGATGGGCTAGCATTGTGCAAAGTGCTTCAGAGAGAATTGCTAGTTTCAGAAAAATAAATGACTTCAGGGCCCAGGCTCCAAGTCAGTTCACATCACCCCCCTAAAGCACTGCCTTCAGGGTGATTAGGAGGCTTTCAACGATCAAGAACTATTTCAGCCCTAACCGGTTTGGCTCAGCAGGTAGAGCGTTGGCCTGCGGACTCAAGGGTCCCAGGTTCGATTACAGTCAAGGGCATGTGCCTTGGTTGCGGGCACATTCCCAGTAGGGGGCATGCAAGAGGCAGCTGATCGATATTTCTCTCATCGATGTTTCTAACTCTCTATCCCCCTCCCCTCCTCTCTGTAAAAAATCAATAAAATATATACTTTTAAAAAGAACTATTTCAGTTCTAAACCAAAAGATAAGTATGTTCTCTGGGTGTGTCAATGACCTGCAGACTAAACAAGACACTACTATTCTCACCTTTGCTTTAAAAAAGCATAATGCCATGTGTGAGGTTCTATTTGCATTGTTCTCAGTTAACAGGGCAGTAAAGACTGCCACTCATCAATTCCTGTGTCCGCTAAGGAAGCAGTAATGATTTTTAAAAAATATTTATCAAGTTTCTCTCTATATCTTATGTCCTTTCAAGATAAAGTCATATTCTACATGAGATTTCCAGAATGAATATCTGAGTAAATATAGAACTGCAAATAACAAAAATGGATTCCAAGGACATAGCAAGATTTAAAGAATGCCCTGTGCGTGGCTGACTCCATGAGACATTCTTCTAAAAGTTTTTCTTTTGCATTAATTATGATTAATTATGATAGTATCAAGCATGTCAAGGAGATAAATAAAATCTAAAACTTTATAAATGTTTATAATAGTTCAAAATATCACTTTATAAATCAGGAAGACATACAAACTGCTCTTTCCTGCCATTGCAGATGAGAATGCTAGAGTAGGTCCAGTGTAAGTCTCCACATTTATACAGGGGCTTCAATGATCAAAAATGCAATACATTTTGAAGTGAAAAAAAAATTGAGTAGAGCCTGGCCGGTGTGACTCAGTGGTAGAGTGTTGACCCATGAACCAACAGGTCACTGGTTTGATTCCCTGTCAGGGCACATGCCGGGGTTGTGGGCTTGATCCCCAGTAGAGGAGGTGGCCGATCAATGATTCTCTCTCATTATTGATGTTTCTATCTCTCTTTCTCTCTCTCTCTTCATCTCTGAAATCAATAAAAATATATATTTTTTAAAATTGAATAGAGAGGGGAAGGAGAAGAGCCATGTATTTTGGAATATGAATTTTTCATGCATAGTTTTTTGTTTTAAAGGACTACTCTTAAAAGTATACACAAAAGCATGCCTCCCTCTGTGTTTAGATGAGGAAAAGGTCAACTTTCCTCAGGCCTAGAAGGTCTAAACCAGCTTACTGTCTGCCAGCCCTTGGAAAAACAAGAAAATGCCATGTAGTCCCACGGACAGGAAGGGGATGACGAGAATACAGATCTCCTAGTCTTGCTTCCTGTTCAAGATGAGCAATGAAAAAGAATCCAGGAGGGAGTCTATTAAACCGTACAGCCACAGGAAACAAAGGGAGAAATCTTTCAAGATGTAGAGAAAAGGCATACTAATGAAAAGCATCTACTATGGAAAAACCAAAGAAAATTCAACACGTATTTGCTTTGTGTTCTTAATAATAACCATAAAGCATCACTACATGAAAACCAGGAGCAGGAAAATGGAATGAAGACAAAGACTGTGATAAAAGGAATGTAGGTAAGAATTAAGCAGGGATGCAAAAATGGGGGAATAAGAAAGAGTTGCAAAGATACTAAAATGAAATAACAGAATTAAAATCTATATTAAGGCACAAAAGATCCCAATGGGCAAAACAGAAAACTCAATTCATAATTTGGAAGACAAACTGAGGTTCCTTCCTGAGTGCAAGTCGAAGATCCAATAGCTTTAAAATAGAAAGAGAGAAACAACATTATGCATACGAAGAATTTATAAAATGAAGAGAATACCTACAATGAACTGAAATTTCACATAAGCTTACAAGTGTACTAAGTATTTGGGGCTGGGGGGAGAAAGGAAAGAGACATACTTTTGAACATGTACTTGTGAGTTAAATTTAAAGCATTAAAAAAAGTCCTAAAAACTTTCAAGTACTAAGAGTAAAAATATATATAAAAAGGGTAGAGGCTGTCCTCAGGCTTTGTCATCATGGTAGTATGTACCAAAGGACAGTAAAGCATGGACACCAAGTTGGGTGTGCAGTGGTGAACTAAGAATGCTAACTAACCCCATGTGAGTAGGTTTCATGTCAAAAAGCAGCAAGATCATACTCACAGATTTGAAGAACATAGAAAGAAGACTACCTTCTCAATCTTTCTGAACAAAGTATGTAAGACATAGGTAACCCAATGGGGAAACAAACACAGAAATCAATATAGGGAATTCCTGATATAAACATAGAATTAAGTCTATAGAATTGTAAATATGATTCCAAAATTACACAAAAAATGCAAAATGTTCTTTGGAAAACAAAGTATTATCAATTATTATCTTCATCATCATCATTACCATCTGGCCTTGAAATCCCAGATTATATTTTTTAATATTTAGAAATTATTTTAGGAGAGGGAAGGAGAGATAATTTCCTAATCATACATACGGAATTAATTTTTGACATTGATAATTAGAGAACAATAAGATGAACTCAAGTCTTAGAAACATTAAAGGAGTCACTAAAGAAATTAAAAATCTAAGTTTATATTTTTTAAATCACTAGGGGTAAGTACATCATTTATTTAGAGGAAGAAAGGTAAAAGGAAATGTTGAGAATATAAGAAATGCTTGAAATATTAGAGATCAAATGGTGATTAGTGGAAACCAAACATATAATACTTTAAAAACATCACAATGGATGTGCACTTAAAATAGAGAATTGATAGTCTACATTGTTTTGGTTGATACTTTGCACAGACCAAGCTAGGATGCCTCTTTCATTCCTAGTGTTCATCATTATTTAGAAACATAAGGATTGGGAAGACGAGGCAAAAAATCATTATTTCCATCTAATAAGATTTTCTCCTCCTCCTCTCTCTCAAAAAATAATATCAAATTACAAAGTAATAAAAGCTACAGTATGTATTTAAACAACCAGTAGAAAAACAAAAAAAATTCAAAAATAATATAATTTCTATAACCAGCAGTAATAAAAAAACTGTTCAGAATAACTACGCAACATAACATATTAAAATAAATATTATTAAAATATACCTTTATCAAGCAAACAGATATAAATAAAATAAGAAGCACATAATATTCTTAGATAGAAAAGCCATTCCATGTATTATAAGGATGTCAATTTACCCCAAAATTGAAAGATAGTTCAACAAAATGTCTAACAACATAGTTTTTCAAATTTTAACTAAATTATATTAAACTACATAAGAAAGTAAATGGGTAAGAAAAAGAAATATCATTAAAGAGAAAATAATAAAGGGATGTACCACCTGGGTCCTGGGTGCCTGCCGGTGGCAGGAGGGAAGCCAGCCCGGGTCCTGGGTGTTAGAGGGAAGCCGGTGCTGGCAGCCGGGGGAAGGAAGGCCTACTCTTGCAGGAATTTCGTGCATCGGTCCTCTAGTATTATATAAGACTACACTAATTCAAATAGTGTAGAACAGCCAAAAAACTAAAGAGTTCAATGATACAGACAAAAAGGCAGAAATAGAACCAAACTACTTTCTATTCTTTAATGTAATAGAATAATTTATTTTAAGTCAATGGAGAAAAACTGAATTATTTGATAAATTCTACTGAAATAATAGTTCAACTATTGATAATAAATAAATTTTGACACTTGTACTCACATCATGCATCTAAATAAACTATAGAATGATTACTGCAACAACAAAGCCATAAAAGAACAACAAAGCCACAAAATCATAAAAAAAATCACCATGATTTTGTAAACATGGTATCAAAGTAGAAACACAAAAGAAAATTTTTATGGATTTGATAACCTAAAATGTTTATATTTTTTACATATATACAAGGCAAATGACATATTGAGAAAATATTTAGATAATATATAGTACCAGAAAGGCTATTAAACACCTCAGTATGTAAAGAGCACTAGCAAATCAAGAGGGAGAAAGTATCTACATAGAAGATAGATTATGGATACAAATAGGCAATTCAGGAAGCAGATCAATAAACAGTGACCATATGAAAACACTTTATCCTCACCAGTGACCAATACAACTTAAAACTAGTTACCATTGTTTTAATGGTCAAAGTGGCAAAGATTTTTTAAAAAATAACAATACTCAGTCTGTCAAGTGTAGACAGGAATCAGGAATCATTCTCATACCTTGATGGGTGTGTCCATTTGTTCAAAATTTCTGGAGCTCAGATTTTCAGTGTGCCTCAGGTGCCTCATAAGAAATCGATTATTTCTTATCAATTCAGCAATTGTATTTCCTGATTTTTCTCCCTAAAAACATAATCAGGAATATACACTAAGATGTTGACAAGAGATATATAACAATAAGTTTTTATATCAAACTTGGGGGATAATAACCTAAATGTTTGTCAAGAGAAGAATACTTTAAAATAAATCAACTTAAAATTAATAACTATGCACTTATAAGGGTCCACTATATATTATTCAAAAATCAATTTAGAGAAGCACTTACTAATATGAGAAAATTCTCATGATGTAATGCTAAGTGAGAAAATACAGGATATAAAATTTCTCATACAGGATGATCTCTATTTTATCTTTAAAGATGCATTTTTCCTATAATCAGCATGCATTTATCTTTCCAATTACAATAATCACAGTAAATAAAATTAAAAAAACAAATTATGATAAAACTTCTCCAAATGATACATTTTGGGCCCATGACCCAGCATGTCAAATCATTACTTATATTGACAGTCTGAACACTGATAATCAAATGGGAATCCCTTTCCCCTCTTAGCTTGATTTTTAGGTAGTGAGTGCCTTGGAATCTAGGTGTTTGGTTATCTCTGTCTTGATGAACTATCCAAGTTACCCAGTGTACGCTTGTTCCAGAATGATGTATGTGACCATACTTAGCAAAGTGGCCCACTCTAGGTACCCAACGGATGTTATACCAGGATACGGCCGTTTTACAGTTGAGTTATGAATAAAACACAGAAGAGGAAACAAATAATTGAAGGCAGAGTATCTCAGAGGTGGCAACGAGGTCAACACACAAATATTACAATCTGGTAGCAAGCAGAAACTTCTGCCTAGTTCTGGTGCCATTGCTTGAATTGGCCAGAACCTTCTCCAACGTCTCTGAGACAGGAAACACCCAAGGTGTTGTGCAAACGGCTTTTGTTGTGTTTAGCATTGGTCATTGTAGCTTTAGGTTTTCTTATGCCTTGTTCCCAAAGGTTACTGCCGGATCTTCTCAGGAAATATTTATTTATTCACTCTGCTACCATCAGTAGTTCTGGTGGCTTTAAGCTAGCCACTCATACTTGGGTTATATACTTATTTTTTTTCTATGTTTGCTAGTTTAATAGTTTGACAGTAATTTCTCTACCATGATTTTACGTCGCATTTAAAAATCTTCTACTTCCTCTTGTATTTTAATTTATTCACTGTTTGTCCAATGGAAATGAGTTATCATCCACTAGAACTGAATTCTGAGACATCACATTTTTCCTACCCATTGAGATATTTTTAATATTTTTGTTTTTGTTGTTGAATAGGAAATGGAATTCTTATCCTTTTATGGGTTAACTTGCCTACTTCACAAAGTAATATTTTCTTTTTCTTTAAAAAAGGATATAAATGGCTTTAGACACCTTTTTAAATTATTCACATTTAACTGTGTCATATTTAAAATTAGCTGTGGTAGTTGTGGAGACTGTTATCCTCAAATAATTAAATTAATGTGGTTTTTTTTGTTGTTGTTGTTCCTATAGTGAAGGCTTATACAAACTTTAGATCTGTTCTTGGAATATCTGTGCCAGCCATTGGTACTAGCCCATCATAGCACTATCTCGGCTGCTTTTAACACTAATTCAAATATTTTCAGGCTGCAGCATCCCCTTCTTTTAATGAAGCAGGGTATGAATGACCTCACTCGGAAGGGCAGTGCTTGGAAATGACTGGGCAGCAAAGATGAAGTTGTCAGCACCTATGAGCCCCAAATGAGGCAGCCCTGTGAGACACCCCACTCCTTTTCACCCAGGAGCACTTAGCATAAGGAATTCTCTGTCTTCCTCCAACCTGCATTTTTTTATCTCTTCTTCATATGTCTTTGCAGAACTCCTTTTCTTTTGGGAGAGGGAGGACTAGACTGAAATTATTTCTAATTCCCGTCTGGTTTCAACCCTGCACAAATTCATTCTGCTCTCCATTCTGCCTCCATCAAAGCTCAGTCATTCCATGAATCTATTTCTCAACAGATGCTAAGTCAGGTCTGCTCTGTGCCAGGCCTGGGCTGGGGCTTGGGATCAGCAGTGAATATGTGGGTGGGGCCCCTGGTCCTTAATGCTTGTTCTGTATCCACTCTGGGGCTTGCACACACTCTTAGACTGGATTCTGTCACAAAGTCTTCCTCTAGGCTTGGACACTCCCATCTTCACTCAGAAGGCAAATCTCTACCTTTTTTCAAGACGGTCTATTTCCTAATTATCAATGATGAGTGGGCAAATTGTGTCACAAGATTATATCATTTGCTGGGTCATAAGCCCATTAGACTTTCCCTAAGAGAGGCAGCTATTCCTTATAAACTACATGTAGGTGAAGGGGGTTGAGTGTTCAAGGCTGCTGAAACCTCTGGTGAATTCAGTTGAGACGCACTGTGGACCAAGAGCAATGGCTCAGCCAAAGTACCGTAGATTCTCTCCAAGGCCTAGACAAGAAGAATGTTCAGAAAACACTGTTTTCACAGGTTCTCACCGCAGCATTAAGAGTCAGGGATCCTATCTCATCATGGTCGTTTCATCATGAAGCCATTAAACCTTAAACTTCAGGTCTCCTTCTAGTCCCTGCTAAGAACCTGGGAAGGGCCCTAGGATTTTATATGAGTACTTCATCATTTTTCTTAACAGGGGCTATATCATGTACTCAATCTCCCCAAAACCTGGCTCTACCACTGGTGATGAAATTCAAAGAATAATTGAATAAACATACCTCAAGGTTTAGGCAAAGACTTGAGTCCCACCCTACACAAATTTCCTTACCTAGCAGTCACTCCATAAATATTTATGTTCTTCAAAACACCTGAGTGGCCCATGGTGTCCTTCAATAGTTAGAAAACATTTTCTGGCATTTAAATACATTTAAAAATTTCTGTTCTATACACTCTGTGAATCGTATTTCTCATGGGTGCCCGACCAGAGCTCGGGACCCTGCTTGCCCATGATCTCCTCTCCCAGCAGAAATAGGCAAGGGATGGAATGATCTCCTCTAACTCAGTGATGCCTAAATATTCCTGCAAGTATCTCTTATCCTTCATCTGGCATTCCAGGATGAAAGCAAGTATCACCGGGCAGCCCATAACTAGTTTCACCACTAACACCAAGTGGGCAAAGGTGAAACGGTCCTGAATATGGATTGAGACAGCAAGCAATAAACCCTGGTCACAGATTATAGCTTTCCATTGGCCAAGTTACAAAATCATTGATCTTTCATTTACTTTCTGTCTTATTTTGCTTCTTATACTGACTAGAAAAAGGGCACATTAGTACAAATTAAGCACAAATGGGAAATTGGAACCCAGGCTGTTGGAACCCAGGCTGTGCAGAGAGGAGGTGGCAAGATGGGCTGAAGACACAGAGACCACAATGCCATGTGCAACCTCCACCGTCAACCTACAGAAGGGCCACGTTGGGGCACGGGGGCTGTCGAGGCAGAGCGCCTAACTGCAGAGATCCTCTGGAAAAGTATTTCTACCGATTAAGGGGTGTGTTTTTTCCAGTGTTTCTGGATGACAGTTACGTCTGCCAGAGTCAGGGATTTGATGGGTTTATTTTACACATGTCCCAGAGATAACAGCTCTGCATTTTAATAGCTCCATATTGGGCATTTTGTAAGCTCCTAAGATTATTTTATTTCATCCTTACAACAGCCAGTCAATACAGGTTCTATGTTATAAGTGAGGACCTGCGGTTTGGAGAGGTTAGTAAATTGTTCGCCATTATTAGCAGGAAAATTGAAAGTAAGATTTGTCAGAAAACTGTGCTTGTAACCCCTGCACATTTCAACAGCAGACGCTGTGGGGTCCTTGAATTAGTAGGTGGAAAACATGCTCTTAATTCGCAAGCAAATGTAAAGTTTACATATATTGTGGCCTGGATAGAACTACCTATCCAACTGCAACCTGCTGGCCTTTGCAAAAAGGCTGAGGTGAGGTCTCTGTGCAGCCATGATGAAAACTTTCCTGGGCAGGATGAGCTCCTTCAGGGTCCCTTTTCTGGACCCTGGGGCCTGAGGATTAAGTCTACATGGGCACTCACCCAGATTTTCTACAACCAGGGTCTGTTTGGTTGTTGTCTGTGTGCCCAGAGGCCAGAACTCACCCCTAGAACCCCCCACCTGCCACCAGACCCATGCCCCGCCTGGGTTGCCACCCATTTCTTGCTTCAACAGTTTTCATTGTGGACCTCACCTTGTCCACAAATCACTCTTTTCTTCTTATTATTTGTTTGCTAAGAAATTAGTTATTGTAATATAAAATACAAAAAAGAAAAAAGACTAAAAAATAGTTGCTATCCAATTATTATACATGCAAAAAATTGCAAACATTTTTAGCTCTCCAGCATTTTTCTATGACTACATGTGTTTTACATAGTTGAAATGATGCATTATATAAAATTTTGTATCCTACTTTTTCATTTAACAGTTTATCACCAGCATTTCCCATGCCATTAAGCAGCATTATTTTCAATGGCTTTGTAATATTCCATAAATTGAATATATTATGACTTAACCATTCCCTAATTGATGACTATTTATCCAGTATTTCCCCATTATATGCTATATATTACACTGTCATCAACAGTTTCCTGCATTGGCTTTTTTTTTTTTCCATTTCACACCTTTTCTTTGAAACTGATTTCTGGAAATGGAGAAAATAGGTTAAAGTTTGATGACATTCTTTTTTTTTCTTTTTTTTTAACCCTCACCTGAGGATATTTTTCCATTAATTTTTAGAGAGAGTGAAAGGGAGGGGGAGAGACAGAGAGAAAGAAACTTCCATGTGAGAGAGACATTGATTGGTTGCCTCCTGCATGAGCCCCCACTAGGGCCAAGGATCGAGCCTGCAACAGAGGTATGTGCCCTTGATGGGAATCAACTGGGACCCTTCAATCCATCAGCTGACGCTCTACTCACTGAGCCCAACCGGCTAAGGCAAGGTTGCTGGCATTCTTAAGAGTGTTGATAAAAATTGGCAAGCTGCTTTAGAGTAACAAAGAGCTATTTTTCAACTTCACCAACCAGGTAGCACTTATCTTTTAAAATATTTGCTTTAAATCATCTTTGAAATATTTGCTAATTTGATTAAGAAAAAAAAATTATCCTACCACCTCCTGCTGTGAACTTTTAGTTGGGACTACCTACTGGAAAGCAAGGACCCCCATCTCTGCCCCAATAATTTTTTAACACAATTCTCATATCTCCTTGGATGAATTTTGATTTCTATGCAGACTGTTCCACACCCCTATTACTTTCCATCCCCATTGAATTATTTAAGTTTTAGTCCTGCTGGCTCTAACTTACATCAGTGCCTAATGAGTTTCCAAAGTACTCATGTAGCTTGCACTCTGATGTATATGAAATATAAGACATCATATACGTATGACAATGCAGAGCTCCATATTTCCTGCCCCTTTGTCCCCAAGATAACTTTAAGAGGCACAATCATCAGATATCTAGAATGATTCAATAACAACAATAACAGCAGTTATTTTTCATTGAGGGTTCATTATATATCAAGCAGTATGTAAAGAGCTATAGTTTATTTTACTTAATCATTACCAGAACACAATGACATAAGTATGACAGAGCCACAATCTCTTGTCTGTAATCCTCAGGACCAGCTCTTTTCAGAAACATTAACTTTTCAGATTTTGAAAAGGAAATTCTAGTAAATATCATATATAATATAACATGCTGAGAGGCTCTCA
Source organism: Myotis myotis (assembly GCF_014108235.1). Taxonomy (NCBI): domain Eukaryota; kingdom Metazoa; phylum Chordata; class Mammalia; order Chiroptera; family Vespertilionidae; genus Myotis; species Myotis myotis. Next base: position 27,875,816 of record NW_023416335.1, read on the forward strand.
GGAAACAGACAATAATTAGGCATGCTAATATTTCTGCAGTAAAATATATGAATTTCATACCAAATAGTATAAACAGGATAAATAACTTCATATCAGTTGAGGTCAGAGGTTTTCAACCTGTGGATCGTGACCCCTTTGGGGGTCGAACGACCCTTTCACAGGGGTCGCCTAAGACCATCAGAAAACACATATATAATTACATATTGTTTTTGTGATTAATCACTATACTTTAATTATGTTCAATTTATAACAATGAAAATACATCCTGCATATCAGATATTTACATTACGATTCATAACAATAGCAAAATTACAGTTATGAAGTGGCAACGAAAATAATTTTATGGTTCGGGGTCACCACAACATGAGGAACTGCATTAAAGGGTCACGGCATTAGGAAGTTGAGAACAACTGGTTGAGGTGAAGGTTTGCCACAAAATGCCACCATATGAGAGCAATAGGAGAACATTCCTATCCACTTATTTACCCGGCTTATCAAAAACTAGTATCTAGCCATCTATATATATGAAAGCCTAATATGCAAATAGTTTTTTTATCCCCTCAGGAGTTCGACCGGGACACCGGAAATTCGATCACTCACTATGACATGCACTGACCACCAGGGGGCAACGCGGAACGAAGGGAGGCCCCGGCCGGCAGCCAGCAGCCGGGGAAGGGAGGCCCTGGCCAGAAGTTGGCAGCTGGGGAAAGCAGGTCCTGGCCGACAGCCAGAGGAAGGCTCCAATCAGCCCTGATTGCCAGCCAGGCCTAGGGACCCTACCTGTGCACAAATTTTGTGCACCAGGCCTCTAGGTAACTAATAATTGAAATGAGAAGGGATCTATAAAATAGTTTTGTTTTTCTCCACTGGGATACCTACCTAAACTGACAAACTGGCCACAGCTCAAAGTACAGTGGGGCCTGGACTTACGAGTTTAATTCGTATGTCAAATCAATTTGATGCTGGGCTGATGTTGTGGCATTCACTGTGACCTTCGCTGCGCCAACTAGTGGTGGGCTATCTGAAGCTGGCTCGTAACCTGAATTTTAGCTCGCAACTCAAAGCAAAAAATCGGCCGAGAGACGGCTCGTATCTTGAAAAACTCGTTAGTTGGGACACTCGTAAGTCAAGGCCCCACTGTATTATTAGTGCACAAGTTTGGTTTAAACTTCAATATGATGTATAGACTTCTGTTGGGCTCATGTAACCTGTGCCCTAATCAATTTCTGCCGACAGGGTCAAGAGTCAAGAAAAGGTTAATAATATCAGACAGCCACTTATTTTTCACAATATGTTTTGACCAGGCAATTATAAATTTAACAGGGAGTGAAGTGGACTAACAAAAGCCAAGATCTTTCTTGACCATATGTATAAAAACAGTGGCCTGATAATCAAATTTTCTTAATGAATAAGAAATCTTATAAATGAAAAAGAGAAACTCTAATAGAAAGGTTGCAGAGCACTAGATACAGCTAAAGAGAAAATTATATTATTGGAAAATAGACCTCAATTTTCAAAATCTTACCCAGAATGGAGCAGATAGAAAAAGGAAAAAGAAGCAAAATACAGAATATAGTTCAAGAGGTATAGCATAATATGAGAAAATATAATAACTTTCTAATCAAAAATTTAGAAAGAAAATAGAATGGGAGAGAGACAGTGTTTGAAAAGATAACGGTTGAAGTTTTTCCAATATTTTCCAAAGACATAGATCTTTATATTTAGGATGCCATAAAATTCAAAAAGAGTAATTAAAAATTATGCTCAGATACATTCTAGTGAAACTGATTAATCTAAATGACAAAGGAAGACTTTTTAAAGTGGCCTTGAAGAAAAAAATAAATTTCTTAAAATGAAACAAAAATTAGAAATTTAGTTGGCTTCTCCCCCTAGCCGGTTTGGCTCAGTGGATAGAGCATCAGTCTGCAGACCAAAGGGTCCTGGATTGGATTCCAGTCAAGGGCATGTACCTTGGCTGCAGGCTTCTCCCCAGCCCAGGCCCTGGTCAGGGCTCATGCTGAAGGCAACTAATTGATGTGTTTAAAGACATCGATGTTTCTCTCTGTCTTTTTCCCTCTCTCTTCCACTCTCCCTAAAAATCAATGGAAAAATATTCTTGGGTGAGGATTAACCAAGAAATATAGTTGGCTTCTCAAGAGAAATAGGGAAAGCCAGAAGACAGTAGAACAATATATTTTAAATACTAGGAAAAAATAGATCTTGCCTTGAAATTATAAATCAGTTAAATGTATTTTTCAAAAATAATGAAATAAAGGCATTTCAAAAATCCCATGATTGACCCTCATTAGAGGTACTTTTATAGGATGATCTCTAGGAAGCAAAAAAGATCCCAGGAAAAAAATATCTGAGATGTGAGGAATGTTTATCAAAGAAAATAGTAAATATGAAGATAAATCTAAACAAACATTAGCTGTGGAAAATAACATATAATTTGTGTGGTTAAAAATAATAAGATAGAACTAAGGAAGAGAAGAACTGAAGCATACAATTTATAATAAAAGTACTGTATGGTTCTTGTACCATTTGTGAAGAGGGTATATATCAGATGTAGACTTTGCCTAGTTGAATAGCTTATGTATTATTAATATTTTAGGACAATCAAGAACATTATAGAGATAGTATGTACTACTTCCAAAGTAAGTTGGAAAATAATATGAGAAGAAATAAAAATTCAATTAAATATAAAAGGAAGTTAGAACAGAAAAAAAGCTAAGAAAAGCAAGACAAATAGAAAGCATGAAATAAATTAATAGAAAGGAATTTAAATATATCACCAATCACAATAAATATTAATGAATAAACTTCCTAACTGAATGGATAAGATGATCATGGTGAATTTTTAAAATCCTAGCTATATGTCATTTATAAGAGATAAATCTAAAATATAACAGCATAAACAGGTAAACCACAAAAAGAGGGAAAAATATATTCCAAACAAATAACCACAGAAATCTGGTATTGATATATCAATTTCATTTAAAAACAAAAACTTTAAGGCAAAAGGTATTACAGAGACATAAAAGGAAAAGTTACAACATATTGATAAAGGGCTCAATTCAACAGGAAAATATAACAATCCTAAGCATTTTTGTACTTAACAACACAATCTCAAAATATATAAAACAAAAATAGATGTAATTACAAGGAAAAATTGGGAAATCTTATGTCATAGAGGTAGAGTTTTAAAACACCTCTGTGCATAATCAATAGATCAAGTAGACAAAAACCAGTAGAAATATAGGGTGTCCCAAAATTCATGCAAGAAATCTTGCGTGAATTTTGGGACACCCTATATAAACTATGTGAATAACACTATTTAAAAAGGGACATATAGAAGTAGAGAATTAAATGTTTTTAAAAACACTCAAGGAACATATACAAATATTAATCATACTAGGAAATAAAGTAAGTTGTACCATATTTGAATAAGTTAATATAATGTAGACACATAGTTTCTGACTGCAACATAATGTTATAGAACTGAGACACAATTTTCTTTTTTAGTTTTTAGAATTTCTAAATTGATATATATCTTACAGTTAGTGACTTCTTATAATAGCTGCTGCCAGTTTTTCCACATTTTTACATCTCTGAAATTTAAATACTTCTTGTATAACATTTTAGATTCAATAAATTAAGTTAAAAATAAAATAATTTAGAAACAAATTAATATATTTGTGAGATAAGAAATACACTTCCAAAGACCTCATGGTTCAAAATACTTAGAGCTGAACACTAACAAAAATAGTAGGTATCAAGACTTGTGGGGCATAGCCAAAGTCATAATAAGAGGTAAATTTATAGTCTTAAATTATATTAGAAAATTTAAAAAACCTGGAAATTAATAAACTACAAGAATAGCAAATTAAACTCAACAAAGCAAAAGAAAGAAAATGATAATGAACAAAATGTAATACAATTGAAAATAAAGGCATGGGAGGAAAGATTAATAAAGCCAAAAATTGGTTCTTTGAAAAAGATTAATCAAATTAACAAATCTCTGGAGATTACAAAAGTAAAAAATAAAATAAAAATCCAATATACATAGCATAAATAAAAAAGCAAGTAATAATGTACATACAACAGAAATATAAAATATTAAAGAGTATTAGACCAAGTAATTTGAAAAAAATGTGAAAATTACAAATTCCTACATAAAATAAGTTATCCAGACTGACTCCGATAGGACTGAATGACCCTGTAACCATTATATGCCTTGAATCAATATTACAAAATCTGTCTATGAAGAAAATACAGATGTTTTTGCAAGTGAGTTCTACCAAGCATTGTATAATTCCAACACACAACTATTCTAGAGAATATAGGGGGGGAGGGGAAAATTCTTCCAACTCACTTTATTGGGCTAGTGATCAAAATCAGGGATAGTATCAGAAAGAAAGACCACAGGCTAATCTTACACACAAACACAAAAGCAAAATTATTAACAAAACATTAGCAGATGATAGCCATGTCCGGATGGAGTTTCTAACAGCACTTTGGGATTCCTTTTGTATTAGAAGCCCTGATCCGGTAGCTCAGTTGTTTAGAGCATCATCCCCAATGCCATATTTGTGGGTTTGTTTGTTTGTTTCATCTTATGTTTTTATTGATTTCAGAGAGGAAGGGAAAAGAAAAAAAGATAGAAACATCAATGATAAGATAGAATCATTGATTGGCTGACTCCTGCTGGGGATTAAGCCAGCAACCTGGGAATGTGCCCTTGACTGGAATTGAACCTGGGACCCTTCCGTCTGCAGGCTGACGCTCTATCCACTGAGCCAAACCAGCTAGGTCTATGGTTGTGGTTTAGATCCCCAGTCAGGGCACATACAAGAATCAACCAACGAATGCATACATGAGTGGAACAACAAGTTGATATTTCTTTCTCCTTCTCTCTCTCTCTCTCTCTCTCTCTCTCTCTCTCTGTCTCCCTCTCCCTCCCTCCCCCTTCCTCTTTCTAAAAATAAATAAAAAAATTAAGAAATATATTAATATATTATATTAGCAGCTTAAAGTAGGAAAGCCATGCAGCAGATATTGAGACTTACAGTTATAGTAATCAAGATGGTGTGGTATTGGCATAATGACTGACAAATAAATGGACCAGAGCATAGATACTAGAAACAGATCCCACACATGTGGATACTTTTTGGATAGAGCTGGCATTGTAGTTGAGTGAAGAAAAAAAAATGGGACAACTGGTAATCCAAAGAAAGCAAGAAGTGGGCTCCCTACTTCGCTCCATATACAAAAACAATGCATTAGTAGCCTACATGTGAAAGGTGTTTTTTTTTTTCTCTTTTAGAAAAAAATATAGGGTAACATCTTTATGAATTTCATGTAGAGAAGTTTTGTGTTTGAACTGTGTGAGTCTGAAGCTCTTGCCTATATCTCCATGTGGGGTATACACCTTTATAAAGAAACAAGTATTAAAAATAAGATATGGTTGATGAAATTTAAATAAAAGCTAAATCCAAGAATCCCAGCAACAACACAGCACTGGTAACTCTTATGCAGCCAGCTCTGGGCAGTGAACTTCCACTGGACAGAGAGGCCCTGTAGCCTCAGAGGCCAACCCCAGAACACTGCCACCCAGAGGCTGACCCACAAACTGACTCTTTGCTAAACACAAAATAAGGCAGTCTGGGAAACAAATGCGGCTTGCTTTAAAATAAGGACTGTGGTTTACAACACAGAGGAACAGTGTATCGCAGGGAAACTCAACACTCTCCTGAATACCTGGCAGGTCTAAGGCGAGCCACACTGAAGAATAGAAGAACCGAAGGACCTTCACTACTGCAATTTTTTTTTTTCTTTTTTCACCTTTTAACTAAGAAACCAATTTTTTTTCTCTTTTTTTTTCTTTTTTTTCTTTTCTTCTTCTTTTTTTTCTTTTTTTTTTCTTCTTTTTTCCATCACCTGATTTTACCCTTTTAATTACTACCTTCTTATTTTTAACCAGTATTATTACTGCTACCATTTTACCATTTTTTTTTTAAAGTGCCATTTTATTTTCTCTTTATTTTATTTTGGGATTAGTGTTCTCCATTCTATTTTCATCGTTATATTATTGGTTGTTTCTAGTTTGCATTCATCTCCAGGGAGCTGTTGCTGGAATTTGTTGGGATTAATGGCTGTTCTATAGGAGTATTCTCCTCATATAAAAAAGTCTCTTCCCCTCTTCCACTTCATTCTCTCTTTTCGCTCTTTTTTTTTCTTTTCTTTTCTTTTCTCGCTTTTATTTTCCCCCCTCCTTTTTCCCAATTTCATTTTTGCACTCCTTTTTTTGGTCCCTAATTTTCTTTTCTTTTTTCTCTTTTCTCTTTTTCTCTTCCTTCTTCCTTATCCCCTAATTCTCTTAATTCAGGTGGTCACCTTTATTTGGGGTTATTCATATCGTGAATATATTTGTGTATAGTGCCTGGTACGTGGTGCCTTGTTGTGTTGTATTTTGTGCCTTTAAATCAACGCAGCAGATCCAAGCAACAGCAACCTCCTGAGCACCACACCCTCTGCTGAGGAACAGCAGCTGTACGTGAAACCTTGCCCCACCAGCCAGAAGAGCCACCACAGCTGTGAACAGCACCCACCAGAGGAGCTGCTGCCAACTGAAGAGCAGCTGCTACCGCAACCGCCCGAAGAGCAACCACAGACCAAGGAGTCACTGCCACCAAGGGAGCAGCCACTGAACGACTCAACGTCTAGATATGTCAGCGAGATCAAACATGGGTAGACAAAGAAACCCCCAAAGGAAAGAGAAGGAGGACTCTCCAGAAAAGCAGCTAAGTAATACAGAGGCATGCAACATGACAGAAAAAGAATTCAGAATAAGGGTCCTAGAGTGCATAAACCGGATGGAGGAAAAAATCGACAACCTCTCCAAGAAGCTAGAAGAAACAGATGAAAAAATCAACAACTTAAGTAAGACCCAAGAAGAAATGAAGAGTGATATAGCTGCAATGAAAAACTCCATTGAAAGTATCAACAGTAGACTAGGAGAAGCGGAGGACCGAATTAGTGATTTAGAAGACAAGGAAGCAAAACACACCCAAAACGTACTGCAATTGGAGAAAAAAATGAAAAGACAGGAGGAGAGCCTAAGGGAGCTTTGGGACAACATGAAACGAAACAACATACGAATAATAGGGGTACCAGAACAACAGAAGGATGAACAAGGATTAGAAAACCTATTAGAAGAAATAATATCAGAAAACTTCCCTGAGGTGGGGAAGAAAAAAGTCACACAAGCCCAGAGAGTCCCAAACAAGGTGAACCCAAAAAGACCCACACCAAGACACATCATAATTACCATGGCAAATGTTCAGGACAAAGAGAGAATCTTACAGGCTGCAAGAGAGAGACGGAAAGTTACATACAAGGGATCTCCCATTAGATTGTCAAATGATTTCTCAACAGAAACACATCAGGCCAGAAAAGAATGGACGGAAATTTACAAAGTGATGCAAAGCAAAGGACTGAATCCAAGAATACTCTATCCAGCAAGGCTATCATTCAAACTTGAAGGGGAAATAAGAAGCTTCACAGACAAAAAAAGGCTAAGGGAGTTTATCACCACCAAGCCAGCAATGCAAGGAATGCTAAAGGGACTGGTATAAAAATAAGAAATAAAAAGCTCAGAAAGAAAACAGCCACACAAAAACAGAAATGCCTACAAACAAGTACCTTTCAATAATAACTTTAAACGTAAACGGACTAAATGCTCCAAACAAAAGACATCGAGTGGCTGAATGGATAAAAAAACATGACCCATACATCTGCTGTCTACAAGAAACCCACCTCATTAGAAGGGACTCACACAGACTGAAAGTGAAAGGATGGAAAAATATCTTTCAGGCAAATGGAAAGGAAAAGAAAGCTGGGGTAGCAATACTTATATCGGACAAAATAGACCTCAAAGTGAAGGCCATAACAAGAGATAAGGAAGGCCACTTCATAATACTAAAGGGATCAATACAACAAGAAGATATAACCCTGGTAAACATATATGCACCCAATGCAGGAGCACCCAAATTCATAAAAAAACTCCTGGAGGATATCAAAGGAGAGATCGACAACAATACAATCATTGTAGGGGACTTTAATACACCACTGACAGCACTGGATAAGTCTTCTAGACAAATAATCAGCAAAGATACAGCAATCCTAAATGACTCACTAGATCAGATGGACTTAATAGACATCTTCAGAACACTTCACCCGAAAGCCAGGGAATATACATTCTACTCAAATGCTCATAGGACATATTCAAAAATAGACCATATATTGGGTCACAAGCAAAGTATCCCCAAATTCAAGAAGATTGAAATCATAAAAAGCGTCTTCGCAGACCACGATGGAATAATATTAGAAATAAACTACAATAAAAACAACCCAAAATACTCAAACACCTGGAAGCTGAATAGCATGCTATTAAATATTGATTGGGTTACCAATGAAATCAAAGAAGAAATTCGAAACATCCTGGAAACTAATGACAATGAAAACACAATCCAAAACCTATGGGACACAATGAAAGCAGTCCTGAGAGGGAAGTTTATAGCTCTACAGGCCTATCTCAAAAAACAAGAAAAAATGGTAGTAAATCATCTAACTCTACAACTCAAAGAATTAGAAAGAGAGCAACAAGAAAACCCCAGAGTGAGCAGAAGGAAGGAGATAATAAAGATTAGAGCAGAAATAAATGACATAGAGACCAAAAAAACAATACAGAAAATCAATGAAACCAAGAGCTGGTTCTTTGAAAGGATAAACAAGATTGACAAACCTCTAGCCAGACTCACCAAGAAGCAAAGAGAGAGGACCCAAATAAACAAAATCAGAAACGATAGAGGCGAAATAACAACAGACCCCACAGAAATACAAATGATTGTTAAAAAATACTATGGACAGCTCTACTCCAACAAACTAGACAACCTGGAGGAAATGGACAAATTCCTAGAAAAATACAACATTCCAAAACTCAATCAGGAAGAATCTAAAAATCTCAACAGGCCAATAACTATGGAAGAAATTGAAGCAGTCATCAAAAAGCTTCCAGCAAACAAAAGCCCAGGACCAGACGGCTTCACAGGGGAGTTTTACCAAACATTCAAGGAAGAACTGAAACCTATCCTCCTCAGATTACTACAAAAAATTCAAGAGGAAGGAACACTTCCAAGCTCATTCTATGAAGCCAGCATCACCCTAATACCAAAACCAGGTAAAGACAACACAATGAAAGAGAATTACAGGCCAATATCCCTCATGAACATAGATGCCAAAATCCTCAACAAAATCTTAGCAAATCGGATCCAGCAGTACATCAGAAAGATCATACACCATGACCAAGTAGGATTTATCCCAGGGATGCAAGGATGGTACAATATCCGCAAATCAATAAACGTGATACATCACATAAACAAATTGAAAGAAAAAAACCACATGGTCATATCAATTGATGCAGAAAAAGCATTTGACAAAATTCAACACCCATTTTTGATAAAAGCTCTCAGCAAGGTGGGAGTAGAAGGATCATACCTCAACATAATAAAAGCCATATATGACAGGCCCACAGCCAACATCATACTCAATGGACAAAAACTAACACCATTCCCCCTAAGAACAGGAACAAGACAGGGATGCCCCCTCTCACCACTCCTCTTCAACATAGTACTGGAAGTGTTAGCCATTGCAATTCGGCAAGAAGAAGAAATAAAAGGCATCCAAATTGGAAAAGAGGAAGTAAAACTGTCCTTATTTGCAGACGACATGATATTATACATACAAAACCCTAGAGACTCCATCAAAAAGCTACTGGACTTAATACATGAATTTGGCAATGTAGCAGGATACAAAATTAACCCCAAGAAATCCAAGGCATTTCTATACACCAATAGTGAACTTTCAGAAAGAGAGATTATAAAAACAATCCCGTTTACCATCGCACCAAAAAAATTAAGCTACCTAGGAATAAACTTAACTAAAGAGGTAAAAGACCTCTACTCAGAAAACTACAGGACGTTGAAAAATGATATAGAGGAAGACATAAACAGATGGAAGAACATACCGTGTTCATGGATTGGTAGAATCAACATCATTAAAATGTCCATACTACCCAAAGCAATCTATAAATTCAATGCACTTCCCATTAAAATACCAACGGCATACTTCAGAGATCTAGAACGAACTCTCCAAAAATTCATCTGGAATAAAAAAAGACCCCGAATAGCTGCAGCAATCCTGAAAAAGACCAAAGTAGGTGGGATCTCAATACCAGATATCAAGATGTATTACAAAGCCACTGTTCTCAAAACTGCCTGGTACTGGCACAAGAATAGGCATATAGATCAATGGAATAGAATAGAGAGCCCAGAAATCGGCCCGAACCAATATGCTCAATTAATATTTGACAAAGGAGGCAAGAACATACAATGGAGCCAAGATAGTCTCTTCAATAAATGGTGTTGGGAAAATTGGACAGATATATGCAAGAAAATGAAACTAGACCACCAACTTACACCATACACAAAAATAAACTCAAAATGGATAAAGGACTTAAATGTACGACAGGAAACCATAAAAATTCTAGAAGAATCCAAAGGCAACAAAATCTCAGACATATGCCGAAGCAATTTCTTCACTGATACAGCTCCTAGGGCACTTGAAACGAAAGAGAAAATGAACAAATGGGACTACATCAAAATAAAAAGCTTCTGCACAGCAAAAGAAACCATCAACAAAACAACGAGAAAACCCACTGTGTGGGAAAACATATTTGCCAATGTCATATCTGATAAGGGCCTAATCTCCAAAATTTATAGGGAACTCATACAACTGAACAAAAGGAAGATAAACAATCCAATCAAAAAATGGGCAAAGGACCTAAATAGACACCTTTCAAAAGAGGACATTCAGAAAGCCAAGAGACATATGAAAACATGCTCAAAGTCACTAATCATCCGAGAGATGCAAATCAAAACAACAATGAGGTACCATCTCACACCTGTCAGACTGGCTATCATCAACAAATCAACAAACGACAAGTGCTGGAGAGGATGTGGAGAAAAAGGAACACTTGTGCACTGCTGGTGGGAATGCAGACTGGTGCAGCCACTATGGAAGACAGTATGGAGTTTCCTTAAAAAACTGAAAATGGAACTCCCATTTGACCCTGTGATCCCACTTCTAGGAATATATCCCAAGAAACCAGAAACACCAATCAGAAAGGATATATGCACCCCTATGTTCATAGCAGCACAATTCACCATAGCTAAGATCTGGAAACAGCCTAAGTGCCCATCAGTAGATGAATGGATTAGAAAACTGTGGTACATCTACACGATGGAATACTATGCTGCTCTAAAAAGGAAGGAACTCTTACCATTTGCAACGTCATGGATGGAACTGGAGAGCATTATGCTAAGTGAAATAAGCCAGTCAATGAAGGAAAAATACCACATGATCTCACTCATTCATGGATAATAGAGACCATTATAAACTTTTGAACAATAATAGATACAGAGGCAGAGCTGCCTCAAACAGATTGTCAAACTGCAGCAGGAAGGCCGGGGAGGGTTGCGGGGCAGGAGGTAGGGGGGTAAGAGATCAACCAAAGGACTTGTATGCATGCATATAAGCATAACCAGTGGACATAAGACATTGGGGGATAGGGGAGGCTAGGGGACTGTCTAGGGCGGGGGGATAAAATGGACACATATGTAATACCCTTTGTAATACTTTAAGCAATAAAAATTAAAAAAAAAAAAAAAAGCTAAATCCAAAACCACTGAAATAGAAAGCTCAAAAGATGGAGATTAAGATAAAAGTCTAAAACCCACTAGACCTAAAGTGAAAAATATAAGAATAGAATGAGATTAAGGTTTAGAAACAGAAAATAAATTATATATATGACTGAGGAAAATACTTTTTAAAAGGAAAAGGCTTAATTTGGTGTGAGAGTAGACAAGGGCAATAGGCTGTTGGGAGTTCTATGTCCTGCAACACAAATACTAGCAAAGGAGATAGGAGAAAATTCATCATCATCTCATGGCCTATACTTGCCTCCTTTTCTGGAAAAACAAGACAGCCAGCTAATCCTGTAGCACACCTCTTGGAATTAGGAAGAGAAACAAGGGGAGGAGCAGAGAGTCACCCATTTTTTTGTGGGTGATCATAGGCAGTGAGAAGGAAGCAATTTGGGTGAATCATAAATAGAAATAATTTGCATGTCCTTCTATCAATCACAATGGAGGTGTCTAATTGATGCATCATTACTGTAGGCTTTTCCAAGTATAATGTGGCATCAGTTAATTCTGTGGTGTTTTCTTTATACATTTTTTTTTTCTGTACTAATTCCTGTGTTTTACAAATCACTTCTGTACTTCTCCACTCCTTGCACCTGGAAATTTGCTCTTCCTGAAGATAAACTATACATGTAGAAAGAATTTGTTTGTTTTAAATTCATGCTGGAGGTGAAAGAAGGGAAAAGTTTCTCACATATTTTAAAATACATTTTCCCCCTAACATACCTTCCTCTCACTGGGTCATGATTTATGGAATTCATTTTGAACTAGGATACATTTTCACTTTCACCTCCAAAACCTATATTCCCAGGAGGACACCTGTAGCTTTGGGAGTGAAGACCCTAAGATTTACTGAGACATGGACAAAAGTTCTGCTGCTTATTGTTTATAACACAGCATGAATGTACATGCTGTGATGTCTCCATCACTTACCAAATAACACAAAACAACTGAGCCAATATACGGAGACCTGTAAGAATAGAGAACTGCCCAATAAATATCTTTGAGAAATATTGATTTTGACAAGACAGTCAGGTGTCACTGAACATGCATGCTGTCAATCAGGTGACCCGGGGCAGCAGTAGGGAAGTTTTTAATGGTTTATGCCATCCACTTGCTGGTGTAGGGAGAACAAGTGATCCAAAAAGATCTGACAGTGCTATACCATATATTTTTTTTCTGTCGAGAGAGCAAAAGCTAAAGAGAGATTTTTCTCCATCCAATTTGTGGGCAATGAATGTCAAATTACATATTTCAGTGTAATCATTTTAAAAAGCAAGTAAGATTCTCACTCTTTTAGGTCAATACACCATTCAACCAGATCTCCAAATAAGCATCACTCATGTGACTTCAGTTCTACCCACTCACATACATTAATCCCAGGTATAGGATACACCACACATATGTAAATCTCTGTGGATCAGAAAAGACATCTGGAAATGCCTGGCCCTTCTACATGGAGCAGAGTCTGAAACTTATATCTATGATAAAGATATCTAACTGACAGGATTGGACAAAAATACACAAAATGCCTTTAATCCCAAGATAAAGATTTGTGTTCTTCTTTCTTTCTTTCTCCTCAACTCAACACATCCAAAGTGCACACACACACACACAGACACACACACGCATGCCAACATCACACTACTTGAAGACCCACATCATTATACTATTTTGAAATACAGGAGATGTGAACCTCCTTCTTCCATTTATTAGCTGCACCACCTTGTATGATTTAAAAAAATTTCCATGTAGCCCATCTAGTGTGGCTCGGTTGAGTGTTGTCCCATGCTCTCACGTCAATATTTCTATCTCATTGTCCCTCTCTCTTCCTCACTCAGAAACCAATAAAAACATATTTTTAAAAAATTATTTTAAAAAATTTCCATGCCAAAGTTTCAAAGATATTATTTATAGGTGACACTGAGCATTTGTAAAAAACTAAATGAAATAATATTTGAGAGGGGCCTAGCTCAGTGCCTGATAGTGAGAAATTAACAAATGGCAGTCATTCCTATTATAATATCAGAAGTTGCTACCATTATAATCTCCTTATAGTTGGTCCTACAGTAAGTGATGATTCCTGAAAAGAGAGGGTGAGTGATGAGATATGAAGTTTGAAGAGGGAGGGACCAAATGACACAGCCTTCTAAGTCACACTGAAGATTTCAGCATTCATCTCAAGGGCAAAGAGAAGGGCGGTAAATTTGCATTTTCAAGAGGGGACACATGGCCCTGAGGGGGACCGACAGATGAGGGGAGGCCAATTAGGAAACACACAGGGTCCAGATGAGAGTTGGAGGCTGCCAGGAATAGGCAGTGGAGGAGAAGGGTCAGAGAAGTGGACTCTGGGGCTATGTAGAAGATGAGATTAAGACTGATTAGAACATGTTTAACAAAATAAAGAGCATTTTCTGATTTGGACAATTGAGAGGCTGGTAATTCTCTTCTTCGGAGACTATAGGAGAGGAAAGGGCTCAGTGCCCACCCCCTCACCATCCTCCTGAATAGCCTGCCTGCACTCAGACCCTCACCCTTGGTTTTATTCCCCAGAGAACCTGAAGGAAGACGAGGACTATAGATAAAACTAAGCAGCTATCACTGCAGTCCTCAGCCTCATGGCAGTGGGGCCACATTCTGAAAGTCTAGGACCAGAAGGGAACATGTTCCCTGAACAAGTTGGACAGATGGATGCTGAGAGTCAGTCCCAGGAACCAAACCACCATTGAAAGGCCCAGGGAAGCCCAGAAGGACCAAGTTGCTCAGCTGGCCACAGGCCAAGGTTGAGTCAGAGTCAGAGGCACCAGCTGCAGCAAGGGGGAACCCCCAAGGTCCCTTGAGGTGGGCCAGGCCAGCCAGTGGCTCAGCTAGGCAATGGGCCCAAAGCCTTGCTGCTCCAAGTGCAGGTCTCAGACCCACAGCACCAGCATTTTCTGAAAGCTTGTTAGTCTCCACTTCCATCTGGACCAAAAAATCAGAGTCTGGCCCTGGTCGATGTTGCTCAATAGTTAGAGCATGGGCTCTCGCACTCAAGGGTTGCAGGTTCAATTCCAGGTCAAGGGCACATACTTGGGTTGCAGGTTTGATCCCTGGTCTCAGTTGGGGCTCATGCTGGAGGCAACCAATCAATGCTTCTCCCTCACATCAATGTTTCTCTCTCTCCCTTCCACTCTCTAAAAATCAATGGGAAAATATACTCGGGTGAGGATTTTTTTTAAAAAAAAAAGAAAGAAAGAAAGAAAGAAAGAAAGAAAGAAAGAAAAGAATCAGAGTCTGCATTGTAACAAGAGACCTAGGAATTGTGTGCATGTTCAAGTTTGAGAAGCAGTAATCTAGTGAACATTAAGTTAAATCAAAACATTAACTATGGAGAAATCATTTTCAGAGGGCCTACGTTCACTCCAGAGCACTGACAGATTAACGTGTGTGTGTGTGTGTGTGTGTGTGTGTGTGTGTGTGTGTGTGTGTGTGTGTGTTTGTGTGTGTAGGACTCATCTGCTCCAAATGATTGCATGTTCTTCTGAGTTGCATTCATCCCAAAGGAAGAGGTGCCACTGACATGACTCAGGATGCTTCTCTCCACCCCTGCCAGCTCGGCTGTGTTCCATTTTCATTATAGAGATTCTTGGGTCTAAACTGACGAAAGCCAGGCTTCTGCTATTCACACCACTTCCTATATTCACAATCCTGGCATACAATGAGCATCAAACATTAATAACACAGCCTAAGAAGCCACAAAGGAAACATCATTTTAACCAGGACATTCTGCCAGTCCTGTCTATTCGTGTGCTGGAAAGCCACGCCAAAGAGAGAAGGAATTGACAGTGAGTCTGTGAAGACCGATGCTCACCGCACTTTCTTGCCCTCCGCCTGTGCTTGGCTTGGACCCATTTGGAACAACTGCAGCCCCAAACATGGCACTCAGTCTTACACAAAAGGCCAGTCCAAGTTTGGCATTCTGTAAGAAATTTCTCAATTAATCAAAGAACTGCATTTTTGAACCAAAATTTGAGATATACGCTCACAGATTTAACCAAATCAGTAAGTATACTTCTATGTGCAGTCTTCCAAAAAAAAAAAAAAGAAAGAAAAGAAAAAGAAAAAGACATTCCCTGTTTTAAATGGAGATGTTGTCAAATATAAAATTGCATGACATGTCATTCTCTTGGGTAACCCTGAACAATTCAAGTGCACTTTTTGCAATGGAAACCCAAGTCCCTAAGTTTTCTCATTTTTCAGGATCCCTGCTTTCTTCACAGTAAGTGGCAACAGGAAATTTTTATGATGGGTTTACAAAGAACAGAACAATTGCAAAAGAAGAAAGATGCTTGGAAAATCCTTGCCAGGACCTAAAACTAGGTAAGATAAATACTTACATTGGGCAAGGAAGGCTGTGCAGCAGTGGTTCTCAACCTTCTGGCCCTTTAAATACAGTTCCTCATGTTGTGACCCAACCATAAAATTATTTTCGTTGCTACTTCATACCTGTAATGTTGCTACTGTTATGAATCGTAATGTAAATATCTGATATGCAGGATGGTCTTAGGCGACCCCTGTGAAAGGGTCGTTCGACCGCCAAAGGGGTCGCGACCCACAGGTTGAGAACCGCTGCTGTGTGGCATCAGGTCAAAGATGAGGATAGAAGGACTATGCTGGGAACACCCAGCTTGGGTAAAAGACTAAAGAGAAACCGATGGAAAGACGTTGGAGAGGGTGCTGAGTCCTTCTCACTGGCTTCTGTAAGATTTGTCATGTGCTTTACTGATGCCACCTGAGTCCCCAGTGCCAGCTGTCATACAGGTGTGGCAAGCCTCCGCTAATTAACCAGCTTAAAGAGTTCAATTCAACATTTCCTGAATCCCTGCCGAGGAATCAGTCATAAGGTTGTTGTAACAGCCTCCTTTAAAGCACTTAGAATGTGTTTGTATTCATTGCAGTAAGGCTAGCTGCTGTAATAAACTCTAAGCCTCTGTGGCTTACACAATAGATATTTAATCCTATATACTAAAGAGGCAATATGCAAATTAACCCTCACGCCCTCACAAGATGGCTGCCTACAACCAGGCCAGCAGGGGGGTTAGTGAGGGACGACCAAACGACTGAACAGCAGGCTGTGTGGGTGAACAGGCCGGCAGAGGGGGGCAGTTATGGATAACCAAGCCAGCGGGGTGGGGGTGCAGTTGGGGGTGACCAGGGTGGCAGAGGGGGCAGTTGGGGGTAATTAGGCTGGCAAGGGGGGGCAGTGAGGGGCGAGTAGGCTGGCAGGGAAGGAAGTTGGAGCAACTAGGCAGCAGGGGGGACAGTTAGGGGCGACCAGGTCAGCAGAGGGGGTCAGTGGGGGCAACCAGGCCGGGAGGGGGGTTAGTGAGGGATGACCAAATGACTGAACAGCAGGCTGTGTGGGGCATCCAGGCCAGCAGGGGGGCCATGAGGGGCGACCAGGCTGGTGGGGGAGGAAGCTGGAGGTGACCAGGCTGGCAGAGGGGGGCAGTAAGGGGTGACCAGGCCGGCAGGGAGGGGGCAGTTGGGGGCGACCAGGCCGGCAGGGCAGTTAGGGGTGATCAGACCAGCACACAGAGGCAGTGAGGGGCGATCAGGCTGGCAGAGGGGGCAGTTAGGAGTGAACAGGCAGGCAGGCAGGTGAGCAATTAGGAGCCAGCAGTCCAGGATTGTGAGAGGGATGTCTGAAGGCCGGTTTAAGGCCTAGGATCAGGCCTTAAACCGGCCGTCGGACATCCCCTGAGGGGTCCCGGATTGGAGAGGGTGCAGGCTGGCCTGAGGGGAGCACCCCGCCCCCCCAACCCTGCATGAATTTTGTGCACTGGGCCTCTGGTTTTCTTATAAAATCCAATGCATATTATGCATATCCAATGCATAATTAGCTCCTCCATTTTCAAAATGGACCAACAGCCACTGCTGTGGTAACTTATACTGTAGCGGAAGGAGAGGATGCAGACATTTAGAGGACTGGGGATCTAAATTGGCACTGATATCTAGAGACACAAAAAATCAGCATGGCCCCTGGTTAGGGAGCTGGTAATAAACAGAGTTTACTCACAGCAGGACCACTAGGCTCACAGCTCTGCATGATGGTAACTTTCCCAGTTTCTGTGTGTATCTGGAGTGGATGTAGTCTATAACATTTGGAATGGACATATGTGGTTCCCTGGGCTGTGGGGTGAGAACATTCATAGTGGAGAAGGTCAGGGGTCAAAGATGATATTGCATTCCGAGGACCTCAAGGATGTAAGGGTGGTCATCTCTACTGTACCCCCACCTAACTCACCAGTGTGTCTCACAGGAAACTGGAGGGAGCCTGGCAGCTGAAAACTCAGCCGACGAGCAGCCCCATTGCAGCTGCTGTGCCGATTGTGGGATCTCTTCCAGGAATGTCTCTGGGGTTTCAGGAACGTGGGATACAGCCACCATCTGGAAAGTGCCTTACTTCCATTCCTAACAAGAAGTAGGACCAAGGCAGCTTACATTCACGTAGGATGGATACAAAACGCTTCTGTAGCTTTAACTGCTTGAGCTCTGCCATGAGGGGGTGTCTAAGTTCAAGCAGGACCCCACATGGGTCTACCATATTGATGGTGTCAGACTGCAAGAGCTGGGGCTGAGAAGCACACTGAAGGCCATAGGAAGATGTAAGAGCTCCAAAGTGCGGGGATAAACCCTGGGAATTGGCTCAGATTTAAGGCAGACACGTGCCCTCCAGAGTAAAGGGAAAATGATCATCTCTCACATCTTCTGCCACATAGAAGGAGCCAGGACCAGGGACCCTCTTTGGGTTCTGGGAGCCCCATAGTGAAGACTGGGAAATGTGGTTCCAACATTGACCAGTGACAGAATAAGCTCTCAGCTATGGGCAGGGCCCAGGGGAGGAAAGGAGCCTGCTGCAGGGCCTCCCGGGGGACCCGACAGTACTACAGGTATTCATGGTGGGAAGATGCCATGCTGAGTTGTAGCCCACCAATGGGAGAATCTTAACCTGGACCCCAGGGTTCTGGAGCAATGCCATGCCATCCACAGCACAGAACTAGACACCATCTGAGAAAAGGCACCTGGTGTGCTATGGGGCCCTGGATGTCAAATGGGCATGGTCCTAAGGTGAACCTTAAGACCTTAGGTCACCAAGTCCCAAGGTCCACAAACCCTTGGCATCCATCCATCCATGAGGGGTGTCGAATCAGACACACCCAGGGCAGGAGCCTGGCCCCATGCCCTCTCCCATTACAGCATTAGTATCCCTCCCCTCAGCCACCCTATGGAGAGGGTCCCTTGTGACCAGCTGATAGAACAGGACAGGAGATGATCTCAGTGTGTGGGAAGACATGGGTGACCACAGCACAGAGCCCTGCCAGGGTTGGCTGGAACCTCCAACCCCTCCCTCCGCCCCATTCTGCATCACTCACTCCCCCACAGTGGCTGTTTTCAAAAGATCTCCCAGTAAACTTCCCCATATAATCTGGGTCTCAGAACCTGTTTTCCCAGGAACCTAACCCTGGCAACCCTTTTATTGAAAAAATCCTAAAATATTATCTTTAGGAGAAAAAAATAAGTTCCAACAGTCATAACAAATCAGCTTGGCTGGTACACAAAACCACTTTTGACCTGTGGAATGCTCTTTAGGAAACAGACATTATGAAAAGCACACAATTCCAGGACCATCCAACTTGATTCCTGCTCAGTTCCTGAAGAAGGTGTGGTGGGGAGAGAATGGGTGTTGCCGTCCTGGTTCTCCATCCCACTCCCACGTGGAGCCTGTCCAACCTGGACATTTACTGAAACTGTGCCTAAGAAACCATCTGCAAAATGAGGCCAGGGTGCGGGGGGAAGGAGCAACGAGATTACAAATGAGGATGGCCCAACACAAGAAGACACTCGGCACCGCCTAGTCCCGAGGTCGGCAAACTGCGCCTCCCGAGCCACATGCGGCTCTTTGGCCCCTTGAGTGTGGCTCTTCCTAAGCCTTAGGAATTCCCTAATTAAGTTAATAACAATGTACCTACCTATATAGTTTAAGTTTAAAAAAATTGGCTCTCAAAAGAAATTTCAATCATTGTACTGTTGATATTTGGCTCTGTTGACTAATGAGTTTGCCGACCACTGGCCTAGTCTGTCCGTCACAGCAACCGTGTGATGACTTCCTGCGAGCGGGAAGGCTGCCAGGAGAGAGATTAATATTTGATGCATTTCAGTTGTTGGTTCGCTCTGAGCACCAGCTGTGAGACATCTAAGCCAGCTTAGTCTCATTTTATTAGTACTTAACCACCTAAAAGGATCAAAGTCAACAGAAATTCTGCTTCATAAATTACCTTTGAGCCCTAAGTTGTCATAGGAAAAATAGAGAGCCCTATTCTTAATCAAGCGTATTATACCAAGGCATTTTCCAGAACCTTCCTGAGACAGGAGGTGGGATCGTCTGATGTGAAAACACTGGCAGGTGCGCATCTCTCACCATGATGTGCCAGATGACGCCCAGATTCTCCAGGTACCCCTGTGAGCCTCGCGCTGCCACAGACAGCTCCGCCTGCCGAACAGGGTTTAGGAAAAAAAGAGTCTTGACTTTAGCTTTCTTTAACCTCCAACAGATGACAACCTCAACCAGCCAAAACCCAAAGCTACTTCAAGGCCCTGTGAATGGCAAAAATCAATTATGCCGTCATCTCTGATCAGGCAGCCGGTACAGAGAGCAAGGGGAAGCAGAGTTAACGGAGCTCAATTTCAGTCAATAGCTGGATTATAGTATCCCATTTCTGACAAGATTACAAGAAGCAGGTTCATTCTCTAACTGCTCCTTAATTGTGGGAAAGGTTTCCGTCCTCGAAATCCACCAAAGGTTGATGACAGATGTGTGTCAAAGGAAGGCCACTGTGGTCCCTGATCCCTGCCTAATGTTGTGTGTGTATGTGTGTGGGGGGGGGAGGGGGGTGGAAATCAGCAGGATTTGAGGGGATCACCAGGAGATGGTGCTTTAGGGAGTGTACACGCACTCAAAAACACTCTTGAAAAGGCAGATGCTGATTTTAAATGACCAGGGCTCCACAGTTGTCAGTGCAATTTTTGAACTAAAATCATTTAATAATTCTAGTTTCTTATGACGATTTTAAATTATGAAAATATATAGAAAACCTAAAAAGAAAATGATAACACGGAGGTTTTTCTTAGATACTTTAGATACTGGACAATGGAAAGTGATATTCTTTAAAATGTGGCTGACAAAGACTGCTAAACTCACAAGGATATACTCATGATGTCTCCTTAACAAAAGACTCAAATTACTGATGGTACTGACTTCAAATTCACCAAAAAATACACCCAGTCACCGCTTTGGGTACTAAAGTCTCTCCTTCTCTACTCTCATGTGTGTGGGGCAAGGATGGTGTGATGGGAGCTATGTCCCCCTCAAAACCCATATGTCGAAGTCCTAACCCTCAGCGCTCAGAATGTGGTGACGTTTGGAGATAGGGTCTTTCCATAGGTAATACGTTACCATGAGGTTACTAGGGTTGACCCAACCCCAAAATGACTGGTGTCCCTAGAAGAAGAGATTAGGACATAGACACACACAGAGGAAAGATTATATGGGGACACGAGGAGGAGATGGACATCTGCAAGCCCAGGAGAGAGGCTGTGGAAAGAACCAACCCTGCCGACACCTTGATCTCAGACTTCCAGCCTCCAAGACTGAGAAGTAAACTTCTGTTGGCTAAATGGCCCAGTCTATGGTACTTTGATGTGGCAGCCTGAGCTGACAATGCAGCCACTATGAGAAACAAAATGGGTTCCAGGATCATGCACCTAAGAGAGAGAAATGGAAAAGGGGCTCAGGAAGACAAGTGAGCCACACATTCCTATGGTGAATGTCCATCTGGGGTGAGAACCTGGCCCAGCCCCCAAGCAGACCAAGAGTGCTGGGGAGATCCCCTCCACTGGCCAGCATGGAATTGAGCACAGCTGCAGCCCACCTGGGCTCAGAGAGTACAGGGTGTGAAAGCACCTGGGCCATTAGGTCAAGGACTTGACTCCAAATGGCAGATGCCACAACTGCACCCAGAAAGGCAGGGGAACCTTGTGGGATGGCATAAAGCTGCCAATCTTCCTGGTGAATACATAGGAAATACACAGAAATGTTTGGGGGGAGGGACTTGGGGATTAGAGTCCTAAGCAGCAGACAGACGTGTATGAACAGATGTTGGCTGTTTGTCCAGCAGCCCTGCTTTTAGGGGACCTCCCACTCCATGTGGCTACATGACAGCCGTGGACAGTGTGTGCCCCAAGGTCCACCTCAGAAGGGGACCATGCAGAGAGCAGAGAGGAGAGAAAAATGATATGTGATATGTGGGAGATTGGAGATGACTTGCTTTGGTCCTTGCTAGGCCCTGTTTGCAACTACAGAGCCTTGGACAGTCCTGGCATCTCCGTAGGTCTTGATTGTTCACCAGAAGATGTGAACCTTGAGTCTCCATTAGAATTCCCTGTGGCACTTTCAGCCCAGTGTATTTTTCCCCAGCTGGACTCTGAGATGCCTGGTATGTTTGATAAAAATGCGGGTGCCCAGGTCCTCACCCAGCCTCAGGGATCATTCTCCAAGGCAGGGGCCTGAAAACAGAAGTGTAAGGGCCATGGTCAAACCCCGTGCCCAATATCCCTGCTCGCTGCCACATTGAGACAATGGGCTCCTGAATAAAATCCGAAGATCATTCTGGGAAAAGAATGTGCTGAGAACAGAAAAGCTGACTCCACTCCTGCAATCTCTCCCTCATGAGACCCTGTGCTGACTCCAAAGGGGACACTATTGTTCAACACGCAGCTCCAACAGGGACACAGAGCAGAACTTAGACGAGTGCAGCATGTTCAGACTTGGCTAAAGGCTTAAGGTGAACCCACAGAGAACATCACAAAGCAGGTACCTGAGGTTCAACCTAGAACGTGCCTCTGGACCCCCCAGATGGTCCTGCTGTGAAACCTCGAGAAAGGGTAGCCCTGGCAGGTTTCCCCCCACCCTGGGTGGCCTCTTTATGGGAAAGCCGCCTTCCCCCATCCTTCCCTACACAGGGCAGACCTCCCAGGAGAGAGAAGACAGCAGAGCTTGGTTTCTGGTCCTGCCCACCCCACCTCTGCATGGCGTCCTCACCCTGAGATCACATGTGGGTCACCCAGCAATGAGTCTAACGGGAAGCGTGCCCACGACACCTGCTCTGAGCCTGACTTTGTTAGAGCTTCTTAAGCAAACACAGTCTCAATCTTCAGAGTCAGTTTTAAGACAGGGAAACTGCTCAGAAGGTTACGTCAGGGGCTGGTACCTCAAGAGGTGGAGTTTCTGAGGGACCCTCTGTGTCCGAAGTCTGAGTTGGTACAGGGCAGACCCCCAGATGCACCTGAGGCTAAGCTGTGTCGTGGGCCCAGGCTGGTGGGGGAGAGGAGCAGAGGCATCCAGGGTGCGACTCTGGAAATATAATTGTCTTCCGAGGATTACGCAGGGGAGGTGATGGGCCAACCTTCATCCTTTATCCTGCTCTGGTCCCAGTCTTCCCGCCTGGAACACAGGCAGATGCCCAGAGATGGAGCAGCGTCCCCCGCGAGGACTGAGGGGAGGGGAGCAAGCAGGACCTGGAAACCAAAGACTCCTCTGACCAGCACATCAGTCTTCCAGCTCCTTCCCCAAGTTCCTCTGGTTAAGCCACAGAAGTGGTTCTGTCACAGGTGAGTAAATAGAACTGAGGAAGCAGTGAATACAAAGACAGGTCTTGGCGTACTTCCACTCTGCAAGGAGGGTCTGGCTGTCTACAAGACCCGGGCAGAGTCCCAGAGAACAGAGAATTAGGACCCATATTATACTTCAAACTGTGCTTGCCCATCTAACGTTTCTGACCTCACTGGTCCAGACTGACTGCAGCAGATTTAGCCACTTGCCGCCAATTGTCATCTTGGGTTAGAGCAATTAATCAGCTCCGCACAACTAACTATTGGCTCTGAGAAGTGGAAAGGGGGATGTCCCCCATTATTAAAACGTGTAAGTGTTGGAATTTTATTTCCTCTTTGATGAAAAGTTTGAAATTTTTACCCTGTCACAGAACAAAAGGAACTGTGACTTCTGTTTCACCATTTGCATAGAGGATTTCATGCACTTTTGACAGTTCTATCATGCTTCTGACAGGTACCGTTCCCCCCGAAGGGAAGTGGAGAGGGGGACTTTGCTCCTCACCTAAATTAGCTCATTCCCAGACATCACACTTCATGGAGTAAAGGATGAGTTTAGCAGCACATTTAGCCTTTGGTTTGGAAAATAGCCCCACAAACCTCGAATGAAATGATTTCCTTACAGGTAAAACAAAACATCCTGATAAGTCACCTACTTCAAAATTTAAAATATTCAGGGCTGGGGTCCCTCAAAGGGCATTCTAGTATCAGCCCCAAATCCTTGGGGAAGGTTGCTGGGAGGCTCCTGAGCGAAACCACATTGCAACATGAGCCATCCTTTCCCTCTTGCCTTCCCTCTCCACCTCCCCCTACCTCCACCCCCCAACCCCCAGCAGGTATTTGAGAGCCAGGTCCTATGTCCTCCTGGGGACACCACCACAGGAGAGCATGGCTCCCCTTCACGGAGCCTGCAATCCATGGGAGACCCAGGCATGGCTTATGTAATCACAGATGTTGTGATAAAGCTATGGAGACACACGAAGGATTTTCTAAAAGAAGTAATGTCTGCATGGATTAAGATGCCCCCACAGGCCAGGGAAGTTGACCAGCACTCTCTAGGGCAGACCTGAGGCTGTTCTTTCTTTCTCTATCATCACAATCCTCCTCACCAGCTGGCTCTAGGCACCTCCTGTGCCGAGAACCCAGCCATTTGGCAGGAAGGCATGTTCTTATTTCTCCAGCCTCGCCCCCTCCCCAGACTTTGGTTTTTACCACAAAAGCTCCACACTCTCTCCAGCTCCCTGTAAGGATGTGCTCAGGAGTGGCTCAGACAACCAGTGTCTAAACAAAGAAAGGATGAACAAAAAGGGCCAGTGGGAAGGAAGTAGAAGATTCAAATAGCATTTTCCCCAACTCTTTTGAGCTTCATAAGATACTGAAAGTGTGCCGAAGGCTATCTGTAATCAAAACTAGCCCAAGCGACCCTGAGAGAGCAAAGAGAGGAACACACTTGATGTTAGGTGTAAGGTCGCACCACACCTCCAATGGACGGTCTGGTAGATCTAGGAATCAGGTTTTAAAATGAGTCATTTCAAGTTCCATCTAGTTTAAAAACAAGCAAAAACAAAAAATGTTACCATCATAAAAGCAATCTGTCCCTTCATGAGAAATTTTAGTATGTACACACACACTTTGCTCACATCTCAATGCAAATAGACTATTTTACACAAGTTTTTAAAAAGAAACATAACAATGGTCTAAAAAAGAATCACCCATCCAAATTCTCTGAATGGCATTCCTTGCCATAACTTCGATGATAACTCAAAACCAGAAGCATGTTATCTTATGCTGTTTGGTAAATGTCTGCATACGATTTCCCAAACAGCAATAAGATCACGCCAAGGTGGTCACACACACAGGCAGATGCCACGCGTCTCCGTTTCCCTGTGAGACACTGCGGTAGATAAACTTGCTTATTCATTGATGATCCATGGGCCATTGGGAGATAGGAATGGATTTCATTAGTCCAGTTCATAACTTGCAGCCCAAATTTAATCAAATGCACAAGACAGTGTTCGAATAGAAGCACGGCCAGCCATTCTACTAAAATAATCACACCACTGAACTGCAAAATGGGGTCCTTTGAAGCACTTTCATGGGCATTTTATTGCGTCAACAGTAAAAACAGTGGTACTTTCTGGCGAAAAATTATAGCTGTCATTTCCAGGTTCTGTGGTAATTAACCTAGATGCGCAGGGGTGAGGAGAGGTCTCCCTAATGACTCTATCGCTCAGAAAGGGAACATTTCCCTCTGATCTCTTCAGACAGTATCATCAGGGTGTTGTCGGTGCAAACAATACCCTTATCTCATTTCTTTTCAAGTCACCTGATTAACTGGAGAAAATAGAAACAGAGAGAAAAAAAGAGTGCCCTTGCACAGAGGAGGTAAATGTCACGGAAAGGCCAGGGGACAGTCCCGCCTTGGCTTATAGCTCTGGCTGGGTCTCCTGGGGGCCACTCCGCTGCTCCTTGGCCAGCAGGTGGCCGGCTGCATCCTCAGTGGCCCTTCAGGGCTGGACACAAAAGCCACCTCCTCTGGGAAGCCCCCACCAACCTGCTCCAGGGGAATGAAGAACCTCTGTGAGGCCTGGGTCACCATTTCGTTTACATGATGTTGTCTGAAGACAAATTTGCAGCCTTTCCCAAAGTGATCACATCTGGAATTTCTCAGAAGAAACTCCCAGGGAGGTGACAAGACCAGAGGCCTTACTGGTAGTGATGTCTTTCTCCCATATCCAGCCCGTGCTCCAGAGCGAGGGGCTGAGGACGCGGGAGGGGCGCCTCTCAGGCTCAGATGCACCCCTGGGTGTAGTGCACGTGAAAGGATTTCAGTCTAAAATGGGACCAAGGATGGGACATGGGGAAGCTCACACATTTGCCCTCAGGAAAATGAAACTTAAGAACTGAGAAACTGATTTCCTGTGAATACTTAACTTACAGAAGGTGGACATTTATCTCCTGACCAATGAGCATCTCTCCAAGAAACTCTCCCCATCCTCAAGCCAATGAATTTCTGGCTTAAACCTGGCTGGACACTCCCTTTTGTACTCCTTGCCTATATATACAGCCCACCCCAACCCTCAGCGGACTGACCTGCAGCTTGTTACAGCACGCCTATTCTGACTTGCAATTCCTCTGCTGTTCCTAAATAAACTCAGTTTCATGGTAATTTGAGCTTTCCTCGGTTTACCTCTCATTCTCAAATGCAAGAAGGTATTTGTCTTGGACTAAAGTCAGTGCAGGACTCATAATAATCATAATAGCTAACCTTCCTTCTGGGGGTGCTACTTACCAGACCCTAAGCTTAATGCTTCACCCATGTTATCGGCAAAAAGACTCGTGGCTTCAGTATGTCCTCTCTGGGGAACTTTAGGAGGAAAGAGAATGCGAGTCTCTCATGTGAAGGTCTGGGAAAATGCTGATTTTTCAATGGGCCAAAGGCATGTGTGTTTTTTTGTTTTTTAATAAAATGTAGAGGAAGTGATGCGTGCATGTATGCGTGAGTGCATCTAAGTGTGTTTGTAGGTATATGCATGTAGCTGTGTTTGTGCATGTGTGTGTGTGCATGAGTGTGTATGTACTTTCTTTGTTTTCCTGGCCAGCACTGCCTCAGTGTAGGAGGGGCAATGTCACAAGCCTGGCTTTCAGGAGAGGGAGGAATGAGCACCATCTTGCCACCCCTGGGCCTACCTGCCTGGAAACAGGCTCTGAGTGCCGGTGGGGTGCATGCACTACATGACCAGGTTTGGGGCTGCAGCTTGACATAGAATCCATTTGTCCCCAAGTCTCCCATGGAGGCATTGCTAACCCAACTCATATACACTGAGTGTGGCCCCTGAGGACACCGCGTGTCCCCTCCCTCGGCCCAGTGGCAGACCTGAGCTGGGGGGTGTGCGAGGTTTAAAAAGCTAATGTTCTCCTGAACCCTATGGGCTCATTATTCAGTAGAACAGTGGTAACATAATGCATTTTCATTTACTTAGCCTTAAATATATGTAAATTAAAGTGTTTTCTTTTATTAAAAATAACACTGAAACTCACCACTGATGTGTTTTTGTTATTCTGAAAAGAAGCAGAGCTAGAGGAATGAGGCTGTAATGACATTTCACGTTCAGGGTCCTGTCTTGCGGGAGAAAGAGGGGCCTCTCCCCGCCAGGTCTGAGCTCTGGAATAAAGCCCGGCCCGAGGATGCCGCCATGGCGACTTTCACCCCGTACACATTCTCATTGTCTTAAGTTGTGATGGAGGGAACGGCTCACCCTGGTTGGAAGCCTAATTGTACCCAAGAAAGAAAAATAAATTGCTGCTCTCCCATCGGAGTCATGCAATATTGGAGAAGCAGTGTTCAGTGCAGGGAGAAGAGGGGGGCTGGAAGTTCACTAATGTCAGAAAGGTAATGGCCCCACCAAGTCTTCTGGAAGAAAGGACTCAACTGTCACAGTTCCGCCCCCCTCACCCAACCTTGTCCCCTGGAGCCAGATGATCATAGAGCCCTCCGCAGGCCATGGCCAGTCTTTCCAGTGCATCCCACATGCTTAAGCCTGTGATTCTCCCCAAAACTCCCTCTGCCAACAGCTGGCGTCTAGGCCCCTCTGCCCAGCTCACCAAGCCCTCCCAAACTGACCCTACAGCATCCCTCTTGGAACCCCCTACTCCTTTTCAACAGGACTTCTGCATTCTAGGGCGTTAGAACTGGCTCAACCCTCTGTATCAGTGTCTTGGGGCCACCATAACATACCACCACAAACTGAGTGGCTTAGAGCCACAGAAATGTGTCCTCTCACTTGTCTGGAGACCAGAAGTCCAAAATCAAGGTGTCATCAGGGTTAGGCTGTGCCCTGGCTCCTGGTTGCCCCTGCAATCCTTGGCATTCCTTATGTGGCTCGTCACTCCAATATCTGCCTTTGTGTCAGATGGCAGCTTCCCTCTGTCTGTCTTCACATGGCATCTTCTCTCTCTGTGTGTCTTTTCTTACAAAGACACCAGTCATAGATCAGAGCCCACCCTATTCCAGCATGACTTCATCATAGCTTAACTACCTACCTCTGCAATGACCTGGTTTCTAAGTAAGTTCACATACTGAGGTTCTGGGAAGGACATGAATTTGGGGGACACTTTTTAGCCAAGTGCACCCTCTAATCTTATGTGCTAGGGGCATGAATTGCTGAGGACCACACAGGGATGGGTAGACAAACCCTTCTAATTCCCAGGTCTGTTGTCATCCCACTGCCACCTTCTCCCCCTCTACCCATGCCTGCCTGCAGATTACCATCTAGGAGTGTATCTCACAGGGAATCCAAACCACTACAGATAGTGAGATTTGGGGGCAGTAGGATTGCAGAGAAAGATCCTAGAAGCCTGTTATCCTTACACGGACAGATGTGTGCATGCAGGTACACACACATGCACGTATACACACACATGCACACGTTTCTGAGAGGGAGCCAGGCACTATAACTGTTGGGGGGTCACAGATCAACCAACCAAGAAATGAAGACCAGGCGGGTGTTTGCCTTTTAAATAAAATTAACAGTAAAATCAGAGTCTTCAAATTCCTTTCCTGCTCCACTTAACTGCTCAGCTGGTAGCAGAATTGGATCTTCTGGGTCTCAGAGCCTTCATTCTCTTGCCACTTTCCCAGTAATTGTTGGTACACTAGAGGCTAGGAGACGGTTCATTACTCCACAACCCGATACACCGTACTTCTTCCAGGAATAAGTGGGAGGGGCCACTGGCCTTGCTGACTGGGGTCCCCCAGGCATTATTGCTATCTCGACCTGACCATTGCAATCAGACAGGTTGGTCACATAGGGTGGAAAACGTTTTAATAATTTAACTGGATCTACTATAGCCCCAACACGATCTCTCAGGCAGACCTCCTACCTTGAGCTGAGAGTGAGACACGTTTGTCCCCCAGGCAGGGGGAGTCCTAAGTAATCTCAAAGCTATCAGAGGGCAGCCTCAGACATGAAACATGGGTTAAAACCACCACTGTTAATACCTCAGGGGACCCCAACATGGCTCCTCGGATGAATTTTCCACATATGCATTCACCTCCCAGGGATACAAACAAGGCCTTACACATTATTTCTGCATTTACATTATAACTACCTTGATTCCATGCAGAACCTTCAAGTGGCTGAACACAGACTGTCATCTGAACCACCGGGGAAAAGAAATACCCATCATGTGCAACCAAAGCCCAACAAGGAGCACAAAAAGTTTCTTAGCAAGTGCAAGACACTTTCAAGATGGACGGATGAACTCAGAATCAAGAGGCCTGTGCACAGAGAAGGATGTAGACACACTACTGGGGAGGAAGCCAGAAGAGGAAGAGGCAACCTGACTAACAGCATTAAGCATCAGCTGAGAAGCTCCAAGGCAAGGAATGGTTATTGATTTTTGTAGCTAAGCACAGCCAAATCCTTTGAAAGAATAAAGTCTAAAGCCAAGCCCAGCTAGAGGTATATGGCCCCAGGAATCCAAGATGAAGATAATTGTGTTCTATAAATTATTTTCCATAGTTCTGAACCCCCAAGAGACAGCGAGGGACCATATACTGATTGACTACATTGGTGGGGGTATTTTTTGGAGATGTAAGATATTAGGGTGGGTACATCACCAGACCTGAGAAACGGGCAACACCTTCTGAGAAGTCAAAGCAATTATTTTCCCAATTCTTTTGTTGCCATGAGCTGGCAAGTTGGCAAAAACTAGTAAAATGTTACAGCAGAAACCCAAATCTGTAACTCGTTGTTATCCTTTGCAGAGATCTATGACATGGCCATGTGCTCCTTTCTTTAAATAGCATCCATTTGCATTTGTGTTGCCTCCCATCCTTCCCTGAAGCATTCTACTACACAAAAAAATTGCTTTTTTTTTTTCCTTTTAAAACAGCGGTTCTCAACCTGTGGGTCGCGACCCCTTTGGGGGTCAAATGACCCTTTCACAGGGGTCGCCTAAGACCATCGGAAAACACATATATAATTACATATTGTTTTTGTGATTAATCACTATGCTTTTATTATGTTCAATTTGTAACAATTAGGGGTCACCACAACATGAAGAACTGTATTAAAGGGTCGCAGCATTAGGAAGGTTGAGAACCACTGTGTTAAAACATCTTGTTAAGGGCGAGGAAAAACAACTGACACAATTTGAGAGCCAATCCATCCCAGCACCAAAGGTGGAAGTGACTGGTGTAAAGCAGGGGTGGGGAACTTCCGGCCACAAAATCATTTGGTCTGGCCCTGCCAAGGCATTAGGGGCAAGTTAATTAAATGTTTAGCTAAATATAGCAGGCTGATTTTATTTTTATTTTTTTAAATATATTTTTTATTGATTTTTTACAGAGAGGAAGGGAGAGGGATAGAGAGTTAGAAACATCGATGAGAGAGAAACATTGATCAGCTGCCTCCTGCACACCCCCTACTGGGGATGTGCCTGCAAGTAAGGTATATGCCCTTGACCGGAATCAAACCTGGGACCTTTCAGTCCACAGGAGGATGCTCTATCCACTGAGCCAACCCGGTTAGGGCTAGCAGGCTAATTTTTAAATTGATCATTTTGTATGGCCCATGGATGATGCTATAAATATCCAAATGGTCCTTGGCAAAAAAAAGGTTCCCCACCCCTGGTGTAAAGGGAGGCCATTGTTTAATGGTTCTATAACCACAAACTACCTTGATTTCAGTAGCCCCTGAAAGCTAGCACCCAACCGTTGAGCATCTCATTGGTTTGGGCTTAGAAATTAAAAATTTTTGTTGTTACTGTTAATCCTCACCTGCGGATATTTTTACCATTAACTTTTAGAGAGAATAGAAGGGATGGAGGGATTGTGTGTGTGTGGGGGGGGGGGGGGGCGGAGAGAAAAAGAGATAAACATCAATATGAGAGAGAGACACATTGATTGGTTGCCTCCCACACGCCCTCATGACTGGGGCCAGGGCTTGAACCTGCAACCCAAGTACGTGCCCTTGACTGGGAATTGGAACTGAGACCCTTCGGTGCACAGGCCCATGCTCTAACCACTGAATCACAAAGGCCAGGGCTGGGCTTGGGAACTAGAAGGCATGCAGAGAAAGGAGGAGCCAACAACTAAAGCCAGTCATTCGTCACAGAGCTGGTCATGGTGACAACGCCTTTGTTGTCATCAGCCTCCAAGAGAACCAGATGTGCCACCAACAACCCTCCAGGATATGAGTGAGGTCATTGAGGATGGTGCTCATTGCTTCCAAGCCTCATTCACAAACACTTTTTTCAAAAAGAGAAACACACTCATAAAAGAGATTCTTAAGGAGTAGTTATAAACATTTCCAAAATAATGTCTGCAGGGTAGGCATGTTCGGATCTCTCAAGCAGCTACTCTGAGCCTTGCATGCTTTCATGTATGACGTCCTGGGTCTTCACAAATGTGTCCTTCGAGCCCGGCTCCTTTGCTAGAATTTCAAGTCAGAGAACCCGTTCGCAATACAGCAAGCCAGGCTGCACAACGAAAAAAATTAATTGAGGCTCCCGTGATTCTGGGTATTCTAAAATTACTCATTTGCCATGGATTACCCATCACCTGTAGGTAAATTATTATTGCTCCATTTTGCTTCAGAAGTGGTGCACCGGCTTTCAGAGGGGAACAAATGTGGACCAGCAACAGATGTCTAAGCCGAAGCAGACATTCCCATGCTTTTTCAAAAATCAGTCTTTAGTTGAGGTAGGATGAATCCTCAATGTAAATATCACTCTGCCTTCATGGTTAACACAGGGGCAGGTGCCTTTTAGCATTCAAAGGGGATGAATTTGGCCATATTTCAGTCTGGAGGAGAGGGCAGGAGGCAGCAAGTAGCGTGAGCCACAGCCCATAAAGGAAATGGAAGGCACGCACCTGCTCTCCCCTCTGATCACAACCACGTAGGCTTACAGGAGTTTTGTTCACCCAAAATACAGTCAAGCAGGGCTTAGCATCACCTTCCTCTTTAAGTTCACAGAACTGAAATTCCTTCTCTGAATGTCATCAGATTCAGCCCTCTCTGGACTTACTGTTCTGGACGCCTGCCAGGGTCCCTGAGAGCTGGGGCTGACCAGCTGGCCACGGGGGGATGTCACACCCAGCAGAGACCAGGAGGTTCTCAAGGAAGACGGTAAAAGTGAAAGAAACAGGTAGTATGAGAAGCATGTCAGTGTCCTCATCCCCAGTGCCACGATACAAAGACCACATCACAGGGTGAGTCTAAAAGGGTGCCGGTGGGGCAGGAAGTGGCAAACATTCAGGTTTGAAAGCAACAATACCTCCAATGATTCAAGGCCACTCTAACGTGAGTATTGCGGTGTTCGCAGCAGGCAATCCTCATGTGGTCCCTTGTGGGAGGATCAGCCCCTCGCACGGTAGACAGGCAGAGAGGCTGACCCCAGGTGCGCAGTCTGGTAACTGAAGGTGCAAGCAAGCCGTGGGAACAAAGCTGCACCAGGTATAGGGGGCATGATGGCCTCAGCCACTGAAGAACAACCTGCAAGGAGTCAGATGGTTAAACAGTCACTCGCTCCCCACCTGCTATTTTCCATGTGCCTTTGAGTCTCTCTTCAGCCAGGGACTGTGCGATGACATGGGTTACTGTTTATTATTAGTTTCCAAACCTGCCACCCAATTGTGAGCTTTCACGCAGCTGCCAACGCATCTCTTTTGCAGCCGGTTTAGCTGAAGCCACTGTGTGAGGGGCCGGTGGGGCTTTGTGACTCATCAGCACCTCTAGTGACTAGGAGACCCTGGAGCAAGGGACACTCCCAGAGGAGAGAAGTAACCCAGATGTCTTGCTAGGGAAGGGGAAAAAAAGGGGACACTTGTGCTTCCAAACTTCAGTTCTTTTTCCTTTATACGTGCACTCGAGACGCCACGAGACTGTACACCTGTCTCGGTTTGTAAATTGAAAACACATTTATCACTTTGTTGCTGGTTTTCTTTTTCTTTTCTTTCTTTTTTTTTAATGGATGGGAATTCTTCCACTTTGCCACGAGGAATGTGGAAGAAATGCATAATTCAAAATAAAAAAAGAAACTCTTTTAAAGGCTGTTTACTTGGGGGATGACAGGGGCACAAATGTTTCTTTCTCCTCACAAGGCCCACCCACAGAAAGGAGCAGAACAATGGTTCGGGAGCCTCCGGGCACTAGACAGCCCTGGAGGGGCCTCCGGGCTCTGGCCTGCCGGCCCATTCAGCTGCCACAGCCCTCCCACCTCCTCCACTCCACAGCCCCGCTAATTACATGTCAGCCTGGCGGCTCCAGCCTGCGGGCCGCCACCAATTACAGCCGCACTCACATCGCTCAAGCAGTCCATATGTTTACATAGTTTGGTGAGTCTCTCTTAATTTTCCAACAAAATGTGGAAAATTACTAATCTTTAGAAAAAGAGTGGCCTGGCCAGGGAGAAAGGATTCACTCGGCACATGTCTCAGGATTGAGCAAGAAGCCCAACGTTGCGCGCTTACGCTGCCCTTGCCTTGGACAAGCTTGGACAAAACCACCCCCTAAACTCAGGGCGAATTCCTAAAGGCTCCTTCCATCTGCAAATTGATGGATACGTGTCAGCATCGGGCGGCTCTGCTTACAGAGGGTTTAAGTTATCCCAGCAAGTAAATAACAAAAGTTACATCATTTTCATCAACATTCATCATTCTAATTGCCTGAACCTCCACCAGAACAAAGTCACACTATAGTTTTATGGTATTTGATTAATGAGGGCAGGAAAATTGAAGTTTTTGCAATAAAACTAAAAAAAAAAAAAAATCAACAGACTTTTATCGTTTTTTCCCTTATGATTTTAATTTAATGGCTCGTGTTTTCATTACTGCAGAGGCTGTACACTTTAGCTTGCAATTATGTCCCATCTGTGAAGCACTGTGTTATTACAGTTTATTCTAGTAGCTTTTCAATCACTTTTGAGTTGGGCTTTACAAGTATTCTTGCAGCAGGTGGGCTTCCTGGCAGAAGCCCAGGAACACACAAAGCGCAAAGCTGGAGTTTAATGGCAGCATATGCATGTGGCACAGAGCACCAGCCTTCCCCCATATGCTGCTAAGCAGGCTCTTCAGCCTGCCAGTCACTCTTCTTACTGACTACAGTCTCTAAGTAGTTTTCTGCCAGGGAAAAATATACCAAGGCAGCAAATTTCTCCAGTGCACCATCCTTATTACTGAGACAACCCTGTCATTAGCACAAGCACAATGAACCTGAACTGGGGATGCATACCAATTAGGTGGCACAGAGCACTTTTGCTTCTTATCTCTATGGAAACGTCCCCCCCCCCCCCTTGGGCTGCAGTGGACAAGCAGGAATGTCCCCCACCCATATGTCACCTAGTTAACACTGTGCACTGTGATGTGAACCAAAATCTGCCCTAGCCCCCGCTGAAAGGAGCGGGAACAACAGAAGTCTCCCTACGTTTGGGAGGCCTTTAGAATTCTGGATCCTGCACAGCCATAGTTCATAGCCATGAGCAGGAAACGATGTTGAAATCTATAAATAATGTTCTCCCATTAAATCTAGCAGAGAGAGTTCAAGGAATCTAAAAGAAACTGCTTTATCCAATTAAAAAAAAAATGGAGACCACTCTTTTTTAAAATTATTTTTATCTTAAACAGTGTTTCACTTCTAAGAGGCTGGGGCAGCTCCTGGAGCCACAGCCTCACTGCCCTTCTCCCTGGAATTTTTACTTGCCCCCCAATACAAAATAAACCTAAGGAGACAAAGATTCAAAATGTTTGTGTTCAAAGGATTGTCCCACCTGAATGCTATGAACTTTGCAAAGACATACAAGCCTTTTGTTTTCTTTGTGGGAGGGAGAGAGAGAGAGAGAGAGAGAGAGAGAGAGAGAGAGAGAGAGAGAGAGAGGGAGAGAGAGAGAGAATGAGAATGAAAACTAGGGAGCAACTCACTGTTTATTTCACAGCTCAATCTGTATACAAACAGAGATTCTGACTTCACTGGTTTGGGGTATTTTAATTTACAGTGTGAACTATCAATGGATGACACACCACAGCTTTACTTGCCCCCAAAGTCCACCGGCAGCTCTAACACAGAGTAGAACCCTGAGGGTGGCACCTGAAACTCGGTGCCCCCCGCTCCTGAACTGGCTGCCCCCTTCTTTAACTAATAGCCCATCCACGTCGTTTTATGAGTAAGTGGAATCCTTCTCCTCAGACTGAGTGTGCTGGACACCCTGAGTCTTATTTTATTCCTGTAGGGGTATTTTTCAACACTGTCCCTCAACTGTCACTCACCTTTCGGTCAAGAGATTCTCTGAGCTGACAGCAGCACAGCAAGAAGGATTTCACACACTCTTTCTGTCCTGTACGCCCAGGGGATCCCCAGTGAAGTGCACAGCCCTTTAAAGCAAAAACAGTGCAACAGCCCTGAACATACCAGGAAGCTAAATGAAGTCATATTTAAGACACACATAAAGGGTTATTTTTAAATATTCGATGCCGTGGAATAAAGCCATGCTGCTAAGAGGTGGTGACTTGGAGAGACGGAAAATGAAGAGAAGTCAGAAAAACTGACTTCTGAGCACAAAATCAACGAGGCTTTGTGTCAGGACTGGTGATGTTCCCCGGGGACTATCACTTATAGAACATTTATTTTTTATTAGACAAGCAATTCTAGATCCCTGTGAAAGTCACTGGATTCTAATGGGAATAATTTCCTCCTGCATAATGTGTCCCGGTGGGAATCGTACAACTCCTGGATTTTTGTTTTTAAGTTAAAAGATATCAAGGGAAAAGAAAACTTCTGTACAAAGAGAAAGAGCAGTTCTCAGCCAGAGCGGCCAACCTCCAGCAAAGTGGAGACTGGCAGAGGGAGGCAGAGTCCAAAGAGGTTTAAATCCAGGGCTAAGGGCTGTGGGCCTTCTCCCCAAATACAAGAGGGTCAACATTAAGAGCTGGAACTGGAAACAGGTCAATAACTTTGACCTTCCAGCTACTTCAGGGATTCTGTGGGAGATCTGAATAATCATGACAAACATACATTCCCAGACCACTGGGCTACAATTCACTGTAAGAACCCAGGGAACGAAAGCAGCTTGTATTTATTTCCATTTATGACATTTTCTTCCTTCTCAAAGTAAGATCCTGTAACCCATCCTAGATGACCCTACCCACTGCTTCTAGGACTCTGAAGGGAACAGAGAAAGCATGGGGCTACTGAGCCCCTCCCCCACCACCCTCCACATTGATTTTTCTCTTTGTTCTGAAGGATAGCTCATCACTGCCTGGACATTATAGGTTGGGGTACAGCTGGAGAGACAGGAGCTCCTTCTCCTTCAGATCACAATCTGGTACCACAAACAAGGCCAGCATTTCCATCCCCTGAGAGTTCTTATACAGGTGGTATTTCCTTGTCTGTGACCTCAGACCACATACTTTCTAGGCAGACCAACTTAGGACACTTCTACTCACGTGACAGACACAGGCAAGGCTCTCTGGGTCCCTCAGTCAATGCACAGAGAGGTTATCTGAGTATTGGTTGAACTGAGTCCCACTCGGGGGCAGCAGTGGTGTCAGCCAGGGTGCCCTTCAGCCTGGCCAGGGGTTGAAGAAGCTACCATCTGATGGGTGGGCCCAGTCATGTGCCCACGAACAGGCATCCATTCCTGTTGGCTAGTGTTCAGTCCAGTCAGCCAAGAGACCATTCTGATTGGTCAGAACCTGAATCTCAGGGTTGTTAAACATTGTATCACTCTCTTTGGGTCCATGCTTTTCCTTCGTGGGTGCTGTGATGGGCTGAATGGTGTGTCCCCAAAAGACAAGTGGAAAGCCTATCCCCAGTACCTCAGAATGTGACCTTATTTGGGAATAGGGCCATTGCAGATGTACCTAGTTAAGGTGAGGTCACACTAGAGTAGGTGGCCTTAATACAATATAAAGGGAAATTTGGATATAGAGAAGAGACTTGGAGAAGATGGCCATGTGAGGGCAGAGGCAGAGATTGAAGTGATGCATCTATAAGCCAAGGAACACAAATGCCAAAAGCTGGAAGAGACAAGGAAGGATCCTCCCCTAAAACCTTCAGAGGGAGCATGGCCCTGCCGACACCTTGATCTTGAGCTTCTGGCCTCCAGGACTGTGAGAGACTAAATTTCTGTCGTTTCAAGCAATCCACTTTGTGGTGCTTTATTATTGTAGCCCCAAGAGACTACTACAGGTGCACATTAGATAATGACTTTCTAGGTTCATAAAATAAGAAAAGAAACTTGACGTTGCATTGAAAAAGCAGTTGGCTCTAGGTTCAAGGATCACAGAAAAATAATGAGTTCAAGGGCTCTGGAGCCTGGGAGCAGATACTTACTCTCTGACCTTCAGGTTCCTGTTCTATGAAATGGATATAATAGTACCTAAACTGTAAATTCTCTGCAAGGCTGAAATTAGTTAATCCATGTAAAAAATAACATTCAGTATACAGTAAATACTTGGTGAGTCTTATTTATTGTATCACAAGTTAATAAAATTTATTAGGGTAAACTGTCATTTTTTCTGTTCTTAAAAACCATATTTAATTTGTGCTATTACTGTTCAAAGTTGTTTTCCAATTCTCTTGCATTCAAATCAACACAAGGTTTCTTTTCATATATGAAATAACACCACAAACTTGTCTTGAGTGGGCAAGAAAAAACTGTTTTATAGAAGTAATATACAGCCTAGGCCAGCCGTGGGCAAACTATGGCCCGCGGGCCGGATCCAGCCCGTTTGAAATGAATAAAACTAAAAAAAAAAAAGACCGTACCCTTTTATGTAATGATGTTTACTTTGAATTTATATTAGTTCACACAAACACTCCATCCATGCTTTTGTTCCGGCCCTCCGGTCGAGTTTAAGAACCCATTGTGGCCCTCGAGTCAAAAAGTTTGCCCACCCCTGGCTAGGCTCTTCTAGGCTTCTCCCAATCTCAGGTAACCTCCTCTTCCTCCAATTCTATGTCACTGTTATCATCAATAACACCGTATTTTTCTTCTTTATTGATTAAGGTATTACATATGTGTCCTTATCCCCTCATTGCCCCACCCCTACCCACACCCACACACACTCATGCTCTCACCCCCCTGGTGTCTGTGTTCATTGGCTAGGCTTATATACATGCATACAAGTCCTTTGGTTGATTTCTTCCCTTTACCCCCACCCTCTTCTACCTTCCCTCTGAGGTTTGATGGTCTGATCGATGCTACTCTATCTCTGGATCTGTTTCTGTTCATCAATTTATGTTATTAATTATATTCCACATATGAGTGAGATCATGTGATATTTATCTTTCCCTGACTGGCTTATTCCACTTAGTATAATTCTCTCCAGTTCCATCCATGCTGTTGCAAATGTTAAGAATTCCTTCTTTTTTACTGCAGCGTAGTATTCCATTGTGTAGATAGACCCCAGTTTTTTAATACACTCATCTGCTGATGGGCACTTAGGCTGTTTCCAAATCTTAGCTATTGTAAATTGTGCTGCTATGAACATAGGGGTGCATATATCCTTTCTGATTGGTGTTTCTGTTTTCTTGGGATATATTCCTAGAAGTGGGATTACTGGGACAAATGAGAGTTCCATTTTTAGTTTTTTGAGAAAACTGCATACTGTTCTCCACAGTGGCTGCACCAGTCTGCATTCCCACCAGCAGTGCATGAGGGTTCCTTTTTCTCCATATCCTCGCCAGCACTTGTCATTTGTTGATTTGTTGATGATAGCCATTCTGACAGGTGTGAAATGGTACCAAATTATCATTTTGATTTGCATCTCTCAGATGATTAGTGACTTTGAGCATGTTTTCATATGTCTCTTGGCCTTCCTCCTTATGTCCTCTTTCGAAAAGTATCTATTTAGGTCTGTTGCCCATTTTTTGATTGGATTGTTTATCTTCCTTTTGTTAAGTTGTATTAGTTCCCTGTAAATGTTGGAGATTAAACACTTATCAGTGATAACATTGGCAAATATGTTCTCCCATGCAGTAGGCTTTCTTGTTGTTTTGTTGATAGTTTCTTTTGCTGTGCAGAAGCTTTTTGATGTAGTCCCATTTGTTTATTTTCTCTTTAGTTTCCATTGCCCTAGGGCAGGGGTCCTCAAACTTTTTAAACAGGGGGCCAGTTCACTGTCCCTCAGACCATTGGAGGGCCGGACTATAGTTTTTTTTAAAAAAAACTATGAACAAATTCCTATGCACACTGCACATATCTTATTTTGAAGTAAAAAAACAAAACTTCAAAAAAAAAAAGGCCCCACTAACTGCAAAATAAAAAAAAAATAGACCTTCTAACTTCAAAAACAAATAAATCCTAACTTGTTCATACCTAGGTCCTCAGGCAGCAGCAGGCTCTGCACAGGCAAGCTCGTGACTCGTCCAATCACACCCGAGACTGAGAGGAGGAGTTGAGAGACAGAGAGAAGGAGGGGAGTCAGAGAGTGCGGTGCACATTTCACACATGCACACTGCGGGCCCGGGACGAGTCGGCTGCTAAGCAACAGGCAGCGTGGGCAAAAACACCCGGCAGGCTGGATAAATGTTTTCGGTGGGCTGCATGTGGCCTTCGGGCTGTAGTTTGAGGACCCCTGCCCTAGGGGCTGTATCGGTGAGGATATTGCTTCGGCATATGTCTGAGATTTTGGTGCCTGTGGATTCCTCTAATATTTTTATGGTTTCCTATCTTACCTTTAAATCCTTTATCCGTTTTGAGTTTATTTTTG
Organism: Myotis myotis; assembly: GCF_014108235.1. Classification (NCBI taxonomy): domain Eukaryota; kingdom Metazoa; phylum Chordata; class Mammalia; order Chiroptera; family Vespertilionidae; genus Myotis; species Myotis myotis. Next base: position 27,916,058 of record NW_023416335.1, read on the forward strand.
TGTATGGTGTAAGCTGGTGGTCTAGTTTCTTTTCTTTTCTTTTTTTATTTTTGCATGTATCTGTCTTATTTTCCCAGCACCATTTATTGAAGAGACTGTCTTGACTCCATTGTATGTTCTTGCCTCCTTTGTCAAATATTAATTGAGCATAGTGGTTTGGGTTGATTTCTGGGTTCTCTATTCTATTCTATTGGTTTATATGTCTGTTCTTGTGCCAGTGCCAGGCAGTTTTGAGAACAGTGGCTTTGCAATACAGCTTAATATCTGGTATTGAAATCCCTCCTACTTTGTTCTTCTTTGTCAGGATTACTGCAGTTATTTGGGGTCTCTTTTTATTCCAGATGAATTTTGGGGGCGTTCGTTCTAGGTCTCTGAAATATGCCATTGGTTTTTTAATGGGGAGTGCACTGAATCTAAAGATTGCTTTGGGTAGTATGGACATTTTAATGATGTTAATTATACCAATCCATGAGCACGGTATGTTCTTCCATCTGTTTATGTCTTCCTCTATTTTTTCAGTGTCCTGCAGTTTTATGAGTACAGTCTTTTACCTCCTTAGTTAAGTTTATTCCTAGGTATCTTAATTTTTTTGGTGCGATGGTAAATGGGTTGTTTTTTTAATCTCTCTTTCTGTAAGTTCAGTATTGGTATATAAAAATGCCATAGATTTCTTGGCATTAATTTTGTATCCTGCTACACTGCCGAATTCATTTATTAAGTCTAATAATTTTTTATGGAGTCTTTCGGATTTTCTATGTACAGTATCATGTCATCTGCGAATAGTGACAGTTTTACATCTTCTTTTCCAATTTGGATACCTTTTATTTCTTCTTGACTAATTGCTATGGCTAGCACTTCCAGAACTATGTCAAACAGGAGTGGTGAAAGTGGGCATCCCTGTCTCATTCCTGTTCTTAGGTGAAATGGTGTTAGTTTTTGCCCATTGAGTATGATGTTGGCTGTAGGTTTGTCATATATGGCTTTTATTAGGTTGAGGTATGATCCTTCTATTCCCAGTTTTCTGAGGGTTATTATCAAGAAATTTTGGATTTTGTCAGATGCTTTTTCTGCATCAATTGATATGACTATGTGATTTTTATCTCTCAATTTGTTTATGTAATGTATCACATTTATTGATTTGCAGATATTGTACCATCTCTGCATCCCCAGGATAAATCCTAATTGGTCATGGTGTATGATCTTTCTGATGTAATGCTGGATCCAATTTGCTAGAATTTTGTTAAGGATTTTGGCACCTATGTTCATGAGGGATATTGGCCTGTAATTCTCTTTCATTGTGTTGTCTTTATCTGGTTTGGTATTTTGGGTAATGCTGGCTTCATAGAATGAGCTTGGAAGTGTTCCTTCATCCTGAATTTTTTGGAGTAGTCTGAGGAGGATAGGTTTTAGTTCTTCTTTGAATGTTTGGTAAAACTCCCCTGTGAAGCTGTCTGGCCCCAGGCTTTTGTTTGCTGGAAACTTTCTGATGACTGCTTCAATTTCCTCCATAGTTATCACCCTATTGAGATTTTTAGATTCTTTCTGATTTTTTGGAAGGTTGTATTTTTCTAGGAATATGTCCATTTTCTCTAGGTTGTCTAGTTTGTTGGAATAGAGTTGTTCATAGTATTTTTTTTTTAACAATCCTTTGTATTTATGTGGGGTCTGTTGTTATTTCACCTCTTTCATTTCTGATTTTGTTTATTTGGGTCCTCTCTTTGCTTCTTGGTGAGCCTGGCTAGAGGTTCATCAATCTTGTTTATCCTTTCAAAGACCCAGTGCTTGGTTTCATTGATCTCCTGTATTGTTTTTTTTTTTTGGTCTCTATGTCACTTATTTCTGCTCTGATCTTTATTATCTCCTTCTGCTCACTCTGGGTTTTTCTTCTTGCTCTCTTTCTAATTATTTAAGTTGTAGAGATAGACGATTTATTACCATTTTTTTTCTTGTTTTTTGAGGTAGACCTGTAGAGCTATAAACTTCCTTCTCACGACTGCTTTCACTGTGTCCCATAGATTTTGGATTGTTGTGTTTTCATTGTCATTCATTTCCAGGATGTTTTTAATTTCTTCTTTGATCTCTGTGGTAACCCAATCATTGTTTAATAGCATGCTATTCAGCTTCTAAGTGCTTGAATTTTTTATTATTTTTATTGTACTTTTTTCTAATATTATGCCATTGTGGTCTGAGAAAATGCTTGATATGATTTCAATCTTCTTGAATTTGGAGAGACTTTGCTTATGACCCAATATGTATATGGCTTTATTCTAAACCATAATATGAATCTGCCTTTTGGTTGATTTTTTTCTTTATGTTTATCTTCCTATCTCCCCAAATAAACAGTACCTGCCTTAAATATATGGATTCTATATAATAATTCCTCATATCTCTAGCCTTCATGAATTATTTTGCATATGGAATGACTTTAAAAGATTTAATAAATAAAAATTAAATAAGATGAAAAGAAGGAGATTACTTGTGAGAAACCAAGATGGCAGCATAGGTAAACACCTGAAATTGCTGCCTCACACAACCACTTCAAAAATACAATTAAAAGTCAGAACGGACATCATCCAGACCACAGGAAGGCTGGCTGAATGGAAATTCTACAACTAGAAGAAAAGAGAAAAGCATACCGAGACTCAGAGGAGATGCAGTGCGGAAGTAAAATACAAAGGTGCGGGGGTGCGTGCGGAGAGGGCTGGTGGCTGAAGGCATGGTTGTCTTTTTCAATCAGCAGGGAGTCTCAAACTCTGAGCTCCAGTTCCAGGCGAGTTTCTGGAGACCCAGACTCATACAGGAGAAACGGGACTGTCTGGCATTGGTCGGAACTTGAGGGCAGCTTTCTCTCAGAGGTGCTTGCAGCGATTGCCGGGACACTGAGAAGCAGGGCCTCTGAGGGCAGGACTGAGAGCAGCCATAACTGCTCGTTCTGCCCTATTGATCTCCTGGGACCCCGCCCCACCCAAGCCCTGAACGGAGGCTTTTGCATATGAAAGGCCTGGCCCTTTGTAATCTGAAAATTACTTAACAAACTGCAGCTGGCCCAAGGCCCCAAGGCAACTTGCATTGCTTCACAGCCAGCTTCTGCTGGGTAGCCTCAGGAAGAGGCTAGATTAGCACCTCCTTAGAGATCCAAGAGCCAATGTGCCCGGTGGTCAGAGTGGGACCATCCAGATTGCAGCTCCTCGGATCCATAAAGGACACACTCAGGGGGCAGACTCAGTGAGCACCAAAGCCCCACTGAAGCAAGTCTTGTCCTGGAGGGGTGTCTCTAGCACAGAAGTTCTCCCACTGCAGAAACAGCTGATTCTCACAGCCAATTGGCCTGGAGGTCAATCCCTCCCAGTGTTACCTACAACAATCAAGGCTTAACTACAACAAGCCTGTGCACAAAGCCCACAAGGTGGTGCACCAAGAGTGTCTACCTCAGGGAATTGGGGAGGCTGAGCCACTGGGCCCTATAGGACACGTAGCACAGAAAGCCACTCTATCAACACAGCGAAGCATAAAAAATGCCGAGACAAAGAAACAGGACACAAATGACAGAAATGGAGGAAAGCAAATGACTGGATATAAAGTTCAAAACCACACTTTTAAGGTTTTTCAAGAATTTTTTTGAAACCGCCTCTAAACTTAATGAGACCCTCAAGAAATCTAGTGAGACCCTCGAGGTTGTGATAAAGGACCAACTAGAAATTAAGCATACACTGACTGAAATAAAGAATATTATATAGACTCCCAACAGCAGACCACAGGATCGCAAGAATCAAGTCAAAGACTTGAAATACGAAGAGGCAAAAAACACCCAACCGGAAAAGCAAAATGAAAAAAGAATCCAAAAATATGAAGATAGTGTAAGGAGCCTCTGGGACAGCTTCAAGCATACCAACATCCGAATTATAGGGGTGCCAGAAAAAGAGAGAGAGCAAGATATTGAAAACCTATTTGAAGAAATAATGACAGAAAACTTCCCCTACCTGGTGAAAGAAATAGACTTACAAGTCTAGGAAGCGCAGAGAACCCCAAACATAAGGAATCCAAAGAGGACCACACCAAGACACATCATAATTAAAATGCCAAGAGCAAAAGACAAAGAGAGAATCTTAAAAGCAGCAAGAGAAAGAAAGTCAGTTATCTACAAGGGAGTACCCATATGACTGTCAGTTGATTTCTCAAAAGAAACTTTGCAGGCCAGAAGGGAATGGCAAGAAATATTCAAAGTGATGAATACCAAGAACCTACAACCAAGATTACTTTATCCAGCAAAGCTATCATTCAGAATAGAAGGTCAGATAAAGAGCTTCACAGATAAGGAAAAGTTAAAGGGGTTCATCACCACTAAACCAGTATTATATGAAATGCTGAAAGGTATCCTTTAAGAAGAGGAAGAAGAAGAAAAAGGTAAAGATACAAATTATGAACAACAAATACACATCTATCAACAAGTGAATCTAAAAATCAAGTGAATAAATAATCTGATGAACAGAATAAACTGGTGATTATAATAGAATCAGGGGCATAGAAATGGAGTGGACTGACTATTCTTGGGGGGGAAAGGGATGTGGGGGATGCAGGAAGAGACTGGACAAAAACCATGCACCTATGAATGAGAACTGGGGGGGGGGGGGGCGGGAGGGGTGAGGGCGGAGGGTGGGAGGGGAACCAGGTGGAGGGGAGCTATGGGGGAAAAAGAGGAACAACTGTAATAATCTGAACAATAAAGATTTAATTTTTTTAAAAAAGGAAAGAAAGATAACAGAGCTTACAAAACACTTTCAATATGCTACCCAATTTGATCCAGCCTAATAGGGTCTTATTGCTTTTCTTTTTTTTATAAGTGAAAATATAAATGATCAAAAAGACTAAGTTATTCTTTGGAATTCAAGTCTATGCCCTACTTAATGGCAAAGATTATTCATTTGGCTCTTGAATCTTTGATGTTGTGGTGGGGGGCATGATATGGAGGATTCTAGGGCATTTCTACCAATCTCTGAGTATTATCATCACATGGTATAAGTGATTTTAAAATGAAGACTTTCTTTTTAATGAATTGGGAGTTTGGTAGTAAAATAAAACTAGAGTAGGATAAATATATTTGAATTCTAGTCCTGGCTTTTCAAGTAAGTAGCCATTAGAAATTTGTCAAGTTATTTCATTTCTTTGGGCCTCAGTTTCCTTATTTTTTAAGTGTGATAACTTCCAATGATCCACTCACCATTCAAATATTTTTGCTCCTTCCCTTAGTATTTCACCAAATACATTTATTCCTTTTTTGAACTTAACATAAACATCATCAAAGTTAATAAATGCACATAGGCTGTGTTTCCTTGGGCCAGTTACTTCTCTGAGCTTTAGTTTCCTTGCCTGCAAAGCGGAGACACTGACACTGTATCTACCGTATATTATTCTCTGTACCTCCAACATTTCTCAGTGTTCTGCAAATACTTAGCACGTCTTCCTCATACAACCACCAGAGGCTGTTACTATTCTTCATGTCCTCATATGCACATGAATGAGGACATTGACTATCTCTCCCAAGGTCTACAGCTCAGGAGTGCCAGTGCTAGCACCTGAACTCAAGCAGCAGCCCCAGCATTCACGCTGTCAAAAAGCACAAAGTTAACACTCCTCTTGGTGATGTGGTGAAAGTCAAATTAGGTAATAAGTGTTACCATGTAGAAGGTGCACAGGGCTTAAGACTCAGTAGATGTTAACTCTGGGCGACCACACATAATTCCTTTTTCTGTTGTAAAAGAGCAAAGTGTCACTGCTATAATTACATCAGAATATCAGGTGAACCCTAGGACTCTCTCAGGCAAACTGGATCACAAACTCTGAGCTGCAGTTACTGTTCCAGATTGTAAATGCCCCAAGAGAAGAGCCTATGTCTCTTCACACACTGTTCGCATAGAGATGGATGATGGTGTTTCCTTCTAGAAGGTGATTCTGAGGCATAAACAACTGAGAGGAGAATGACTGCAGCTTCCTTACAGCCTCTTAACCTTCATCCTGGAGCCTGAGGCTGGAAAAGTGCTGGTGACACCTGAGACCCTAATAAGGTAACATTTTAAAATCCCCACAATAGTGAATAATATAAAAGATAACTTGATTAGTTTTAATGTCCTCATTTTTCAGTATGCCCTTCCCTAGGATGGAGAAAGAATAATACTGAACATCATTAAACCTCTCATTTTATGAAATCCACACACAATTCAGATATTTGTGGTCAAAATAAAATTGAGATATCATAATTATATGAGTACAATATGATGGAAGAAGCTGGTCTAAAAATTCCAGTTGTTCTAGAGGCTATTGATGTTTCTTGAAGATTCTAGAAGTTTCTGAGCAGAGTGGAAGGACATGGGCATGTAGAAATTGCCTTAGAGTCAGAGGACTCCAAGTTCAAGCCACAGTTTTAGCTCCTACCCATTAGGATAATCACTCTATATCCTTATTGTCCTTGGGTGAAAACCAGGTTACTATTTGCCTTATCTTACCTTTGTAGGATGGTAAAAGAATCACATAAAGTCATTCAAATACATTCTTTCAATGATTCAACATTTATTATGTACCTATGATGTGCCACTGGGGATGCAAAGCAGTGGGGGAGAGAGAGACAAAGAAACCAGAAACTATAATGGAATATATTGAGCGTGATGACAGAAATATGCCTGGGGAACTGGTAGATTTTACAAACTATGCCAGCAGTCGCCAACCTAGGGTCCATGGACCATTGGTAGTGCGTGAGGTCCAAAAGGTTAGCGACGACTGAACTATGCCATAGTCTGCCCTGAACTCTATGCAGGTGAACTTGACCCTTAGGATAGCACCTCAGATGTCTGAAATGCTTGCCTAAATTGCAAATGTTGATTTAAAACACTGTTTCTTATACAGAAAGCCTCGATCTTTGCAAAAAATGAACAATATTAATGGCAAGAATTTATAGCAAGGTGCCAATATAATAAGGCCATTTTTTTTTACAACCTCTTATAGGTGTTAAAATATGTATTAATGAACAATTGATTTTATCATTGTCCCATTTGCTGAAATTTTTCTCCTGGATAACATTTAAGGTCTATAGGAACAGGCCTGGTCATTCTTTCCTGTTCAGAGCTACCAATTTACTTCACTTCAGTTATCAAAGTGCAAATCATAGCTCCCAGTTACTTCCAATCCTCGCTCCTTTTAAGTTGACATAGCACAGATGAAATTTCAGGTTCTGTCCCCTGTAATTATGCAAGCAGAGAACTTGAAAAGCTCTGAATACATAAGAACACTTTTCTAACTTACTCTATTTAGTCTGCACCAGAATGGGGAGGTAAACAAATAAAGGAAATGAATGGGTAGCTTTGCCTTACTGTCCAGGTCAAAACCACAGAAAATTCTCCTTTTGTGAAAGCAGTGAATGTGGGTCTGTCTGACCTTGACCTTGGAGCAGAGGTTGCCCGCTCCTTCCTTCCTGAAGCCTCTCGTGGGTTGTCTTTTTTGACCTCCTTCACAACTATCCTTCCACTTACGGCTTTTCCAGGACCTTTCATGGTTTCCTTCTTCTCAATTTTTGTCTTAAACATTGGTGGTTTTGCCAAATCCCTTTGGGTGACCGTGACCGTTCTCACATGTGGCAAAGACTGACTAGAAGCTCACCAAACCCGTTCTGCCTCCAAACACACAGCTAAAGGATATTCCTCAGCCTCCCTCACAGCTGGGCTAGGACATGTGACCATTGGGCCCATAGGATCTCTAGGAACATTGTCCAGAATTCCATTCTATCTGCCCTTTGGCTTGAAGGCTTCAAGGAGGCCAGCAGAGATGACAGCACCCGATGGAAGGATGGAGATGGGTCCCCAGCCTCTGCCTAGGGAAGGAGTCCAGGAAGGCCCTCATCAAACAGGTGCATGTGGGAAATAAGCTCTTACCATGTTAAGCCTCTGAGATTTGGCATCTGCCTGCTTACATGGCCTCAGATTTGTGCCCTTCGCCTGCACATCTGCCTGGAAATCCACTCTTGGATACCCCTCCCCCAAATGTTGTACCAGCATCTCAAGGCAAACTCGTCTTCTCCCTGGTGACCCCAATCTGTTCTTTGCTCTGTCTTCTCTGCCTGTGGGAAGGGCATTAACTTCACCCACACCTAAGCCAGGGGATGTCATCAACATTGACCATGCCCCCCTCTTGGCCTCTCCTGCTGTCATTCCCAAATCCCACTCATCAGACTTTCCAGATGTCTCTGGTGTGTCTGGTCACCAACATCCTCTCAGATCAGGCCCACAGAAACCTAGCCTGGCCGCCAAGGAAATCCTCTCTATCCCCTTAACATAAAAGAATGCATATTTTATGATGTCACCCTTCTAAAACGCCCCTCAAACTGGCTTTCCCATGGGATGCCGGACCATTCAGGAGGCGGCTCTGGACATGCATGCAGCCTCAGCTCCCCCCCCCCCCCCCCGACACACACACACACCCCACCCCACCCCCGTCTTCTAGGTGGGATCGGCCTGCAGCCCTCGAGCCTACAGCTCCCTATCTGTGCTCCTCCCTTCCCAACCCTTCTCCCCCCATCATCCCTGGATAGGAACTGACACCCTGCAAGCCTGTCCTTATGTACTTTTCTTCATTAGTTTCTATCTCCTTTGCCAACCATTGGCTGCCTTATTCCCTGTGTTCACAAGACAGGGTCAAAAATAGAGAAAGGGCCTGACCAATCAGGTTGACAGAAGAAATGAAGGAAGGAATGACAGACACCGTATTTCCTCTTTCAGTCCATTAGGAATTGTGCCTCTTTCCCCAGGCCCCCGGAAGCATGTGCTCAGCTCACACGAGGAGGCCGACCTCACTCAGCCTTATCCAGCAGACGCCTGTGGAGGGGCAGGTTTGAGGCCAGGGGTGAGTGCGGTCATCACAGGGCAGCAGGCCGCTCCCAGCTGCTTTGAACCTCACTCCTCATTGACAAAGTGATCCACTCTCTGTTGCTTTAGGTCTAAGGTGGGGGGATATGTGGAAGTCCCTTCAAAGTTTGATACACGGGTTCCCAGGTATCACCATATCTTCACTATTAGAGACATTGTGTAAGGTGAACTGTGACCGACACCCAGACCCATTTTACGGCGTGAAATGTATTTGTAGGGGTTTTAAGGCTTCTCTGACCTCAAACATGGCCCTTTCTGATAGACCTGAGTGGTAATACCGTCTTATGGAGAGAAGAGGAGAAGGAGGGAACATGCCCGGATGTGTCCAAACAGCTAAAAGCACACTTGTCTTCCTTAAACATCCTTCTATTTAACATCATGCCTTGATTTGTCCCCACCTCATTTTGTAGGGCTGGAACAGGTAGGAATGCAAGTTTCTCGTTAAAGGCCACGAGCTGCCCATCAAGCCGAAGGACGTTAGGCTGGTCCCTAACAGGTCTTCCAGTTCTTCTATTCCTTACAGTTAAAAGACAGATTTTTAAATTAGGTGAGCAAGACACTGGTCGAACCTCTCACCAAATAACAAGGTCTGATGTTGATAACTTCTCATCTGGGGCTCCAATCACTATTTGACTTCAGAGCTGCCAGCTGTCCCCTCGGACATTCCTCCCACCAGGCCCTATGTCAGTGTCCCTGCCAGGGACACTCCTGGTGCCACAGGGCCTGAGCCTTCACACAGAAGCCTGTGTGTCCTGGGAAAGGCTGGTCCTTCAAACACACCACCAACGCCTTTTAATTCCACGCGCTCCCTGTGGTCACCGCAGGCTCTGCCTCACAGTTCTTACACACAGTGGTTATATTCACCCAGAGATTTTATATACTTGACCCCCAAAAGTCCAGCCATCACTGAAAATATTGTTCAAGGTTAAAACTGGCACATTTTCTTAGTAGAATTTCTAAATTGTAAGAAACAAATTATAGAAGCATCTCCTTCCTCCTTAGGAAGGATTTTCAGATTTTTTTAAAACTTAACTTACTAGGAAACATCCTATAGCTTGCACAGCACTCGTCCTCATATCGGTCCTGCAGAAGAGGTGGCAGACAGAGGACGGGAGAGGAGGAGAGCAGGGGCAGCGCAAGCAGTGAAAACTGGGCCCCGCGGCCAACAGATCACTTCAGACCACTTTGTACCAGTCACAGAGGCTGTGGGATGTCTCATAGCTGTGCTCACACACTCGTGAAGGATTCGGAAACTGTTCTTCTGGAGACCCCACCTGCACTTCCGTGGTTTTATTGATTGTCAGCTCTACCTCTGGCCTATGTCTGGAGCTGCATTGCTGCAGAGAAGCTCAGCTTCCCGTGTATTCTGAAGTCTCCTCTCCCCCTTAATTTCTATCCTACCTAGGCGTTAAAGATGCCAGAGGCTGACTGGGCCTCGGAAAGGGGAGATAAGTGCCTGTAATTTGGTTTTATGTAACCAAATGTATGCATTTAAATATACTCACATTAATACCCAGGGGTGGGAATAAACAGAATGGTCTTCTCTACTTACTCACCGGGCCTTAGAAACTTGGCACCGAAATGGCTATTGGGGACCCTGTGCCCAATCTTAAGGCAGGGCCACCCACAAACCCCTAGGCGGCAGAGGCCACTGCTTCTTTATAGGAGAAATCTCACAGTTCTTTTCCAAGAGCTGTCCCCAAAATTCAATTAATGCCTTCACTGCGGGGAAATTAAATTAATGCATTCACTATGGGGAAATTCTGTTATCATATAAAATCCTTCCTCTTTCTCTCTCTCTCTCTCTCTCTCTCTCTCTCTCTCTCTCTCTCTCTCTCTCTCTCTCTCTCTCCTCTGCAGTCAGGCAGGTGGCTCTGTTACCACCCTCACTAAGCAGATTGTCCCCAGTAACCACAAGGTTGCAGCATGCAGTTTGGAGTACAGCAAACCTGGGTTTGACTCCTGCCAGGTATCAAGTGTGATATTGGGAGAGTTACTCATCTGTGTCGATATCTCTGTCTACAATGTCAGAGCTATATCAACGTTGGAGGGTGGTTGTAAATATTAAATGAATGAACACATATAGAATTCTAATACCATCGCTGGCATGCAGCAGGTGCTCAATAAATGTCCTGGGCGCCTCTCTTGGGAGAGGACTGACAGCTTACATCCCTGGGCTGTGCTCAGTGACAACCAGCCTTGTCCATCATATTGCTATCAGAACACTTAGGATGACTTCCCGTTCCATGTGAATAGCAGGGTTTTTTATGCCTCTTTTGTACTCAGTGTATTTCATTCCCAAAGCAAACAGGAGGAAATGAAGGCTAGAATCATGTTAACGGAGCGCTCCAATTCAGAGCTCTAAGACTTGAGGAACTTAGTTCGCTTGCTCAGCCTGCACTTTGACCTCTAGGACCAAGCATCAGGGTTCCCCTAGAGACAGTGCGGGGTGATGGCAGAGAGGAGGCGCCAAAGTGGGGGATGTCAGCTGATATGAAACCACAGCTGGGATTTCCTCTCTTGTGCATTTACACAGTGGACTCTGTCATGGTATTACATTATCTTCTTATTTGCACAATTTGCACTGAGAAATGCCCAGTTTGTAATATGGTGGCTATTCGTCAAATACCAGCAAAGGAAGAGGGATACCAGCAAGATTCTCCAATGTTTGGTTTTAGGAAAGCGTGTGGCCCTCACTGTTAATGCGAAAGCCTCCAGTTACCACCAGCAGAACCCAAAATGCCATTTGAGGAAAAACAACCCTTTCTGCCCATCCCCTCAACATGCACAGCATCGGGCATCAGCCCCAAAGTTGGCAGTTAACCAGCGCTGGGCCGTTTCCATGTCTCTCCTAATGAAAGTTAATCAAACTGCAGAAAGGAAAGTAAGATCACATGAAAGAAGACAGAAAGCAAATGCTTCGAGCCCAAGCTCAGGCAAGGCCAGGGGGCATCTCGGAGAGGACCCTGCAGCCCTGCGATCCTTCCCCTTGGCCTCCCAGGGGCATGAATCTTGGCAAAATTTACATTGTTGTTATATTCACACTGTTCTTTCTAAAGTAAGATTTCCTCTTAATACATATCTTTTCAAATTTTACTGGTAAGAGATTTTTCTCTTGAGGGGAAATAATAGCTTTTTCAATCACTAATGTAATAGTACCCAGAAATTCAGAGGAAACCCATCCCCATGGCATACCAGCATGTATGGTTTTAGTATACAGGGGTGGGCAAAAGTAAGTTTACAGTTGTTCATATGGGAAATAATACAATAACTAATAAATATTCATACAAGAATAAACTTTGTGTTTTGCATACTCACAACTGTAAACTTTTGCACACCCTGTATTGTTATAAGATGTTAAGAGAATGCTTTATTGTTACAAAAGGTTTTCTGTGCTTTCCATAAAATGAAACAGGCCACATTTTATAAGACAATATATTTTATAAATAGCAAAATTCTTAATATAAATTTTACTATATACTATAATAGTATATTCACGAAGATTATTTGTTACAAGATAAAATGAACAAAAAAACTTCTTTTCTTCAAAAATGCTGATACATGTCCCTTGTTTAATGTTGACTTTTCAAAATAGCCAGCTATATTTCTGTTAAAGGCTAATAAAAATCATGCTAATATGTACATGCTAACTTTCTTTGCTGCCCTTATAATAAGATTTTGACGTTGTCAAAGCTATCACTTTAAAAGCACTTCAAGATTCTAAAATTAGGAGACAGTGAAATGTCAGACTGTGAAAATGAAGACTGAGGACCAAGAAATGTACTACACAATTCCAAATCATGGAATTAAAAATGCCAGAAAGTTTCATCAAATTCAGTGTAGCGCTAGACTACCAATTCTTCTTTATAATCGCCAAGGACACCTTAATTAAAAGTAAGAATATCAGTCATTCACACAACTTACTGTTTCCCTCCTGGTCAGTTTTATCCCTAGTCTCAATTATTTACAACACACACACACACACACACACACTCCTTTCCTGGTCAGCCGAGCATCATACAAATGCACAATCACATGTAAGAGGAATGAGAGTCCCGTGCAGACCTGAAGTTCACATCTGCTTTGGAGCCGCCACCAGGACACATAGCTCGCAGGACACTTTCCTCGGGAGTAATTCTAATAGGCTCCCCCGAATCCACCAATCCTCACTGCCATGTAACGATTTTCTTGGATGTATATAAAATGGATAAATGAGCGTGACTGTATCAATCAAAATAGATATCATACTTTTATTTTTTACTAAGTATGTTTTTATTGATTTCAGAGAAAGGAAGGGAGAGGGGTCAGTAAAATATTAATGATGAGAGAGAATCATTGATCGGCTGCCTCCTGCAAGCCTCCCACTGAGGATCAAGCCCCCAATCTGGGCATGTGCCCCAACCGGTAATCAAACTGTGACCTCCTGGTTCATGGATCAATGTTCAACACTGACCCACACAGGCCAGGCAAAATAGATCTAATACTTTTAAATATTTTGTGTGTGTGTGTAATTGGAAAGACATGGTCTTGATTGGACCTAGAACACTATGGGTCAAGTGACAAAAGTAGTGTATGTTTGCTTAATTACCTTCCACCCAAGTTTAAGCTCTGGACCAGGCTCTGTCTGGGAACGCCCTACTTGAGGGTGGTCAAGGTGAAACCAGCCACTTGGGCTTCTAGAAGCCCTTTCTACTCCTCCAGGTGTGCCTCCTTTGGGAAAAACACAGTGGCATGGACTCAGTGGCCACAGTTGCAGATGTGGGGTGCAGGGTCCCCGGAAGTTGTCCAAATTGCCGGCATGTGCACACTGTGAGGACCTCCCTCACGCGCCCTTAGATTGGGGTTTCAGGCACAAAAAATGTGGATGGCTCTGCAGACATAGGAGGGAAGGAAAAGCCCCATCCCTACCTGCAAGTGCCCTCCAGGTTTGCTGCCCTGTGGGGTAGTGTTTGCAACAAACCAAATGACAACAGCACCCCAAAGTAGAGGGATGTCCAATGGCCCCATCCCTGCCCACAGCCCAGCTGGGGAGCCAGCAGCCCCTGTGCCCTGCAGAGCCATGGCATCCAGGGGAATGGAAACAGCTCCAGGACAGTGGCGCCAAGAGCTCTGCCAGAGGAAAGCGCGGATTAATCAACTTGATATCTCCCACACTGATTAAACAATGAGGCGTCCTGGGGTTCTGCTGTCTGTCCCGATGAGCGCTCATCAGCCTAATGTGCCAACCAGCACAGCTCCCGCGGGAGCAAACTACCTTTTAATTTTTCCCTCTAAAGATTAATTCCATTGTTTTGGAACCTGTGCTAGAAGCACTGTAAACTAATCATTAGTCATTTTCAAACAATCTGACCTTCCCTGCCACAAATCGTGGAGTGTTTTCCAAGAGGTCCCTTTTGGGGTTCTGGGGATTTGCATCCCTAGGGGTCGGAAAGAAGAGTTGAAAATAAACAATAACATGTTTGCCTTGTAACTTCAGCAAAGGGGGGGCATTTACTGAAATGGCTTCTTTCTCATGGGAGTGACCTTTTGTATTTCTTTTTTGACTTTTTGTATTTTAATAGCTGAGGAGGCAAAACTGAGAGCAATGCTTTTGTTCCAGCCCCATTACACCTGCCAAGGGACAGGAGAGGTCAGCCAAGAACGGGCTGCCCGCAGGAGCCAGGGCCTCACTCATGCATCCCCTAGCCTAGTCAGTGCTCCCTAAACCTTTCCAGGTAAGTATGCTGATTAGTGTCCTAGGGCCGTCTAACAAAGTACCATTACAGTCACTTACACAACAGAACTTATTCTCTCACAGCCCTGGAGGCAGATGTTCCAGATCAAGGTGTGGGCAGGGCCGGCTCCCGCTGCAGGTGTGAGGGGAGGATCTTCCCAGGCCTCACCTAGGCTTCTGGTGGTTCCTTGGCTTGTGGCAGCACAACCCCAGTCTTCCCATGGTGTTCCCTCCTGTGGTCACTTCTCTGTGTCCAATGTTTCCCTTTTATAAGGACACTAGTCCTTGGAAGGGGACCACCCTACCCCAGCATGACCTCATCTTAACTAATTACATCTGCATCCACCCTATTTCCAAATGGTCACATTCTGAAGTTCTGGTGTTAAGGCTTCAACATAAGAGTTTGGGTGGGATAGTTTGAAAGCATGCGGTATGATTAGAATTATGGGACAGGTGAGGTGATTAGAGTCCAGAGAGGTTGAGCAACGCACTCAGTATTGTAGAGCCTCTCAGGGCTAGAGTAGACTCTGAAACAGATTGGGCTTATGTAAAAGGTTAGGCAGTGGTTCTCAACCTGTGGGTTGCGACCCTTTTGGGGGTCGAACGACCCTTTCACAGGGGTCACCTAAATACATCCTGCATATCAGATATTTACATTACGATTCATAACAGTAGCAAAATTACAGTTATGAAGTAGCAATGAAAATAATTTTATGGTTGGGGGTCACCACAACATGAGGAACTGTATTAAAGGGTTGTGGCATTAGGAAGGTTGAGAACCATTGGTAGAGCCTTCTGAAAACCTTTACTTTTCAAAACTCTAAACTTTGCCTCATAAAAAAGCCACAGGCAGGCACTGGGGTAGGATATGAGCTGAGTCTAATGCAGAAGAAACATCAAACTCCAGAACCTCGTGTCCCCTGGCATGAGATCTCTGAGGACAAAGGTGAAGAATTGTGGACCTCCAGCATCAGCCTACCAACGGAAGCCTTTCTAGTCTTATCTGGTCCCCAATCAAATGTGTTTCTTCTTTTTGGGAACCATCCTGTCCCTACGGGACATCATATAACTGGCGTACTGAAATCAGTGTGTGTGTGTGTGTGTGTGTGTGTGTGTGTGTGTGTGTGTTTTATTTGTCCCCCACTCTCTCCCCAGAAATTGGAAACATCTCCAGTAGCTTAAGATTTTCCCACAGTACTAAGCATCATGAAATCTAGAAAGCTACTGCTGACCAAATGATGCCTCAACCAACTAAAAATTATTATTAGTCAGAATTAAGCCTTTGGTAATTCATGTTCCCACTACTGAGAGAAACAAGAAATACGGTCTCTAAGCTTATTGCCGTTTCTGAAAATTTTACGCCAGAAAATTCTTCCATACCCATAGCTAAAAGGACTTAAGATTATATTAAGAATAATAGTTTATTGGCTTTCAGTCAACTTCACACACACACACACACACACACACACACACACACACACACACACACACACACTTTTTAACTTTGCTCAGGGGTATTTCAGAGTTTCTGATCAGAGTTCTGAGCATGGCCTCAAGGCCCTCCATGTGCTGGCCTCAGACCCTCTCTATCCACACTCATTCTGATCCTCTTATACCCACTGCTAGTGCTCTGCTGAGGCTCACCACAGCATGATGTGTTTTCCTAAGCAAGCATCATCTCTTCCACCTCCGAATCACTGTTTCTCCCATTTATTTTACTTGGAAAACTTTTCCCCTTTCTTCTTGCCAGTCCAGGGACATCCATCTGCTAATACATTTAAAGTATTTAATACAAAGGCTAATATTCTTAATAAATAAAGATCTTTTATAAACCAACTAGTGGCCCTGTGCACGAAATTTGTGCACGGGGAGGGGGGGGGTGCCCTGAGACCCCTTGGGGGATGTCTGACTGCTGGTTTAGGCCCAATCCTTGTGGTCCCATGGCTCCCCCCCGCTCGGAGGAGGCCCATCCTGGCGTCTCCAACACCTCGCGTGGAGGAGGCGGGTCGTGGCAGGGAAGGGCGGTTATGGGCGGTCAGGCCAGCAGGGGAGGGCAGTTGGGGGCGATCAAGCTGGCAGGGGAGGGCAGTTGGGGGTGACTGGGCTGGCAGGGAGCATCCCTCTCACAATCCAGACCACTGGCTCCTAACCACTCACCTGTCTGCCTGCCTGATTGCCCCCTAACTGCTCCCCTGACGGCCTGACTGATGCCTAACTGCTCCCTGCCGGCCCAATCAGGCCTCCAACTGCCCTTCCCTGCCAGCCTGATTGCCCATAACTGCCCTTCCCTGACAGCCTGATTGCCCATAACTGCCCTCCCCTGCCATGACCCGCCTCCTCCGTACCACGTGGAGCCGCAGGATCTTTAGGCCTCACCGCAGGCCCTGCCTCCACTGTATGTGCGGCCATCTTGTGGCAGCCATCTTGTGGCAATGTCATGCGTAATGGCCACCTAGGCTTTTATTAGTATAGATAATAAAACACCAGGATAAATGAACTAAAAGTGTGAAAAGGAAATTCAGGTAAGAAGAAGAGGGAATGAGAAAGAGGTGGAGAAGTAGAAAGAGAAGAGGGCAAAATAGCTAAGTAGCATATGAAACAACGCTCAGTAGTAATCAAATAAATACAAACAGGTGGTGAATTTTCACCTATAAAATTATCTAAATGTTCTTAGTGAGCAATAGACACCAGGCTATTCTACTGGTGACAGCATAAACCTGTGCAATGAGGAGGCCATTTAGTAAGTAGTATGCTAGAAAAAACCTTTAACATGGGCATGCCCACTGATGCAATGACTCTGAGAATTGATCCAAAGGAAATAACTAAGAATGTGCAAAATGATTAGAACCAAGGTATTCATCACTGTCTGATTATTCTAGCAAAAAATGGAAAAACTCAACATAAGGACACATGTAAGTAATTGTTTTATAGCTTCATAACAGAATAGTTTGCAGTCATTTAAAATGATGCTGTAGAAATAAATTTGTACACATGGGGGGAATCAATATGCTATTAGGAGAAAAAGGCAAATTATAAAACTTTATGAACGTTGTAATTATATTACTAGATATATATACTCTTAGCACAGTGCCTGATACATACTAAGTAGCTCATACATAGGCAATAAACATTGATCAAAGTAATGCAGGGAGGGGAGGGGCAGAGGGACCGGGCTTCTGAAAAGATGCAGACCAAAGTGCTAATAGCTTTGTCTCTTGGTTAGACATATATGATCATTTTTAGTCTATTCTTTTCATACTTGTTTATGTTTTCTGGTTTGGGGTTAATAGCTATGCCGAATCTTGTTAGATAAAATAACAAGAGGTATTAAATGAAAATATAACATAAATTCTACCCACCATTCAAAGCCCACCTAAAATTTTAGTCTCTCTCATGAAAACTTTACACACTTCCTGCAGCCTTCTGTTCATTCTCTTTATATAAAAACACATGTATATCTCTTCTACGAATGAGTTTTATTAAGCTCCAGAATAAGAAGAGCATCCATGTTACTGTCTGAACATTTGCTACTGCATCCAAGACCAGGGGCTCCTGAGAGCAAAGACTATACTTGGTACAGGGTTTGCACCAAGAAAGTATGCAGCCAGCCCTCTTGGAAATCAGTCTCTAACTCCCATCTGCATTTACCAGGGAGGCTGAGGCAGATGCAGGAATTACTGTGAGAGACTTCACACAGTTCATCCTGGGTGCAGCCAGAGAGAAGACTGTTGGAGGGACAAAGAAAAGCTTTCATGAAGCACTTAGGAATCCATTACACAAACCTGTGACATATCCACAATCTCTTTGAGGTGGGAACTCCGCAGACACCTCACTAAATGAAATATCTCATTTTAATTCATGAGAGAAGGGGTCAGAGCTGATGAAATTGGCTTAGAACAGAGTGGTCCCTAGATTTCAGAGTTCAGAGACACAAAAATACTTACTTAACAGACTTCTTCTTACTGCTTCTGTTAAACCTAGAGAAAACTTTGTAGAGTTTTTCTTTTTCTCATAAAATAAATGATCAATAGTTAAACCCAAAGGACCAATCTTTCCTGAAGAATAATTAATGTCTTTTGCTCAAAACAAAATTGCACACCAAATCCACCACATAGCATCTGATCTAAATCTTGGTGAGGAGAAAACCTACACAGAACCATAACAAGGTCAAGGTCAACACATCTACCGAAGTCTGAGCACCGCCACATCTCCCAAGCACTAGAAGCTAATCAGAGCTGCAGTCAAAAACATAATTTGCAAATCTCTATCTGCTAATGGAACAGGAAACAGGGGGAAAAAAAGTCATCTGTTTTTCCTGTACTATGCCTTGTAAGCATTTAAAATTTTTATTAGAACAAATTTCACATGATGTAATGTAAACCATTTTAAAGTGAACAATTTTACAGTATATTCGCAACGTTGTGCAACACCACTTTTATGTAATTTCAAGACCCCACAAGCAAAACCAAGCAAAATGGTTTCTCCTCATTCCCCTTACGCCCAGCCCCTGGCAAACACCAATCTGCTTTCTATGGATTTGCTTGTCCTGGATATTCACATAAATGGGATCATACAATGTGTAATCTTTTGTGCCAACTTTCTCTCATAGAGCATGTTTGCAAGGTTCATCTGTATGATAGCGTCTGCCAGTGCTTCATTCTTTTTCTGTCTGAGTCACACCCCACTGAAGGATTGACCGCATGTTGTTTATCTGTCATCTGCTGATGGACATTCAAGCTGTTTCCACCGTTTGGCCATTGTGAACAGTGCTGTGATGAACATGTGTCTACATGTGTTCGGTACATGCACTTGAGCACTTAATTTCAGCTATTTGGGGTCTATGCCTAGGAGCAGAATTGCTGAGTCGTATGATCAATCTGTGATCAACTTTTTGAGGAACCCAAGCATATTTTATATGTCGCAGAAACAACATCATTGTATTCCACAGATAACTATTAAGTGTAATTACTGGGCCATAAAATGAAATGGCTTCTACTTGTTACAACAGTCCTTTTCGTCTTTAGGTTGCTTTGTTGATTTAAAAAGCAGATTCTTTAGCTTTTTCTCTTTGCTTCCCATGAAGGTTTGGATAAAGCCAATATCCAGTTGAAATTTCCTCTTCATTAATATTCCTGACCTTGAGAACACCTCAAAATATAAATGGCCCTATTCTTGCAGGAATCTTCCTGCAATGGGCCTCTAGTAGAGTCATAAAATTCAATAAACAAAGTTTTGTGTCAGTTCTGCAGCGTAGAGCACCCTCTCCCATTGGCCAGGGGACAGGCTGCAGGAGCAGGCACTGGAGGTGCCAGGACACACTTCCTAGAATGCATGCCTGGAACCACAAGGGCCAAGGCAGCTGGGTGGGAGTGGCAAGAGTCACCTTAGGACCCAGGCAGTGGATACTCATGCATTGTTCAAAAGCACTGGAAAATGCTAGATAGGTGTGGGTGTACCATGCATATCAGATTAAACTTAGCTGTGAGGAAGATCAGATAAAATAACTGTGTGTGCTGATAAGAAATTATCTCTAAGAGATTTTACATAAGGTACAAAACAGTATTCATGATTTATCTTTAAAATGCTCACATAGACATATAGAATTGAATATATAAATTATACATATATAACATTGTATGTGTATTATATATATCCAATTATAGATTGATGGATGTACATACAGTATCTATATATATAAAAGCCTAAGCGAGCCCTAACCTGTTTGGCTCAGTGGATAGAGCGTCAACCTGCAGACTCAAGGGTCCCAAGTTCGAGTCCAGTCAAGGGCATGTACCTTGGTTGCGGGCACATCCCCAGTAGGGAGTGTGCAGGAGGCAGCTGATCGATGTTTCTCTCTCATCGATGTTTCTAACTCTCTATCCCTCTCCCTTCCTCTCTGTAAAAAAAATCAATAAAAATATATTAAAAAAAAAAAAAGCCTGAACGACTGAACAACCAGTCGACCAGTCGCTATGACACTCACTGACCACCAGAGGGCAGATGCTCAAATGCAGGAGCTGCCCCCTGGTGGTCAGTGCGCTCCCACAGTGGGAGCACCACTCAGCTGGTGGGCACTAGATGCTGGCTCACAGCTGACAGGCACACCTGCGGCAGCCCGAGCCTCTCCCACCTTCGTGGCAGAGCTATTGAGTGGAGGCAGACCAGGCCCAGCGGGGCAGGGATGAGCAGGAGCGGCACCTGGCCTGGGCTCAGGCTCCTCCCTGGCAGCCTATCACTTCGTGCACTACTACATCACCTGTGGGGCCAGGCCTTTGGGGATGGGGCCAAAACTGGCAGTCCGACATCCCCTGAGGGGTCCCAGATTGTGAGAGGTCACAGGCCAGGCTAAGGGATGCCACCAGTGCATGAATCCGTGCACCGGGCCTCTAGTATGCTTATAGATGTACAGATTATTGCTGGAAAAATATGTGGCATCCTGGTAGTCGTAGTTGCCTTTAGAGAACAGAACTACTTTTATGGTATACTTTTCTTGGTTTAACTTTTTTTTTTTAACGGCAAGCACATATTTCTGTTTTCCAACTTTCTTTAGTTAATAAAATATAATGTACATTAACCATAAGAAAGATAAGATGTATTATTTGCTTTTTCCGTCAAATGCCATATGCCTTACTGATTGATGTGACATTTTAAAGCATTTCTGTCGCCTTCAAAGGCCTCTCGGTACTAAAATTAAATGCGTCAATAGGTAGTTATCACATGATAGGGGATTCACAAGGCAAAAGTCCTTGCCATTTTGCTGCCAAGGACATTAAAGTTCAGGATGGCTCTGAGGCTTAAACCTCCACCTCCCTGCCACACCCTGGGTCTGGCTGCCTCAGGCTGTGCCAGAAGGTAGGCAGGCACAGCTGGTCAAGGTCATCACACATAGAAAGCTCTGCCCAGGATGTTACCCCTTCAAAAAAAAAATACAACTATCTCATTGGTTCTTTCTCTTATTTTATCTCCAAACCTCTTAACGTTTCATAAATTCTCCTAAAAATTTTTTTCAAGGGCAAAACATTGCTCTTAATTACATGCATCGTCTCATCAGGGCCAGCTACTCGCATAGGCAGGAGAAATCAGACTGAAACATAACAAGAGCTCTTTGCAGTTTCTCTTGGAAATTAAAGGCTGCTTTCGGCTCCATTTAAAACACAAATTTTCCTGAGTGGATCCCCTCTTCCATCTGCTCTACACCTTGTTCTGCTATGGCTACCCCAGAAGGGTTTTAGATAGCCCAGTGAACCAATCATTAAAATAGCAAAAACAAACAGGCATGTGCATTTGACGAGAAGAAAATGGGGCCACAAAAGACTTGACTTTCTTTAGGGATAACCATTTCTGGGAGCCTACTTCTCCTGCACATAAGAGGAAGCCATCTGGAGGCGTGTTGGGGAGCCTAAGAGACTTGGTTGGAAAGTTGTAAGGAGGACATTCTGAGAAAAGGGAAGTGTGTGGAAGGCTGCCTGCCCTGTTTATCAGAATCCCGACTTAGGGGAGACTCAGGGGAGTGTCGAAGGCGGTGCCCCTAATTATTCCTTGACCTTTCCAAACAAGTCTGTGCATGTGCAGACCCCTGGTGTTTACTGGAATCCTTATGCTTAATCCATGGATGCCCCTGCCTAGAGGACAATGTAAACACATGTGTCCTCCCAAGTTTACTCACCCTACTGATTGTATCTAAAGATGAAAATTCCAATAAAGGCCTAAGGAGGCAGGCAATAAAGGCTGCTCTGGCCACTAGAGCTGGGCAAGCCCCCCTAGCCCTCTCTCTTTCACAGTCAAACTGTGTCTGAGTAATCTGTTCATCCATCATTTAGGGGCTGCTGGTCAGGCCCGGCAGAGGTCAACACCTTGGGGGCCGAGTGTTCTTGCTTTGAGTCTGGGCTACCTACTGGACCTCATTAGAACTGTTTCAATTTATTCTCTACTCATTGCTAGAAGTGCTCATGCAAAGTACAACCGATGAAAATCCCTCTGTTGCCAAAGGCTACAAGTGTAAGTGATATAATCACAGACCTGGATTCCACACTGTGTGACATGTAGCAAGACAGTAAACGTCTCTGAGTCTCAGTTACTTCATTGGCACAATAAGGATGATTAGAGTACTCACTTCTAAGGGCTCATAGGGAATAAAGGAGATGATAGGTGCAAATGCTTATCACAACATTTAATGCTCAACAAATGTTCAACAAACAGTAGCCACAGCAAATGTTAGTTATCATTGTCAAGAGAGGTAAGGAATAATCTATAAGCAGGTCTCTGGGGACTTCTACGTTTTATCTCCAGAGCATACTTCCACTGATCAGTTAGGGCAGGGGTCCTCAAACTACGGCCCGCAGACCACATGCAAATGCAAATATTGTATTTGTTCCCGTTTTGTTTTTTTACTTCAAAATAAGATATGTGCAATGTGCATAGGAATTTGTTCATAGTTTTTGTTTTTTTTAAACTATAGTTCGGCCCTCCAACGGTCTGAGGGACAGTGAGCTGGCCCCCTGTTGAAAAAGTTTGAGGACCCCTGAGTTAGGGTGTATCAATAAACATCTGTTGGACTGGTTGTCTCAGAATAAGAAACTAAGCTTCTTTCCCCAAATAATTTACATAAATTAAGTCAGGGCAACAAGAAGCTGAAACACTATAGCCAATGGGCATTTCAGGTACTCTCTACATTCTAGTTTTCCTGCTCAACTCACTTCTTCCTGGAAGTGGCACACGGAAAGGCGGGAAATGCACAGGAGGGTGGAATTTGCATGTCCCTGCCTAATTTACACTACTGTCACTGGTGCCCTTCAATGCTGAAAGTAATAGAACAGTCAAGATGTCAATAGAAAAGTCTTGAGATGTCAGATTCTGCACTGTCACAGCTCCTGCAATTGTTGGAATCCGACATCGGAAAGGAGATACAGCCCTCAACTGGCGTGTTGACAAAGCCAGTTGGCATCCCAGTGGAGATCTTGTAAGGATCAGCTGCTTACTCCGTGATGTTTACACTGACATTGATGTAGTGACAGTCTGATCTAATTACATGTCAATAAACCAAAGTCCTGATGCACTGAGGAGACCAGAAGAGGATTACAAGGCTCCATTGGCAATTCTTAGAGAACAAGGACTCAACCTTCAGATTCAATTACTGGAAAGCTAGCCAACTGGAAAGCCCTGACTCGGAGGGAAAAGAGAGAGAGAGATCAACCTCAGTGTTATAACCAGGCATGGACTGGCCCCTTTTATTAAAATTAACCTTTCTGCCTTTCAGAAGCTTGTTTTCACTGAGCTGATTGGCCCCTATTACACAGTCCGTATAACTGACAAATTCCAGAAACTTTGGGCAGAACAATACAAAAACAAATGTTATTTCCCTTGCAGATTAGCACCAGCCGTGCCTGTACTTCGACTCTGCCTCCAGTACCATGACCTGGAAACCTGCCTACACAGAGAAAGGGGCTCCCGGAAAGCTCAAAGAGGTGTCAGAGGTGAAAGGCAAAATGTGTTCAGTTTTTCCAGGGCCCGAGGCCTGGGCCCTGTGGTCCCTGTGCCTGGGGCAAGCAAGGCTCCTAAATCTTTCCTGAAATGCATTCTCTTTAAGGAGAAAGATTTGAAATTGGGACTGATCTGGTTTGTCTGCTGCGCCTGGGTCTTTAATGTCCAACAGTCCACTATTGTGCATTTTTATATATCCATCAGTATTTATATCTTTTTTTCATTTTTTTAAGTTTCGCACACTATGAGAGCAAATTGAAAATATTTCCAACACAGTACCATGTACCTAAGCAGAACTTGGTAAACAGTCAAGCAGATAATGTGCATGAGAGAAAGCAAGCAAAGTGCCAGGTTTGACCTTCAGTACAGGCATCCCAAACTTTTTCAGTGAAGAAACAGATAATAGATATTTCGGGCTTTGCCGGCCATTATCTGGCAATTACCAAACAGTCACATGTAAATGAATAGGTGTGGCTGTGTTCCAATCAAACTTTAGTTAGGGACACTGGAATTTGAATTTCATATATGATTTCATGTGCCACAAAAATACCATTCTTCTTTTAATGTGCTTTCTATCAATTTATAAATGTAAAAAGCATTCTTAGATCACCAACCATTTAAAATGAGCGTGGGCCAAATCTGGCCACTAGGTTATAGTTGACCAATCCAGGCTCTAATATTGACAAGGGCCTTAAAAAGCTAAAGCTTCATTGTTATAATATAAGGACGCTAGGTATGATGACCTCAAACTGATGCCCTGTGCCTAGCAAAAAACAGATGTGGATTTTCTACTTCCAAAAGACTCACTTAACCCAAAGTACAGTGGGTCCCCCCAAAAAGTGTATATACACTTTGAATAATTATAAAGACAGTATTTATTAAAATAAATTTCATTTTCAAAATGTAATAGAATCTACAGACATTGTGTGCATACATTTTTGTCTGTATTACATTTTAAAAATGAAATGTATTTTAATAAATAACTACCTTTATAATTATTTAAAATGTGTATACATTTTGGGGGACATCCTGTATTTTCATAGTTGATGAGAATTAGAACAAAGGCCTTCCACAATGTTTGGCTTCCTAGTTGAGCTTTTTTTTTAATCCTTTTTTTAAAAAAAATGTGTTGATTGATTTGAGAGAGAAAGAGAGAAACCTTGATTTGCTATTCCATTTATTTATGTATTCATTGGTTGATTCTTTTATATGCCCTAACTGGGGATCGAACCCACAACTTTGGGGTATCAAGATGATGCTCTAACCAACTGTGCTATCTGGACAGGCCCCCTAGATGAGCATTTTAAAATCTTCTTTTTTCTAGCACTCAAAGAAACTACCACCATTTGGTGCAACTTGGGCAAACAATGAAAGCAGAAATGAGAATAAACAGGTTGTTAATCTTTTGGGAAGACTTTATTTCAGGGATAAACACCCAGGTGTCTCTCTGATAATGACAACACTCTTCTTTTGTATTTGCATTACAAGAGCCATGAGGCTCTCTAGACATTTTGGGTCCAAGCACACCCATTTCTGAAGATGTCCCAAACTTTACAAATGCTCTCTCATGGGCATAATAGAGCTTAGGAACGAGTCAGATGGCCCCACAGGTCTCTGACAACCCTAATGTTTTACTATTCAAGAGGAATACTTTAATGGTGAAAAGGAGAATTTTTCCTGCTGCATCTGCTGGGCAGAGGTAAAACAATTAGGAAGCAGGAGCCTCAAAGAGATACTTTAATTGAGAACAAAAAAAAAATTTTCTTGGTATTACTAATGGATAGAGGTGACACAAGCTGTTGATGATGCAAAAGAGAAAAAAACAAAGCAAATGAAGGTAATGCTTTTGGAGTACCCTTAGTAGGGCACAAAATACAGCAAGCAAGTTTCACTCTCAGGTAGCATCAATAGCTGCGTCCTTGAATTGTTTTCTGGTTGCATAAGGGGCAGCGTTTTCTGTATTTTTCCCTTGAACTGTTGACACAGATTAATGCTTTGCAGCTGAAAGTTCAAGTTTGTTCTAATATGCCACCTCTGTGTTTTATCTTCAAGGTATTTTACTGTCAACAAAATGAATTATAACAAAATGATCTACTTGTATCAGAGTGCTTCCAACAAACAGAAAATAAACATACAAATTATTAAATCAATTTTCCATAGGGCAACTTTGCTGGCTGAAAAACCCTCCATGCTTGCTTTCATATTTTTGTAGGAAACATAAAAAGACATTGGGCAATTCTCTTGACTCCCCTCCAATAGAGAGAAGAGCTAACAAAAGGCCTGAGATGAAACTACAGTGTTTTATACGCTCAGCCACTCAGATGGTCTCTTACACAGGGTTGAGTGATCTCTTGGAGGCCATCTGAGTATATTCTCAGGAAGAGAAGCCATTGAAAACAGAAGATATGGGGACCAGTGCTTGGGACAGAAAACATTCCAACCCATGACATGAGTTACCTAATTTATATATTTTTAAGTATATGAACATTTTTAGAAGCAGAAAAGGTTATAAAATTAAACTTCTACAAGAGCCCACCATCATTGTAATCTGCTGTAGGCAAGAGCATTACTTCTTTTGTCCCTATTAAATATGCTTCTTGGCATCTCCTACACTCTATCTCCCTCCAGGCACATATTTTACATTCTTGGTCCCCAGTGAAGCTGCCCAATTTTATGTGACCTAGGCATCAGCAAACTAGGGCTCTCAAGCCAAATTTGGCCCACTGTCTGTTTTACAAATAAAGTATTATTGGTACACCACCGTGATCATTTATGTAAATATTTTCAGTGGCCACTTTTGAGCTACAAGGTAGAGTTAAGTCATTGCAACAGAGATTGTTCTGACCCACAAAGCTTAAAATATTTACTATCTAGACCAGCCGTGGGCAAACTACGGCCCGCGGGCCGGCCCGTTTGAAATGAATAAAACTAAAAAAAAAAAAAGACCGTACCCTTTTATGTAATGATGTTTACTTTGAATTTATATTAGTTCACACAAACACTCCATCCATGCTTTTGTTCCGGCCCTCTGGTCCAGTTTAAGAACCCATTGTGGCCCTCGAGTCAAAAAGTTAGCCCACCCGGGGGCTAGACCTACAGAAAAAATTGGCCAATCCTAATATAGAAACCAGAGTGTAGTAGCAAAGAGACAGGGCTGACTAATGTGGCTGTGTCTTTGGCTTCTGTCATATAGCAGCTGTCAATGCCTGGAACTATACTCACCTATGAAGTCTGGACAATGATATCTATCTCACAGGCTTCCTAGGAAGGTCATGAGACAATGAATGTCAATTACCAAGCATAGTATTTGATACATAATAAAATACATGCTCAATAAAGGGAAACTATGATAAACCATCAAGCATTTTTCAGTGGCATGGCATGGTTTCTGACTCTGATGCTCTCGCTCACTGTCTTTGTTTCCCGGTTCTTCTCTCTAAATGTAACTTTATCCCTTACCCTTACATTCTTCATGCCCTGGTCTCCTGTGGGTTTGTCCCTTTGTTTTGTTCCTTTCTCCTTCCCTTCTCCCTTTGTCCCCTTTCTATAATTGTGTGGCTCCTTCATTTTATTGAGCAGCCAATATTCTTGGCAGTGTCTCTATGCTGGGGATTAGTATCTTTTTTTCTGAAGGCCTACTCCTTTTCTTATCATCCTTCCTTTAAAAGGAAAATGGTGGATCCAGAGAACCTTAAATTGAATCACTAGGGGCTCTGCCCTGGCCCTCAGTAGGTTCTCGCTCCCTTGCATGTGGCCAAGGAAAGTGGCTAGACCATCTAGGCCAGTCTCCTAAGAAGCCAGCAGCCCTTTGCAATAGTTCAGATCCTGCCTGCTGTGCTCAGGTATGCCTGTGTCTCTCATCTGGACTCTCCAGGCATGGGGATGACTGGTTATCAATCCTATTTCAGCTACTGGGAAATCAAGGCCCTCCAAAATCAAGCAATTCCATGAAGTCAAAGTATAGGCTTGGTCACAAATATCCAGCAAGGTACATCTGCAGCTGTTCCAGTTTAGGAGGAGGGGTTTTGAACCTCTGATGACCCCAGGAGAGGACTGTGTATGCTCCAAGGCATGGAGATCTCTCAGACTTAAACATGGTTCATAATCTAGACAAATAGACAATAGACTGTTAGCGGGGAGAAAGACAGAATAGACTGAATGTTCCAAGTGGCTGTGCTATCCACTGTGCGCTCAAATAAGAATTTTAATGCAATTAGCCAAGCGCAAGGAGGGAGCTGATGAGCTGCATCAGTCTTTTGATTAACACCCAGGTTTACTTGAGAAGATGCATAACTTATTTTGAAAAATACACAAACAAATATAAGGCAGAGGATTCTCAGCCTGTACTTTCACGGTCCAGAAGGGAAAGTAACTCCTTTTTGGAGCAAGATTATTGTTTTTTATTTCAGTCCATCACCCAACTTGAGAGGAAGGGACTGAATTCATCATCTATTCTCTGTCTTATAATTGCCTAATATTTGACTCCTGATTACAGTTTTTCTCTTTTAGAGGCCTGGATAAACATACACAGGTGTACAGCGCAGGTCGTTGGTGGCTTTCTTATCTCCATCCTTTAGGAAATGCCATAAAAGGACTCCATTGAATCTAGTCGAGGTGTTATGTAGCTGATAAATATTTGTTGATCTTTCTACCCAGAGGTGGTCACGCTCTAGAAGTGGATTAGTGGCCCCTGTGGATTGATGGTGGGTTATCTTCACTTACTAGGCTTGTAAATGCTTGGGGATTCTGGAAGATGAAAGGTACCTTGGAAGATATGTGTACAGGATTTCAAAACCCAAATCAAACATATGTTAATGGACAGAATATCTAATCTATCACTAAATGCTTTTACTTTCCCCTCATAATCATAGGAACAGAAGGGAGTAGCGCTTAAACACTCATGCTGTGTCAAGGTTTGAGCCATGTGACTTCTGCATATTTATATATGTTCTTTCATTTAATCCTTGAAATCAGAGGTATAGGTGGCATTATCCCATTTTACAGATATGGAGCCTTAAGATATAAAAGATTAGATCACAGGTTATACTTTCCCGGGTTATACAGCCAGAAAATGGTGAAGTCAGGCTGTCTCCTGCGTGACTTCTTTTATATTGTGCCTCACATTGAACATGTGGCTTCTGAAGATATTAATGTCTTTGGGGAAAAAGTCATCTTTGCAAGTATCATTCTCCTCCTGTCACATATTGAATAATGCTTCCTAAAGCTTAAACCATCTCATCAGATAAACTTTCTACCTCAGAGATATGTACAGTTAACGACTCTCCTTGAAGACACTGATTTTTTTTTTAAGTTTTTAAAATTACTTGTAGCTTGTAAGAGCCATCAAGGTTTTCGGTCATTTTGAAATTCATTGTTAATATATATTTACTTGGAACCCAATCATTTCCTACACTCTGGTCGATCACTTATAGAAGAGCTGCAGTTAATTAGGAAGGACTTGAGTCATCACTGATATTGGGAACTTACATCCTGATTGAATCCCACCACCCTCATCAGAGACAAAGGTTATAGATACTATCATTACTGAACACATGGGACATTATGCCAGGGAAAGCAACACCCAGCTTCAGAGGACATTCCTGAGAGAAAATGCTGGCAGGGTCTAGTGGTTCTCAACCTTCTGGCCCTTTAAATACAGTTCCTCATGTTGTGACCCAACCATAAAATTATTTTCGTTGCTACTTCATAACTGTAATATTGTTACTGTTATGAATCATAATGTAAATATCTGATATGCAGGATGGTCTTAGGTGACCCCTGTGAAAGGGTCGTTCGACTGCCAAAGGGATCACGACCCACAGGTTGAGAACTGCTGGTCTAGAAGGACCACAAACTCATCAAGGGGCATTTACATGGTGGAGTGGGAGGTGGGGGGAAGAGCTCCATCTTCCTGAGTGTCTAGGACATGACAATAACAATAATAGTATCTCCTAGAAGTGCTATGAAGATGGCCTTGCATATTAAATTCCTTAAAAAAAACAGCCATATTTAATCAGAGCTTCTAACAGCTGGCCAGCTTGTTACAGAAAACACCCAGAATTCTTACAACTCTCCAGGTAGGTATTTTGACTCCTGTTTTGCAAATAAAGAATCTGAGGCACAAAGACATTGAGGGACCAGCCCAAGGCAATATAGTGGTAAGTGTTGGGTTCAGGATTCTAAACCAGATCCACCTGGCTCCAGACACATCTGTAAGGCTGCTGCTCACATTCACCATGTTACATGGGAAGTGAAATCTAGTCAGTCATCAGCACCATGAATAGATCAGCAAACAAATGTGAATTGTCACCTTAGTGGGCATCTCCTGTGCTGGGGCTTACATACATCCTCTCTAATCCAGGTGAAGTTGACATTATTGTGCACACTTTATTTTTATGGTTTCCTTTCTATACTATGTTTAAATCACAAGATATTGCTGTATGAGTGGAAATGTCAGAAAGAGATCACCTGAAGTATAACATCTAAAGTAGAAAATGCCATGTTGGTGTGTCTGCAGGTCCATCATCTTAAACTATTCACTTAATCTTTAATACTATGAAAAGATGGTCTAGACTAGAATCAGCCATCATATAGAATAGGTACTTAAAGCTGTGACATCCCTGTAAGTGATGGCCTCCTTTCCCACCATCTTTAGGATTGAATCAGCATCTCAGCCCAAGTTATGGTTTGCACCATAGGCTTCCCTGAGCTTTGGTCCTATAGATTCTTCCCAGGTGAGCAGCTGTAAGCACATCTTCCCACCAGAGCCCCAGGGCCAGTCGCTCAAAAATTCCTCCTGTTTGCCTGAAGGCACAGAAGGTCACTGCCTTCTGGTTGTCTTTAGAAAAGCTTCAACATTAAAAAGTGAGCCCAGCTGGCATGGCTCAGTGGTTGAGCATTGACCTATGAACCAGGAGGTCACGGTTCAATTCCTGGTCAGGAAACATGCCTGGGTTACAGGCTCGGGAGTACAGGAGGCATCCAGTCAACAATGTTTTTATCTCTCTCTCCCTCTCCCTTCCTCTCTGAAAGAAATAAAAATATGTCATTTTTTAAAAATGAGCTCTAGCCGGTTTGGCGAATGCTGACTGTTGTGTTGAATGTGTTTTACTGCTATGGTAAATCACAAGTTATGTCCCTACTAAGTGGAAGGGTCAGTATCTGCTTTCTTCCTCTCCAGAAAAATTGCTAAAGAAAATATTTCATTTTGATAAGCTCATTTAAGCAGATAATGGATCTGTATGGACCATATCATGAGTTAAATCACAAAGTAAAAGTACAAAGCCATAAATCTAATTATTTCCCCCTTCAACGCCTATAGTTTAACATGAGTTGTGCTAACAGGCAAACAATACATCAGTGGAAATGATCTCTAATGGGAATAGAGAATATATCAAATAAAAGAATTCCATTTAATGGGCTAATATCACACATAACAGCTTAAAAAATAAAAACCTGATCTGAAGCCTGGGCTGCACACATCCATTTGTCTCATGTTTTTGCTTTAAAAATTAAGCATTCCTTAAATGTCTCTTAATGCTGCAATTGTTCATCCCCTTTAAAAAAATTTAAAAATAAAAATAATAATAATAAAAAGACCAGCAGGATTTCACACATTTTGAAGTAAAGTAAATTAACAGTCCAAAGATATATTACCAATAGAATCTGAATTTGATATTTATACAGAGCCTGAGTTCAGGAAACATAATCTACTTTGGGATTCAAGCAGGTAATGCAATCTCTCTCTTCCTAACATTATAAACACTGAGATAAGAGCATTTATTTACTGACAATAATGCACTTTTAAATAATAAGTGTTGAGACCAGCTACACCGGCTTTGGCTCTTATAGGTGGGTGAGTAACCAGGTAGGAAGTGGCTTACTTTCCTGTTCCTACAGACAAAAATCCAAGCCAACAGTGGTCCCTCACTCTACAATCTTTAATGTGTACATCACACACTCCAAACAGTAATCACTCCCCTATTGTACCATTCTGGGCAATCAAATAAGTGTTCTTATGGGTATCTGTTTTTCACTTTAAAAAATACATTTGAAACATTTGCAAGATATATTACATAAAGACAAATTATTGTTCCTGGATGACATAATTTACATCTTCCTCCCAGGTAAATGGAAAAAAAAAAACCACACCTATATTTTTGAAATAATGCATTTGAAAGCCATTTATAAACATAACCTGGTAGCAAGTATTCTAGGTCTCAAAAAAAAAACACAAATGTGCCAAACGCCACACTCAGTTGCCAGCATATCAGATAGAGACTATCTGTATATTCTTAGAGTTTCCATATGTTTGTTTAAAACATCAGTATAAAGGAGAGGTTCCATTCTCAAAGCTCTGACATGTGCGAATGAGCACTGTCCCAACTGGCCACAGAGGTCGATCACAGAGGATCCCACGATTTACTTTCTTGGTAGAACATGGAATCGTTTAAAAACTTCACTTCACACAAATAGGACCATGCTGGCAATAGATTTTCAGCTTCTATTAGTCATCTGGGAAGACTCTTGCTTCTTTTGTAACAAACTCTGAGGAAAGCAATTGACTTTGGAAACACATTTCTAAATACAATAGAGACAGAAAGAGTGAAAAGTAGGTTAAGACCAGAAGTATTTCTGCATTGTAAACGTCCAATTTTTACAAGAAAAATAGAAATAGGAAATAAGTTTATCAAAATCATGCCAGAAATGTCTTAGAAACACAATATGTAAAAATAAAGATGAACGTTTGCATCACGTGATGCAGCCAACAAATGGAACATTTTATAAGTGAAAAAAATCTCAGGGTCATGATGATACTGACCCAAATTATCTTCATTTCTTAGTCCTTTCCCTACCCAAGAAGCTTTCATAGAATCTGCCTCCTGCTTTTTTAAATGAAAAAAATATGTAGTTTTAAAATAAATAAATTTGTAATCTAAAGCTCTAAAAAATATCTCCATGTCCAGGTGGTTTCACTGAAGAATTTTACCAGCATTTAAAGAATTAACACAATTTTACAGAATCTCCAGGCAACATTGAATAAGGCCAGTATTATTCTGAGACCCAAAGCAGCCAGAGACAACAGAAAACTATGGACCAATGTTTTACATAAACTAAGTGTGAAATACTCAAAAAATATTAGCAACCTGAATATAGCAATGTACAAAAAGAATGATATACCGTGGTCAAGTGGGATTTATTCCAAGTATGCCACGCTGACTCAATACTCAAAAATAAGTCAACGAATTCTACCATTTCAACAGATTAAAGATGAAAAATCATATATTGGTAGTAATTGATGCAGAAAAAAGCACTTGACAAAAATTCAATAACGATTTATGATTAAAAATTCTGAGCAAACTAGAACTAAAGGGAACTTCTTTTTTAAATATTTTTATTGATTTCAGAGAGGAAGGAAGAGGGAGAGAAAGATAGAAACATCAACGATAAGAGAACCATCAACTGGCTGCCTCCTGCACACACCCCCCCCCCGCCCCCAAGGGGGATCAAGCCTGCAACCCAGCCATGTGCCTTGACCGGGAATCAAACAGTAACCTCCTGGTTCATACGTTGATACTCAACCACTGAGCAACACTGACCCAGCTAAAGGGAACTTCTAAACCTAATAAAAAGCACCTACAAAAAGAACCTGTCGCAAACATCTTATTTAATGGTGAGAGACTGAACATTTTTCCCCTAAGTGTGGGAAAAGGCAAGTATGTGTGCTCTCATCAAGCCTAGTTCCAACCAGTGCAATAAGGCAAGAAAGAGAAATAAAAAGCAAAAAGATTGGAAAGGAAGAAAGAAATAGCCTATATACACAGATGATATGCCCTAAGAAATCTATGAAAACTGCTAGAATTAACCAGTAAGTTCAGCAAAGTCACAGGATATAAGATAAACATACATAAATTAATTGTATTTCTATAAATTAACAATAAACAAGGGGAGACCAAAGTCAAAAATATAATACCACTTACAATTACTCCAAGAAAACAAACATGAACAGGAGCTGTAGGCTGAAAATAACAAAACGATGATGAAATGTAAGAAAGAAACCCTGAATAACTGGACAGACATACTCATGGACAGAAGACTCAACATAGTAAAGATGTCAGTTCTCCCCCCAAAAAAATATATAAGTTAATGCAATTTCTATCTAAGTCCTAGCAAGGCTTTTTGTAAACATGGATAATCTTATTCTAAAAGATGTATGAAAGGGAAATGTCCTAAAATACCCAAAACAATTTTGAAAAAAAAAAGAGTAAAATGAGAGGAAATCAATCTGCCAGATTTCATGACCTTATATAACTACAGTAATCAAGATAGTGTGGTGCCGGCAGGACAAACACGTAGATCAGTTGGACAGAACAGAAAACCCAGAAATACATACATATGAATATGCCTCGTTGATTTTGAACAAAAGTAGTAACATGTTTAATGGAGGAAAGATAGCCTTTTTAACAGATGATGTTGGGATAATTGGATTATGTGGGCAAAAAAATAAACTCCCATCGACCCTCTTACCTTATATAAAAATGAAATCAAAATGGATCACAGGCTTCATGTAAAATGTAAAACTAAAACTTTTAGGAAAATAAATAAAATAAAAACAGGAGAAAGTCTTCAAGACTAGAACTAGCCAAAGAATTCTTACACTTGAAACCAAAAGCAAGGAGAAATTGATAAATTGGAACTCATCAAAATTAAAAATGTTAATGAAGAGAATGTTATGAGGATGGAAAGGCAAATCAGCCTGAAAGAAAATATTTGCAAATCACATCTGAGGTGATGGACTTGTATCTAAACTACATAAAAAACTCCCAAAAGTCAACAGTAAAATAAAATTAAAAATCTATTTAGAAAATGGTCAAAATACATGAATATATATTTTACCAAAGAGGATCTGTAAATGGCAAGTAAGCACATGAAATGACATTCAAAATCATTAGCCATTAAAAATGCAAATTAAAACCACAATGAGAAATCACTATACACTTATCAGAATGGCACAAGTAGAAGTAGTGATGACAACAACTGTTAGTGAGGGCTCTGTGGCCTTGTCGGTAAATCTCTGCAGCCCTTGATTGCATCTCCGTTGAGGCAAGTTCTTGGTTGGGATGCTAATGAGTGCCTGGGCCAACAGATGTCTGCTGGACTGACCACCAGTCCTCCCTCATACCTAGTGGGTCTCATACCAGGACTGAATATGATTGGCTCACCCTAGGGACCCCAGGATGAGAAGTCCTTCCAATACCATCCACAAGACATTGGCTCAAGCTGGCAGAAAGCAACTTCAGAAAAGTCAGGCAGGAAGGAGTATCCCTTCTCCCTGCTATAGAATTCCATGGAAATGTCCTATTTTTACATTTCAACCGCTCAGAATTCAACACAGATGGGGGCCCACAGGCTCACCGCCTGCCATTTTCAGCTCAAAAAATGTTTCTCCGAAGACCCTTTTGGGGCCATGTCTGTTCAGGATGTGAAAGATAGGATTATTTTTTAGTATGAACAGGATGAGAAGGGAGGAAGAGGAAAAAACGAGTGACACAGAAGTGACCAAATGATGAAGGAAGGGTTCCTGCCAGGCACATCCAAGGAGCAGTCTCCATTAGCTTCAAAGGAGCTGTATGTGGGGCTGAGCCCATGGGCAAGGGTGGAGATGAGAGATGGGCCCAAGGAGGGGAACGGAGCACATCAAAGACTCAGGCTGACCTGTGACTGCCCCTCCCTGTGCACACTTGGGGGCTAAGGGGCTCTTTCCCACTCAGCTTTGCCCCATGCAGGAGAGCCAGGCGTTTGCACCAAAGGGTCACTCATAGGGAGCTTTGATGGCTGCACACATGGGGCCTGGGAGCTAAAACACAAAATGATGATAACAAGAAGCAAATGCCCCAGGCCAGGGGGAGGGGGACACAAAGAGAGGAGTGCCCGGCTAGCCTCTGAGACCCTCCTGGCCCACGGGCCTAGTCCCTCCCGGGAGAATGTAATTTCAGTAGCAAAGTACCATTGCAGAAGGGACGAAGGAGGTGGGTCCAAACACTAGCAAAGCGATAGATGACAAGGGGAGGATCAAAAAGGACGCACCTTTATTTTCTTGCCTAATTGGGCCTTTCCTCCAAGCGATGGCTTCTCCTGAGTAGTGGGGAGGGAAACGCACCTTTACTCACAAGTCAGAATTGGGTTTACAGGGCTTTTATCCTCAGTGTCTTTGCTTGCAGTAGTACACCTTTGTTATGGTTCAATATTTACCAAAGAACTGCAAAGGAAAAGGGATCCCATGGTTGCAGAAGACAACATAATTATAAGGGTCAACTTGATAAGACATATAATCTTCAGAAACCTGCAGGTTTGCCTAATGAAATATTTAGTATCCGTCACTGTTGGACCCAGAGACAGCAATGTAAATGATGCTTCCATCTCAACTTTTCAGTGTGTGCAAAAATATCATGTGCCTATTTTCTTACACATGTCCTTTTTCTTATAATATATTGACACTATGTGTTACTAAGAAATAGTAACTTTGATTCTAGGCTTGAATTCAATTTCTTTTATAAATTTGAAAAAAAAGCTCTTTTTTCTTTAGTTATATTTCACACAAAAAGAAACAAACTAATGAAACCTAATCCTTGGTTTACTTTGTACCATAATTTTTATTCTCATATGTTTTATTATTTTGAATATAGCATGAGCATTTTCTTTCAAATTCAGTCATAATCAAGCATTTTAAAATAATAAAACAGTATCAACAACAAATAATTTGTGCTCTCCGAGCCTAAAGAACAAGGGGACTTTACTTCTATTCCTATGTCCATAAGATTCCAGTTATGCTCATATCACTGTAGTTATATACATAACAGGATAAAACACAATTTTAAGCTAGAAATTTGGTAATATGGTCTCTAAAGTCATTCTGAAGCATCTTGGAGTGAATGAATCTACAATTATAAAAATTACTTTTGTAAGACTGGCTGCACTTGGAGATATGATCAGGTGATCATATTGCTAAAATAAAGTGTATTAAATTTAACATTATTTCAGTTCTGTCATTTCATTCAAATCCTCATAAATTACCACAGCATTCTGGGTAAACCATTAGCATACTCCTTTTACTTATGTTCCTTCTTTCTTCTCTTTTTAATCCCAAAGAAATGGCTATAATGAGTTGCTGATAAAATGACAAATAGGAACAAGCCCAATTCATTCGAAGATTGCATATTCAGAAGAGATCTGATTCTAATTCCAGGAAGAACTAAAAATGGCAGCATGGACCAAGGTGACCCCTTGTCCATCCGTCCCCTCTCATTACACTTGGTCCGGCTTAGAGAATAGTCCAGGTGGTAAAGCTCGCCATTGCTACTGAACCACAACGGTGTGCAAAGCCACTGGAAGAACGTGACCATCACTCCCAGGTGAGACTCCCGTGTAGCAAAGCCTCAGAGACAGTTAACCGAGTAGTAAATGGGGGAGGGGATCCCCAGTGCAGCAGCAGGAGCCAGTGACCCAGACACTCACACCTCTCGCCCACAGGCAGTGGCCCCTCCTTCCAAGGTTTGCTGTCCTGTACCATCGTCTGTCCACCCAGCCCCTTGGGAGGTGGACAGTGAGAAGTCGGATTTCAGGGCTAAGGAGAGGATGAGCCAGGCTGGGAGAAGATGACTCTAAGTACCAAGGAGCTTCCCATACCTGATCACTGATAAAGCCACTGGCAGTATTTGGGGAAGTCAAGCTTTCTCACTCTCCGAGGCCCTGCCTCAAGTAATCTCAAACATGGCCACAGGCCCACAAATCCCACATTTAACCTAACTCTTTGCTTTAAAGTTTTTGAAGGCTTTTATCATTGTTCTTTTGAGAGATAGCATAGTAAACTGGTTAAGCACTATGTAAAAACCCCAGCTCTGTGTGATTTGAAAAGTTACTTCACATCGCTCTGCCTCATTTATAAAATGGAAGTAACAATAGTGCTTATGTCATGGGTTATTATGATGATTCAATGAATTAATATACATTAGGAGGTAGAATGTGTTTAGCCCTATGCGAGTGTTCTTTGTGGTTACTGTTGTGCTGTTTGGCAACAAATAACTCCTTTGATCTACAATTGGCTATGCCTGCTTGGCAATTCTTATGCACACTCAGGGATCCTTGATATAAGAACTAACGTAATTATTTCCCAATGCAACACAATTTTGATGAAAAGTAGATTCAACCATAAATGAACTTGACTTGCTATGTTTTAAAACCATCTCATTAAAATGTTTAAATTTCAGTTTTGAAGCTTTCTTATCCTATTTTGGAGTTTCTCATTCTTTTGTTTTTCAGATCTCTTCGGAGACCTGGGAGAGCTGATGGTCACAGGCACCGCGCCAGAGCCCCTGTGGAGGCTCTGAGCTACCTCACTGACTGAACGCCCAGCCACAGCCGGTGCAAGTCGGGGGCACTCGGTGGCAGGACTCTAGAAGCCTGAGCTCCAGGGTTCAGCATGTTGCCTTCTATTTATAACTCAGTCATTTGTAACTTCACTCCTGTCTGCTGCATTCATTCCACAGTCTCATTCCCAAACCTTCCAAGCAAGCAGCTAGGACAGTTGTCACTGCATCCCAAATTACCACTTCCAGGAGGCGTTTCTCATTATAATATGAGCATGAAGAGGGGTCCATCACTCAGCAGTTCCTGTGGCTGAGTCTCCGTTGAACTGTCTAATCCATTTGGTCTCAGGTGGTTTTCGCCCATCACTCTTGGGTAGCCTGCAGCCTCTCGATCTTTTGTGTCTCTCCATCTCGTTGACTGATATATGTCCTTCTAAATGCAACCAGTCACTTCATGTACATGATGTCTTCTAACTAGTCATAAAACTTTTTAAAAAGAACTAAAACCTTACCACATAGTTATTCTTTATTTTTATGAAATCTTTTACCACATAGAGTCTACATCTAATACTTAATATGTCATCATGAATAAATAATCTATTATATACCATAATCAAACTTAATATAAATCCTATAATATACATAATGCTAAATATGAATCCTCCCACAAAAAATCTTACCATTAAAAAATCCTTCTATAAAAATACCTCTTTGTCTCATAAGCAATATTGCCTCGTTCGTTTCTGGCTATGTGACTCTAAATGTCACGTTCCCCATCTCCTCAGTAAATGCTGCTTGCAGTGGTCAAAAGGGGACAAATACCATGTGGCACTGGATGGTGCAGTGATTCCCAGTTACTGGGAAAAAGCAATTAGCAGAATTAATTGTTTATAAACATGTTGACACAGATAGACACCCTTTAACCTATAGTGGACACGAATGTACACAAAAGCATTGCAGCAAAGGGGCCTTCAAGTCCGAGTGGCCACAAAGTATATTAAGTCAAGTCCATGGGGAGACAGGAAGTCTAATAGAAATGCCAGTGGCCTTGCTATTAGTTCTTCAAATGAATGTCCCTCCCACAGGTATCCCAAGTTTGCCTTTGGTAGTGCACCCCAGGCTTTTCCCCCACAAAGGTTAACTGGCATATAGCCCCTTCACACCCATACCTGGGCCTTCTCGAGGAGCACATCAGTGTCAATGACTTTCTAACGTAGCAGTCCTTGCCCATGTGGGAAGGACTTCAAGGTTCCTAGGAATAGGACTGAAGAGCATTTATAGAGAACACAGTTTTTGTTTTTGTTTTAATCCTCACCCAAGATATTTTTCCCATCGATCTTTAGAGAGAGGGAGGGAGGGGAAGAGACACACTCAGAGAGAAAGAAACATCAGTGTGAGAGAGACACATGGATTGATTACCTCCCACATGTTGGGGTTAGGGATCAAAACTGCAACCTAGGTACATGCCCTTGACCAGAATCAAACCCAGGACCTTTCAGTCTGCAGGTCAATGCTCTATCCACTGAGCCAAACCAGCTAGGGTGATGTAGGCCTCTTTTAGTTCTTAAAAGTCACTTAGGACTCTTTCCCTTACAAATACAGAATGCTGTAGTCACACAATATTCAATAAATTGTGATGAATGAATAAATACAGTTGGGAGATGGTTATTTTCTCTAAGGGAAAATCAACAGTGTATCTCACAGTTTACAAGGTACATCGACTTTACTGCTCTATTTAGACTCAGTGGCTCCCCTGCTTTCCATCTTCCCTCCCCATCTGTCCACTGTCATTTTGCCCTTTAGCAGAGCCACTTCCACGGGTGTCTGGAACATGGATGTCTTCCAGTTGCGGACCCAGGTCCCAGACCCCCTCTGCTGGCCTATGTTCCCCTTATTGCTTCTGTACCAAGACATCAGGGGCTTCAATGGGGAGAGTTGAAGGGACCACTTGGGGAGAACCCTTCAAGCAAGAAGATGAGAAAAGGGGAAAGTCTTAGTGCTGGAGGGTGGAGGTGAGACTCAGAGGGAAAGGTAACAATTCTTTCAGTGTGTGTGTGTGTGTGTGTGTGTGTGTGTGTGTGTGTGTGCGTGCGCGCGCGCGCGCGTGCGCACATGTTGAAGCAAGATGGAAAGCTAAGGAGAGGTGGGGGAGCAAGGGGAAGCATCAAGACAGAGAAGATTAAATGATAAGAAGTTGGGAAAACTTCAATGCTGTTTATACATATGAGTAAAATAAGGAAAAGGAAAATGAGGGGGAAACATGGTTTGGCTTTGTAATACTGCAGTAATTACTGTCATTTATGAAAACTCTTACCGTTTATGGTGAATTACTATTGCCACATGCAACATGATTATTATGCCGCCTGTTGGTATGTGTTGGATTAAGTTTTTATTTGATTACAACACAAAACTCTGATCCTCCATGTGTGGTCCTTAGTCTCATAGAGCAGAGCCACCTGCTCAGTTTGGAAGCATTAACTAAGATCAGGAGAGGGAATCAGGGCTGACAGAGGAATAGAGTCCGTGACATGGGTTCCCAGAGCAAGACTTCCAACACAGAGTAGCATGGAAGCCATGAAGAGAGGTTATTCCACTGGGACCTCCCCTTGTTGAAATTCTTAGTAAGGTATCTAAGTTTCAATCAATGTTAAAAGAAAGAAGAACTCTGGAGTAAATAGTATAACATATAGCATATATTCAAATTGTTATTGATTAAAAAATAAAAGGACTGGATGAGATTGTGGGAAATTTTCAAGAAATTAGGGCTGATCAGGGTAAGATTGGGTTAGTGATGCAAGTGGCTTCTAGAAGGGTTTTTGGTTTTTTTCCATTCACATAAGTGCCACGTAAGAGGGATCCCTGTTCTGCCGTGATCTCTCAGGTAATCCTGAGTGAGGAACATCACCTTCCTAGGACTCCACTGACTCACAAAATAAAAGGATTGCACTTGGTAGTTTCTAAAGATTTGGCTAACCCTACCATTCCTAAATGGATGAAGTGGGATTTTGGTTCGCCTGACTGCCAGGATGATGCATCCCAGGTAAGCACCACTGACTGGTCTTGGAGTCTCTGCTCTGCAAGATGCACAAAGAACACACAGATGCTCTCTCTTCCAGATTCAGTAGCTCTAATTCTGTCCTTTTCCTAAAAGTAGGTAAACTTAGGTGTTAGGACTTACAAGGCAATATAATTCTTAATGACCATTTGGTAAGCTTCCCCGCCACAGGAGAACAAAGACCAGGAACACTTGTAGGAAGGAAATGCCAGACACCAGGACTCAAACCATATAAGGAACTAAAACTGCCAAGAAACAGCCAATTGCACAACTGCATTCCTGTTGACCAAACCCCACTGCCCAAGCCCACCAACCAAGCCCCCAAAACCTATTGATGACAAATGCTTCCCGCCAGTGGCTGCATATAAGGACGAGACCCCAGCTCCTAGGAGTTGCCATCATCTACCCAATACTCTTTGGCTAGGTGCTGTGTAGCCCTTCCCTATGGCTATCCCCATCCCCCATCCCCTTTTCTTTCAATAAATTCAATTTTTCTCTATTCACTGTCTGAGATTGCTATTTAGCATGCCCGCGCACCACCGACTTTAACCTTTCATTAGGTAATTCCTACTCCTTGGCTCTTGTGACATATATGCTGGTACCACTTGCTTCTTGACTTTTATTTCTTGCTAAGAAAAAAGAAGAGAGGAGGGAAAAATAGTCTTTGGGTAGCTGAAAGGCATCATGTTGAATGTTGCAAGACTGCATTTTTCATACAGAGCATCCTGTGCTACATTCATCATAGCTGCCAGGATTTTAGAGGCAGATTTGAACCTAGAGTCTCTCACCTTTAACACCTCCAGGATGAGACAAAGGGGAGAAACCCAAACAAGGAAGAGCCTGAGTAGCTGCAGATGTGGGAACCTTATTCTGACTGGGCCAGCCCATCTAAAACCTTTCAAGTCACTCAGCTAATACTACCCACCTTTTGCCCTGCAAGAACTCTACCTTGTCTAAACTTTTCATTCCTGTGTCTGATTCCATTTTTCAGCTACCACCTCTGACTTGCAAAAAATAATCTACATGCTTTATGCATGTTTGGTAATTATCCAGTTAACCTCAGCTGTCTTCCTATCTGTAGCCTTGGTTTCTAAGCTTACAAAGATCATGCATTGTTTTGTTTCAAGTACTTGATGGGGTGCCCACTGAGGAGCTACAGGCAATAAAAGCTCTTAATAATAATGGAATTATCTTAGTGCTGAAGGCGTCACCTCTAGTCTCTGAGGCCCCCTGCCACGTGACTGCTCCCTGGCCTCCCTGGGTAAGTCCATTTATGATATCATCTTACCCCCAGTGTGGCCCAGAGTCATCTCTCTTTGTTATGCATATTATGGGTTTCTAAAATTATACAGAGAGTTTAAATATTAATTTGCCTGTCTGTATATTCCAATTCCAGAACACCAAGGAAAAACTTGGCGATTGGTATCACATTATTTAAATATTGCATGTATTTACTTGATAATACACAGTCATTTTTCTCACTTGTATATGTAATAAACACACTCCCCAAACCATAATTCTCTATGATATTTATCTGAATGATATAAACATTCCTTTGAATAATAAGGCTTTGTGTAACCTCCCATGACAGTTTGTCTATTAAAAAGGAAATTAAATATACAAAGCTATGGGAAAAATCACTGTGAGGCAATAATGAACTTAGCAAAATCAAGAAGGAAAATGAAATAAGACTTATATGAAGCCTACACTTCCCTTTCACTTCCTATTGATTCATCACTTATCACCAGAAATGTGGCTGGAGGCCCATCCCTGCATCACATATGCACAG
This sequence comes from Myotis myotis, assembly GCF_014108235.1. Lineage (NCBI taxonomy): Eukaryota > Metazoa > Chordata > Mammalia > Chiroptera > Vespertilionidae > Myotis > Myotis myotis. The sequence goes on from NW_023416335.1 coordinate 27,959,370, forward strand.
ATCTTCTCTGATTACACTCTGGACACAAAGGGAACCACAGTAAAAGTGGTTCAGCTCACTAATGGGTGAAGAGCTAAGTTTCTGGAGAAGGAATTTGTCTCTATGGGATGCATCCTCTCTGATTTCTCCCAGTTCCTGATCGTTTACTTAGAAATGTTCCCCCAAAATAATTTTTATTTCACATTCAGCTTCTGATTTGAATTCATCCAACTTAGAGTCCAATGATCTTATTTTCTGGAACAGTCAGAAACTCCTCCCGAGAAGCAGCACCCCATCTCTACCACTCATTTTCTTTTATAGATGTACAAACCACTATAACAAGGAGATATTGGGTATGAACAGTCACACATATGCTGTTATACATCCTTGTTTTAAAACTGGCCACATGTTGACATTCAAACTTTTAAAAATTTTTGGAGGAGAATTGGGGTGTGCTATGCTTCAGTGTCAATAACAACTTTATGAATATAAGCAATTTGCAAATATGTTATTCGTGGTATACGTTGATTTTGTCTTTTATTAATTAATTATTTCTGGCACTTAATCTGCCTAAAATTGCCATTTAATTGAAGTCAAACATGTATGGCCACAATGATTTATTAAAATATTTTTTAAAAGAAGAACAGCTCAGCTAGTATGGCTCAGAGGTTGAGTGTTGACCCAGGAACCAAGAGGTCACCAGTTAGATTTCTGGTCAGAGCACATGCCCAGTTGCAGACTCAATCCCCAATGGTGGCCGGGGTGGAGGGGGTGGGTGCAGGGGTCAGCCTATCTATGATGTTTCTCTCTCTATTCCTCTCCCTTTCTCTCTCTCTAAAAAAATCAACAAAACTTTTAATATTTAAAACAAAAAGAGGCACAAGTTTTAAATTGGGGGGGGAGGGGTTATTTTCTCAAAGTAACATTGGCCATCTCTTTTTTAAATGACAAAAAGCTAGACCCAAGTAGAAGTCATACCCCTGAGAAAGCTAAAACCCACTTCCCCCCAAATGAAAAAAGCAACAGTCATGACTTTCCACTGGTGAGTTTGCTTGAACGGTGCTTAGATCAGCTCCCTGCTTAGTATAAAACATGAAAAGGCAGTACGTATTGCAGCTATAAAATAAAAGTCATCATTTTAAAAGCCCTCCTGGTAATGCCTTTAAAATCAGCAGTCAGGAAACCATTAGAGTAATTATCAATCCCCAAAAAACCTGGTAGTTAATCATTTCTGAAGCTCTCCACAGCAACCCGAGGCCCGCCCCCTGCCCATCTCCACCAGCAGCCAGGAGGCTCTGTGGCTGGAACTGAGCTGAAAAGAGGCGCTGAGCAAACATGGGTGGGTTTCATTCAACTTTGGTCAAATGGGAGGCTCTGCCTGTGGGGAGGGTTGGAGTTTGTCTTCTGAGTAGGAGAGTGAGGTGAAGGCTCACCAGGTACCCACAGCCTGGGGCTCTCAGCCCTCAAGCTCACTTGCCTGGACACTAAGCTCAGAGGTGCAGGGGTGCGGGAAGGTCTGGGAGCTGGTGACTTTAAAGTCTGGAATTTATGTCCCAAAGCCTACATCCTCTCTCATCCCCCTGCCGCCTCTCCCTCTATTATCACAGTAAACAGGGACTACCGAGACACTTTCCCGGGATAGGATCTTACATTACACACTTCGCATTCTAGAATCGTTTTCGTGATACAGGGAAAATCAGGATTTCGTTCCAAATAAAGTAGAGAGTTCTGCATACTTGCTTATTTTGGACTGGCGTTTTAGTTTGTGGTTTTTGTTTTGTTCTGTAGCTATAGACGTTGAATAACAGGAATTAAATTTGTCATTCTTGATCATACTGTGTACAAGAAACTAAAGAAAGGAAAAAGATAAATTATATCCACATATGTGCAAATTGATCTCACAGAAAGACAGGAAGTAGAAAGGTTTAAAGTTCTTCCTCTTGGTAATTTCGGCTCTGCCCTCTCCTCCTTTCCCTCTTCTCCTTCGCTCAGAGCCTGAGGCAGCAGCATGCCTGCAGGTGCTCACACTGGCCAGTGCTGGGCCAGCCCCGGGCCTCCGAGGGCTCTGTGCTTTGCCTGATAGGTGTGAGCCTGCCCTGAGCTCCATCACCTCAAAGCCTTGCCACTGGCTTCTGTTCTGGCCATCAGGCACTTGGCAAGCTATTCCTAGGCAAAAATGTTTCCATGTATTTCCTATTCCTGAATGCCTACACTTAAACAAAAAGGGAATTTCATGCAAGGTGGCGGACCAAGACTTCAGAGTTTGTTTACTTCCAGTTGGCACCTGCTGGTTAACCCCATAGCTGCAGCTGGTGGTGATTTTGGATCATATAAATGTATGCTCTTACTCCTCCCTCCCGATGCTCAAATTTATATACTTAACATTTAAATCCAATTCATAGCCCCAAATAGAATATTCTTTAGAAGTAAACTCACAAACAACCCAGAGCTCAGTTTCCTCATTTATGTGGCAGAGAGAACTTGTCTTTAATTTTCGGCACTTAGCTCCCATGAGTTTTATTTTGGAGGGAAAATCAATTAGGATCCCAAAGTTATGACTTGCTCATATAGTAGAGTCCAGAGAAGCAGGTGAATTGGCAATGCAGAGGTGTTGCTAGGCCACCTAGGTATGACAAGTTGGGCAGGTGAAGTACTGTCTGACCTTGATGTTTGTGAGAGCACTGGGGATAGAAGCAGCCCAGGCTCAGAGCGCTCAGGATCCCATCAGTGCCTCAGGTTACCTACTAGTAAATGCATAAGCGGGACAGCAAAGGCCATTCTTCTTAACCGGGCACTAGCATTGGACAGACTGCATAGTTCCTCAAGTTTGGAACTGGCAAGAAGAAAGTAGAAATAAATGAACTTTTAAAATACAAATTGTTATTGCCAGGATTCCAAGTCTGACATTAAAAAAAAAAACAAACCCTGCTTTTCCCCATTACTACAAGTCAATACATAGCAGTGCCATGTAAGTGTCTTCCATTTCCCACAATTTCACACTAGATTTACCTGATAGATGAGTGTACTTAAGTAAATAGCACACACAATTTTAATAGGACAGGTGCTTTAACTGTAAATGGAAGGTCATTGCTATTATTTCAATTAACAACGTAAGCTACAAAAACACAGGAGAGTGAATTAATTTAAAGCTTCCATTTCATGCTACCAGTAAGGGCATCTTTGGACCCCCTGGTTGTCTTGGCAACTCCAGTATCCCAACCAGCAGAAGCAGCCTCTGCCGGTCCCCTTCTCGGCATGCACACAGTTCAGATAGTACATTAGCAAAGAATATGATGCCCATGTAAATGTTGAAATATTTTCGTTGCCATAGAGATAAGAAGAATGGCAAAAATACAGGAGTACTTGACATACTCTGAGGCAGACTTTTAATTTTTTACAAAAATCTCAAACGACAATGCCAAGATGGCTGAAAGCACCTTAGGGTTTTTATGCTCACTGACTATGCACACAAGTCCCCCATCCCAATAATGTGGGTGGAATAAGCATTCTGGCTCAATAGCCAATGAGGAGACACATGGAGGGGTGCAGGAGCTGTGATCATTATTCTTTGTATTGAGCACACAAAAAAAGGGATAAAAGAGAGTGGAGACAATTTACCATGTTAGTTACTTATTTCTTCAGAGATGGGAAACCAAATCCACAACAATTTTTTTATACTTCCACTGCTGTGGAACCTGGAGCACTGGCAAGGATAACCTTGAATATGTCATGATGTATTTCCTTGTCAGCCGTTCCCCTCTGTGCAAACAGCCTGTACAATTTCTTTAGAGGAGGTGGCTTGTTAAACAATGCGATGTGTGTATCTGTCAAAGCAAAAGGTGGTGGGGGTGAGTAGGGAGGATTTGCACGTCATGTTCTAAGTAGTGAACAGTTCTAAAAATCTGTTGTTCTAAAACATTAGGGGAGGGGGAACAGCTTTGCTTTTCTCCAAAGTTAACATCTAATTTTCATAAAAACTGTGGAAATTTCCATGAGCTTCCATCAAACAAATCTGCTATTAAATATTTCCTAAATTAGTTCTTGCCCAAGACCTGAGAAATGCTTGCAATCACTTTCAGTATGGCACTCTGGAGGGGACTGGAAGTGGTGCTAAAGGGCAAATGGACGATGGTATGACTGACTTCCAGCAGGATTGGTCAGTCAGTACTAGCCACTCATTCCTCCTAGTAACCCTCTCCAACCTCGACTTCCTCTAAGTATTTCTCCCCTGTCCATGGCAATCACTCAGTGTCAGAGTTCTCCCAAAGTCCTGTCCTCCTCCTGTGTACTTCCCTGGTATGACCTCATCAACTTTCTTATTGTCAGCTACCCTCCAAAGCAGCAATTTCCAACCTTTTTCATCTCTTGTCACACACCAACTAATTACTAAAATTCTATGGCACACCAAAAACACATTTTTTGCCTATCTGACAAAAATTAGGTATAATTTTTATTCATTCACACTAGACGGCTATTGTTGTTGTCATTTTTTATTTGACAATCTAAGAGAAAAGAGATCAGTGCCCTTGACTAAATAGTCAGGTATTACCTGTTTTTAAAAAATTTCTTGTGGCATACCAGTGTGCTGTGGCACACCAGTTGAAAATCACTGCTGTAAAGTGCTGTTCAATCATCCAGAACCCTCTCCTAATCCCTACACTAACTGCCAACTGGTTTTCTCCACCTGGATGTTCTATTCCTAACATAGCATATCATAAATCAACTCATCATCGTTCCTTTCCCTCCATCCCCATCTCCACACATAGCAACCTAAGACTGAAACCTTAGGTTTTTCCAGATCTTTCTCTCTGCCATGGCTCAAAAAGTCACCAAGTCACTGGTAATCAAAGTGATGCCCCTCCAGATCCATCAAATGCTCTCTCCATGACTTTGAGCTTTGAGTAAGGTTTGGCAAGATGAAAATAAGCAACAAGGAACAGGGGGCCATTTCTTCTTCCACCAGCACACTGCAAGAGCGTGTTTTCTTCCTACCTAGAGTCCCAGAGCTGCTCAGGTTTCTATCTCTATCACAACCTCGTTCTTGACTCTTTCCTTTGGTTTAGTCCAAAATAAAAACATTTATCTGCTTAAATTAGCCAGATTTGGTTTTTGTTATTTGTAGTATAACCTTGATCAATACAGATATTGATGGAGGAAATATTTCCGGAGCAGTATTGAGGGAAAAAAGGATGGGGCAGAATCTTCATGAACTAGGTCATGTAATCATTTTAAACTTGAGCTCATCAGTATCCTGCAAGGTGGAGTTTGCTTAAAGAAGCCATTGGTGTGTAACTCCCCTCTAGACTTGAAGGGCACGACTGAGACTTACTCATCTTACTTATCTCTCCCATTCACAGAGTGAGGGGCTTAATAAATGATTTTGACTGCCCATAGACCCACCCTGCTTGTGCCAAACCACCACTTCTCTCTGCTTCGAATCCTATCCTAAGAGCATACTATATTCTAAGGTACCTGAAATGAGAGTTTTACTTCTAGGACAATGACGCATATATAGTTAGTGCCCGATTACAGTTTCTGATTGGTTCCCTTTTGAAAATATGTACTTCTCATGACGTATACAACCACTTTCTAATCTGCCCAAGGGCATGTTGAAGAGCTAAATGTAAAATATGCTGGGGCTGAAGCTAACTCATAGGGGAGAGGTCCAGGACACAATGTCCACATGCCTTCGCAGTGGCTGGCTGTGTTGGCATCGCCCTGCTCCCTGGCCTGCCATTCATGGGGTTGGTTATTCCTGTCCTTATCCATCTGTTGCTATGCTACAGCTTCTGTCAGTCAGTAGTCATTTTTTACTGAGCACCCACGCTTGTGCCAAGCACCACAAAGAAACATGACACATAGTCATGGTCCCTGAGAGCATCCAAGCCAGGAGGTGGCCCAATAGAGACTGTAACATGCAAGGGACAGTGCACAACGACATCAGGCTGCTATGGAGAAGCGACAAGGATGAGAGAGCTAATGTGGCAAGACAGGCTTGAAGGAGGATTTAAGACATAACCTGGATCTCAAAGTGTAGGTTTGAAAAGATAAGGGAATGGTGAAATGGGAGGGGTATGAGGGCAGAGTGGCACAGACTGTGAGCAGAACCGTGAAGAAGGGAATGCCCAAATCCCAATTGGCATTAGTCTGGAGCAAAGATTCCTTTAGGAAGTTAAAGATATAGGGTTGTGCAAAAGACTACCACACGTTGCCAAGGACAAGTCTCCACCTTCTATGACACATTTTCTTTGGGGGCCAAAGAAACATAACAACATAAGGTGTGTCCAAAGGTGGCAGTGACATCAAGTAAGATGGCTCCTGGAAAGACCCCTGACACACAGGAAGCACTCTACAGCTCTCAGTCACACTCCATCCCTTGATGTTATCGCCCTGTCAGTTCCCGGCCCCCTTCTTTTCCATTCCTGGCCTGCCCCCTGAAGAAGTCAAGTAGCATTTTCTGTGGATCTTGGCATTTAGGGACAACTTCAGTGTGACCTGCTCATCCTTGAAAACCCAAACCTTGTGGGTGTGTTTGCACATTTGTCCTTCCACTGACAGGATCGAATGTGCAGGGCCACCCGGGAATGCCAACTCCAGGGTTTAGAACAATCCAGGAGCCAAAAGTGGCTGCCAAGCCCTGCTCTCACTGTCCCGGTGTCTCTGAATGGTGACAACCAAGAATAAACGGGAAGGGAGCCTGCTTTGCCTGTTGTCTGGGAGGGCTGGCAGTTGGCCAAGAAGCAGCAGCAGGGCTGGGGGGCCCGGGAAGAGCTCCCAGTGCTCCCTTCCTGTCTTTGCAGGGGCTGCATTTTCCCCTTCCTTGTGCCAGGCATAAATGGATGATGAGGGAGTGTCAGGCTCAAGTGTGTGGTCAATGCGGGTGAGTGGTGTTGGAGATGCCTGCTTGACAGAAGAGGTGACTGAGGCACCCTCACCTCCCCAAGGGGTCCGGGCTCTGCCAAGTCCTTTGGCCAGAAAAGAGAACTCGGCATCCCGGTGGGAGTAATTGCACAGCTGAACCTATGCCAAATCAATCTGCGCCTTTCATGAGTCTGAGCTAGCCATGCGCCATTTCCAGAGGAGCCCAATGGGATGGCGAGGCTCTCCTGGGAAGCGCTTCCTCCTGTCAGGACCGAGATGGGAAAGGAAGCAGGCAGCCTTGTGCTGCGGAGGAGACTCCCCACCAGTCCAATGGAGCTCACTTTTCTTCACTTTCAGACGTAGAGAAAGAAAGACTCAAAATGGAGCTAGGGAAAGCCTGGGAAAGAATTTATATAGACAAAGCAGGAACTGAGCGTACTTCGATAGTTTTAAAGCTTTAGACAAAACAAATTCTACCCTAATGAAGGTAACCAGTACTACACAGAAACTAAGGCCTGGCCTGACCAGTCTGGCTCAGTGGACAGAGCATCAGGCTGTGGACTGAAAGGTCCCGGGTTTGATTTTGGTCGAGGGCATGTACCTTGGTTGCAGGCTCGACCCCCAGTAGGGGGCGTGCAGGAAGCAGCTGATTGATGATTCTCATAGATGTTTCTATCTCTCTCCCTTCCTCTCTGTAAAAAGTCAATAAAAAAATATATATGTTTATATATATAAACTAAGGCATACTATTGACTCCCTGTCCCACTGGTAATTACAAAGAAACAAGGCAGAGGTTCAGACTGACCCCAGTTTTCTTTCTGGCCCCAGAATTGGCTGTCACCTCCTCAGAGTTATTTTGAGAATTAAATAGTATATATGAAATACTTAGCACTTAGTAACTACTAAGAGAAACAGAACCAATAGTGGCTGTGTTTATAAAGAAACACACACAAACAGAGAAGGAGGGAGGGAGGGAGGGAGGGAGTGTGGGAGGGAGGGAGCAGGGGAGGAAGAGAGATATCTTTAGTTTAAGGAATTGACTCAGGAGATTATGGGGGGCTAGCAACGCTAAATTTTGAATGGCAGGCTGCAGGTTGGAGCCCAGAGGAGAGCTGATGTTGCAGCTGAAGTCTAAAGGCAGTCTGTTGACAGAATTCCCTCTTCTGAGGGGCACTGCAGTGTTCTTCTGTGAAGAACTTCTACTGATTGGATGAGACCCAGCCACATCTGGGAAGGCAACCTGCTTTACTCAAAGTTGACTGATTTAAATGTTAATCATTTCTAATAAATACTTCCACAGCAACGCCTAGACTGGTGTTTGACCAAATATCTGGGAACCAGGGCCTGGTTGACATACAAAACTAACAGACACAGACCATACCCAACATCTCCTCCTTCCAGCCTACCATCCTTAGATCCAGAGAACTTTGACCTTGAGATTCTAGGTTTGGAGCCAAAGATGACAGAATCTGCCCTACATTCCTTCCAGAAGAAACATGTGCCATAAAAGCATGTTTTGAACATTTTGGGGAATTTGATGGTAGTTTTGGATTTTCTCCCCATAAAATATACATTCACAGCAAAACTTCACACAATTTCAGGAATCCTGTGGCCTTCCCCAAAGCATCAATGTTCTAAGAGTGGCCGAATGTTGAGTTTAAGAACATTACATCTAAAAGTACTGAAACTGGCCGAAACCAGTTTGGCTCAGTGGATGGAGCGTCGGCTTGCGGATTGAAGGGTCCCGGGTTCGATTCCGGTCGAGGGCATGTGCCTGGGTTGCGGGCACATCCCCGGTGAGGGGTGTGCAGGAGGCAGCTGGTCGATGTTTCTAACTCTCTATCTCTCTCCCTTCCTCTCTGTAAAAAATCAATAAAATATATTTTAAAAAAATAATAATAAAATAAAAAAAATAAAAGTACTGAAACTGCAGAACTGTGAAGAAGGAAAAGGACATTATTAGGATCTAGATGCTTTCACCATAGGGAATGACAGGGGGAAAAATAGATGAATGCTGCCTGGAGAGGCTGTGAAGGGAGGTGAGGCTCTGTCTGGAGTACTCACTATGGCTTGCCAGGTAAATATGCAAATGAAGTAACTAGAAAGTAGGTCATGACAATTAAATACCACAGCTATGGAAGCCCATGTTTGTTCCAGCCGCTGCTTCTTATTCCAGGCAGAGGGTTGACAAGATGACTTGGTCCTGTTGGGCAAGCCTGGCCTCACTCTTAAAAGGACCTAATGATGTATATTCCCTCCTGCAGATATGGCAGGTGGTCTACTTCATGTCTGCAAATGGGCAGTACTACTATTAAGAAAATGAAAACATTTGTAATGAAAACCTTTATTATATATTAACAAAAAATGCTTACTTATCGAACTCCTTTTTACCATTAAATGGTACCTACATCACCTCTCCATTACTCATTTCATTCCACGTTTGCTCCATCCTTGCAATACAAATATGCATTGTGATTGGTTTTGCCCAATTCTTTACTATTAAAAACAAGGCTGCTCTTGGTTCTTTAGAGTCAAATTTCACAGCTCCTTGATGGGTCAATGGTATTTCTTTGATGGACGTGTGTGTGTGTGTGTGTGTGTGTGTGTGTGTTTCACAGGGAAAAGCAGCACTACAGAAATGAGACTCTGATCAAGGCCAGTCTGAAGACTCCAGACTAGTAAGGGAGGGCCAGGCAGAGGAGAGCAGGCAAGGAGGAACAGGTAGGAGTTTCCCTTAGAGCAGTGGTTCTCAACCTTCCTAATGCAGCGACCCTTTAATACAGTTCCTCATGTTGTGGTGACCCCCAACCATAAAATTATTTTCATTGCTACTTCATAACTGTAATTTTGCTACTGTTATGAATCATAATGTAAATATCTGATATGCAGGATGTATTTTCATTGTTACAAATTGAACATAATTAAAGCATAGTGATTAATCACAAAAACAATATGTAATTATATATGTGTTTTCCGATGGTCTTAGGTGACCCCTGTGCAAGGGTCATTCGACCCCCAAAGGGGTCGCAACCCACAGGTTGAGAACCGCTACCTTAGAGGGACCCTGAAGAAAAGGGGAGAGTATGTGCAGATAATGTGACAAGGAGGTGGACACTGACTGAGAAATTGTGTTTTTTAAGCAACACAGAGACAGAGTTCTCAGAATAATAAATTTTGCCTGATTCTCTGACCAGAAAAGGGATTTCAACATAGACAAGGGAAAAACATGCATATGGGTGTGGACAGAAGGAGATTGGTGGCTCTGGGGAACATTTACTGAAATTCCACATCCAGGGAGAACTTGAGGAGAATGGAGGCCTGTTACTACTGTCAAAGAATCCAGAGGAAATACAGTTAGTTACATGGAAAAGAACAGATTGAATGAATGAATAGTGAATGAACACCTGCTATGGGTAAAGACCAAGGATAGACACTCCCACTCTACCCCCAAACCCATCTGACTATACAACACATCACAGCCTAACTCATGAGCTTTCTGCTGCAGCCAATGGTCTGTATGCGTGGGTTTGTCAGGAAGTTGTATTTATTGCTTATGAAGACACATCACACAACGTGTGCACAAAAGGGGTATAGAGGTCAAGTGTTTTAAATTCGAAACTCAGGTAGAGAGGAAGGCAAAAATGTGTTGCAAATTTAGCAGTTGGATCATCACTTGAGTACAGGTGAAGGATAAGGCCTGTGGCCAGTCACGAGAGCCTTGGAAGACAGTAGATGGTATTCTTGCAACTGAGTGTGCCAGAGAGATGGAGGGAGGTCAGAAGCAGAGGGTTACTGGGGAGAGGAGGTATTTGTAGGTAGGTGGCTGAATCCTTCTTCTAACTGGGGGGTCTTTTCCAGGAATCACTGACAGTTTCGTACAGCCTTACTTTCCCTTCACTCCAAAGTCCTGCATACATTTCCTCCTTAATCCTCCTATAAATCCTACTGACATTTTAATTAACCACTCTAGCTCCTCTGCAAAGAGTCTCTTCTAGTAGCTTCAGAAGGTGAAGTAGCATCAAATCACTTAATAATTTTCCCCAAAATGCTTGCCACACAATGTTTGCCAAAGCTACTGCACCAACTCAGAAGGCAAAGAGAAACCACCAGCTACCTGGATGCTGGCAGTAGTCCCATTAGGAGCTTTCAGGGCTCATCCGTCTAAGAGTCTGCCTATGATACTAGGCAGCAAAGTCAGGAAAAAATTGTGATAAGACCAAGTGTTAGCTGATGTTGTTATTATACAACAGAGCTTAGGCCTGCTTATTGCATTGTCTCAAGCCCTATAATAATATTAGGTCCATTGCTAGCAAGAACTAATGTTTATTCCTGGAAGTATGCTAAGGTGCTTTATTTTGCAGCACCTTATTACCTTCCTTGTAATAAGCAAGAGCTGAGCTCAACATAGTGGTACTGCATGACTTCTCTGAAGTCACAAGGACTCAGAGAGGAACCCAGAGCTTGAGTTTAGTGAGGGACAGAGAGCAGGTTTGGAAAATATACATATAGATAGATAGTTTTCAGTCATTGTCTTTAAACTTCCCAGTTAATGAAATTAGTAATCACTACGAGTTTGTCAACTCATTCAGGTATTCACTCACTGAACCAATATTTATAGAGCACTAGGTGCTGAGCACACAAGATGAGCAAAACAGAGGTCCTGCCTCAAGCTGTATGCCATGTGAGCAGTATGCAAGTGGATGAATTCACAGTGGTAAACACTGTAACAGAAATATGAATACAGTATTCTAGGAGCAAGACAGAGAATGCAATCCACTTGGCCTTTCAGAAATCTAGGAAGACTTCATCAAAGGAGTGACAGGTGAAAACGGCTCTTAAGGGACGAGTAGGAGTTTGGTGGTTTAGGGAGGGCACTGCTGTGTGGGAGGTGGGCTTCCTACTGGCTTTCAGGGAACACCTAACTAAGTTGGAAAGGAACAGGCAGTAGGCTGAAGGATGGAGGAAGCCCAATCACTTACTTTCCACATTTCAGCTAGCCTCCCTAGTGCCAAAGCTTGAACATACCTTACCTCAGCTTTGTAGGTGGGTACCTGGTGCTATCACTGCTAGGCAAGAAATAAAGGCTGCTGGTTTCATTTTCATCCAGTCCTCTTTGGGGGACACTGGCTATTTATAAATTTACTAGAGGCCCAATGCACAAAATTCATGAAAGGGGCTTGGCCCTCGCAGCCCCGGCTGCATCTGGATGGTCATTCTGCTGTTCAGTCTAATTAGTATATTAGTTCTTTATTATATAGGACTAGTGACCTGGTCCATGAAATTCATGCACATTAAAAGGGAATTAATTAGAGGAAATATTTTAATATTGCTATTTGCTCTTTCTCTATAATATAAGTGTCAGAGATGAAAGAAAATTAGTAAAATGTATATGAAAATCTTTCTCCTATCAGAGTCTGGGGCGTGCCACGGGCACCAGAGTCAAGTCCCCGCCCACCCACGTGTGCCTCAAAATCGCGCGAGACCCAGACTCGGCCAGCCCCACCCCCATTGGGCTAGATTCAGGCGTGACTGCCCCACCCCCATCAAGCCCTGCAGGTGGGGGGTGTGGCCTGAGGTCCCCCATCAAGCCCCTCTAAGTGGGGAGGCACTGCCTCGGGTCCCCCGGCCCAAGGTGGGGTATTTGGCCTGAGGTAACCCGGCCCAGGCCAGGGGGCATGCCTTGAAGTCCCCATTCAAGCCCCACTGGGTGGGGGGTGCACCCTGAGGTCCCCCATCAAGCCCTGCCCAGCAGGGGGTGCAGCCTCAGGTCCCCTGGCCTGGCGCTGGGGTAGAGGGTGTGGCCTGATGTCCCCCATCAAGCCCTGCTGGGTGAGGAAGCACAACCTGAGGTCCCCCAGCCTGGTGCCAGGGTGGTGGGTGCAGCCTGAGGTCCCCTGTCAAGCCCCACCAGGCAGGGGGCGCAGCCTCAGGTCCCCTGCCCCAGCCTAGCACCACGCAGCCTCAGGTCCCTGCTGATTGCTCATTAAGGCTCATTAGGGGAACTCAGCCTCTGCTGTGGGTGCAGCCATCTTGACCATTACGGTGTGATGGTCAATTTGCATATTCCCTCTTTATTAGATAAGATGGTTATAAGACTGGCTTAATTCTTGTTCACAATTGCTCTATTCTTAGCTTTCAGCCAACAACAAACTAAATACTTGAGTATTAATGAGCTTTCTGTAGGTCTGGATACTACAATGTTTTCAAGAACTTTCTTCTTCCTGCATCCCAACCAAATACCTCTAGTGGATTTGCAACTCTAGGAGGCATTTTGCCAGAAAGATAACAATGTCCTACAATTACCATCTAAATATAAGGAAGAGCCTCATTATCTTTCCAAACCCTATCACTCATCATTCAACCTAACTTTGTATTAACATTAATACAGGGCCAGGGGCCAGGGCCAGAAAAGCAAGATAAGTGAGGAACACTTTGCAAAATGCTGTGAATTTTATTTCTACAGATTTTGTTTTGACCAAAGGTGTTCCTGCATAAGAATATGGACAAGTTACAGAACAAATAAAGAACAGATATGGGACAAGGTGCAGAACACAATGATAGGGATCCAGTGTTCCAACATGACCAGGTAGGGAATAAGTGCTCATAAAAATAAAGCTAAAAACCTGGAAATGTAAACAACTTTCATGTGCTCGGGAAATTCATCAAAATACAACCTCTCACTTTTGGTGAAAAGATATAGAAATAGAAACATAATACCTGAACTAATTATTCTTTCCAGGGAAGAAATTATCTGCCTTTCAGGTTTTATCTTTCCAATAAATGATTCCAATAAATATGATGTTTATTTCATAGGGACCATCCAATTTGACAGCTGTGCTTTACGTATAGCATTTTAAAGTTAACTGTCTTTGTGTCCTGTGATTAAGCCAAGAAACAGTGATGGCAAATTAAACATCAGAAATGAGAAGAACCCTAGCTGGTTTGGCTTATTGGATAGAGCATCAACCTGCTGACTAAAGGGCCCCAGGATCCATTCCAATTAAGGGCACGTGTATCTTGGTTGCAGGCTTCCAGCTCTGGTTGGGGCATGTGGAAGGCAACCAATGGGTGTGTCTCTCTCACATCAGTGTTTCTCTCTCTCTCTCTCTCTCTCTCTCTCTCTCTCTCTCTCTCTCTCTCTCCCCCTCTCCTTTCCACTCTCTCTCTCTCTAAAAGAAAGAAAGAAAAGAAAAAAAAAGAAAAAGAAAAAGAAAAAGAAATCATTGGAAAAAATATCTGTGGGTGAGTATTAAAAAAAAAAAAGAATTGGGAAGAGATTAGTTCAGGAGAGATTTGCCAGTGTTTGCCTAATGTACATTAAGCCACATACACTGAGATGATAAATGGTGCTACCTCTGTTGTTCTAATGCCTTCCTGTCATAAATCTGGTTTGATTGGCATGAACAGTACTAGGTAAAACAGACTGAAGCTGCAATGCCAATATTTTTGTGACTATTTTGCAATCGGCATTAATCAATGAGATGGGACTATAATTGCTGCAATTTTCCATATCTCTCTCTTCCCGGCTCCAGAATCACAGATATAATAGCGCTCCTACGAGTTCCCAACAATTTGCTATTCACAAATGCTATATTAAACATACTACATAAAATTGCATCCTGACGCTCCTTTTTTTTTTTTTTTCAAATTCTTTCTGGAAACCCCTAAATCCTAGGGTATTGATCCATAAAGAATCAGTCTTCCAAATTCTTTCACTGAGCGCCCTGGCTGAATCTCTCCTTGAAAGTCATGTTGGAATTTTGGTTTCGGAGCCTCATAACATTTCATGAATTCAACTTCATTTGGGAAAATTTTCAATCACTTTGGTGACATTGACAATTTTCCATTTCATTATAATGCAACAGAATTCAAGCACCTGCTTTGCTTTTCAAAATGTAAATCTCCTGAAAAATCAGAGAAAAAGCAGGTGTGCTAGCTTAATTGACAGAATTGAATCTCCTACCCAAAAACAAGCATCCAAATCAAAACAGAGACTCCAAAGTACAGGCCAACATCAGAAAAACTGGAGGCCCAGCACGGAAGCGCATTTGGGGTGAACAGACAGATACCTCTTTATTAAATGGCTTTTAAACTTAAGTAACTGGTTGTTGGATAGAAATGAAGCTCGGATAACCCTTCTAATTTAAAAAAATGAATTTAGTAAAAATATATATACATGACTTCCAAATTGTTTCTTTTAGTTTACTCACATCTAAGATGCTTAGTGAACTGTGGTGTTGTTTACACTAGTTTTGGAATCAGATGCAGAAATTCAATCCCATGGAAGAAAATACTTCCAGAAAAACTGAATTGTGCTTCTAACTTTCTTTCTCCCTTTAAATTCACAGGAGAATCTGTTCAGAAAAGCCCCTCTGTCGTCATTCACAGGCAATCTCTTCTTACAAATGGCAGTGCTATTCAGCCTGATTGACTTCAGCACTTTCCATCTTTCCGTAACGTTCCACTCTCGGGCTGCCAAACAAAGATCCCTCTATTTCATTATTCAAAATATTAAGTGAAGCTCAAAAGCCATAATGATAGACTTTGGGGTGAAGAAATATTGCTCTGTCTGTCAAAAATGCTGCAAGTTATTTTATTACATAAAATTGTACTTTAGGCCATCTGACCGGTCAAGTCTCCCAGAACGGAAGGGTGTGGCTAAATCTAATCCCAATCACCCATTTTTATCAAATGTATGGCTCATCAACCACCCACCATTTTACCGGAATTTAAAAACTAATGGCATTAATGACTTTCATTGTGTTTCTCCAGCTGCTGCTCCGATTTGGGTAAGTTGCTAAGGAATAAACCTGGGGAAACACTGACAAGTCAGGAGGGAAGGGAAATCGACATCTGATTCACAAGCCACACCATTTATATCCAAACAATTCAAAATCAAGTGTAACTATTGGTGACAAACACATTTGTGATTCTTTGCCCCATCAGAGCAGAATATTTTTATGTTTGCTAAGTACAAGGAAGGAGCCAGAAAATTCTGAGGTGCCATCGAAACACCATAGTAGTCGGGTGCAGGTATATCTTAGATACTTAGAAAGTTTAGTCTGGAATTGGTAAATATTTAACTCCTGTGTCATACCTACCTTGCCAGTTTATTGTAAAAATCCGAAACCCCACAAATGAAACGTGTGTCATATAAGGGAGATTCGGCACAGCACGTGGCAGGTCAATGTATCGAAACCATACATGGAGAAAAATGTATATGTATCTCCTCTCAAAACAGGATTTGGACACATCAATTCAAAACGCAGGCAGTAACCTAACCCTATATATGCCAACACCTCAGGTTCCAGGATTGCATCTCCTGTGCCCCATCTATGGAGACACAGTGCCTGGGAGCTCTGGGTATTCCTTTGCCTAACCTGAACCTGCCTTTCAAAAGCTAGAAAAATGCTCCCAAAATTTGTGCATGGGGGTGTGTGCAATCCTTTTCTTTTTTGTTAGGATTCTAATCTGAGTCCTAATTTATGTTTGAGAGCTATCATTTAGAGAGAATTCCTATATTAGGCAATCATATGAACATCCCTTTACCCTCCCCACCCCCCCCCAAAAAAAATCCACCTGGACACATCCAGAACAAGATGGACAGGTTGCTGCCTAACTCTGTTTTGGAAGGAGCACGGCTGCTTTTGATCAGCACAAGAAAGAGGCGTGTCAACATTCAGAAACGTCCTGGGAATTCCACCCAGAATTCACTTCACTATATCAAGTGCTATGACAATTCAATCCATGGATTAAAGTCTGCCAGGCTGCGCTCGAGAATCATTTTTAGCTCATTCTGTAGATCATTGTGTTTCCCAATCTGGCACCGTGAACCATAAATAATCCTATCATTTATTAATTACATTTCCTAACCTAGTCAAGAAGAATCCTGCAGTGTGGAGCAGCGGATCATGAATAAATGGTTCATTGAAAAGCAACTCTTATTGCCAAGTAGTTGTAAATTAGGGTGTGATAATTACCCACTTTAACCTTTTTAAACAGGTTCCTCTAAAAAGCTCCAAGATGGATGTTTTATTATAACAACTTTGACCTCCAACACACAACAACACAATTAGTTTTGCACCCTGACAAAGGGATGCTTTGATTAAAAATCTGCCATACTACATTATTATAAGGTATTGAATGTGGGTGGATACATGCGTATGCATTATACATACACAATATTCACATATTACGTCCTCGTCTACTTGAAGTATAGATCCAGCTAACTAGAACATAATGAGTAAGTATGGACTGTAATTACATAAAAATGCACCAGTTCTGTCATCATAAACCATTGCGAGTGATGTCCTGTGGAGTGCGCTGTCCCCAATGTCCTAACCCAGCTGTGGGCAAACTACGGCCTGCGGGCAGGATCCGGCCCGTTTGAAATGAATAAAAAAAAAAAAAAAAAAAAAAAAGACCGTAGCCTTTTATGTAATGATGTTTACTTTGAATTTATATTAGTTCACACAAACACTCCATCCATGCTTTTGTTCCGGCCCTCCGGTCCAGTTTAAGAACCCACTGTGGCCCTCGAGTCAAAAAGTTTGCCCACCCCTGTGACCTAAACATTAAACATCTTAACTAACATCACAGAAACGCAGTACTCAATCCACACACCACAGCCAGGGCCCAGCACAACCTCCCAACAGAGCTCGAAGCCCCGCCTCTCAGGAGAAGCACAACTGCTAACGCTATCATAAGCCCTGTGGTGCTCAGACTAGAGGTGGCAGCAGTAGCACCCAGACCCCTAGTTAAATTCAGATTCCTGTGCCTGCCCTCAGGACTGATTCAGTCCATTAGGGGCCCTGCCTGAAACTCTGCATTTCTAATAAGCTCCCTGTGGGGTCCATGGGGCTTGCTGGTCTAGGGACACACGCTGAGAATCACTGTCTTCACCCATGGCCTACAAAAGTGGAAGCAACTGCTGAGACAACCTGATACATATCTCATGGGGAGGATGAGCTCTCTTCATTCCTCTTATTTTATCCCCCTCATTTTGCGACAACTTCCCTCTCTTTTCCAAGACTCTGGTCTATAAGTGTCAGTGTCACTTACAAATTGTGGGGAAGAAAGCTAGTGGCTGTACCCCTCAGTCAGTTCTACACACCCATTCCCACACACATACCCCATCAGAACTTTTATTTAAGCTTCAGGTTTGTTTCTGAAATGATGAAGTTGAAAGCAGCACATTTTAAAACTCCATGTAATAGGTGCTTGCCTGAGAGGAATTTAAATTCTACAGGGATTGGGGTGGAGGGAGGGAACAGGAAACAGAAAAACGAACATTACGTGGCCAGTGCCAGACGCTGCCCTGTCTTCAATGACCTGAAAATCATTACCCGAAGGTTAGAAGGAGCGCTGTCTTATTCATCAAATGTCATTGTAGCGAGAGGGACATACTGCCGCTGCAATCTCAACTCCCTTCTACAGAGAGTAGAGTTTGTCCAGGAGAAGTCTTATGTCCCATAGGCCACCTTGACTCTTTAATATAAAGGCCTGACCTGGAGACTATTTGGAGGTGGGTTGAGGAGGAATGCATTGCTGTGAATAAGAGTGCGAGGAACTTGGAGGTCACCAATGGCCCCCGGAGGAGAGAGGGGAGGGGACAAAGAATCAGGACCAGATGAGAAGGCCCTGACTGGGCCCAGAGGTCTGTCCTGAGCCATGTCTAATATTCATTGAAAGTCACCTTGTTTCAGTGCAGCCCCTGTCCATCCCCTAGCCACTCCACTGGTCTTCTCTTCCCAAGAAGGAATTGGGCTTTTGTTTGCTTGCTTTTAGGAAGGCAAAGAAGGGCTTGAGTTTCACATCTACATCAATATGGAATACAGCAAAGGCTGAATCATGAAAGAATCTAAAAACTGAACCAATTTAGCAGAAGCATGAGTTAAATATCAGGGCGATCATGAGAAAACACCCAGAGAGAGCTTGGCTTCCCCAGGGCACACAACATCGGTGAGATGGGAGGTTAAGAAAAATCTTACATAGATTTCTGGAGGGTTCAAAGTGGTATTATCATACTGGAAACAAAAGTGCCTCCCACATCCCCCCACCAACAAGCTGGTGTTGGGGAAAACAGAGGCTGATCTATGAATGTCAGCACCGGTGTCAAGGCACTTGGAAACACTAGCAAGTTCAAAAACATGCAAGATGTTGGCTCACATATTGCCATCAGAGGTATAAATTCAGACCATTTGGGGGGAATGCAATTTGGCAACATACCAAGCCTTAAATGTATTCATATCTCTTGCCACAGTAATTCCACCTGTGAAGATCAATTCTTAAAAACATAATCCTTAATTTGAAGATGTTCGCTGTGAGATAATCCTAATACCACAAAACCTAATGCCCAATAATAGAGCCCGAGATAAGTAAATTAGACTGCAGCTATATGCCATTGCAAACTCTTGACAAAGAATTTTAATGACATGGGAAAATCCTTGTGCCAAAACACTGATAGAAGAAAACAGGATACTAAATTGTATTACATTAGGATCTCAGCACTGTAAAATAATAATCACAGGAGAAATATACCATTATTCCAGTTGAATGCTACAGCTGCATTAACCATCGCTGCAGCTGAATTACTCCTGCCAACCCATACTTTGCCATATTTCCCACGTTTTTATAATAACCATAAATTATGTTAAATATAAGAAAATAAGTTTTATTTTTAAAAGATTATATAAATTTATAAATGAAAAATCCAGAATGAGCTGTCATATATGTTTTTACCCTTAATCTGTTGAAGTCAATAAAAAGCATAATACAGTCAAAGGTAAATTTATTAACAGGGCCATTGACAAATCAAATTGGGTACAGGTGCCACAGTGAGCCCACAATCCAGAACTATAATCTAACACTAATTTAAAAGCAAATAAAGTGCAAATCTGAATAGCTGCAATAATGTCATTTGATTTCTCCCAATACACTATAACCTGATTCCGATGGCATCATGAAATGCACCAACTTGTCTGTCCAACTGTTTCTATATGTATATGATTATGTCCAGCAATGTGCATATGTTTATGAATATGTACATGATATGGATAGTCTGATAGGTATGGGTATTTTTGTGAACATTTATATGTATTTCAGTATATATGTGTACTAATTTATATGTGTATGTAAATCTTTATGAATGTGTATGTGTTTCTATGTATATGGACATAAACATGAACAGATATATAAACATGAATGTTATGTTTGTGTATGATCATGAAGATACATGTATATTAATGTGTTTCTGTGAATAGGTATACAAGCATGCATATGTGTATGAATGTTTATATGCATGTACATATGTTTATTTGCATGTGTGTTTATGTATATGAATGTACATATAAATATGTTTACGTTAATATATAAGCATGATAAATTTTTCCCTCAGCTTCCACCTACCTAATTTCCCTTTAAAGTGGGGACTTTGATTGAATGATGACATTTACTACTGAATAAAAGGATATAAGATAATAAAAAATTTAAAAACCTTAAGACCAGAATTCTCAACCTTTTTGTTTATTTGTTTGTTTTTGTTAATCCTCACCCAAGGATATTTTTTCCATTGAGTTTTAGAGAGAGTGGAAAAGAGGGAGGAGGGAGAGAGAAAAGAAAAACACATTGATGTGAAAGAGACACGTGGGTCGGTTGCCTCCTGTACAGGTCCCAACTGGGGCCAGGATCGTACCTGTAATCCAGGTACATGCCCTTGACTGGGAATCAAGTCCACAACCCTTTGGTGTGCATGCCAATGCTCTTATCACTGAGTCATGCTGCCAGGGCTGTTTTTCAACTTTTAAATAATTTTTATACCTAACTGCTTAGAAAATAAGTTCCTAGTGACTTTGAAAGGTATACTGCTAGTATTTTGAAATGATGGCCAAGTTAACAACCATGGGAAGAATTATGTGTTTCCATGTCAATCAGTGGAGCAGTTAAAGGAATAGCATTCTGATGTATAATTCCACTGGAACATTGACTCAACTTTTTTAATATCATTACTCAGTTGAAGCACATAAACCCCCAGTCTAAAGGAACATTTGAGAAAGTTTAAAACAACAAAATAGAAGAATTTACAAAGGAGTAAATCTCTTTTTAGCCTAAACAGCAGTAGACATTACAGAAAACACTATTATATCATCAGTAGCTTTCTTCTTTACCCATCGGGGGGTCTGTAATTATGTCATAATTCATATTTAATTGTTTCATCTGAAGACTATTATCTCATTTCTTCGTGATTGTCTTATTCTAGCTGTTTATATTTTTCCCTATTCACAACGTCATAATTTCCAGACTAAAATATTGAGCTTGGAGAATATTAGTTCTGTTATATTTGATATATGTATATGATTTAATTTTTATTTTAACTTTTTAAGAAAATCAAACTGTAATCCAAAGATGTCTTGTGCCTTAAATATAGGACTCTCCATTTTGAATGCTTTGAAATATCACATTGCAATGGGCATTCATAGCTACAGTTCCCTTTACAGCAAATATTAAACATGTTTTTGCAGATTATGGTGTTAATTACCATTATAAGTATTTTCAAATAAAAGAATAGAAAATGCTTACCTTAAAGATCTTCAGTTTCTTAAATGTACAAAAGAACTGAACCCCAACATTACTACTGAGAAGTAAAAGCTACATTGGAATAGCCTTGTTTTTGGAAAGGAGTCATTTTAAAACTGTAATGTGAACATTTTTATAAAACGGTTTTGTGAAATTTGGAAAGACTATTTGCCAAAGTTATGCCTTTATTTAGACCTAAAATTGGAGGAAATTAAGTTGGGACAGAGGAAAGAAAGAATATCTGCCTGCTGGGGACGGAAATTTGTTCACAGGGGGGCATTTCTTTCGGAGCCCATCACTCATGACTCCCTATTTTTTCAACATCTCAGAGCTTCATTATGCCCTTGGACACATATATTCAAGCCCAATCCCTACAGAAGTCTTCTCCCCACATAGGAAGTCCTAGGAGGCCCAGAGTAGTTAAGGAACCTCCTAGGGCTCCCTCGGCTTCTGAGCGGCATGCCTACCTCCTCCTTAGTCCTCTGGGAATGCCGAACCAGCCTTCATCTCCTTCAGTTCCCACTGTTTACTGCACTGTGGGCACAGTGCACCTTTTGAGGCTGACCTTGTCCTTTCTGGCACTGGCAACAAGGCACATTATGTCCCTAACGCAGATGTACAAGAATCGTGAGATCCTGTCCCCCATTGTTGGCCAACTCAGTGCCTGGAACACAGGAGGGCTCTACCACTCTGAGTCATGAGAAGGGACAAAGGGAAGGTCAAGGCCTACATTTGGACCTGTTCTAGAGGGGATCCATCTAAGGATACAGATAAGGCAAGCATTTTTTTCTGGAAACAGATTGGGAAAAGGACCATTTTTTTTTTACCTTTCCAGTTTATTACATTTTGTAAGATGCTTACAGACCACACCTATCTGATGGGCAATGTCAAAGACAATTCAAAAGCAGTTGTCATAGCATGAAACCTCTCCCTTATAAAAAAAAATTAAAATTAAAACCTAATTCTCCTACCATGTACTTAATTAAGCATTAAGTAGGACTTCAAAATAAATTAACTCTTGTATGGTGGCTTCACAGCCATAATTTTGACCAAGCCATAGGCACATGTTCCTAAAAAATAGGTAATGTTTAGGTTCAATTAACATGCTGTACACTTAGTATATAGTAATAAGACTACTAGGGTACTTTCTTGTCTGAATACAAAATAGCTGCCACTTGATTGCTCTTTGAGCAGTTCACAAGCTCTCTTTCATGTATTATTCACTTGTTATTACAACCTTCACTTTCCAAATAAAGAAATGGAGGCCCAGAGTGGTTAAGGAAACTCCTAGGGGTCCCTCAGCTTTTGAGTGGCAAAGCTGGCATTCAGAGCCACGCTTTTAGGTTGTAGGTCAAACACACTCCACAGCTGTCCCAAAAAATCTATATATCAGTGCAGGAAACACAGTTTCATGTGATCCACTGTTGACCATCTGTTTCCAGCCTCTCAGTGTTTCCCCAAGACCTGTTGCTGACACTGTCTTGGGCAGAGCTACCTCACATGATTTCCATTTAGTAGAAAACCAGATAAAGGGTTTCAGCCTTAGAGCTCAAGTCTGGGGGAAGAAACATATGACCATAGACAGAGCATGAGTAGATGGGCAGCAGTGGCCATCAGGCCCAGGTAGGCAATCTGTATGCCAACCAAGCTCAGCAAGGTCACATGTAGAAAACGTGCACATAGGCAAAGGCACACAAGCATATTTATTAATAAAACTAGAGGCCCGATGCACAAAATTCGTGCAAGAGTAGGCCTTCCTCCCCCTAGCTGCCTGCACCAGCTTCCCTCTGGCATCCGGGAACCAGGCTTCCCTCCAGCACCTGGGATCTGGGCTTCCCTCAAAGCCCTGGCTTCATCCAGAAGGTCGTCCAAAAGGATGTCTGGTCTAATTAGCATATTCCACTTTTATTATTATAGACTAGAGGCCTGGTGCACAAAAATTTGTGCACTCGGGGGGGGGGGGGTCCCTCAGCCCAGCCTGTGCCCTCTCCGCAGTCTGGGACCCCTCAGGAGATAACAACCTGCTGGCTTAGACCCGCTCCCGGGTGGCAGAGGGCAGGCCCAATCCCTAGGTTCAGCCCCTGGTCAGGCTCAGAGCAGGGCCAATTGGGGAGTTGGGGCGCCGCCCCCTGTCATGCACAGAGCAGGGCGGATCGGGAGGTTGCGATGCCACCCTCAGTCACGCTCAGGGTAGGGCCGATTGGGGGGTTGGGGCACCGCCCCCTGTCACACTCAAGGCAGGGTCGATGGGGAGGTTGCGGCGCCACCCCGTGTCATGCACAGAGCAGGGCCCATCAGGGGGGTTGGGGCGCTGCCCCCTGTCAAGCACAGAGCAGGGCCCATCAGGGGGGCTGGGGCTCCGTACCCTGTCACGCACAGAGCAGGGCCCATCAGGGGGTTGGGGAGCTCCCCCCTGTCACGCACAGAGCAGGGAAGATCAGGGGCTTGGGGCGCTGCCCTCTATCACCCACAGAGCAGGGCCAATCAGGGGGTTGGGGCGCCGCCACTCTCACACTCAGGGTAGGGCCGATGGGGAGGTTATGGCTCTACCCCGTCACACACAGAGCAGGGCCCATGGGGGGGGGGGTGCTGGTTGGGGCGCCACATCCTGTCACACACAGAGCAGGGCTGATCAGGGGTTTGGGGCACCACACCCTGTAACACAGAGAGCCGCAGAGCGATCAGGGGGTTGGGGAGCTCCCCCCTATCAGGCACAGAGCAGGGCTGATCAGGGGGTTGGGGCGCCTTCCCCTGTCACGAACAGAGCAGGGCGGATAGGGAGGTTGTGGCCCCGCCCCCTGTCACACACAGAGCCACAGGGCGATCAGGGGGTTTGGGCGCTGCCCCCTGTCACGCTGATCCCGGTGCTGGGAGGCATATTACCCTTTTACTATATAGGGTAGAGGCCTGGTGCACGGGTGGGTGCCGGCTGGTTTGCCCTGAAGGGTGTCCTGGATCAGGGTGGGGGTCCCCACTGGGATGCCTGGCCAGCCTGGGTGAGGGGATGATGGCTGTTTGCAGCTGGTCACACACCCTTCAGGGTGGGGGTCCCCACTGGGGTGCCTGGCCAGTCTGGGTGAGGGGCTGAGGGCTGTTTTCAGGCTGGGGGTGACTGAAGCTCCCAACTGCTCCTTTTTTTCTTTTTTTTTCTTTTTATTCTGGGCCAGCTTTAGCTTTGAGGCTTGGCTCCAGCTCTTAGGCCTCCGCTTCTGAAAGCAGGTTTCTGGCCTTTGTTTACAATGTTGCGATCCTGCTGGATGAAGCCCGGCGGACTAAAGGAGGTTTCTGGGGTTTTGTTTAGCCTCTATATTTGTTACATAGTTGCTTAGAGTTGCAGCTCAGAGGCCTGCAGCGGCAGGCGGGGAACGTTGGAGTCCTCCGCCACTGAAGCAAGCAAGCCTCATGTTAGTTTCAAGCTGCCTGGCTGCCGGCCGCCATCTTGGCTGGCAGTTAATTTGCATATATCGCTGATTAGCCAATGGGGAGGGTAGCAGTTGTACGCCAATTACCATGTTTCTCTTTTATTAGATAGGATGTCCTCAGGGCACACAGGTCTAATCTGAGTCAATGTCAACCTCATCCAGCCTGTGTGTCCTTTCCACAGAAATAAGAAGGAATAAAATACAAGGCCAGATGCTTCATTCCCAATAGGCTGAATGGGTCGAAACCCAAACAGAGACTCATAGGACAAGGTGTGAGTGTCCTGGTCCCTCTGTCCAGGGGCTAGGGTCATGCTGCTGCCCAGACAAGTGTCTCTTAACATTAACATAAAATATGGATCCCCTCCGTTTCCATCTGACAGTGGCAAATTTGTAAATTGATGACTCTATAACTTGACTCCTAGAAAAATTTAATAGGATCACATCCAGGAGCACATCAGAAATATTTGAAGACCACAGATTTACCACTGATGAGATGGGCTTATATTTAGAGTATTTTGGGGACACCTAAAGTTTAGAGATTCTGCTTGTAAATGCATTGATCTTCTTCTCATCATTGAGAGCTAATAGAGACTGGGTTTTGTCAACAATAATTTTAGGAGGTATTGGAAATCCAGAGTGAGAGTAAATAGGAAAAGAAATGAACTGAAGAGCAAAAGTGTGAGAGAAGAAGCAGGAAAGCACAACGGAACGGGAGTGGAAAACAGGGAGTACAAGATCCTGGTGATGTTGAGGGAAGTGCACCAGGCCTTCCCTGGAGAATGCACACCCCAGTGACAGGGAGAATAATGGGTCTCCTGGGCATGGAGCCACATGCACCCTTTAGGGCCATGCCACGTGTTACTCCAGGAACAAGGGCAACTAGGAGCACTTCCAGTGGTCACGACCTCTTCCTAGTGGTTGATAATGTCTTGTGCAACTCTCCTAAAATTAAAGACCAACAGGAAACTTTTCTCATAACACAGCCCAATGGGGTAGGTTCTGTCATCCCCATTTTACAGAAGAGAAAACCAAGGTCCAGCTAGGTAACTTAAAGTAATCTGTACCACATTAGGATTGGCTTAATTTGCTGCAGACTCTTCAGGAGGAATAGCAAAGAAAAGAGACACCAAAACCTAACAGACACTATGCATGAGGGGCGTACTCTTTCTCTCTGTCTATTATTTGACTCCTAGAAGACTCTCTCTCCCTCTTTGTATGTCTTCTCAGTTTTGTTGTTATGATCACCTTCACATGTTATAAAAAGGTAGATTTTAAGTTCACCGAGACTAATCTTCCTTGATTGATTATGAGAAACATGATCCCCTGAGGCCTGATTTCAAATAGGAAAGATACCTTTAAGGACACCCTGTTACTCTGTGGGTTTGTTCTCTTGCTACCATGTTGTATGTGGCAGCTCAGCCATTCAGCGGCCCCAACTTCATCCCAACGGGTATGTATTCCTCTCTCCCATCAGGCAACTGCCCATAGCTCAGCCTCGCATCACGGGGCACCCCAACACAGGAACTGGCTGATACAACCATAGGTAGGAAAACCCCTCTGTTTGTTGAGGTCCATGACATCTGGTAATTGTGATAAAAACTAATCATAAAGCAACTCTTCATGGTTGGGGGTCTTGTGTTAATCTTAAAAGTAGTGGGTTTAAAACCTCATTTCTTCTGAGATGGGTCAGAGCAAGAGCAGTGGCAGTGGCCATGGGCCAGGCCTGTCCACCTCCTTGAAATCACTAATTAATTTCTGAGCAGCGGTACCTCTGGACAGTCTCTGTGGAACCAAGCTTCCATTCCCAGACTCAATGCAAACCACCCTGAGAACAGGACATCTGGAAGAGGCACCGGACTGTGCTGGCCAGGCAAGGCTGACTCTGGGCCAAGCGGCCGGGCAGGGGGGCCAGCCCGGGAGGTACATTCCCCTCTGGGTCTGGGAACATCAGCGCAATGAAATATCTGCGATATCACCGCAAATGTAATGAGCACAGGAAATTGACGGCAGCTCCAACTAAATTACAGCTTAAAAGACAAGGAAGGTCCCCAGAGATGGCCACAAAAGGCAACTCGCTGACCAGGCCCAGGTGAAATTGAATTGGAAATGGTCCCTGCCTCATTAGCATAACAAAAGTTCCAGTGTTTAAAGGAAAAAGTCATTCTGTGTAAATGAAAGAGGGAACAAAAAAAAATAAAGAAGCCCATCTTCCTACAAACACAGTTATCTTTTAAAATGTCCAGTCCAAGATAGATCTAAACTGTGATGGAAACAACACCCAGTAGAAATGAATTCTTAAATAGCGCCCTCAATCCACATTTATTTCTCTTTTATTTGAACGGGGACTGACCAACTATTTAAAACTCCATAATAACTGCACACACACATATATTTTTTCTTCCCACTTTACAAAAGGCCGGCAGCAAGCTTAGCTGGGCATAGTTTACTAACCAAAATTCTAAAGCACAGTACTTTAGATCAAGACATATTGGAAATATTTGGGGATTTACTTCATACCCGGAATTTAAAGATTAGCCCCAGTTATATAAAAAAAAGCTGATTATTTTATTATATTATTATTTAAATTTATTTTAAATTACTAGAATGAGCAGCCATGCAAAAACTAAACCAAAATAGGGATTAGAACAGCCGTGGGCAAACTACGGCCCGTTTGAAATGAATAAAACTAAAAAAAAAAAGACCGTACCCTTTTATGTAATGATGTTTACTTTGAATTTATATTAGTTCACACAAACACTCCATCCATGCTTTTGTTCCGGCCCTCCGGTCCAGTTTAAGAACCCATTGTGGCCCTCGAGTCAAAAAGTTTGCCCACCCCTGGATTAAAATTAGATCTTTGCAAGGAAAGCAAAATATTCCATCCTTTAATTTATCCCAAAATATATTTAAAGGTTCATTATAATGATGCTAGAACTATAACCACTGTGTACAGAACCCATTCTAGGTGCCAGGCACTCTAATAGGCAAGTCTAACAACCAATTTTCAAAGCTGCATTATTGTGCCCATTCCACAGATAAGGAAACTGAGTTCACAGAGATTAACTTGTTTAACAGATCAATGGAATCAAACTCTTGTCAAAAAGAGTGCCTAATTCAACAAGAAATACTTTGATGCCTTACAGAGAGATAAATTCAATGAGAATTTCTCCCCACCCTCTGCTCACACAGCTTCAGGCTCACAAAAGCCAGATTTCCCAGCATCCTGCCAACACATCTCACCCACCAGCATTCAAGTTGCTCAGACCCAGCCCCCAGACACCAAGCCCAGCTTGGTCATATGTCCCTCTATCTCCCAGGTCTTCTCTAACATTATCTTTCCAAAATCCTTTTATAGTTTTGGTGGAGGGAATTTATAGCACATGGTTGACAGCATGCCCCCTGGCCCCAAACTGATGGCAGGAAAACCCAGCATACAGCTGAGACCTTTAGAGAAGAGTATTCAACACCCACGTGATCTAGACAACGCAATGAGGGTTTCCTCCTGAGAGAGGATTGAACTCCACGATGAACGCAACAGGCTTAGCCCGGTGCCGGGTATGATGTAAGGCTGAGGGGAAGCTCCCCCTCTGTGTGACTGTAGGGTTGAAACCTTACTTCTCTGGGCTTTGCTCATTCCCACCAGGCCCAGAGCTGGGTGATGCATGGAAACACACACTTGCCTTTGTTGGGGCTGGAATACCAGCAGCACCACCGCAAAAGTCAATCCCTCTTCAGCCAAGAGGTCCTTCTCTGACTTCAGTAGATGTCACAATTTACCACCCAAAGTCCCCGCCCTGGCATGCCAACATATAGGGAGTTTCTGGTCTACCACACACACCTGCATGTACTCCTAGCCAAGGGATGTAGCTCATTCCACAAGTGACTATGGGGCCAGTTTATAGATGTAGCTTATTCCACAAATGACCATGGGGCCAGTTTATATTTCTGTTCTTTCTGTGGACTCATGAAAGTCCAAGAATGTGAAACCAGCCAAGTGATCACAGCATAGCTCTGGCTCAGGGCCCAATGCCTCCAGACCACCTCCCTCAGTGTGCCAGTATCTGCTCTGCCCATTGGCAACATGCCGGTCTCCGCCATCTGCCTTGCCCAAAACTATAACTGCCTACACCAGTGTTATGAGTTGAGTAGTGTCCTCAGTAATTCATATCTTGAAGCCTTAACCCCTAGTATGTCAGAATGTGACCTTGGGAATAGGGTCATTGCAGTTGTAACCAGTCAAGATGAGGTCGTGCGGGTGTAGGTCCTAATTCAATGACTGGTGTTCTTATTAGAGGGCAGTTTGGCTACAGAGAAGCGACCACAGGGGTACACCGTGGGAAGACAGGAGTTGTGCTGCCACAAGCCAAGGAACCACCAGAAGCCTGGGCGAGGACTGGGCAGATCCTCCCCTCGCACCTGCAGCGGGAGCCGGCCCTGCCCACACCTTGATCTGGGGCATCTGCCTCCAGGGCCGTGAGAGAATAAGTTCTGTTGTTTAAACTGCCTGGTCTGTGGTACTCTGTCCCAGAGGCTCCAGGACATGAATACAACCAAGACCTTTAAACATATCTGCAATATGCCATCCACTTAACATATATCCTAAGGGATCACGTGTAGCTTAGTACTTCTGGTTATTTTATGCATATTTGTGTGTGCTTTCTGAGGCTAGATGAAAACACAGCCTGAAATGACTGTCGCATCTTCCAGGGAATTGGCCCAGAGGTGGACAAGTCAAAGCTGCTGATAAGCATTTGCAAATTTTCCATCAGGACACTTCTCCCAAAGAATTCATCATAAACTTCTTTCAAAAAGCAAACTCCCGGGAACATTTAAAATATGATTTGATTTATAAGCAGCTGTGACTTTGCTCCTTTCCATAAAGCCGGCGTCAGTGGCCTCCGTCCCTGGACTGAGACTCCGAGGGGCGCCGCTCGCATCCTACGGGGCGGGCAGGAGTGAGGGGACGCAGAGCTGCTGGCTGCTGCGCCTTCATCCTCTGTTACTGCGGCGGGAACACTGTGGCGTCTCGCCGCCGCAATTAATCCCGTATTTTCGTAGCTGGAGTCACAATACTCATTTCGGGATAGAGTTGGAGTGAGGAGAGCCTATCTCTATCTGTAAGTGAATGATATCATTATTTTGGGAAATGAAAGTTTCAGCTCCGTGAAACATACAATCCCATGGAGATCTCAGCGGAGGAACTTGTGCGTGCAGGTGTTCGACATGATAAGGTGCGTCGCCATTTATCTGTGTACTTGCAGGCAAATATTAACATAGGCATGAATTAAGCTTTTAATCCCTTTTATTATAAATTGAATATCTTTATTTTAACAAACATCAACAATGCACATCATTGTGGCCCACACTATTCATTGCTATTCCCCACAGCGTACCGTTACATGATACGCCGGAAAACACGTGTTCCTAGGGCGGCAGGCATCTGCTGAGCACTCCACAGTATATTTCACTCTCTTCTACCCTCCACACAAAGACACACGCTCACAAAGGCACTTTCTATGGACGGAGAGGGGACCGTGGTTCCGTTTTGTGTCCAGGAAGTCTAGGAATGTTTCACGTAGGAGACATTGGTCAGGAACCAAGTTCTTGTTTTTCAGAAATTCTGAATGGGATTGGATTGAGGTGCTGAGATCAGAACAGCAAACGTAAGGGGCTTGGTACGGG
This sequence comes from Myotis myotis, assembly GCF_014108235.1. Lineage (NCBI taxonomy): Eukaryota > Metazoa > Chordata > Mammalia > Chiroptera > Vespertilionidae > Myotis > Myotis myotis. The sequence continues at coordinate 27,989,888 of NW_023416335.1, forward strand.
ACACTGGCTTGGGGCCAGGGGTGGGTCCAGTCTCCACCTGCTCCAGCCTTCTGTCCCCCATGCAAGTGACATGGCTGTGTCAGTCTAGCTCAAAGACGGGAGAAGAGAGAGAGGACACGACCTCTGATGGCTTTACTCACTGAGTTACTCTAGCAAGTATTTCGGGAGCATCTATTGTGCGCAGGGCCGGTGTCAGGAACGGCAATATTCAAAGATGAACATCAGAACCTCTGACTTCAAGGGGTGGACAATAGAGCAAAGGGAGCTAGTATGAACCCAAATAGTAAGTCATAGTCAGAAGATGATTATTTAATGAAGGTATGGAAAATGCGGAAAGAGGAACTAACTCTGATCTCAGGGACTGAATCAGGTTATGAGCATAGAAAAGGTGTCAAGAATTGAACAAACATGCAAACTCGCAGACGTGGACGGAGGCACATTGAACCACAAAGTGGGTCACAGCATATTTGTCGCAGGCATGACTGTGTAGGTCATGACCTGCCCCAACCCATCTGTGGTAAGTGAAGAAACAAAGACCCACTGTAATTAAGCGACCCTGCGGAGGGCACAGGGGCATCTGTGCTGATTCCCCTATACCCACAGACCAATTTCTCCTAGTACCCCACACTGACTTTCCTGGCCTGATCTTTACATTTGATGTGTTTAGCCTTATGTTTCAGAAAATGTACTTCTACTGTTATGCACACACACACACACACACACACACACACACACACAGTCTGAGATCATATAGTAAGTGAAGTCATCAGGAATAGCACATGGTAGGGAAAGAGGACATGTCACATTACAGCTGCCCATTGTTCCCCGTGGCCCCAACGGCAAAGGTGACATGGAGCTCAGAAGTGACTCCTCCTACATGGAGCAGCACGGCACCTGTTGGGGAAAGCACTGACCGCTTCCAGATGTGTCTGCCCCCCAAGCCCGCAGTGCTTTGGGATTCTGCTGCTTTGAAGGGTGGGGACCGCTGCAGAGGAACATGAGCTCTTGAGACTGCACTGTCCTTGTGGCCAAGGTGTGGGGTAGGTTGTCAAGGATGTGCTCTGCTTTGCGATTTTTAAAGGGCCTTGAAATAAAAGCGCAAGATGCCTTCATGTTCCATACAGTGAAGGATGGAGATGACAATGCACAGACAGCACACCCTTATTCCAGCTATGACCCTGACACACACAGATTGGGACTCATTGTCAATAACTTGGAGGAAACTGGAAAAAGGGCAGAGCAGGGGGACCTGTGAGGAGCATGAGCACCAGTGGCCTCCCAACAGGCTCCTCATCTCTGCCCAAACCCCTATTAAAATTATTGTTTCATTCCCTGCATTTACAGAAATGTTATTTCTTCAGTTACTATTATTAATCAGAAAGCTACATGCCAGGTGAAATTGAGAGAATGTTTCTCCAACAATATTATCTAGAGATCTAATTTAATCTATCAAAAGACAAATGCTGAAAATACATCCTGATGGCATAAACAGCCGCTGAAGAGGGAGCCAGGAGATGCCTTGAAATGTATGACTTATTTTAAAAGCTGTATATCCAGTTTTAAAAATTCAGAGTAATCTTCATTATCCCCAAAAAGCCTTCTGATTGTTTTATTCCTTCAAATGCTACCTATTTAGATAATTTTTCTAGCTGTATATACGGCACTACATTATTAGCTCCAAAAAGTGTTTGCATGACGCCTTGAATGGAATCCTCAAGGCTCTGCAATTTGCCGAGAGGCTAACATTGTCACAACAATGTGTTTCTCCTACAACACATCAGAGCTCCAGGCACTGCACTTGGGAAAACAAATCCCACATAGGAAAGCACAACTATAGGCTCTAGGAAAGACAGACACAGCTTCCTCTCCCTGTGTCAGGCTGCATGGGCAAGAGGTGGCCTTGGTCCATCATGCAATTTGAGGTGGTGGCATGGAGTGGACGGGGGTGGTATCAGAGGCTGAGGCTTCTGTAACTGTCTCCCCTTTGAGCCACAGATAATGACAAATGGTTCTCCGAGAAAGACACCTGGAAGAAGCCTGCAGAGTGTGGCCAATCAGTTCATGTTACTCAGTGATGATGAGTATTAAACAGGACTACAGGCGGAAATGAATGTCCACCTTGCTAAGTGTTGTGATTTTATTTTCACTTCATAAGCTTAGATTTGGGAAGCTCAGTTCTCAAAAGGCCTTTATCTGAAGAACTTTGACTGAATTAGGAGATGAGAGAGCAGTAGGGTCTTGAAAATGACTCCTCCCTGGAGCCACCCAGCTTCATGCCTCGCCAACTTCTCTTTGCACCTGTCTCCTACCCTGTATTGTGGGTGTATTATGCAAACAGAATTCAGCATTAAGTGTATGTCTTACACTCAAGTGATAGGGCTTATCTTAAAAGTGGCACATATACAGAGCAAAATGTTTAAATTACATGACTTAGGTACAATTTTGAAGATTAATTTTTATTAATTAATTATTAAGAAACAAGCATATGCTCTTGCCTTGATTTTGTCCCTTGGATTCATGACAAAAACAATCACTATGGATTAGTCCAAAAATTTTGGCATCAAGACTCCTTCTTGAATTCCTGCCTTAATTTGCTAACTGCGTGAAATGCAAATGCTATTGTATTTATTTATTTATGTTGGCTGTGGTACTTCATATAAAAAAAATTGTTTCCTTTTTCTATTGTCTCTCATGCTGTGCTACTAAAGTAATTTCTCAAAAATGACAGGTCAATTTCTCAAAATTTTTTGTTTTACCTACTTCTATCAGGCAAAATGGAAAGGGAACCCAAAGAGTTCTGGAGTGGTTTGATGCCGCTGGTCCACATAACTCCTCAGTATTTCTATGATCCCAAGCTTCCCCTCTTCAGTGTTCAAAACACCCTATCTGCATATGATTACTGAAAAGTCATCACAATTGTTCTCTTTGTGATTAATAATTCACCTCTCCTACAAATCTTACCACCACCACAAAAATCTCAACTTGCACCGAAAACTATGTATACTGAGATCTGGGTCTCTTTCAAAATGAACCGTTCTCTCATGTCCAGAATGCCTCTAGGAAAGATGGTAGTATAGAATCTTCTGTCCTTCATAAAACTCATCAAAAACATTTTTTAAAAAGTATAAGTAGTGAAAACTTGTCATGTTAGAGTGACATAGCACAATTTGGTCAAAGTGAATGACAACTCAGACCCCCAATTCACCTCTACAAGAGAGCCACTTGCAGCAGCATGAGGTGGAGAAATCTTGGACAACCTCCTCTCTAGGCCCACTGTGGGGAGAACAGAAGAAGGTTCTGTGAGCCCTCCCAGGCCTCCTTCCTTCCCCAGGAAAACAAGGCCCAGGCAGCAGGCTGGGGAACCAGTGCCTGTGATCTGGGAGGAGCCAGATGCTCCCTGCACCAAATATAAAAGTATACTGGTTTTGACAATGCTAAATCATACCAAGTAGGTCTGCAGGCAGAATCAGGTACTTTACAGAAGAACAAAAATCAGCCAGTTCAGACTAAAAAGAATGACTGAACAAATGTATGTATATTTGCTGCTTCCCCCGATGTTATTAAATTGACAACAAAAATCCAAATAAACAACAACAAAGTGTTCACACAGACAAGAGAATAGTTGATGGGGGTCTGCAAAGTAACAGAAAACCACAACTCAAATTCATAAAAATATTAAGGAAATATATTATCTCACTGTATCTCTCAGGCTGTTCTAGAGCTGTGCTGACCAATATAGGAGCCATTAGCCACATGTGACTATTTAACATTTTAATTAAATGAAATTTAAAATTCAGTTTCTCAGGCACACTAGCTACATTTAAAATTCTTCAAAGCTTCTGGGCAATGCCTGGGTGTATCCCAAAAAGAATAGAAAGCAGGGACTCAAATAGATATTGATACAACCATGTTCATAACAGCATTACTCACAGTGGCCAAAAGGTAGAAACATCTTAAATGTCCACAAACAGATGAAAGGATCAACAAAATGTGGTCTATACATACAGTGGAATATTGCTCAGCCTTAAAAAAAGGAATGGAATTCTAAAGCATGCTACAACAACCTTGAAAACCATATGCTAAGTGAAGTAAACCAGTCACAAAAGGGCAAACACTCTGACACTCTAGTCCTATGAGGTACATAAACTTGTCAAATTCACAGAGACAAAAATTAGAAAGGTGGGTTGCCAGGGACTGGGGGAGCGTGAGAGATTAGGGTTTAAGGGACTCAGGGTTTCAGTTTGAAAAGATGAAAAAGTTCTGGAGATGAATGATGGTAACGGTTGCACAAGAATGTGAATGTGCTTAATACCACTGAACTGTACACGTTAAAAATGGCACAAATTGCCCTGGCTGGTATGGCTCAGTTGGTTGAGCATAGTCCCAAGCACCAAAAGGTCTCCCATTCAATTCCTGGTCAGGGTGGCTTGCAAGAGGCAGCCAATCGATGTTTTCTCGCTTCTCTCTCCCTCTCTCTCTCTCTCTCTCTCTCTCTCTCTCTCTCTTACTCTCTCTCTCTCTCTCTCTCTCTCCCTCCTTTTTCCTTCCTCTCTCTCTAAAATCGATTAAAAAAAAAAGGTAAACTAGGATAGTATTCTGGGAACCCAAAGGACTGGCACAGATCAAGTGGATGGATCGTGAGTACACTATTATGAAGCACTCTTTCTTGGAGTTGAATTTTATTATTTAGTTTTAGTGTCCAAACTGGGGAAGAAGAAGAAGGAACAGTTACTATGAGCAGGTTCTGTAGAATTAGGACATTGATCAACAGTTGCTAGAAATTGCTGTCTGCTCCATTAGAAGAATGTTTATGCTACCATTGCCTCTTGAGATCACCACCCAAATGTGGCAGAGACAGGGTGAAGGTATTTTATGCTGTGCATGTGCCTGGGCACAGCTTACTAAAGTGAAGATCAACAGCCCTGAGACTGTGGGCCCAGGCTGCAATGTGCAGCATTCCCTCATGGAACAGAATTAATTAAAAATCACAAACTACATACACCATCCCAGGAAGATTATCTCCCTTCATAATTGAATTGTGAACTCTGATGCTTGTCAGTTCAACTGTCTCAAATTAATGAGCCCTGTCTGATGGGACCCCAGGCCCTTCTTAAAATGAAAATCATACATTCCTTCCCCAATAATTGTGGGACTTTTACAATACTGGTCATACTATTTGCTGTTGTTACCCATTTACTTTTCTAAGAATTTAAAGTCTGTGTTTCTCAGGACAATATTCTACATGAAGAACACACAAAACTCCCAGCACAGGTTGCATCTGAAGGCTGGCCCACACAGGGGAGCAAGGGCTGGCCCTCTTGCTCCAACTCTGGAACCTTTGAAAGGCTAACCAGGTTCAGAATACCCTGGGGGGCCAGCTGGGTCCATTGTTGAGACTGTACTCATCCTGATTTCTCCCAAGCCCAAGCCCATTTCCTTCCTTCCTGTCCTCAGCTGTCAATTCCCAGAGATCTCCCAGAAGCAAGTCCTGCACACTGCATCAGATTTGGCCTCCCAGGGGTCCCAGCCTCAAACAATCTATTCATAGTCTGACTCTAAGAACATCTGCTCAGTGGATATGTCTACCCATGTTTTTCCACATCCATAGGCCTGAATCCACAACACTTCCCTGCTGCAGGCAAAGGCTATACCCAGGGCTGTGGGCAGCCAAGGGAATGCTCCAGAGATGATCCCCCTAAATCCATCTCTACCTTTCATTACCAAAACTTTAAGACTTTCACCATGATTTCTCCACACAGTAAGAAACATTCCCACATGGCTTTTGTGGAGAATCCTCACCCTCGAGTGCTCTGGTTACCCCTCTGCAAAAGAGATGCAGTCTCTGTTTAAGCCTATTCTTGCCAGGTCCCTAATTTTTCTCTGAAGGACTTTGATGCCTCATCTACTCTGGGATGAGTAGTCTTTGGGACACAGACAGGTGACCTTAGTGATGTGCATGAACAAGTAAGACAAGAAAAGCAAACAAGTGCACCAAACCTATGACTTCATGCATGGTATTGCTGGCTTAAAAGCTAAAATAGCAATTTTAAAAATAGTAATGCAAGATTTTTAAAGGAAATTAAGATGCAGAAAATGCTAATTATATACAAACTAGAGGCCCAGCACATGAAATCGTGTGGGTAGGGTCCCTAGGGCCTAGTCTCCTGCAATCAGGGCCATCTTCTGCCCTCTCACCAGTCCCCAGGCTGAATGCCGTCTCTGCCACCGGGTTATCAGGCCATTGGGATCAGCAGCTCATTCCTGGCTGCTCGGGGGCTCAGGCCTGTGGGAAAGAGGGCACCGGCGACTTCACCTCCACGTGTGTGCACTGGGCCGGCTGCTGATAGAACATGCTGCTCGCTTGGGGCCGCTCACATGGGCGCCACCATTGCCGCTGCTGCTGGGGCTTGAGGCACTGACAGAAGCTGCGGGGTGTGCCCCCAACCTGAGAGGCCCGGAGCAGGCAGCACATTCCATCAGTGGCCAGCCCAGCGCACACACATGGAGGTGAAGTCGCCGGTGCCTGCTTTCCCACAGGCCTGAGCTTCCGAGCAGCCAGGGATGAGCTGGAGATCCCAATGGCCTGACAGCCAAACCGGTCTTCCCGCCACCCACGCCGATTCCCCTGTTCACCATTGCTGATCCATCAGAGCCTGTGGGCAGGGGGCAGGGACCAAGAGGTCAGCCATTCAGCCCACTCGCCATTTCCTAGTCCTGCCCCGCCCCACTTGCCGGCGAGGGTGGGGGGCAGGGACCGAGAGGTGCTCAATGCACCCCATGGTGACCAGTCGTTTGGTCGTCACGGGCACTGGCTTTTTATGTATATAGATGGCACTCAGATAGTGAAAACACTAGGAAAGCAGTGCAGGGATAAAGACATTTGGGGAAACAGCCGGTTTTGCCTCTCGGTTAGGAGCACCATTAAGCAGCTCCATGGCAAACTCTGGGCAGTGAAAACTCCCCCAACCCACTGGCTGAATATCAGTGCTACTCAGAATTTGTCAACACTGCATCAGGAGAGATAACCACTGGGAAGGGTTCCTGAAGGATGTGTCATCCAGTCCTCTGCTCAAGGTTGGCCAGACCAGAAGCCTGTCTAGAATTATTTGGGGACCCCCACTTTGTATGACTTTCATTGTGCTGGATCTAGGTTTACCAGTGGCCCATCTTACAGTGCACCATATAATAGCTCTTGAAAGCTGTCCTCATGGGTGGGTCTCGATCAAGGAGGGTATATTTGTAGGAATTATAAGCATGTGCTTACATAGTGACAGAAGGGGAATGTCTGGCCTGGAGGTAGAAATTCCAATTTAACCTTTGACTTAAAGATAAAAAGTCGAGTTTCAATGACAGGAGCTTCTCTGCAGTTACAGGCTGCTGTAACTACTATCAGGATGGCATTCAGCACTCTGGGCAGCCAACTTTCTATGAGGACCCACAAGAGAATTTTCTCTCAGTCTAATACCAGGGGTGAAATCCTAGTTGGAGTATAGATATGTGCATATTTGTTATCTGCTTTTCGTTGTTATGTGTCTAGACTTCCTATTTGATTTGAATCCCTCAGAGCATAGCACATCATTTTGTACAAGTAAGTACATAATAATTTCTTGAATAAATGATAAAAATAATTGTAAAAAATAAAGAATGTAATTAATTAAGAATAAATTATTAAAACATAACTATGTAGAACATACCAGCTAGGACCTGGAATAGAGGGAAGCAATGGCTTCAGGTGACGACCTTCATGAGGGAGGAAGCGGGGGCAGAAGGCATGGGAAACAGGAATAGGGAACTGAGTCCCTCCACCAATGAGCTTCATTTGGGTCACGTTAATTAAATTACATGTAGAAAAGTGTTGTCCAAACTTTATATCTCTGCTTGTCACCAAAAGAAAATACGATAATACCAATCAAGGTCCTGGTCCTCACCCTGGTTAGTTGTATGACATTGAACAAAACCTCACCTGTCAGATGCTGTTTTAGTGAGCCCAGGCTGCTGTAACAAAGTAGCACAGACATGGAGGCTTATAAACAACAGGCATTTATTTCTCACAGTTCTGGAGGCTGGAAGCCCTATATCAAGGTGCCCCATGGTCAGGTTCTGAGGAGGGCTCTCTTCCTGGCTTATAGACAGCAGCCTTCTCACTGTGCACTCACAGGACAGAGAGCAGAAGGAGAGAAAACAAGCCGTCTGGGGTCTTTTCTTATAAGGGCACTAATCCCATCATGAAGGCCCCTATGACTTCTTCTAAACCTCCCAAAGGCCACCACCTCCTAAGGCCATCAGCATTGGCTTCAACATATGAATTGGGAGAAGAGGGGCCAACAAACCTTCAGTCCATAGCAGACTCATTCTGCTATTACAATCAGCTTACTGAGAAAGGTGGGTCTCGCTCAAGGAGGGTATATTTGTAGGAATTATAACTATGTGCTTACATAGTGACAGAAGTGGAATGTCTGGCCTAGAGGTAGAAATTCCGATTTAACCTTTGACTTAAAGATAAAAATCGAGTTTCCATGACAGGAACTTCTCTGCAGCATGGGAGACCATCCAGTTAGAGGCAAAACTTGCTCCCGCACTACTCTGCAGCCCCCTAACTAGAGTAGCCAGGTTCAGCACATAGAATTTACAACACCTGGTTAAATTTGAATTTCAAATAAGCAAATATCTTATGTCCCCATAGACTGTGCATGTGCACAGAAAAATTATTTGTTGTTTATCTGACACCCAAATCTAACTGGCTATCCTAGACGTTCACTGGGAACCCGACAACTACTGTCTGATTAGACACAGTAACTGTGGCTTTCAAGAGCCCATGGCAGTCTTGTGTCTATTATGCAAGCCTCCTGTTGAGGCCACTTCCAGCAATGACAGGGCCAAAAAATAAGCCATCCACAAGGCTTATTCCAAAAAGAAAAAAAAAAAAAATGGGCCTTCAGGCTATGCTCACGTTAAACCTACAACTGTGCCATCAGCAAATTAAAATCAATTGAATTCAATTTAGCCGGGATAAAGTCTCCCTCCCGGCTTAGGCTCATCTGCTGTGCTAACAGCTCCCAGCGATGAAACAGGTGCTTGTAAATTAATTAGCCTACTGAAACACACCTTAGAATGAATTTCCCAGAACTCCCTGGCAGGAAGCCATCCTGGTCCCACGAGCTGATCAGCGTCTGTAAATATTGAGATTTGATAAAGTAAGCGCTGCTCTGGCAGCAGATGGCTGGGGATGATCTGTTGACACTGCCTATGAAGACTTTACTCCGCAGGCCTCCTCTGGGAGCCGCTGGAGGACCCAAGCCCCTCTGCAGCTATTTGCCTCCTAATTGAAAATCCTTATTCCCAGATGGAGCCAAATGCGCTGCTCCAGGCATCGCTCTGTGCTGCTTGACTGTTGATACATGGGTAATTGCTTTCAGTAATGCAGGTTAAATGTGACATTTAGTGCTTAATAAAAATTATCAAGGCCAAAGCCGTTTATCATTCTTACACTTTGGGCTGTCACTTCTAAGGGGATTCTCAAAATTCATTTGAATTCTTGAGGAGACAGGCTACTCCATCGCAAAGCCACTGCAAGGACAACTGGAATTACTGGAGATTTCTTTCTTCTTCCTTCTCCTTCCTCCTCCTCCTCCTCCTCCTTTTAAAAGATTTGTTTGTTAACAAAAAGCATTCCAAATTAACCTACCGAGCGCTGTGCCTCCTCCTTTGTGTTGAGTGTGTTGGTGAATAATATATAATCAGCTGCTGTTGTGTACACAGAGCATTTAAAGTGGATGTACTCCTCTGCACCTTCTGAGCGGGGCGTGGAGCTGAAAGTCACTCCCTGGAAATAGCATAAAGAAGAAAACCTGAAGGGGAAAAGACTGTGATGGCCTCACTTGATATCAACCACAAAAGGTTTTAAACAGAGAAGGAGAAATTGCTATTTAGATCAAGAGCTTGGGGTTCCTCGCTGTGATCTTTTATTTTTTATTTTTTTTAACCAACAATGGAAACAATTAGAGAGCTGGCCTTTGGGAGAAGCCACTTTTCAGAAATAAGGGTCCCCAGAAAGAACTTCCGGAGCTCACATAGGCTTCTCCGGAAGACCTGCTTCCAGAACATGCCAGACATGCTGACAGGCAGCAAAAATCAGAGCTTTGGGCTTCTTAGCAGTAGAAATCCTGGAAGAAATAGCTGTGCTTGAGAATCCCGTTTATGCAGACACTCTGAGCTTGAATCTGTCTCTGATTCCTTTCCCCATGTGCTCATAACATTTAGGTCAAGTGCTATAGTACAAATGTTTGTGTTCCTCCAAAATTCCTGTACTGAACTCCTAACCCCCAAGGTGATTATATTAGGAGCTGGGGCTCATAGTAGGTGCTCAGTTCATGCAGGTGGACTTCGTGGTGGAATTAGTGCCCTTATAAAAGAGGCCCCAGAGAGCTCCCTCCTCCTTCCACCCCATGAAGACACAAGAAGTTGGTTTTCTGCAAGCCAGGAAGAAGGCCTAACCAGAACCCCATCATGTTGGTACCCTAATCTCAGACTTTTAACCTTCAGAACTATAAAAAATAAATTTATGTTTTTTGCTAGCCAGCCAGTCTATGATGTTTTGTTATAGCAGCCTGAACAGACTAAGACAGTGGTTCTCAACCTTCTGGCCCTTTAAATAAGTTCCTCATGTTGTGACCCAACCATGAAATTATTTTCGTTGCTACTTCATAACTGTAATGTTGCTACTGTTATGAATCGTAATGTAAATATCTGATATGCAGGATGGTCTTAGGCGACCCCTGTGAAAGGGTCGTTCGACCGCCAAAGGGGTCACGACCCACAGGTTGAGAACTGCTGGACTAAGACATCAAGTAAAACTAGTTTTGTCTTAAGACATTTGTGATTCCTCTAAGGTCACTGGAAAAAGATGTGGCAGAAGTTAGAAGTTGGGAATCGCCAATCAGGTTTGAAAATCATACCTAATCAAAATAGGAATACCACCAATTCTGTGTGGTATTTTGTAATAGCCCAAGCTAAGACACCCTGGAAAAATCCCTTACTCAAGTCTTCAAAAGAAGTGCCTTATTAAGCAACTTAAACTTTTAGAGAGTCAAGTGGCTTATGCAGTGACCCACCATCCTTCAAACGTGCCCAGCCTGCCACGACACCGGGACCCTGGCACTCTGGGATAGAACAAAGAAAACAGACAATTTCCAAAAAACAATGTTAGGAAGTCAAGCTCCTGGTCACCTGCATTAAAGGTAGACAGCATTGCGTTCAATGGTCCATTCGGCCCCTGCTGGGTGAAAAGGGGCTTGCCCTATTCATTTTGCACAATGCCCTGGTTGACCTCAAGGATTCACCTCGGTGTTTGACACTCAACAAAAGGAACTCAAAGCATTCCACCTCAATGGAAATTATCTTTCCAAGGCACACACTTCCCCCAGTGATTCACACCCCAGAACAGTAGAGGGCCACTGCGGCACAGATACAGGGGGGAGGAGCCTTCCCTGTTAGGCTCGTCCAAACCTGAATGTTGATGACTCAGAAATATCCTGGAACACACATAGGCCTCTTCTCTCTGTATCAGGGGACCCTGGGACCTTCCAGGAAAAATCATCCACAGAGTGTCTAAAGGTCTGTGACCCCTGCACATTTCAAATTTTGCTGAGGCTCAACTTCATATTACAAGCTGGGAGGGGTTGGCTGAAGGGAGTTATCCCTTGGGGATGAGCCTAGCCCTGCCCTTCACTCTGCCTGTGTTTTTCCCCAGCCTCTTGGGGATAATAACTTGATTAGGGGTTTTTCAAATGACCTATCTCTTTTCATTTAAACTTGAAATGCTCTGGTGTCATGTTCCTCCCATTTCTAGTGAACACTAACCTTCTTAAGAACTGGCTAAACACTTGATCACTGTCCCAGAAAATAGGAAGTCCATAAGGATATATACTCAATATTTTGCATGCAGTTTTTAGGGGGTTTGAGGACTTGCTGTAAACAATGCTTCGTAAAAGGCCCTAATATTTTGGCATCTTACCGTTAAACACGGCAAGGCCTCCAGTTGCTAGCAGCCTCAGTAGTCAGGGACTCCTGCCTGCTGTTCAGAGGGTTTAGTGGCAGCAAGCAGAAGACTCTCATTGAACAGTACGAAACACAACCCTGAATTTACAAGAGTCACTAAACATTTTCTTCTTGACTTCTTGTCTCAAATTTGATGTCTGTATTTTCCCTATATTATAAAGTGAGTGCAATAACACATTGCTTGCAGGATATTCTCTTTTCAACAATTTCTCCCTTCTCCTCTTGCCACCCTTTTTGCAAGAATACTGTATATCAGCAACCCCACTGGGAAAAATAATTTTGAAAAATTGTATAGTGGATGCTAAATGACTTAATGGATAGTAAAATGGCTTATGCATCTGAGACTGCTATTTAAAGACCAACTTGACATTTTATGTAAAATGAACACTAGTTTTTATAACATCATGAGACCTTACCCAGATTTTCTGCCAAGTTTGCTATTTATGGAGGATGTACTTCTTCAAATCAAGTTAGACTCACTCTTGAGGCTCAGCTCTGGTGGGCAGTTGATCTCTTTAACAACCCCCAAAGTAGGTTAAAAAAAGAGAAAGGTATCTTCAAACTTCAAAAGGTAACCAAAAATTTAAGATGAAATTGTAAAGATAATCCCTGTGTGTTTGCATGCATTGCAAATTGAAGATAGAACTTCAAGTTGTGGGAACACTTGGGAATTCATTCCCACCACCTGGCAAAATCCTGGATCTCAAACTATACTTCACCCTAGACACCACAGACACTCCCTCATCTATCCCCGACTCCACCTCCCACACATCTCACCCATCTGTCCTCTCATTCCCACCCCTCTCCTCAAGGCTTAACTCTCATCATTTTTCTCTCCACCTCTGGTCCTGGCCCTTTTATTCTATTCTCAAATTTTCTGCTATAATCACCTTTCTAAAATACAAATACAATCATATCACTCCCCAAATGCATATTCTTAGATGGTTTCCCAGTGTCTTCTACATAAAATCTGACGTCCTAGTGGGACACCTGAGGCCTTTCACCTTTGGCCTTTGTCTGTTTTCAGTCCACTTTTTGCCACTTAACCATGATGGTAGACATTTCCCCCTCTTGCTAACAAAACTCTGACTTTGGGGGGTTCTTTCCAATCCCTTGCAGCCCAGGGTGGCCATGGGATACATTCTAGCCAGTGAGCTACAAGCAAAAGTCTACACAAGGCCTCTGAGGAAGCTGTTGCTTTTCGCATACAATGGGACTTGCATGGCTAGTCCCTTTGCTCCCTTTTTGGCTTGAACAAAAAAATGTGACATCTGAACAGGAGGATCCTCTCACAACCATGAGGTAGGAGGCATGGGGATGAAGGTCAGCATGCTAAAGATGGAGCAGAAAAATAGAACTCTAGGTCCCTGTTGACCTTCAAACGGCTAAATTAGTGCCAATAGCTGTCTGCTTTCAGACTTCTTATCTTGTGAGTAAATTCAACCCGATTTCGCTTTTGCATTACTTGAAACCAAATGCCATCTGACTAATACCCAGTCATACTTCTGGCTCCACCTTATGGATTTTCTTCCTTTTTTTTTCCTTTTGTTAATCCTCACCCAAGGATATTTTTCCCATTGATTTTTAGAGTGAGTGAAAATAAGCTGGAGGGAGGGAGGGAGGGAGAGAGAGAGAGAAATATCGACGTGAGAGAGTCACATCCATTGATTGCCTCCCACACATACTCCGACCTGGGCCAGGGATTGAACCTTCAACCCAGGTATGTGCCCTTGACCTGGAATCAAACCCGCAACCCTTTGGTGCATGGGTTGATACTCTAACCACTGGGAAACACAAGCCAGGGCCTGCCTATGGATTTTCTTAGACCCACTGCATTCTCTCATGCCTCTCTTGGCCTTAACCCATGCTCTTTTCTATGCCCAGAAGAACTTTCCTCGTCCTCCAAGGTACCCTTCAAAGCCAAGTTCAATAGCATCTACCTTGGGAACACTTCCCTGACTATAAGCTTATGGTCACCTCTGTCCTATTGTTATTAATGTTCATATTCTATAACTCTCTCCTGGAAGATGAGGTGTGCTTTTGGGGGGTCGGGGGGAGACAGTAATTCTTTACCTTTTACACATGTGTGTCAGAATATTAGCATTCAATAACATCTAATGGATTGGACAAAATAACAAAACCACCAGGTAATAATTGAAGAAAATTAAAGAAATTAAAAGAAAATTTCTTAGGTGGTTGGAAGATGGGAAGAGAAATCTATCCAGTGCCTCAGACACCACACTGCAGATATTTGGTGTCACAACAGTCAGAACACAGTTTTGAAAATGCTGATACCAAGAAATTACAGAAAAAGAACTTTGAAATTGAAAGGTTCACCAGGAATGAAAATGACCAGGAGCAACTATCCTGGCCTACTTGTCAAGATTTACTCAAAATGCAAAAAGAAACAAAACCCAACCAGAAAAACACCCCTCACTCTCTTTTCTTCAGACAGGGCAGGTACCTCTCTGCTCACAGAACCATGGCAAAGTTGTCAATGGCATCCAAGACTCTTCTCTTTTAAAAAGAAAAGGAAGATTAGCTGCAAGCACTCTGACAATAGTGACCCTATATTAAACTATGGAAGGACTTTAATACATGGTGGTGATCTGGACCGGACTCAGTAGGAGTGTGTCCTTGACAGAAGATGTGACACTCACGCTTCGTCTTGGCACGACACTCCTCCACAACTAAACTGTTCCCTGCAGGCATCGTTGTGGAGAGTCTCATTACAGAACACTTTCAAATGGGGATTGCCAAACAGATCCCATTACAAACTCCCTCAGAAAGAATGTAGACCAGGCTTCCTTTGAGATAGCATGAGGAACAGTGGACAAAACAGCAGGGCCTTTCTAAAGGCTAGCTCTGTCCCAGATATAGCTGGGTATGTCTTACCAATGTTGTTTAACCAGCTTCTCAAATGTCCTCATAGAGGACATAGAGATGATAAACCTGTCCTACTCACCTGAGAGGGTTCTCTTGCAAGAACAGATGAGGTCACGTATGTCAGAGCAATCTGAAAGTGCCAACTGCTCTGGGAAGGTGAGTGAGCCACCATGGAATTATTATTGACCCACGAAGAGGATTAGGCAGGTGACTTTTCACCATGAGCTGCTTCCAGGCTATAAGTGAAAACACACAACAACCTTAAAGAAGCAAAGTAATATGGATGTTAAGAATGCAGGCTCTGCCAGCGCCACAGGCACGTGGCCTCAGAGTGCGACCGAGGAATTCCCGTTTGGCAGCACCTGTGTGCGACTCCCTGAGCTATGGTTTTCTCCTGTCACTCTATCTTCCTTCAGACTCACACCATGTGCATTTGCAGGCCTTTCCTGGCTATGAATACAATGTAGGGACTACAACTTCAGAGATAAGTAACCCGACATTCTGCCTGGCACCTTCTGAATAAACTGTTGTGACTATACACGCACACGCCACACGCCCACACCTCAAGGCTGCGAGGGCTCAGCAGTCCACACCCCAGAGTGAAGGCCACTTCACACCTCTGCTGGGTGTGTGAACGGGCCCATCGCTCCTAGAAACACATCTTTAATGCACACACCTTCATCTGGGACTTCCAGGAACATGTCGTGAAGGAACAGAGACAACACACACGCCTGGGAACGTTCACTGCAGTGCTATTGAGCACAACGGGAAAAGCCAACCACATGGACAACAGGAGGTTAAGAAAGGCAGGTTCTCACACACGCTGGTGGGAGGGGAGCGGCACAGCCACCACCAGGCACCATGATGCCTTTACAAAGGACCAGGGCCCACAAACAGTAACCAGGGAAGATGCCCATGTAGACCATATGGTGATGAAAGCAGATTTCTGAGTGAAATCGTCAGAGAAAGACAAGTATCACACCATCTCCCTCATATGTAGAATCTAATGAGCAAAATAAACTGATGAACAACATAGATCCAGAGACATGGAATCATGAAACAGACTGCGGAATCTCAGAGGGAAGGGGTCAGGGAGAGAGATCGACCAAAGGACTTAGATGCATATATGCCCCGCCATGGACAGACAGTAGAGCAGTGAGGGCCTGAGGAGGGGTCAACGGGGGAAACGAAGGGGGAACATCTGTAACATTTTCAACAATAAAGATAAAAGAAAATAAAAAAAATGCAGGCGCTGAAATGATGGCAAAGGCCATTGTTCCTTTCATGAGCTCTCTCCCCACAAAACAGGCAGGAGGGTGCCATATCTGAGACTCCATCAACTTGGCTAACACTGTTCACCCTGCCCTGGTGATTCCCCGAGGCCCCGCCCCACCCAACTTTAGGCCCACCCAAGCTGTTTCCAGTGGGTTATCTTTAAAACTCAGTTCAGGAATTCAGGAGCTGCCTGCATGGTGCACTTCCTGACACCACGGGGCTGGCCATTCCTCCTGGGCTCCTGAGTCCCTTGATGTATGCCTCCACTATGTCTCTCATTGTGTGCACTATACTGTGTGATCGGGACCACACAGGATCACCCGATTCTGTTCTGCATTCTCGCTGCCTTGCACAGTGCCGGGACCCCATAGGCCCTCGGTTATTATTTGCTAAGGAGGAGGCCCAGAGTCAAATCACCCAAGGCTTTAGACATTAGCAGAGGCAGTCCTAACACAATGCATCCATGCATCAGTCTTCCAATGTTCCAGTTCCCAAATAATGATCTCTCTCCCAGGGAAAGGGAAGGGAGTGAGACTGAGAATTTTTTCTCTTTTTTGAGGAAAAGGAGGGAAGTAATAGGAATTGAATGATCAAACTAGTAGGCAGCGTTGTAATGATTCCTCGCTCTAGACTTCAATACCTCCTACGTACAATCCTCCATTCCATCCTGTTTTATTTACAGCGCTGTCTTCTTTTCATCACCACACACAAATGAAAACACAGGCCTTGGAGGTTGATGAGGGCACTATTTACAGACAACTGGAATTCACAGAACCAAAATAGCCTACTATCTCAATAATTACAGGAGACACATTATAAAGACCTAAATGCTTTGAAAGAAATGAATCAAAAGAAGCATTTTTAAGTTAAAAATATCCACTGCTACATATAAGAGTAAAATCAAAGGCAATTTTATAATAAATCAGCCAGCTTACATTTTTGTCACTTTTTTATGAAGTGTGATTTTAAAATTCTGATTTAGGTCATCAACAAAATACTTATTTATACAGGGGTTGACAAAAGTAGGTTTACAGTTGTGAGTACATGAATATTCTTGTATTTTTATTTATTTATTATTGTATTATTTATTATTATTAACCTACTTTTGCCTGACCTTGTATATTTTATAGAATGAGCATATTTCAATGATAAGCTCAATGAGAACAGAGAATGCTTGGAACTATAAATAAAATCAAAAGGAAAACTATACATGCATATTATATAAAAATGTATATGACTACATACAGACATAAAAGGAAGATCATATAACTGTTACGTGCTGGAATGATATATGACAAGATGGTAAATATCATTTCATCACATATTTAAATGAGAGAGTAAAGGTAGGAATTTGAAAAAAAAGAAGACATCCAGAGTTGAGCAAAGTAACAAGAAGGACCTAGAAATGAATCAAATCCCAGAGGCAGTTCTGCCCAGATTCACGTCCCTGTCAGATTCTAAGTTCTGGAAAGAGGTAGGAATGACGTCAGGAAGAGCGGGCAGCTGATTCAGTGGGTCTCTGTCCAATTAGACCCAATGTTCTCTTCTATAACTTTAAAAAATAATCTCCTGTGCTATCTTAAAAAGAAGTAACAGATAATGAAATTGTGTGCGCCTAGTTAGTCATTGTTTCAAAAAGTCAACACAATGCCCTAACAGAATGAAAGGAAGATAAGCATAACAGAAATAAAATATATTCCAACAGGGAAGTTCCTGGGCATCACCATACCCAGAGGCATTATAAAGTCATCCCACCTTTGCCCTGATATCTGAGTGGCTGAGACTGAGACAACCACCAAAATCAAAGAAGACAAACATACACATGGTGATTCAGAGGTGACTGATGTTCTCATCAGTGAGCGGGCTTTCTGAAATGGTGACGCACTCTTGGGAAAGCTTCAAATAACAAAGAATAACCTTCCCTCTATTTAAGCTTCTGTGCATTTCTGGAAATTTTAGCATATATTAGAGCTATACAAAAACGCTTTGAAAAATGGTGAAGCTCAGATACTTAAAAACAAGGTTTTCACCTTTGTGAAGGGACATGAAAACTGTGTATCACAAGGGCCATTTCTTCTTTGTGTGGAACTGTCCTGTGCATCACACAATATCTCATGACTGTCAGGAGGGCCTCCCGCTCTGAGCAGTGACTAAAAATGCCCCTGAAGGTCTAAACGGCTCCCCAGAGGTGATACCTTCATTGGAAACATGCATTGACTACTCAGTATGCTTTGGAACCAGTGGAAAAGTTGAAGGTGAGAAAGGCAAAACAGAGGGACAAATTCAGGAAGGAGAGAATAAGTAGAGAAACCTGAGGCAACCATTCTAGGGAAGAGCAGAGCTCAGAACAAGGCAATGCCACCCCCTCCCTGTAGTTACTCTGCCCCCTTAAAAAACAGTGAGGCCAGCTCTACTCCAAAGGACTTTCATAACTTCTAATGGCCCAGAATTTCAGCTGTGTCTACAATATATCAAGAGCTTGCCACATACACCAGACAGCCCTGAGGAAAACTCCACAGAGCCTGCGGGCCACCACGGGATTCATAGATCAAACATTTATCCTCACAATGCATGCACCTGGCCATCCCAGCTTCATAAATCTAAAGAGGAGGTATTACATGCTTCCAAATCTTTTTTTTTCCTTTTCTTTTTTTTAAATTAAATCTTTATTGTTCAGATTATTACAGTTGTTCCTCTTTTTCCCCCCATCCCGGTTCCCACCCCACCCTCTGCCCTTACCGCCCCCCCACTGTCCTCATCCATAGGTGTACGATTTTTGTCCAATCTCTTTCCACACTCCCCACACCCTTCCCCCCCCCCCAGAACTGTCAGTCCACTCCCTTTATATGCCCCTGATTCTATTATATTCACCAGTTTATTCTGTTCGTCAGATTATTTATTCACTTGATTTTTAGATTTACTTGTTGCTAGATATGTATTTGTTGTTCATAATTTGTATCTTTACCTTTTTCTTCTTCTTCCTCTTCTTAAAGGATACCTTTCAGCATTTCATATAATACTGGTTTGGTGGTGACAAACTCCTTTAGCTTTTTCTTATCTGTGAAGCTCTTTATCTAACCTTCAATTCTGAATGATAGCTTTGCTGGGTAAAGTAATCTTGGTTGTAGGTTCTTGCCATTCATCACTTTGAATATTTCTTGCCACTCCCTTCTGGCCTGCAAAGTTTCTGTTGAGAAATCAGCTGACAATCTTATGGGTACTCGCTTATAGGTAACTAACTATTTTTCTCTTGCTGCTTTTAAGATTCTCTCTTTGTCTTTTGCTCTTGGCATTTTAATTATGATGTGTCTTGGTGTGGTCCTCTTTGGATTCCTTTTGTTTGGGGTTCTCTGCGCTTCCTGGACTTGTAAGTCCATTTCTTTCACCAGGTAGGGGAAGTTTTCTGTCATTATTTCTTCAAATAAGTTTTCAATATCTTGCTCTCTCTCTTCTTCTGGAACCCCCGTAATTTGGATGTTGGTACGCTTGAAGTTGTCCCAGAGGCTCCTTACACTATCTTCATATTTTTGGGTTTTTTCTTTTTGCTTTTCCAGTTGTGTGTTTTTTGCTTCTTCATATTCCAAATCTTTGACTTGATTCTTGGGATCCTCTAGCCTGCTGTTGGATCTCTGTATAATATTCTTTATTTCAGTCAGTGTATGCTTAATTTCTAATTGGTCCTTTTTCATATCCTCGAGGGTCTCACTAGATTTATCGAGGGTCTTACTAAATTTATTGGCGGTTTCTAAAAAATTCTTGAAAAATCTTATAACCGTGGTTTTGAACTCTATATCCAGTAGTTTGCTTTCCTCCATTTCTGTCATTTGTGACCTGTTTGTCTCCGCATTTTGGCTGCTTCCCTGTGTTGATAGAGTGGCTTTGTGTGCTAGGTGTCCTATAGGGCCCAGTGGCTCAGCCTCCCCAATTACCTGAGGTGGACACTCTTGGTGCACCCCTTTGTGGGCCTTGTGCACAGTCTTGTTGTAGTTAAGCCTTGAGTGTTGTAGGTATCACTGGGAGGAATTGACCTCCAGGCCAATTGGCTGTGAGATTCAGCTGTGTCTACAGTGGGAGAACTTCTGTGCTGGAGACACCCTTCTGGGGCAAGACTTGCTTCAATGGGGCTTTGGTGTTCACTGAGTCTGCCCCCTGAGTGTGTCCCTTATGGATCTGAGGAGTTGTAATCTGGATGGTCCCACTCTGACCACTGGGTACACTGGCTCTTGGATCTCTAAGGAGGTGCTAATCTAGCCTTTGCCTGAGGCTACCCAGCAGGAGCTATGGAGAGATCTGCAGATTCCTCTTCTTTGTTTGGGGTTTGGAGGTGCCCAGATGAGGCCCAGCTGTGAGGCAATGCAAGCTGCTGTGGGGCCTTGGGCCTTCTTTTGTATATTCTGGGTCTCTCTGACCCAGCTGCAGTTTGTTGGTAATTTTAGATTGCAAAGGGCTAGGCCATTCATATGCAAAAGCCTCTGTGCACAGCTTGGGTAGGGCGGGGTCTCAGGGAAGCAACAGGGCAGAGCAAACAGCTATGGCTGATCCTCAGTCCTGCCCTAAGAGGCCCCAGGTCTCAGTGTCCTGCGGTAATCGCTGCAAGCACCTCTGAGAGAATGCTGCCCTTGAGTTCTGCCCGAAGCCAGACAGTCCAGTTTCTCCCCATATAAGTCTGGGTCCCCAGAGACTCGCCCGGAACTGGCGTTCAGAGCAGTCAGGAGCTTAAGACTTTCTCCAGATTGAAAAAGACAACTGCACCCTCAGTTGCCAGCCCTTTCCACATGCGCCTCTGTACCTCTGCACTTTACTTCTGCACCTCCTCTGAGTCTCAGTGTGCTTTTCTCTTTCCTTCTCAGGAAAGTTGTAGACTTTCCACTCAGCCAGCCTTCCTGTGGTTCTGGATGATGTCCGTTTTGTCTTTTAGTTGTATTTTTGAGTGGTTGTGTGAGGCAGCAATTTCAGGTGTTTACCTGTGCTGCCATCTTGGTTTCTCCCATGCTTCCAAATCTTAACCTGAATGATATTTAAATGTAGTAAGTAATTTGGTTGTAGTGTCAACTTTGACTTGAAATGATCCACTTAAATATTCACCTTAGAGGCTTTGGCTTTACCGGCTCCGACCTGGTTCCCATAGAACCTGGCCCTATGTTCTTAAAACAGAAAGCACCAGGCTTCTCTCTGAGGTGATTAGCATAGCAAAGCTGAGCAGCACATGTACCTGGCCCCGGTAAGCATGGCTGTCACAATGGAGGGGTGGAAAGGATGAGTAGGAAGAGTCTTCCAGCTTCTTTTCTTAAAAGATTGAAACACAAAAGTGATAACTGTCACAGTGGGTTCCCAAGCACTCAAACTGTTTCCCAGGGATCACCAATAAAAACATTCAAAATGTGTGAAAGAATACATATTCTGCAAACCACCCAAGCGTGCTATCCTTCACAGTGAAATATTGACCGTAGCCTTAACTCGGTCAACATTTAGTTTTCAGGTCAATATATCCAATGGGTGGTCTCAACCAAAGTCAATAATGTCTTAATTGTCAGGCCTCACTGTGTTGCTGTGAGAGATTGGCACTGACACCTTAGCTGACAAGGAAGAGCACTGCCCGGCAGTTCTTACAGGAGGGTAGATTCCTGGCCAGTGTGACAAGTGACTCATTAAGATGTGCTTTAGGAGTCATTAGTGTTGTTCTGAAAAAGGTGGGGACGAATAGAGAGAAGATGACCAGGGTGATCAGTGAATGAAGTTTGAAGCAACAGAAAATGTATTGTATCTGGTGATACAAAGAACTATTGCCACCAAGCCTCAGATTTCACTGATTTATTCATTCACCCATTCACTCACCCATTTACTCAGTAAACATTTTTGTTGTTGTTGTTAATCCTCACCCGAAGATATATTTTTAGAGAGAGTGGAAGGGAGGGAGGGAGGAGGAGAGAAAAAGAAGAGAGAAACATCAATGTGAGAGAGACATATTAATTGGTTACCTCCATCCCAACTTGGGGATTGAACCTGCAACCCAGGTACATGCCCTTGACTGGGAATTGAACCCCAGACCCTTTGGTGTGTGAGCCAATGCTCTAACCACTGAGAAACACCAGGCGGGGCATTCAGTAAGCATTTATTGAGGCTCCATCATGTGGAGGCACAGAGCCAAGTGTGGGGGATATAAAGATGACTATGCCCCTTGGGAAGGTGGTCTGGTAGGCAAAATGCTGCAGAAGATGGTGTGAGGAAGGGGCCTTCCATGGCACCAGGCAGAAGAGGATCCCACAGAACAGGTGAGCCTGGAAGGATCAATGGGCATTCTCCCACAGACAGAGGTACAAGGGACATAGGGGTGCATTCCAGAACTCAGGATGGTATTCCTGACAAAAGAAATGCAACGATTCAGCAATATGAGAATGTACTAATATATCTGAGAACTCCAAGTAATTTGGCCCACCTAGAGCAGAGGAGACATCAGAAAGTATTAAGGCAAGGTTAGTAAAAGAGAAAGGAATTGGCTCAAAATCATCTTCATGCCTTGGTAAGAAATGTGAACACTGTCTTGTGGAAGATGAAGGGATATGATTTTAATCAGGGATTCACAGAATAAAAATTTCATTTTCAGAATCCAACCCTGACAGTGAGAAGCTGGACTGGGAAGGGAGCAAGAATACAGACAGGGAGGCAGGTGAGCTGGTTGTAGCAGTAACCCCATCAATAAACAAAGAAGGATGTGGGAGGGCAGAGCGCCTAGGGGATAGAGGGAAGGACACTCAGGTGGCATTTCTCACGTAGAAACAAATGACTGTGAAGAACTTTCTCATAGAAACAGACTAGAAGGAAACAGAGCAATAACAACAGTAGTTGTAAGTGATTTTCATTTACTTCTTTATAATTTTTATATTTTACAACTGTTCTGCTATAAACCCATTGTTAAATTTATAATAAGAAGAAAATAGTACATGATGAAATAATTTTAATATCTATGGAATAGTATAATTGACAAGAGTTTGCAATGACTATTGGTGAATCAGTACAAGGAAGAAAAAGTGTTTAAGATGTCTTCTGGGGTCTGGCTAGAATAGAAATGGCATCCAGTGAAATGGGGCTTGGGCAAGCAAGTTTTAGTAGTAGAGAGTTATGAATTTGCTTTGAAGTGATTTTAGGGTGACAGTAAGTCACCAACTCAAAATGTCCCCATTCATTCTTGAATTCTCGATTCAGAAATGAGGTCTGGAATGAAGATTTGGGGGGTGGGGGAGAGTGTAGTGATTTTGCTTTGTTTTTTATTTAATTACTGTAATTTTTTTTCTTTTTCTTTTTTTGGTGAAAACAACATCACTATAGTCACATCTTCAACTATTTACAAAAAGTTAAGTAGAGTGAATACATACCCAAACACAATGTGTGTGAATGTGGATGAGACATTGTGGGGGGCCACTGGTAGGCACAACGGGCGTTATTAAAAATATTGTCAACTGAACCCAGGGCGCAGGCAGAGCCACGCCCTGGAGGCGGTCCTAGCCAAGAGGCAAGGATGCCACTCAGTCTGACCTTTCCAGCCCAGGTGCTAAGGGGGTGGATCCCATTATGTCGCCAGGAACTCAAGGCCCACCCAGATGTGATGTAACTTCGCGTATAAATAAAACTTACTTCCGGTGTTGGGCGCTCTGTTCATCTATCAGAGGGCAGATGCCACACCCAGGCCCAGCTTTTCCTCTATTTTTTTCTCAGTCTTGTTTTTTTCATTCTTCCTTAACCCTCGTCATGTTCTAATCAATATTCATGAACCCCCAAGTTCTCTCTTTCGGCGCTGGTCACGGGAAGAGAGAACGTACCCCCATAAGACATTAAATCTAAATATAGGATTTCATTTATTGGGATGACATTGATTAATAAAATTATTACTGGAGTGACATCTATAATAAGAGCAGAATATGCTAATTAGACCAGACGTCCTTCCGGACGAAGCTGAGGCTGCCAGGGAAGCCCAGGTGCTGGGTGCTGGAAGGAAGCCAGTGCCAGCCGGGGGAAGGAAGGCCTACTCTTGCATGAATTTCATGCAATCGGGCCTCTAGTTGGTTAATAAAATTATATAGGTTTCAAGTATATGATTCTACAACACATCATCTGTATATTGTATTGTATGTTTATCACCCCAAGTCAAGTCTCCTTCTATCACCTTTTATCCCCCTTTAGCCTCTTCTACCTCCCCACCCCCTTCCCTCTGGCAATCACTATACTGTTGTCTGTATCCAAGAGCAGACCTAAGCTGTCAGTTGGACATCACCTGAGGGCTCCCAAACTGTGAGAGGACGCAGGCCAGGCTGACGGATGACCCGTGGTCCCTGTGTGCACGAATTTTATGCACCAGGCCTCTAGTACTATATAATGTGTATTTTAATGGGAAAATGTCTTAAAATTAGATACAGATTAAATAACTTCTTTGTCTTTTTGGTGTTTGAATAATGCGAGTATACTATGAAAGCATATTTCTATTGCATTGTTGAAACACAAAGCCTTATATCTTTAGACTGTAAGCTGCCCAGCTTCACATCCTATGCCTCTTCCCTCCTCTTCTGAAAACATGGGTGAAGACCAGTGAAGACCAAGAGACAAACTCTGATAGGGGTGAGGGTACTGGATCCTGTTCCTGTGACAGTGCAGAGATGTGTTCTGGGTTTTGGGTGGAAGGTCATGCAGGTTCACACACTCTCTAGAATATGCATTTGTCAACACTACCAAATGAGTCAGAGACGGGAACATTAGGCAGCTGCGTTTCAGGGTCACATGGCAAAAACAACGCCAACAAACTAGTCCATCACAAAGAGTCACTCAGCAAAGGCTGGGTTGCCCTCTAATTAAATGGGCTTCTGCATGAAGCCAGGAGGCAGCTTCAACCGAGGTGACTGGGAGCCCCTTGTCCCAGGCAAGGCCAGTCTTCAAAGACTGTGGGGTCACAGATGGAGCATCCTGGATCACTGAGCATCAGCTCCAAGCTTCTCAGAACCTGACCAGCACAGCTCAACCACAAGGCCAGCCTGAGACCTCACCCCACCAGACATGTGGAGACGTGGTTGTCAAAGAGCAGCATATCTCTTTCCTAAGGGAGATTTTCCTTGTTAACCTTAAGGAAACAGAGGCCATTTCATTTTTATATATTTCATGCCATTTTTCATGAGGACTAAGCTTGTCAAATGTTGCTGCTTTTATTTAATGTGCAAGCCCAGATCTCTGAATGCAACTCACTGAGGACGCACCTTAGCTGCCCTCATGGGCTACAAGGCTCTAGGCAAGACATTAATTTAGACAAGAGGGAAGACTGTGCATGCATCCTCAGAATCCGTGGAGAAAATGAAATTTTGTATTAGAATTTGGTGAAGGCCTTATATTGTTAACAGGTATCGCTCGGAGTGACAGGAACATGTCATATAGTGTGAAGCAGACATCCTTAAACTTTAATTTCACAAGAATTTCTGGAAACCTGGTGAAAATGCAGATTCTGATGCAGGAGGCTTTGGGTGGAGCCTGAGACTCTGCATTCCTAACAGCCTCCCAGGGGATGCCGATGCTGCTAGATGAAGGAACACACTTTGCACATGTAAGGACACTCTTCTTGCCCAAGTGGACACTCATTCATCCTCTAAAGTCCAGACAACCTTTCCTAACCCACCCACACATGATGGAGAAGTAGCCTTCCTCTCTCCTTGTGATCCAGCATCATGCCAGTGTAATTTCCACGTGCGTTATAATTACCAGTTTATAAGCTCCCACCCCAACAAGCCAAGAGAATCTTGCACACAGGAACTATGAGTTTTTCATCTAGGAATTACCAGTG
The DNA here is from genome assembly GCF_014108235.1 of Myotis myotis. Lineage (NCBI taxonomy): Eukaryota > Metazoa > Chordata > Mammalia > Chiroptera > Vespertilionidae > Myotis > Myotis myotis. The sequence goes on from NW_023416335.1 coordinate 28,015,923, forward strand.
ACAACACCTGGCACCCTGATGTTCAGCAAATGTTGGATAGAGGGATGGAGGGATGGAGAGTTTGATAGATGGAGTGGGTGAGTAGATGGTTGGAGGGTGGATGATGGATGAGGGATGGAGTTTTAAAAGTCTGGTTGAAACTCTGCCACTAATTATTTAATCACTATTGGCCCAGTGCACAAAATTTGTGCACATTAAAGGGGATTAATTAGAGGAAATATTTTAATATTGCTATTTGCCCTTTCTCTATAATAGAAGTGTCAGAAATGAAAGAAAATTAGTAAAATGTATATGAAAATCTTCCTCCTGTCAGAGTCTGGGGTGCACCACGGGACTCAGAGTCAAGTCCTTGCCCACCCATGTGCACCTCAAAATCGTGCGAGACCCAGACCCAGCCACCCCCCACCCCCCCGCCATTGGGCTAGATCCAGCCCTGGCTGGTCCCACCCTTGTCAAGCCCCGCTGGGAGGGGGGCGCAGCCTCAGGACCCCATCAAGTCCCACTGGGTGGGGAGCACAGCCTGAGGTCCCCCAACCCAGGGCAAGGGGAGCAGCCTGAGGTCCCCTGGCCCAGCACTGGGGCAGGGATGTGCACCTTGAGGTCCCCCATCAAGTCCCGCCAGGTGAGAGACACAGCCTGAGGTCTCCTGTCAAGGAATTAGCCTCAGGTCTCTGCTAATTGCTCGTTAAGGCTCCTTATGGGAACTCAGCCTCCACTGTGGGTGCAGCCATCTTGTGTTCTGGAAACCCTGCCTCTGCTGTGGGCGCAGCCATCTTGTGTTATGGAAACCTCCCCCCCCCCCCCACCCCCGGCCCTCTCCACTGTGGGTACCGCCATCTTTGTGGTGGAGTGACAGTGAATTTGCATATATCCTCTTTATCATATAGAATGAGCTAGTCTCTGAATCTTCTCATTTTCCTACTCTATAAAATAAGGGACATGATGGTTTCTAAAGGCTTCTTCAATTTGAATATCACCATAATAAAAGTTAAAATTTATTGACAGCAAGCTTAGGGTTTAGAAAAACTGAAGGTGGTGATCCTTGGATTCTAAGCATTAGAAGAGACTGACATCTGTGCTGAGCTGGGTGTTCCTGCATCACTACCGCCTGGCTAGTGCCTGCAGCTGATCCCCATGCAAACAGTCAGCTCCCCGCCCTCAGCTGGTTCCTGTAGGAGATGCTGATGGGAAGGTAGCCACCACCACAATAAACCTCTAAAGTTCCTTTCTTTTTCCAGCTCTGTATGGCTAAATAGAGGTGGGTAAAAGTGTTGTTGGGAATTTTTAAAGGGTGTTTTATCAGTTATTTATTGCAATGTAATATACCACACCAAGCCTGAGTGGCTTAAATCACAGAAATTTCCTTTGCTAATTAACCTGTCATTTGTGCAGGGCTTGGTGACCACAGCTCGTCTGCTCTGTGTGGGGTAACCTGGGACAACTCGACTGAAACTGGAGGGTTCATTCCAAAGATGGCTCATTCACATGGCTGGCAAGTTGGTGCTGGCTCTATGCTACTTACTCTACTAGGGCTGTGGGCAAGGGACCTGTTTTTTTCTACATGGCCCTGTTCACACTCTGCTGGGTCTTCTTCACAGCATGATGACTGGGTTCCTTGCCCCAAAGAGCAAGAAACATATGCTTATTATTTCTACTGTGTGTCCTTGGAAATCCAGAGCATCACTCCTACCATACTGTAGGTGGACAACAGTCAACTCTGGGTCAAGGAAAGCAGACATGGACCCCACCTCTAGCCCTGGGAGTGGTATCCATGAAGCAAAACTTAACTTTTTAATCCAAGAGGTAATTATCAGACTGGCAGCCAAAGAACAAAGAGATCACCTCTCCTTCCCCCATCCAGAGTCATACTCATTTTTATGACTTCCAATATTGACCCTCTGCTCCAGACAAACCAGTTCCCCAACCGTGCACTCTGCATTCCCCATTGACCCTATCATCATAACTGTATTCCCTCCCCTTCCTCCCCCTGGCCAACCTGCCAGCATACCTTTTTCAGATCTGCATCATGACACAGCCCAGATAGCAAACTACTCTAGTAACTCACCTCCCCGCAGCCCTTACCCTTTGAATGGTGTTAGCCAACATCTTCTAATTGTCTTCCATGTCTCCCTACCTGAGCTGATGTGTCAACATTCACCACATCTTCTCACATACTGAAGCCAGACACACAAAAGCTGCTCAATTAATGCTAAGTGGGTGTCATTTGGATTCTGCACAGGAAAGCTATATAGGAAAGTCTTTTGTTAATTTGGGAGATGGAAATGAGAACAGGAGAGAGACTACTCCATTGAAGGAACAACATAAAAATCCAACCTCAGACACAAGTCATATGTTTCATGGGCTCTTTTAAACTCTTCTGTCTGTTTACAAATTCTCCAGTGTCATTGGTAAAATTGTTTTCAAGATTATTTCTGTACAATATATACTAGTGTGTATATATATATATATATATATATATATATATATATATATATAGTGTGTGTGTATATATACACACTGAGTGGCCAGATTATTATGACCACCTAACGTTTGTAGGCAAATTAACTATAATTTCTCGCTGAAGTTGCTAGAGAGCCAGACCATTATAAATAGGGAAGCAGGTTGTTTACCTCGACAGTAGAAGTGATTTTTTTCTGAAGATATGGGTAAACAACGCAATTTAACAGCCTTTGAACGTGGGATATATTTGAATGTGAGTGGCCAGGTTATTATGACCAACTGACGTTTGTAGGCAAATTAGCTGTACACTGCATCATATGGGATATGGAAGCCGAAGGACTGTTCGAACACCTTTGCTGTCTGCAGTTACCAAGATAAAATGTCTCCAATTCGCACAGGAACACAAGGATTGGACAGTTGAGCATTGGGAAAAAGTCATGTGGTCCGATGAATCACATTTCCAGTTGCATCATGCAGATGGCAGAGTGAGAATTTGGCGGAAACAGCATGAAAGCATGCACCCCACATGCATAAGTACAACCCTTCAAGCTGGTGGGGGCAGTGTTATGGTTTGGGGCATGTTTTCCTGGCATGATTTGGGCCCTTTAATTCATGTGGAACAACGTCTGAATAGCACAACACACCTAAGTATCGTTGCTGATCAAGTTCATCCTATCATGTTGATGGCGTACCCCAATGGAGATGGCTTCTTCCAACAAGACAATGCGCCATGCCACGGTGCTCGTATTGTGCAGGAGTGGTTTCAAGAACATGAGGGAGACTTTACCTTGCTTAGGCGGCCCCACAATCACCAGATCTCAATCCAATTGAGCATTTGTGGGACGAAGTTAAAAGAGCCACCAGGCAGCTGGTTCCACAACCATCAGATCTCACAGAACTGGACAGTGCTATTCATCAGGCATGGTGTCAGATTGCTCGCATACCTTTCAACATCTCGTGGAGTCAATGCCAAGAAGAATCGCTGCAGTATTGAAGGCAAAAGGTGGCCCAACGAAGTACTGATGGGGTGGTTAATAATCTGGCCACTCATGTTCAAATACATCCTACGTTCAAAGGTTGTTAAATCGCGTTGTTTACCCATATCTTCAGAAAAAAATCACTTCTACTGTCGAGGTAAACAACCTGCTTCCCTATTTAAAATGGTCTGGCTCTCTAGCAACTTCAGCATGAAATTATAGCTAATTTGACTACAAACGTCAGGTGGTCATAATAATCTGGCCACTCCATGTGTATAGTATACAGTATATTGTATATACTGTATTATATGTCCACCACCCCAAGTCAAGTCCTTCTATCACCATTTATCCCCCCCTTACCCTCTTCTACCTCCCACCACTTCCCTTTCCCTCTGGTAATCACCATACTGCTGTCTATGAGTTTTTTGGTTGTTTTGTTGTTGTTTTTTACTTAGTCCCTTACCCTTTTTCACCCTGTCACCTCAATAAATTCAGTAAGTACAGTAAACCCTCGATTTTGTGGACCTTGATTTAATGGACTTTGGATTTCACAGACAAAATTTCCAGTCCATATGTCATATGTAAAAATTAACACCCTGTTCATTTTAAAATGCTTTTAACCAAGATTTGCTTGTAATTAAATTAACAGGCTATTTTTTGCTATTAATTCACTGTTATTTTTAACAAATTTTAGCAAATAAGCCATATGTTGGAAAAAGCACTGTAGTAATTTCACCAACATAAATAAATATTACATATTTACAACTACAGTCTACATATTTAAATCCAAGAGTCGTCTCATAAACCATGTTCAGCAAATGATTAGCACGTGATCACACCACATCGAGGGTGGTAATTGGTTCTGTTATCACATGGCGTGACTTTCTGCAGCAGTTTTACTATCTTCTGGCCCATGTTCCCACCTGCAGTGAGCCAGGCCCCAAGCATGTGCATTTGTTTACTCAAGGTGACTGGTGAATGCGTGCATTTACTAGACCTATTCAGTATACATTTAAAATTACTGTAATACATATAGGAAACTTTCCTGTGAAAGTAAACTTTTCACACATACTTATGTTAATTTCACAAATGTGTCTACGTAAATAAAAACAGTTAAACTAATTAATTTGTCATTTTTTTTAACATGGGCTTTCAGAAAACCTACTCTATTATATAACGGACTTTCTGCTTTACTGGACACCCCCTCGCCTGAATTAGTCTCTGTCATATCAAGTTTTTTACTGTAAAAATAAAACTAAATTAGCCCTAACCAGTTTTGCTCAGTGGATAGAGCGTCAGCCTGTGGACTGAATGGTCCCAGGTTCAATTCCGGTCAAGGGCATATACCTTGGTTACAGGCACATCTCCAATAGGGGGTGTGCAGGAGGCAGCTGATCAATGTTTCTCTCTCATCGATGTTTCTAACTTTCTATCCCTCTCCCTTCCTCTCTGTAAAAAATCAATAAAATATATTTAAAAAAAATAAAACTAAATTAAATTTAATTTTTAAAGCATTAACTCTGAAGCTGCATAATCAGAGAGGCACTTCTATGTGACCATGATGTTGATCTTACTATACCTCGTTCAATCCCATGGTATTTTTTTATTCACAGGAAAATGTTATCACCACGGGGATGACACTTCAATGGAAACCGCCCTCCCCCCCGCCCCCTTTAGCCTGATTAACTATAACATCCCCATAGAGAATGTGACTGTGCTTAAGAATATTTATAACAAAGATAGCTTTTTACCAGACTGTTTCTAATAGTGATTAGGAAATTGGAATGATTACAGCCCAAAGTTCCATCTGTACTCAATTATTTCCCACCCATGTGAACCATTTTGGAAAAGAGAAAGCAGTAGTAAAATGGCCTAGGATCTTTTATTGTTTTGAAAACTGAGTACCATATTCTATTTGTTAATGAGTTGGGGTTTCTACTGTGCTGGGCTGCATATCTGGTGCTTCGACCAGACGGGTCATGCTGTGCTGTCTGTTCCTAAAACACATAGATAGGAAGGTACTGACATCAGGCCAGGTGTTGAGATATGGTCTCATGGCCTCTTCCCAGCATGCAGGCCTTCTTTCTCAGAAGGCCCGGAAGTCTCATTCCAAATTTGGGAGACAAAGGACTGGAAAAAGTATAAAGAGAGTTTCCTCCATATTGGGGGGCCCAGAATTTGAAAGACACATTTTTCTCTGGGCCTCCACAAAATTTAATAATAAAATGTAACTCTTGCAGTCAGCGCTGCAGTTCAGCCTTTGCTTTGGCAGGGTGCTGTGACTGTGGTCAGCTGGCCAGCTTAATAAACTCTTAAATTTAAATTCTGAGTCGGTGGTCTATCTCGCTGAGTGAACCCATAACACTACAAGCCATCAGCCTTCAGTACTAAATAGGAATGGGGTACTTTGGTGCCCATAGTTGGTGAGAGAATATTACTCATTCCTGCCAGTTTCTTCATTTAACCAGGTAAAAGGTATGGAAAGCTCTGACAAGGATGTGGAGTAAACTTTGGTCAGTGCTGAAGTTCCTTCAATGATTTAGAAAACAACTGGCAATATTTAGATAAGTTAAAGATGTGCATCCCTGAGACATAAATTTTTGTGGTTTTATACCCAGCAAAACTTGCTTATACATGCACCCAAGGAAAGGCATGCAAAGCAACTCATTACCACACTGTTGATATCAACAAAAAGTTGGAAACTACCTATGTGTCCATCAATTGGAGATGGAAAACTAGACCACAGCGAAAATGAATGAGCTCATGCTGCATGCCATCATGAATAAGTCTTTAAAACAGACATTCAGACATCCCCCCCACCAAGAAGCACAAAAATAGCCATATAACAGGCTACCATTTACAGAACATTTTCAAAATGCTAATTACTACTGTACACTAGTCTTTAAAACAACCACCTTAGGACAGCAGTTTCCTCTGGGGAAGCAGAGTGGAGACTGTAAGGGGGGAACATCTATCACAATTTAGTTACTGATGTCAATGGTGAAGCACATGGATATTCATAGCATTAGGTCCCCAAAATATGTCATCATATAATTTATGTGTGTTATTTACAAGAAAGGGCCTAATTCTAAATCACATTCTGGAGAATAAAGAGCAATTATTTCTTTTGAATCTACCACTTTCCACTGGATAAACTCACATCGCTCCTCTGATTGAAGCCCTCCCCAGACTATTATTATTTTGGGGAGCCTTCCTTCACATTCAAGGAGTTGGCGCAAAGGCATGGGTCTGCTGCCATCACCTGATCTGAGCATGTCTGTCTTGCTAACTGAAGGCATGAGACCTCTGGGCCGGGAGCAGGTCGCACTGTGTTCACGGCACAGCACCACTGAGGCTAATTGCTAAGTCAGCAGCAGTTAGCCTCCTGGGCATTTTGACAAGCAAGTATATAAACACTGCCCTTCCGAACGAGCAGTGTCAAAGAGCAGTGGTTACGTGCTGGCTAGCACAGAGTGTGGAACAGGCAGGGCTGCCACCACAATGACACGGCATTGGGTCTCAACCCACTCAGGCCACTTAACCTCGCCTGCCTCCTGACTTCGCCACCTGTCAAATTGATGATGAGGACACCCATCAGCAAACCATCTCCCAGCAGCTATGCAGGGATCTAAAATGAGATTGTCAGAGTACTTGGGCCTCTCGCAAGGAGGATGCTAAGTAATTATTGCACTCACAAATACAACAGTAGTATGGGTCCCTCTGATCATTTCATCTATAATCACATGCCCACACATGTACGTGCACATGTGTGTGTGCATGCACATGTGCACATATTAATGCATGCACACATGTTCATGTGGGCCAATATATTCATGTGTGTAAGCATGCTATATATACCATGTCTGTGCACGTGTGTGTGTGTTTCATGCATGTGTACACATAAATGCACACTGATGCATTGATACATGGTATGCATACACACACATTTGTATGTGTGTATGTACACACATATACACACAACATACATTCCCCTTCAAACCAAATCTTTTCTCTGAAAGTATTACTACTGCATCATAGACATAACATGATTACTTTGTTTTGAACATTGAATACTTGCTCTCCAGATTGTCAGGCTTTTGATTTAATCCTGGGATTTTTTTTAGAGTTAATGATTTTTTTGCTTTAAAAACGCTTAAACAACAGAGAACTAGAAGAGAGAACTGACCCCCCTGCCAAGGGTCTTACAGTAGCACAGTACTTGCTGGCTTTGGGGTCTCTAATGCAAGCGAGCCATATGGTGGTGTCAACCCAAAGTGTGACCTGCAGGTTACATTGTCCTTGCTTTTGACCAAGAGACTATGCAGAGTGGCTCTGAGGCTGCAGGCCAGCAGGGTCCCAGGGATTTTGTTTCTGTTGGTCTTTATTTTTCTAAGTGCCCCTAGCGCAGTGATGGCAAACCTATGACACGCATGTCAGAGGTGACATGCGAACTCATTTTTTTGGTTGATTTTTCTTTGTTAAATGGCATTTCTATATATAAAATAAAAATCAAAAATATAAGTCTTTGTTTTACTATGGTTGCAAATATCAAAAAATTTCTATATGTGACACGGCACCAGAGTTAAGTTAGGGTTTTTCAAAATGCTGACACGCCGAGCTCAAAAGGTTCGCCATCACTGCCCTAGTGAGTCTAAAGTGCAGTCAAGGACTTCTGATATAAAACACTAGAGGCCCAATGCATGAAATCTGTGCAAAGGGCTCAGCCCTCACAGCCACGGTGGCTGCCTCAGCTGCATCTGGAAGGTTGTCTGGAAGGTTGTTCGGCTGTCCGGTCTAATTAGCATATTATGCTTTTATTATTATAGATGAGGGCCTGAGGCTCCAGGGCACTTTAACAAGAACCAGAGCAACCCCTTCACCAAGGCCTGCATAGTGAAGGCCACTAGTAGCTGCACAGGCCTCACCAAGGGGTGGTTAGAAACACAGGGTCCCAGGCCCACCCTCTGACCAGGGTGTTTCACGAGGGTTAACATTTGAGGTGCGGACACGTGGCTGTAGGGGCTCACTGGGCTTATGCATAGATTTTGTGAGTCCTTCTTTGAGCCCTAAGTCAAAAATCATGGTCAGAGGAAGGCATGGTGCTCAGCTAACCGAGGGTGGCGTTTGCCTGAAAACATTCAAAGAAGCTGCTCAGGGGGCAGAAATAAGCCTCCACTTTTGGCCTCCTCCCATTCAATGTCCCCAAAGCAGTCAAAGTGACCTCTAAAACTATAAAAGGCCTAGCCAGGGTGACTCAGTCAGTTGGAGTGTTGGCCGGGACACATAAGGCTCATGGGTTCAATTTCCAGTCAGGGCACATACCCAGGTTGCAAGTTCGATCCCTGGTTGGGATGCAAATGGTAGGCAACCATTCCATGTCTGTCTCTCTCTCTCTCTCTCTCTCTCTCTCTCTCTCTCTCTCTCTCTCTCTCTCTCTCCCTCCCTCTCTCCCTCCCTCTCCTATCCTCTCTCTCTCAAACCAATAAAAAGTAATTTCCTCAAATAAGGATTAAAAATAAAGGAAATAAAGAAGAGAAGGGAAGCATACCTTGCCACATCACTCCCATTCCTAAAATGCATCAGTGGCTTCCATTACTCTCAGTACAAAATACAAAATCCCTAACACGGCTCAAGAGCCTGTCTGACCTGACGCCCTACATCATGCCACTCCTCCTGACCTGCATGAGGTCTGACCACACAGCCTCCCCAAAGAGCAGATGCATCAAGTGCCATGAGGACGGGGCGGGCCATCTTGTCCACCCAGGCAAACACGTGTCCTGGCACCATTAGAGCCCCTGGTAGGCTCACAGGACACCCATGGGACTGTTTCCTCAGGGCAGGACTGTCCAGGCACGGAAGGACCTGGAGCACCCCCAGTGTCTGAAGTGTCCCAGGCAGCGTGACACAAAATGCACCCCACCCTTCCACAAGGCTGTGGGGAGCCCCCAAGTGGACCAAGGGCACAGCAGAGGGAACTAGAGACCCTAACCACACGCCTTTGATAAGCGACTCACAGCCTGCTGGGGACCACGTATATCCTAAGGCAGCTGAGAGAAAGTCAATGGTCAATTAAGCAGCGCTTGATAAAAAGTAAATTTAATTACAAGGGCACTTAAGTATTTGGATCACTTTGATACTGTCTTCTAAATTGGATGTCGCTTTGGTTATCATTAGAAATTAGAATCAAATGAATACATATGCTGTCATTTAAAAGTTACACCTTCAGGAGGAAAAAATATCAATGAGTGGATTGGGTACCTAATGTCTGAGGTATCAAAAGGTGATTTATTTTTTTCTCAGTCACCCACATGAGAAAGCAAAAGTGCTGAGCTGAGCTGGGCTGGAGGGTCCCCGTGGGTGTGTCTGTGGCCTGTTTCTCGGCTCGTTTAGAACTAATCCTGGCTGATAGGCACCGGGGGGGGGGGGGGGGGGGGGGGGGGGGGGGGGCCTTGAAAAGATTTCTGACCTGCGCTTTTCTCCTCTAAATATTTTTCTTTTCCTTTCCCATTTAATCAGCTCTTTTCTGCATACTTATTAAATGTCTGTGGTTTCTGTGCATTCCTTTGGTTTAATGATCTTAAAGCAAACTATTTTATCTCTGATCTGGCTTGAAAAGATGAAGAGACTTGTTTTTCTTTTCACTGCCACTCAGGCTTACTGAAAACACAAGGAAACAATTTCACTTTAGGGACGTGCACCCGAGACATCCCATTTTATTTATGCTACTTTTGTTCATTTGGGGCTGGTGAGGGAATTGAGTTTTCCACAGTTAAGAATGGGCACTGGGGCCCCACCATTGTGGCTCAGTGGTTGAGCATTGACCTATGAACCAAGAGGTCACGGTTCAATTCCGGTCAGGGTACATGCCCAGGTTACAGGCTCAATCCCCATTGTGAGGCGTGCAGGAGGCAGCTAATCAATGATTCTCTCTCATCATTGATGTTTCTATCTCTCTCTCCCTCTTCCTTCATCTCTGAAATCAATAAAAATATTTAAAAAATAAAAAGAGAATGGCCTCTGGACCATTTTCTACATCTGTGAAATGGATGGTTGGTGAGTGAAGAGGTTGAGTAACAGACAATTCACATATGAACACAAAACCCCACATCACCTTACAATGCCTCCCATCCTGGGCCTCTGTAGAGACTGACTGAGGTTCAGCCAGTCTTCAAAATGTTTCTCTTGCAGCCCTAGCCAGTTTTGCTCAGTGGGTAGAGCATCAGCCTGCAGACCAAAGGGTCCCAGGTTCAATTTCTGTCAAGGGCACCTACCTTGGTTCCATTCTCCTCCCCAGCCCTGGTCAGAGGTACATGCAGGAGGCAAACAATCAATGTGTTTCTCTGACATTGATGTTTCTCTCCGTCTTTCCCTTTCTCTTCCACTCTCCCTAAAAATCAATGGAAAAATATCCTCGGGTGAGGAGTAACAAAAAATAAACAAAACAAAAAATAAGAGTTTGTCTTGCAGTATTTCATCCATTTTAATTAAATGTAAATTAATTTTTAAAGATAATTAATTTTTTTAAGTTAAGCTTGTAAGACCTCCATCCCCCTCCCGCCTCAGTCCATTCCAGATAAGTGTCTGCTTTCATTATGGTATTCTTCCTCCCATTTTCTGCCCTTTGATTTCTGAACTACCATCTCTTCTTCTCAGTAACCATGAAGAAAGGGATCTTCTCCGGCTCTTGTCCCCATAAGACACCCTCGTCTCTCCCTCCATGCCCTCCACTCCGGGAGACCTCCCTGCGCCTTCTCCATGAAGCCCCTTTCCTACCCAGGTAAGGTCTCCCAGAGATTAAATTTGATTCCCAGATTCATGTCCCACCCCACTCTGTTTCTGCAATTAGGATTTTCATTTTAAGTCACAGGAGCTGGGGGTCTCTGCGCTGTCACTTGAATGGACTGAAGGACTGGTGGTAGCACCTCCAATGCCCAGGAAGGAAGGTGAGACATGTTCTCATATCCTTACCATATGACCAGCCATCCCACTCCTGAAGAAATGAACTTATGTCCATTCAAAATCAAATGTTCTTAGCAGCGTTATTTATGAAAACTAAAAGCTGGAAACTACCCAAATGTCTTTGAGCAGATAAATGGATAAGGTAACTGTGGTACATCCACCCCGTGGGCTGCTACTCAATGGTCAGAGCAACCATCTTTTTGTTGTTGTTGTTAATCCTCACCCAAGAATACTTTTTCCATTGATTTTTTAGAGAGAGTGGATGGGGGAGGGGGAAGAAAAGGGGGAGGGGGGAGAGAAAGAGAGAGAGAGAGAGAGAGAGAGAGAGAGAGAGAGAGAGAGAGAGAGAGAAACATTGATGTAAGAGAGACACATCCATTGGTTGTCTCCCACACATACTCCTACCGGGGCTGGGAGGGGAACCTGCA